>NC_056069.1:26752500-28002500 GCF_016772045.2 Ovis aries | reverse complement strand
AAAACAATAAATTTCACCTTTTTCTCAAGTGCTAAAGGAACCTTCTCCAGGATAGATCACATCCTGAGCCATAAATCTACCCTTGATAAATTCAAAAAATTGAAATCATTCCAAGCATCTTTTCTGACCATAATGCATTAAGATTAGATCTCAATTACAGGAAAAAACTATTAAAAATTCCAACACATGGAGGCTGAAACACACTCTTCTGAATAACCAACAAATCACAGAAGAAATCAAAAAAGAAATCAAAATATGCGTAGAAACGAATGAAAATGAAAACACAACAACCCAAAACCTGTGAGACACTATAGAAGCAGTGCTGAGAGGAAGTTCATAGCAATACAGGCATACCTCAAGAAACAAGAAAAAAAGTCAAATAAATAACCTAACTCTACACCTAAAGCAAATAGAAAAGGAAGAAATGGAGAACCCCAGAGTTAGTAGAAGGAAAGAAATCTTAAAAATTAGGGCAGAAATAAATGCAAAAGAAACAAAAGAGACCATAGCAAAAATCAACAAAGCCAACAGCTGGTTCTTTGAAAGGATAAATAAAATTGACAAACCATTAGCCAGACTCATCAAGAAACAAAGGGAGAAAAATAAAATCAATAAAATTAGAAATGAAAATGGAGAGATCACAACAGACAACACAGAAATACAAAGGATCATAAGAGACTACTATCAGCAATTATATGCCAATAAAATAGACAACTTGGAAGAAATGGGCAAATTCTTAAAAAGTACAATTTTCCAGAACTGAACCAGGAAGAAATAGAAAATCTTAACAGACCCATCACAAGCATGGAAATTTAAACTGTAATCAGAAATCTTCCAGCAAACAAAAGCCCAGGTCCAGACAGCTTCACAGCTGAATTCTACCAAAAATTTAGAGAAGAGCTAACACCTATCCTACTCAAACTCTTCCAGAAAATTGCAGAAGAAGGTAACTTCCAAACTCATTTTATGAGGCCACCATCACCCTAATACCAAAACCTGACAAAGATGCCACAAAAAAAGAAAACTACAGGCCAGTATCACTGATGAACATAGATGCAAAAATCCTTAACAAAATCCTAGCAATCAGAATCCAACAACACATTAAAAAGATCATACATCATGACCAAGTGGGCTTTATCCCAGGGATGCAAGGATTCTTCAATATCCGCAAATCAATCAATGTAATTCACCACATTAACAAATTGAAAAATAAAAGCCATATGGTTATCTCAATAGATGCAGAGAAGGCCTTTGACAAAATTCAACATCGATTTATGATAAAAACTCTCCAGAAAGCAGGAATAGAAGGAACATACCTCAACATAATAAAAGCTATATATGACAAACCCACAGCAAACATTATCCTCAATGGTGAAAAATTGAAAGCATTTCCCCTAAAGTCAGGAACAAGACAAGGGTGCCCACTTTCACCACTACTATTCAACATAGTTCTGGAAGTTTTGACCACAGCAATCAGAGCAGAAAAAGAAATAAAAGGAATCCAAATTGGAAAAGAAGAAGTAAAACTCTCACTGTTTGCAGATGACATGATCCTCTACATAGAAAACCCTAAAGACTCCACCAGAAAATTACTAGAGCTAATCAATGAATATAGTAAAGTTGCAGGATATAAAATCAACACACAGAATTCCCTTGCATTCCTATACACTAATAATGAGAAAGTAGAAAAAGTAATTAAGGAAACAATTCCATTCACCATTGCAATGAAAAGAATAAAATACTTAGGAATATATCTACCTAAAGAAACTAAAGACCTATATATGGAAAATTATAAAACACTGGTGAAAGAAATCAAAGAGGACACTAATAGATGGAGAAATATACCATGTTCATGGATCAGAAGAATCAACATAGTGAAAATGAGTATACTACCCAAAGCAATCTATAGATTCAATGCAATCCCTATCAAGCTACCAGCCACATTTTTCACAGAACTAGAACAAATAATTTCAAGATTTGTATGAAAATACAAAAAACCTCGAATAGCCAAAGCAACCCTGAGAAAGAAGAATGGAACTGGAGGAATCAACCTGCCTGACTTCAGGCTCTACCAGACAGCCACAGTCATCAAGACAGTATGGTACTGGCACAAAAAAAGAAATATAGATCAATGGAACAAAATAGAAAGCCCAGAGATAAATCCACACACCTATGGACACCTTATCTTTGACAAAGGAGGCAAGAATATACAATGGAGTAAAGACAATCTCTTTAACAAGTGGTGCTGGGAAAACTGGTCAACCACTTGTAAAAGAATGAAACTAGATCACTTTCTAACACCGCACACAAAAATAAACTCAAAATGGATTAAAGATCTAAATGTAAGACCAGAAACTATAAAACTCCCAGAGGAGAACATAGGCAAAAACACTCTCCGACATAAATCACAGCAGAATCCTCTATGATCCACCTCCCAGAATACTGGAAATAAAAGCAAAAATAAACAAATGGGATCTAATTAAAATTAAAAGCTTCTGTACAACAAAGGAAACTCTAAGCAAGGTGAAAAGACAGCTTTCAGAATGGGAGAAAATAATAGCAAATGAAGCAACTGACAAAGAACGAATCTCAAAAATATACAAGCAACTCCTGTAGCTCAATTCCAGAAAAATAAACGACCCAATCAAAATATGGGCCAAAGAACTAAATAGACATTTCTCCAAAGAAGACATACAGATGGCTAACAAACACATGAAAAGATGCTCAACATCACTCATTATCCGAGAAATGCAAATCAAAACCACAATGAGGTACCACTTCACACCAGTCAGAATGGCTGCGATCCAAAAATCTGCAAGCAATAAATGCTGGAGAGGGTGTGGAGAAAAGGGAACCCTCCTACACTGTTGGTGGGAATGAAAACTAGTACAGCCACTATGGAGAACAGTGTGGAGATTCCTTAAAAAATTGCAAATAGAACTGCCTTATGACCCAGCAATCCCACTGCTGGGCATACACACTGAGGCAACCAGAATTGAAAGAGACACGTGTACCCCAATGTTCATCATGGCACTGTTTATAATAGCCAAGACATGGAAACAACCTAGATGTCCATCAGCAGATGAATGGATAAGAAAGCTGTGGTACATATACACAATGGAGTATTACTCAGCCATTAAAAAGAATACATTTGAATTAGTTCTAATGAGGTGGATGACACTGGAGCCTATTATCCAGAGTGAAGTAAGCCAGAAAGAAAAACACCAATACAGTATACTAACACATATGTATGGAATTTAGAAAAATGGTAACAATAACCCTGTATGTGAGACAGCAAAAGAGACACAGATGTATAGAATGGACTTTAGGACTCTGTGGGAGAGTGAGAGGGTGGGATGATTTGGGAGAATGGCATTGAAACATGTATACTAACATGTAAGAAACGAATTGCCAGTCTATGTTCGATACAGGATACAGGATGCTTGGGGCTGGTGCACGGGGATGATCCAGAGAGATGATATGGGGTGGGAGGTGGGAGGGAGGTTCAGGATTGGGAACTCATGTACACCCATGGCTGATTCATGTCAATGTATGGCAAAACCAATACAGTATTGTAAAACAAAATAAAGTAAAAATAAAAATTTTAAAAATAAATAATAAATAATAAAAAAATAAAATAAAATAAAACTTTAGCAGCATTTCACACAAGAAAAAAAAAAGAGTGAACTTTACTGTAAACTTTGGATCCTATAGGCTCACTGATTGTGACAATGTATTGCTGTGGTTTAGATCAATAATGGGGCAGTTTATGTATACACGGGAACAGGAAATATATGGTAACTCTGTAATTTCCACTAAATTTTGTCATAAACTTAAAACTTCTTTAAAAAATAAAGTTTATTAAATATTTTTTAAAACACATCAAAGTTTCTATAAAGCATACATACCTCACTGGTTCATTTTCATTAAAGAAATATGCAAGGTGCTCAAAATTTGCTACTTATACATATGTGTATTAATTTACTCAACAATTACTGCTTACTTTGGATGACAATCTTTACACACAATAAATGAAACTCCTCTAACTTAATAGCAACAACTATCACTGAATGCTTCCCCTCACATTGTTTCTTAATGTAGGTTGATGATATAAAATCCAAGGAGAATCCTTAGCCTGTGAAATAGATGCTAAGCCAAACAAGGATGACAGAAGTAAAATCTCAGGTCTCTGCTGTAGTGGCAAAAATGTTTAAGGCTCACTCAAATCCTCATATGAAGCAAGACAAGTTTCTGAACAGTAACCTATGGTCCTGATCCTTTTGTTTTTCATGGCCTCCTCTACTATCTTTGAGGGAATTCCCAATGGCTCAGTGGGTCAAGAATCGACCTGCAAAGCAGGAGACGTCTGAGACATGGGTTCAGTTTCTGAGTTGGGAAGATCCCCTGGAGGAGGGCATGGCAACCCACTCCAGTATTCTTACTTGGAAAATCCCATGGACAGAGGAGCCTGGTGGGCTACAGTCCAAAGAGTCGCAAGGAGTCAGACAGAACTGAGCAACTAAGTACTCATACAGGTGACTTGTAAATAGGAGAAACTTACTTCTCACAGTTCTGAATGCTGGGAGGCCATGATCAGAGGGTCAGCACAGTCAGGTTCTCGGGAGGACCCTCTTTCAGGTTGCAGACTGTTGCCATCTTGTAGCAGAGCCTAAAGGAAGGAAACAAGCTCTCTAGTGTCTTCTTAGAGACACATCTCTCACATGAGAACAACTCATCTAATCCTAATTACCTTCAAAAGTCCTACCTTCTAGTATCATTTTATCATGGGGTACAGTTTCAACATATGGATTTGGGGGACATAAACAGTTCATAACAATCACCAAAACATCACTATCTTGTTTGTTATAGTTATTGTCCTACTGTATATTTAAGATATGGGAAATTTTATTTCTATTCTGTTTGTTGTCTATTTTTTTTTGCATGCAGAATTTAATGAATCAGTGAAAAGCATAAATTATCTCATATTCCTATGTGGGAACTGGGAATTAATAGAGAAATAGATTGAGGAGGATTCTGAAATTAGTTTTCACCATAACAAGAAATGAAGAATGTATTAAAGGAAGTGAAATCCTACCACTATACCTGGAAGCAATAAGCCCTGACCTGGATCCACAGAGAGCAGCTGCTTATATTTCAAATGAGAAAGCTGTCTTTTGATCTCTGTAGAAGGTATATCTTTTGACCTCAATAGGATATGTTTCAGCAGGAAGGTTCAGACAAGTAGGTGTTCAGATTTGAATAGCAAGTTATTTATCTTCTGCCAGTTTACAAGATAGGACTATGGTTCTCAAGTTTTAATGTGCATTAGAATAATGTGGAGGATTTATTAAAACCAGATTGCTGACCCCCTAGCAGATCTTGATTCAGTAGGTCCAGGATGGGGCTTTGCTTTCTAGCAAGTTGCCAGGGGATGCTGATGCTGGTGAAGGACCATATATTGAGAACCATGGGTAGAATGTACTTTAGATTTAACATACATATAACCTCACAGGGTACTAATTTGTTATTGGTATACCAACAGACTTCCTCTTTCCCATTCTATATAGGTCACTCTTTAAGTGTGAATTAATTTTTTTTTAAGGATTTGTCCTATAAGGACAGTAACTCTTGTATAAGAATATATATATATATATATATATATGCTACTGCTAAGTCGCTTCAGTCATGTCTGACTCTGTGCGACCCCATAGACGGCAGCCCACCAGGCTCCCCCGTCCCTGGGATTCTCCAGGCAAGAACACTGGAGTGGGTTGCCATTTCCTTCTCCAGTGCATTAAAGTGAAAAGTGAAAGTGAAGCCACTCAGTCGTGTCCGACTCTTAGCGACCCCATTGATTGCAGCCCACCAGGCTCCTCCGTCCATGGGATTTTGCAGGCAAGAGTACTGGAGTGGGGTGCCATTGCCTTCTCCATATATATATATGTATATATATTTATCAAAGGAAGCCTGAATTTGAAGTGCGGTAGTTTGAGTCTCAGTTTTTTCACTTTTCTGTCCTCAGTGACTTGGGACAATCAATCACTATCAGAGGTTCACTTTCTTTCTCTATAAAATGAGGATGATACCCATCTCCCAAAGTTGTTATGGGTGTTACATGTGAGGAGGCATGTGAAAGTGTCTTGAAAACAGCAAAGCACTCTGTAAAGGTAACTGTTTATTATTATTGGTCTTTTACTGATTTGAGATTGACTCCCTATCTCCAAAACTCCTAACATAGAAAAGATTCATCATAGTGGGTGAGTTTTGTCAACTGACCACAATAAACAGTCCATGAGTATTTGTAGACTGAGGGATAAACTGAGACAGATTCAGTTCCTTGAAAGATATCTTGCAAAATAGAGATAGATTAACTGAGATAGCTCTACTTTTCATTTGTAATGGTAAACTAAGAAAAATTAATTGAATACAATTGAATAAATATTTATTAAGTACCTACACTGTATCAAATGCCATGATTAACCATTCTTTCTTCATATTTTAAGTCTTTTTAAATATAAAACACCAAATGAATTACCCATTTGCGATTCAATTGCATTTTGAAAACAGGCCCAACAAAATGAGAATTTAGCTTATAAAACTCTGCTTTGAATTTATTCAGTATGAATTATCATACACTGTACTAACAACACTCAATGTCTAATTCTAACTCAGTGGTCTAAGCAAAGAATGTATGGGTGTGTGTGTTAGTCTCTCAATTGTGTCTGACTCTTTGCAACCCCATGGACTGTAGCCAGCCAGGCTTCTCTATCCATGGAATTCTCCAGGCAAGAATACTGGAGTGGATTGCCATTCCCTTCTCCAAAGCAAAGAATAAGTGAAACATTAAAATAAAATTGCAGCGCAAAATAAATCTAGCAATACAAATGTATATTATCTCATTTCTGAATATTTTAAAAATCTATTGTACATGTATGACATATATGGAGTAATGAAAACATACCTGTTATATATATGTATATATATACATATATAATATATACCAATTTTATTTTTTATATATACATGTATTTGTTGTTGCTGTTCAGTTGCTAAATTGTGTTCAATTCTTTTGTGACATTGTGGACTATAGACCTCCAGGCTCCTCTATCCATGGGATTTCCCAGGCAACAATACTGGAGTGGGTTGCCATTTCCTCCTGCAGGGGATCTTCCTGACCCAGGGACTGAACTTGTGTCTCCTGCACTGGCAGGCAGATTCTTTACCACTGTGCCACCAGAGGAAGCTATATATGTGTATATATATCAGTCAATAGATGGTTATCTTTGAGGGGAAGAATAAAATGGAAATTTAACATTGTACTTTGTAAATTTATGCACTGTTTATATCTTACAGAAATACACATATAAACAGGAATTTTTACTGAGAACAATTATAAGTAAATAATTTAAATATATATATTTAAATTATCATATATAATAATTTGAACCCCCAGTACACTTACAGGGGGCTCAAGGAGGGAACCCCTGTAAGCTTACTGACAGCATATTTTATATATATATATATATATGTATATATATATATATATGAATTCAGGAAATTCAAATTCAAAGCAGAGCTGTGTAGTCTAAAGGCTAAATTCTCACTTTGCTCAACCTGTTTTCAAAACGCAGTTGGGTCTCAAATGGGTAATTCATTTGGTATTTGGTATATAAAATTATTTAAAATATGAAGAAGGGATGGTTAATTGTGGCATTTGATACATTATAGATACTTAATAACTACTTATTCAATTGGGTTCAATATATATATATTGTAAGTGTACCGGGGTCTCTTGCTTGAAAAGCAGCATTCTCTCACATGATGAGCTTCTATTCCCCTTCCAAACTACTGATCTGTGAAGGAATCATAAGACTCTCAGTCCTGCCTAACACAGAATTGCAATGCAGTTTCATTAACTGGCCAGTTCACACAATTGGTTCCTGTGTTTGGTGTCAAAATATACCACCCCCCGAGCCCTGAGCTGCCCTTCGAGCGGTCAGTGGGAGTGATGTCTCTCATCAAGAAAAACTTTCCCTGCAGGTTTCTTTCCTCTCATTTACTTCCCACTGATTCTCAGAGAGGTGATTCTGCAGGAAAAATAGAGTTGCTGCTTAATCAGTTCCCTTGATTTCTTTCTGAAATCTGTAAGAAGATAGTGTTGTAATAACACTGTCTCTGGGGTGCCTTTAGAAACTTCCAGCACTTTGCCGACAAGTCTTGTCTGAGCAGACTCCACACTAGGCTCTAGATCTGCGTAAAGAAGTGAAATAGAAAAGGAGGTGGACACTCTGTCTCCATGCCTAGAACATACAACCAGGAGGAAGGAGTGAAACATTTGAGTCTAAGAAGAGAAATCAAAATTGGGTGTAAGGCAGCTTGAAAAGGAGCAGAGGAATTAACAAGGGTGAAGAAAAGGAAGAGTAATTGGATCTTTTTTTCTTTTCTTGCAGAAAAGATATTTAAAGAAGATCAGTGAACATAGCTCTGAAATTTAAATTATAATGTAAAACTGAAAAAAATGCCCAGTTTCTAAAGCTACCCTAAGGGATAGGATTTTATCACCCACAGAATACTTAAGTAGAGCCAGCTTCCAGTAGGCTCTCCCCACCTCACAGCTGACTCAGTTAACGATTATATTCTAGTCACAGTTCCTCTGAATGCCTGTTTCCATTCTAGACCACAAATTGTCCAAAGGCAGAAATCCAGCTCTTTATGTTGGTTGTGCAGTGATGGCTATTATCACCCAGACTTCATAGATATATTGAGTAAATGAATGAGAATCTGGGGTTTTTTTCTTTTTTTTTTTTTTTTTGAAAATATTCCTGAAGACTACTGAAATGTATTCAAAGTTCTTTTAGAAAAATCTTACATGCTACATCAGACCGTATATTTTTCAGTTGCTATTGTTTATAATTCTATATAGTCTATTCTCACAATTTCATTCTTCCATTTCTTTCCGATGAAACCCTAATACATCTCTTCTTTCCATTTTTTCTATGATTGATTTCCAAACTCACCTTCTTATTCTTAAACTATGCTTCTTAGTTGCCAATGCGGTAAAACTTACCAGTCCCTTCACTTTGTTCCTACTTTATTTTAAAACAAAAGAAAATGAAACTGAAGAAACCTTATCAAGGTAGCAGCTGAGAATGGAACTCTGAAAGAAGATTGCAGCCAACAGGTCTTTTTTTTCTGAGCCAGAGAAAATCACTATGATTTGGTTTTCTTTTTGTCACTCCTTTTGTATACATCGGCTGTCACTGCAGCAAGTAATGGAGAAAGGAAGGGAGAAAACATTTTAGGGCATGCCTGGAAGCATGATTTAGGGCATAGAGGAATTCCAGACCAGCCCACCGCCACAGAAATAACCAGGGAGAGACAAGGAAAGAGCAATTGAGGGCCATTCCAGGCAAGAAATTAGGTCTAATAAGTAAATGCCGTATTGAAGTCCAGTTAATTCAGAATGGAATCTGGGGCAAGAAGACAAAAACTGTTAGAGTAAATAAATTAATATTATGGAAAATTATAATGCACACAGATACAAATTTCCCATCTCAGTATCAAACAGCAATCACTCTATGAGCCTAAATCATACCTCCTTGTGGCATTCTCTCTTGACAACCCCAAAGTGATGGTAATGTGTTTTTTCCCTCTGAACTCTTCTAATTTTCAGGAAATGCAACTCCTGTCACTTAGCCACCAATTACTATACTTTGTGTTGAGGTTGCTTATCTCAAACCTGTGTTTTTCTCTCAGTATTAGGAATGAAACAGCATCCAGCTATCACCACTAACCTTCCCTACTTCTCTTCTTTAACAAACTGATCCACATGGTTTTGTCTATACTATCCCAGTTCTAACTGAAATATGCAAAAGTATTTAGGAAAGAATGACAGGCATGACTTATGTCTGCAATGTTCTGAAATATTAATAAACACCACAATATATTCTTAACTGTCCAATGTTTGCCCTATAGACACATCACCTACGCATTTCAGTCACATTAAAATGTAGGTGAGGCAAGTATAAGAGACTTTTTTGTGAAATCTAAGAAGGTATGCTCTGACACTTAAAGGATTCAAAATTAAACTGTGATATGAATATGATGTTGCTCTATTCTGCAGAGTTATAAATTGCTTTTTTGAAATGTCTTCACTGATCATCTCATATAATAAATATAAAATTACTGTGATAACAGTTATCATGATATGACCATATAATGATTCCAAAACATTCATATGACTAATACGGTTAGACCATCTCAAATCAAGTTCAAAAGATAAAGCCTCCATTCTCTGGTACCTTGCACACTCTACAAAACTGATAAGAAGTAACACGTCATTGGTACATGGAAGGTGTTCATAATAAATACGTTGTCGACCAGCCCCAGACATTCTCATATCGCTATTTTAATTCCTTCACACTCTTAATACTATCTGAAATTACTGTGCTCTCTTTTGACTGTCTCTTCCCTCCCACAAAACTGTAAGCTCTGTATGTGCAAAGAGCATCTCTGTCTTCCTCACTGCCAAATCTTCAAGACCCAGAAAAGTAGCACTTAGTTCAGGTCAGTTCAGTTCAGTCACTCAGTTGGGTCTGACTCCTTGCAACACCATAGACTGCAGGACACAGGGCCTCCCTGTCCATCACCAACTCCCAGAGTTTACTCAAACTCATGTCTATTGAGTCAGTGATGCCATCCAACCATCTCACCCTCTTTCTTCCCTTCTCCTCTCATCTTCAATCTTTCCCAGCATCAGGTTCTTTTGTAATGAGTCAGCTCTTTGCATCAGGTGGCCAAAGTATTGGAGTTTCATCTTCAGTGTCAGTCCTTCCAATGAACACCCAGGACTGATCTCCTTTAGGATGGACTGGTTGGATCTCCCTTCAGTCCAAGGGACTCTCAAGAGTCTTCTCCAACACCACAGTTCAAAAGCATCAATTCTTCCGCAATCAGCTTTCTTTATAGTCCAATTCTCACATCCATACATGACTACTGGAAAAACCATAGCCTTGACTAGATGGACCTTTGTTGGCAAAGTAATGTCTCTGCTTTTTAATATGCTGCCTGAAAGTGAAGTCACTCAGTTGTGTCCGACTCTGCGACCCCATGGACTATATCCTACCAGGTTCCTCTGTCCACGGGATTTTCCAGACAAGAATACTGGAGTGAGTTGCCATTTCCTTCCCCAGATCTTCCCAACCCAGGGATTGAACCCAGGTCTCCCACAGTGTAGGCAGACGCTTTACCGTCTGAGCCAAAGTGCTCTCTAGGTTGATCGTAACTTTTCTTCCAAGGAGTAAGTATGTTTTAATTTCATGGCTGCAGTCACCATCTGCAGTGATTTTGGAGTTCCCCAAAATAAAGTCTGAGAGATATGGGAATACCAGACCACCTGACCTGCTTCTTGAGAAATCCGTATGTAGTTCAGGAAGCAACAGTTAGAACTGGACATGGAACAACAGACTGGTTCCAAACAGGAAAAGGAGTACGTCAAGGCTGTATATTGTCACCTTGCTTATTTAACTTATATGCAGAGGACATCATGAGAAACGCTGGACTGGAAGAAACACAAGCTGGAATCAAGATTGCCGGGAGAAATATCAATAACCTCAGATATGCAGATGACACCACCTTTATGGCAGAACGTGAAGAGGAACTAAAAGCCTCTTGATGAAAGTGAAAGAGGAGAGTGAAAAAGTTAGCTTAAAGCTCAACATTCAGAAAATGAAGATCATGGCATCTGGTCCCATAACTTCATGGGAAATAGATGGGGAAACAGTGGAAACAGTGTCAGACTTTATTTTTCTGGGCTCCAAAATCACTCCAGATGGTGACTGCAGCCATGAAATTAAAAGACACTTACCCCTTGGAAGAAAAGTTATGACCAACCTAGATAGCATATTCAAAAGCAGAGACATTACTTTGCTGACTAAGGTCCGTCTAGTCAAGGCTATGGTTTTTCCAGTGGTTATGTATGGATATGAGAGTTGGACTGTGAAGAAAGCTAAGTGCTGAAGAATTGATGCTTTTGAACTGCGGTGTTGGAGAAGACTCTTGAGAGTCCCTTGGACTGCAAGGAGATCCAACCATCCATTCTGAAGGAGATCAGCCCTGGGATTTCTTTGGAAGGAATGATGCTAAAGCTGAAACTTCAGTATTTTGGCCACCTCATGCGAAGAATTGACTCATTGGAAAAGACTCTGATGCTGGGAGGGATTGGGGGCAGGAGGAGAAGGGGACGACAGAGGATGAGATGGCTGGATGGCATCACGGACTCGATGGACGTGAGTCTGAGTGAACTCTGGGAGATGGTGATGGACAGGGAGGCCTGGCGTGCTGCGATTCATGGGGTTGCAAAGAGTCGGACAAAACTGAGCGACTGAACTGAACTGAACTGAACTGAACTGAAAATAAAGTCTGCACTGTCCCATGAAGTGATGGGAATGGATGCCATGATCTTTGTTTTCTGAATGTTGAGCTTTAAGCCAACTTTTTCACTCTCTTCTTTCACTTTCATCAAGAGGCTCTTCAATTCTTTTTCACTTTCTGCCATAAGGGTGGTGTCAGCTGCATATCTGAGGTTATTGATATTTCTCCTGGCAATCTTGATTCCAGCTTTTGCTTCATCCAGCCCAGCGTTTGTCATGATGTACTCTGCATAGAAGTTAAATAAGCCTGTATATATGGTGACAATATACAGCTTTGACGTACTCCTTTTCCTATTTGGAACCAGTTTGTTGTTCCATGTCCAGTTCTAACTGTTGCTTCCTGACCTGCATACAGATTTCACAAGAGGCAGGTCAGGTGGTCTGTATTCCCATCTCTTTCAGAATTGTCCACAGTGTATTGTGATCCACACAGTCAAAGGCTTTGGCATAGTCAATAAAGCAGATGTTTTTCTGGAACTCTCTTTCTTTTTTGATGATCCAACAGACATTGGCAATTTGACCTCTGGTTCCTCAGCCTTTTCTATAACCGGCTTGAACATCTGGAAGTTCATGGTTCACGTATTGTGGAAGCCTGAATTGGAGAATTTTGAGCATTACTTTACTAGCGTGTGAGACAAGTGCAATTGTGTGGTAGTTTGAGCATTCTTTGGCTTTGCCTTTCTTAGGAATTGGAATGAAAAGTGACCTTTTCCAGTCCTGTGGCCACTGCTGAGTTTTCCAAATTTGATGGCATATTGATTTCAACACTTCCACAGCATCATCTTTTCGAATTTGAAATAGCTGAGCTGGAATTCCATCACCTCCACTAGTTTTGTTTGTAGTGATGCTTCCTAAGGCCCACATGACTTCACATTCCAGGATGCCTGGCTCTAAGTGATTGATCATACCATCATGATTATCTGGGTTGTGAAGATCTTTTTTGTAGAGTTCTTCTGTGTATTCTTGTAGGTCTTCAATAAATGTCTATTAAATTGAAATAAGTATTGTTGATTCTGACTACATAATATAAAGTTCTATAATACCATAGTCTTAGCAGAGCTTGTGAAATTAAAACCTTGGTAGAACAAATAAGGTAAGTGCCTGATTGACACAGAAATATACTAAAAGATTACAAAATACTGCTACGGCTAAATCGCTTCAGTCTGTGTGACCCCAGAGATGGCAGCCCACCAGGCTCCCCTGTCCCTCGGATTCTCCAGGCAAGAATACTGGAGTGAGTTGCCATTTCCTTCTCCAATGCATGGAAGTCAAAAGTGAAAGTGAAGTCACTCAGTCATGTCCAACTCTTAACAACCCCATGGACTGCAGCCTACCAGGCTCCTCCATCCATGGGATTTTCCAGGCAAGAGTACTGGAGTGGGGTGCCATTGCCTTCTCCTTTTACTTATTTAAAAATAAGTAAGCCATAAACTTGTATACAAACCTGGGAATACTTTCCAGAAGAGGATAATACAACTTCTTAAAGATCAACATGAAGATTTCAGCTATTTACCCAGTCTATATAGAATTGTGCTCAGTTTCATGGCTTCTGTGGAGAAGGAAATGGCAACACACTCCAGTATTCTTGCCTGGAAAATTCCGTAGACAGAGGAACCTGGCATGCTACAGTCCATGGGGTCCCAAATAGTTGGACACTACTGAGCAACTAACACTTTCACTTTCACTTTTCAGGTGTTTTATGCCTACCAGCATTGTTGTTGATTAGTCACTGAGTCGTGTCTGACTCTTTGCAACCGCATGGACTGCAGAAGGCCAGGCTTCCCTGTCCTTCACAATCTCCCGGAGTTTGCTCAAACTCATGTCCACTGAGTCAGTGATGCCATCCAATCATCTCATCCTCTGTCGTCCCCTTCTCCTCCCGCCTTCAGTCTTTTCCAGCATCAGGATCTTTTCTAATGAGTCCACTCTTCGCATCAGGTAGCCAAAGTACTGGAGCTTCAGTTTCAGCATCACTCCTTCCAGTGAATATTCAGGATTGGTTTCCTTTAGGATTGACTGATTTGACCTCCTTGCAGTCCAAGGGATTCTCAAGAGTCTTCTCCAATAACACATCTCAAAAGCATCAATTCTTTGGCACTCAGCTTTCTTTATGGTTCAACTCTCATATCCATACATGACTACTGGAAAAACCATAGTTTTGACTAGACAGGCCCTTGTTGGCAAAATAATGTTTCTGCTTTTTAATATCCTGTCTAGGTTGGCCATAGTTTTTCTTCTGAGGAGCAAGCTTCTTTTAATTTCATATCTGCAGTGATTTTGGAGCCCCCTCCGAAAATAAATTCTGTCACTGTTTCCATTGTTTCCTCATCTATTTGCCATGAAGTGATAGGACCAGATGCATGCCATGATCTTAGTTTTTTGAATGATGAGTTTTTTTTTTTTCCATTCACCTATTCATATATTTCTTTTTTTCTTTTTTTTTTTTTTAATTTTAAAATCTTTAATTCTTACATGCATTCCCAAACATGAACCCCCTCCCACCTCCCTCCCCATAACAACTTTCTGGGTCATCCCCATGCACCAGCCCCAAGCATGCTGTATCCTGCGTCAGACATAGACTGGCGATTCAATTCACATGATAGTATACATGTTAGAATGTCATTCTCCCAAATCATCCCACCCTCTCCTCTCCCTCTGAGTCCAAAAGTCCGTTATACACATCTGTGTCTCTTTCCCTGTCTTGCATACAGGGTCGTCATTGCCATCTTCCTAAATTCCATATATATGTGTTAGTATACTGTATTGGTGTTTTTCTTTCTGGCTTACTTCACTCTGTATAATCGGCTCCAGTTTCATCCATCTCATCAGAACTGATTCAAATGAATTCTTTTAACGGCTGAGTAATACTCCATTGTGTATATGTACCACAGCTTTCTTATCCATTCATCTGCTGATGGACATCTAGGTTAAAACAAATGGGATCTAATTAAAATTAAAAGCTTCTGCACAACAAAGGAAACTATAAGCAAGGTGAAAAGACAGCCTTCTGAATGGGAGAAAATAATAGCAAATGAAGCAACTGACAAACAACTAATCTCAAAAATATACAAGCAACTTATGCAGCTCAATTCCAGAAAATAAACGACCCAATCAAAAATGGGCCAAAGAACTAAATAGACATTTCTCCAAAGAAGACATACGGATGGCTAACAAACACATGAAAAGATGCTCAACATCACTCATTATTAGAGAAATGCAAATCAAAACCACAATGAGGTACCACTTCACACCAGTCAGAATGGCTGCGATCCAAAAATCTGCAAGCAATAAATGCTGGAGAGGGTGTGGAGAAAAAGGGAACCCTCCTACACTGTTGGTGGGAATGCAAACTAGTACAGCCACTATGGAGAACGGTGTGGAGATTCCTTAAAAAATTGCAAATAGAACTACCTTATGACCCAGCAATCCCACTTCTGGGCATACACACCGAGGAAACCAGAATTGAAAGAGACACATGTACCCCAATGTTCATTGCAGCACTGTTTATAATAGCCAGGACATGGAAACAACCTAGATGAATGATGAGTTTTAAGCCAGGTTTTTCACTCTCCTCTGTCACTTTCATTAAGAGGCTCTTAAGTTATTCTTCACTTTTTGCCATAAGGGTGGTGTCATCTGCATATCTGAGGTGATTGATATTTCTCCCGGCAATCTTAATTCCAGCTTGTGCTTCACCCAGCCCAGCATTTTGCATGATGTACTCTACATATAAGTTAAATAAGCCGGGTGACAATATGCACCCTTGAGGTACTCCTTTCGCAATATGGAACCAGTCTATTGTCCCATGTCTGTTTCTAACTGTCACTTATTGATCTGCATATAGGTTTCGCAGGAGGCAGGTAAGATGGCTTGGTATTCCCATCTTTTTAAGAATTTTCCACAGTTTGTTGTATCCACACAGTCAAAGGCTTTAGCATGGTCAGTGAGGCAGAGGAAGATAAGGTTGTCCAAAATTATCTTTACAATTAGGTTATATAGTTAGCCCTCCACAGGTTTCACATCTTTGGATTCAAAGAACTACAGATCAAAAATATTTTTTAAAAAAAGAAAGAAAAAATCCAGAAACTTCTGTAAAGCAAAACTTGAGTTTGCCACATGTGAGCAACTATTTCCATAGCATGTACATTGGATTAAGTATTACAAAAGATGATTTAAAGTACACGAGAAGATGGGCATAGGTTATATGCAAATACTACATTACTTTAATAAAGGACTTGAGCATCTCTTGATTTTGGTATCTGATAGGGTCCTGGAACTAACCTCCAAAGGATCCTAAGGAACATAATTCCACTGCTCACATAATTACTGATAATAGAGTTTTAGCAATCTGCTTTGCCTTTTGAAGTCGATCCTTCTGTGTTATCTCCTTGACTAATACACATCATAGGAGAAACTCACAAAGGACAATATGCTCACACACTGTTTCCTACTGCACATCACGTGTATGAGTATAAATCAGGGCAGCCACACTAGAGATCAACGTGGTGCCATCTAGTATAGATGGAGACAATCCTGTCCTAAGTCTTCTGGGGAAACCAAGCTGTGCATGAGAAGGCACACAGGAGAAAACTCTTTGTAGCTTCATCAATAAAAGCAAAAAACTAAAAATAGGCTCAAGTTTCACTGACTTGAAAATGGACAGATACATTATGATATATTCACACAAGTGAATATTTCACATCAGTCAAAAATTAATTATAGGTTTATCTGTTCACATGGATAAATTGCAAAAACATAATTCTGAATGAAAATTTTAAAAAAAGATATAACAGGCTTCTTCACCAAATGGGGACTTGCTCAAAGGTACATAATCCTACAAATATCTAAAAAAAAAAAAAAATAAAACCACGAAAAACCTCTCAGGTATTGCTATTCACACTAACTGCCTCCTGTGACCCAAGTGACCTTGTTGTTGGCCTAGGTGGAGGTGGGGGGAGGCTAGATATTTTGTTGGAGAATTTCTCTTCCTTAAGTAACCTAGAAAGCAAAATATAACAGAGAGAAAGGACAGAGAGAGTGAGAAAAAAGCAGCAAAAGGTTCAGAGAGGGATTAAGAAAATAAATGTCTTCAACCAGAATCAAGCCCATCACTGAGAAAATGTTAACAATCATTTTCATTAAGAAAAACACAGATGCTTTGAACCTGCAGATGCTGTTAACTAACATCACAGTTAATTCTTCCACCCTGCTCTTTCCTCTGCCTATTCTGAAGAAGTACTAAAAGATATGAACTAACGCTGATGAGTTGGTTAACTACCTTTAATGTCCCTGTTAATCCACTATTTAGATGTGACACTGTATTTGAAAAGGGAAAGAAAATCTCTTTGCAACAAAGGATTGTTTCTCAAGATTTTCAGAGTTTTAAAATAAATACATAGAATTTGAATAATTTAAGAACTTTGGTGTCAGTCTTCAAAAAGCTTAAAAGCAGAGGTAAAAATAATTGTGGTTAGCTTGCATATAGTTTCCTCTTAAGTGGGATTATTAATTATTAAACTGGTCTGTACCAGACTAGTTATTTTGAGTTGCTTTGACTCAGTTTTGTAGCCACGTTCTCTGTGGTGATGTTCAGTTCTTTTTAGACTCTACTTTATGGCAACCCACTCCAGTATTCTTGCCTGGAAAATCTCATGGACAGAGAAGCCTGGTAGACTACAGTCCATGAGATGGCAGAGTCGGACACGACTGAGCGGCTTCACTTTCTTTCACTTTATAATAATCTATCTTTCCTTTCATGAAGTTCAGATTTACCCTAAGCAATTTAGAGGACATTTGCGCATACTCAGTTCATTCCCTAATGCAGCAGTCATCCTGTCTCCTGGCTCATTTGCTTATTATAAAGGAACAGATGTGATGGGAAAGGTGATAGGGAGGCAGGGCAATTGACTCTTTTTAAATTTCATATTTCAAATGGATGTTAGCACACCTAATTTCTGCATTAAAACAAAGGCACATACTTGTAACATCACCGTGACATTTATGCCTGGAAAAGACAAGGTAACAAGACAAATGTTTTTCTCCAGAAGGAAATCCTCATTTTAGAAAATGAGAGGACTTTAGAAGTCAATCTTAGTCCAACTCCCACAGAATGAGACTTCTTAGATAGATGATATTCTGGACTGTTTGAACATGTGAAGTATGGTATGGCTAGTTTTTCCTTTGTAGATACATCTGATTCTTTTACTAGAAAAGTCTTATTGCCCTAAAAGTCTTCCTTACATCAAGCCCCAATCTGTTTCCCTGTAATTCACACCTTTGATACTCTCTCTGCACTTGGAAACAACCTAGTTCAAAACTCCTACTTCCAAGGGCTTGGTGGCCCTCAAAACAAGTCATGACAATTTCCTTTTCTTTCTCTAATCTTCCCTACTTTAGGGTATCTATGGTTAACTTTTGTCAACAATATCTCCTAGGAAACAATACACAGAACCTCCATTACCCTGACTGCCCACACATCAGACTACAGAACTTCTGTCTAACTTTCAGGAGAGCAGTGAAAATTCCTAAACTTTAGCATCGGAGAGATCTAAAAATCTCAGCTTCAATGCATTTTTGCTGTGTCACTGAATAGGATGACCTTGGCTACTCTGATGCTGCTGCTGCTGTTGCTGCTGCTAAGTCCCGTCAGTTGTGTCTGACTCTGAGACCCCATAGACAGCAGCCCAACAGGCTCCTCTGTCCCTGGGATTCTCCAGGCAAGAATACTGGAGTAGGTTGCCATTTCCTTCTCCAATGCATGAAAGTGAAAAGTGAAAGTGAAGTCGCTCAGTCTTGTCCAACTCTTAGCGACCCCATGGACTGTAGCCTACCAGGCTCCTCTGTTCATGGGATTCTCCAGGCAAGAGTACTCGAGTGGGTTGCCATTGCCTTCTCCATGACTACTCTAGTCCTCCTTTATTGAACTTCCTTTTCCAATTACCAGTATCTAAACCATCCATCGGAGAAGGCAATGGCAACCCACTCCAGTGTTCTTGCCTGGAGAATCCCAGGGACGGGGAGCCTGGTGGGTTGCCGTCTATGGGGTCACACAGTCAGATATGACTGAAGTGACTTAGCAGCAGCAGCAGCAAACCATCCGTCCGCAATCCCAGGAGTTCAGAAGCTGGCTTTGTCTGCTAGTCCAGAGTTAGAAGTACCTGAGAATTTACATCCCCCCGAGGGAGCCTCCACAAAGAATTGCTCAGTGAGGGAGTATGAAGACCTGAGTTCCCCAGCCAAAGAGCTGGGTGACCTCCAGGTTAATTCATACTCCAGAGCTCCCCAGTGCTAACAAGTTAGACACTCTGAGACTTGGCCAAGTTTCTTCCTTACTCCTTTCTCTTTCCCACCCTGTGTCCCCCACCTTCTTAATAAACCATTTGCCCCAGAATCCTTATCTCTGGTTATGCTCCAGGGAGAATAGGCTGAAGATGAGAAATTACAGTAATCACTACACCTCATTTTCCATAACTGTAAGTGAGATCAAAATTGCACCTACTTCTAGAATTAATGTAGGGCTCAAATGAGAAACAGCAAATAGCATGACACAGTTTCTGGCATGATGTAAATGCTCAGTAAAGGGTAACTATTATTTATCAGATTCTCTGGGCCCAAAATTGAGGGCAATCGTTTAAAAGGTAGAAAGTTCAGAATACTGGGGAAATCGTAATTCCACTAATAAAGCCTAAGAATGCTAGCTTTCCTTGGGAGGGGACAACGCTGATGCTGCCTTGGAATTAGAGCCCACTGCCAAGAGGCTGCAGCACTTGTACATGGCACCCAGGAACCACTCAGAGACTTTGCTGCATGGCAGCAAGCCAAAAGCCTGGATTATCAGCGGTAATGTTTTGCTGTCCCCTCTGAAGCAGCTAGAGGAGAGCATGTTCCCAATATGAAACAGACCAGGTCAAAATCTACAATACTTGCCCCAAATATTCATTTCCAAGAGCTCTCCTAAAAATTAAATGTGGTATAAACCTACATGCCCCCAAACTAGAGAAAAACAGAGGCTTTCTGGTCTTTTTTTTGCTCATTGGACTGCCTATTTGAGAGGCATAACATCATGCAACCAATTATGAGATGAGATTGATATTCAAGAGTTGCACTCATCCAGCTGCAGAGCTTGGTCAGGCTTATACATGCAGCTGAAGGCAACTGAGCAACGATTTTAATTAATTGGCAATTTTAAGCCTCTCATGCTAAAAGCTACCTTAATGATAAAACAAGAAATGATATGGGAAGGCAATACAGTTTGAAACAGGCAGCCTGAAACAACTGCTAGATTATCAAATCTGAGCTTTTAAGCGTAACCTATCTTTCACTCAGCAGTTACATGTTAAATATTCTCTAGTTATAAAGATCTTATATAAATGGAAATCAACTTAGAATTATATGTATAATAAGTGCTTTTTGGCTTCTGAAAAAAAAATTAGCTGGACGCTAACATTGTTTGCTCTTGAGTAAAAGTTACAACTGTCTTATTTATTTGCATAACTACCATGGCTGTTAAAATGGACACAGTGTTTTATGATTTATCAAGTCCCATCAGAGGGTGAGATGGCTGGATGGCATCAGTGCAATGGATATGAACGTGGACATACTTCAGGAGATGGTGAGGGACAGGGAGGCCTGGAGCGTGGCAGTCCATGAGGTCACAGTCAGACACGACTGAATACCACCACCAACAGCATTATACATTATTATCTCATTTGACCCCCGAAACACTGGTAGAGAAGAATTACTGCTACCATCAACCCAATGCTAAAGAAAAAGGAATTAAGGTCCTAAATGTTTTAAATCCATCAAGGATTATAAAAGAAGTGGTGATGTGGACCCATTATCTCAGATCTTCTCATTCCAGATTGCATAGTCTGCTCACCTCACATCAACCTTTCTAATCATTTTGTTGATTTATCTAACCCCAAACAAGACATTCTCTTTTATCATGAGCAAAATATCAGGAGAAATAAACTCATTTTGCAATTTCAGTCCAGTTCAATTCCTACTCAGTGGTAAAGAATAACCATCTTTCCTTTAGTCTCAACCCAAGTGGAATTCCAACTTTCACCTTACTTCTATCAGACATTAAGGAGATGAGTCATGTCAGCACCTTAGTCACATTCTCAATAAGCAAAGCTTCATTTTGGTTTGGTAATATGTTTCTTAAATAAATGAATGAGTTTGCTTAAGAGTATAAGCCTTTGCCTACAATGTGAGAGACCTGGGTTCAATCCTTGGGTCAGGAAGATCCTCTGGAGGAGGAAATGGCAACCCACTCCAGTACCCTTGCCTGGAAAATCCCATGGATGGAGGAGCCTGGTAGACTACAGTTCATGGGATCACAAAGAGTCAGACACAAGTGAACGACTTCATTCATGCAGGTTATAAAAAAGTTATCATACATGAACATTGCTTGGGAAATGTTGCTTGACATGTCAAATGCTTGACGATTTTGCTGAACTCAGAAAAAAGATATACATGAAAATAAGAGCAAGTAAACATGAAACCGAGTAAGGCTAAGGACAAGTTTGGTAAGGTTCAATCAACAACGAGCTACATTGCTAGAGAAGGGTGCAGGGCAACATGGGGATCTCTCTCGCATTACCAATCGTGTACTTAGGGCTCCACATGCTTCCATTCTTTGTCAGAAAGAGGCTAAAAATACCTATGCATTCTGATCTCACCCTCCTGCTCAGGCGCAGCCCTTAATCACAGCCTTTGCTTTAGGGGGCCCTGGCTCCTAGATGTCCTAGCTCCTGGATGTCCTGGATGAGACAGTTTAAGGTGTCATGACACTGTCCCCAGAGCTCCCCCATAGGCTAAGTCCAAGTGACCCCCATGGGACTTCTCTTATCTGGCACCCTCGTTTGGCCCCTTCTCATCCTGGCCCCACTTCGTCTTCCTCGACCTGGCTTTTCCTGAACCTTGCTAACTAAATTGCTTTCACACAAATCCTCTTTTCTGGGTTTACCTTTGAGAAAATCAGTCTTAGCCAGAGAAGTCTGAAACTTAGCCTTCGGTATTATGCTCCATATTTGAGAGGCCTGTTGAAAGCTGCCTCTGAGAGAGAGAGACTGTCTTGAGCAAAGGCACAGGGACGTGAGGTTTTGTACTGTTTATGTAGATGTCACTGGGAGGGGAGTGAGGGAGTCACCCTGACAGCTAACTATGAGTTTTGTAAGCCAGAAGCATGATTTGGGAAAAGTGAGACAATAGAGAAAAATCAGATAAGGTACTTTCTGAAGGAAAAACAACAGAAATTTGAATTTAATGTGATAGAGACTTGGAAGCTATTTTGAGGTCCTAACTAGGAGAAGAACATGCGGAAAGCAGGCTTTTCTACTTGCATTTTTAAAAACATAGGCACAGAACCATCATTTCTGTAGATGCCATTGCAATGGGAAGAAAGAGTCCTCTGGTCAAAAAAAAAGTTTGAAAATATTTTATACATCTAGTCTATTGGTGATTACCAAAGGACCATAAGCCTATGAAAGCTGGGGTCAAGGATTATTTTGGAATTTGTGGACTGTTAAAAATTTTTTTCTAATCTTTTCCAGATTGAGGACAATACTGAATTTATTATCATTTTTAAAAATATCTATTTATTTGGCTGCATTAGGTCTTAGTTGCATGCAGGATCTCTTTCCTAGGGAACCTTCAGATGTGGCACCAACTCTGTAGTTGAGGTGCATGGGCTTAGTTGTGGCATGTGGGTTATCAAGAACCTAACTTGCATCCCCTGCACTGCAAGGCAGATTCTTAACCACTGGACCACTTAGGAAGTCTCTACACTGACTTTAATGTATAAGCTCTTCAAAGTGTGGCTTGCCTGCTGTTAAGGAAGTCTCTTGTGCTTTATCAAGCATTTCCTAAGCACATTTGCCCCTGGAACACTGTGGGGAAGTGATTTTTATTTATGTAGTGTAGAATTGGTTTACCCGTAAACATAAAATCCCATTTTAGGAAATCCCATTTTAGGAAGCTCAGTGAGAAGGATAGAGACTGGATGCAGGCCAAGAGCTTTGGTAAAGAAAGGACTGGCCTGGTGGCTAGAGAAATGTAAAGGAAAGTGAGAATTGGAGATCATCTAAAAAAGTGATTGTTCTCCATAGTGGCTGTATCAATTTACATTCCCACCAAAGGTGCAGTATGGAAGCTTCTTTAAAAACTAAAAATTGAACAACCACATGACCTAGCAATCCCCCTACTGTGTATATACCCTGAGTAAACCATAATTCAAAAAGACACATGTACTCAGTGTTCATTGCAGCACTATTAAGACATATATATAGAATCTAGAAAAATTTTACATGCATGTGAAGTAGGTTCAGTCATGCCTGACTCTCTGTAGCCCTGTGGACTGTAGCCCTCCAGGCTCCTCTGTTCATGGGCTTATCCAGACAAGAATGCTGGGGTGGGGTGCCATTTCCTGCTCCAGGGAATCTTCCCAACAGACGGATTGAACCCAAGTCTCCTATGTCTCCTGCATTGGCAGGCAGGTTCTTACCACTAGCGCCACCTGGGAAGTCCAAAAAATGCTACAGATGAGCCTATTTGTAGGGCAGGAATAGAGATGCAGATACAGAGCGTGGACTTCTGGACACAGTGGGAGAAGGAGAGGGTGGGACAAATTGAGAGAGCAACACTGATATATGTACACCACCATGTATAAACAGACAGCTAGCGAGGAAGCTGCTACGTAGCACAGGGAGCTCAAGTTGATGCTGTCATGACCTAGACGGGTAGGATGGGGGTAGGAGGGGGGAGGGAGATTCAAGGAGGGGATATGTGTGCACACACACACACATAGCTGGTTCACTTTGTTGTACAGCAGAAACTAAACTGCATTGTAAATAAATTATACTATAACAATAAAAATATTTAGTCATTGTTTATCAGTGGGATAAGATGGAAAAAAGCCGAATTTTCCAGCCCCAGCATGGTGGTGTGAGTAACATAAATGAGAGTTCAGTAGTGCATATTTTCTGACTTCAGTGGCTCGTATCTAATGGAAAACAGGAATTTGGATATCTTGAATTGAAAAAATTTTTAAATTAAAATTGAATGATTCAGTCCAACTGGCTATATGATCCAGCATTATTTTAGCAATAGTAATAGGTAGTTTTATTGAATTTAAACATTAAAACCTGATGAATTAAAATTAAGTTAGTTTTAAAATATTGTCTATAGATTTTGTATTAAGCTCACATAACATAAGGATGAGTTTTGATATCATTTTCTGGGGTATATCATTTTCCCATGCTGTGAGCTGAGAAGTATGAATAAGATTTCCTCTTAATAGCAATGTATACAAGACCAAACACACCAGTTTTTACAGTCTTTTTTGTTTAACATATTTTGTTAATTCAATAAACTTCATTTTCTAAAGAAGTTTTCAAGAGTATTCTCTTCATTTTCATATATCTTAATTCTTAATTAAGGCATATGCTTGATTCTAAAAGCATAACCAACGACTAAGAAATAAGATAAAGTATGCTTACAATCATTTATTTTCAGGACACAGTGGCAAAAGAGAAACAGTAGTTTTCATATACATCTTTGTTACTTTGTGGAAACAAAAGCAAGGGTATTTAAGTAATAAGCCTTTGAAATCCTGATGGTTCCTGAAAATGAAAACATAAACTCCACTCTTTTGTTTTCCTAAGATGGTCCTACTGACCATATCTGATGATTTTAACCAAGAAGTCCACCCTAAAATTAATAAGGGAGTAATAAAAACAATTGTTCATTTTTAAAGTCTCATGTCGCTACAGGATGTTATACATAAAACAAGTTCTCATTTTACTTTTAAAATATGACTATACTTTTATTATATATGCAATGTATTTTTCAAGAGATTTATAGGTAAACTTTCTATTATGTTATTACCCAGCCATGGCTTCCTCTATGGATTAAAGAATTAAAATGTTAATGGGAAATTCATGACTCAGGAACTAGAAGGCTTCCTTTTTCCTCTGAATGACTGAGTATATATTTGATTCTTTTCAATATGGGACTCAAAAAATTCATTAGATTTACATTAACAAAGTGAACAGTATATATTAATTTCGCAGTCTAGAAAAAAAGGTAAGAAAACTAACAACTGCTGAGTGTCTCCAATGTCCCAGGTACTTTTCAAGGTGCTTTCATCTAGTCATGTCATAAAACAACTAAATTGTAATCTCTACTCAAAGATGGAAAATAATAGACTCTCTCTAAAAATAAAAGAGTAAAATCACAATAAAAAAATTCTAGTTCAAGTAATACAATCAGTGGCAAGTAATGACTGTGTTCCTCACATGAAACTTCAGAATGGATTAGAGACCCAAGAAACTGAAAAGAAGTCCACACAGGATGAGGGACCTCTAGACCTTTTCCTCGGAGAAGGCAATGGCACCCCACTCCAGTACTCTTGCCTGGAAAATCCCATGGACGGAGGAGCCTGGTAGGCTGCAGTCCATGGGGTCGCTAGGAGTCAGACACGACTGAGTGACTTCACTTTCACTTTTCACTTTCATGCATTGGGGAAGGAAATGGCAACCCACTCTAGTGTTCTTGCCTGAAGACTCCCAGGGACAGGGGAGCCTGGTGGGCTGCCGTCTCTGGGGTCACACAGAGTCGGACACGACTGAAGTGACTTAGCAGTGACTTAGCAGACCTCCTCCTAGGACTAGACCAGTACCAGTAGATCTGTAAATTTGGATTTAACTGAAATCCTTCTTTTCCTCCCAGTAACTACTTTATTTTATGCTTGCATTTCTGAAATCCAAAGGCAAATGAAGGAGCCTGAGCTAGAAAGTCTCTTAAATACTTGCCTTGAGTTTGCAAACCCCTTTTGCCAACACTTTATGTTAAGGAAGCTCCATTTTAAGAACTGAGTGGGCTTCCCAGGCAGCTCACAGGAATGCTCTCTGGGCTGGGAAGATCTCCTGGAAGAGAAGATGGCGAACTGCCGCAGTATTCTTGCCTGGGAAATCTCATGGACAGAGGAGCCTGGCAGGAGACAGCCCATGGGGTTGCAAAGAGTCAGACATGACTGACAAACAGAGCACACAGCTTCCAGAGCCTGGGAACTGCAACTGCTGAAGCTCCTGAACCCTAGAGCTGGTGCTCTGCAATAAGAGAAACCACTGCAATGAGAAGCCCGCACTCTGCAACTGGAGAGGAGCCTCCACTGGCCGCAGTTGGAGAAAAGCCTGAGCAGAATGAGGACCCAGTACAGACAATACATAAATAAGTATAATTCTTAAAAAAAAAGAATTTTATTAATAAAAGAATAAATACCTATAGAAGAATTTTCAAGTAGACAAAATTAATCAACCATTATAAAAATGTATGGAAATTGGAAATCAGATTACTTGAATAAAAATATAACAGTTACAGCAAGTTTAAAAATGAGAATTAAAAAAATTTTGTCTGGAATTCTATGAGTCAAAAATCTTATGGTTGGGACTTTCCTGGTCGCCCAGTGGTTGAGATTTTACCTTTCAGTACAAGAGGTATAGGTTTGATCCCCGGTTGGAGAGCTAAGATCCCACATGTCTCGCTGCCAAAAAGTCAAACAAACAAACAATATTGTAACAAATTCAATCAAGACTTTAAAAATGGTCCACATTAAAAACAAATCTTTGAAAAAATCTTCAGACTAAAGAATTAGTTTACACATATTTCTGTTGCTTCCCATCGGATATCAGTATTATAACTAAACAAAAGTCTTTGCTGCTTCTAAGAAAAGTCTTTAGGGGAAATTTTTCAGGCAAAGTCCATCACACTACTGTGCTTCCAGTCTTGAGCCCTCATAGTTCTGTTTTGTCTGGTTTATTAGCACATTTGCACTAAAGTGGTTAAATTACTTTTAGATTTTACCAGAAAAGATGTCTGCCAAAATGAGTTCAAAATTCCCCATAATGTATGGTTTAGTTCAGCTTTTCCATGGACAGAGGAGCCTGGGGTTGCAGAGTTGGACATGACAGAGTGACTGAGTGCAGTTCAGCTGTCCCAGCTGAGGCTAGTGGTAAAGAACCCACCTGCCAACACAGGAGCCATAAGAGATGCGGGTTCGATCCCGAGGTTGGGAAAAGCCCCTGGAAGAGGGCATGGAAATCCACTCCAGTATTCTTGCTTGGAGAATCCCATGGACAGAGGAGCCTGGTGGGCTATAGTCCATGGGGCTGCAGAGAGTTGGACATGACTGAAGCAACTTAGCATGCATGCACATAGAAGAGCAGGAAGAAGATATTTGTATTTATGTTAGATTTTTTTCCCTTTCACGATTAGATTTTAAATTTCTTTGAACTGCCTCAATCTACGAATTATTCTTATTCTGTGCAAACATGACCTTATCCTCTATCCAACTGCTTTTTCTGGCCTAATTTTGGTTGCTAAAGTTACCTTTACATAATCTGATACAATTTTTCAAACAGTAAGTTTCTTTATGAAAGAGAATATTTTACAGCAATTTCAGAAAATACATTGAGATTTTCAATGTACACAGCAAAAAAGGCACAATGTTCATAATTATTAAATGTTTATGAAAAAATCACTGAAATAATGATATATTTGAGTGCCACCAATGTCCCACAGTAGACCCTGGGAAGCACCTAATATCTATAATCTCATTTAATCCTCATCACAACACCATAAGTATACATTTTTAAATTTATACTTCATTTTTATTTTTTTAAAATATTTTTCTATAAAAATTATACACTCTTCCTATATTAAAAGAAAATCAGGTGATTCATAATAGTGCAAAGAAAAAAGCAAAATATCTCCAAAAATTTCACATGAGAAAAAATGTTATTAATGGTTGCTGAAAAATATTCCAAACATGTCTTTTTGCATGTATAAAAACAGAGGGTATTGCTGTGTATACAACCACATAGACTGATAGATGAATAGATAATATAGATTAATATTTAGAGGGATAATAAATAACAGATAAAAATCCAGCTAATAGGTTGAAAAAAGAATGTGTTTGTCTTTCTTATCTTCCTGTGTACATAGTCAGACAAAGACATCTGTGATAGAGGTGGTGAAATTAGAATGTATAAAGTAATACCAGGAAAAACAAAAGATTTATTATTCAGTATCCGATATTCAAAACAGGATTTTTAAGAAGACATTAGGCTTGAAAGTCATACATTATGAAAGGGAAGGAGAGTATTTTATACATTCCTTTATTTTCTCTTTAGCGTATCAAGAACCAGTCTTCGAAAAGACCCGTAGAGTTTGTTTATGCCTGTTTGTTTATAATTCATTTTTTATTTTTTTAACTTTTTATTTTATAGTGGAGTATGGTTGATTAACAATGTTGTGATACTTTCAGGTATACAGCAAACTTCATTTATACATATACACGTATCTATTCTTTTTTCAAATTCTTTTCCCATTTACGACATTACATAATTTTGAGCAGAGTTCCCTGTGCTAGTCAGGATGTCCTTGTTGGTTATCCATGTTAACACTGTGATTTCCATACAGAAAGAAGTCCTAGGAGATCATCTTCTAACACAAGGGTAAAGAATGCATAACTACTTAACAAGTTTGTAATCATAAACAAAATCATAAATTACTGCCACAGTCTTTTTTTATTTCTCGGAAATTGTTTTTATTTTTATTGTTTCTTTTACCCCATTTTACCCCATGGTTTTTCCATAACCATGTTGACTTTGAAGGTTTCTATGTTTATATTATGAAGACAGGTATTATTACTTACTTTTCTTACTAGCTATCATAGTATCCAATGCTAATAGTAATCCAGATGATAATGTTTGTTGCTTATTAATTGTGCTTCCGGTCAATTGAGAACTTTTACACTTTTCAGAACTTTTATAAACGTTTTTTCATAAAAAATTTTACTAATTGATAAATTAAAAAATTAAATTTCGACCTCAGTTCAGTTCAGTTCAGTCGCTCAGTCATGTCCAATTCTTTGTGACCCCATGAATCGCAGCACGCCAGGCCTCCCTGTCCATCACCAACTCCCAGAGTTCACTCAGACTCACGTCCATTGAGTCAGTGATGCCATCCAGCCATCTCATCCTCTGTCATCCCCTTCTTCTCCTGCCCCCAATCCCTCCTAGCATCAAAGTCTTTTCCAATGAGTCAACTCTTCGCATGAGGTGGCCAAAGTACTGGACTTTCAGCTTTAGCATCATTCCTTCCAAAGAAATCCCAGGGCTGATCTCCTTCAGAATGGACTGGTTGGAACTCCTTGCAGTCCAAGGGACTCTCAAGAGTCTTCTCCAACACCACAGTTCAAACGCATCAATTCTTTGATGCTGAGCCTTCTTCACAGTCCAACTCTTACATCCATGCATTACCACAGGAAAAACCATAGCCTTGACTAGATGGACCTTAGTTGGCAAAGTAATGTCTCTGCTTTTGAATATGCTATCTAGGTTGCTCATAACTTTCCTTCCAAGGAGTAAGCGTCTTTTAATTTCATGGCTGCAATCACCATCTGCAGTGATTTTGGAGCCCAAAAAAATAAAGTCTGACACTGTTTCCATTGTTTCTTCATCTATTTCCCATGGAGTAGAGGAAAAAATCGAGTCATAAATTTGAGTGAATTTCCTCAGGTCAGACCACAAATAGATGGTTAGCAGCTGAGAACAAGTATCTTCCCTCATGACTCAGTGGTAAAGAATCCACCTGCAATGCAGGAATCCAGTGCAATACAGGAGACTCAGTTTCAATCCCTGGGTCGGGAAGATCCCCTGGAGAAAGAAATGGCAACCCACTCCAGTATTCTTGCCTGGAAAATCCCACGGACAGAGGAGCTGGGTGAGCTACAGGCCATGGGGTCCCAAGAGTTAGACATGACTTAGTGGCTGAACTGCCACCATTACCACCAACTGAGCATAAATTACATCAGTTCTCCAAATCCTCAGCCCAGTTTTACTTTCATTAAACATCCCTTTGAAATTATGTCTAGACAAATTTCTTCACTTTAGGATCAATGTAAAAAAAAAAAAAAATGTCACTTGCCAGGAAGATCTATCAGAGTGAGTCTGTTCCTTCCATTGTAGAGGTTAGCTTAGACGTAAACACATGGAATGACTGTGTCTGATCACATAACCAAACTAGACTCTGAACCACTTGTTCCTGTTCCTCACTGTAATTTTTTCTTTGGAGAACTGTGCTCATTCTTTAATTTTCTTCTGGCCAGGCCTTCATGAAATGGAGAAGGACCCTATGGTCCTTGCCATCCCCCAACCCCATGTTCTCTGCCAGTCTTTTGTCTGTAGAAAACTTTAGTCAAAAAGTAAGTTTAATCAGAGAAGTGAGAACATGCAAAAACCAACGAAAACAGTCAAAGAAGATCAAATAATCAAAAGGTACTCATTAAGCAGAGTCAAGAACAATATAGATAATATAGTTCTTTCTCACAGGCTATATGGATAATATTCTGAGCCATATTCTGTGAGCTGTCTTATAGATACTGAAAGCCCAGGTGGAGAAGTTAACTCCATGATGACCAGACTGTACCCATGGCATCAGCTGCCACAGTTCTGAGAACTGGCCTCAGAGAAATGGGAACAAACCAACCCTGGAACTGAAGATTAACTATACTTAAAACAATCAAGATGACACTGGTCAGACCACCCATGACCAATTTGAAGGTGACTGTCAGAACTGATTGTGCTATTTCTGCATGTAGCCAGCCCCCAACTTCTGTTTATAAAAGGTCTTACCCACCTGTTGCCAGGGGTTGGGGGGAAGTCAGCCTTTGGACAGATGTCTGCCCTCCCCCTGCTCAGCTGCCAGCATCTGAAATAAAGCAAACTTTCCTTCCTACCGACCTGGTCTGTTTAGTGGCTTTGGGGCAACAAGCAGTGTTACCCACATACCTTTTGGCAACACTCACTTATATACTGATCTAACCTGGAAATACAAGAACATATTCTGGTTTCTGTGGCTTTGGGATGTCTGCCTCTGCCAAACTGGACACTGCCATCCTAATTTTGTCCAGTCCAATGACAAAAATTGGACTAAAAAAAAATTCAGGGTAACTACACATTTTTAAATGAGTAAGGATGTCCTTTTAAAAACATTCCTTCTGGCCCAAGAATTAAAATGTGAAATAGTTATTAAATACTGATGATTGTGTATGTGTGGATCCTCAGTTGTGTCTGACTCTTTGCAACGCCATGAACTATAGCTCGCCAGGATCCTCTGTCCATAGAGTTTTCTAGGCAAGAACACTGGAGTAGGTTGCCATTTCCTTCTCCAAGGATCTTCCTGACCCAGGGATCGAACCTGGGTCTCCTGCATTACAGGCAGATTCTTTACTGTCTGAGCAACCAGGGAAGCCTCCATACTGAAGATTAGATATGAAAAAATAGTTAAGGAGTCCATCAGCCTGCATTTTACCAGATATGGACTCACTTCATACTTAAAACAAGGATGTTATTCCTAATGTTTCTTCTTTCACTTTATCTCTAAAATTTAAATAAAAATTAGGAAATGGAAGACACTAGTAATATTAAATTTAAAAATTCAGACTAAAAAGATCAAAAATATGTAAAGTGAAAACGTAGAACTTAAAGTCAAACTTCTAAGAACTTAAGGTCAAAGGACTTCAAATCTGATTTATAGACCTTACCGATAGCTGAACATATTTATTCTCATGTGTAATAGAACTAATCACATTTTAAGAAACAGAACCAGTAGAAAATAATATATGAATACAAAGTCTCAAAGAAAAACTGACACACTTTTTCTCACAACAAAATACTTGAAATATTCCCTGTTGAACAAATAAGCATGAAACAATGGAGGCAATTGAAAGGACAAAAAAAGTAAAAGTCCAACAAATAAGAAATGGGGGGAAAAAAAGAAGAAAACGAACCTGTTACAACTGTAGACTGTGCTCCTTCATTATTGTAGCACATTATAAACTTTAAAGCAGTACTCAGGCCGGTTTTATCCTGCCTCATGTTTTGTTGTATTTGAAGAAGGCTTTTCTACTTTAAACCTCTAAATATCAGACTGAGGAAGCCTAACTTAAGAGCACTTATTAGAGCATTTCACGCCTATTTTATTACATTTAAACTGCCTTGAAACCATTGGAGTATCTCAGCTAGGTTTCCCCTGAACTGATTATCTTACAAAGGCACATATAGAGGTCTTTCCCCAAAGCGGTATCTTTTTCAAAAGTATCATCTCACATCAGCTTATGAACTAAGATGGCTACTTCAGTTGGTTGGCAACATAAGGGGAATAGAAGTCTCAAGTATACTGAAAAGTTTTCGACGGCTTAATAATAGTATGATATAGTTTTTTGTAGTGTTTTGTTTTCTCAACCTTTCTGTTTGTCTTCCATTCTCAAGGATCTAAAAAAGCTTTAGCCTAATATCTAAAACTCTCCAGTAGTATTTAGATTTCCTTTTGTGAAATCTGGTGGAAGAAAGAAGAGAGCCTCTTAAAGCATGATAATGGGCTCATCCACTCCAAGTCCTTCTGTTGTGGGAGATTACAGCATTTAGCATCTTCACTCCAATTTTATTTAAACCACTCAAAATAATGGGACATTTTCATTTCTATCGCCACTCTAAAAATTTTAGAGGGCACAGTACCATGTAAAAATTTTGGTTTAATTGATAGCATGAAGCTTGGAGATTTTTTACTGAGTTTTTATTCTGTCCCATTGCTCCATAACTTAAGATATTCCAAAGTTAACTGTTCAGGCACTCTCATAGCAAAAACCATCTTTATAACAAAAGCATCAACACATTTCTACATGTCAGTAAAGTCAAAGCTAGAAGTGATTGTTTATACTGAAGCCCAGGTTTATGTGGAGAAGGAAGCAGAAGCAGATCATTCTGATATTTCTAGTCTTAACATTTTTTTGAATTACAGTTCAGTGTCTCCAACTGCCTGCTGGTCTCAAAATCCAGTTTTCCTGCAGCCCCCAACCTCAATAGGTGAAAGATGAGCCATAGAAGTTACTCGGGGTCCAGCAAGGAAAAATAAAAATCACACTAGGTATTTCCACAGAAATAATTTAATATAATGGGCTAAATAGATGGCAAAACAGAGAATGTAAGCAGCTTCTTGCGAAAAACCAAAGGACGAGGCTTCAGTCGAGTTCACAGAACTTAGCAATGTATAGGGGAAGCATGTGGACTCAGACCTGTGAGGAGGGTACCCTACTAGTACTGGTATCCCAGGAGTAGGTTTGCGGTGGGCAAAGAAAGGAAAGAGAAAGGGGTAAGTACAGAAAGGGCTTCCCTGGTGGCTCAGCAGGAAAGAATCTGACTGCAATGCAGGAGACCTGGGTTTGATCCCTGGGTGGGGAAGATCCCCTGGAGGAGGAAATGGCAACCCACTATAGTACTCTTGCCTGGAGAATCCATGGACAGAGGAGCCTGATGGCCTGCAGTTCATAGGGTCACAAGAGTCGAACATGATTGAAGCGACTAAGCAGCAGCAGAGATAGGGGAACATCAGGCTGTGCTTCGCGTCTCTGAGGAGTCAAGATGAAGCTGGTTCTTAGAATTAAAAGAGAGAAAAAAAAAAAAAAAACAGCTGGAGATTGAAACTAACTGCTACTGCCAGACTGCAGTGATTTCACTCGGGAGACGCAGACAGTAATAACAAGTACATAGGAAGCCTCAGTTCCTATCTCCCCAACTCCTGTCTACCAGTTTCCTTCCAGTTTTCTCACTGGCAAAACCTAGCAGGAAAGCAGCTGGCAAAATGAAAACATTGTTGTCAGAGTTGTAGTCCCCGTCTCACAAAGCAGAGTACATGAAGGTGGACTTTGATCTGGGAGATAATAGCTCTTCTCATCTTGTACACAGCTGTCATCTCTACTCATCCTTCAGGTCTTGAGGAGGAGAGTCTTCCCTGACCTCAGAGGTAGGGCTCTCATTACTGCTTCCTTCTCTTGTTCTTGTGTGTTTAGATTATCAAGGGCAAGGGATGTAATCAAGAGAATCACACACACACACAAAAGGAGAGATGGATAATAAACTTAGGAAAAAGGTGCTCAAATTCAGCATTATTAAGACTCAAACACTCAATAAAGTAAGAAATATTTTTCTATCAGACTGTAAAAAATGGATAAAATAATGCTATATGTGATTAAGGATTTAATAAAAAAAATTGTTGCTAAAATGCAAACTGGTGGTTTATCATACTATCGCAACAGTTTGGTCTCTGAAATTCCTGACAAGAATATAAAGCTGTAACGCTTCATCATATTAGATGTGCTTAACAAAGATGCTGCTGAGTTAAAGAAAAAGGCAGCTATGGATCCTCCTGAGGTCAGAGGGTGAGTTGAGGAGACATGAGAACCCCGGGCTCTTGGATTTCATTCTAGAAGTCTTGGCACCACACCACTCCAGTGAACATTCCTACTCTTTTTATGTATATAAATCACTCTGTAAAGATACTTAAATGTTTTATTAGTTTTTAAATATAGAAATGTATAAAGAACAACCCAAAAAACCCTATAATTTTACCATCTAGATATCTCAGCCGACATTTAAAGATAAATAATATACATGCATATTTAGAAAAAAATAAAGTTGTTCAGGGGAGTACAAAAAAATGTGAAAACTTGCTCTCTCCACTCCAATTCCTTTAACAAAAAGATTTTTGAGTATGCTTTTAAAGATATCAAATGTTTTAAAAAGCTTACTCTAGGTATAAAATAGTTGTTCTTACAATTTTTTTGTTCTTGCATGCATGCTCAGTCATGTCCAATTCTTTGTGACCCCATGGACTGTAGGCCACCAGGCTCCTCTGTGCACGAAATTTTCCAGACAAGAATACTGGAGTGGGTTGCCATTTCGTCCTTCAGGGTATCTTCCCAACTCAGGGATCAAACCTTCATTTCTTGCATTTCCTGCCTTAGCAGGCAGATTCTTTACCACTGCACTAGCCTGAGAAGCCCCTGTTCTGTTCTAGTTCAAGTTTTTTGTTTTCAGTCTACATTACATTCAATTGTATTCCTGGACACTATACATCCTCTAAAACCATCATATTAATATGGAGCCATGATATGGTGACACGATAAAACTGGATAGATCCCCGATAATATATAGTTTAATTCTCTCGTTATGGAGATTAAGAGTTTGGAGATGGACAGTTTGTGTAACTAGTAACTATCCACTAGCCTAAGCCCAAAGTCAAAAACTAATAAAGCCACTAATACAACTTAAATTTTCCATCTTTAGTGAATAACTTATAGCCAAACTCAAGAATCAAATACAAAGTTTAACTAAAAACATATATCTTAAACTTAATGACAGATTATCTATTATTATTTTGCTTCCAGAGAGCACATTTTCTATAAAATATAATACTTTCTAGTATTTATGCAGTATAATGTTAGAAGTAATCAAGCAAAAGAAAAAAAAAATCCACATTTCACCAGATGTTTCACATGAGTCTGACAACTGTTTTTAAAACATTGCTAACCTTTAAACTTGTATCCTAACATAACTTGTGTTTGTGTACTTCATTACAAATAAAAATGGGAATATTCTCTAAATATTAGACTCAGTGAGAATTTCCTTAGCAATATCCCATCCTCTCATGCCCAAGACTGTTAATGAAAGGAGGTAAGAGTTCTTTTATATTAGCAATATTATATCTGCTGCAAATGCTGATGCGGCAGATGCAAACGAGATGCAAACGCTCTGTTCTTCAGCTTTCTTTGCCATTTTAAGGGTATCATTATCCTGACAGAGTGAGAAACTTGAGGGATGGCGCTGAAGGAGGGAAAAAGACAACACAATATTTGAGTAAATTTTAAAAAATACTAAGTAGACAATAAATGCAAAAACTCCCTAAAATGCATCTGTGTTTATGCAAGACAGGAATTAGAATTAATTACTAAAATAAACACATCCAGTGAAATTAATAAATTGAATCTGTGTTCTCTGGGGTTAAGATTTTGGTGAAGGAACAGAGGATTTATTAGGTATTTCACAAAAGAAAAAATGCAGATGATCCATTAAAATAGAAGATTAGCTAATAATCAGATTTGCAAAATAGATAGTAATGATAATATCCAATGTGATATATATGGAATTTAGAAAGATGGCAATGATGACCCCTATGCAAGACAGCAAAAAAGACACAGATGTGTATAGCAGACTTTGGGACTCAGAGGGAGAGGGAGAGGGTGGGATGATTTGGGAGAATGGCATTGAAACATGTATACTATCATGTAAGAATCGAATCACCAGTCTATGTCCGATGCAGGATACAGCATGCTTGGGGCTGGTGCACGGGGATGACCCAGAGGGATGTTGTGGGGAGAGAGATGGGAGGGGGGTTCATGTTTGGGATCGCATGTACACCCGTGGTGGATTCATGTCAATGTATGGCAAAACCAATACAATTTTGTAAAGTAAAATAAAGTAAAAATTAAAATTAAAATAATGAAAAAAAATTAAATTAAAAAAAAATATATCCAGTGTGATCAAAACTGGGAAAATGGAGTCTTCCATAGATTGTTGCTAGAGGTACAAATTGGCCCAATTTTCTAGCAGGCAATTTGGTTCGTCTATTAACATTTTAAATGTGTGTGCCCTTTGATCCATTGAGTCCAATATTAGAATCTATCCCAAGGAATTAATTGAAAAGTGCACCAAAAAATTTAAGTAAAATGATGTTTATGGCATCACTTATAACAACAAACAGCTGGATAATGTCCTAAATGTCTGTCAATACAATATTAGTCATTTATTTAATGAATATACAGCCATTAAAAAGAGTGAAGGAGACCCATTTGCACAGACATAGAAAGATGTTAATGATATATAATTAATTAAAAAGAAAGAAAAATAAGAAATAGGCTACCAAAAATATGTTTAGAATGCTGTGTGTGTGTACAGATATATGCTTAGTTTGACATGGAATACTATTATGTACTACTTTAAGCACTTTTGTGTTCTTAAAAGATTTTACAATGAGCTTCTATTATATTTATAATCAGCAAAGATAAAAGATAATAAAGATATTCTAATTTTGGTAGAATAAAAGAATATGCACATAATTGTTCATTTTTTAAATTGGGTTATGGATAGTCATTTAGTCAAGTTCCATAAACACTGAGAAAATTCTTTCCCTCCTTTTATTCTATATAATGTTAGCATTAAATTTTGCAATTTATTGTTGACAGTATGCAATCACAGTAAGAATATCCTGACAATATAAACTCAAGAACTCTGATTCAGTGCTAATATTTTGCCTTCATTCACTCATGTGTAATACATGCTCCAATGCAATAGGGTGAAATTATTTCCTAGTAACAATAACTAATACTAATGGAAATTTACCACATGCTGGGTACTAGTCTAAATGCTTTAACTGCATCAACTCTAACCTCATTATAACACGGAATCATAGGTGCTACTGTTATCCTTCTTTTACACATGAATTATCCGAGGTATCAAAAGTTTAAGTAATTGGCCCAGTATTGCAGAACTAGTAAGTAGTAGAATCCAGTAAGAAGCCTGATCTGAGCCCAGCACTAGCACTTTTTTTTTTTTAGAAGACTTAAGATCCCTTGCTTGATTTATGCTTTCAGTAGGGGGAAAAAAAGTTACATCTGTAAAGCCATTTTCTGGAAATTATATAAATGAAAAGCCTTCAGAGAATCTTCTCTCTTTTTTTTCACATTTAGCTAAAAACCAGCATGAGAGTTAAATGCTGCACATTTAGAATAAATCAAGCCCTACAGCAGAGGAGAAATCCTGAAGAAACAAACTTTTCAGCAATGAAGATGAAATGTATACGTGCTACAATGCAATGTGGAGGACCAGAGTAAAAGACAGACAGAGACTCACACTGGAGTGGGGGGTGGGGGTGTGGTGCATAGGATTAAGGGAGCTGGGACAGTGTTAAGAAAACAAATGGAGAGGATTTGCTTGACAGGAATGAAGGCTGTAGGAAGGTGGCAATATAGGACATAATTCTTGAAAGATTGATATTATGTATAAGTTTATTGTTCAATGCTGAATATAAAAGCACACAAACTCATTGTAGAATCTTAGAAAGAACAGAAAATCATAAAAACAACAATAAAAAATCACCACATGCAGAAATAATCACATTTGGGGATGCTACCAGCTGGATACAGTTTTAACAGGCAGTGATCAGAGTGGAGAAAATTTGGGGAGAACAAAAGTAGAAGAGTGGGAAAGACAGGGTTATATTCATGCGTTATTTAAATAACTGGAACAGAAACAAGTGGCAGGTAAATCTGAAACAGTAGAGGATTTAATCATAGAAGACTAAATATGAGAGTGAGGGTGAGCAGTAGGGTGCTGCTGAAGGTTTTGGTGCAAAAGAAGGATATGTTTGAAGCTCGGCTTAGAAAGATTATCCCAGTGGCAGCATGCAGCAAAACTGAAGAAGGGAATGATGGCAGTCAACAGCACTTAACAGTTTACTACGGTAATCTGGGGGAAAGTCATGCACATAACCCTAAACTAAAGAAAAAATAACAAACAGAAGAGGGACAAAACAGAGAGATAATAAAATCCTGCACATCTTTCTTAAAGTTACAATATCTCTGTGTGTGATAATAATTTTTATTATTTTTCATTCTATTTTTCTGGTTTTGAAAGAGATATAATGTTTTGAGATTGTACAACATCAATTCTGACAATCCTGTAAGAGGTGATAACTTAATTATTAAATTGTTCCATTTTTGAACAGAGTACACAAGGCAAATAGGAATGAGTTATCTTCACAAACTAAGAGGCTACAACAAGATCAAGTTTTCACAAAAATGTGGACAAAGGCCCTGATAAATATAATTTTTGCCTGAAATAAATGGGTAATAAGGATTTATCAAAAGTGAATCTTTTTTCATTTTGTTTCATTAGTAATAATTCAAATAATATTTCTATAAATTATGTGACTTAGAAATAATAGACAATTCAGCAAGTTATTTATATTTAAATTGAAGGGGCAAATGGTGTTATGATGACAGAAGTTTAGTACCATCCCTGCATGACTGCCTTGATTTTCTTTGCATTTTAAAATATTGTCTGTTATTTTTTTTTCATGACTTGTGCTAAATGGTGTTGTAATTCCTGCTGAAGATGAAAGAAACATTTAAAGTTAGAAAAGTTATGTTGTAGGAACTCTGGCTCCTTTTCCCAGATCTGACCTAGGAAATGTATGACCTCATACTTCATTTTTCTAATTTCTGATGTAGAAATTGAACTTGAAATTGTAGAAGCTGAAGAAGTCATAGAAATTGAAAAATTGAAGTCCCCATCTGTATGTGTGTTTATATATACAGTCTAAGCATTCCTGAAATGTATACTTAGTATAAACATAAGTGGAAAAATTTATCCACTAAATTTTGCCGGGTATATTCACAATGAACACTGCAGGAATTCTTCCAGATGCCTTTGCATTCCTTATATCACTGCCTTCTGCTGCCTTAGCCAATGACTGATCAACAACAGAGGGGAAAGCCCAGCTTCTTTGTCTAAGGTTGGGGACAGCTCCAAGGCACAAATTACTTTTCAGAGCTCTGTCTAAAGTGAACCTTCATGGGATTTTGCCCATGGCACTCTTAGCTTCTTTCTCCGTTCCTGCCTTGCATCCCATAGCTCCTTACCACCTTCTCCCAGGAGCTCTTAATACTCTCTTAGCAGAGACATCACTTTGCCGACAAAGGTCTGTCTAGTCAAAGCTATGGGTTTTCCAATAATCATGTACTGATGTCAGAGCTGGACCATAAGGAAGGCTGAGCACTGAAGAATTGATGCTTTCAAACTGTGGTGTTGGAGAAGACTCTTGAGAGTCCTTTGGACAGCAAGGAGATCAAACTAGTCAATCCTAAAGGAAACCAACCCTGAATATTCATTGGAAGGACAGATGCTGAAGCGTCAATACTTTGACCACCTGATGCAAAGAGCCAACTCATTGGAAAAGACCTTGAAGCTAGGAAAGAGTGAGGACCAGAGGGGAAGGAGGTGACAGAGGATGAGATGGTTAGATGCCATCATTGACTCAGTAGACGTGAGTTTGAGCAAACTCTGGGAGACAGTGAAGGACAGAGAAGCCTGGCATGCTGCCATCCATGGGATTGTAAAGAGTCAGATACAACTGAGTGAGTTAGCAACAACCTGAATCCACTTCTCAGAGTCTAGTTCCGGGAAACCCAACCAAAGATGCTATAACCTAAAGAACACAAGTGAACTAGCATAAAGCTTACTGAAAACACACTTGTCATTTTCTTCTAGAAAACCAGGCCATGGACAGGATAAAAGCAACAAGACGACAACAGTTCAGTTCAGTTCAGTCACTCAGTCGTGTCCGACTCTTTGCGACCCCATGAATCCTAGCACACCAGACCTCCCTGTCCATCACCAACTCTTGGAGTTTACCCAAACTCGTGTCCATTGAGTTGGTGATGCCATCCAGCCATCTCATCCTCTGTCGTCCCCTTCTCCTCCTGCCCCCAATCCCTCCCAGCATCAGGGTCTTTTCCAATGAGTCAACTCTTCGCATGAGGTGGCCAAAGTGCTGGAGTTTCAGCTTCAGCATCAGTCCTTCCAATGAACACCCAGGACTGATCTCCTTTAGGATGGACTGATTGGATCTCTTTGCAGTCCAAGGGACTCTCAAGAATCTTCTCCAACACCACAGTTCAAAAGCATCAATTCTTCAGCACTCAGCTTTCTTCACAGTCCCACTCTCACATCCATACATGACTACTGGAAAAACCATAGCCTTGACTAGACGGATCTTTGTTGACAAAGTAATGTCTCTGCTTTTGAATATGCTATCTAAGTTGGTCATAACTTTCCTTCCAAGGAGTAAGTGTCTTTTAATTTCATGGCTGCAGTCACCATCTGCAGTGATTTGGGAACCCTAAAAAATAAAGTCTGACACTGTTTCCACTGTTTCCCCATCTATTTCCCATGAAGTGATGGGACCAGATGCCATGATCTTTGTTTTCTGAATGTTGAGCTTTAAGCAACTTTTTCACTCTTCTCTTTCACTTTCATCAAGAGGCTTTTCAGTTCCTCTTCACTTTCTGCCATAAGGGTGGCCACAGAAGTATTTGAAAAACCATAGATTCAGTAAAAGCTTCTTAATGTGCTTTTCCAGAAATATTACCATGTCAAACTTAAAAGGAGAAAACATTCAACATGATTCATCCTTTTCTTAACTAATAGTTGCCATTTACTGAATCCTTACCTATGACCATTGTTTTAGCACCTGTACATATCTTACACCATTTAATCCTCATAACAATTTCTATGATGGGGGTGTTTTATTTTTCATATGGTAAGAGTGTGGCTCTAAGATCACACAGCTTATCAAATACCTGAACCAGGATTCAAACCCAGATCTAATCTGACACTAAATTTCATAATCTTTTAATCCTTTGTCTCATTGAATATTTATTCTGTAAGAACATCCTGCAATATCATTGTGTGTTGACGTACTATTGATTTTCCTCTGAAATAGACAGGAAGCGATGAGGTAGTATTTATCCAGGAACTTATTCTTCATCAAAGAACTTACATTGAAGGTTTAAGGAGCAAGATTTCTCAAATCTTTTATGAAAGTCAAATTTTGTCTGGTTCTGGTTATGTCATGGAAGTGCCCTTGGGTTTAAGGAGCAAGATTTCGCAAATCTTTTAGGAATGTCAAATTTTGTCTGGCTCTGGTTATGTCATAAAAGTGCCCTTTAAGAGGACATCAACCACTTGCTTGACCAGCTAGTATAAGAAAGATAGAAATAAACCACTATGCAAGTGCTGAGTCCAGACAGGGCTATTATGCTCAATAACCTCATAGTTACATTCAAACATAATTATTTAGATGGTTTAGAGATAACTCTGGCAAACCTTTTTTCTGTGGTGGTCATTTCTGACTTCTGAAAGCTGATCAATTTATTAGATTCCTATTAAAACATGCAGTCACAAAGCATGTTTAGTTATAATGTTGTATCTTTTATCTGTAACTGTGAGAAAAATCAAGAATGTCCACCCCAAGTGTGGCACAAGGAGCTGGAGCCATTTTGCTCTTTGTGGTTAGACACAACAATATATAATTCATACCAGTCTTTGACTCTGAAAGCAGCATAACTCAGCTGGATGGCATTGTACGTGTCTGGCCTTACAAAATAAAAATCCCATCTTCGCATCCTGGAAACTCTTCTTTTAACCCTATGGAAGCAGATGCCTTTCATCCATAGTTCTACACCTGGTGTACCATCCTAAGGGTTTTCTGTTACAACTCAAAAATTACTTGGGTGAAGAGACTCAATTTAAGAATGAATACTAATAAAGTCGAGTGAAAGCAAGAATTATTAAAGGCTGGAAAGTAGAATTTTATTTCTGTAGCAGATGATTACTTCAGAATCAAAATTCATTCATTCCTGATTGTCTCTGTAAACATGGAAAAGTAATTGGATGTCATCATGGGTTGAATTATGTCCCCCCAAAAGATGCTGAGGTCCTAACCTGTACTTGTAATTGTAACCTTATTTGGAAACAGGGTCTTTGTAAATGACTGAATTATCCATGATATACCTATTTAGAAAGCCTGCAGTTCTCATTGCTGTGCTGTGCTGTGCTAAGTCACTTCAGTCGTGTCCAACTCCTTGTGACCCTATGGACTGCAGCCCACCAGGCTCCAAGCAAGAATACTTGAGCGGTTTGCCATTTTCCAACCCAGGGTTGGAACCCACATATCTTACATTTCCTGCCTTGGCAGGTGGGCTCTTTACCACTAGCACAACATAGGAAGCCCCACAATTACCATTATTATTATTTACTAAGTCCTTAGCCCAGCATTCAAGGCCCTCTATATTCCTGACTCTATGTACTACTTTGAACTTCATTTCTTAACATCATACATTATTTATCCATAGTCTAGTCAAGTTGAGTCCTCAGAGTTTATTATACATACTGAGAAAAACCCCAACTTTCTGATTCTGTTTTTACCTTTTGGCATGTCAAAAGTGTCTTCTATTCTTTTCATTTATTTTAGCCCCATGTTTACTTAGGGAACAATTAACTTCCCAGAATTGCCATAAGAATTTTCCAGAATGCACAATGTAGGTAATGGTCTGCTGCTTTGACATGTTATACCATTTATGGTGGTGGTTTAATTGTTAAGTTGTGTCCGACTCTTGAGACCCCATGGTTTGTAGCCCGCCAGTCTTCTCTGTCCATGGGATTTTCCAGGCAAGAATACTGGACTGGGTTGCCATTTCCTTCTCCAGGGGATCTTCCAGACCCTGGAATCAAATTGAAGTCTCTTGAATTGCAGGTGAATTCTTTACCAGCTGAGCTACAGAGGAAGCCCTTTATGGCTTTATATTATTTGATTCTCAGTCTATCTAAATGTAAGACTTGGAGAAATAAGATGTACACAAAAAAGTTCTCATACTCTCTCCAATAAGTCTGGAGAGAACAAAAGGTTTGGACAATCCCTAGGTGAAGACTTATAAAACCTGCTTAACATATCAGAACACAATTCATTTGATCCATGATGTAGGATAAATAGTGCTAAAAATGTAATTTGATGAATTAATTTTTGAAAAAAATCTTTAATTCAAAACTTTCTAGCACCTGTTCAAGAGTTTCCTAGAGCACATATAGAATAATATATATCAGACAGAGAGGGAAGAACCTTGTACTCCTAGCCGAGATTTTCTACCCTTTCAATAACTCAGGTATAGCTTGTCAACTAGAAAAAATAACTAATGTTCTTATACAAATGTGGCACATGTAAGCAGGTAAGTGCCTAATAGGTACCATATTTTCCTACCCTGTCTGCTTTTTAAATATATAGATCAGCATAAGGGGAAATGTTCAAGAATACATTAAGTTGGAAGAGTGCTTCACATACCCAAATCTACTTTTTTTCTTGATGGTGACTGCAGCCATGAAATTAAAAGATGTTTATTCCTTGGAAGTAAAGTTATGACCAACCTAGATAGCATATTCAAAAGCAGAGACATTACTTTGCCAACAAAGGTCCGTCTAGTCAAGGCTATGGTTTTCCAGTGGTCATGTATGGATGTGAGAGTTGGACTGTGAAGAAAGCTGAGCGCCGAAGAATTGATGCTTTTGAACTGTGGTATTGGGGAAGACTCTTGAGAGTCCCTTGGACTGCAAGGAGATCCAACCAGTCCATTCTAAACAAGATCAGCCCTGGGATTTCTTTGGAGGGAATGATGCTGAAGCTGAAACTCCAGTACTTTGGCCACCTCATGCAAAGAGTTGACTCATTGGAAAAGACTCTGATGCTGGGAGGGATTGGGGGCAGGAGGAGAAGGGGATGGCAGAGGATGAGATGGCTGGATGGCATCACTGACTCGATGGATGTGAGTTTGAGTGAACTCTGGGAGTTGGTGATGGACAGGGAGACCTGGCGTGCTGTGATTCATGGGGTCACAAAGAGTCGGACACAACTGAGCAACTGAACTGAACTGAGTACATTTTTCAGTCTAAGTTGACTTTATCTCCTCGGCCCTGGAAAACTCAGTAGCTGAGTGTCCAGGTTAAAATATGGACTAAAGTTTTGTTGCTGACAACAGTAACAGTGTATTCCTATAAACTATGTTTCATTCTCTACAAATGAAGGAATTGACAGCACATGAATCTTTGTAAAGATTGCCAATTTATTTCCTTGTGGGGGAAATAGTGTACCACTTCTGCACAGACTATCCTATTCCATTGGTGAGAATCAAATCACGGTCTTTATATGCAGGGTTTGTAAACCTGGGTTAACAAAGCTGCCAGGAGACATGAGGGAGTCCCAGTGATCGAGACTGAGAGAATATTAGCTGATTAAACAGTCAGCTCATTCCCTTAACTGCTTTCAAGATTCCTACGTTCATTACTAAGCTTTTGAGATGATCACTGAATTCTGACCAAACTCATTAAACACTTCTTATGATTTTTTTCTCACTTTATGCACTGTATACACAGAAAATCCACAAATCTAGCACAACATTTTAATATAATTTATATGGTTTTTCTTGGGTCTGTCATAAGCAAGATGTAACTTTTACACTTTTATCCTGTGCTTTTCACTAATGATATGGGAAAGGAATTTTTTTTTTAAAGCTAGCTGTGCCAAAAAGCATGAAGACTGAGCAAGCCACAATCTTCCTAATAATAGATATCCTATAATCAACATAAATGTTAAATAAAACTGTTTCCATTTCTCTACATTTATAGATGGTTCAAGACAATGTCTTTTTCACTGTTAATTTTAAGTTGCAAACAAGCGGATGAGAAAAGGCGGGAAGACCATTACTGTCTGAGAGAATTCATGTCTTTCATGTAGGGGTGAAATAAGAACTACATCCTGAGGTTTCTTGGAAAGAAGCCACTTATCTTCCCCAGGGGTCTAGTGGGGTTTCCTGAGCTTTTTCCTGGCAATAGTCAACTGTTGTTTATGGGACCATGCCAAGACGCCATGGGGTTGGGGAACTTTCATTTGGATGAATGGCCTGTCTGGCTCTCTCCTTGGTGCTGGCTCTTTCCAAGGCACTTGTTTCTCCAGGCTTTGTTTTAGTAAGTCATGCTGGAAAAAGGCCACTCTGCATGGTCCTTAATGGATTAACTTTCCCAAATTATTTCTTGGCTTTGTTACCTTGACCTGATCCACCTCAATACAAAGCTTTCCGAAATTGCTGCAGCCTTGCAGTATCTAAATCCTGTCTTTCCTTTGGAACTCAGCACATTTTGTGTGGCTTCATAATTCAAATTGTGTGTGGTTTGCTTTCTACTGGGTTTGTTATCCATTTTTGAGTTCAGTTCAGTCGCTCAGTCGTGTCCGACTCTTTGCAACCCCATGTATTGCAGCATGCCAGGCCTCCCTGTCCATCACCATCTCCCAGAGTTCACTCAAACTCATATCCATTCAGTCAGTGATGCCATCCAGCCATCTCATCCTCAGTCATCCCCTTCTCCTCCTGCCCCCAATCCCACCCAGCATCAGAGTCTTTTCCAATGAGTCAACTCTTCACATGAGGTGGCCAAAGTACTGGACTTTCAACTTTAGCATCATTTCTTCCAAAGAACACCCAGGGCTGATCTCGTTTAGAATGGACTGGTTGGATCTCCTTGCAGTCCAAGAGACTCTCAAGGTTCTCCTCCAACATCACAGTTCAAAAGCATCAATTCTTCGGTGATCAGCTTTCTTCACAGTCCAACTCTCACATTCACACATGACCACTGGAAAAACCATAGCCATTTTTGAGTAGGCCCTTGCAAACTTCTTTTTACCTATAGCACCTTGTATGGAGTAAGTCCTTGAAAAATATTATTGTATATATATGGTATCAAAATCTTATTTTGATACTAGTGTTTTCCTGTCTTCTCAGGAAGCAAAACATATCATTTTTAAATTATAAGATTCTATCATATCCAGATATTTCAAATCCTGAAAGATGATGCTGTGAAAGTGCTGCACTCAATATGCCAGCAAATTTGGAAAACTCAGCAGTGGCCACAGAACTGGAAAGGGTCAGTTTTCATTTCAGTCCCAAAGAAAGGCAATGCCAAAGAATGCTCAAACTACTACACAATTGCACTCATCTCATACGCTAGTAAAGTAATGCCCAAAATTCTCCAAGCCAGGCTTCAGCAATACGTGAACCGTGAACTTCCTGATGTTCAAGCTGGTTTTAGAAAAGGCAGAGGAACCAGAGATCAAATTGCCAACATCCGCTGGATCATCGAAAAAGCAAAAGAGTTCCAGAAAAACATCTACTTCTGCTTTATTGACTGTGCCAAAGCCTTTGACTGTGTGGATCACAATAAACTGTGGAAAATTCTGAAAGAGATGGGAATAAAAGACCACCTGACCTGCCTCTTGAGAAACCTATATGCAGGTCAGGAAGCAACAGTTAGGACTGGACATGGAACAACAGACTGGTTCCAAATAGGAAAAGGAGGACGTCAAGGCTGTATATTGTCACCCTGTTTATTTAACTTACATGCAGAGTAAATCATGAGAAATGCTGGGCTGGAAGAAGCACAAGCTGGAATCAAGATTGCCGGGAGAAATATCAATAACCTCAGATATGCAGACGATACCACCCTTATTGGAGAAAGTGAAGAGGAACTAAAAGCCTCTTGATGAAAGTGAAAGTGGAGAGTGAAAAAGTTGGCTTAAAGCTCAACATTCAGAAAATGAAGATCATGGCATCCGGTCCCATCACTTCATGGGAAATAGATGGGGAAACAGTGGAAACAGTGTCAGACTTTATTTTTCTGTGCTCCAAAATCACTGCAGATGGTGACTGCAGCCATGAAATTAAAAGACAACTTACTCCTTGGAAGAAAAGTTATGCCCAACCAAGATAGTATATTGAAAAGCAGAGACATTACTTTGCCAACATAGGGCCGTCTAGTCAAGGCTATGGTTTTTCCAGTAGTCATGTATGGATGTGAAAGTTGGACTGTGAAAAAGCTGAGTGCTGAAGAATTGATGCTTTTGAACTGTGGTGTTGGAGAAGACTCTTGAGAGTCCCTTGGACTGCAAGGAGATCCAACCAGTCCATTCTGAAGGAGATCAGCCCTGAGATTTCTTTGGAAGGAATGATGCTAAAGCTGAAACTCCAGTACTTTGGCTACCTCATGCGAAGAGTTGACTCATTGGAAAAGACTCTGATGCTGGGAGGGATTGGGGGCAGGAGAAGAAGGGGATGACGAAGGATGAGAAGGTTGGATGGCATCACGGACTCGATGGACATGAGTCTGAGTGAACTCCGGGAGATGGTGATGAACAGGGAGGCCTGGCACGCTGCGATTCATGGGGTCACAGAGTCGGACACGACTGAGCGACTGAACTGAACTGACTGATCATATCCATAAAATATTTGAGATCACAGTTCCAGGTGTTTGGCCCACCATCTGAAGTACATTAGATTTACCCTTCCTTTCCTTTTTAAATAATTGCATAAAACTTCTGATTCTTCACTGTTTCCTTCAGTCTCTCTCTCTCTCTCTCTCTCAGATACTAGCATACACACACACACAAACTACCAGGAGCTTCATACACATATGCTCATCTTTCAGTAGGGTTCTAAGAGTAGAGGTTAAGAGTATAGAATGTGAAGCTAAACTGATCATTTCCTGAACCATGCCCCATAATTCATATCTATGCAACAGTGATCAATTTTGTTAGTATCTCTTTGCCTCAATTTCCTCATCTACAAAATGGAGATGATAATAAAAACTATCTGCATAGTTTGTTGAGTTAATCATGTAAAACATCTGAAAGAACTCCTGGCTTCAAGTGATTTGTCAGTATTGTCCACTATTATTATTTTGGAGCGGCTTAGATAAGATGTGACTTCTCCTTCTCTGGATCACCAAATCAGATCCAATTTCCCAAATGTTCAATTTCAACTCATTGAAGAAGTGGCAGTGATAACAGAGGAAAGAATCTAATAAAAAACGCTTGATGCTTTTCTTCTTAATGGAGGGGGTACAAATCGCCAACATTTAGCTATTTAATAGAAATGATGCTAGCCATAAAACAGCAACTGACTTAATTAAATACATTTATTTGAACTGAAGAGAAGTTTATAAATCCTTTATAATTTGGATTTTATATGACTTTGCACAGTCGCTTCTCTTGAAAGCTGGTATCTGGAATGTTTTGTCTAAAGAGCTACTGTTGGATTCATAAAAATATTAGTGAATCACAGTAGGATAAGACCAAGGAAAAGATCATCTTTAGGTGCTATAGTTTGGTGCTAAAATGATGCTCTCTGTTGCTTCATCTTTGTATTATTTATTGGTTTTCCCCATGAAAAGCTTGCTAATGGGTGAAATAGCAAATCATCAAATGCTCAGTATTTAACATGGTTTTGAAAGGACCTAAAGTAATGGAATTAAAAGATGCTTGCTCCTTGGAAGAAAAGCTATGACAAACCTACACAGTGTATTAAAAAGCAGAGACATTACTTTGATGATAGTATAATCAATGCTAGGTTTTGCTAGTAGTCATATATGGTTGTGAGAATTGGATCATAAAGAAGGTTGAACACTGAAGAAAAGATGCTTTTGAACTGTGGTGTTGGAGAAGACTCTTGAGAGTCCCTTGGAAATCAGGAGATCAAACCTGTCAATCCTAAAGGAAGTCAATCCTGAATATTCATTGGAAGGACTGATGCTGAACCTGAAGCTCCAATACTTTAGCAACCTGATGCAAAGAGCCAACTCATTGGAAAAAAAACCCTGATGCTTGGAAAGACTGTAGGCAGGAGAAGGGGATGACAGAGGATGAGATGGTTGGATGGCATCACTGACTCAACAGACACAAGTTTGAGCAAGCTCCAGGAGATGGTGAAGGACAGGAAAGCCTGGAGTGCTGCAGTCCATGGGTCTCAAAGAGTCAGACACGCCTGAGCAATCGAACAACAAATTCTGCACAATGTTACAAACCTCTGTCTGTAGTTCTTCAGGCACTCTATCAGATCTAATCCCTTGAATCTATTTTTCACTTCCACTATATAATAAGGGATTTGATTTAGGTCATACCTGAATGGTCTAGTGGTTTTCCCTACTTTCTTCGATTTAAGTCTGAATTTGGTAATGAGAACTTCATGATCTGAGCCATAGTCAGCTTCCTAGTAAGTTTTTGCTGATCATATAGAGTTTCTCCATCTTCAGCTGCAAAGAATATAATCAATCTGACTTCGGTGTTGACCATCTGGTGACGTCCATGTGTAGAGTCTTCTCTTGTATTGTTTGAAGAGGGTGTTTTCTATGACCTGTGTGTTCTCTTGGCAAACTATGTTAGCTTTTGCCCTGCTTCGTTTTGCACTCCAAGGCCAAACTTGCCTGTTACTCCAGGTATCTCTTGATTTCATACGTTTGCATTCTAGTCCTCTATGATGAAAAGGACATCTTTTGGGGGGTGTTAGTTCTAGAAGGTCTTGTTGGTCTTAATAGAGTCATTCAACTTCATATTCTTCAGCATTAGTGGTTGGGGCATAGAGTGGGATTCAGTTCAGTTCAGTGCAGTCGCTCAGTCGTGTCCGACTCTTTGCAACCCCATGAATTGCACAGCACGCCAGGCCTCCTATCCATCACCAACTCCCAGAGTTCACTCAGACTCACCTCCATCGAGTCAGTGATGCCATCCAGCCATCTCATCCTCGGTCGTCCCCTTCTCCTCCTGCCCCCAATCCCTCCCAGCATCAGAGTCTTTTCCAATGAGTCAACTCTTCGCATGAGGTAGCCAAAGTACTGGAGTTTCAGCTTTAGCATCATTCCTTCCAAAGAAATCCCAGGGCTGATCTCCTTCAGAATGGACTGGTTGGATCTCCTTGCAGTCCAAGGGACTCTGATATTGAATTCCTTGCCTTGGAAACAAACAAGGATCAATTCTGTCACTTTTGGGATTGCACCCAAGTACAGTATTTTGGACTCTTTCATTGACTATGAGAGCTACTCCATTTCTTCCTTCTCTTGAAGACTTCTCTAAGATTTTATTGCAAGCCAGATCTATCGCAATATGAGCTGCATACTCAGTCATGTGTGACTCTGCAACCCACAGTCCATAGCCTGCCAGGCCCGTCTGTCAATTGTCTCAATTTTTTATTGTTGGAGAAAGTTCTTCTTTCCCCTTCACTTTTGAAGGTTGAGGTTAAGAAGACTTCCCTGGTGGCTCAGATGGTAAAGCATCTGCCTAGAATATAGGAAACCTGGGTTTGATCCCTGGGTCGGGAAGATCCCCTGGAGAAGGAAATGGCAACCCATTCTGTACTCTTGCCTGGAAAATGCCATGGACAGAGGAGCCTGGTAGGCTACAGTCCATAGGGTTGCAAAGAGTCAGACACGACTGAGCAACTTCACTCACTTTGAAGGTTAACTTCATGGGGTACAAAATTTTGTGTTGGTGTTCTTTTTTTCCCAACACTTTGAATGCTTCATGCTATTCTCTTCTTGCTTGCATTGTTTCTTCAGATGTAATTCTGATCTTTGCTCCTCTATAGATATTTTTCCCCCTCTGGCTTCTTTCAAGATTTTCTCACTTTTGATTTTCTGAAATCTGAAAGTGAAATGTCTTGGTGTAGGGTTTTATTGTTATTTTTTACGCCCTTAATTCTTCTTGGTATTCTCTGAGCTTCCTGGATCTATGATTTGGTATCTGGAATTAATTTGAGGAAATTCTCAGTTATTATGCCTTCAAATATTATTCTGTTCCTTTCTTTCTTTTCTTGTTACTCCAATACACATATATTAAGCCTTTTGCAAGAGTCTCACAGTTCTTGGATATCCTGTTGCCTTTTTCAGTCTTTTTTCTCTTTGATTTCCAGTATGGGGAGTTACCATGTCAGATCCCCAAGCTCAGAGACTCTTTCCTCAGCCTTGTCCAGTCTACTAAAGAATTCATCAAAGGTATTGCTCATTTCCTGTTACAAATAGTGTTTCCAGTTTTTAGCACTTCTTTTTGATTCTTTCTTAGAATGTCCATCTCTTCACTTACATTATCTATCTATTCTTGTATGTTGTCTATTTTTTTTCCATAAGAGCCCTTAGCTTATTCACCATAGCTTAAAACCATTTTAGTATAATAATTCAAACATTCCTGGCATACTTGATCCTGATTCTGATGCTCGTTTAGTCTCTTCAAGCAGTGTTGTTGCTTTTTATTGTGGCTTGTAATTTTTTGATGAAAGATGGACACAATAAACTGGATGAGACTATGTTAACTAGGCCCTTAGCAATGTGTGGTAAGGTTTGTGGGAGGGGAAGCATGTTCCAGTCTTATGATAGGTTTGTCTTTTGACAAGCCTGACCCTGGACTATGAACTTCACCAGTGCTTCTCAGGTTTTTCCCTACTTTAGGTGGGACAATATGGCTAGAGTGGACTGCAGTAGGCTCTAATAAAACCTCATCAGGTCAGGCTTTGGTAAAACCTTTCTCCTAAGGGCAGCTCTTACTAAGAAAAACAAAATGCTCTGGTATACTTCAGAGTGGTTCTCTTTCCCCTCCCTCTGCTGGAACATGAGGGGAGTTTTCTCTGTTATTCAGTGTGAGGACATGGTAGACCTCCTATGACTGGGTCCCACTGGAGTTCCTAACTGTCAGATTTGTCCACCCTGTGTCTCCAATCCTATAGAGATTTCTGCTTAGGTAAGTTATATTCAATATACTCTCCCACTGACCTCTCTCCAATTTGGGGGGCAGTAGTTTGGAGAAGGCGATGGCACCCCACTCCAGTACTCTTGCCTGGAAAATCCTATGGACAGAGGAGCCAGGTAGGCTGCAGCCCATGGGGTCACGAAGAGTTGGACACGATTAAACGACCTCACTTTCACTTTTCACTTTCATGCATTGGAGAAGGAAATGGCAACCCACTCTAGTGTTCTTGCCTGGAGAATCCCAGGGACGGGGGAGCCTGGTGGGCTGCCATCTATGGGGTCACACAGTCGGACATGACGAAGTGACTTAGCAGCAGCAGCAGCAACAGCAGTTTGCTCTATGATCTCCTTTTCAAATGAATCTAAAAAGAATTGCTGATTTTTCAGTTCAGGTCTTTTTCTTTTTGTTAGGTTGGAGTGGCAACTTCCAAACTCCTTACACACTGATGGGAAACCACAACTCTCAATTCATTACCACTTCAGTGGTTAATATCTGAATTTCAAGAAAATAATTAGACATAGATATTTTGCTGGCGATAGCTGTGAAAATAGAAATTTTAGATAAATTCTGATCTTAAATTACATTAGTTTAATAAATGTTTGAAGAACATATTGAGGGGAGTTTGGAAAATATTTTCTTTGTGAGAATATGAGTATATCATAGAAGTAGACATTCAATTAGAAGAGAAATAACATAAGGTAAATTATGACTTCTGTATTGATTAATGCTGACTAATGACTAACTCTTATTTCTTTTATTTCATGAAATTAATATCTGAGCCTTTTCTCATGACTTTCATGTACATGGAAAAGTAATATTGACACCTTAATTCTAATGTGGAAAATATTCACATGGGTGCTTGCACTTCTAATCACTGGGAAAGGAATATGTTATCTTTCATGGCAAACTGTCTTTTTGTTGCAGTCACTGTGGTTGGTATTGAATCCTTGGGAGCAGGCAGCATGTGGCACAGCTTGACCTCTCAGATCAGGCAGATTAAGAACATTCTATTTTCCACCCAGTCAATGCAGGGCCCATGGTTAATGATTACTTAGAGCATAAATCCCACAGCTGATTTGCTGTCATTTGGAAATGATCAGAGCCCATGTCCAGCAAAATCTGGCAGTGACATTTTTGGCAAGCTCTTTCAATAACAGATGCTTTCAGAAGAGAGAGAGCAAGCCAGGATGAGCGGATAAGGTTTGGGTGGGGGAAGTGGAATCTGAGTATATTTCACATAAAATTTATTTTGCTTATTATTCAACCATGCACCCTCATTCTTTCAAAACAATGGGTTGATATTGGAGTCCTGAGGGTGATCATACATTACACATCACTATGAGGATGGAAAAGTATTGCCCGCTTTCTTATTCCAGGTACAGTTGTGAATTCTATCTCTATAGCATTGTCAGAAGTGCACTGTAATAATTTCAACTACTTCAGGCAATAACGTTTTTAAAATAGTCATCAGGATACTTTTTTAGGTCACGAAAAAGGGAAATTAGCAATGCCCATCTTTCTTAAAATAGAGAAGAGGATGTAGAGGAGTAGAATTAAGATGAAGAGTCATAAGAGTATATGAATTTCCCCACAGTAGCAAGTGTCTGGTGATTATCTCATCCCTCTGTTCATTGTTTCCGTTGTTACTTTTTCTTTCTTTCTCTTCGCTTATCTCACCTCACATTCAGACTATGCGTGCTGGTATGCAATAGACATGATGTGTATCTACTGGTTAAAGGGGTTGGGCTGAGCTGGGGTGGACTAAGCTTTCTAGCCTGCAACTTTTCTTGACGGCTTTCATCAAACTCTAGAAACCTATGTGTGTGCTTAGTTGCCCAGTCATGTCCAACTCTTTGTGACCCCATTGACAGGATGTAGCCCGCCAGGTTCCTCTGTCCATGGGGATTCTTCAGGCAAGAATACTGAAGTGGGTTGCTATGCCCTCCTGCAGGGGATCTTCCCAACCCACGGATCTAACCCAGGTCACTCGCATTGCAGGTGAGTTCTTTACTATCTGAGCCACCAGGTCAGCCCAGTGACTTATATTACCCTACATTTGAGATTTGCTCCAAAAAACACAATGTACGCAACTAGATAACTGAGCAAAATTTCAAGGGAGTCAGAGTTACCTTTTGATCCTGCTCATTTTTCTTTTTTGAACTCTTGCTTTCCTGCCTGTCAATTACACAGATCCCCAAGAGTGGCCTGTCTATAGCTATCCAAATCTACCAAAGGCTGCTCTTAACCAAGGGATATACTCCAAAATTAACCTCTAATGTTGAAACAGTTCACCTATGATCTATATTATTATTATTCTCTGAGCTCTGCTAATGTCAAGACTATATTTATTTGGACCTATGATTATATTCATAGGGCTTCCCTGGTGGCTCAGTGGTAAAGAATCCATCTGCCAATGCAGAAGACACAGGTATAATTCCTGGGTCAGGAAGATCCCCTGGAGAAGGAATTGGCAAACCACTCTGGAATTCTTGCCTGGGAAATCCCATAGACAGAGGAGCCTAGCAGGCTACAATCCAAGGGGTCTCAAAAGAATCGGACATGACTTAATGACTAAACACCAAATGTATAATCATAGACATCTTTATGAATGGCTGACAGGCTACTCTTTCTGAAGTATCCACATGTAAAATGAGTACCTATTAGAACAAATTATTCTTGAATAATAACATGCTAGATTGGAAGATGAGGAAAGAGTACATCTATAAGACTTGATAATTTTTCTCCTCTTGTGATATGTATGAATCAGTATAGTATAGTATAGCTTATGCATACTCAGTCCTGTCTGACTTTTTATATCCCTATGTACTGTAGCCCACCAGGCTCCTCTGTCCATGGCATTTTCCAGGCAAGAATACTGGAGCGGGTTGCCATTTCCTTCTCCAGAGGATCTTCCTGACCCAAGGATGGAACACATATCTTTTTCCATCTCCTTAGTTGGCAGGCAGGTTCTTTACCAACTGAGTCAAATAGCTATTAAAATGACCTAAAATATATAGATAAGGAAAGACTGATATGGAAAAACTGCCATCATTGACATGCAGCTTTCATCAGACCCCAGTCAGCAGCTCTATGTGTTGCCATCTCCCAGGGAGTGGGAAGAGAAGGAAAAAATACATATTGTTTTTACTCCCATTCCATTGATCAACCCAGAGTCACAGGAACTCACAAACTGCAAAGGAGGCTAGGAAACATATTCCCTAGTGAAGAAAACATATTCTTATACAAATTACCATGCTTTAAAGAATGTGACCATTACATTACCAAAGAAAAAAGAGACTGGTTAGTTTTAGATAAAAATAAACACTACAGCACTGTTTTTGTAAAATGAATGTGAAATTTGGTCCAGAAGACACAGTACCATTAGATAGATTTGATGTTAGTTCAACTATATTACTCAGAGAGTTTTGATTCCTACTATGATTGCAATCTGATAAGGTTATTTCTTGAGGTGAGTCAAGAAAAGCTCCACGTGAGCATGAACCCATGTATCACAAAAAACAAAGACAGAGAATGTGTTCTCATCAGCTTTGAAGATGACATAAATGTGGTGGGAAAATCAGTTCACAAAATGACAAAATCCAAATTCCATAAAATCCTGGCAGGCTGAAATTAAGAAGATGGGAATTAATAAATATTGAATGGAAAGTGGCTTTAAGCTCAAAACAACTCTACAAATACAGAATGATTTAGCAATTCATGTCCTAAAGATAGGAGTTTCCTTAAGCATAATCCAATAAACATTAGTACTGAGGCACAGCTGCCCAAGAGCTAAAAACATTTTTTAAATGGCAAATAATGATTCTACTGAATTCTGCATCGAATTGGACACATCTATACCATTGTTATTAAGATAAATACCAAATTTTGAGAGGGCTTCAATAACACTGAGCATATATATGAAAAAACATTTACTTCATATCTGCTGCTACTGCTAAGTCGCTTCAGTCGTGTCCGACTCTGTGCGACCCCAGAGACGGCAGCCCACCAGGCTCTTCCAGCCCTGGGATTCTCCAGACAAGAACACTGGAGTAGGTTGCCATTTCCTTCTCCAATGCATCAAAGTGAAAATAAAAGTGAAGTTGCTCAGTCGTGTCCAACTCTTAGCGACCCCATGGACTGCAGCCTACCAGGGTCCTCCGCCCATGGGATTTTCCAGGCAAGAGTGCTGGAGTGGGGTGCCATTGCCTTCTCCAAAACCTCTCCTGAACATCGTCAAACACGTTTCCTCCTCCCAACACGGAACCCAGCCCTTGGAAAGCCTATTCGGGAAAGCCATGTCAGAACACCCAGCATCGGGGGAACCCGGCCAGATGATGGGGCCAAAGGGGGCGCCCGGGGCTCGTCCTGCTTCTCCGTCTACTTTCCTGTATGTTAGAATGTTTTCCAAGATGAAACATTTAGAAGAGAAAGTTTTTTTAAAAAAAGAGAGAGAAACTCCCTCGTTAGAAGCCACAGGCTGAACCTGGGGGCCGTCTGGGTTGGGGCGGGCGCGGTGGGTACTCACTTCATATCTGGAATGACTGAAAGAACTATGAATATTTTGAAGAACACAAGGCTTATGAGAGACAATGAATGATGACAAATCATCAAGTCGTTGAAGAACTATCAAAAGAATATATAATCCTCTAGGACCAAACTGGAATATTCGGGTTATACAGAGAAAGATTTTCAATTAAGTCTAGGAAAGTTATTTCTAATAATAAAACTTTCAAAATGGTATATCTTTGGGGAAAGCAATATCTCTAATCTATATTCTTCCATAATATTCAAAGTTTCTACCAATTCAGAAATTCCATAATACCATTACATATTTTTGAGCAAAGTGATTCCTTTAGCTGCACATACATATAGTTATACTGGTACATATACTAACATGCTCATAATTAGTCCATTAGAAATAAGATAAATGGCAAGGGTTTACTGTGTAGACAGGGAACTATATTCAATATCTTGTAATAGCCTATAATGGAAACCTCAGATATGCAGATGATACTATTCTAATGGCAGGAAGTGAAAAAGAACTAAAGAGCCTCTTGTTGAGGATGAAAGAGGAGAGTGAAAAAGCTGGCTTAAAAGTCAACATTCAAAAAACTAAGATCGTGGCATCTGGTCCCATCACTTTAGGCAAATAGAAGGGAAAAAGTGGAAGCAGTGACAGATTTTATTTACTTGGGCTCCAAAATCACTGCAGATAGTGACTACAGCCACGAAATTAAAAGACATCTGCTCCTTGGAAGGAAAGCTATGACAAACCTAAACAAAATATTAAAAAGCAGAGACATCAGTTTCCCAACAAAGGTCTGAATAGTCAAAGCTATGGTGTTTCCAGTAGTCGTACACAGATGTGAGAGTTGGACCATAAGGAAGGCTGAGCAAGGAAGAATTGACGTTTTCAAACTGTGGTGCTGAAAAAGGCTCTTGAGAGTCCCTTGGACTGCAAAGAGATCAAACTAGTCAATCCTAAAGGAAATCAACCGTAAATATTCATTGGAAGGACTGTTGCTGAAGCTGAAACTCCAATACTCTGGCCACCTGATGCAAAGACCTGACTCATTGGCAAGACCCACATGCTCTGAAAGATGGGAGGTAAAAGGAGAAGGGGCAACAGAGGATGAGATGGTTAGATATTATCACCGACTCAATGGCCATGAATTTGAGCAAACTTCAGGAGATAGTGGAGGACAGAGGAGCCTGACATGCTGCAGTACATGGGGTGGCAAAGTGTCACACCAACTTAGCGACTGAACAAAAACATAATGGGAAAAATATTAAAAAGAATTTACGTGTGTGTGTGTATATATATATATTGTGTGTGTGTGTGTGACTAAATCACTTTGCTGTTCACCTGAAAATAACACAATATTGTAAATCAAATAAAGTTCAGTAAAATAAATAAACGTAAGAGATTCTTCTTCCATGAGTAACCTAAAAAGTTTCTCTATGAATTACAAAGATAATTGAAAATTGATATCCAAAGCTGATACGTGAAAGCACTATGTCAGTCTTCTTTAGATACGGTGAAATACTGAGGCTCAGAGCTCATTATGAGTGTAAAACTGTGTACAAAAGTGATCAACCCTATATATCAGCATATTCTTCATCTAGGTATAAGGAGGGTCACACAGTTATTTAATTCCAAATGACAATTTCAGAATGTGAATGCATCAGTGCAGATTGGCAAAGAAAAGTGATACCTGAAGTATCCTTTAAGCTTCAGATTTTTGTTATTCACCTCAAAAGTCATAGTCAAAACATTAATAAAATTTATATTCATTGAACCAGAAAGGAAATTATGGGATTATATTACATATTTCAGCTATATGGGCATCATTTTATAATACCTCTCAGAACAGAACTTCAGAAATATCTTAAACCTCCCTCCCTTGACTCTGCTAGTCAAAGTTAATTATTCATACTTCAGTGTTCCTGTGGTGTCTCATATATATGTTCATTATAGCACTAACCACATTGAACTTAACCACATAAAATTTAAGCATGTTGTTTTCCATGTTGGGTAGTGCTACAGACTATGTAAAAGGGAATTCTACGTCTTAAATGTGATCCACATTCTCATATCACTTCTATCATTTATTCACTATTCAGTGAATTATGCCAAACATTATTCTGGGCACTAGTTATGGCTCACGGGAGGTACTTGAGGAATAAACATAAAAACACATCTTTACAACTCAAAAAGATATATATTGTTTTAATAAAGAAATATTTATTGTCTGAAAATAGAGAAACCTCACAGAGAAAGTAGCATTTCAGATGAGCTGGGATAAAAGGTAAGATTTTGCAGTTAGAGGCTTCAAGGAGGGTGCGGAGGCATCGCAGGCATATGGCAATGCAATTATACCATCTCATTTCACCCATTAGCTTTTGAGTTTCTCAGAGCCAGAGATAGCATCTTACTCACTGTGTTAGCTTGCTAGGGCTACTGTAACAAGGTACTACAAACTAGATACAAACCAAAGAAACGCATTGTCTCACAGTTCTGGAGACTAGGAGTCCAAACTGGAGTTTTTGTCCAGGTCATGTTTTCTATGGAGCATCTACAGGAGGATCTTGTCTTGCCTCTTCCAGCTTGGGGTACCACATGCATTCCTTGGCTTAGGGCAACATAACTTCAATCTCTGCTCTGTCTTCATGTGGCCATCCTCTCCCTGTAGACTATGTGGTGTCTCTACATTATCTTCCTTCCCTGTATGTCTGTGTGCCTTCACATGGTGTTCAATTCTTTCTGTGTGTCTATGCCATGATTTCCCTATTCTTATAAGGACATCATTTATATCGGATTAGGGCCCACCCTAATGACATCATCTTAACGTGATGACTGCTGCAAAGACTCTATTTCCAAAGTTCACATTCACAGTTACCCAAGATTAATATTTCAACATATCTTTTGAGGGGACACAATTCAATCCATAACAATCAAATTTACAATGTCAATATCTATCAATCAACCTACTAAATTCTTGGCACCTGGTACACATTGGCTAAATAAAATGTTCTTTCTTATATCCTACTGAAATCCTCACATTGTCATTTGAAATTATCTAATTCACTATTGATTCAGGAAAACTGAGAAATAAATGATTACTATCATATGAAAATATTTGACATACTTGAAAGCTGTATTGTCACCCTTAGCCATGTATTTCTCCAATTAAACTATTCAAATACTTTTTCCTATAATTCCTAGTTTCTAGCTCTTCAATCATCTTTGTTACCACAGTCTGTATTCCAACATGAACTTATAATTTATCCAATCATAAATACATTTTGGGCTATTTCAGACACTCCAAAGATTTACTATGCAATATTATTTTTCCTGAACCCCCGTTTCCTTTTCTTTGTAACATTTTGTCTATGTAGTTAACATGGAGATGCTAAATGCTTTATAAGAACTTTGGGGTTTGAATTTAATCATTTTTAATGAGAAATTATCAAAAATATGATTAGGAAATTCATCTGTAAAGTTGATGATTTTTTTATACTTTAAAATGAGAAAAAGTCATATTGAAAATTGCTAAAGTTGACCTGACATGTTTCACCTAACCTCCAAAGATAACTTTTCAGTTGTGTTTTATTAAATTCTGTAAGTCACAGCACTCTCTCTCAATTCAGGGCTCTCTGCTACCTATAGGTCTTATTTTACATCAGGAACAACTGAACTTCACACCTATGTTTGCCTCCCGTCTGGATCCTTCCTCCTGAGCTTATTAACACCATCCAGCAACTACCTGGAAGACATACTGCCAGAAAAAATAAATGTTTTCTGCAAGGAGCAAAAAAGCTTTCTATTCCCATATGTCAGCACTGCAGAGCAGGCCTATTGCCAAAAACTAATAGCATTTAAACAATAGTTCATTCAGGTGAGAGTTATGAAAATGCTCCTCTTCTGAGATGATTCACCAGATCTCATTATTCAAAAGTGAGAAGAAAATTGGTTGATTTTGCATCTAAAAACTGAACACATTGAAAACAAAGCCAGAGACCTGATTCCTAGTCCAAGTTTCTCACATGACCTCCGCATCTCCATTTTCTCACATGCAAAATTAAGAGAAAACAATCTTTTACCTACTGATTATGAGGATAAAGAGAAATCACAAGCAGAATCACTCAGACTGTAAGGCGCTGAGCATATTTCAGATGTTAATATTCCAACTTAGAATTTTAAAAAAGCTAAAATCTATAAATCAAGAAAATGACAAAAGAGCATCATTGCTGATTAACGGTTATTCACCACTCTGTGTCTGCACTTTGGGAAATTATCTGTTTATGTTCTCTTTGTGTGTGGACCTTCAACACACAAAGAATATAGTATGAAAATTTCATATTATTATCACCTTACATTTTTTCTGATAAATCTTTTCTCCCATAATACTTTGCGGGAGAGAACTATATGATGTTGAGTTCAAGGTCATAGAAAGTCACATAGCCAACCTTCTGGGCTGAGGGGTAATAAACTCAATACAGCACTTTCTCCTGGTTTGAGACTTAACATCTGTTGCCATCTAGAAATGAAAATGCAGCTTTGTGTATAGAATTCAAACACGTGGAACCAGCTAAGACTGTAATAAGGAAAAGTAAAAATGATTGTTAACATTGAACCCTGTTTTCGCACAAAATTATCAATAAAGTTGATGAAGGTCACCTGAGTAAATGTTTTGACATAGTCTTGACTGACAAACCTAGACCAAATACAAGAAAACAAAAGTATGAGTAGTGAGACTGCATGATTTTTATTTTATTGATATTTTAGCTTCCCTATATTTCCTAATTTTCTTATAATGAACACCACTTACCTGTGAAATCTAAATAAATAATTTAATTGATTGATTAATCACTACCCAATCTTGAAGGCCAAACATTAACACCATATCCTTCATGAAGCCTTTAGCAACTCCTAGGTCAACAATAATAGCATTCCTGTTTGAATTAGAGCCATGTGATAAGATTTTATTTTTCTTACAAACTCAAAAATTGCTTCCACAGATTCAACAACGAATGTTCAGGGTCTGTATTAGGTTTATATTTGTATGCACTTGTATGTCTAGCACAGTGCCTTGTAATAAATATTTACTGAATTTGTTGAATTGAGAAGGTCATGATGACAAAACATGATAAATCATTGGCACCAACTACAACCATTTGGTCTTATTTGATTATAGAATGAGAAACCTAACATATGAGGTGGGAGAGGTTTTTTAAAAGCATTTGAAAATACACTTTGAAAGAGGTATTAAAATGAATGAACAGCCAGTTGGAGTTTTAGGGTAGAGAAATGAGGTGTGAATTCAGCTCCAAATAAATATGCTTAACTGTCTGACAGAAAATGTTGCCATAAGATATTAGAACTCGGAGAGAAGACAGAGATTCAAACTATTGAGAAATCAATGTGATGAGTATCCACAGAAAGGTTAAGACTCTCAAAAAGCTATTTAAAATTGTTATAAGCAATCGTATTCTGGAGGGAGAAATGTGACTGTTCGATATTCTAAGGTGATAAGTTGTCTTATCTGGAATCTGTGAGGCCGAAGGAAGTGTTCCCAGGAAAAGCGCACCTCTAATGTATGTTGGTAAACTTTGTACAGTTGGTGCTAGCATTTGAGTACATATTAAAATATACATCTGTGGATATAACGTCTTTGTTATTCAGTGATAAACTTGCTGCTTCCTCAGTTAGCCCACAAGATATAAAGAGGGTTATTTTCTGGAAAAAAGTCACTCTCTGTTCATGCTTCATCACACAGATTACTAACGATTAGGGCTCTCCACTCTCTGGTATAGGACACAGACTCCTGTCTTTCGACACTGTAAAGTGATTCTGGCCACAGAAGACACAAAACACTTAGGTCATGTAGTTTAGCTCAATATGTTACCTTAACTGATACACACAGTGACACTCTGCTCATATCCTCTTCCAATAAGAATTTGTAGTCTCAGCTACTGAGAGTGCTGTCAGCAAATAGCTTTCACCTGTCTGCCCCTTCATCCATTGCTTCGGCTACAGAAAGCCACCTTGGCCAAGTTCATACCTTTCAGAGAGGGGGGCATATTAACTGATAGACTGAAGCAAGATTATAAAGACCAGACCATTTCCCCCTAACTCAGGACAACTATGATGGGTCATTTTAGCTCCAGAGATCCCAGTGGGACCAGCTGAAGTTGATGTTGGGTCTGCTCTGCACCTCAACCTCTCCCTCTGTCTAATCCTTTTTCCTTTGTTCTATATGTCACTCTTTAATATATATCTTGCACACTAAATATCATGGCAAAGTTGGCTTTGCAATCTACAACAGGGTGAAACAGACAAACTTGGAAGTTGACTTTTATTAATTGATTAATAACCCAAGCAAAGACTCAAAGAAAATAATAATAACAGAATATTAGAGAGCATTCTAGGCAGTATGACTAGTTTATAGGAATGCCATCAGTAGACAGAGCATGGCATGGATGAAGCCAGGAAAAGTAAGCTTCATAAAAGAAAGAGTATCCCAGAAAGAGATGTATGGGGAGGGAGGTGGGAGGGGGGTTCATGTTTGGGAACGCATGTACACCCATGGTGGATTCATGTCAGTGTATGGCAAAACCAATACAGTATTTTAAAGTAAAATAAAGTAAAAATAAAAATTTAAAAAATAAAATAAAATAACAAATACATGAAAACTTAAAGAAAAGATAACAAAACAAAAATCATATAATGACTAACTTAAAAATTAGAATACTCCCCCAAAAAGAATTTTTCCTCAATTGTTGCTGTAAATTTAAAATTTTTAATAGCTGAGATAATATGTAGCCAAAAAAGAATTCAAAATAAAACTATATAGCTTTAAAAAAAAAAAGAGAGAGTATCATAAAATTAAGCTGAAGAAACAGATGGCAAAGACTATGGCTGACTACAGCTGATCTTGGCAGTAGGAAGACATGACCATATCACAGTGGGAACATTGAAAAGGAATAACAGAAACATGGGTTTCATTTGCTAAACAATGAGAAGTTAGTGAGTTTTTAAAATAGGAGATGAGAATTTTGTTTTAGGAAACTTTAAAGGACTCAGAAAACTAAGATCATGGCATCTGGTCCCATCATTGCATGGGAAATAGATGGGGAAACAGTGTCAGACTTTATTTTGGGGGGGCTCCAAAATCACTGCAGATGGTGATTGCAGCCATGAAATTAAAAGACGCTTACTCCTTGGAAGTAAAGTTATGAGCAACCTAGATAGCATATTCAAAAGCAGAGGCATTACTTTGCCAACAAAGGTCCATCTAGTCAAGGCTATGGTTTTCCAGTGGTCATGTATGGATGTGAGAGTTGGACTATGAAGAAAGCTGAGTGCCGAAGAATTGATGCTTTTGAACTGTGGTGTTGGAGAAGACTCTTGAGATTCCCTTGGACTGCAAGGAGATCCAACCAGTCCATTCTGAAGGAGATCAGCCCTGGGTGTTCTTTGGAAGAAATGATGCTAAAGCTGAAAGTCCAGTACTTTGGCCACCTCATGCGAAGAGTTGACTCATTGGAAAAGATTGATGCTGGGAAGGATTGGGGGCAGGAGGATAAGGGGACAACAGAGGATGAGATGGCTGGATGGCATCACTGACTGGATGGACGTGAGTTTGAGTGAACTCTGGGAGTTGGTGATGGACAGGGAGGCCTGGTGTGCTGCAATTCATGGGGTCGCAAAGAGTCTGACATGACTGAGTGACTGAACTGAACTGAACTGAAAGGAGTCAGCATGGAAGATGGATTTGAAAGCGCTCAGTGAAGTTGGATAGGCAGAGAGTGACACTAGGAAGCTGTTACACCTATCCCACCATAATGGAAGCCAGAGTGTAAAATAAAAAACTGTGCGTGTGTGTGGAGAGAGGGAGAGAGATGGGGCACAATTTCAAAAAGAATTTGGAAGACGAAATAGCAGAAAGAATTGTATTATAAGAGGTTTGCTATATGTGAATTAAATTGAGTAGCAGTCCTTCCAAAACTTTTCCTACATGTCAAAGATCATTTCACAAATACGATTTATTGAACACCTAAATCTATCAATATTATACCAAGTAATTTTAGGTATATTTCATTAAATCACCTACTCCTGTAAGAGAGAATTTCGCTTTCTGGTTTGCAAATAAAAAATCTATTTTAAAAGATCAGAATTTAGAAAGGTCAGAGAGCTTTCCAATATCACCCAGCTAAAAAACACCAGAATTGAAATTTTAACACAGGCCTATCTGAACTAATTGTTACCTCTCATTACTATACTTCTACACATCTAAAATGTTAAAGTTTCAATGTTAAGAGTTTCCTCCTTTATTAAGTAATGTGGGGCAAGAAATTTCAAATCTTCCATCCATGATCACTTATTGATGCCAAAATATTAGTATTTTTTAAGTAGTCTAACCCTAAGCCATTATTTCACATGGAACTTTAAGAGTAATAAATGGTCTAAAACTAAGCCTTCAAGGCAACTACAAGTTCCCTCTACTCCTCTTGGCGTAATTTATTAACAGATGCTGGCATATTCTTTTGTAAACTCGTATCTTGTTAGTAGGTATAGAAGTCCTTTATCCTCTGCTTAACAGTTTGTTTCTTCAGAGATTCATTACTTTTTTCACTTGGAAGTTTTTGTGCTACTGAAGAAAGTACAGGCTATTTGCAAAATGTTTTGTTTTATTTTCTCTGCTGTTCAGTCCAGAATTCAGTGAGAAAGAAACTTTGCAGCAGGTCAGTGATGAAAATAGAACATAGAAAATATGCGTTTTGGAAACTGAAACTGACTTTGGCCCAGTGATAGAGCTGCCTGACTAAAGAATGTATAGGGAAGTATTCATATTACATTCTTATTTGCATTACAATATCCTCAGCTATGTCTAGAAGGAGCCACCAAGGCATATCTTATAATATTACCTAATTCAGAAGGATCGTGCTCTGTAGACAATGGAGTAAGTTCTGAGTGAAGATAAACCTATTCAAGTTTGTTGGCCAATTGCCTACCAACAGCTCACTCAGGACACTCTTAGATATCTGTATAATTCTTATAATCTGACCATTTACGTTAAGTTTATAAAAGGGATATCTTCACAAATTTCTGAAACTCAATTGACTGCATATTTATATATTCCATATATTTCATTACTGCAGAAAAGATTAGTAAAGAACCTAGAAACTCTTGAACTGTCAAAACCTAGGTGGGGGGTCTTTAAGGTCAACCTGGATTCATAAAAAGCCTCTCGATCACCTCCCATGGAAATGAAGCTGCATTTTCTGGTTATAATGTGTATCTTAGCACACTCACTTTCTTTTCAGTCCCTTAACCATGGTGGTGGTGGTTTAGTCACTAAGTCGTGTCCGACACTTGCGACCCCATGGACTGTAGCCTGCCAGGCTCCTCTGTCCATGGGGACTCTCTAGGCAAGAATACTGGAGTGGGTTGCCATTCCCTTTTCCAGGGGATCTTCCTGACCCAGGAATCAAACCTGGGTCTCCTGCATTGAAGGCACATTCTTTGCTGACGGAGCTATGAAGGAAGCCCTCCCTTAACCATGACTCCTCCTAAATCAATTCAAGGTCATGGACAAAACTATTTAAAGGCAATATTCCATGCAAATAATTTATTGATATGCTGCAGGAACGCACAAATAGCGGAAGAGTGACACTGCGGAGAGTTACGGGGAAGTGTGCCCATTCCTGTATTATATGGCCAGGCCACCTGCGGATAAACTGCTATCAACTGTTGAGTATAGAAACATAACATTTGTCAGTAGAACTTAACATTCTGAGAAGTGTCATCATGGTGACAGGTCAATTACGTGGAATAATCATTTCAAGCAGGAAATCAAAAGGATTAGCAATAAACTGCATTTTGTAAAACACACATACAGTATATCCTCACACACAGGAAAAATTATATTCCCCAAGGAAGCATTAGATTCATGTTTGGGTTTATTGAGACCATGGGATATATGTGTGTGTGCATGTGTGTGCATGTGTGTGTGTGTGTGTAATATTTTATGGGAGATGATAACAATGGACAATATCAGTATCATTTGGGTAGCCAATAAATGCTCATTAAGAACTTTCAGAAGTCTTTAAATTTGTCCTTTGATGATAACATTACAGAAATATAACAAAAGTTCATTGACTTTTGGACTTTAGTTTTTCTTTAGTTTTTTTTTTTTAATGTGGACCATTTTTAAAGTCTTTATTGAATTTGTTACAATATTTCTTATGTTTTATGTTTTGGTTTCTTGACTGTAAGGCACGTGGGATCTCAGCTCCCTGACCAGGGTTCAAACCCACAACCCCTACATTGGAAGGGGGAGTCTTAACCACTGGACCACTAGGGAAGTTCTGAGCTTTTGACTTTAATATCCCTACTTTGGGAGGCCTTCCTTGACTGCCCAGTCTAAGGTAACTCCCTTTCTCTAACACATTACTCTGATTTTTTTATTGTCCACTAACATAACATTGTTTGATATTTTCTTGTACATTTAGGGTAATTATTTTCTGTCTTTCCCAACTAGAATTTAAGCTCTGTAAAAGTAGAACTTATTTTGGTTTTGTTCACCAGCATGTCCTCAATATCTGGCATAATAGGATCTCCATATGAATGCATAGAAAACATCTTTCAAATGACTCCAACTTTGGATGATATTTCAGCTAGTATTTATTAAGGTATATATTATGCCTGACACTTAGCTATATCAATAATTATAACTTTAAATCTTCAGAACAACCTTGTGAAATGAGGATTAATTACACCTTCTAAAGAAGAGAAACCAAGGTTCAGAAATCTTTTCTTTACACTTCAGCTTCCCACATGGTACATTTCTACACAAACTGTCACATGATCATGCACTCTTATTGTGGTTTCCAGTTTTTTGCTACTTAAGGGTATTATCAACTATACCTTAAACTCCTCAACATAGGGATAATATCTTCTATTGACTTTATCTTCACAGTTGTATTTATCATGGTGATAGACATGATAGAGTTGTAGGTAAGAAGTGAAATAGTTAAATGGTTACGTAAAAAAAATGGAAAATACATCCCCATAACTGGAGCGGAATGTAATCCTTTGTAGAGGTCATAGGGTTTCCCCTCAATCTATTCCTAGCTAGGAACTCAAGATCAACTGATATATCTGGACTGATTCAAAGCTAATAACGGGGGTCATGCAATTCTCTGTTCTGGGATTCCTTGGCAAGGAGGAAAAAAGCATGTACTATCGTACAAGATTCCCACACCTGCATCTCTATGGCTATAGATTAGGAAACTAAGGCACAGAGTCAGAGCAACTTGCCAAAGGCCATACAATTATTTAATGGCTGATAGAGAATTTTGGCAGTAGATGCTGTTATTGAAATTCTAACACTTAAAAAACAAGGTCTGAGCCGGTTCTGAATTCATCCTCCACCTTTAGAATATGTGGATCTTATGAAGTAGTAGATTTCTTCCCCTTGGAACTTGGTTTACACTGTCTGTTTTAGAGTGCTTGGTTTAAAACATCTTAAAGCTATAGGTTTTAACCATATTAATAAAAATAAGGAGCAAATGTTACATGTATTTTTAAAATTGTATGATAATAGTATATTCGTCACAAATAGGCATTTTTGAGTAGTCAAAATTCTTAGCATTTAATTTTTTCTAAATAAATTTTAAATTAATAAAGAGTTCAAACTAGATCTTTTGCTATCTACTCTTGCTTTTATTATATTATTTTATATAATATAATATAAAGTTAGTATCAGGGGCTTCCTGGTTGGCTCAGTGGGTAAAGAATCCTCCTGCAATGCCAGAGACACAGAAGACTCAGGTTCAATTCCTGCGTCAAGAAGATGCCCTGAAGGAGGGCATGGTAACCCACGCCAGTGTTCTTGTCTGAGAATCCTTTGGACAGAGGAGCCTAGCAGGCTTTAGTCCACAGGGTCACAAAGAATCAAACATGACTGAAGCGACTGAGTACGCACAGTTCCTACCTGTGAAATTTCCTTTTATTAATTAACTAGCAAAGCATAATGAGTTAGACTTGCTATTGTGTGTACTTCGGGCAACCTTCCAAAGTGAGATACGGTTATTGTTTTCTGTTTTCTGTTATATAGCCCTAGAACACAGTGACATTTAAATAATGCGAGAGATAAATAAAACAGGTGCTAAAACTTGAATAATACTGTCCTTTAAGATTTTTAACAGCACTGTAGACTATTTCAGGTGACTCTATTGTCCTATAGAGCCACGACATATTCTATTTACATTATAACAGATAAATGTGTATAAATGATTTAAAAAAATTCTTATTTAAAAAACATACCTTATGTCTATGAAGTAGTCATAAATTAGATATTATTAAGCATTTCTACTAGATACTGGAGTGGGGTGCCATTGCCTTCTCCATAAATGATTTAAAACATTCTTTTTAAAAAAACATACCTTATTTCTATGAAGTAATCATAAATTAAATATTATTAAGCATTTCTACTAGATTAGGATCCTTATCCAAGAGAAATTTCCTTACATTTCCTAAAATAGAGCTTTAGATAGCCAGAGGAAATAAGCAGGAGGAGATGAAGTCTTTGAATTATCTAGTTTGATAAAGATACTTTCACCAAACACCACCTTTTTAACACATAACTTCTTCCTTACTCATACTTCATTATCATTATTGATATTTGCAGTTTAATTTTCTTCTTGCTCTCTACTAAAAGAATTTTGTCAATTTCAGAAGTGATTATTAAAAGATCTCATTATAGTTTTTCTAAAAAACATTGAATGTATAAGAAAATATGTAAGACTTGATTTAAAAGAATGAAATGGATTCTACGGGCACAAAAAACATGTTACTTATATACAGATTGTTCATTTTAATAACAAAACCTGTAAATATAGGCCGGGTAACATATTTGCACACTAATCAAAATATAACCTAAAACCATATTATCATAATCTAATTGCTTTATTATAGAACTCACTTCTTTTAAATTAGCTACGAAATATCACATTTAAAATTGTTGTGTGTAGAAAAATATATGCATTTGTAATCATGAGATCATGTTAAATCGAGATCTTACTTGGAAAAGCAAATTAAGCAAAATCCATTATTTATTTTAATATTGAAAAAATACTAAAATCTGCTAAAGGTATAAGCTGTCAAGTACGTAACTCAATTTAAATTACTCTCAAGTTTCCCTTTGTTTACATGAAAATGCTACTCCCTCTCTACAGTAATGCAGAACAGTTTTCCCATTTTCAGAATTCTTATTTAAGAGTTAACACAAGCTCCAGAATTGCATGTGCCCTATTGCTCAACTAAATCTACATCTTCCAGTTTACAAATAAAGGGAATGTGTGCATGTGTGCACACTCAGTTGTGTCCAACTCTTTGTAGCCCACCAGGCTCTTCCATTCATGTGATTCTCCAGGCAAAAATACTGGAGTGGGTTGCCATTTCCTTTTCCAGGGTATCTTTCCAACCCAGGTATTGAACCCATACCTCCTGCATCTCCTGCATTGGCAGGAGGATTCTTTACCACAGAGCCGCAAGGGAAGCCCCGAGAGAATGAAGCATGCTATTAAAAGCCATACTTTAAGAGCAGATTCTTTTAGAATAGCTTTATAGTGTATGTTCCTAAATGCTCAGCATGTGCTTAATATGTATATCTTAGGGTAGATCATTTTATTTGCACATCACAATAGATTTATTGAGCTAGGAAAGCAACATGGTAAATATGACATTCATTTGGATCTGATGAATTATTAAATCTCATCAATTTGTCCAGTATTCAACTTTTCTAAGAATATAGGATGGCCTCATTTCAGAGACACACTTTTAATGTACTGATTTTCCATCTAGAAAATTATATCATTTGGTGCTAAAGAGAAGAGACTTTTATTTTAGGAAAACATAATCTTTAGCTTCGAAATTATCAGAGGAGGCTTTGCCCAGTTTACAAAGTGATATTAACAGGAGCATTGGTAGAGATAAACAGTTAGATCAACTGATCAAGCTACTATGTAGAATATAAAGTAGATGACCTCAGACTAACAGGATTTGAGATCCTCTTAGAAAAATGTGTGCACAACTTTCAATCAATACCACATTATTTTGTACTTTCTGATTGCTCATAATATTGGATATACTCACATTGCTCTCCAGAATGAGCAGGTCTTGCATTTCTCGTGGACCCGAAGCCCTCCAAACCAAGGAATCCATTTTTTTCACCTCCAAGTATCTAATTTCATGCTCTAACCACAGTAGAGAATAAATTCTAGCTAAGTAAGGTACATTTATTATAGACATTGTGTTGGAGAAGATTCTTGAGAGTCCCTCAGATTGCAAGGAGATCCAACCAGTCCATTCTAAAGGAGATCAGTCCTGGGTGTTCTTTGGAAGGACTGATGGTAAAGCTGAAACTCCAATATTTGGGCCACCTCATGCGAAGAGCTGACTTATTGGAAAAGACTCTAATGCTGGGAGGGATTGGAGGCAGGAGGAGAAGGAGACGACAGAGCATGAGATGGCTGGATGGCATCACCGACTTGATGGGCATGAGTTTGGGTGAACTCCAGGAGTTGGTGATGGACAGGGAAGCCTGGCGTGCTGCGATTCATGGGGTTGCAAAGAGTCGGACACGACTGAGTGACTGAACTGAACTGAAATGACATTGCTAAGATATTCTGAATTTAGGCAGAATTCAAGGATTTTCAAGAAAACTTATTCATTCAATATATTTGTGGAAAGCTGAGAATTAGGCTTTCAAGACTGTGGATGGATATGATCATCTGAACTTGGTCTTTACATAGGTTAGAAGAATGACAATAGTCACTTAACTTCTTTGAAAGAGTAAGTTGTAAATGATGCTAATTCAACAAAAATTGATGGAGTGTGGGCTATGTGTCAGAGAAGGCATTGGCAGCCCACTCCAGTACTCTTGCCTGGAAAGTCCTATGGATGGAGGAGCCTGGTAGGCTGCAGTCCATGGGGTTACTAAGAGTCGGACATGAATAAGCGACTTCACTTTCACTTTCCACTTTCATGAATTGGAGAAGGAAATGGCAACCCACTCCAGTGTTCTTGCCTGAAGAATCCCAGGGACGGCAGAGCCTGGTGGGCTGCCATCTATGGGGTCGCACAGAGTCGGACATGACTGAAGTGACTTCGCAGCAGCAGCAGGCTATATGTCAGGGACAGTGTTGAGATATGAAAGTAGTTTACAGTGTAATGGTGAGCACATCCTACAAAAATCAAATTATTTCAATATAATATGGTGACTCAGCTGAGTTCTCTCCAAAAGTCATAGCTTTGGATGAAGGCTTGAGTATTAGCAATTTATATGGACACATGATTCCAGGTTGGAGAAGGAAATGGCAACCCACACCAGTATTCTTGCCTGGGGAATCCCAAGGACAGAGAAGCCTGGTGGTCTACAGTCCATGGGGTCATAAAGAGTTGGACATGACTGAGCAACTACCATTCACACATGATCCAAGGTAGGAAAGGTACAGGATGGAGACAGTGATGATTCTGGGATCATCTAAGGAGCCTTATGAAATATATTTCAGAACTGTCAGCCCCAAGGGTTGAAAAGGTGAAACATTTATCTATCAGCTCCAGTCACACATCAAGGGTGCTTCCACTACATTAATTTCAGGAAAATTCAGGTTTTCTGTGCATAAGAGTTGGCACATTCCCACAGTCATCCCATGCTAAGACAAAGAGAAGCCTGGGGCAGTAAATGTCCTGCCCAGTTGTACCGGTACCAACACAGCCAAGGATTACTTGGGTTACATCATTCCTGCTGGAACACAGGCTGAAATGCAACATAGAGCTTAGAGAATACTGAAATGCTCAATTAACATGGTAAATTCTAAGATCAAGAGTGACTTAGAAGCAAAGAAAAGGAACTGTATTAATCCAACTTGGGCTTTAGGGAAGACTTCTGAGATAATATTATGGTCAGATAGAGCAAAATAAAAATGTAAGAAGATGATGCTGATACTCCCAATGGAATCAGATCCTAAGGATCATGATTAAGAATACCAGGCTTTAAGTACCCTAAGCTACAGATTCAGAAGAATCACGATCTGTTGAGATCAGCCACCTCTCCACGGGACGCACTGGATGAGAGCCATTTCACATCTACTTCACTCCAAACCTTGTAAGTAAGGTAAAAGCCTTCTCCCACGAAGGTAGTAGTTCTCTCCTCTAAACTTCCTGTAGAAGAGCAGTGCCTTTGCCTTCCAAGCAAAGAGAGAAAGGGCCCAAAGGAATCACTTATCACCTGGTTGTATCAGTATATGTATTTAGGCCCAGGATCTGAAGAGGACAGAAAGAGATAACACACTGGGGCACTTCTAGAAGTGAATTCAATACCACCCCCTTCACTCTTGAGTTCTAAGTCACCCAGAACATAGGACAGTGGATCCTAAAGGGAAAAGTAAACCCAAAACTTTTGTGGAAGAGGGGAAGGAATAGTGAAAGGCCCTGGAAAGAGGGGAAGGAATAGTGAAAGGCCCTGGAAGTTAGATCAGATTGTGTGTTATACTAGATGGGACAACCAGATCATGGTGCAGAGAGACACATTCATGAGAAGCAGAGGAATCTGAGCCAACTGGCTGGTTGGGTGGGGTGGAGGGTGGGTGCAGTCACAAAATGTTGGGGAGTTTTTACGAAGAACCTCTTCATTGGGTCCTCTTGGAAACAACATCTGTCCACAGCAAGCTCATTAAACAACAGGCTAAAACAGCAGAATAGCCAACCAAATAGGTGATTACAAGACTACAGTCTTGCCTTCCTTTGCCTCTAAGAGTTAAGGAGGTAATTCAAGGAAAAGTGGTGAGTGAGTGCATGTATGTGTGCATGAGAGAATGAATACAAGCAAACTAGCAGTCTCACCTCTTCACTTGAAGTAAACTTGTACAGGGTGAGGGGTGAGGGGGTTGAATCAATTATGAAGTTAAAGTCTTAAAGCAAACAGTGCTGAGTCTTAAGAATTTAAGTGAAACTGTTTGAATAAACAGAGATCAATGAAAAACTGTAGAACTGGACTAAGACGGCCCATTAAGGGAACCCATTACATTCCCAGAAAAAGGAGGCTCTATTAGAACACAATTTGCATCAGTTATTGAAACATAAACTCATTCAATGACTCCTCAATAAACTGGCTGTAAAGCTATTAATTATTGAGTCCTTACTATATGATCAACCCTTACTAATCCCTTCACATTCATAAAATCATGTAAACACAGGAGTTAGTTTTGAATTCCTTTTACACATAAGGTAACTGAAGTTTAGAGAGAGTCAGTAACTTTTCATAAGATCCAGAGTTAAGACTTAAAAATGAACCTGTGTGCCTGACTCCACGATATACATTCTCGACTACTACATTACAATACTACTCTTTGGAAAGGACACTGCAAGCAAACAGAAGAAGGTGAGCAAGGTGGAGTGGCATGAAACAGTATGATTTATATGTGGAGTTGCATAACATTTGGCATTAATAAAGTATTAAAAGTGAGGTGAAGAACAGAAAGAGATAGAAGCACGGAGCCCAGATCAGTGGGTGGGTGGAAACAAGTTCTTAGAGATCCTTTTGAGCTCACAACCTGGCAAACTGTAGGTAGGAGGAAATGGGGAAATTCAGAAGGGTTTCTTAAGCAAGTGAGTAGAACAGTGAGATCCATGATTTCTGCCAAGGTCAATCATTCACATATCTATTAAGTTTGCTTTAGCCAAATAATGTACTTTGTATCTTTACCTACCAACCTTAAAATTCATTTTGGTAACAAGGAAAACTAAGCAAGAGACGATAGATGACTGTGGTTCACAGCCATGACCACTACTAGAAAAACATCTTAAAGAACATCATAAGAGTGTCCACATTCAAGAATTAAGAGCCAGACTATTCCATTCTCAACACTTAATCCAAACTTTACAATTCATTTCTTTTCTAGAATCACTTTCCACGTAAAATCAGAACAGTTCGTTAAAGATCTTCGCAATTTAGCAGCTTTTGAAATTTGACTATGGCATTTATTTATTGCAGGGAAAGGTTGGTCATGAGGTAATTTTAATGTTCATGCCTAGAATTTCATGTGACTAATTTGAAGGTCATACTTCTTAGCTGTTATGAATAATTTTTCTATGGATCTTTTGACATTGTAAAATGAAATATAATCTTATAACACTTTAAAATGCCTTTACCCTGGAGATTTTATTTCATACCATAGGCAGTTTCACATCTTGAAAGTATGGAATTTCAAGCCCAATTCTTAGAAGAAAATTAGCAAATATTGTGAAGTTGATTATAATGTTATTACCCAACATGAATAGCATGCAAACTCTCTGAAGGAGCATATATAAAGCAAAGACTATTAAATTCAAGGCACTGGGGAAAAACTCAAAAGGCAATCATCTCTGAATCTTAATCAGAACCCTTGAAGAAGACATATTTAATAGTAAAAAATAAACTTCAAAGGATAGATACATAATTATAAAAAGTAAAACAGACATTCCTATGTTTGGTATTCATATATAAATCAATACAATATCAAACTGCTAAAAATATGTTATTACATTTTCTATTGTTTTTATGCATAGAGTTTAAAGGGCTTCCCTGATGGCTCAAATGTTAAAGAATCTGCCTGCAACGCAGGAGACGTGGGTTCAGTACCTGGGTTGGAAAGATCCTCTGGAGGAGGGCATCGCAACCCACACCAGTATTCTTGCCCTAAGAATCTCTATGGACAGAAAAGCCTGGCAGGCTACAGTCTATGAAGTTGCAAAGAGTCAGACACGACTGAGTGACTAAACACAGCACAACACATAGAGTTTAAAAAAAGAGAGACAAACAGATATGAAAGGAACCTCTCATCAAAATACATGTAGATATTTGTAGTCTTCTAGGCAACACAAGATGCATGGCATTCTGGCTGCAGCAATGAAATCAGAAAATGCCAGCGTCTAATATCTTTTAGATGACATGTTAAATTGAAGTTTTCTAGAGATTAGAGATTGCATGGTAAATCTGGTAAACAGAAGAAGTTATAAATCTAGAGTCCTGAAAAATGTCTTCAAAACTCTTCTTATCCCCTCCCTAAAACAAAGACCTCAATCTAATATAAATTAGCAAAGATATTTTCTGTTCAAAGAGCTGACAAGAGATTATTAGACATTAGTGTTGTAACACATATTATAATTTGCAATTTATGGAATGCCACAGTTTCATGGTTACAATAAAGTTCACTTTTGCTTCTTTTCACCACATAGTGAATGGAGGTGGATTTGTTTTACCCCATAGAATCTGGAAGTTTGCAGTATGACAGGAAAGTTTTAAAGAATATTGATTAAAAGAGAATGTGAAGCAACAGACTTGAATTTGTAGGACTCTTACAATAATCTTCTTAAATGCATAATTTTCTTCCTTTATCTTACAAAACAAAGTCAAATTATGCTCAAGCAATATTTTTTAAAAAGATTAGAAAATAAAATATTTAGATTGATAGTCAAAAACAAAAAAAAAAAACAAACACAACTTTTTTCATTTAGGACCACAGTTTAGTTGTAATGCATTTAACTGGCTTAGAAAATAGAAAGACCTGAGACAAATATATTGCAATAATTCATTGAGTGTTTTTACTAATTGAAATGCAAATCTTTTTTAGCATTAATAATAATTATCTCAAAGTTACTAATAGCACAGATTTCCTTATTATAACAGAATTAATTTTTCTAGGTTAGAATTATTTTTTATTATTTCTTTCCTATGCATTTAACTAAGCATCTAAGCCACCAGGGAAGTCCCTTAACTAAACCAATTAAATGCATTTGTCTCAGATCTTTCCATTTTCAGCAAAACGTGGGTCAATACAGATTGCCTAAAATTTTGAATGAAGCTGAACTATTTTTAAAATAGTTTCAAATAGTTGCTGGAAAGAATTACTATTCATTGGAAGAACTGATGTTGAAGCTGAAGCTCCATGACTTTGACCACTTGATGTGAAGAACCAACTCACTGGAGAAGACCCTAATGCTGGGAAAGACTGAGGACAGGAGCAGAAGTAGGGGACAGAAGATGAGATGGTTGGATGGCATCACCTACTCAGTGGACATAGTGAAGGATAGGAAAGGCTGGTTTGCAGCAGTCCGTAGGGGTAACAAAGAGTTGGACACAGCTTCGTGACTGAACAACATTGCTAGAGATGGTAGGAAAACCAGGAATGTCCTCCCAGAGCAGAAGCAATGAAAAAGCTGAAATTCAAAGGGATAAGTCATTTGGGCACATCTTCTAGGGGCATGTGATAAGCCCTAGTGTCTCTGAACTTTTTTAACAGGCACCATAGTGGTTGCTAAGCTGCTAAGTCACTTCAGTCATGTCTAACTCTGTGTGAACCCATAGATGGCAGCCGACCAGGCTCTGCCATTCCTGGGATTCTCCAGGCAAGAGTGCTGGAGTGGGTTGCCATTGCCTCCTCCAACGCATGAAAGTTAAAAGTGAAGTTGCCCGGTCGTGTCCGACCCTCAGCGACCCCACGGACTGCAGCCTACCAGGCTCCTCCATCCGTGGGATTTTCCAGGCAAGAGTACTGGAGTGGGTTGCCATTGCCTTCTCCGACCATAGTGGTTAGAGGACACTAATAGATGGAGAAATATACCATGTTCATGGATCGGAAGAATCAACATAGTGAAAATGAGTATACTACCCAAAGCAATCTATAGATTCAATGCAATCCCTATCAAGCTACCAATGGTATTTTTCACAGCGCTAGAACAAATAATTTCGCAATTTGTATGGAAATACAAAAAACCTCAAATAGCCAAAGCAATCTTGAGAAAGAAGAATGGAACTGGAGGAATCAACTTTCCTGACTTCAGGCTCTACTACAAAGCCACAGTCATCAAGACAGTATGGTACTGGCACAAAGAAAGAAATATAGATCAATGGAACAAAATAGAAAGTCCAGAAATAAATCCACACACATATGGACACCTTATCTTTGACAAAGGAGGCAAGAATATACAATGGAGTAAAGACAATCTCTTTAACAAGTGGTGCTGGGAAAACTGGTCAACCACTTGTAAAAGAATGAAACTAGATCACTTTCTAACACTGCACACAACAATAAACTCGATTAAAGATCTAAATGTAGGACCAGAAACTATAAAACTCCTAGAGGAAAAAATAGGTGAAACACTCTCCAATATACATCACAGCAGGATCCTCTATGATCCACCTCCCAGAATACTGGAAATAAAAGCAAAAATAAACAAATGGGATCTAATTAAAATTAAAAGCTTCTGCACAACAAAGGAAACTCTAAGCAAGGTGAAAAGACAGCTTTCAGAATGGGAGAAAATAATAGCAAATGAAGCAACTGACAAACAACGAATCTCAAAAATATACAAGCAACTCCTGCAGCTCAATTCTAGATAAATAAACGACCCAATCAAAAAATGGGCCAAAGAACTAAATAGACATTTCTCCAAAGAAGACATACGGATGGCTAACAAACACATGAAAAGATGCTCAACATCACTCATTATCCGAGAAATGCAAATCAAAACCACAATGAGGTACCATTTCACACCAGTCAGAATGGCAGCAATCCAAAAGTCTACAAGCAATAAATGCTGGAGAGGGTGTGGGGAAAAGGGAACCCTCTTCCACTGTTGGTGGGAATGCAAACTAGTACAGCCACTATGGAGAACAGTGTGGAGATTCCTTAAAAAACTGGAAATAGAACTGCCTTATGACCCAGCAATCCCACTGCTGGGCATACACACTGAGGAAACCAGAATTGAAAGAGACACGTGTACCCCAATGTTCGTTGCAGCACTGTTTATAATAGCCAGGACATGGAAACAACCTAGATGTCCATCAGCAGATGAATGGATAAGAAAGCTGTGGTACCTTACACAATGGAGTATTACTCAGCCATTGAAAAGAACACATTTGAATCAGTTCTAATGAGGTGGATGAAACTGGAGCCTATTATCCAGAGTGAAGTAAGCCAGAAAGAAAAACACCAATACAGTATATTAATGCATATATATGGAATTTAGAAAGATGGTAATGACCTGTATGTGAGACAGCAAAAGAGACACAGATGTATAGAACAGTCTTTTGGACTCTGTGGGAGAGGGAGAGGGTGGGATGATTTGGGAGAATGGCATTGAAACATGTATAATATCATATATGAAATGAATCACTAGTTCAGGTTCGATGCATGATACTGTATGCTTGGGGCTGGCACACTGGGACCACCCAGAGGGATGGTACAGGGAGGGAAAAGGAAGGGGAATTCAGGATGGAGAGCACATGTATACCTGTGATGGATGCATGTTGATGTATGGCAAAACCAATACAATATTTTAAGGTAATTAACCTTCAATTAAAATAAATAAATTTATATTAAAAAAAAAAGAAGAAGACGAACCCAGGACTCATGAATGGAGAGATTAAAACAGAGACTTCTGCATAAAGTTAGGATCCCCAAAGGTAATACTTTCTTTGGGAAAGCTAGGAAAAAACATTCCTCACAGAAGGAACTGGAGGGAAGTCCTGTTTGGCTGATCTTGGCTCTAAGTGGAAGAAAAATAATGAAAATTCTTCCCAGAAAATGGCCACTAACAAAGCCCTTATTTAGGCCTGACTCCAGAATTCTTTCATCCTCAGAATCTGAAAACTCTGAATTAGGATGATAGTAGTCCTGGGTCGACGGTGTCCATTAAGTGCATGGAGGAAACACACGCAACTACTTTCTGGGAAGAAATGATATCAATCCTGGTCATGAGGAATTCTCACAGATAAAATTCCAAGGAATATCAATTTAGAAAGAAAAGCTGTAGAACAAATGAGAAAACATCAACAGATATAGCAACTGCAGAAACATTCCCACAAAAACTGTAAATACAATGATCAGAAACAGAGTGTGAAAGAAATACTTGATATCTTTAAAGAAATTAAAAATGAGAGAATCAAAAGTCTGATTAAAGAACAAGAGATTGTAACAAAAAATATCAGGGTAGATTAGAATAGAATGAAAGGAAAAAAACATAAATAGGACTACTAGTATGAAAGAATACAGTAATTTAAACTGAAAATATATATAAGAGATAGGTTAGTCAGCAGATTACACATAGTTGACAACAATCAGTGAAGTGGAAGAAACATTAAAAAGTAACCCAAAAAATAGCACAGATAAGCAAAAAAAATATGTTTATTTAATGTAGCCATCCTGCAAATACAAGGTGTTCTAAAATTTAAAATCCTTTGATAATCTGCTAACTTACAACTTTAAAAAAGATTAAAGTCAGTTCACAGAACTAGTCATCATTAACAAGAAAATATTGTATTTTCCACTGTTAAAAGTGATTGCTATTTTGAATAAAACAATGGTTAAAGAAAATTCATCTTTTATAAATAATATTAAACCATGGACCTAAGAAACACAATGAATCCAGAGTAAACAGACAACTACAAGATAGAAATTTCACAACCAAAAAAAATTCCTTTTCTTATAAAGTCAACTTTTTGTAAAATTAATGTCATGTAAATTAATAGAAACTGTGCATTTTTTAATTTAATATTTAACATATTTAATAATTTTAATTTAATATTTTAATTTTAATATATCTTACATCATACATTATATTTATAAGAAACTTTGAGACCAAATTAATTTTTTTTAATTCCTAGATATTTTGAAATCTATTTGAATGAAAGCAGGGTAGTAATGATTAAATTTAATCAATTTCATATTCAAAATGTGTGTATCAATATAAATTCTATGCACTCGTGTATTCATTTTGTTATTCAGTCCTAAAGCAATTTTAAAATTGAGAATTTAAGTATATGATACAGAAAATATTATTTTAAAAAATTATAATTAAATTTTAAATCATTCAACACTATACACATTATACTTTTATATGAAAGAAAGAAATGATTGTTAAATATGACTAGTCCTCAATTAGTCAATCCATATATATTAATATTAAGCCATTGCACGCTGAGCATACTCTGTGGAGGACACATCCAGTAGGGATTTATATTTAATTGAAAAGACAAGAGTACAAACTTTTTTTTTTTTAGAAATTAAATAAAATAAAGGAAAATACAAAGTAAATAATAAAGTGTGAGCAAAAAAAACAACAACACAAAATCAAAGATGCAATATGAGTACAGATGCCTCTCCATACTATGTCGAAAGGTTTTCATATCCTGAGAATCAATCAACAGTGAATCAAGAAGATTTGGGGGAAAATTTCAGAGAATTCCCAAAGAAAAGCTTGAATTTGTCACATCTTTGACAACTATTAACATAGCAATTACACTGTCTTTACAACTATTTGCATTTATACTGTATTAGATATTATAAGTAAACTAGAGATGAGTATTCAGGAGAAGGGCGTTAATTAGATGAAAACACTATGCCATTTTATATAAAGGACATGAGCATTTTATATAAAGGATGTGAGCTGGGAAATTGATGCTTTTGAACTGTGGTGTTGGAGAACACTCTTGAGAGTTTTGGACTGCAAGGAGATCCAACCAGTCAATCCTAAAGGAAATCAGTTCTAAATATTCATTGGAAGGACTGATGTTGAAGCTGAAACGCCAATATTTTGGCCACTTGATACAAAGAACTGATTCATTCAAAAAGACGCTGATGTTTAGAAAGACTGAAGGCAGGAGGAAAAGGGGATGACAAAGGAAGAGATGATTGGATGGTATCACTGACTCTATGGACATGAGTTTGAGTAAGCTCCAGGAGTTCACGATGGACAGGGAAGCCTAGCATCCTGCAATCCATGGGGTCGCAAAAGTCGAACACGAGAGAGTGGCTGAACTGAACCAAGCACGCATTGATGAATTCTGATAATCATGGGGCTCCTGGAACCAAGCCTTCCTGCAGCTACCAAGGGATGATTTGTTTCAGTAAACCATTACAATTTCATCAGATAGATTCAAAACTATTTAAACTAAGGAAATCCCTTCTTTTAAATATTCAAATTAATTTTTTAGATTAAAATTTTAAATCTATTCACTACCTTAAACCCTTTGCAAGTATACACACATTCATATTCTTTCTTCTTCTCCCTCTCCCTCTGTCTCTCCCTTTCTCTCTCTTCTATATAGATAAATTTAATCACGTGGTTATTTTTAAGAAGTATAGTATGCGTGTCTTAAGGGCTTCCCTGATGGCTCAGATGGTAAAGAATCTGCCTGCAATGGGGGAGGGTTCAATCCCTGCGTTGTAAAATCCCCTGGAGAACAGAATGACAACCCACTCCAGTATTCTTGCCTGGGGAATCCCATGGACAGAAGAGCCTGGAGAGCTATAGTCCATGGGATTGCAGAGTCTGATGTGACTGAGCAGCTAAAAATTTCACTTTCACTTCATAAATGTCTTAAAGACTGTTTACTAATACTTTAACCAAATTTGCATCTTAAATGGACTTGCTTATGCATATTCAATCTAAAAAGTCTCATCTAGATAGTAATGTTCCTGAAGTACATATATTGTATAATATAAATTGTACAAAAATTCATGAAAATTTAGCAAAATATTCTTATTATAAAGATATGTGCTGCTCTTAGCCATTCAGTCATGTCTGACTCTTTGCGACCCCAGTGATTGTAGTCTGCCAGGCTCCTCTGTCCATGGGGGTTCTCCAGGCAAGAAAAGTGGAATGAGTTGCCATGTCCTTCTTCAGGAGATATTCCCAACCCAGGGATCGAACCCACAGGTCTCCCACACTGCAGATGGATTCTTTATCGTCTGAGCCACCAGTTTAAATTCAAATGATAGTATCATCATATATCTTGTATATGTTTAAAACTGTATTATTTTAGGCATTTTGACATTCAGAAAACATATTAAAGTTGCATTAGGATCTTAATGTTAAAACTATTTAAGTGAAGTGAAGTCGCTCAGTCGTGTCTGACTCTTTGCGACCCCATGGACTGTAGCCTATCAGGCTCCTCCGTCCATGGGATTTTACAGGCAAGAGTGCTGGAGTGGGTTGCCATTTCCTTCTCCAGGGGATCTTCCCGACCCACGATTCAAACCCGGGTCTCCTGCGTTGCAGGCAGACGCTTTACCGTCTGAGCCCAGGGAAGCCCTAAAACTATTTAAGATCAACACATAATGCTAAACAAAAACATCCCTTTTTTAGCTTGCTAGTTGGCAAATATTTATTAGATAAATTATTAACCAAAAAAAAAGGTATTAGTAAAAAGTCAAGATAAATTCTTATGAAACTAAAAATTACAACATTATTTTTACTTCCAAAAATTGTAATACTGCAATTATTTTTAAAAGTATTATATATTACTAGCTACTATTTAAAATTGATCTGCCCCTATATTTACTTTGCTACAAAATAACCATTATGGATGGCATAATTTATCTCCCAATAATGGTGCAGATTCATGAAAAAAAGAGTGGTTTTTTAATTTCTGTTTTAATTATTTATGTTATAGCAGTAATAAACATGTATATTAGATCAGTGTTCTGAGCCCTATATGCTTTAAAAAAAAAAACAAACTGAACTCTTTTTTTAAACATAGGTCATAAAGAACAATAGTGATATACATGAAATACACCATCATTAACATCACTTTCTTAAATCCTTCAGTCCTGGCAGAGACCACAATTAATTTAGAACTTCTCATTTATTTCCTATCAAAGATTTGGGTACAATACAATAAAAAAAATAGCAAAACCCAATTTTTTTTGAAACTCCACTTGATCAAAGTATAGATGCTGAAGCCAAAACTGAAAATGACTGGATTTTCCTATAAACTAGCTGACCTGTTTATTCCAGAAATAGTCATCCTTCAGTCACATAGCCATGACAGATCAACACCTTGAAGATTTATTGAACGCACCAGTTTATGATCAGTAAATGTTCATGTGTGTTGCTTTATGTAGACTCTTTGAATACTACAAATTATCAACTACAGATATTTTTTAAGTAAAATTTTTTCTTGGGTTTACCACTGCACCACTTGAGAAACCCTATGGAATAAATGTAAATGACAAATTGTAAACTAAACTCTTTCCCAATTCTGAGAATTGTGGGCAGAAAAGGAGGCAAAGTATAGAGCGGCTAAAATTAATACAGCTTATTTGAATGTAGGGACCTCCCTGGTGGTTCAGTGGCAAAAAATCCGCCTGCCAATGGAGGAGACACAGGAGACTTGGGTTTGATCCCGTGGTCGGGAAGATCCCCTGAGAAAGAAATAGCAACCCACTCCAGTATTCTTGCCTGGGAATATTGGACAGCAGTCTGGAGGGTTACAGTCCATGGGATCGCATAAGAGTCAGACATGACTTAGAGAATAGACAACAATTTATAGAGATTAATTTGAAAACACTTCAAGTTCAGAATACTGTGGTACCTCACAAAATAGGCATGGGGTGTATATTTAAGTGTGAGACAGACAGGTGGGGAACTTCAGTCCTACCACTGATGGACTTGCATATCCACAGGATTGGTCCTCAGAGCAGAATCGGTGTCTAGGGAACAGAAAGGAAAAAGTCAGGGTGATAAAGAAAACAAAAATATTTATATACGTAGGAACTAGACTGCTTGATGAACAGAAAGAAAAGCTCTTGAAAATAAGGCTTAATATATAATGATTAAAGTTATGAGGAAAGAGTAAATAGTACTTTTCTAGTTTCTAGAAAAGGATAAATAGTAAATGACGAGTGTTTTACTTATTTTATAATATCTTTAGCACAAGCTAAAGTGAAACAACTATAATGGAGGGTAGGAAAAAAAAAACAACAAAGTTTTCTTCATTTCCAGACCAAATGCCAACATTAAAACAACATTAAGTACATATAAATGAAGGTAGTTTGGCTCAGACAGGCTGGCAAATATAACATTTAAGTGAAAAAGGCACCAAAATGTTTCCTTCTCTATTAAAACCCCAAAGAAATTTAATTTAAACTTAATTAGAGTTTTAAGTAGAACACTACACATTAATTATCCAGTCTCCAAGGACATGCAAAATAATGTCCTTTTGCAGGAAGTTGGTTCAGCATTGACTAGTTGCCAACTGTCAAACTAAGGAATTTTTAAAGAGAATTGAATGCAGAGGTTTAAAAAGGTAGAGGAATTAAGATAATATATACATGTATAAATAATCGGTAGAGCTCTTGTTATAATTCTCTGTGAAACTATACATTTAAAATGAGAGAAGCATAGTGCAAATGAGAAAGTTTTCATTTAAATATTTTAAAGATAAGAAAATATATTATCATCTTACATAAATTGTCACTTTTTTAAGAAAAATAACTTCAATTAAAAAATTCAAGTTGAGATATATGTCCTTACAATCCACAAATCTTTTATCATTTATTTATGAATGCTTATTCTTTCAAATAAATGATGAATCTGCAAATTAAATATCCAAATGGTGAATAATGGTACCTAAATGAATTTCTAGGAATTTCTTATATGCAAATATGTCATTAATATTTATTATCTTCAAATTGTACATGTACATAATACAAGTAATTGAACTTAAAATACAGGAAATCATCATGTCTAAGAGTTTGATGTGGATTATGAGCCCAGACATTGGCCAGTCTTCAACAAATGAGAAACTTTAATCAAAAGCTCTGGACCAAACACCATTAACTGTTTGAATAGGAACTGAAATAAAGCTTCCATTGGGAGAATTTCATGCTGCCTGAAATTCTTAAAATAGTAAAGAAGTTGTAATCTCCCTCCATCTTCCAATGGTATTTGCGTATTGCTATGTGTGTACAATTTCAAAATATGAATTTTACATGTAAGTGTAAAATATATTCAAATTAAACATTCAAGAATAACAAAATATATTTTGTTTTTAAACTGTATTACCATTCCTCATGTTCATTCTGCTTTTTTCCTATAACCAGTCATTTTAAAATGCTTGAGACATAACCCTTTATTTAAATGCATTCTTAGAAGATGTATATTGTGGGTTTGCACTCACATATTTTAAATTTATAAATGTATTTTCTCCATAATTCCTTCTGCTTCTTACTTCGTTTTAATATAACATACTTTCAGGGTCTATAAATTTCCTGTTACATTTCCACTGAGGTAGCCAGCTCCCTAGATAGCCCCCAATGATTCACATTTCTTGATAAGAATGTTCATGTTTGATTACCTCCCATTGTGAATCAGAGCTGGCTGTGTGTGTGACCAATGGGATGAAGTAGATAAGAGGCCGTGTGACTTCTGTGGCTAGGTCATGAAAAGCAATATGGCTTCAGCCTGATTCTTTCCCTCTTAGGATCCGTTCCCAGGAAACACATAGAAAAGGAAACCCAGGTCAAAGGGAGAGGTCACATATAGACAATCTAGTGAACAGACCCATTAGATTGATTAGTTTTCTGTGAGTACGGTTTCAGTGTGTCTGCCCTCTGATGCCCTCTTGCAACACCTACCATCTTACTTGGGTTTCTCTCACCTTGGGCATGGGGTATCTCTTCACGGCTGCTCCAGCAAAGCACAGCCACTGCTCCTTACCTTGGATGAAGGGTATCTCCTTACTGCCGCCTCTCCTGACTTTCAACGTGGGATAGCTCCTCTAGGCCCTCCTGCGCCCGTGTAGCCACCGCTCCTTGGGTTGCTCCTCCCTAACTCAATGAAGTCAAGCCATGCCCGCGGGGCAAGCCAAGATGGGCAGGTCATGGTGGAGAGGTCTGACAGAATGTGGTCCACTGGAGAAGGGAATGGCAAACCACTTCAGTATCCTTGCCTTGAGAACCCCATGAACAGTATGAAAAGGCAAAATGATAGGATACTGAAAGAGGAACTCCCCAGGTCAGTAGGTGCCCAATATGCTACTGGAGATCAGTGGAGAAATAACTCCAGAGAGAATGAAGGGATGGAGCCAAAGGAAAACAATGCCCAGCTGTGGATGTGACTGGTAATAGAAGCAAGGTCCGATGCTATAAAGAGCAATATTGCATAGGAACCTGGAATGTCAAGCCCATGAATCAAGGCACATTGGAAGTGGTCAAACAAGAGATGGCAAGGGTGAACGTCGACATTCCAGGTATCAGCGAACTAAAATGGACTGGAATGGGTGAATTTAACTCAGATGACCATTATATCTACTACCATGGGCAGGAATCTCTCAGAAGAAATGGAGTAGTCATCATGGTCAACAAAAGAGTCCGAAATGCAGTACTTGGATTCAATCTCAAAAACGACAGAATGATCTCTGTTCGTCTCCAAGGCAAATCATTCAATATCACAGTTATCCAAGTCTATGCCCCAACCAGTAAAGCTGAAGAAACTGAAGTTGAACGGTTTTATGAAGACCTACAAGACCTTTTAGAACTAACACCCAAAAAAAGATGTCCTTTTCATTACAGGGGACTGGAATGCAAAAGTAGGAAGTCAAGAAACACCTGGAGTAACAGGCAAATTTGGCCTTGGAGTACAGAATGAAGCAGGGCAAAGACTAATAGAGTTTTGCCAAGAAAATGCACTGGTCATAGCAAACACCCTCTTCCAACAACACAAGAGAAGACTCTACACATGGACATCACCAGATGGTCAACACCGAAATCAGATTGATTATATTCTTGGCAGCCAAAGATGGAGAAGCTCTATACAGTCAACAAAAACAAGACCAGGAACTGACTGTGGCTCAGATCATGAACTCCTTATTACCGAATTCAGACTCAAATTGAAGAAAGTAGGGAAAACCGCTAGACCATTCAGGTATGAGCTAAATCAAATCCTTTATGATTATACAGTGGAAGTGAGAACTAGATTTAAGGGCCTAGATCTGATAGATAGAGTGCCTGATGAACTATGGAATGAGGTTTGTGACATTGTGCAGGAGACAGGGATCAAGACCATCCCCATGGAAAAGAAATGCATGGGGAGGTCTTACAAATAGCTGTGAAAAGAAGAGAGGTGAAAAGCAAAGGAGAAAGGGAAAGATATAAGCATCTGAATGCAGAGTTCCAGAGAATAGCAAGAAGAGACAAGAAAGCCTTCTTCAGTGATCAATGCATAGAAATAGAGGAAAACAATAGAATGGGAAAGACTAGAGATCTCTTGAAGAAAATTAGAGATACCAAGGGAATATTTCATGCAAAGATGGGCTTGATAAAAGACAGAAATTGTCTGGACCTAACATAAGCAGAAGATATTAAGAAGAGTTGGCAAGAATACACAGACGAACTGTACAAAAAAAGATCTTCATGACCCAGATAATCACGATGATGTGATCACTAATCTAGAGCCAGACATCCAGGAACGTGAAGTCAAGTGGGCCTCAGAAAGCATCACTACGAACAAAGCTAGTGGAGGTGATGGAATTCCAGTTGAGCTGTTTCAAATCCTGAAAGATGATGCTGTGAAAGTGCTGCACTCAATATGCCAGCAAGTTTGGAAAACTCAGCAGTGGCCACAGGACTGGAAAAGGTCAGTTTTCATTCCAATTCCAAAGAAAGGCAATGTCAAAGAATGCTCAAACTACTACACAATTGCACTCATCTCACATGCTAGTAAAGTAATGCTCAAAATTCTCCAAGCCAGGCTTCAGCAATACGTGAACTGTGAACTTCCTGATGTTCAAATTGGTTTTAGAAAAGGCAGAGGAACCAGAGATCAAATTGCCAACATCCTCTGGATCATGGAAAAAGTAAGAGAGTCCCAGAAAAACATCTATTTCTGCTTTATTGACTCTGCCAAAGCCTTTGACTGTGTGGATCACAATAAACTGTGGAAAATTCTCAAAGAGATGGGAATACCAGACAACCTGACCTGCCTCTTGAGAAATCTGTATGCAGGTCAGGAGGCAACAATTAGAACTCAACACGGAACAACAGACTGGTTCCAAATAGGAAAAGCAGTGCATCAAGGTTGTATGTTGTCACCCTGCTTATTTAACTTATATGCAGAGTACATCATGAGAAACGCTGGACTGGAAGAAACACAAGCTGGAATCAAGATTGCCAGGAGAAATATCAATAACCTCAGATATGCAGATGACACCACCTTATGACAGAAAGTGAAGAGGTACTAAAAAGCCTCTTGATGAAAGTGAAAGAGGAGAGTGAAAAAGTTGGCTGAAAGCTCAACATCGAAGATCATGGTATCCAGTCCCATCACTTTATGGGAGATAGATGGCGAAGCAGTGGAAACAGTGTCAGAGTTTTTTTTTTTGGGGGGGGGGGCTCCAAAATCACTGCAGATGGTGATTGCAGCCATGAAATTAAAAGACGCTTACTCCTTGGAAGAAAAGTTATGACCAACATAGATAGCATATTCAAAAGCAGAGACATTACTTGCCGACTAAGGTCCGTCTAGTCAAGCCTATGGTTTTTCCAGTGGTCATATATGGATGTGAGAGTTGGACTGTGAAGAAGGCAGAGCGTCAAAGAATTGATGCTTTTGAACTGTGGTGTTGGAGAAGACTCTTGAGAGTCCCTTGGACTGCAAGGAGATCCAACCAGTGAATTCTGAAGGAGATCAGCCCTGGGATTTCTTTGGAAGGAATGATGCTAAAGCTGAAACTCCAGTACTTTGGCCACCTCATGAGAAGAGTTGACTCTTGGAAAAGACTCTGATGCTGGGAGGGATTGGGGGCAGGAGGAGAAGGTGACGACAGAGCATGAGATGGCTGGGTGGCATCACGGACTCGATGGATGTGAGTCTGAGTGAACTCCGGGAGTTGGTGATGGACAGGGAGGCCTGGTGTGCTGCGATTCATGGCGTCGCAAAGAGTCGGACACGACTGAGCGACTGAACTGAACTGAACTGAGTGAACAGACCCAGCCCGAGTCTTAGCTAAATGCCATCTTAAAAGGTCAAAAATATAGTCAGTTTTCAGATAATTCCAGTTTCTAAGTAGCTCCGGCTGAGGCCAAATGGAATGAGATGAGTCATCCCCATTAAATTGCAGACCTATGTTACTTCGGGAGTTCTGAGAATTAAGTGCCAAGCAGAGATCAGATGTTCTAGAAATTTGTTCTGTAAAATGCTTGTGAAGGACAAAGCTGGGTGGGGCAGGGGGAGCAGAAGGCGAAAAGAGTCTTCAGATTAGGATGTAAGTATAACACTTTTGATAAGAAAGAAGGAAGAAATGAGAGTTGGTTAAAAAGAATTTCAGACTACACTGAATCTCTAAAAAATCTTGACTAGGCTGATGGGGACTTCCTAGAAAAAAGTTGCCCATAAAGGAGTCCAATATTAGGCAAAAATGTGGTCGTGCTTTTGCCATGCTCAATCACTGGCTAAGGGGTGCCCTGGGAGAAGATGGCCACGGCAGAAACACCGTAGCAGATTCAATGGTATGGTAACTGGAGGTTGTCACTTAGCTCTGCCCCACAGTGAAGCTTCTCTCCACCATCTACTCCATTCAATGCACAGGGCCACTTTTCTATGAATCTTTGGGTAGTAGGTCCCTCATACCTCACAAGGACTTCTACCAAGAGGACCTTCCTTCTTAAAAAGGAAGGTTTTATTTCATTGGCTCTGATGGTGCTACACACCAGAGATTTTCTCTGGCTATTCCCCAGTCTCCTTGGCTGATATAGTTTTTTCTCCAGTTTTTTAGTACCAATCCCAATTTTCACAATTTTTTTTCCTTGTTTTACTTTCTCACATGTGGAAAATCATTGCATGCCTGGTAAATGAAGACAAATGCATTACCAGCTTACATCTTTTATAAGCTCTCCTCTCTAAATTCAATTTAATGCTTACAATTTTTCTTCCAAAGAATGGATTTTTCTGGACTTCAGGCTCATCTAACTTCTTAAAGACATTTTTACTTAATGTAAGGAAGACAATAGATAACACATGATACTTTTAGACGAAGATCATATTAGGAGCAGAGCTAAGAATGAAACACAATCTACACACATCCTCTCATTCAAATTCTTAAAGCAATTTAGATGTTCTTAATAGTATACCAGTCTATGTTTTCAATGATGAGTGTGAGGAAATTTTTGTATTTATATTCAATATATGGTTAAGAGTTCAGATAACTAGAGATACAGACTATTTGCAGTATTAGGTGACTCACTGATGACTCATCCATGAGAAGAGAACATGTTTTTATTTGGACCTAAAAGGAAGTATGAGTAGGATATGGCTGTCAAGAGAATTTGAATTTCTTGAGGGTGTAGGTAGAACAATGCTTTCAAACCCAGAAAGAAAATACTATGTACATCTAAAAATACGAGACCACAGGGAAAAAGAAAGATTGATCTGAAAAATATGATTAAATGAGTGTTCTGTCATAAAAGTAAACACAAGAGAGATTATATAATGAATTATGCCAAAAGTTTGAGAAAATATCGTTTTATTTTAACATGGAAAGTGGGGAAGGGATGACCTTAAATCTTCCTTGATTTTTATGACTGATTTACTTATCACTCAGATAACTTTTTGATGTATAGAAAACAGTAAGATAAAGTATATATCAATGGTTACATTTTGTTAGTAAAGAACATTTTCATATAATACATCAAACAGTAGCTCTAGAAGAATGCCTAAGATGGGGTGGGGGGCGGGGGGCAGAAATTGGTGGTCTTTGGATCCCTGTTAATAATTATTTTGTTCCCGAGTCTATGCTACCTAATAAGAATGCACTACCACCTTGTGGAAATTCCTTTCAACTACAAACACAGGATCCCAAGATCCAGATGGATTCAAGGAACAGATTATCAGATCAACCTATTTCATTTTCATTTCATTTAGTTTGACTATTGGTTCTACAAGGGCTTCTCAGTGATGAAGTGATAAGGAATCCACCTGGCAATGGAGGAGATGCAAGAGACTCGGGTTCATATCCTGGGTTGAGAAGATCCCCTGGAGTAGAAAAGGACAACCCTCTCCGGTATTTTTGCCTGGAAACTTCATCAGACAGAGGAGCCTGCCAGGCCACAGTTGATAGGGTCAAAATGAGGTGGACACGACTAAGCAGCTGAGCACAGCACAGCATAGCACTGTTTTTATGTAGCTTACAACGAAATCTTAGTCTCAATCTAGCCTCTCTCTTCAGCTCCAGTACTATCTTTCCAATTGTTTGGTTCAGTTTCCCAATTGATAGCTTTGCTGCCACTTAAAATACCATAACTTCCAAACAAAATTCTTCAAAATAGTTCTACTTAAATGCATGGACACTCATAGAGTAGTGTTCAGTCATCCAGGTTAAAAACGTTGGCCTTCTTTGACTTATTCTTCCCTGAAAATCCACTTCACCTTAAAGTTAACCATCAAGTTCTGTTTGTTCTAACCCTAAATGTTTTTCCCAATTTGTTCTCTTCTTTTTATCTCTATTGACAAAAATCCCAGATTATGCCTTCAAACTTGCATACCTAAACCATTATACATGCTAAGTCACTTCAGTCATGTCCACGTCTGTAACATTATGGACTATAGCCCACCAGGCTCCTTGTCCATGGAATTTTCTAGGCAAGAATACTGGAGTGGGTTGTATTTCCTTCTCCAAGGAATCTTCCCGACCCAGGGACTGACCCCAAGTCTCTTACGTCTCCTGTATTGGCAGGTGGGTTCTTTACCGTTAGTGCCACCTGAGAAGGCCAGCTAAACTTGGAACGATCAACAGTCTTATAACCAGTATATATGCTGCTAATGATGGGACCTAAGGTCATGGCATCTGGTCCCATTACTTCATGGCAAATAGAAAGGGAAAAAGTGGAAACAGTGGCAGATTTTATTTTGGGGGGCTCCAAAATCACTGTGTACAGTGACTGCAGCCACAAAATTAAAAGACATTTGCTTCTTGGAAGAAAAGCTATGACAAACATAGACAGCGTATTAAAAAGCAAAGACATCACTTTGCCAACAAAGGTCCATATAGTCAAAGCTATGTTTTTTCTTATTTTTAATATATGTTTTTATTTATTTATTTATTTATTTATTTATTATATATTTTTACTTTATTTTGCTTTACAATACTGTATTGGTTTTCCCATACATTGACATGAATTAGCCACAGGTGTACATGAGTTCCCAATCCTGAACCCCCCTCCCACCTCCCACCCCATATCATCTCTCTGGATCATCCCCGTGCACCAGCCCCAAGCATCCTGTATCATGCATGGAACCTGGACTGGCGATTTGTTTCTTACATGATAGTATACATATTTCAATGCCATTCTCCCAAATCATCCCACCCTCTCCCTCTCCCACAGAGTCCAAAAGTCCATTCTATACATCTGTGTCTCTTTTGCTGTCTCACATACAGGGTTCTCATTATCATCTTTCTAAATTCCATATATATGTGTTAGTATACTGTATTGGTGTTTTTCTTTCTGGCTTACTTCACTCTGGATAATAGGCTCCAGTTTCATCCACCTCATTAGAACTGATTCAAATGTATTCTTTTTAATGGCTGAGTAATACTCCATTGTGTATATGTACCACAGCTTTCTTATCCATTCATCTGCTGATGGACATCTAGGTTGTTTCCATGTCTTGGCTATTATAAACAGTGCTGCGATGAACATTGGGGTATACACATCTCTTTTAATTAAAGCTATGGTTTTTCCAGTAGTCATATACAGATATGAGAGCTGGACCATAAAGAAATCAGAGCACTGAAGAACGGATGGCTTCAGACTGTGGTGCCAGAGAAGACTCTTGAGAGTCCTTTGGATAGCAAGATCACATCAGTCAATCCTAAAGGAAATCCTCCCTGAATATTCATTGAAGGACTGATGCTGAAGCTGAAGCTCCAATACATTGGCCACCTGATGTGAAGAGCCAACTCTCTGGAAAAGACCCTGTTGCTGGCAAAGGTTGAGGGCAGAAGGAGAAGAAGGTGACAGAGGATGAGATGGTTGGAGGGCATCACCAACTCGATGGATTTGAATCTGAACCAACTCCAGAAGATAGTGAGGGACAGGGACAGGAAAGCCTGGCACACTGCAGCTCATGCGGTTGCAAAGAGTCTGACATGACTTAATGACTGAACAACGGCAGTGCTTTCAGCATCTCCTCTTCCCCAACGGCCACTATAAATCCTGTATCTCTCTCCTGTGAAGCTTTACTTGGTCTACTTAGATTCTGTGGCCTCCAATACACTTATCGATGTCTAGACATTCCCTGACTTCTTTCACACCATTGTGCTGAATACTGATGCTCCAACCATAATCTCTACTATGTCCCCAATGTGCCCTAGTACTTTCCTCCCTCAACTTCTATGCTTACACTCTCTCAGGCATGCCCTTCTACCACATCCAGAAGTCAGAATTTTTGTGTGTTTGCATATTCTCACAGTGAAGTTTAGCAAACTTAAAGATTCTTGACAGAAAAATTCCTTTATCCACTCTGAAAAATATTCCAACCAGATTTTAAAGAGATACACATGGAGTAATGACTATTGACTTGATAAGTTAGGTAGCTAAATCCAGATTGGTAATCAGTGGCATTAAAAAAACTGATATATGACGGAAGAGAATGTATCCTCTATTTTAATCTTTATCTACTTAACTTGCTATGTGGCTTTTTTTCCTTTTGTATTAAATCCTGAACAATTATTTAACTTAGAGTTTAGAAGGCATTTTGGTCTTCCTGTTTTATTCGCTAGCCCAAATTGCCTTACTGACGAACCCTGCATTTTAATCAAATGAATTTTATGCTTTTTCAAGAGAATAATGTGTATAACTTTAGCTTTCAATGGATAACTTTCTTGTACTTGGCAATATAGTTTAGGATGAGTTGATGATAGAGGAACTGACCATAGGGTGGGAACATGGAGTAATAACTAGAACTGGGTATATCTTTAAAATCAGATCAGATCGGAATTGTAATAGTTTTTCAAGAAATCTGGTAGGATTGGGAGGAAGCAAGATAGATCACCTTCTAAGTAAGATATACTAGAGAACGAATGAGATGAGTGGTATTCAAAAGATTATTAAACAGAGGAGACACACTTTGGTCAAGTTTTTTTTAAGCAGCACCAGGGAGAGCTCCCTGCATATGTTAGCCTCTGTTTGAAGGAAACTAATGGTCTGCTCTTTTACTGCTGGCAGCTAGAAACTTTCCAGATGGACTTGATTCCCAGTGGTAGTCTATGTGACAACATAGGTCTCAGGCTTGTTAAGTCAGATCCCAATCCTCAATTGATGAGGCTCCACACTCATATACCTAAAAATTATTGAGTTACATGCAGTACAGGTCAACTGGGAGTTCAGGCTACAGAATTAATTTTGGTGGAAAGAGATTCTCCTAAAATTGCATGATCTTCTTAGTCAAAGTTTTTTTCTCCACCATATAATTATCCTGGAGAAATGGGCTGAAAAACATCACTTTGCCCAAGATTATACCTCCCTTGACCCCATGTCCCAGGGCAGTCTAAAGCCCTAGTTCATACAGTGTTATAAAAACCAAAACTCTCTTTTCCCAATTCTGCATAACTCTGAAGGGCCATTAAAGCTTCAAGTCCATCATGGGGTCACCTGAAAGCTTGTTGGGACTATACCATAACCCAACTTCTTATTCAGTTCAATCATGCTTCATTTCCTTTTCCCAGAAGTGTGAATAACTTGCCATCCTGGCAGGAATAATTAACCCAGACCATAAAGAGGAGGTGTGGATGCTGTTACACAATGGAGAGAAGAAGGAAATGAATATATTTGGCATTTAGGTTGTCAACTGGGATGTGCATGACAAGAGAAGCAGCCTCAAAAGAGCACGGTAACAGGACCTTGCACCCCTCAGATAAGGGTCTTGCCACTCCACCAGATAAGCCATCTAGACCAGCAGCATTTCCAAGGATGAAGCAAATCTAGATAATAGAGGAAGAGAGGCTGAGCATTGGGTGCACCCTTTAAAGGCTGGAGATCAACTAAACTTCTTCTTATTTATTCTGCTGAAGAAAAGAGGCCCATCAGAACCCTGAAGGAGCTGCTCTCAATTTGTCCTGTAAAGCAAGTGGAGGCAAGTAGCTCAAGGGTAGGACTGTGAGAGATGCCGTGCTGTCCTATTCAAATCCCCTTTGGGGGCCTGAAGAGATGATTCTCCAGCTGCTGGGAAGTCTGTTGAAAGCTTTTAAATCTGTTCTCAGCCCTTTGCAGAATTATCATAAGCTTAAGAGTGCCAGAGAGCTGTTGTGGCTCTCAGAGCAGCCCATACCTAGTGACTAGTGAATATGAGACAATCTTGAAGGACCATCCCAGCTTCAACCATGATGTTGGCTAAGACCTTTGTTGCACTTGTATCACAACCCAAATTCTCTTCCTACTTAATTCTGTTTCCTTCCTTTTTTTCAAAAAACACCCTATTCAACTTCCTGCATACTAAATTTCCATTTCAAAGTCTGCTTTCCAGGAGGTTCAATCTGATATCCACAACAGTAAGTGAATTAGATATCTCTGAAAACAATATAAATTTGGCTAATGGTTAAAAAAATATCACCTTCATGGTTTGTGAAGGAAATACCCCTTATATTATATTTGCTCAACCATATCAATGTGCTCGATTGATGGAAAGGTATAAATTCTCTAGAGATGTCCTCACTTTTGTCCAGAAGGAATGTAGATATACATATTTCAAAACATTTTTAAATGTTGCAAAGATATCTTAATACTGAAGATAACTAAAGTTATACACCCATAATGTTCATATCCCGTAAGCATAGCCAAAATTACATCATATATATAAATTAATTTTCAGTCAAAATATCTCCGGTTTCAGCTTCAGGAGGATCATTACTCAAGGAGAATAAACTCTCTGTTATTCATCATGATCAAGAAAAGGAATGTGTCAATTAATTACAATCTTTTTAAATAGAGATTCCATATGCATTATGTTTGAATTACCAATGTTCAAATAATTCAACACACGATATACATTTAAGATCCAACTGACTAAAAATAACCTAACTTTTTTTTAACAATGTAAAAGTCATTTTAGTCTTGTTACATCACTGGTTTATCAATATCAACATTGTCATTTAGACTTGCAGGAATGACTACAAATGGAGACTTCTGTTGTTGAATCCCAGAATAATTATTATACTGTTACAGTTTAAACTACATGTTATAGTTGCAAAGAGCACCAGAGACCATCATGCTATCCCTTAACTGTATCCCAGAGTTGAAAAGGAATAGATGAAGCATACATTTAGCTTTCAAGTTATAAACTAGTTGGTCATGATGTGTGACTTAAGAATAAATGGGGAGAAAAAGTGAACAGTAGTAGTAAGCAAATGCAAAAATATGATAGACCAGTGTTAAGAAACACATGTACCTATCCTGTCGGCTCCATGGAAATAATTGGCAACATGAAGCTCCTGCATTAGAATCTTTGCTCAAGAAAGAAGACAGGGTTGCTCTGATACATTTCCTTTGAACAACTACAATTCATTTTATGAATACATCTGACATGTACTCACTATCATTGCAGGACTTACTCTACCTTGTTGTCAAGGAAACAGACAGCAGGCTCACTTAGGAAGTAGTGAAAAGAAATCCGTAAAAGAAGAGAAATATATCATGTGTTGCAGGAGTAAGAGCTCCCTTCTCTGAAGGGACCTTGATAGGTTTCCAATGTTAATGAACAGAACCCAAACTCACTGCAAAACATGAAATCTGAGCATGATAGAAAAGATGTTATGAAATGCTTGCAGAAGGCAGAAAATTAATAAAGGTGAACTGGCTTTATATTTATAGATTTTTCTACATAATACAGTCATTACACCCAACATAAGATATGCTATCTACATTTGAAAATTAATAAACTGGTTGAATTTAATAACTTAGTCATTATCTTTAAATTCATTACTATAAACAAGTATATAAGCAGTTGACCAAATGTAACTAATTTATTTCAAGTTACAAAATCACCTGCTTGAGGGAATATGTTTTTGTTAAAGCCAATACATTGAAATGATTAAGACTTCAGCTTCTAAGTCAAATAGCCTTGTAATGAAATTGCAGCTAACTACCAAAGGAACAAAAAAAAAGATGGTACTTTCAGAGAGGTTTAAATAATAATTACTGAAAGGATTATTTGCAGAGGTGTGCGAAAGTTGAAAGGAACAACAAGGTATAAAGTTATACTGAAGAACTCAGGGACGTGCAAAAAATGGAAATCCATTGCTAACCTCAAGAACTCAAGAAAAGAATTACCAGAATTTGATGATCACCCATCAGGAACTATAACTGTATGGGAAACAGACTGCTGTAGCCAGGTAGGAAGGGAGCAGGGTGGCTATAGGGTAGGGGAAAATACCAACACTCTCTTCTTATTTTACCCTTAAAAACCCTGCTGAGATCTCCCTTAAGTTGAAGCCTATCAGAAGTCAAAAAAGAATTTTAAAAAAAAAGAGAGAGAGCCTGATGCGATTTAATAGCTCAACCTTACAAAGCAGGGTAGAGGAAAGCAGAAAATTGATCTAAGAAAGCAAAATATAAAATGATAGCGAACATATCAATATGTTAATTATATTACCTGAGACATATTGCTTATGTTTCTGTTTCATCATCTTGGGAAGTTAAAAACTTGGAAGAGATTCAAAGCATAAAGACCTAAATATATACAACAGTGTTAACACTAAATGGAGCATCAGTTTAACACTTTTTTTGCATTCTTCCAAAACTTTCTTTTCAAATTATGAAAAATAATTCTTGGTTGTCCAATGTATAACACAGTCTCTAGGTTTAATCTCTTAACAGCAGAAATATCAGCTTCTTTCACATTCATAGCTAGTTGGGGGTCTGTGATCTGAACACAGAAAATGGTTCCCCAAAGATGTTGCTGTGTTCAGTCACTCAGTCGTGTCTGACTCTTTGTGACCCCATGGGCTGCAGCATGTCAGGCCTCCCTGTCCTTCCCTGTCTCCTGGAGTCTGCTCAAACTCATGTCCACTGAATCAGTGATAATATCTAACCAAAGATGCCCAAGTCTGAATTCTTAAACCCTGTGAATATGTTACCTTATACTGCAAAGGAACTTCACAACTGGGATTAAGTTAAGGATTTTAAAATGAAGAGATTGTCCTGGATTATCTAAATGCTCCCAAAGTAACCACAAAGTTCCTGAGGAGAGGGAGGCAATAGGGTCAGAGTGCCAGAAGGAAATAAAAAGACAGAAGTAGAGGCTTGAGTGATTTGAGGAAGGGGTGATGAATCAAAGAATGTGTGTAGTCTCTAGAAGCTGGAAAAGGCAAGGTAACGGATTCTCCTCTGGAGCCTTCAGAAGGAATACAGTGCTGCAGACCCCTTGCATTTAGAACGTTAGCTGAAGAACTATAAGATAATACATCTGTGTGATTTGAAGGCACTGTTTGTGGCCATTTGCTACAGCAGAAATAAGAAACCAATACAGAGTTTCTGTTGTTTCTTTCTGATGCCCCAGATCCATTTTCCACCCCTTCCTGTTTGGGTCTGTGCCATAGAAAGCTAACAGATCCACTGGCCTTTAGAAAAACTGAATCCTCCTTCACTAAAAATCCCACAGTTATGATGGAGATTCATATTTATACAAAAAAATAATATTTACAAAAACCATTACAAAACATATCTTCAGAGAGTAAATACTTTCAAGTGTTGTAGGCACTTTTTAACAATAGAACAAAGGCACAAAGAATAGAGAGAGATGCTTTTCATGAAGTAATACAATTCACTGCAATATTGAAGGTCAATCAGATATTACAGATCATTATAGGAATAAATAAATGGCAAATAGAATCTAAGAATTAAATTTTTTAAATGTATGTGCCCATCAGGAGCCCATTTATTTTGTTTATAGTCTATCAAAAGTATTATCATGGCTGCTTTTGGAAACTAAATTAATGAAATGTCAAATATCTGGATTGATCAAAACTATTTTCTAAAACTTCTTAAGATTTGTTATAATATGGAAAATATACAAAATTATTGATATCTAAAATGCCACTTTAGATATCACTTTATATCTAGATTATTGTGTATACACATATACATTTGGGCTTCCCAGGTGGCACAGTGGTAAAGAATCTGCTGTCAGTGCAGGAGACAGACACAGGCTTAATCCCTGCGAAGATCCCCTGGAGTAGGAAATGGTAACCCACTCCAGTATTCTTGCCTGGAAAACTCCATGAACAAGGAGACCAGCGGGCTATAGTCTGTGGGGCCATAAAGAGTCAGACACAACTCAGCACAGCACATGTATACACTGCATTATATACATAGATTATATAGATGATATACACACAAATATGCTTAATACACATAATTATGCTTAAGTGAGAGCTGGTCAAAGTTCCCAGGAGAAGAAAATTTTGTCTGTACATGCTTGAATCACAAACATTCACACTTTATTAAATTAGACAAATTAAAGTTTAAAGAACCCTCTACCAGTCCCCTCCAACTGGTCAAATAACCATATTTCATAGAAATCATGACTCTCTCTCCATTTGGCAAATATCAAGCCCTAAAAGATTAATTTGTGTTGTATAGACAGACAATGAAAGATTCTGGGAAATAAAGCCAAAGTTCCCCACCAGGTGGGCTTGAACTTTCTCATATCAATGAAAGTTGTTCTCAGTTACCATTTTGCTACAAAGTCTACCTCAACTGAACACAATCTTTCCACCTTGTCCATGGATGAATGTTATAAAGGAGAAGAAAGGACTGTGGATGACTCAAGACACCTTACTGCTCCTGGAAATGCCACAGTCTTACATATAGAGACAACAGTGTCAGTTCTAAAAGTCCAAAGATACAAGAACAGATTTCACTCTCTAGATAATGCATTCTACCAAAAAAAAAAAAAAAAAAAAAAGCCTCAAATGGAAGGATTGTGAAAATACAAAGCTAATTAAATATGCGCACTGAGATTATCATTTTAGCACTTGCATTTAACTACAAAATAGGTTCCTATCTCTACAGGCATAGGAAAAGCCGAAAAGATTCATACTTAAATCATCTGAACTAATTACTTGTTTGAACTACTCTAAGCTGCCTTCATTAGATTCACTGGTTTTTGTTAGTAAAATGTAATGTGCTTAAAGTATACAAATATGGATGAATGCTTGCATTTCTAAGTTCAATTTAACATTTTTACATAATATTGTAATAATTTGTACTTTACAAGAGAACGAAAGATGGGGCTGTAACATATATGATAATTAGTCTGTCTTTGGTATGAGATATCAGTGCTTCTTTAACTTGATGTGTACTCTATTATATGTTGAATCTACATTATAGTGGTATGATATATTACACATTACATCAAGGATTGTAGATATAAAATCTATGTACAATATTAATAAATATGTGCTTATATTAGTATTTTTGTATGTTGTATAAACATATAATATTTCTCTGGCATCTCTAAGAAAATAACAGGGCTATTTCTACATATAATAGCTAGAAAAAATATAATCATTAGCAATCTATTAACTAGCAATTATGTCCTTAGTGTATTTCCCATTCTTAAGTCTTTTGCCACTTGAACAAAACTCAACCCTCAAAAAGCTAAGATCATGGCATTAGGTCCCATCACTTCATGGCAAATACACGGGAAAGAGTGACAGGTTTTATTTTCCTGGGCTCCAAATGCTTGCTCCTTGGAATAAAAGCCATAACAAACCTAGACAGCATATTAAAAGTAGAGACATCACTTTGCCAACAAAGGTCCATATAGTCAAAGTTATGGTATTTCCAGTAGTCACATATGGATATGAGAGTTGGATCATAAAGAAGGTTGGCTACCTTCTCATATCAATGGATACGAGTTTGAGCAAACTCCAGGAGATAGTGAAGGGCAGGGAAGCCTGCTGTACTGCAGTCCACGGGGTCTCAAAGAGTTGGACATGACTTAGTGACTGAATAACAGCAATTATTATTAAGAACAGAAAAGATTCATACTTATAATATCATTCCTAATAGTATTACTATATACCACCAGTAATAATTATAGTAATAATAATGATATTTACACCGCCTTAACTATAGCACCTAAAGAGCCAAACTGCTTTCTATTAAATTAGAATTACTTTCAGATCCATTATCTCATTTTGTTCACATCAATCTGTGATACTCAAATATAATCTTTAATGACAGGGGTATGCATTGCAGTGAGTAGGAAAGAAAAATTAGATTTATTTATGACTCATTTATTTCTTGCAACTAAGGCTTACATTTTACCTTCCCTGTGAATAGACTTTTATGCATGCATGGCTTAATGAAATCCTAAGCAAATACCTTCAGAATGCTTTTACTGGGTTGGTGCTTGAAAACCAATAAAACATCATCTGGTATGGGGCTGCCTCAACTCATCAGGGTCATGAGTTGGGAGCATGCAGGTACATGACCAGCCAGACAGGAACAAATCTTGAATGGACAAGCCAGGGCTGAAATAACAGGATCTGCATGATAATCCAGACCACAATGTTGGGTGCTAGAGCTCAGTCAGGAACAGTGTGGGCATCCAAATGACCCCCACAGAGTTCAGAACTTGCCAGGATGGCTCCTGAGGCATGTGGACCACAGTACCACAGGAAGTGGAGGGTCAGGGAGCCTGATTCTTCCAGCTGTGTTTTTCTATCTCAAGATGGCTTTGGGTACTTGAGGTCTTTTGTGTTTCCATACGTACAATAGTCAAGACATGGAAGCAGCCTAAATGTCCATCAACAGAGGAATGGATAAAAAAGATATGATACAATGGTATATTCAGTTCAGTTCAGTCACTCAGTCGTGTCCAACTCTTTGCGACCCCATGAATCGCAGCACGCCAGGCCTCCCTGTCCATCACCAACTTCCAAAGTTCACTCAGACTCACGTCCACCGAGTCAGTGATGCCATCCAGCCATCTCATCCTCTGTCGTCCCCTTCTCCTCCTGCCCCCAGTCCCTCCCAGCATCAGAGTCTTTTCCAATGAGTCAACTCTTTGCATGAGGTGGCCAAAGTACTGGAGTTTCAGCTTTAGCATCATTCCTTCTAAAGAAATCCAAGGGCTGATCTCCTTCAGAATGGACTGGTTGGATCTCCTTGCAGTCCAAGGAACTCTCGAGAGTCTTCTCCAACACCACAGTTCAAAAGCATCAATTCTTCTGTGCTCAGCCTTCTTCACAGTCCAACTCTCACATCCATACATGACTACTGGAAAAACCATAGCCTTGACTAGACAGACATTAGTTGGCAAAGTAATGTCTCTGCTTTTGAATATGCTATCTAGGTTGGTCATAAGTTTTCTTCCAAGGAGTCTTTTAATTTCATGGCTGCAGTCACCATCTGCAGTGATTTTGGAGCCCCAAAAAATAAAGTCTGACACTGTTTCCACTGTTTCCCCGTCTATTTCCAATGAAGTGATGGGACTGGACAATGGCATATTACTGAACCATAAAAAAGAATAAAATAATGCCATTTGCAGCAACATGGATGGACCTAGAGCTTATCATACTAAGTGAAATAAGTCAGAGAAAAAGACAAATACCATATGATTTTGCTTTTATGTGGAATCTAAAAGAAAATTATACAAATGATATTTAAAAAACAGAAACAGACTTAAGACTTCAAAAATAAACTTACAGTTGGTGGTACTTTAGTTGCTAAGTCATGTCTGACTCTTGCGACCCCACAAACTGTAGCACACCAAGCTCCTCTGTCCGTGGGATTTCCCAAGCAAGAATACTAGAGTGGGTTGCTATTTCCTTCTCCAGGGGATCTTCCCAACCCAGGGATCAAACTCAGGTCTCCCGCATTGCAGGTGGATTCTTTACCAACTGCACCACCAGGGAAGCCCAAACTTAAGGTTACCAAAGGGGAAGTGAAGTTGCTCAGTTGTGTCCGACTCTTTGTGACCCCATGGACTGTAGCCTACCAGGCTCCTCCATCCATGGGATTTTCCAGGCATGAGTGCTGGAGTGGATTGCCATTTCCTTCTCCAGGGGATCTTCCCCACCCAGGAATCGAACCCAGGTTTCCCACATTGCAGGCAGACACTTTACCGTCTGAGCCACCAGGGAGGTAAATTAGGAATTGGCACTTAATATGTATACAATAGTAGTATAAAATACATTGTCAATGAAGACCTACTGAATAGCACAGGGAACTCTACTTAATATTCTATAATGACCTATATGGGAAGGGAATATGAAGAAGAATGGATATGTATATATGTATGACTGAATCATCTTCCTGTATACTTGAAACTAACATAATATTGCAAATCAACTATAAATTTCAGTATGGGGTTCCCTGGTGGTTCAGTGGCAAAGAATCTGCCTGCCAGTGCAGGAGACATGGGTTCAATCCCTAGGTTAGGAAGATGCCCCAGAGAAGGCAGCCCACTCCAGTATTCTTGCCTGGGAAATCACATGGACCAAAGAGCTTGGCAATCTACAGTTCATGGGGTGAGAATAGAATCTGGCAGTCTACAATCCATGGGGCTGCAAAAGAGTCAGACACGACTTAGCAATTAAACAATACTACTTCAATATAAAATTAAATTAAATTTAAAATGTGGAAGGTGTGCTAAAACTCAACTTGCTTCATCATTCTGCCTCAAGAGACCACAAAGCTTATTCTCTTTTCCTTTGATTCACCAGGTAACCTGGCTATGAAGCAGCATATAAAGCAGATAGAATACCTGGTGCCAACAAGGACCAGGAAGATGAATAATGAATTGGGTGCCTTCTGGCCACTAAGTTCATCGATGATAATTGCCTACTCACCTCAAGCAGAAACTTGATGCAAACATATGTTCTATGGCACCTTTCCAGAAGTTTTGGAGAGGAAAGAATGTACAGCATTGTGCTTATATTACACCTTTTCCCACAACTTTAAATAGAAAGATTTGTGGAAGAGTTCATCCTCTAAATACTGAAATTCAATCTAAACACTTAAGAGATAACTTTCATTCTCTATTTCCCCATGAAACTACAAGTCATCTTAACTAGACAAGCAATCCACAGTCCTTTTCAGATAACTCTGTAATTACTTTGTAGACAAGACTTACAATACTTAAAAGACTAAAAATGTAAAAAAAAAAAAAAAAAAAAAAAAGCACATGACTCCAGTTGGAACTTCAGAATGAACTTCGAAGGGTTCTCTAACAGAAAAATGAGAAAACAGGCTGCTTGGCTCACCTACTCTAACTTTAGAGATAAAATCATAAGAGCCCATATCTATTTTGGACCAAGGATATTTCAATTACTAGAGATGAATGCTGTGATTGCTAGGGGAGAATTGAACTGTTCTTCATTTGGTTTCAGTTGGAAGTATTTATTTGCCCACCCAAAATGTTTCCCAAAATATAGCTTATTGAGATTATTAAAAAAGATAAATATTTAGAAGGACACAACATACTCGGCATATTTTTAGAAAATGTTGTTGATATTAGCAGCAGCAGTTGGTTGTATATTTTACACAACTTTGAAACAAAGACCAATCCTACAAGATAAATCCTACAAGTTTTAACTAGTATACTGATTCCGGATGTGATCGTTAATGATACTTTCTTTAACAAAGTATATACAAGTTATATATTATGTGTCTATAGATATCTTTAGAGTAATGCTTTCTCTTAAAAAGTATATGTATATACTTTTACATATATAAGACATAAAAAACATGTACTTCATATATGTTTGTATGTATACAAACATTCAGGGGTTTGTATCACAGTAACATAGGATATTCTAAAACAATACTGAAATGTCCCAAAGTCTAGAATTATCAGCTACATTATGATCCTACATGTATAATTATGCATATGATGGATGGCTTATGAGTTCTATCTCCAAATCAACGCAGTCTGTTACCTCATTTTCTATATTTCTTTTTCTCTCAGTAGATAGTCTCTGGAAAGCAGCTCTTGACATCTTGGAACATAGTCGGACTCAGCTGGGCCTCAGTGTTGCTAGGAGCTGGCCTGACACTCACCGCTAAGGCTCGTTGTTTTCCCATCTGACCCAGCAACACAGTCTCACAGGTATCAACATGAGGACAGGTTTCTCTATGACTGTAAAGACCAAGGCCGTGTTGTAATTTGGTCTACTCACAAGACAAAAGCCAAGTCACTGTACAAAGCACAAAAATATCAAACAATGGCTGGTTCATTTAAGTGATCTCTTCTTCTCTAGCAATGACAGCTTTATTTTCATTCTAGTCTTCCCTCCTGCTAGAAAAGATCTGTTAAGCTACCTGATCACAAAATTATCCCCACTTTCTGATAGCAGCCAATCCAGACTAAGCAAACTCCCATTTCTTAGAACCCTCCCACCCAACCAAGCACAAACTTTCAATTCTTTCTAATACCCTTTATCAAGATCCTCCCCAGTTCTCCATGATGTGTGGTCTCTGCTGCGGCAGTGAACAGTAAACCCAACTTTAGTGGACTTCAGAAGGAAGGCATTAATGTACGTAAAAATTCTACAATATTGTGTACCAAGTGATTAATTTTCAGTGAATTAGTTGTGCTATATTATATTTTACAAACCTAAATGTTTTAATATATATAATACATGCATATGAGTGTGTCTATAATCACATAGGAAAATAATTGTCTCTGATCTAAGGGAATGAAGAGGTATTGGGGTGTTTGAAAGAGGGCTTTTGCTTTTGACTCCTTTTTTCAAATTTATAAGTATATGCTTTTGTATTAATTTTGAAACTAGGGATTTTTTACTCTTACCTGGAAAATCCCATAGATGGAGGAGCCTGGTAGGCTGCAGTCCATGGGATTGCGAAGAGTCAGACATGACTGAGCGACTTCACTTTCACTTTTCACTTGCGTGCATTGGAGAAGGAAATGGAAACCCACTCCAGTGTTCTTGCCTGGAGAATCCCAGGGATGGGGGAGCCTGTTGGGCTGCCACCTATGGGGTTGCACAGAGTTGGACACGACTGAAACGACTTAGCAGCAGCAGCAGCAGGGTTTTTTTTTTTACTCATTTATTTCTTTATATATTTTCCATTACATTCCCAGATATTGTAATAGTTAGGAATTGTATTTGATTGCAGATATCAGAGATGTGTCTGTCTGCAGAAAAAGAAGTACAGGGTTTCTTGTCTGAAAGTAAAAGAAGCCAACAAAGGTCCATCTAGTCAAATCTATGGTTTTTCCAATAGTCATGTATATGGATGTGAGAGTTGGACTACAAAGAAAGCTGAGAGCCAAAGAATTAATGCTTTTGAAGTGTGATGTTGGAGAAGACTCTTGAGTTTCCCTTGGACTACAAGGAGATCCAACCAGCCAATCCTAAAGGAAATCAGTCTTGAATATTCAATGGAAGGACTGATGCTGAAGCTGAAACTCCAATACTTTGGCCACCTGATGCAAAGAACTGACTTATCTGAAAAGACCCCAATGCTGGGAAAGATTGAAGGCAAGAGGAGAAGGGGACGACAGAGGATGAGATAGATGGTTGGATGGCATCACTGACTCTATGGACATGAGTTTGAGTAAATTCCAGGAGTTGGCAATGGATAGGGAGGCCTGGCGTGCTGCAGTCCGTGGGGTTGCAAAGAGTTGGATATGACTGAGTGACTGAAATGAACTGAACTGCACTTAAAGGAAGCCCATGCCAGAATTCTAAGACAGCCTCCAAGGTTCTCAACTTCTGTTATATATGCCTTTTCATTGTGGACAGGACCTCTAAATATGACAGCATGTCACTCCAGTGATTAGGAGACAGTATGTAGCAAAAGTGAAAGGACTCTGAAGATGTAATTAAGGTCCCAAATCAGCTGATTTTTGAGTTAAAGGGAGATTGTTCAGAATCACCTGACTTCATCAGCTGAAGCCGTTAAAAGGACTGCATCCTTCCTGAAGAGAGAAGGTCCTCCGCTGGTCTTGAAGAAGCCAACAGACACGTTGTGAACTATGGAGAAGGCTACATGGCAAACTGCTGGACTAGATGTTGCAAGCAGTTCCTGGCTAAAAGCTGGTAAGAAAATGGGAACCTCGGTCCTACAACTGCTAGGAAATGAATTCTGCCAACAACCTGAGTGAGTTTGGGAGCAGATTCTTCTCCCAGTCAAGCCTCCTGATGAGATTGCAGCCTGGCTGACACTTTGACTGTAACCTTGTAAGACCTTGAGCAAAGGACCCACCTAAGCCATGCCCAGACTCATGATGCAGGGAAATTGTGAGATAATAGACAAGTGTTGTTTTAAGTTAATAGATTGGTGGTAATTTGTTCCGCAGCAATAGATAACTAGCACAACAGTTCACAGATGGTATGGTGACTCTAGAAAATAAAAGAGATCCAGAAAACCCTTCCTAATGGTCATTCCAAAGACACAAAATGGCTGCTGGAACTCCAGGCACAACGCCCAAGTTCTCTCAAGGAGACAGGGGAAATAAGAGCAATAAAGATGCATACCAGTGTCAGTTACCCTTTAAGTAGTTTTCCCAGGAGACCCACATATATACCCCCACTTAAATCTTACTGGCTACTCCTATCTACAAGAGAGGCTAGGAAACAGTGTATTTTAGCTGAGAACATAGCCGATAGGATTCCATTAGCAAAGAAGAGGAGAAGGAGAGGAATATTGGTAAGCAAATAGCAGTTTCTTCCACAGAGAGGGAAAAAAAGGAACAGTTTCCTGGCAACAGCCTTCCAAATGTTCCTTTCTTCTGCTTTAAAAGCATTAAGCAAAACAGATGAAGGGGGTCACAAGCTGCAAACTTCCAGTCATAAATGTTTTGGGTATATAATGTACAGCATGGCAACTATTGTCAATAATACTGTGTTGCATATTTTGTAACTTTGAATAGTGATGGGGTAAACTGGTATGAAGAAAGATTTCTAGTCAACCTTTATGATCTAGAACTCCTTATTGCCAATTCCAACTTAAACTGAAGAAAGTAAGGAAAACCACTAGACCATTCAGGTATGACCTAAAATCAAATTCCCATGATAATACAGCAGAAGTGACAAATAGATTCAAGGGATTAGATATCATAGACAGACTGCCTGAAGAACTATGGACAATTCTTCATGACATTGCAAAGGAAGCAGTAATCAAGACCATCCCCAAGAAAAAGAAATGCAAAAAGGCCAAAGGGTTGTCTGAGGAGGCCTTAGAAATAGCTGAGAAGAGAAGCTAAAGGCAAAGGAGAAAAGAAGAGATATACCCATTTGAATGCAGAGATCCAAAGAATAGCACAAAGAGGTAAGAAAGCCTTCCTCAGTGATCAAAGCAAAGAGATAGAGGACAACAATAGAATGGGAAAGATTAGAGATCTCTTCAAGAAAATTAGGCATACCAAGGGAATAATTCAGGCAAAGATGAGCACAACAAAGGACCGAAACAGTATGGACCTAACAGAAGCAGAAGATATTAAGAAGAGGTGGCAAGAATACACAGAAGAACTATACAAAAAAGATCTTCATGACCCAGATAACCAGGGTGGTGTGATCACTCACCTAGAGCCAGATATCTTAGAATGTGAACTCAACCGGGCCTTAGGAAGCATCACTACGAACAAAGCTGGTGGAGGTGATGGAATTCCAGGTAAGCCATTTCAAATTCTAAAAGATGATACTATGGAAGTGCTGCACTCAATAAGCCAGCAAATTTGTAAAACTCAGCAGTGGCCACAGGACTGCAAAAAGGTCCAATCCCAAACAAAGGCAATGCCAAAGAATGCTCAAACTACCGCACAGTTGCACATATGCAAGCAAAATGCTCAAAATTCTCCAAGTCAGGCTTCAACAGTACATGAAGTGAGAACTTCCAGATGTTCAAGCTGGATTTAGAAAAGGCAGAGGAACCAGAGATCAAGTCAGCAACATCCCTTGGATGATACAAAAAGCAAGAGAGTTCAAGAAAAATACCTATTTCTGCTTTATTGACTATGCCAAAGGCTTTGACTGTGTGGATCACAACAAATTGGAAAATTCTTAAAGACATGGGAATGCCACACCACCTGACCTGCCTCCTGAGAAATCTGTATGCAGGTCAAGAAACAACAGTTAGAACTGGATATGGAACAACAGATTGGTTCCAAATCGAGAAAGGAGTACATCAAGGCTATATATTGTCACCCTGATTATTTAACTTATATGCAGAGTTCAGTTCAACTCTCAGTCACTCAGTCGTGTCCAACTCTTTGCGATCCCATGAACTGCAGCATGCCAGGGCTCCCTGTCCGTTGCCAACTCCCGGAGTTTCCCTAAACTCATATCCATTGAGTCAGTGATGCCATCCAACCATCTGATCCTCTGTCGTCCCCTTCTCCTCCTGCCCTCAATCTTTCCCAGCATAAGGGTCTTTTCAGCTCTTTGCATCAGGTGTCCAAAGTACTGGAGTTTCAGCTTCAACATCGGTCTTTCCAATGAACACCCAGGACTGATTCCCTTTAGGATGGATTGGTTGGATCTTCTTGCTGTCCAAGGGACTCCCAAGAGTCTTCTCCAACATCACAGTTCAAAAGCATCAATTCTTCTGTGCTCAGCTTTCTTTATAGTCAAACTCACATCCATACATGACTACAGGAACAACCATGCCCTTAACTAGCTGAACATTTGTTGGCAAAGTAATGTCTCTGCTTTTTAATATGCTGTTCTTTAATATGACTTCCCTGTTGGCTGAGACGGTAAAACGTCTGTCTACAATGCAGGAGACCTGGGTTCGAGCCCTGAGTTGGGAAGATCTCCTGGAGAAGGAAATGGCAATCCACTCAAGTACTGTTGCCTGGAAAATCCCATGGACAGAGAAGCCTGGTAGGCTACCGTCCATGGGTCACAAAGAGTCGGACAGGACTGAGCGACTTCACTTTCACTTTCAATATCTCTGCTTTTGAATATGCTGTCTAGGCTGGTCCTAAATTTCCTTCCAAGAAGTAAGCGTCTTTTAATTTCAAGGCTGCAGTCACCATTTGCAGTGATTTTGGAAACCACCCCCCCTCCAAAAAAATTAAGTCAGCCACTGTTTCTACTGTTGCCCCATCTATTTGCCATGAAATGATGGGACTGGATGCCATGATTTTTCCTTTGTGAATGCTGAGCTTTAACCCAACTTTTTCCCTCTCCTCTTTCACTTTCATCAAGAGGCTTTTTAGTTCCTCTTCACTTTATGCCAAAGGGTGGTGTCATCTGCATATCTGAGGTTATTGATATTTCTCCTGGCAATCTTGATTCCAGCTTGTGCTTCATCCAGCCCAGTGTTTCTCATGATGTACTCTCAGTTCAGTTCAGTTCAGTTCCGTCTCTCGGTCGTGTCCGACTCTTTGCGACCCCATGAATCACAGCACACCAGGCCTCCCTGTCCATCACTAACTCCTGGAGTTCACTCAGACTCACATCCACCGAGTCAGTGATGCCATCCAGCCATCTCATCCTCTGTCGTCCCCTTCTCCTCCTGCCCCCAATCCCTCCCAGCATCAGGGTCTTTTCCAATGAGTCAACTCTTTGCATGAGGTGGCCAAAGTACTAGACTTTCAGCTTCAGCATCATTCCCTCCAAAGAAATCCCAGGGCTGATCTCCTTCAGAATGGACTGGTTGGACCTCCTTGCAGTCCAAGGGACTCTCAAGAGTCTTCTCCAACACCACAGTTCAAAATCATCAATTCTTCAGCACTCAGCCTTTTTCACAGTCCAAATCTCACATCCATACATGACCACAGGAAAAACCATAGCCTTGACTAGACGGTCCTTAGTCAGCACAGTAATGTCTCTGCTTTTGAATATGCTATCTAGGTTGGTCATAACTTTTCTTCCAAGGAGTAAGCACCTTTTAATTTCATGGCTGCAGTCACCATCTGCAGTGATTTTGGAGCCCAGAAAAATAAAGTCTGACACTGTTTCCACTGTTTCCCCATCTATTTCCCATGAAGTGATGGGACCGGATACCAGGATCTTTGTTTTCTGAATGTTGAGCTTTCAGCCAACTTTTTCACTCTCCTCTTTCACTTTCATCAAGAGGCTTTTTAGTTCCTCTTCACTTTCTGCCATAAGGGTTGTATCATCTGCATATCTGAGGTTATTGATATTTCTCCCAGCAATCTTGATTGCAGCTCGTGTTTGATGTACTCTGCATGTAAGTTAAATAAGCAGGGTGACAATATACAGCCTGATGCACTCCTTTTCCTATTTGGAACCAGTCTATTATTCTATGTCCAGTTCTAACTGTTGCTTCCTGACCTGCATACAGGTTTCTCACGAGGCAGGTCAGGTGGTCTGGTATGCCCATCTCTTGAAGAATTTTCCACAGTTTCTTGTGATCTACACAGTCAAAGCCTTTGGCATAATCAATAAGGTAGAAATATATGTTTTCCTGGAACACTCTTGCTTTTTCAACTAACCAGTGAATGTTGGCAATTTGATCTCTGGTTCCTCCGCCTTTTCGAAAAGCAGCTTGAACATCTGGAAGTTCACAGTTCACGTATTGCTGAAGCCTGGCTTACAGAATTTTGAGCATTATTTACTAGCGTGTGAGATGAGTGCAATTGCAGTGTAGTTTGAACATTCTTTGGCATTGCCTTTCTTTGGAATTGGAATGAAAACTGACCTTTTCCAGTCCTGTGGCCACTGCTGAGTTTTCCATATTTGCTAGCATATTGAGTGCAGCACCTTCACAGCATCATCATCATGATGGTGTGATCACTCACCTAGAGCCAGACATCCTGGAATGTGAAGTCAAGTGGGCCTTAGGAAGCATCACTACGAACAAAGCTAGTGGAGGTGATGGAATCCCAGTTGAGCTATTTCAAATCCTGAAAGATGATGCTGTGAAAGTGCTGCACTCAATATGCCAGCAAATTTGGAAAACTCAGCAGTGGCCACAGGACTGGAAAAGGTCAGTTTTCATTCCAATTCCAAAGAAAGGGAATGCCAAAGAATGCTCAAACTACCGCACAATTGCACTCCCCTCACATGCTAGTAAGTAATGCTCAAAATTCTCCAAGCCAGGCTTCAGCAATACGTGAACTATGAACTTCCAGATGTTCAAGCTGCTTTTAGAAAAGGCAGAGGAACCTGAAATCAAATGGCCAACATCTGCTGGATTGTGGGAAAAGCAAGAGAGTTCCAGAAAAACATCTACTTCTGCTTTATTGACTATGCCAAAGCCTTTGACTGTGTGGATCACAAGAAACTGTGGAAAATTCTTCAAGAGATGGACATACCAGACCACCTGACCTGCCTCTTGAGAAATCTGTAAGCAGGTCAGGAAGCAACAGTTAGAACTAGACCTGGAACAACAGACTGGTTCCAAATAGGAAAAGGAGTACGTCAAGGCTGTATATTGTCACCCTGCTTATTTAACTTATATGCAGAATACATCATGAGAAACACTGGGCTGAAAGAAGCACAAGCTGGAATCAAGATTGCTGGGAGAAATATCAATAACCTCAGATATGCAGATGATAACACCCTTATGGCAGAAAGAGAAGAGGAACTAAAAAGCCTCTTGATGAAAGTGAAAGAGGAAAGTAGAAAAAGTTGGCTGAAAGCTCAACATTCAGAAAATGAAGATCACGGCATCTGGTCCCATCATTTCACGGGAAATAGATGGGAAACAGTGGAAACAGTGTCAGACTTTATTTTGGGGGACTCCAAAATTACTGCAGATGGAGACTGAAGCCATGAAATTAAAAGCCCCTTGCTCACTGGAAGAAAACCTATGACTGACCTAGACAGCATATTAAAAAGCAGTGACATTTCTTTGACAAGATCAGACTAGTCAAAGCTCTGGTTTTTCCAGTAGTCATGTATGGGTGTGAGAGTTGGACCATAAATAAAATAGAGTGCCAAAGAACTGATGCCTTTGAACTGTGGTGCTGGAGAAGACATTTGAGAGTCCCTTCAACTGCAAGGAGATCAAACTCAGTCAATCCTAAAGGAAATCAGTCCTGAATATTCATTGGAAGGACTGATGCTGAAGCTGAAACTCCAATACTTTGGCCACCTGGTTCAAAGAACTGACTCACTGGAAAAGACCCTGATGTTGGGAAAGACTGAAGGCTGGAGGATAAAGGGATGACAAAGGATGAGATGGTTGGATGACATCACTGACTCGATGCACATGATTTTGAGCAAGCCCCAGGAGTTGGTGATGGACAGGGAAGCCTGGCATGCTGCAGTCCATGGAGTCCCAGAGTCGGACACAACTCAATGTCTGAACTGAACTGAGTGATCTTGGTCTTATTTCATCTCCTCTTCCCCTAAATGCCTTTTGCCCTTCTCTGACTTTAAGACAGGTATTTGTTCATTCATGTGGTACAAGTCCTACCCTGTGGTAGATGACCCACAAATTAAAGTCAGAGACAAAGAAAATAGCTGATCCCTTCCCTTATCAGTGATGTTTAAACCCCAAAGCCAAAATATGAAGAGACATAAATCTTATATTTAAGCACTGTCACATTAAATCATTTATTTTTCCCTTCATTTCCATCTCACAGAAAAGCCTATGTGTTTCTGAGTGACTAAGGATAGAACCAAAGTGATCACTTGCAGATCAGCTATTGAGGTTAGCCCAGAACAACTTAAGTTTACAAGGAAGAAGGGAACTGGGAACGTGCTCGAGATCCATCCTCAGGGACAGAAAGAGGAAGGTGGTTTGCCTGGCTGGAAAGTTTGGGCTGCAGTCAGGTGTCAGAGGCAGTGCCTGAAGGGAAAGAAGAGTTCAGACATAAATCAGGCTGACTCTAGGACCCACTGGGCAATAGAACAAAGTGCTCAGGAATTCTGTTCAGTGACTCAGGCATTAACATATGGAAGAGTACAGCTGAGGGCAGGACTCCAGTAGCCTGGATTGGAAACCTTGAAGAATACAGGAAAGATTTGTAGAAAACCAATAGTTTATAATAATGGACTAGATATGAATGCTCTCTTAGGCCTTTTTAATGGTGGAAATATTATGCCTAAACAAAGTAGAAAGTGATTTTTCACTTAAAAAAATTATGCACAAAATGCTAGAAGTTATAGAATTAACTTGACTTTGGGGAAAGCAAGATATTTGAGAAACCTTCTGGAAAACAGAAGGTTTGGATCCCTAATAGTGGCAATATAAGAGGAAGGGAAAGTGCTTACAATTATAATATTAGATATGAGAAAATTCAAATTGATGTTCCTGACAACTTCTGACAAAACTCCAATCAGGGAGGAGGTTGAGGTAAGTTACTTCTCTCCAAGCATCTTATTTCATCATGTACAATATTGTGCATTTGCCCTTTTCCCTATAAGTATATGAAAGTATAAAGTATATAGGAATGATAATAATTAAGAATGGGGCAACACAACACTCAGTTTCTTTCCTGAGGCTGATTTTTTAATGGCTTTATTGAAGTATAATTGATGGACAATAAACTGCACATATTTAAACATGCCATGTAGGGCCACCCAAGAGGGATGGGTCATGGTGGAGAGTTCTGACAAAATGTGGTCCACTGGAGAAGGACCACATTTCAGTATTCCTGCCTTTAGAACCCCATGAACAGTATCAAAAGGCAAAAAGATAGGACACTGAAAGATGAACTCCACAAGTTGGTAGGTGCCCACTATGCTACAGGAGATCAGTGGAGAAATAACTCCAGAAAGAAAGAAGGGACAAAGCCAAAGCAAAAACTACACTCATTTGTGGATGTGACTGGTGATGAAAGTAAGGTCCGATGCTGTAAACAGCAATATTGCATAGGAACCTGGAATGTTAGGTCCATGAATCAAGGCAAATTGGAAGTGGTCAAACAGGAGATGGCAAGAGTCAACGTCAACATTTTAGGAATCAGTGAACTAAAATGGACCGGAATGGGTGAATTTAACTCAGGTGACCATTATATCTATTACTGTGGGCAAGAATCCCTTAGAAGAAATGGAGTAACCATCATAGTCAACAAAGAATCCAAAATGCAGTACTTGGATGCAATCTCAAAAACAACAGAATGATCTCTGTGCGTTTCTAAGGCAAACCACTCAGTATAACACTAATCCAAGTCTATACCCTGACCAGTAATGCTAAAGAAGATGAAGTTGAACGGTTCTATGAAGACCTACAAGACTTTCTAGAATTAACACCCAAAAGAGATGTCCTTTCACTATAGGGGACTGGAATGCAAAAGTAGGAAGTCAAGAAACACCTGGAGTAACAGGCAAATTTGGCCTTGGAGTACAGAATGAAGCAGGGCAATGGCTAATAGCGCTCTGCCAAGAGAATGCACTGGTCATAGCAAACACCCTCTTCCAACAACACAAGAGAAGACTCTACACATGGACATCACCAGATGGTCAACACCGAAATCAGATTGATTATATTCTTGGCAGCCAAAGATGGAGAAGCTCTATACAGTCAGCAAAAACAAGACCGGGAGCTGACTGTGGCTCAGAGCATGAAATCCTTATTGTCAAATTTAGACGTAAATTAAAGAAAGTAGAGAAAACCACTAGATCATTCAGGTATGACCTAAATCAAATCCCTTAACGATTACACAGTAGAAATGAGAAACAGATTTAAGGGACTAGATCTGATGGAGTACCTGATGAACTATGGACAGAGGTTCATGATATTGTACAGGAGACTGGGATCAAGACCATCTCCAAGAAAAAGAAATGCAAAAAGGCAAAATGGCTGTCTGAGGAGGCCTTACAAATAGCTGTGAAAAGAAGAGAATCCAAAAGCAAAGGAGAAAAGGAAGGATATACCCATTTGAATGCAGAGTTCCAAAGAATAGCAAGGAGATAAGAAAACCTTCTTCAGTGATCAATGCAAAGAAATAGAGGAAAGCAATAGAATGGGAAAGACTAGAGATATCTTCTAGAAAATTAGAAATACCAAGGGAACATTTCACACAAAGATGGGCTCAATAAAGGACAGAAATGGTATGGACCTAACAGAAGCAGAAGATATTAAGAAAAGGGGGCAAGTATACACAGAAGAACTGTACAAAAAAGATCTTCACGACCCAGATAATCACGATTGTGTGATCACTCACCTAGAGCCAGACATCCTGGAATGTGAAGTCAAGTGGGCCTTAGGAGCATCACTACGAACAAAGCTAATGGAGGTGATGGAATTCCAGTTGATCTATTTCAAATCCTAAAAGATGGTGCTGTGAAAGTGCTGCACTCAATATGCCAGTCAATTTCGAAAACTCAGCAGGGGCCACAGAACTGGAAAAGGTCAATTTCATTCCAATCCCAAAGAAAAGCAATGCCAAAGAATGCTCAAACTACCGCACAATCACACTCATCTCATACGCTAGCAAAGTAATGCTCAAAATTCTCCAAGCCAAGCTTCAGCAATACAGGAACTATGAACTTCCAGATGTTCAAGCTTGTTTTAGAAAAGGCAGAGGAAGCAGAGGTCAAATTGCCAACACTGGTTGGATCATCAAAAAAGCAACCGAGTTCCAGAAAACAACCTATTTCTGCTTATTGACTACGCCAAAGCCTTTGACTGTGTCGATCACAATAAACTGTGGAAAATTCTGAAAGAGATGGGAATACCAGACCATCTGGCCTGCCTCTTGAGAAACCTGTATGCAGGTCAGAAAGCAACAGATATAAGTGGACATGGAACTACAGACTGGTTCCAAACAGGAAAAGGAGTACGTCAAGGCTGTATATTGTCACCCTGCTTATTTAACTTATATACAGAGTACATCATGAAAAATGCTGGGCTGGATGAAGCACAAACTGGAATTAAGATTACCAGGAGAAATATCAATAACCTCAGGTATACAGATGACACCACCCTATGGCAGACAGTGAAGAAGAACTGAAGAGCCTCTTGATGAAATTGAAAGAGGAGAGTGAAAAAGTTGGCTTAAAAGTCAACATTCAGAAAACTAAGATCATGGCATCCAGTCCCATCACTTCATGGCAAATATATGGAGAAACAGTGGAAATGTGGCAGACTTTATTTTGGGGGCTCCAAAATCACTGCAGATGGTGACTGCAGCCATGAAATTAAAAGACGATTACTCATTGGAAGGGAAGTTATGACCAACCTAGACAGATTATTAAAAAGCAGAGACATCACTTTATCAACAAAGGTCTGTCTAGTCAAGGCTATGGTTTTTCCAGTGGTCATGTATGGATTTGAGAATTGAACTATAAAGAAAACTGAGCACTGAAGAATTAATGCTTTTGAACTGTGGTGTTGGAGAAGACTCTTGAGAGTCCCTTGGACTGCAAGGAGATCCAACCAGTCCATCCTAAAGGAAATCAGTCCTGAATATTCATTGGAAGGACTGATGTTGAAGCTGAAACTCCAATACTTTGGCCACCTGATATGAAGAGCTGTCTCATTTGAAAAGACCCTGATGCTGGGAAAGATTGAAGGCAGGAGGAGAAGGGGACGACTGAGGATGAGATGGTTGGATGGCATCACTGACTCATGGGCATGAATTTGAGTAAACTCTGGGAATTGGCAATGGACAGGGAGCCCTGGAGTGCTGCAGTCCATGGGGTTGCAAGGAGTCGGACTGTACTGAGCAACTGAACTGAACTGAACTGAACAGAAAGCTTTGGTATTTGAATTAAGAAACAAGAAACAAAACTAAACAAAAAACTTCTAAAAAGCTTTTTAAGAATGTCAAAGAGATAAATCCTTACAAAATTTATATTATGTCCCTTGATATATACTGGGAGAGTGGTCATTCTTGGTAGTCTTGCTGAGAGTCACTATTCAGTTACCTATTGAGTCTTTCAAAGGCTGTTATCTAAAGGTTTTACTTATACAAAGAATGTCTTGATGAGGAAAGATTATGAAATGAGGCAAAATGCTAAATCTAGTAACATAAGAAATATACATGAAAAGTCCTGAAGATCCATGGGCCAATAACAACCGGTAACCTTTATAAATCAGTGTTGCCCCAAAATGAATGGTATTGGCGCTGAGACAGAATGCAGTTTTGGTAACCAACTGTTATCAGGAGTGTTTCTATTGTTGAACCACAAATAACTTTCCTCTTTTTTTTAACATTAAAGATCTTTAAGTGTCTTCTGCCATGAGGATACTCTCAGTAGCTACTTTAGGCCTAGCAAAGATCAGCCTGACCTTGGCCAATCAGCTTGTACTTTGAAGAGTGTACTTAGTGAAACACGTGAGTGGAGAAGTATTCATACTTGGCAGAATTTGCTGTCTCTTCTGCTCAGTATTTTACCATGATTAATCCCCATCCATCTCTCTTCACTGCTTCTGCAGTGGCCGAAGTTGATGCTGTCAGTCTCATATTTCTTCTCCGTAGCAGAAGCTTTTCAAATGTTGTTGGGTTCTGGCTGGGTATAACCTTTTATGGGGCACTGCTGCCTCCTATCCGGCTTTTATGGGCTTGCTGGTTTGTGCACATGGGCAGACATTCTGACCTCATGACCTCCAAAATAGATTCTGTGAGGACAACTGCATCTAACCTTTCCAACATTTTGGACACCCCAACTCTTCCCAAGGGCATGGGTGCAAAGAATGCTTCCTTGTGGTTTTGGCTTACATTCTTCTCACATCAAAAGAATGAAGTCTGGGAGACTGTGAAGCCAGATCAGAAATGCTAACAGAGCAGCGATTTTCTGGCAGCCCTTCAAGTTCCCTGGCATGAATTTGAGCAGAGAACAGTTTTTTCGCATCTTTCAGTTTTTATTATGGTTTAAGTGAGCAGCTCCAAATATGTGAATTACATTTTCTGGTATAATCCAACCTGTAGAAAGGGCAACAACTGACCAAAACGCTGGAAAACCCCGAAGACATTTTTGAAAATTCCTTCTCAGTTCTAGTTCTTTCTCTTTTTTGAGTCCTGAATCTTGTTGTTAATGAAACCAGTTACATAAAAAATTGTAGGAATCCCTTCTATGGTATTTTAGTAACTTTAGTTTGTCTTTTCTACGCTGATTCAGTTTACCAACAATGGGTTTATTTCTGGTAAGCATTCTAGTATTGGTTTGGCAGAAAAATTCATTCAGGTTTTCTGTTCCAAAAACCCTAACAAACTTTTTGGCCAACCCATATAAGATACTTAAAGATGCAGTACAACTTTTTTAAATTATTGCCAAATAGTCTACAAAAACCTCTCCCCTAAAAAAAGAGTTTTAAAGTTTAAATGCCAGATTAAAGTAACTATAAAGTATATTTTTTCCAACTGCTTTCTCAACCTCCATCTACTGCTAGTAAAGATCTGGGTGCTAGATGAATTGGGTCACCAAGGCCTGTTCCTTTCTTTTGTTCCTCTTGACATTTACTCTACTTTTTTCTTTTCCTCACTAAGCTTTCTCTTACCCCTCTCAAAACTGAATACTTTACTCATCTTAGTCTAATATCTATTTTCATCCTCTCTTTTGATGGCTGACAAAGTTATGTACACTCAATTCTTTCTCCACCACCTTCTTCAAAGGAGTGATTTTCCATCCACTTACCTTTTCTTCCAGTTTGAGAGCTGCATTCATGTTTCTTCCTCACTACTGGCATCATTCAAAAGACTATATTGCCCTGGCACAGCATATCCAAAGTCACATCAGCAGAGCTGCAATGACTTGCGTACAGGATCACAGAGAGGTATATCACGTGACATTTGGCTCAACTAAATTACTATCTCAGGATTGGAAGAAACACACCATTAAGACCTAAAAAGACAAGATTTCTATTCTTCCATATAGCATAGGAGATTCCAAAGCCAGTGAAACTATACCCAGTGCTTCTCATCACTATCACCAGTTGTTCATGCAGCTCATAAAAAGGAGAGTGAATAATAAATTTTCACACTGAGCAAAGAAGACAAAATAGCACATTGTACCACACTCTACAGCGAGACATAGCATACTTCGAGTCCTGATATACAAGTGAAAGTCAGCAGGATGCTAGTGATAGGTAATATTACAATATCCCATTGTGCATTACATTTGATGCAGCGATCTTCCTAGGCTATTACATAAATCTGGAGAGTGAGGTGAGGACTCTTAACACTGGCAAAACATTAACTACACTCAAGTGAGAGCACACATGATATAACAGTTCAATGTTTTTGTAACTAAACTGAACACTCTGAGAGCAGAGTGGATAGCTACATATACACAAGTGAATTTCTTATTGTTACTATCTTCTGATAATAGACTCTAAGTAGCATTATAGAACGTAATATTCACTCTTTCACTTTATATGAATATCTTGTAAATCATGGGGTGATGAAACTATCTAGTAATATTAATATATTAATATTCACATTTAAATAAAGAAGAGCAAAATACTGTCAAACCACAAAAGTTAATCACAGTCATCCTTAGGCATTATCTAGGACTTATTTCTTGCTGATATGACATGATTGGAAATTTCAGAATAGCAAATGTAGAATACATATTTTAAATGCACAACTGAAATAAAATGCAGTTGTGTAAAACAGAAGGTTATCTCCTTATAGAATTGACCTGTAGCAACCTAGTTATGAATCCCATGATTGATGGGATTTGGGTCCATGAAGTTTCAGATTTTGTTCTTATTTCAAAGCACCCTGAAAATCATTTTGAAGCTTGCTAATTATTTTCTCAGAAGGAGAGTATTACAGTGTAGTACGAAGTGACATTTCAAACATTTCTTTCTGGAATTATGATATTAAATAATGCCATCATTAGCACATAATTATAACATACACAGTTATATATAAAACATTATAATTTGTAATGTTTTTCATACATCTGTGAGGTATGTACAATCTACACACAAAAGTCAGTTAACAGAGACCTCTATTGCCATCATTACCTTTTTGCCTTAATTTTTTTTTCATTTTTGGATCGAATTTTGTACAATGGAGGCATTCCAGATATAAGTCAACAATAGAGAATCAAGAAAAGGCAACAAGGTAATTGTTGCGTCTGGCCTGATGAACTCTTAAATCAACAAAGAAGCCTGCCTCTATGACTAATCAGCCTGTGAGGGTCACCCTCCTGATAGGAGAACAGAGAAGTGAATCTATGCTGTGGTGTTCTCTCTTGTTTTCCAATTCAAACATCTGCCACACGAAGTGAGTAAAATAAACCTAGGGGAAAAATGCCAACTAATACTTGGGGCTACCTATATTTTAGAGGTGATAGTAAGAATTAAACTAGTCACTCCGACGTTCTGTATCAGTAACTATGTCATCACTTCAGTACACTGCCAACAGGGCAAAAGCAGAGGGAACGTCGCCCTCACAATTTTCCGGAATGTAGGCGCCCAGAGCAAGTTGAGCCTCTGGCAGATGGCATATAAAGGTGACCTGACAAAGAGTTTGAAGCAGTTATCGTGGTACCTTGATTCTTTCATCTCCAAGTATTCATTTGGGGGGAAACCCTGGGGATTGGGGTATGGACAGAGAAGGGGTAAAACCTAACACAAAGTTTTACCTTCCAAAAGGGTTTAGTCTTTGCGTCTGTATGCAGCCAGGAGTTGCGCTTTCTTCTCCACTCCTGGTCTAGAGGGTTAGAGGGTTTTCCAGCAGGGACGCCCCCCTACCCCCACCCCCAGGTGGCTGACACACTCCTGCCCTTTTAGAGCTCTGGCACCGCGAGCTGGAGACCTGATTCATCTTTCCTTTCGAGTCCCCACCTGGGCCCACCAGTGCGCGACAGAGACAGGCCATCAGAGGAGCTCTGCTCTCAAAGGTGGGTGGCAAACAAATTCACAGTAAGGAAGAGGCCTCTGGGGGCTAGGCTCGCCAATCGGACCGAAAGAGGTCTGTAGGACGTTATTTTTTGTTTTTTGTTTTTTCCTTAAGTCGAATAGGAATTAGGGCCGGGGTGTCGCTGCAGATTGATTTTTCCGCGCCTTACAATGGCAAGACACATTGAAAAATGCCCTTAAGCGCAGAACATTGAGGGTGGCGGAGGTTGGCGGTTCCCAGCAGACGTTTGCAAATCGGAAATTCGTAAGGGAGGAGGCCAAGGACAGAGGTTGCTGGTGGGGGAGGGGGGTGGTCTCTTTGTTTCTCGTAGCTCTTATCCTAGGACTTCGGGTAGCTAAATTTGTACGACATATGCGCTTGAACGCGGGCGAGTGGGGTTCTAGGAAATACCAGAAACTTGATAGCAAAGCTTTGAGACTTCAAAGGAGAGTCAGGCAGGATTTCCTGGGCCTCGGTGAGAGGCTACCTGGGGTAGGAGTTGTCGACCCGGCGCCGCGCGCTGCGCCGGTGGGAAGGGAAGGCGTTCTTGACCCCTTCCGGGAGACCAGTTATTAACTCGGTTGAGTTGATCAAATGACGTTCTTCCTAAAAGGGGTCGTCTCCTGAGCCCCTTTCTCAGTTGGAATTTAGCAGGTAGAGGAGCGAAGCAAATTCTTTCAACCTAAAGTCGGGGAGAACTAATGAGTTTCCTTAACAGCACGGATCGGGAGGCGTACAAAACTCTAAAGGCACACGCGCCGCGGGCAATGCCTCCCATTCACCTCTACGGAGTCGAATCAGACAACCACCTTTAAGATTTTCCCTAAAATCATATAATGCCTCCCATTCACCTCTACGGAGTCGAATCAGACAACCACCTTTAAGATTTTCCCTAAAATCATATCTTCTGAACCGACTAGCCATCACTGGCGTTTGCAGAATTTTCTTCAGCCCCGAAACCACCTTCTCTCTCACGATCTAGGTGATTGCCTCTCCACTTAAAAACAGCCCCCACCCACGCTCCTCTCAAGCTACATTAAACGGCCCTGACACGCTTTAGCCACCAGTTTAATTCATAGAAAGTAGCAATAACTCTTGACATCGCCTCCGCAGCCCACCCGAGGACTCCAGCCCAGGACACCTTATTTTGAGGCTGATTTTTTGAGCGCTGAATTCTGAGACTTGAGAGAAGGTTATTTGAGGCTTCCTGGGTAGATTTCCTGGCCTCCAACTCCCTCCCGCGCTGAGCTGGTAATTTTCTGCTGCTCCTCCTCCTCCTCTTGACCTCCAGCAAGGTACCTTCGCCTCCCCTCCCCCTCTCCTTCCCAGTAAACCTCCAGTACGAGTTGGAAAATCAATCCTTTGGCGCTAAATTCAGACCTGCCGGTTCGACAGGATTGCAGTGGGGGAAACGGTGTCACTTCTTTCAGAAAGAATGTCATTTGATCAGCTACACTTGAGTTAATTCGCTCCGGGTTTCCCGAGAGCTCGGGTGGGTCCTTGGGTGCTTTGCTGGATTCTGTGCATTTCTGGTAGCTTTCAGCTGAACCGCCCAGGACCTTGGGGGATAAAGCTTTTCCCCCTCAGGACTCCAATTCCCCCCCCCGCCCCCCCCCCATGATAATCCGGTACATTTAACAAAGTTTTTGCCAGAGGTAGGGTTCAACTATCCTGGGGTCGGAACCTCTTAGCCCTTTGCACTCATTGGCTCCAACCTGGGCTCCAGGGAGAACTCTGGTCCTGTTAAAAACTGCCTGTTCCTAGTCACATAGGGTTTCAAAGAAGAACAAAACAAAAAACTTTTTAAAGGAAAGGGTTTCACCTGACATGGCCGGCGCTTTTGTGAAATTATAGTAAATACTTCCAAAAGCACAATTTTAAAAGGAGGGGGCAAATTTCTGTCCTCGCTTGGTCGAAGTCCTATCGGTAATGAGATGCGGAACCTCGCATTCTCAAGACTGATCTGAGGTTTGTGGCTTCGCCGCTGCCGGCAGCGTGGAATTCTATCTTGGCTGGGAACCGAGCAGCAGACCGCACAGGAACGCGGCCTCCCGGGCTGCCGTCTGCCAGGAAAGAAGAGCAGGACCGCTGGTGACAGGCACATCTACCTGAACTCAGGCTAAGAAGCTCTGCGTGCGGAAGAAGATTCGTGCTAATCCACCCAGACTGTTTTAACTGGTTAATAAAGCAACTGACACTCAACAAGACCACAATCACAGCAGGAGTCTGGCAATATAGTCAGAATCAAGATTAAAGTTTTGTTGTTGTTGTTGTTAACAACTAGCTTTATTATTATTATTGCTTAGCATTATGGGGGTGGGGAGTAAAAGGAGAGAGCAAAGAAGAGACAATCGTTTCCTATCCAATGGTACAAACAGAACATCGCTTTCATTTTTCTGTGAAATTAGAGTGCAGATCCTCTTGATTCATCATTAAGCCACCACCAGAAATTGGGAGAGGCAAAGTAGCTCTAAATATCCATACCCACTGCCTTCTGGTTGGAAAATAAACAGTTAATCATGACTCTCTTAATACAAATATCTTATCTGACACTTGGATGTGATTTAAGATACTGATGGTTTGTATAGCTTTATTCTACATGATTAGACTACACAGGAAAAGTAAAAACAAAAAGTGTGAGTGGGATAAATATATATGTATTCCATTCCACATTTTCTGAGGTGAATAAAATACATCCATGTTTCATTTTGACCCCCCAAATTACATATTTGTGGATATCAGAAAATACAAGTCCTTCAGTTTTATTATTTCTGTCAGAACACCTTATTTGTGGAAAACTGGCATTCCAATTGTTATTCACAAACTTGATCTTGGTGTGAGCTAAGCACAGCATCACCTCCCTGGGAATATGTTCAGGGAAAGCTGATCAAAGTTGCCTTTCCTTCCTAATTTTGGTTAGTTGGTGAGGAAAAGCTTTCTTCCTTACTGTACATAATTCCCTCCCCCTGCCAAAAAAAAACTTTTTAACAACACAATAAAAAATCCACTTATATCTGCCAGAAGTTGTTGAGAAATAAATCCTAAATATGTAATGCTACTTGCCAATGGCAGTTAAAACCTATTTAAATATTTGAAATGTATCTTGAGAACATGATATTTGTATAGGAATCTGTATTTGGCATTTTTGATGCAGAATGTTTAAATTTTAATCAAAGCAGAGAAAGCAACAACACACAAAACACAGGCATAAAGCCCACTAGGAATTTTAAGTGGAAAAGCACTATAAACCCATGTGGGTGGATGCCACAGGCTTACATAGAACTTAATAAATCAGCATCATTTTTATATTCAAGGACACTAAAGTATATTTGGGGTGGCCTGGAGGTAATGGTAACTAAGTACTCATACTTTTCTTTTCTTTCTCATCAGTAGAGGAGCTTACAGAGGGGATTCACAAAACTATTTTTAAGGGTAGATTTTTTTGACCTAACAGAATATCAAAGGTCAAAATTGAGTCCATTTTTGACAAGAGGGTCTAATCCCCCCTTTGAACACAAGAGGTCGCTCCTGTGATCAAATACCGGGGGAAAATATTGCTAATCACAGTTTGATGTATTCTATAAAAACATTACAATTTTTTTTTACAGAAATGTTTGATGCATTAATGTGTATAGAAATCACTTAAAGAAACAGGGGAATAATCTGTGACCAAATTTGAATCTCCAGGTGAAGGGAAACAATAATGCCTGCTATCCTCTTTTATTTTAATGCAAAATGTATTAGCAACACACAGACCTCCTGAGTACATCCATCGTGGAGCAATATAACTACTGGGTTTCCTCAGATTGCTCCCTTTGCCAGAGGGTATCTTCTCTATGATCTTCTTACCTCTAACAGCTTAAGAACTTCTTAAGAAAATACTACTCATTTACAGTAACAGTATGGGCTGAAGAAAGAGAAACACTCGTCTTCATTATGATGAAATTGTCAGTTCCTAAAGCTTTTCCTCCAAGGTTTTCTTTTTGGACTTGCTATCATCAGCAGCACTAATTTGTGTGTGTGTGTGTGTGTGTGTGTGTGTGTGTGTGTGTGTGTGTATGGTTGAAGAAGGATGGATAGTGAGGGTGCTTTCTGGATCTCAAATGTAAGTCATCAGGCTTCTGGCAGCTTCCGTTGTTTAAATCCATGTTATAAAGGTGACATGATGGAATATGATTGGTTAAAATTCTCTATTTGCTTTCTGGGGATATAGTGCCTTTTAAAAACTAAACTAAACTAAACTAGTGTCAACTTGGTTATCTGTACAGGAAACATGCCCATATACTGGGACGATTTGCTTCATGTTGTCATTATCAGCATCAGTTTTACCAAAGCAGCCTGACAAAAGACTCCACGCATATAATACTGGAGACACTAGAAAACTATGAGTAAAAACCAAAAACAGAAACATCCTGCCCCCCACCCCCAACCTGGTAAATGAATCAACATCTAACTTTCGATTTCACACACCCACACTGATACAACTTATAATAGAAATAGAAGGGATGAAATCCAGTTAGAAATTTTCCTTGAGAGAAAACAAAAGCATGTTTTTGGTAAAGCCCCAGCCATATCACGAGGAAATTCAGCGTCTTTGCTTCTCTGCGCTCTGGAGCACACTGCTGTAAACCGAGCCCCTCAGGCCGGCGGAGGGCTCACAGCTCTTATCGAGGGCTAGATCTGACCAATGATACAAAGAACGGAGTTTCCTAACACACCGGGTTTTCTCAAGGCAATGAGACACCGAAATTAAACCTACTACTGCGTGCATTTGCGGACCTTTTCAGATAAAACTGGCAGTCACACTAGATAAGGAATCAATGTTTAGAAGCTTCTGGAGATGCGGACGGGGGGTGGGGGATTCTTCGTGGCCTCCCTGTGACTTTGTTTTGCGGAGACAGTGAGATATCATGGAACATGTAAGAAATTATTCAAGAGGGTTACCGGCGAGTTGAAGTAACCATTCTTCTCTCTCCAGGTTGTTTCTCGAGAGAAAATGATAAGGTAAACACAGCCGGTGAAATGAAATAGGTATTTCACTGTTCTTCTGTGTTAGACCCCTCCCTACTCAGGCCCTTAGACTGACGCATTTTTAAAATCTCTAGAGACGTGGAGACTTGTCCTTACAATGATCTACACACCACCAGCTAACTGCACACAGTTGCTTAAAAACAAAAGGCAGGAGACCGGCAGAGAGAAAAATCGGATAGGCGTAATAGCTTTGCAAACTTTAAACTACTGGAAGACCACTTTGCACTTAGGCTTCGGATTAGTTCTAGAGTTAAACTGCAAAGCAGACCCCGCGGGTCCGAAAGAGAGAGAAATCCGCGGAGTCAACTTGGTTATACCTGTGCACTTCCAACCTGATTCTCCGCTTAGGTAAGAAGCGCCCCTTTACCCCCACCCCGCGTTTCTGGAGATCTGAGTTAAGGGGTTTACGGGGTACTGGGGAAGCAGCAGCGAACAATTCCTCCGGGTCCATTCATCCCAGGACCGGCGTCTTCCCCTAGGCAGCTCCCAGCGCTCCACGCGCAGACAACTCGGGAACTCACCCGCCCTGGCAACCAAGCCCGGCCGGGCCCGGAACTGTGTGCCAAAGCGCGAGACCAAACCGAGCCAAGCGGCCTGCTCCAAGTCGCCCTTCTCCTAAAGTCCGGAAGGGTCCTCGTCATCTAGAACACCTACCCACCAGCCACTCGCCACCGGAGGCGGAAAAGTGAGCCCCGCGCGCAACGCGGCCAGCCGGACTGCGGGGACCCCAGGAGCGCAGGGCGGAGGAGCAGCGCGACAGGAGGCGAGGGCGCTGGCGGCGCGGCCGGCTAGGAGCGAGGGGAAAGGCGGGGCGGAAGGAGGAGACGGGAGACCAAAAGCCAGGGCCGCCGGAGCACCGGGGGAGAGCGGTCTGAGCCCCGGGCGAGTCGCCTCGGGAGCCCTAATCCTCTCCCGCGGGCTTGCCGAGCGGTCAGTGGCGCACCGCGGCAGCGAGGCTGAAATATGATAATCAGAACAGCTGCGCCGCGCGCCCCGCAGCCAATGGGCGCGGCGCTCGCCTGACGTCCCCGCGCGCTGCGTCAGACCAATGGCGATGGAGCTGAGTTGGAGCAGAGAAGTTTGAGTAAGAGATAAGGAAGAGAGGTGCCCGAGCCGCGCCGAGTCCGCGCCGCCGCAGCGCCTCCGCTCCGCCAACTCCGCCGGCTTAAATTGGACTCCCGGATCAGCGAGGGCGCGGCGCAGCCGGGCAGCGGGCTCTCTCAGCCTTGGCAACCCCAGGGGCCACTGTTTCCCACTTAGCCACAGCTCCAGCATCCTCTCTGTGGGCTGTTCACCAACTGTACAACCACCATTTCACTGTGGACATTACTCCCTGTTACAGATATGGGAGACATGGGAGATCCACCAAAAAGTAAGAGGCGATTTTACCTTGTGGGGCTCGGTGTGCTGTTCTTGTGCGGGGGTCTCTCTCAGGCACGGGTGCCAAGGGCTCTTTGGAGTTGGAGTCATTGCTTGGAGAGAGAGAGAGAGAGAAGGTGGCTTTTTCTTGTTGCCGCCACGCCTGCATGCTTGCTGTCGGTTCCGATCTTCGGGAAACTGATCGTACCTTGTGTTTGAATTCGCCTGCGTGTCCTCCAAAACCTTAGCCTTCCGGTGCTAAGCGGCGGTTTTCTCCCTGGGACTCCGGAGCTCTCCGAGAAGGTTATTCTGTTGCAAAGATCTGCCAGCACGTACAATACCCGGAGATGTGAATTAGCATTAGACTTGCAAAAGAGAACGAGTGACAACTGTATTGATGTCTGCTCTTGCTAACAATATCCAGTCCTATGTGCTATTTAAGAGCGTGCTTCATGGAAAATATAGACATCCCTGCGTTCACTTAACGCTTCTAGTCAAAACCTTTTCTTTGACTTGACTTATCCATAATCTTTCCCAATGATTATGGCAAAGAGGGAGGAGGGAGGGAAAAGAAATAACAAAATGAACGGGTTTGATTGCGTGCTAGGCTTGCAAATGCAGACTATTCAAATCGGCATTTTATATATATTCCACCTCCTTTTAAAAATGAGTCAAGGTTTTGATGGCACACTTCAATTACCATCCCAAAGTGCAATACTCTTAAAAAAAAAAAAAAACTCCCAGAGTACGCCCTATAAGAGAACGACACTAAAAGTGTATTTATCTCTGTAGGAAGTAAACGGTTAGTCAATCATGTATTTATTTTCATTTCAGAAAAACGTCTGATTTCCCTGTGTGTTGGTTGCGGCAATCAAATTCACGATCAGTATATTCTGAGGGTTTCTCCGGATTTGGAATGGCATGCGGCATGTTTGAAATGTGCGGAGTGTAATCAGTATTTGGACGAGAGCTGTACGTGCTTTGTTAGAGATGGGAAAACCTACTGTAAAAGAGATTATATCAGGTACGCCATTTATACCGTTTACTTCATTTTGTGAGAGTCCCCTTCCTCTCCCCATTCGTTATTTATTATTTTGTGTGGCTTTGTCTTTTGCCAGAGTATGCCTTAATGGGTACTAGCGTGCAGAAAGAAGTTACCCCTGTAAAATGTAATACGTAAATTAAACTGTGCTGTTCATTTTACTTTTCAGAGGAAAAAAATGAGACTCAATATAGTGGTTTTCATAAATAATGTGGTTTGAAGCTTTAATTGCTCTTCGAATTTGTGATGCTGAAATTATTTTCCTGTTACCCTCCCCTTTCCAAAACAAACTTTAAAAATTCAGGATGGATAAGTTGGGGTTTCTAAACTTTTTTTAAAAGGTTGGATTTTATTCTATCATACAGTGTTTTTCCTTTTTATTTTAATTCAGTATTTTATTAGTAACTTCCAGATTCTCTGAAGACATCAATGCAATAGGTAAAATAAAAGTTTGACCTAGACATGTTTAAAAGTGTACTTTGCAAGAGCAAATAGAGGTGTTGCCCTTTATTTTTGGGTAAGGGATCCTTGCTTGGAAAATTTAAAAACCAACCCAAATATTCTCTGTTAAAACCACCCGGAGATTTAATCTTTTTAAATATTAACCCTTTGGTGACATCTGACTGTCTTCTTATCTTATCTGAGCTGATGAACTAGACAGAGCAGATCAAATTGCCCATCATCTGTCTATGAACAATCGCTATATTTAGATAATTGAACAGCTTCCTTTCTCACATTAAAATCTGGTTAACTGATAAAATGAGCGAATTGCCCATACTGACAAGAATAAAATCACATAAGGAACGTCCTGAGTTTTTTTCTTTCAATTTATTCTGCATCTAAACTTCATGCATTGCCAATCTCAAATTTTCTCAGACTTGTGTATACATATGTCAGAAATTTTATTTTCTGCCTAAGGAAGGAAGTAGAATTTCCAAAGAAAATATTATTGTTTTAAGAACAAAACAGAAGAGATAACACCTTCATTATTACATTGAATAATAAAAATATTATCTTTAAAAATAAGTTGTCTAGTGGCTATTAACAAGTAATTAGCTTTGAAAGTTACAGAGTTTATGGAGCTGAGAACTTAAAGTTTAGTTAGGATTTAAGTATGCAGTTAACGATTTTTTTTTCCCGTGCTCACTTGGTGTTCAGTATTTTTTATTTTCAAACCATGAAGTGGAGAGCATAATTTTAGTAGATAAAGGTGAACAGTGCAGGGGGAAAAAGTTTATTAATACTTCGGTGATGGGAGAGGAGAATGAGAGCAAAGAGGGGAAGTGGGGAGCTGGAGGAAGGGGGAGGGATTTTCCCAATTGTTTGGTCACAGGCAAGGTAAAGTCCTCATCCTATGAAATGGCAGATCTCACATGGAGTAGGCGGAGGGAAGGAAAACTTTTGAATCTACCTTCTAACCTCTGACAAATGAGCCGTTTTCAATTGTTTACTTGATTGGTGTATGAGCTCCAGATTCTGGAGAGGGGGCCACTGCTCCTGTGGGGGTCGTGTTTTGCTCAGCTGTATTCAGATGTGCATGTGCCTAATTCTGAATACATGCTTGTGGAAGGAACCAATTGCTTTTACCTTTTCTTCTCCACTCTTTGAACTGTGTGTGTGTGTGCGCGCACGCGCTTGCCTGCGTGCAACTGTGTGTGTCCCTTTGAAATCCTGTAGTTGTAAGAGAACAGACTGTTGAGATTTCCCAAAACCTTTCTCCCCTTGGGGGAGCGAGGTTCCCCTCACTGCCCCTCTTTGTGTGGGTCTTTGCCTCTCCTCCATTCTCTCTGTTTGTAGGAATGCCCCCCGCGCTGGTTATTAGTGACATACGGAGAGGGGGCCAGGGCAGGGCCTCTAGATGAAACCTACAAGGATTGTCTGTTGGTAAGGAAAGGTGAGCCGCAAGGAAGACTTTAGAAGTGGGTCTTTTCATTTTTCTGGCAGGTCACGGTTCTCAGACAGACAGAAATAGAGGTAGATACTTAAGCGACTGATGGAAGGAAGCCAAGCAGATTAAAATAATAATAAGAGGAAGAATGGAGAGGAAACTTTTTGGTAACATTGTTGCCTGAGGAAACAGTCTTTAGCTGGGGAAACAGCAGTGGGCTCCTGATCCAGAAAGGACTCTGGAAACCCTCAGAGGTTTCATTTTGTTCTAATGCCTGTGCATTTGTGTATGTTCTGTGGGGTGACAATCTCATTGCCCAACCTCATTTTTTTTTTGAAAGGAGGATGCAGGTTGCAGTTTTAGAGACGTTTCTAACAGCAGGAATTGGGGGATAGGAAGGTGAAAATGTGGGACCAGTGGCTCCCGGAATTCACCCCGGGATTCCTTCCTGCCAAGAGCAGCAAGAGCCACCCGGGTACTGGTCGCTGGAGCAGCCGCCCAGGCTTCCAACACATCAAACATTTCTCTCTAGTTTGGACTGGGCATTCTCAACTAAGAGGTACAGACCGACACACAGAGGTTCATAGGCAAGGGAAACGGAGCGGGAAAAGAGAAATCTAATCGTTTCCATCCTCCCGTTCCCAGGTTGCCTGCTAATGCTGATTTCAGTGTCTCAGGGCGTTGTGGCCGAGGTCGCCAGCGACCCTAGACCCGGGACAGCGCCCGCCTGAAGTGACTCCCTCTCTCTCTTTGCTTTCCTCCCTTCCCGGCCCGCTCCCCATCCCACTCCCGAGCAGGTTGTATGGGATCAAATGCGCCAAGTGCAGCATCGGCTTCAGCAAAAACGACTTCGTGATGCGCGCGCGCTCCAAGGTGTACCACATCGAGTGTTTCCGCTGCGTGGCCTGCAGCCGCCAGCTTATCCCCGGGGATGAGTTCGCGCTGCGGGAGGACGGGCTCTTCTGCCGCGCCGACCACGACGTGGTGGAGAGGGCCAGCCTGGGCGCCGGCGACCCGCTCAGCCCCTTGCACCCGGCGCGGCCGCTGCAAATGGCAGGTACTCCTGGGAGCAGAGGGAGGCCCTCCTCGGGGAGGCCGGCGCCAGGCGAGGCCCGCTGCCAGTTAGACGGAGCGTTCTGGGTGCGGTTTGCACAGTGCTTCCCTCTTTTTGCGGCCAGGTCCCATGCACTCAGTGTCTCCCTTGACTCTCCTGGCACACCTACACTACACGTCTGTGTGTCTGTGTGGGTGCCCGCGAATCTACACCGCTAGTGCATGCATGTATACACACGCCCAAACAGTACTTCTAGTTCACCTTGGCCTCCAAACCGTGGCTTTCTGACAACGGGCTTCTGCTTCCCTCCAGGTATTCTCTGCGGCTGCCTAATTAAAGGGGTGGAGCTCTGGGTCCCTGGAGCTTCCTCCTTTAACCCAATGAAGGAAGCTTGAGTCAAGTTAGCCCCTCAATTCCTTTTCCTTGCCAACTGCCCCACACTCCAAAATATTTTTAAACTGTATCTTCATCCCTTTGTGAGACAGGGGACCTAAAAAGATACAGTTTTAATAATTGCAAGCCTTCGCACAGAGCCGTCATTTAAAACTGTCAACAAGCTAATCTGCAGTAATTGACTTTTAAAGGGAGCCTGCCTCTTTAAACCGTTCATTCTACTTGATTTGGTGAGAATTTCATCTTCGGGCCTGTTGCCGTGACACCGAGTTGACCTCATAGGTGTTGACCTGACCCCGGGGGTCCCGGAAAAATGCAAGATTTGTAACATACAGATCTGAGGGCCCCGTGGCCCAGGAAGGAGAGTAGAAATAGAACAGGGTTGGTTGGCCCAGAGTGGGGGCCACAGGTAAGAAGGCCGACAATGTTTCCAAATCTGCCTTCTGGTCTTGAATGGAACTATCCCGGTGTATTTTTAAAAGTATCAATCCGCCGGGAACCCTGGTGGTGAAAACTCTACAGCTCTTCCCGCTCTGCTTTTTTGGCAGAATTCTGTCGGGGGGATGGGAGGGGTTATGACTTAGCTTGCAGGGGAGCAGAGCCAGTGGTGGCAACTTCTGTTAGTGCAACCTGGACTCTGTTGTGGAACACGTAGAGTATTGGAAGGGGGTCAGGAGCATGCCCCAACTGTCTTTTCTCTAGAGGCCGGGCAGCTGTAAAGAGTTTCGGTTTTCCTTTTCTGGGGAGCAGATAGCATCGGGAACCGTCTAGGTAGATTTAGTAGATCCAGGTAGAGTACGAAGGATCAGAAGCTGGAGAGACGGCCGAAATACCGAATTTCTTTATCCTCTTGACATAACTGCCCTCTGGGGACTGAAGTTCAACGCTCTCCGGCAGAATTCTTCTCTGCCTTAGTTGCGGACATCCCACGGGGGTAGTGTGTCTCGTCACTGGGTGTTCTGCCTTTCCTTCCCTTGTAGGGCCTGTGAGTTGGGGGAGGGGAACCTGGGCCCCATCTGCGTACTAGGAAAGGCGAGAAGGGAGGAGAAACTAGGAAGAACGATGCCACCCTTGCTGTGAGCCGGGGGACAGAACCTGAGAGATGCGCCCCTTTGCTAACTCCGCCGTGTTGACTCGAGCGGGGGCGGAGGCCGCTTTCTTGGGTCCAGACTACTTAGCATTGACCTCTTAAGATTAGAGAGCGAGATTTCATTCTCCCTTTTGCGTCCCGCACCCCCACCTCTGCCGCCTCTGCTTTGTCTGTCGAGGTCGCAAAGCGCTGGCCATTGTCCCATTTTCCCGGACCGGCGCGGGCAGGCGGGCGGCCCGGCCCGCGCTCACCGCGCCCCTTGCCCCGCAGCCGAGCCCATCTCCGCCCGGCAGCCGGCCCTGCGGCCGCACGTCCACAAGCAGCCGGAGAAGACCACCCGCGTGCGGACTGTGCTGAACGAGAAGCAGCTGCACACCTTGCGGACCTGCTACGCCGCCAACCCCCGGCCCGATGCGCTCATGAAGGAGCAGCTGGTGGAGATGACCGGCCTCAGTCCCCGTGTGATCCGGGTCTGGTTTCAGAACAAACGGTGCAAGGATAAGAAGCGGAGCATCATGATGAAGCAGCTCCAGCAACAGCAGCCGAATGATAAAACTGTGAGTGGCTCTGGGCCGGGCAGGGGGCTCAAGGGGGAAGCGGAGGAGGCGTGCGTGCTGTCTGCCCAGATGGGCCGGCTCTCTCCCTCCGGCTCCCGAGCAGGAGCTGGCCCTGGCGGCCCCTCACTCCCAGCCGCACCCCGGGGAGAGGCCACCGCCCCCCGGCCCTCCCGCCAGGGCCCCAGCTGCTCCAGGAGGCCCCTCCTGCGGGTTGGAGGCCCACCCGCCCCCAGCCCACATGGGTGGGCTCTCGAGCCCTACAGTTTCGCACCCCTGCCCCATCCCAAATCGGGAGGGCAGTCGTCCCCACTGTGGGCAGAGAGGCCTTGAGCTGGTTTGCCAAAGTTCTGGTTATCAGTTACTCAGACACCCGAGGGGAGGAAGGGAGGAATCCTTGCTTTCCTATTTAATCCAGGGTCACTCTGGGCGCCCCTTGGTGGGAGGCCTGCTGCAGAGCCCCCAGGCCAGGAAAGTCCCCAAGGTGACCCGTGAAAATAGGACACCCTCTGCTCCAGGTCAAGCCCAGGTCTCCAGAGATGTCAGGCCCCTGGCATCCCTGGGCCAGGACAGCACCCACCAGGCAGGCCTCCTGGTTAAGTTAAAGAGTTGTTTTTTTGTTTTTTTGTTTTTTAAGCTTTTCCTTTTTACTGCTTAGGCCCTATTTTTAAATGCCATAAAACCTGCTGTCATTAAATGTGGCAGACCAGCCAAGCCTGGGCCAGGGCACTTTCGAAGTTGGTTAGTGCATAACAGCACAATAGCCGCCAGACCCAAATGCTTAGAAGTGGGGGTTGGCTCCCAGAGAATTACCTGGAGAAAATCTAACCAAAAGTCTGATTCACTGAAACTGCCCAGAAAACCACCATGTCTAGAGGCTGAAGGGAGGCCCATGCTGCTCCAGCTTTCTGCTAAGATGCTGTGGCTTGGGAAGGCAGACAGGGGAAACTGAGATGACCACTGAATGTAAGGGGAAAGAAGAAAGTTCAGACAGCATTTCACTTCCTAAGGTTCAAGCATAGCTAATAGCTCAGCCCACAGAAGCAGAAAAACAAAACATAATAAAACTAAACTGAACCCTGGCTAATATCCATAGGTGCAGCAGATTAACTGAGTCAATAAAGGCAACTATATAGATAAGATAATACCAGGGTATATTTGTTTAGCCTGCATAGACAATGGAGGGAGGGAGTTTGCTCATTAACATGTTGGGTTTGGGGGGTGCCTATTCACAGAATATCCAAGGGATGACAGGAACTCCCATGGTGGCTGCCAGTCCGGAGAGACATGACGGTGGCTTACAGGCAAACCCAGTGGAGGTGCAAAGTTACCAGCCGCCTTGGAAAGTACTCAGTGACTTCGCCTTGCAGAGTGACATCGATCAGCCGGCTTTTCAGCAACTGGTAAGTGTCAGCTCCCAGAGTGGGGAGGCTGAATGTCCAAAGAAAGGAGATTCTGATCAAACTGTCACACAATTAAAGATTCTGGGAGTATGGAGGGGGCCACTCTAGCCCTAGGGTTGGGGAGAGCCAAGGGAGGCCTGATGGAAGGAAGGAATACAAGGAAAACAGGCCTCTTGTGAGTCTATTCTATGAGACTTTGTAATTTGACCATTTATGTTGAATTTTTTATCAATCAGGCCTGCTCTTAGGGATTAGCTTCAAGATACCTAACTTACTCGACACATGTGGGAAGGGGTGTACTGGGTTGCAGCATCATACATCTCCAACTTACAGAGTCAAAAGGGACATTAGAGATCACCTTGGCATTTTGATCAGCAGCTAGTAAATAGACTCCTTCCTCAGCTCCTAGAGAATGATCTTGTTAAGGCCCTAAATCAAGGTGATTATAATAATAATCAGTGTTGTGATACATAATCAATTTTATTATCAATGGTTAGGGGGCACCCATAGTTGGAATTTTCAAACGTATCAATAAAGAGTTTAGTTATTCAGAGATATGACTGATGCTTTTTGTAACTATATCCCTTTCTGGGACTGTATCTTAATCTAAAATGTTGGACTGCTTAAACATTTTTTTAGGGTATAAATTCAAATAGCATACACAGTCATATTCTGTGGGGCATGTATAGCAAAAGTAACCAGAGTTCTATCAATCAGATAGAAAAGCCTCTCTTAGCATTAATGTTTTACACATCCAGAGAAGAGAAAATCAACTCACCTTTCACCTACAAAAGGCTTAAGGGTAAAGATAACTAAGATTATTAAGTTATGTCCTTGTGATATGACATGTTCATAAGGCTTTTTTTTTTCTTAAATAATAAACAGCCCTATAGAATCTTGTTCTATAAAACATGATCCATCATAAAAACTTGTTCCCTTCTTTGAAAATAAAGCTCGAATTGAGGTTAGTATTTTACCCTCACATTTACCTGGAGGGCATTTTCTTTCTTTGTGGCCACAGTTGGGTGATGGACCACAGGCAGTGCATTAAAAAGGGTTTGGCCCAGGTATCTGTTTGCAAATGGGCCAGTCTTAAGGAGGCAAATTTGAAAAGTCCCTTGACCGTCACAGTGGGAAAGTTCAATAAGGTAGGAAGAAAAGTAGACCCTGGAATTGGGAAAAAGAGCTGATTTTTAATGTCACGCTAATCTTGCCAGTTATTTGGATCATAGAAGGCAGGTAAGGGGAGGTTTCAGGGCAGCCAAGTGTTTGCACCTTCTGAATCTTTAGTGTCAGCTGAGAGCAGCCAAAGAGTGGGGGGGGCGGGGGGTGGGGAATGTTGAGAGCAGAGTGGAGAAGAAGGTTTACAACAGCAACACAATACTTTGGACTTAAGAGAAGGAGCCAGATATTTATAATGTGGGTGACGTTATAATATATGGGTCTCCTCTCGGAAGGAAGAGCCTGATTGAAAGAGAAAAAGAGGCCAAAAGGCAGCAGGACCAACAAGAAGGAAGAAAGCCCCTGCTGTGAACTCTCTGAGGAGTTAATCATTGTTCTCTGGAGCCTTCTCTGAATCTCCCGTCACAGGATCTAAGCGTTATGTTATGGATTTTTCAACTCGAGAAGAGAGGCTTTGATGCCTGGAGACTGAGAACTCGCCTGCTCCCAGGGCAACATGTAGCCGGCAGGATAATTTTATTTTCAGCGTGCATGGTAGAGTTGCAATGCCATTTTACAGTGGGAAACACATTTGTTCTTAAATAATTTAATGCAACATAATGTTGGGAATTCAGTTTCATTTAAAACAGATCTCTTGGAAGATGGGAAAGTGAGAGGATTTCTTTTCATTTTTTTTTTCTTATAGGTTTTCTTTAAGCCTGTTAAAATTCAGTTATGTATGCGGATATCTCTATATCTATCTGTCTACACACACACACAAGACGAGTTTATAATCCTTTTGTGAATATGATCATAGCCTCCTTTATTCATATCTCAACCTTCTGTGCAGGTTAATTTTTCAGAAGGAGGACCGGGCTCTAATTCCACTGGCAGTGAAGTGGCGTCGATGTCCTCTCAGCTCCCAGATACACCTAACAGCATGGTAGCCAGTCCAATTGAGGCATGAGGAACATTCATTCAGACGTATTTTTTTTTCCCTGTTGGAGAAAGTGGGAAATTATAATGTTGAACTCCGAAACAAAAGTATTTAACGACCCAGTCAGTGAAAACTGAATCGAGAAATGAATGCTCCATGAAATGCACGAAGTCTGTTTTAATGACAAGGTGATATGGTAGCAACACTGTGAAGACAATCATGGGATTTTACTAGAATTAAAACAGCAAACAAAACCCAAACCCAACATAACGCTATCCAATGACCTTAGGAATACTGAAAGAAAAAAAAAAAAAAGACGTTTTTGAAACGTAGAGGATTTATATTCAAGGATCTCAAAAAAAGCATTTTCATTTCACTGCACATCTAGAGAAAAGCAGAAATAGAGATTTTCTAGTCCATCTTATTCTGAATGGTGCTGTTTCTATATTGGTCATTGCCTTGCCAAACAGGAGCTCCAGCAAATGAGCAGGAAGAGAAACTGGCCTCTTTGGCTGAAAGAGTTCTTTCAAGAAGGTGGAGCTGCTTGGTTTGCGATGTTTTTAGTTGACTTTAACAAGGGGTTAATTGAAATCCTGGGTCTCTAGCATGTCCTGTAGCTGATTTCTTTTTGCCTTTTGCCCCTCCCCCCTCTTTTTTTTTTTGAGATCCATCCTCTATCAAGAAGTCTGAAGCGACTTTAAAGGTTTTTGAATTCAGATTTAAAAACCAACTTATAAAGCATTGCAACAAGGTTACCTCTATTTTGCCACAAGCGTCTCGGGATTGTGTTTGACTTGTGTCCGTCCAAGAACTTTTCCCCCAAAGATGTGTATAGTTATTGGTTAAAATGACTGTTTTCTCTCTCTCTGGAAATAAAGAGGAAAAAAGGAAACTTTTTTTTTGTTTGCTCTTGCATTGCAAAAATTATAAAGTAATTTATTATTTATTGTCGGAAGACTTGCCACTTTTCATGTCATTTGACATTATTTTTTGTTTGCTGAAGTAAAAAAGAAAAAGATAAAGGTTGTACCGTGGTCTTTGAATTATATGTCTGATTCTATTTGTTTTGTCTTTTTTTTTTAATATTATGTGAAATGAAAGCGCCATATGTAGAATTATATCTTCAGGACTATTTCACCAATAAATGTTTGGCATAGATAAATAAATGCAATGATCCAGGGTCCCTCTTTTATATGTTTACAAGTTAAGTCATTAAAATGTCTGAAATTAAGGACTGCATGTGAATGGGGGTGAACTGACATACAATAGGTGTGATATTTTATTGCAAATAGTTAAGGTGGAGCTTGCAAATTTGCATTTCAATAGTTGGGGAAAACTGGTCGGAAGCTTATTAACTCTCAGCTGTGATAATGTTATTGGCTTTTTAAAAATACCCTCAGTCCTTTCCCCACCATTCTTTCCTCCTCTTCCTGCCCTACCCTCCATCCTATCCCATGCCACCCCACCGAAAATAGGAAGAAGGTCCTGCTTTAAAAGGATTTTGATCGAGTCAGTATTTTTATCTTAGAGTGCTTTCTACCAAAGTCGCCTGCTTGGGATTATTGAAATGACCCATATTTCAAGTATAAGCTCTCGCTAAAAGAGAGGCTTTCTGCCTAGCCAGTGAAGTATGACCATTATTTACCAGTGGAGGCTGTCAGCCGATAGAGAAATGCTGCTTTATTTGCGCAGAAGACCAGGCCAAAAGAGGGGAGTATTCTCACCAATTCCCAGACGAGCCAGCGTGGGTCTTTCCTTGCCTCTCCCTCCCACCGCCGCTTCCAACTGGTTTTCTACCCGCCCCCTCCCCTTCTCTCTCCCCCCACTCCTGTCCCCCAAACCTTAGGAGGGTGGTGGGTTAGGGTGGAGAAGCGCTGCGGGGGCTCGGTCGGGAACTGCCTTTTATGGGCAGGGGTCCGCGTCGCGTGCTCCACCGCCCTGTCGGCGGTCTGAGTTTCGTGGACGTGCTCGCTCACACCTTTCCCGCTGGCATTGAGCCGCAGCTCCTGTGCTAGAGGCAGAACCCAGGGACAGAGAAATGGCCTTGCTGGAAATCAGCAGGCTTCTCGGTTCGTTTGCGGGTATAGAGCCAGGATTTGGGGGTCCACCCTGTCCCCTCTGCTCCCTCCGCCCCAGCATGATATCCTGGCTCTTTAGAAACGGGATGCATTTGTACGCGCGAGTGTAATGCCTTTTTAAACATCTGACAACTCGTAATAAACACGAAAGCTAACGTACTCTCATCGTGTGTCTCGTGGCGTGTGCCCCTACGGACCCTTGGCGATTGGGGCAGAGGCCGGGCTGGAGACGGAAGAGCCCCGCGGCTCCCCACCTCTCAAGTCGCTTTCACCCGCTCCAAACCTGCCGCAAGTCGGGAAACGAGCTTCAATTAGGCTTTTGTTTGGCCTCGTTCTACATAACTGGTTAATTACAGGCTCTAACGTGGGGGCAGAGAGAAAACAAACTTTGCATTGAAAATGCTACAGTGCATTAGACATGCCCGTTGATTACTTTGATTGTTGTGTCTAATTCTTGACAGAGGGGTAATAATTTGGCCGGCAGTAATAATGGCTTGTAGTCATCTGTTGAGAAAAACAGGAGTTATGTCTTATCTCACAGGGATCGAGAAAGGCTTCCCCCCCCCCCCATTTTTTTTTCTTTTCTTTCCTGTCTCACTCCTCTCGTTTCTTGCACCAAACCGGACTTTTTCAGCTTCCCATTCACTGTTTCTATTCACCTGTCTTTTCGATTTTAATTTTTCCTCACCGGCATACCTGGGATATGTGCAAGGATGGCAGGTACAACATAAATCTGGCGGCAGAAGCCCAAAGTTATCCATTGCCCAGGCCCTGGTTTGAAAACTGTTAAATCCTCTTCCCCAGGCCTAGCCTTTAATAGACACTTGAAAACCTTAGGGCTTAGAGACGGGGGAATTAGGATTTGAATGCAGTGGAGGTACTTAAGTGAGGCACACATCTTTGTGATAGATTTTCATACTGACATTTATTTCCAAGATTAGGTGTGTTGGGTGGGGGATAAGGGGAGATACTATTGTATCTCCTGTATAGATATCTGTCTATTCTGAAGTCCACAGCTCGAATTTAAGTACAGTAATTTGTGAGGGAAGTGTTGAATGATTTTGTTTCACTTGCTAGATTCAAGATATTTGCTGCCTGTTGGCTGAGAATGGATTGACTGGTCGATAGTGTTCCAGTTCGTGTATTATTCATATGAAAGGTGTGTTCCCTTCTAGACTCCTCAGCATGTTCTCTAAAATGTGTAGCTGAGATGTCTTCTTGTTTGCAAACCATCTTCAGCACATACTCTCCTTTTCCCTGCACACCTCTGGAGACTGAGTTTTGAGTGGTGCTCTTCTAATGAAATTCCTCCTGTTTGCCATTATCTTTGATCCTCCCTCCCCTTATTACTCTGAATTCTTCCTTCTGGACATTATGACTCATTTCCTCCAGCTTCTGCAAGCTAAAATTGAATGCAACCAATAAACATCCAGGACACTCTCCTTAAATCAGGGAATCCATATCAACATCTATACTCAAAACGACTGGATTTTTTTTCTCCCTATTGTTTCAGAGCAGTAACATCCTGTATTACAGTTTACTATATCTGTCTCTTCCTTGCATCAGATGGACCTGGGTTTTCTTACCATTTAGAAAGAAGGTCCTCTCAAGTTAGAACCATACTTGAAGAGATGTTTTTGTCTAGGTTGAAATAACACTTTCGGTTATTTGAGATTCTGTGTGGGTGTGTGTACCCATTTCCCAATTCACAACCTTTTTGGAAGTCAAGATTTTGTGATGGCCTGCTGCTCTTCACTCTGATCAAGTTGTTAAACTCATCTATTGACTTCCTTTCTGGTCTGTCTTACCTTTTGACTAAAAGACACAATGTGCTTTTTAAGGTACCTCAAACTACTTGATATTTTTCTAGCACCTTGAATTTTTAATCCTTAAAACCAGTCTTACTGAAATCTCTTTTAAAAGTCCCATGTGGATATTTCCCTTTTCCTTTTTCTCAGAAAAGAGGGGAAAATAGTAAAACTAGGTCCAAACCACCAGAAGAGCTAAGTTTGGATGAAACACAGCCAGTTTGGGTCTAACCTCACCCCTAATACAAGTAAACTATCTGAGCAGAAAGTACTTATTTTCTTATCTGTAAAGTTCAGTTTAGTCCACTTTTGTAAAGGAGATTTATAATCCAAATTATGCTTGGGTTCTATTCATTAAACACTATTTACTTCCTCATTGCTAATCAACAATTTAAAGATTATGTCACAACATGGCAAGTCAAATTTTCTTTGTGGGCACTGGGAGAAAGGGAGAGAGGATTTTTTTTTTTTTTTTTTTTGTCTTTAAAGTGTTACTTTCAAAAATGACTCCAAATCCTGAATTCTCATTAACTATTTAAAATAAAAACAATTAACTTGTACAGTGTGAGTTGGTGTTTTTAAAGTAAAATGCAAGTAGTTAATTCAGGGCGCTGGCAGCCGATTCTGTTTACTGATCTTTTCTGATTGTTGTTTTCTTGATAACCGAGCAAGCCACTGAATGGCTGTTTGAGCCCAGGCGCCACAAACATAAACTTCACAGCTTACAATGTCCCAAGTCGTGATGGAGGATCTCTCCACACCTCCCGGAGACTTCTGAAGTGTAGACAGAGAAGTTGGTTCACGGGGAGTGAAGGAGGGGGAGGGGCGGGAGGGGAGGCTGCTGAGTGTTTGCTGGGAGCATTGTTGCTATCACATCCTTTAATTTTTATGGCGCTTAAGCTGTTGGCTCAGAGAACGCAGTCTCTTGCATTGGAGAAGCCAGGCTCTCCCAGGAACCGCACTTAAAGGCTACTTGATTCCTTTAAATTTTTTACAATTTATTTTGCAAGTCTTCTGCATAATCATGCCTCTGCAAAAGCGCTCAGCAATGATAAGCAAAGCGTTCTAAAAAGAAAACCATTTTTCCCCCCAAAAGAGGACGCCTATGATTTTGGCGGGGTGGGGCATGGGGGTAGGGAGATTGTGGGGTAAGATTGCTTTTCACGAGGTGGGAAGAAAGGCACCTTGACCTGAACTTTAGGACAGCCCCAAGCAGAGCTTCTGCTCAGCCTCCCTGCACGCCTAGGACCCTCTTTCCCTTACGCTGAGCAAAAATTGGTGCTCATTTTAAGGCGATGTTATTTGTGGATTTGATTGAATTTTAACTTATTTTTCCGGTTTTTCTAGGGGGTTCTCCCCACTGGTGTGTTTCTCACCTCCAGAGAGCAGGGCAGAGCCGGGCTGCACTCGGGCTGGGTTTGGATGTTAGGAACGGGAGTGTGTGTCTGTGTGTGGTGGGCGGGGGGCGGGGGGGGGGGGGGGACCCTGCACCGACACCGGTCTAACCAGCCCTGTGACTCCCGCGGGCAAGCCAGCCCTTGATCCCTTAACGTAGGGACAGTCGTGGCACCGGAGAGGAAAAAAGGGTGTTGCTGGCCCCTTCTCTTTCAGGGGTTGATCAGGTTGGCAGATCTGGAGGGCTAATCCAAACAAGGCGCTTGACTTGTGAGGTCGCGAGTCTAGACAGAGCTGGTGGCTCGGCGGCTCCTTATCTTTCCCTGGAATCAGCCGAAGAGGCGCTCCCCGGGCCACTGCGCCCGGCTCGCCCCGGCCGGAGCCACCGCGCGGCGCAGACGGCACAACAAACACAGCACCTGAGGCTTTACAGCTCGCTTTATTGTTTAATGGGGAGGGCCGCGAAGTAGTCATTTGTTTTCTTGGCCCCCGAGCCAGGCAGTTCTGCGTGGCGGCGGGCCTCGGACGCCGGGTGGGGTGCTCGCCAGCCCCGCCGTCCGCTCGGTGTCCTCGGGGCCCCGCGCGCGTGGTGGCGACCCGGGCCCGCATCGCCCCGGGCCGAGGCCAGCGAGACCCCGGAGCTGCCCGCAGCTGGATCTGAACCCGGGGAGCGAGGGGGTGGAGGGGCTGTGGGAGAAGGCCCGGCGTGAGGGGTCCTGGACTGCTCGGGCATCTCCTCCTGCTGCCTGGAAATGACAGTTTTGCGCTCTCACCGCTTATGGTCTTCGGGGTCAGTGGGCTCTGACTCAAGGACGATCGATAAAAACATTTAGTTCAGTAATAAGCTTCCCCGCCCCCCCCCCCACCATGTACCAAGAAAGATGCGTCACCGTCTTGGACAGGGTGTCCCTGAGCGGCGAGCGCCCTTTCTTTTCCCAGCAAGCACCGAAAGTGGTGTGACTTTCTTGTGTTTTCGTGACCACTTCACTCGGCACACTGTGGAATCCTGCCTTGATCGTCCAACTGGCTTCCACCACAGAGCGGCTAACACTGCAGTCCACTTGGAAGCCGGGGGACCATTGGGAAAGCGCTTGCCCTTTTCGGAATGACGAATAACCCAGCTTGGGGATTTATAATCCAGGATTTCGTGGCTTGCATTTCAAATTAATTGAGTACGATTAAGTTAATTATAATTTTGGTCCTTCCCTGTGGGGTTTTTCTCTTGTTTCAAAAAGAAGGGAGAGTTTCTAGTTACATCTGGTACTCACTATTCTAGTTTGCAAACATTGTACGTGTATATGTGTCCTTGGCATGGAACAGATAATACTGCCTCTGTTTAAAAACTAACCATCAGTGGAGGTCAGGAAAATTGGTTATGTGCTTCATGTGATGGTAATACAGACAACCCCATCTCCAGCTTTGAGGTAGATGAGTTCACATCATATTCTTCCCTGCCTGGTCCCAGTCTCACCAAAGTGTCAAATGAAAAAAGACAAAACTCAAGTTTTCCTGAAATGAAAGAATTTCCACAGGGAGCTTTAAAGAATTTTTTTTTTCTTTCTCCAGAAAATAATCCTTAACTGTAACTCAGGCACTGACTTTCCTTTTTCTCATGGGTAAGAATTGCTGTTTATTTTGAACTGTCACAAATACAATGTGTTGTTTGAAACTTGTTAAACTTAGCAGGTATATGGAGATAATACTAGACAGGCCACTGAATATGATAAGGTAAAATATGGTGGGAATGAACTTTTAGGGGCTATAAAGGAATTTACTTTTTCCCAATAGCTTTTCAATTAATCTCGTCAAAATGTTTCAACTATTTTTTCACAACATTTCTGTAATATCATACAGTAAACAGTTTTCAAGGTGCATTAAAGACATGACTAGCAAAATGCTACTTGTGCAGGTACTGGTCTGCAGTTATTTTGATATTTTAGATTGCATATAGTCTCAATTAGAGTTTTTTTACCTTTGGTTAAAAAAAAAATGCCCACACTTAGTTAAAAATACATTTTGTCTTAGAAATGTCAACAATTACTTATTAGATCAAATATTGATTTGTTTTTATTATATGCAGGAGGTTTCTTTTAAAAATAGGTTTAGCATAGTAAAAGGAATATCTGACTTTGGGAGAAAATGATCAGAAAACAGAAAAAAAAAGAGTTATATTTGGAAGAGAGCATATATTACTTTGAAACAATATATTTTAAGCAATAAAAGAGAAAGTGCCTGTTGGCCAAATAGTTAAAATCTCATGTTAAATTCACAGACTATAATTGATTGTTATTTGAAATTGTGTAACACTTGTCCAAAAATATTTGTTGTGGGGATATAAGTTCTCAAGAAGAAATACTTGAAATAAAAATAAACTGGCAACCTAAATAACATTTAAGATTTAATTCATCAAACAAAATGAGTGACTTTATTTGTAAAATACAATAATTTTCTTCCATTAACGATGAATGCAGATGTCTAAAATGATTAAACGTAGAGAATACTTTTTGTCAGTTTCTGGAGAATGAAACTGATTATCATTTTTTGGAGAGTAAAAATGCAGAGTAAATTCTGAAATCATTCATTTACTTTCTTCAGTAATGTATGGAAATACTTTAGAGACTTATTGCTTAGACTTTTATTTTTGTATCAAAGCACATTTCCTATTTTAAGACTATGCTGTATCTTTGAAGATTTTGCAACTTCAGAGATACTTGTCACTGGCATTTTATGCATGACCAAATATCTACCTATTTACCAGAAGTTGAACTTCTGGTATGAAGAACTGGATGAAGAATTGTATATCACCAATAAAAATTAACCTTTTAGCTCTATTATCCCATCAGTGGATTCATAGGTCTCATTAATGTTAATGGAAAATGTCCTTTTGTGTCATTTGCAAAACAGGGCTTGGAGATATTTCACCCAGCAATGTCTTTATAGCAAGTATGTCAAGGCCAAAACGACCTAAGAAGTAATTTCAATCACATCTGGGCCTACATAATATATTAATCTCACAGGTGAAAATGAGCATATGAAGTGGTAAGATTAGAACTGACTTTAAAAACAAACACTTTTTTTTTTTTTTTAAAGGCCTGAAAATATTTCCCTCATCTTTTAGAATTAGTTACCTGATAGTTTAGAAATTTTCCTGCCAGGGAAGTCATATAACTTCTCTACCACTGAGATCTAGGACCAAGGCTGATCCTAGAAATGCTGCTTACTCACCATATAGGAACTTGTTTTTAATGAATTATTTACTGGAATTTGAGTGATGCTTTGTTTATTTGTTTTCATTTTGTAGTGGTGATGGACTCTGTGAAATCATTCTTGTGGATAAATGTATGCATTTGTAATGTGTGTTATGGCAGCCTTTGGCTGTAGCATAGAGTTTTCTCTAGGGCCAAGCCAAGTAGCTGTGTTAGAATAGAATCTGTAACATTACAGAATTGAATGATGGTCAAAGAGTATAAATGATGACTGTTGTTCATTTTGAATGTTATTTTGGTCATATTCAAGTTAAACTCTTCTAGAATCATTGTACTGACAAACAATATTTTAAGTCTTCTTTATAGGGAGTATCAGGGAAGGAGGCTGTTTCTCCTAGAGCAAGAGACGCATAGTGGTTGTTTCTGCTTTGACAAGACACTTTTCTATCTTTAAAGCACTTTACAGTCATTAGTTATGCATGAGAGCCGCTGAGCCTGTTTTCCGTAATGACCTCTCTACCTGTTTCTCAGCACAATTCTCAATTCCCTTGTCTTTCCCTCATATGTGTAAGAGCAGAACATCAAAGAAGCAATACTTTGTCCTCGATGGGTTTAGTGAGGACTAAGTTAGATCAGAGAATGGAAACTGTTTTATAGATATTTTTAGTGAGGTCCACTCTCCTTACTTCCAGGAAGTGAGGGGAGATGCTGAACGGTGAAATTGGTGAGTTCTATTGACTACTAGCAACACTGTCCCTAATCTCCTTGAATAAGGGACTCTTAAACTTTTTGATTTCAGGACTCCTTTAAACTCTTTAAAATTATTGAGAATCTCAAAAAGTTTTGGTTTATGTGAGTTATATTTGTCATTGTTTACTGTATAAATTTTAAGTGATAATTTTGAAATACTTATTACTTGAAATAATATGCCATAGGATCACATAAATTACTTTTTAATGAAAAATAAGTATAGATTGCAAAGCAAAAAATCTAGTGAGTGGTATATAGTTTTCTGTTTTTGCAAACCTTTTAGATATCTGGCTTAAAGAAGACAATTTAATTCTCATATCTGCTTCCTCATTCCAGCTGTGGTCATATCATACATCCTGTAGCCTCTGGAAAAGTTCATGTCCTCATAAGAGAATGAAAGTTACAAGGTAAAAAAAAAAAGTCTTAGCGTTATTATTATGAGAAGACTTTTGACCTCGTAGACCCCCTGAAAAAGTTTCAGAGATACCTCCTAAGAGGTCCCCAGATCACATAGTGAGAACCTTTGCCTTAAAAATGTGCTTTTACAAAAGGATGATAGAGAAACTACTGCTTGAGGGAATTTAATTGCCTAGGCTAGCTAAGTTCTAGTGATCCAAGTTTGCTTTCAAGGCAAATCTTGATTGCAGTTTTACTTTGTGACTTTTCAATTCCGTTATCAAACACTGATCTGAAAGTCGCTTAGATCCAAGCCCTTGAAGAAAACAAATATTGTGATGTTATGTAACTGAAAATTTAAGACTTCTTTCTTAGAACCTTTAGGAGAAATAGACCCATGAGTGTGGACTAGCAAATGTCATATGTACTGGACTCATTTCTCCTTCACTATAGAGAAGTTGGAAGATGATGAGCACAGAAATCCATAGCAAATAATTCTGACTTGATGTATGTGAGAATTGCTAGCCACAGCATTTTGAGGCAACAAATTAAAAATGACGGTTATAATTTGAAAAGGTCATTTGGATTTAGGAATGAGATAAGCTTGTGAGATGAAAGACTAAAGTCTAGAAAAATAACAAGTCAAGGATCACAGTGGTTCAGGCAGGGGATGGACTTTTTTGATTTGGCAGGAAGAGAACAGAAAAATATTCTGAAAAATATTCTGAAAAACTAACTGATGTGGAGCAGGCTGGCAATTGTCTCATCAGAATGTGTTTTTCACTTTTCATAAGCTCTTGAATAATAGGCTCATATCCCAGGTTCCCTTACAGGTGTGTGTTGGGAGAGGGGACACATGATTACATCCTTACCAGTAGAATCTAAGCAGAAATAATGTAGGTTATTTTAGGCTTGGCGATGTGCTTCATTCATGTTTTCTTTTTCCGTCAATTAGCTGGAGCCCAAGAAAGTCTAGTTTTGAAAGGACAGATGATGAACGTGCCCTATGGGTATGGTGGCTCAACATGATAGAAATAACTTATGTTCTAAATAATTTCAGGGGCTGGCATGCCCAGCTTCCCAGTGGAGCTTGAAATAGCTCAAACTATAAGTGAGAAGTAATTTTTTATCTTCTTTAAGCCATTAAGTTATTTTTAGGTCTATTTATTACTTAAGCCTAGACTTACCCTAGCCTTACCCTAATGTGATACTGAAACTCCAATACTTTGGCCACCTCACGTGAAGAGTTGACTCATTGAAAAAGACTCTGATGCTGGGAGGGATTGGGGGCAGGAGGAGAAGGGGACGACAGAGGATGAGATGGCTGGGTGGCATTACTGACTCAATGGACATGAGTCTGAGTGAACTCCGGGAGCTGGTGATGGACAGGGAGGCCTGGCGTGCTGCGATTCATGGGGTCGAAAAGAGTCGGACACGACTGAGTGACTAAACTGAACTGAACTGAATACAATAGGATATAGACTAGAGCATTGAGGTAGTGAGAAATTGAAGGATGGTTCTAAAGTTCTGAGTCTGAATGACAGATTCTGAATGAATCATGTATTTATTTACTGAGTCATTCACTCATTCATTAACCCATTATAATTTTGATCTTGTAGTTACTTAATCCTAGGTACTGTTTTACATGTTGGCTGTATAGTGATAAACATGAAGCTTTCATGAAATTTATATTTTTGTGATGCATTCAAATGACATACAAAGAAATGCACACCACAGTGAAGGCAATAATAAATGCTCTGAAGAAAAATCAAGCATATTTTAGAAAGGGAGACAGAATTTGCAGTAGAGTGATCAAGTACAACTTCTCGGAAGAGGTGACATTTGAAGAGATAGTGAGCACTGGAAAAAATGAAAATGAGATAATATATGTACTGTATCAATTCTATATACTGAAACTGTATATTTGAGTTTAAATGTGCCCTTGATGTACAGAAAGAAATGGATCAATGTTAGAGAGGTAGCTGTAAATTATTAGCTTACATAACTTAGTGAAAACAAAAGAATCTCTGTAGAATTTTTTAAAAAGCAGGAAGACACAAGGAAAACAGTAATTCATCAGAGATATGTTTGGAAGAAAAGTGACTGGAAAGGTATAAGGAAAAAAGAAGACAAACCAACGTGAGAAATAAGAGATCAGGATGGTGATGAAGAAAAATAAATGACAATAGAAGTGTCTCAGGAACTGAAGCCAGAAGCCTTCAAAGGGGCAGGTATGAAAAGCTGTGCCCCATACATCAGAAAGATCAAGGAAGATAAGGACAGAGAAAATGCCTTTGAACTTGGGTGAATTGAGATCATTGGATACCATAAAGAGGCAAAGATGGAAGCCAGATTTAGGAGGGGAATTAAGGGGAAAATATTTTAAATATAGTTCATCTAACTCTTCACCATTGTTATTGGACATTTATTGAGTGCAGTGATTCTATAGAGGGCTGCTCTGATAACCAAAGTATTCACTGAGTCCAGTTACCAGTTCTGTGAAGAGTGACAGAAGTACCAGAGCCTGGTACTTCTATTTTAGAAGGGCTCTGGAGGACAGAATTACCTAAAATGTTTTTAATTCCTTTGGCCGTCTGGCTTTGCTGAGTTAAGGAAGACTCAAGTATCCACAATCTAAGCAGACAAACCAATTAGATGTTAAAATCCCAGAGGCTAGAACTAAGCTGTCAAAAGAGAGTGAGCGTGGAGAGGTCATTATGCAGTAATTATAAGAACCTAGGCAAAAACCTAAAAGAAAAAAAGGCATATTGGCATGTTGTAAAACTCTTTGAGAGGTTAGCAATTTGCTTAGTTTTGTTGACAAGTAGGCTAGAATAGATGATGTTTCATCAGAAAGTAGGATTCCTTGGACTGTATATTATCATGCTATTGAAAACTCAGCTGAAAGGACTTTGAGAAAAAGCAACAGGTTTGAAAATCACCTGAAGTAAGGAAAAAAATACTTGGGCCATAGAAGCTCAAGTGGCAAGAAGCAAAGCCTTCATATCTTTTGTCTTATAACTCATCATCCAGCTGATGTTTTGCCAGTCTGAAAACACCACAGAATCAGATGGTATGTTGGTTTGCATCACAGAGGTGTCCGTGGGAAGAGAAAGCCAGTGGTAATATCTGCCATAATTTTGGCTCTCATGGAATGATTGCCTACCAAGAATATATATTTCTGTTAGTTTTATTTTACTCTCTGAGAAATGGTAGGGTGTATATGTACCACTACAGATGTGCATAAAATGTAGACACTTTGGAGGGAAAAGTAAAGTCTAAATCTATTAACATAAAAACATACTATGTATTAATAGTTAGATAATTTTAAAAGATTAAATACTTTTAATCCAGTACTTCGAGTATACACAAGAAGGTAAAACAAAATCTTTGTTAAAGGAAGGAACGGATGGAGGAAGACGAGAAAGGCTGATGTGATTATAAGGGCCAACGTAGAGGAAATAGGAAACCTCATCTGATGTGTAAATGCACAAGGTATAGCACGGAAAAGTGTGTAAAGACAGAGCAAGGGACTTTAGTAGGGATAGTTGAATTAGTTTCAAAAATGTTAAATCTTGGTGAGTTCTTATTGTTTTCCCCTAAAATGAGAGAGATCCCATCTCTTCCCCAACCCCGATCTCTAATTTTGAGATTGTGTTAAAGTGCATCAAACAATGAAATGAAGTTTGTGGAATCCAGAATTGGCATATAAAATACTTTCCAATATAATGTTCTGTTTTCTTCTGAATGAAATATCATTTGTGTTCATCTGATGAACTTTCTAAAATGTGCATCATGTAAAAAGTCTATTAATAATGTAAATGTAATTTACCTGCTATAACTAAATTAATTTGATATCACCTGATATTAGTTGTCTTTTTTTCCAAAGACAAAGTTTTAATTGTTTCTATTTGTGGAAAAAAGTAGGCCACAGCAATCCAAACTACATTCGTTTTCAGAAAAGTGACTTTCTGAAACCAATTGATTAGAGAGAAAATAATTTTTCTTCAAAATGAATGATGATAAATCTATTTTTATGCTTGAGAGTTGATGAGAATTGTTTTCTTCCCCACTACCCACTGTCTCAGAATGGCAGCTCTGAATTGCTCACTATTGCTTAGCAAGACTGTATGAGCATCATAGTCTAGAAAGTTATAGAGTTAAATAAAGGTCTTGGTCTTGACATGATGCAATAAACTCTCAGAAGGAAACATGCCAATAAATTCATGACAGTTAGACTCTCTACATGAGTCCCCAAACCTTTTGGCATTCATTTAGCTCTATAGCAAGCCGTGCATAAGCCAGATGGGTGGCTAGGTGACACAGGCAGTGAAGGAGAAATTTTGTGACCCATCCTGTGCAGTTTAGGCATGTTCTAACTGTGCCTAGAAGCCTTGCTGCTAAGTCACTTCAGTCATGTCCGACTCTGTGTGACCCCAGAGACGGCAGCCCACCAAGCTCCCCCATCCCTGGGATTCTCCAGGAAAGAACACTGGAGTGGGTTGCCATTTTCTTCACTTTCTTTCTGAAAGTGAAAAGGGAAGGTGAAGTCGCTCAGTCGTGTCTGACCGTCAGCGACCCCATGGACTGCAGCCTACCAGGCTTCTCTGTCCATGGGATTTTCCAGGCAAGAGTACTGGAGGGGGGTGCCATTGCCTAGAAGCCTTATCCTCAATGAATCAAGGCTTCCATTCCGATCTGTAGCTATTGATCTGTAGCACATATTCTTATAGGCTACATGAATGCATATGGAGTAAGAGAAAGACAGGAGAGCTTTTGAGTCATTAACAAGGTTGACGTTTGCTGTTAGTAAAATAATCATGTATTTAAATAGTCAGTTGGTATTGGGAACAAAGTGTGAGGCAGATAAGCAAATGGTTCTTCCTTCTTTTTTTTGCCCCCTTTCCTCCTTGTCACTAAAATGATACTTTTTGGGTATTTGTCTTTCTAAACTATTCTACTATGTGTGTGTGCTCATTTGCTTCAATCGTGTCTGCCTGTTTCCATCCCATGGACGGAGGTCACTAGGTTCCTCTGTCCCTGGGATTCTCCAGAGGCAAGAATACTGGAGTGGGTTGCCATTTCCGCCTCCAGAGGATCTTCACAACCCAGAGATCAAACCGGAGTCTCCTGCAGCTCCTGCATTCGCAGGTGGATGCTCTACCACTTGAGCCAGCTGGGAAGTCCCACACTCTTCTACTATAGTTGTTATTTAGCAGTGTCTTCTATGTACCAGGCACTGGATTAGGTGCTAGTCTTGTATTGTTCCCCTTTCTCATCCACACACAGTTAAGATAAGTTTGTTTTCTGCAGAAGAGGAAGGTAATGACCAGTCAAGAAAACTTGCCCAAGGTCTCAGAATTTCCGAAATAGGCACAATGATATTTAGGTTAAGTTGCATATGTAATTTTCTCAACAAAACTCAATTTAGATGTACTCATTCACAAGAAGTTTGTATTGTTGACATGCAATGAGGAAAAATCGAAAAAGCTTTAAATGTTGCTTTTTGACATCATGAATAATTTTTTTTCCTTGAAAAACAAACCCTTCAGATCGTCGAAAAGAATACCATTGAGGCACAAAAAAGTATTTTTGGATATTACTGATGCCAGATACAGCTATCTGGGTCAATTTCAGCTTCTAGAATATATCACATTTGTTTGGTTTTGTCTTCTTTTATTGTCCCCCAATTTGGCCCTCTACAGGAATTATTTCCTGTAACGCACCATGGTGGTGGTTTAGTCACTAAGTCATGTCTGACTCTTTGCAACCCCATGGACTGCAGCCCGCCAAGCTCCTCTGTCCGTGGGATTCTCCAGGCAAGAATAGTGGAGTGGGTTGCCATTTTCTTCTCCAGGAATCGAACCCAGGTCTCCTGCCCTGGAGGCAGATTCTGTACTGACTGAGCTATGAGGGTAGATTAGATAATGCACCATTCATCAGTCTAATCCCTATTTACCCCTCAGTTTCTGGGTTCAGATGTCATTTCCTCAAGAGAAGGGTGTCATGTGCCCCAGCTTTGTGCTCCCATCACAGACTACACTTGCCTCCTTGCATGCTTGTATCTCCTACTTGAGTGTAAGCGTCCAGAGTGTCTGTTTTCTTCAGCCTTGTATCCCCAGAACCAGCCCACTGCAGAGAAGGTACTCAAATATTTACTGTATATACATTAAAGTACGAGTGAATATCAGACCTGCTAAAGTCAGATGAGAATTGTACTGTTTTATTAAGGGATAGAGAGGAATAGAAAAGGAGGGCTATTTCAAAGTCATGACTGGACCTTAATAAAATGATGATGATGATGGTGAGGAGAGACAGATGTGCGATGTAGAGCAAAGATAGAATCAGGCAGCAGTCTTGGATATGAACACTTGGTGTTTGACCTTGGACATGTCACTTAGCTTCTCAGAACTTGTTTCCACATGTCTAGGAATGGCTTGTTAGATTAGTTTGATGTGTGCCTGCTATGTAGGATGATTATTGTATTCTGAAGGGTGTGAGAAAAGTATTATTCTCTTGAATGAATGTACTTGGTTCTTTGCATTTTTTCTTTGTTCCCTATTGAAATAGATGCTGAGCCCTTGTATTTTTTTCTTATTTTTATTTTTTACACTTGTTTTCCTTTCTGTAGTTACATTTTCCTTCATGAGAATCGTTGTATGCAGAAACTTCTATGGCTTCCTTTAACACAGGAGAATATGCAACATTGAAAGGGTTTTAGCAAATGACTAAAAGACGCTTTTGAAAAATTACACCACCCTACCTAGCACAACCCATTCCCTTTTTACATGTAACTTCCCATAAGAACAGATTCTCATATAGTTATGATTTTAATGTATATGTATACCTATATTTACTGCATATATATTAAAGTATGAGTGAATATCAGATTATATCAATATCATATATATATATATTTATATGCATTACTTTCTACCCTTTCTGCTCAATATCCCATAGTAAGTGTTATGTGTGCTTCCAGAATCAAAAATACCCTGGGAAAATGGCTCTATTACATCAGTGGTTCTTTAAGCCATTTTCATTGGTGACCATTACATAGTCTTAATGCAGTAGTCCATTTAACATTTATTGTGTTTGCTTAATTATTTCATCACCTTTCTTTTGGCATAGACTCCTAACCTTTTAATTATGGCAAAATATTCAAGAGGTTAATGAAACAAGCCCCAGAGGAGCTTCTGGTACAATGCAGTGGCACAGGCTTATTTCCTTGGCTGAAATCTGATTGTGTGAAAGAACAGTATGCACCTCGGTGTAGGCTAGCAATTCTGCTATCAGATAAATGATTGCACCTTCACTGGGCTGGCTCCCTTTATTTGAGCTACTGGTTGTGGAGCTGAGAAATAGAAGCCTGCATGGAGAATGAAGGCCCAGACTTTTCTTTTTTTTTTTTTTTTTTAACTGAAATGTCAAGCTATGTGACTATGCCCGGCAGAAGACGACCCCCTGCGAGATGTGATAAGCCCCAGGCCTGCTCCACACACTCCGCTGAAAATGCCGTGGGAGGGCTTCCCAGGCTGATGGAACTAATGACAGTAATAGCTCTGGGTAATTTGTCTTTTTCCTTACTGTGCACATTCTCTACATGGGGTGCACTTTACACCTACCACTGGCCTCACATCTGGAATGCTACCACCCTCTCAGGCCTGATTCAGCTAGGTTGAATTCTCCTAAAGCAAATCTGACCTCTAATTTTCTTAATAATTCAGGATTATGCTAATGTTACTCAGCAGCCAGTGAAGAACAGTACAGGAGCACTGAAGAAAGCTTAAGCCAGCGTATTGGGCGCATGACCAAGTTTTCCCTGCATATTGAGTTAGAATTGTTTTCCTCTCTATCCTTCTAAGAGAGAAAATGTACATTTTGGAAATATGTGTAATTCACATTATTTCTACATCATTTCCGGTTGTAGGACATCCTCTGCTTAAGAATTATTGTTTCTTTTCGTTGGTAAACAGATTTTCTACAGAGGATTTATAAGAATCCTAACGATAGATTTGGGTTTCTAATTCTAACTGTAAAAGATACTTACATAGTTAAAGAGACTGACAAAATAATTTCAGGAATAGATAAAGCAGACCTCACAGCAGCGTAATCTCATAAATGCAGAGTGCTTTCAGGAACATTTTAACAATAAAAATCCTGTTTTAGTGCTGGTTCCGTAACAAGAAGACTCTACTTTTAATATCGTATTTATGTCTCATATTTTCTGTATATATGTATAAAATAGCCATATTATTAAAAGTGTGAACATCAGAGCATATCTTTTAGAAAAACATAAATGGGCTCAAGTTTTTAAAAAATGTTGTATACATTTAAAGGGTCAACTCTCCAAACCTAGCTCTCTGTGAATAAAGGGAGAATAAAATATCTTCATACATTAGTTTGTGAAAGATTCTCCCAGAGAGCAAGAGATTTTCAGCCATCCTGGAGTTGGAGAACTACACTATTTGCCAGAAAAAATTGGTATGCTTGTATTGGTATCTGAATCATTGTCAACATACCTGCAAAGTTATTTCTAAGTTATAAATAAACACTCAGTTTTATTAGTTTTTTCTTCAATTCAGGTACAGGAAGGTGCTAGTGGAACATTTTATTTCGAAGACTGAAGATTGTGCACAAAAATTACAAATTTATTTTTGTTAGTAATTTATGTTTCTCACAAACAATGTAGAAATTGTAAATAATTTTCTATAAATAATGTCTGTGGCTATAATTGGTAAACAAAATGATAAATCATCAGCAATTGTGGACTCTCTCAGCATCTCTGTTGACTCAATTGCTCAAAGTCCACACTGATTTAAAGGCAGAAGAGTTTGCATCTCTAAGGATCAAATCACCTCAGAATTTAACCATGGACTCAGACCACTCTGTTAAACCTAATAAGTACCTCCTAAACAAGTGGTGGGACTTCCCAGGTGGCGCAGTGGTAAAGAATTTGCCTGCCAGTGCAGGCGACGCAGATCTGGGTTCAATCCCTGGATTGGGAAGATCCCCTGGCTTGGAAATGGCAACCCACCCCAGTATACCTGCCTGGGAAATTCCATGAACCAAGGCGCCTGTGTGTCAGATGCAACTGAGGACATGCATACACACACACACACATACACACACACAGATGGTACACGAGGATTTAGCAAAGAATTTTTTTTCTTGGACTCCTAAGAGGTAGGCACTTACTCCTTAGTTTAGGGTAAAACCATTCAAATTAGGGAGGAAAAAACAGATGAAAGAGGAATGGCAAGCGGAGTGTCCCTCCAGGAACCATTCCCTTCTGCCAGGTCTGAGCCACTAGAAAGGATTGCTCGAGGGAAACAATGATCATCATTATCCCTGGGTGAAGCAAAGGAGGCTGCAGAATGTTTGCTAGAGAGGTTGACCGTGACAGGTGTGCTGTGTACCGTGTGTACTGTGTGTGTACTGAACTGACCCTTCCGGGCCTCATCCTCTCGGGCAAGACTTGGGCACGGAGTGGAGCCTTCTGCCTAAATGACAGATCATGGGGAACGAGGTTGCTAAGAGCAGTTCAGCCTATGAGTTTGGGGTTAAACGAGGGTGATGCTTTATATATATTTATATATAAAGAGCGTGCAAGAGCGTGTAATATACTTATATACTGTAATAATATATTTATATAATATAAATATATATAATATATATAAAGTGTATAATATAATATTTTATATATATATAATGCTTTAAGATATTTTTGACAAAAAACTAATTAGGTGATATAATGTGATTTCAGTAGAATCTGTGAAGGATGAAATACCACTCAGTTCATTTTACTGAATTAGTTGATCGTCTAGTGAGGAGAGATCTATAAGGACACTCTATTCATGACAAGACCAAAGTTGACCATACTGGCTGTTTTAACCAACACTTTCCATTTATTGAGTCAGGATCCTCATATGCACCATCTTAAACACTCCTCACAGCAGCTCCAGATGGTCCATATTGTTACTGAGAAGGAAGCTGAAGATCGGAGGAGTTCAGTACAGATATAAACCAAGATTTGTCTCACAGCAAAACCCTCAGTGGGCTTCCCAGGTGGCTCCGTGGTAAAGAATCCACCTGCCAGTGCAGGAGATGCAAATTCAATCCCTGGGTCAGAAAGATCCCCTGGAGAAAGGAATCGCAACCTGCTCCAGTATTCTTGCCTGGAAAATTCCATGAACAGAGGAGCCTGGCGTGCTGCAGTTCCATGGGATCGCAAAGAGTCGGACACGACTGCGTAACTGAACACTAACACTAATGCCCTCTGTTCATTCATCTCCTCTCTCATTCCCTAGTCCACTCTTCCTCCTCTTCCTCATCCCTTTCCCCAGCATTTGTCATTTTACTCTCAATAGTCAGCAGAGTTCTAAGAAAGCCAAGATCTGTAGGAAGAAAGAATCAGGTGTATGGGGCCTTGAATTCCACTTCTGCTGGTTGGGTGACCACAGGCAGTTACTCAAACTCTCCAGATCTCACTGTTCTTCTTGACAAACCATGGGTAATCCTAACTCAGAGAAGACTTAGTGAGAAAAAATCAGATAAACTGCTGAGCATGGCAGGCACTCAGTGAGTGCCAGGCATTAATTTATAATGATAACTCTCCCAGTCAGAGTTTGAGACTTTTTCTTTTCTTTCCTTTGAGAATCTGAAGTAGAGGTCTTTACAAATCCATATCCCTTTTCTTTAGAAGTCTTCTAAAATGGAAGCACATTTAACAGAAAGTCATATTTACTTACGTTTTTATAAAACAAGGCATCAGGATATTTGGGCACAGTTACCATATGCGAAATAGTCTTTGAAATATTTTTCTTTAAACCAGTTTCTTTAGTTGGTAAAAATGATAAGCATGGAATTTTGATTTAGGAAGTAGTCAAGATTTTATGAGCTTCCTTGGTGGTCCAGTAGGTAAAGAATACACCTGCAATGCGGGAAACTGCCTGCAGTGCAGGAGACCCAAGTTTGATCCCTGGGTCAGGAAGATCCCCTGAAGGAGAAAACGGCAACGTACTCTAGTATTCTTGCCTGGAAAATGCCATGGACAGAGACTGGCAGGCTATAGTCTGAGGGGTCTTATGAGTTGGACATGACTTAGCGACTAAACCACCATCAAGCTTTTATAGCTGATTCTAGAGAGATGCTGATAGTCATTTATCTTGAACTGCCTTCCTGCTAGTAGCACCTTGCCTCGAGAGGTGCTTCTTTGTATATTGAGGGTAGAATGGGGATGGTAACTAGTCCTTAAGAGAATAGAGTGTATAGATAAGTATTCTGGGACCATCAGCCATTGTGCTTTCATTGATTTCATATACATTTATTGAACTCAAAAACAATGTCTAAGTTCAATGAGATTACAAGACTATGTTTTAAAAAAGGCCCTTTGAAGCAAAGCAGCTTATTATTGAGTAGGGGTATATAAACTGACGCAAACCTGTGTAGTGGGGAAAAATTGACTTCAAAAGAGGAAGGAATCACTTCAGCTGAAAGGACTAGCCTTCATGGATGGGTGATTTTTGAACTGATTTATAGGGTTAGGGTTGGGTTGAAACGGGTTATAGAGTAGGGTCTTCCCTGGTGGCTCAGAGAGTAAAGTGTCTGCCTGCAATATGGGAGACCTGGGTTTGATCTCTGGGTCAGAAAGATGCCCTGGAGAAAAAAATGGCAACCCACTCAAATACTCTTGCCTGGAAAATGCCACAGACGGAGGAGCCTGGTAGGGTGCAGTCAATGAGATTGCAAAGAGTCACAAGAGTGCTCAAAGTGAAGTGAGCAACTTCACTTCTCAGAGTAGGAAGGACTTGGATGAAGATAAGGAGAAGGCAATAAAACAATAGAATGGGAAAGACTAGAGACCTCTTCAAGAAAATTAGAAATACCAAGGAAACATTTCATGCACAGATGGGCTCAATAAAGGACAGAAATTGTATGGACCTAACAGAAGCAGAAGGTATTAAGAAGGTATTAAGAAGAGGTGGTAAGAATACACAGAACTGTATAAAAAAGATCTTCATGACCCAGATAATCATGATGGTGTGCTCACCACCTAGAGCCAGACATCCTGGAATGTGAAGTCAAGTGGGCCTTATGAAGCATTACTACATACAAAGCTAGTGGAGGTGATAGAATTCCAGCTGAGCTATTTCAAGTCCTGAAAGATGATGCTGTGAAAGTGCTGCACTCAATATGCCAGCAAATTTAGAAAACTCAGCAGTGGCCACAGGACTGGAAAAGGTCAGTTTTCATTCCAATTCCAAAGAAAGGTAATGCCAAAGAATTCTCAAACTACCACACAATTGCACTCATTTCACATGCTAGTAAAGTAATGCTCAAAATTCTCCAAACCAAGACTTCAACAATACGTGATCCATGAACTTCTAGATGTTCAAGCTGGTTTTAGAAAAGGTAGAGGAACCAGAGGTCAAATTGCCAACATCTGCTGGATTATGGAAAAAGCAAGAGTGTTCCAGTAAAACATCAACTTCTGCTTTATTGACTCTGCCAAAGCCTTTGACTGTGTGGATCACAATAAACTGTGGAAAATTCTTCAGGAAATGTGAATACCAGACCACTTGACCTGCCTCTCAAGAAATCTGTATGCAGTTCAGGAAGCAACAGTTAGAACTGGACACGGAACAACAGACTGGTTCCAAATAGGAAAAGGAGTGCATCAAGGCTATATATTGTCACCATGCTTATTTAACTTATATGCAGATTACATCATGAGAAACGTTGAGCTGGAGGAAGCACAAGCTGCAATCAAGATTGCTGGGAGAAATATCAATAACCTCCGATGTGCAGATGACACCACCTTTATGGCAGAAAGTGAAGAACTAAAAAACCTCTTGATGAAAGTCAAACAGGAGAGTGAAAAAGTTGGCTAAAAGCTCAACATTCAGAAAACAAAAATCATGGCATCTGGTCCCATCACTTCATGGCAAATAGATGGAGAAACAGTGGAAACAGTGTCAGAATTTATTTTCTTGGGCTCCAAAATCACTGCAGATGGTGACTGAAGCCATGAAATAAAAAGGTATATACTCCTTGGAAGAAAAGTCTGACCAACCTAGTTCAGTTCAGTCACTCAGTCACGTCCAGCTTTTTGCAACCCAATGAATCACAGCACGCCAGGCCTCCCTGTCCATCACCAACTCCCAGAGTTTACTCAAACTCATGTCCATCGAGTCGGTGATGCCATCCAGCCATCTCATCCTCTGTCGTCCCCCTTCTCCTCCTGCCCCCAATCCTTCCCAGCATCAGGGTCTTTCCCAGTGAGTCAACTCTTCACATGAGGTGGCCAAAGTTTTGGACTTTCAGCTTTAGCATCAGTCCTTCCAATGAACACCCAGGACTGGTCTCCTTTAGGATGGACTGGTTGGATCTCCTTGCAGTCCAAGGGACTCTCAAGAGTCTTCTCCAGCACCACAGTTCAGAAGCTTCATTTCTTCAGTGCTCAGCCTTCTTCACAGTTCAACTCTCACATCCATACATGACCACTGGAAAAATCATAGTCTTGACCAGACAGACCTTTGTTGGCAAACCTAGAGAGCATATGAAAAAGCAGAGACACTACTTTGCATACAAAGGTCCATCTAGTCAAAGCTATGATCTTTCCAGTAGTCATGTATGGATATGGGAATTGGACTATAAAGAAAGCTGAGTGACGAAGAATTGATGCTTTTGAACTGTGGTGTTGGAGAAGACTCTTGAGAGTCCCTTTGACTGCTAGAAGATCCAACCAGTCAGTCTTAAGCGAAATGTGTCCTGAATGTTCACTGGAAGGACTGATGCTGAAGCTGAAACTCCAACACTCTGGCCACCTGATGTGAAGAACTGACTCATTTGAAAAGACCCTGATGCTGGGAAAGATTGAGGGTGGGAGAAGAAAGGGGCGACAGAGGATGAGATGGTTGGATGGCATCACTGTCTCAATGGATATGAGTCTGGGTAAACACTGGGAGTTGGTGATGGACAGGGAGGCCTGGTGTGCTATAGACCATAAGGTCGTAAAGAGTTGGACAGGACTGAGTGACTGAACTGAACTGACTGAAGGAGAAGGCATTTCAGATGGAGAAAGGGCTGCGCAGAACAAACAAAGGTTTAGAACCAGTAGCCTGAGAGCCACGTGTGCAGGGAACAGCAGAAGGCTTGCTCTGATGAGCACAGAGATGGAGTTCACCCTAAGTTGACAGCCAGTGACCTGTGGAGCTTATGAAATGTCCTCGCTCCCAGGCCTCTCCCCAACCTGAGACGAGGTTCAGGAATCAGCATATTTAATCCATGTGTGCTAAGTCATTACAGTCATGTCCAACTCTTTGTGACATTATGGACTGTAACCTGCCAGGCTCCTCTGTCCATGGGATTCTCCAGGTACAGATACTGGAGTGGGTTGCTATGCCTTCCTCAAGGGGATATTCCTGAGCCAGCAGGGATAGAACCCATGTTGCTTATCTCCTGCATTGGCAGGCAGGTTCTTTGCTGGTAATTTCTGATGGAACCACTGAGAAACAGGCATGGCTGGGTGACTGAAAGTAAAGGGATGACTGAAGGGTAGACAAGTAGCTCTTTGCCCAGGATGCTCCTGCAATAGGGTCACGGGGAGAGTTCCCTCCTCCTTCCTCTTTCCCTTCCTCCCTGTCTTCATTCCTTTCTTCCTTCTATAATTTTCTTTCTTCCTCCTCTTCTGTTCTTCCTCCTGCTTCTTCTTCTCCTCCCTCTTTATTTCTGCTTCCTCTTTTCCTTCTCTCTCTCCCTCTCCTACCTGAGCCTCGGGCCAATTACATCTGAATTTCTGAGATTGGGGCCTTTGTATCAATGCATATATGCATTTTGCTTTTTGTTATAGGAAGATTTACATATGTATAAAAGTAGGCAGTGCAGGACAGTGAACACCTCTGCACCCACCCCATCACCCAACTTCTACAGTTGTAAACTCTCCTCCACCCAGTCTCATTTCACTTGTACCCCTACTGATCCCCATCTTCTCTATTGTTTTGAGGCAGATCTTGGACATTATAAAATTTCATCCATAACATTTCAGTGCGTGTGTGCTCAGTCACTTCAGTCATGTCTGACTCTTTGTGACCCTATGTTCCTCTGTCCATGGGATTCTCCAGGCAAGAATATTGGAGTGGGCTCCCATGCCCTCCTCCAGCGGATCTTCCTGAGATCAAACCCACATCTCCTGTGTTTCCTGCATTAGCAGGCAGATTCTTTACTGCTGAGCTTCCAGGGAAGCTGCAACATTTCAGTTTGTATTGCTAAATAAGGACATACAATGATACCATACTTTCATAATATCATGAAATAGCCAGTTGTGTTTCAATTGGTTACTGTTTCATCAGTGTGAATGTTTGTGTACAGTTTTCTACAGATTGTTTGAATTAGAATTTTGATGATTAGATAGCATCACTGACTCAATGGACATGACTCTGAGCAAATGCTGGGAGATTGTGAAGGACAGGGAAGCATGGTATGCTGCTCTGGGTCTCCAAGAGTCAGAAATGACTTAGTGACTGAACAACAACAACACAATAATGTGGGCTGGGATATCTCTTTAAATATATAATATCCCCTCTTTATTTCTCTCTCTCTGTTCAAAAAACTAGATTGTTCTTCAAAATTTTCTTTACTCTGCATTTTGCCGGTTTCTTTCCTATGGTATCATTTAGCATCAGTTCAGTCACTTAGTCATGTCTGACTCTGCAACCCCATGGACTGCAACATGCCAGGCTTCCCTGTCCATCAGCAACTCCCAGAGTTTGCTCAAATTCATATCCATAGAGTCGGTGATGGAGTCAGTGATGCCATCCAACCATCTCATCCTCTGTCGTCCCCATCTCCTCCTGCCTTCAATCTTTTCTTTCCCAGCATAAATGTCTTTTCTAATGAGTCAGTTTTTCACATCAAGTGGCCAAAGTATTGGAGCTGTAGCTTCAGCATTAGTCCTTCCATTGACCATTTAGGACATATTTCCTTTAGGATCGACTGGTTTGATCCTCTTGCAGTCCAAGTTACTCTCAAGAGTCTTCTCCATCACCACAATTCAAAAGCATCAGTTCTTTGGCACCCAACTTTCTTTATGGTCCAACTCTTGCATCCATATATGACTACTGGAAAAACCAGAGCTTGGACTATAAGGACCTTTGTTTGCAAATTAATGTCTCTGATTTTAATATGCTGTCTAGGTTTGTCATAGCTTTTCTTCCAAGGAGCAAGCGTCTTTTAATTTTATGGCTGCAGTCACCATCTGCAGTGATTTTGGAGCCCAAGAAGATAAAGTCTCTCACTGTTTCCATTGTTTCTCTATCTATTTTCCATGAAGTCATGGGACTGGATGACATGAACTTTGTTTTTTGAATGTTGAGTTTTAAGCTAGCTTTTTCACTCTCCTCTTTCACCTTCATCAAGAGGCTCTTTTAGTTCTTCTTCACTTTCTGCTATAAGGGTAGTGTCATCTGCACATCTGAGGTTATTGATATTTCTCCCAGCCGTCTTGATTCCAGCTTCTGCTTCATCCATTCTGGCATTATGCATGATGTCCTTTGCATGTAAGTTAAATAAACAGGGTGACAATATATAGCCTTGACTTACTCCTTTCCCAATTTGGAACCAATCCATTGTTCCATGTCTGGTTCTAACTGTTGCTTATTGACCTACATACAGATTTCTCAGGAGGCAGGTCAGGTGATCTGATATTCACATCTCTTTAAGAATTTTCCATAGTTTTTGTGATCCACACAGTCAAATGTTTTGGCATAGTCAATGAAGCAGAAGTAGATGTTTTTCAGGAATTTTCTTACTTTCTCTATGATTCAGCAGATGTCAGCAATTTGATCTCTGGTTGCTCTGCCTTTTCTAAATCCAGCTTGACCATCTGGGAGTTCTTGGTTCACATACTATTGAAGCCTGACTTGGAGATTTTTGAGCATCACTTTGCTAATGTGTGAGATGAGTGCAGTCGTGCAGTAATTCAAATTACATTCTTTGGCATTGCCTTTCTTTGGGCTTGGAATGAAAACTGACCTTTTCCAGTCCTGTGGCCACTGCTGAGTTTCCCAAATTTGCTGGCATATTGAGTGCAGCACTTTCACAGCATCATCGTTTAGAATTTGAAATAGCTCAGCTGGAATTCCATCACCTCCACCAGCTTTGTTCGTAGTGATGCTTCCTAAGGCCCACTTGACTTCACATTCCAAGATATCTGGCTCTAGGTGAGTGATCACACCACCCTGGATCTGGGTCATGAAGATCTTTTTTGTATAGTTCTTCTGTGTACTCTTGCCACCTCTTCTTCATATCGTCTGCTTCTGTTAGGTCCATACCGTTTCTGCATACTAGCATATGAAACATATTTAGTATATTTTCTCGTTATTTATAGTTGGATCCAGAGGTTTTAAAAGATTTCTGTTCCAGTTTTTTTTCAAGACCAATATCTAAGTAATGATGTGTTCTTTCATTATGACCGCTTAATATCTGTTTGCTTCTCTTATTAATATGTTAGCAACCACTGATGAGCAATGCCTTGATCCATTAATTTAACAGAAATTTCAAAATGATGATATTCTATCATCTCTCATTAACTTGTTGAAATGCTTCTATAAAGAGACATTTTCTTTCATCTGCTAGTTGCTTAAAAAGTGGTACAGTCTAGACAGGAAAAGCAGGATGCATGATTCTTTTCCTTATTTACCAGTTTGAAAAATAATGAATTTGTTCATTAGCATTGTACAGTAAATTCAATTATTTAGTTAGTTTATTTAGTATTACTGTGAATTTAAACATGCTTGGCATATTCCAGTCCATTGCAATGTTACTGTTACTGATACTCAATTCTTTCTTTGCCTGGTGGGGACTTCTTCACAAACTTCTTCAGTTTGGCTCCAGAGTTCTTCTGACATGACCTTAACAGTATTTAAAACATTATTTACTTTCTAGTATGACAGAATGTATCAGGATCATGTAGGACACTTCCTGTCCCAAACCTGAGGTCGAGCTTTGATATCTTTCATTGGGAAACCATATTTTAAGATTACATGCTGGATACTAGTGGTTTGCACTGCTATTAGGCTATACTTCTAAGCCTTTTAAATGGAAAATGCCAGAGAAGATTTTATTTTCTAAGATACTCTCACCTCAAAGATCTATAGATACATTCCGTTCAAACTCAGTACCACAGGGTTTGTTTTATGTCAGTATGTTTTTTCCCTAAGTCTCTTCCGAATCCCAGTTTTCAATGATATGAGGAATGTTAGAAGAATATTTTATAATAAGCCATTTGCTTTGGCTTGTAGTGATCACACAAAAGTTTCAGATTAACAACAAACACATCTTTTCTAATAATATTATTAGTGGAACCTTTGTTATCTTTTTACTTCTCTGGTGGCTCAGACAGTAAAGCATCTGTCTACAATGTGGGAGACCTGGGTTCGATCCCTGGGTCGGGAAGATCTGCTGGAGAAGGAAATGGCAATCCACTCCAGTACTATTGCCTGGAAAATCCCATGGACAGAGGAGCCTGATAGGTTACAGTTCATGGGATCGAAGAGTCGGACACGACTGAGTGACTTCACTTTCACTTTCATGCCACTAGGGGTTACAGTCAGTTTGCATGCATGCTCAGACACTTCAGTCCTGTCCAACTCTTTGTGACCCCATGGACTGTAGCCCGCCAGGTTCATCTGTCCATGGGATTCTCCCGACAAGAATACTGGAGTGGGTTGCCATTTCCTCCTCCGGGGGATCTTCCTGACCTAGGGATCGAACCCGTGTCTCCTGTGTCTCTTGCATTGCAGGCAGATTTTTTACCACTGAGCTACCGGGAAGCCCACAGTCAGTTTATCTATTTGATTGCACCAGCAATTGGTTTTCTATTAAAGCTCATTTTATTTTCATTTAAAGAGGCTAATTTATAAGTTTAATTTTCTTTTATAATTGTGTAGGATATTTACATGTTTCCCATGTTAAATTTACAAATCAAGTTACTGTCAAAGTAATTTAGCCTGTCCCACCAGTCCACTGTAGTACTCTTGCCTGGAAAATCCCATGGACATAGGAGCCTTGCAGGCTATAGCCCATGGGGTCACAAAAGATTCGGGCATGACTTAGCAGCTAAACAACAACAACAAAACTACACCAGCCTATATACTTCTTCCCCTTATGGATAACCATTTAAACAATGTGTGGTTTGTCATTCTGTTGTTTATGTTCAGTAGATCATTATTAATCTCCCCCAGTGATCTTATGTAGAGTAACTGGAGATCCTTTACTATAGAAACTGATGACCTGAAATGTTAATCTTGTGGAACAGAGATTTTGTACAGTGTTTTAAAAACTGTATTTCCTACATCTAGATTAGTGGCCAGGACCTAGCAGGTGATCAATAAATGTATTGAACGAATGAATGCTTATTAGAAACCTGGGATCAGAAGAGAGGAGCAAAGATGAGCTCTTTTGAAAAGTTAATCTGACAGCAGTGATTAAGGTAGCTTGGACAGAAAAGCTGAAAGCTGGGTCAGCAGTTTAGAGGTGATTAATTGGAAGATAGTAATTTTGAAGGAAGACACAAACACGCAAGAGAGTGTGTGTGTGAATTCCATGAATTGGCAAGGTGCACTGGGCTGGCCGCACTGATCTTACTTACTCATGTGTCCATGGTGAGCTGGCAGGCTGCTTGGCCTCACTATATCCTTGGCAGTTGGCAGGCTTTTGCCTGGAGATGTCTGATTGTTATCTGTGTCACCTCACTTCTTGGGGTCTTTTCATCTTTCATCCTACAGGAGGCTAGCTTGGGTTCTTTTTCATCCATGATGGTCTTAGGATACCAGTATAATAAAAGGCAAGCTCCAAGATGCAAGTGTTTCTCCCTCATTTCTCTGCTGTGGCATGCTTGCTAAGGTTCTGCTGGCCAGAGGAAGCCATAGTGACAACTCTGATCCAGGCGGTGAAGAGTTAGACTTTAGCTCTTGGAAGGGAAGATTTATGACTACTTTGAGTTTCCCCATGTGAGACTGTTTGAAACAGATACATGAGAAAGTCATCTACTTCTTATAATGTTTAGTTCTAGTCCCTTACATGGTTATTAGTTTCAACTTTGTGTCCTTTCTCATGCCCTTTCCTGAAACTTTTTTTTTAAATCCACATGGTTCATTTTGAGTTCCATATCCTCATATTCCAAACCATCCTTGTCTAGTATTTCACTTATAAAAATTTCTTTAGTATCTCTGCTTTTACCTTGGTGATTGCCTTTTAATTATACACTGTTTTGTGTTTTTGTTCTCTAAATTCTTTATGTATGCTTCTCCTGAATTCTCCTTTAACTTGTCTTATATTTCTGGTGGAATATTTGGTGAATTTCAAATAGTACTGGAATCTAAGTTCTCTATAATTATTACTTGAATTTTGGATTGACTAAGAGAACCCTTCTGGAATTCAACCTTACCAAACCCTCTTTGCTTCAGTTTCTAGAGGATCTGTCCAATCATGATTTGCCATGTCTAAATACAATGGTTAAAGCTTCCCTTGTGACTCAGCTGGTAAAGAATCCGCCCACAATGGGGGAGACCTGGGTTCGATCCCTGGGTTAGGAAGATCCCCTGGAGAAGGGAAACGCTACCCACTCCAGTATTCTGGCCTGGAGAATTCCATGGACTGTACAGTTCATGGGATCACAAAGAGACACGGCTGAGAGACTTTCAATTTCACTTTCAAAGCATTCTGGTTAAATTTAGTAGATGACTTGTTTTTAAGTATTTTGGCAATGGGATCAAATCAGTTAAAATAGTTTTATTGTGCTTTTTGAATGACTTTATACATGCAAAGATACCACTTTTAAGCCTTGTATTATAAAACCCTTAATAAGCCATGTGCATTTCTAAGGAAGGGTCTTGCTGTGGTCTGCATAGTAAAACAAAGCAAGCAGCAGAGATTGTGATAATCCAGAGTGTGGATTATCACCCTTCCAATGAGAAAGACCTTGTTGGGAGACATCCTTTATCATGTTGGAGAAATCTCAAGGAGACTTAGTGGTAAGAGAGAAAAATAAAGATGAAGGCTAACAGGACAAGTGGGAGAGAACAGGGTAGGTAGTGCAATGCTAGGACAGCAGAATGAACTACAGCTTCTGCTTTGATTTCATTTCCATGGGTTGCAGAAGAGTACTTAGAAATCCTCAGAGTAGGAAGAACTGAAGAAGCCCTTTCCTTATCCTTATTGAACATTGCAGAGAAATGTGAAGGCAAATGGTGATGCTGCTGAGAGAGAAAAAGATTGGGTGGGATCATTCTAGATCCTGGAAGAGAGAAAGAAAAGGAGGTGAAATGGAATTTATGCAAAAGCCTCTCCTCTTAAGACAGTGGTGATCTTTGCAGCGTGGTTGAATAGATCTCTACCCAGTTATGGGTGAAGTTTTAAATTCAAATGAAAACTGCCCATAAGGCCTGACTCTAATGAAATTATTTGTGATATGATCCACCATTTTGGTGTAGGATGCTGAGGGTATTAAAAATTGTGGTGGTTTTTTTTTTTAATAATGAGAGATTTTTGTTTTGTCTGAAGAGTGTCAATTTAGACTAAAATGAACCTCAAAAGTCTACATCTGTCTCCTATTTAAAAAAAGAACTACAGAGGAGTTAATATGTATATATGGAAAGAAATGAGACTTAGCAGTATGCGTAGCAATTCATCAGTGAGACAGCTACTAGTGCACAGAAGTCTAATAGATGCTGTCATTTTTAATAATTGTTGGAGACTGCTTGTCAGCAGATTGGATTGTTTGTCATAGACACTGACAAACTAAAGTATCTGGATCTTGAACTTATTGCATATGTTTTAAATATTTAGGTAAATATATTATACATGCATGTGTATATTTTTAATGAGATGAATTTTTTCCTTTGTTGCAAAGTTTCAGGATTTGTCTAATGAGGCCTGAAATCTTTTTACTAAATGGTGGAACTTGTTATGATATTTATATCCCATAACATCCAATCATCCTGGTTTTAATGAAAATATTTTCCTTAAATATTTTGAAAGTAAAGCATCTTCACTGAATCAAAAGTGACATTTTAATTTGAACTCTTCACTATGGAAAGAGTTTGCAGTCAAAATTTGTCATTAAAAAAACTTGATTAAATGAAAAATAATGATATGCTGGGTTGCTCCTACAAGCCTCTGGAGCAGAAATGCTGAAGTTACTATATTTTAATACTTGGTTGGCTTCTTTTACAGCCATGCAGGGATTAAGTGGGAGGCAGCTCTCAGTGCAGCTGGAAAAGGCCATGGCCTTAAACTCAGAAGAACTGCATTTAAGACAGAACCTCCCCTGGTGGCTCAGATGGTAAAGAATCTGCCTGCAATGTAGGAGACCTGGGTTTGATCCCTGGGTAGGGAAAATCCCCTGGAGAAAGGAACAGCTACTCACTCCAGTATCCTTGTCTGGAGAATTCCATGGACAGAGGAACCTGGTGGGCTATAATCCATGGGGCTGCAAAAAGTCAGAGACGACTGAAGCAACTAACACTTATCGTTTATCAGTGGGATGATTTTGTTGAAGTAACTTAGTTTCTTCATCCTTAATTGGGATGAATAATAGATATATCACAAAGGCTTCAGACAGTACTGTATGGACAAGTATTACATGCAAATTCTTATAGAAATGTAAGATTATTAAATAGAGTTTTATATGTTTTCTAAGAAATGGTCTTGTTTATATTCAGGTACTTTAAAAATATATTTGTTTCTATATTCTTATTACAAAAGCAATACATGGTGAAGGCAAAACAGAAAAAAGAAAATGAAAATAAACAATAAAGGAGTAACAGAATCATCTATCATCATTCTAAACAATTATTATCACAGGTTTATATCATTTTAATCTGAATTTTTACCTATGCATGTAGGTTTTAAAAGTATACACTGTTGTTGCTGTTGTTGTTCAGTTGCTAAGCTGTGTCTGACTTTATGCAACCCCATGGACTGTAGTACGGCAGGCTTCCCTGTCCTTCACTATCTCCCAGATTTTGTTAAAATTCATATCCATTGAGTTGGAGATACCATCCAACCATCTCATTCTCTGCACTCCTCTTCTCCTTTTGCCTCCAATCTTTCCCAGCATCAGAGTCTTTCCAGTGGTCGACTCTTTGCATCAGGTGGCCAAAGTACTGAAGCTTCAACTTCAGCATCAGTCTTTCCAGTGAATATTGGGGGTTAATTTCATCTAGATTCACTAGTTTGATCTCTTTGAAGTCGAAGGGACTCAAGAGTTTGAAAGCACCCATCCTTTGGTGCTCAGCCTTCTTTGTGGTCCAACTCTCACACATGTACATGACTACTGGAAACACCATAGCTTTACCTAAATGGACCTTTGTTGGCAAAGTAATGTCTCTGCTTTTTAATACAAAGTCTAGGTTTGTCACAGCTTTTCTTCCAAGGAGCACATGTCTTTTCATGGCTGCAGTCACCATCTGCAGTGATTTTGAAGCCCAAGAAAATAAAATCGGTCACTGCTTCCACTTTTTCTCCTTCTATTTACCATGAAGTGATGGGGCCAGATGCTATGATTTTAGCTTTTTGAATGTTGAGTTTTAAGCCAGCTTTTTCACTCTCCTCTTTCACGCTTATCAAGAGGCTTTTTAGTTCCCCTTCACTTTATTCCATTAAAGTGGTATCATCTGAGTATCTGAAGCTGTTGATTGCTATTTCTTCTGGCAATCTTGATTCCAGCTTGTGTTTCATCTAGCCCATCATTTGGTATGATGTACTCTGCATAGAGTTTTGCCAAGAGAACGCACTGGTCATAGTAAACACCCTCTTCAGCAACACATGGACATCATCAGAGGGTCAACACTGGAATCAGATTGATTATATTCTTTGCAGCCAAAGATGGAGAGGCTCTATACAGCCAGCAAAAACAAGACTGGGAGCTGACTGTGGCTCAGATCATGAACTCCTTATTGCCAAATTCAGACTTAAATTGAAAAAAATAGGGAAAACCACTAGACTATTCAGATATGAGCTAAATCAAATCCCTTACAATTATGCAGTGGAAGTGAGAAATGGATTTAAGGGACTAGATCTGATAGACAGAGTGCCTCATGAACTATGGATGGAGGTTTGTGACACTGTACAGGAGACAGGGATCAAGACCATCCACCCCCCCCCCCAAAAAAAAAAGAAATGCAAAAAAGCAAAACGGCTGTCTGAGGAGGCCTTGCAAATACCTGTGAAAAGAAGAGAAGCCAAAAGCAAAGGAGAAAAGGAAAGATATACCCATTTGAATGCAGATTTCCAAAGAATATCATGAAGAGATAAGTAAGCCTTCCTCAGTGATCAATGCAAAGAAATAGAGGAAAACAATAGAATGGGAAAGACTAGAGATCTCTTCAAGAAAATTAGAGATACCAAGAGGATATTTCATGCAAAGATAGGCTCAATAAAGGACAGAAATGGTAAGGACCTAACAGAAGCAGAAGATATTAAGAAGTGGCAAGACTATACAGAGAACTGTACAAAAAAAGATCTTCATGACCCAGATAATCACGGTGTGATCACTCACCTAGAGCCAGAAACCCTGGGATGCAAAGTCCAGTGGTCCTTAGGAAGCATCACCATAAAAAAAGCTAGTGGGGGTGATGGAATTCCAGTTGAGCTATTTCAAATCCTAAAAGATGGTGCTGTGAAAGTGCTGCACTCAATATGGCCAGCCAATTTGGAAAACACAGCAGTGGCCACAGGACTGGAAAAGTCAGTTTTCATTCCAGTCCCAAAGAAAGGCAATGCCAAAGAATACTCAGACTGCCACACAATTGTACTCATCTCACATGCTAGTAAAGTAATGCTCAAAATTCTCCAAGTCAGGCTTCAACAATACATGAACCATGAACTTCCAGATGTTCAAGCTGGTTTTAGAAAAAGCAGAGGAACCAGAGATCAAATTGCCAACATCTGCTGGATCATCAAAAAAGAAAGAGTTCCAGAAAAACATCTACTTCTGCTTTATTGACTTTGCCAAAGCCTTTGACTGTGTGGATCACAATAAACTGCGGAAAATTCTGAAAGAGATGTGAACACCAGACCACCTGACCTGCCTCTTGAGAAACCTATATGCAGGTCAGGAAGCAACAGTTAGAACTGGACATGGAACAACAGACTGGTTCCAAGTAGGAAAAGAAGTACATCAAGGCTGTATACTGTCACCCTGCTTATTTAACTTATATGCAGAGTACATCATGAGAAATGCTGGGATGGAGGAAGCACAAGCTGGAATCAAGATTGCTGGGAGAAACATCAATAACCTTTGACATGCAGATGACACCACCCTTATGGCAGAAAGTGAAGAAGAACTAAAGAGCCTCTTGATGAAAGTGAAAGAGGAGAGTGAAAAAGTTGTCTTAAAGCTCAACATTCAGAAAATGAAGATCATGGCATATGGTCCCATCACTTCATGGGAAATAGATGGGAAACAGCGGAAACAGTGGCTGACTTCATTTTTGGGGGGCTCCCAAATCACTGCAGATGGTGACTGCAGCCAGAAATTAAAAGATGCTTACTCCTTGGAAGGAAAGTTATGACCGACCTAGACAGCATATTAAAAAAGCAGAAACATTACTTTGGCAACAAAGGTCCGTTTAGTCAAAGCTATAGTTTTTCCAATATCATGTATGGGTGAGAGTTGGACTATAAAGATAGCTGAGTCCCGAAGAATTGATGCTTTTGAACTGTCGTGTTGGAGAAAACTCTGGGGAGTCCCTTGGACTGCAAGGATATCCAATCAGTCCATCCTAAAATAAATCAATCCTGAATAATCATTGGAAGGATTGATGCTGAAGCTAAAACTCCAATACTTTGGCCACCTGATGTGAAGAACTGACTCATTTGAAAAGACCTTGGTGCTGGGAAAGTTTGAAGGCAGAAGGAGAAAAGGACGACAGAGGATGAGATGGTTGGATGGCGTAACCAACTCAATGGACATTAGTTTCAGTAAACTCTGGGAATTGGTGGTGGACAGGGAGGCCTGGTGTACTGCAGTCCATGGGGTCACAAAGAGTCAGACATGACTGAATGAACTGAACTGAACTGACTTCATATAAGTTAAATAAGCAAGGTGACAATATATAGCTTGACATACTCCTTTTCTGATTTAGAACCAATTTTTCCATGTCTGGTTCTAAGTGTTGCTTCTTGATATGCATATAAGATTCTTAGGAGGAAAAGTGGTCTGGTATTCCCATCTCTTTAAGAATTTTCCACAATTTTTTGTTATCCATACAGTCAAAGGCTTTAGCATAGTCAATAAAGCAGATTTTTTAAAAAAATTCCCTTGCTTTCTCTATGATCCATGGAATGTTGGCAATTTGATCTCTGACGCCTCCACCTTTTCTAAACCCAACTTATACATCCTGAAGTTCTTCCTTCACCTACTGCTGAAGCCTAACTTGAAGAATTTTGAGTATAACCTTACTAGCATGTGAAATGAGCACAACTGTACTGTAGTTTGAACATTCTTTTATTTTCATGGTTTATCTTTTGATTTATTCAGGTTTTTAATTTCTTTCAATTGTTTTAAAATTTTATTCCTATATCCCTTATATTTTTGTTGCTACTGCAAATGGCTGTATAAAAATATATACAATTTATTTCTTGGTACCTGTTTTTTTAACATAAATATATTTATTTTGATTGGAGGCTAAAAAGTTGGCCTAAAGCTCAACATTCAGACAATTAACATCATGGCATCTGTTCCCATCACTTCACGGGAAATAGATGGGGAAACAGTGGAAAGAGAGTCAGACTTTAATTTTGGGGGCTCCAAAATCACTGCAAATGGTGATTGCAGCCATGAAATTAAAAGACACTTGCTCCTTGGAAGAAAATTTACGACCAATCTAGATAGCATATTGAAAAGCAGGGACATTACTTTGGCAACAAATGTCCGTCTAGTCAAGGCTATGATTTTTCCAGTGGTCATGTATGGATGCGAGAGTTGGACTGTGAAGAAAGGTGAGCGGCAAAGAATTGATGCATTTGAGCTGTGGTGTTGGAGAAGACTCTTGAGAGTCCCTTGGACTGCAAGGAGATCCAGCCAGTCCATTCTAAAGGAGATTAGCCCTGGGTGTTTTTGGAAGGAATGATGCTGAGGCTGAAACTCCAGTACTTTGGCCACCTCATGAGAAGAGTTGATTCATTAGAAAAGACTGATGCCGGGAGGGATTGGGGGCAGGAGGAGGAGGGGACAACAGAGGATGAGATGGCTGGATGGCATCACTGACTCAATGGACGTGAGTCTGAGTGAACTCCGGGAGTTGGTGATGGACAGGGAGGCCTGGCGTGCTGGGATTCATGGGGTCGCAAAGAGTCAGACACGACTGAGCAACTGAACTGAACTGAATTTCTTTACAATATTGTATTGTTTTTGCCATACATTGACATGAATCCACCACAGGTATACACGTGTTCCCCATTCTGAATCCTCTACCCACTTCCCTCCCCATACCATCCCTCTGGGTCATCCCAGTGCACCAGCCCTGAGCATCCTGTATCATGTATCGAACCTGGACTTGCGATTTATTTCACATATGATAATATACATGTTTCAATGCCATTTTCCCAAATCATCCCACCCTCACCCTCTCCCACAGAGTCCAGAAGACTGTTCTATACATCTGTGTCTCTTACTGTCTTGCATACAGGGCAATTGTTACCATCTTTCTAAATTCCATATATATGCATTAGTATAGTGTATTGGTGTTTTTCTTTCAGCTTACTTCACTCTGTATAATCGGCTCCAGTTTGGTCCACCTCATTAGAACTGATTCAAATGTATTCTTTTTAATGGCTGAGTAATACTCCATTGTGTATATGTACCACTGCTTTCTTATCCATTCGTTGGCTGATGGACATCTAGGTTGCTTCCATGTCCTGGCTATTATAAAGAGTGCTGGGATGAACATTGAGGTACACATGTCTCTTTCAGTTCTGGTTTCCTTGGTGTGTCTGCCCAGCAGTGAGATTGTTGGGTTGTATGGCAGTTCTATTTCCAATTATTAAAGGAATCTCCACACTGTTCTCCATAGTGGCTGTACTAGTTTGCATTCCCACCAACAGTTTAAGAGGGTTCCCTTTTCTCCACACCCTCTCCAGCATTTACTGCTTGTAGACTTTTGGATCGCAGCCATTCTGACTGGTGTGAAATGGTACTTCACTGTGGTTTTGATTTGCATTTCTCTGATAATGAGTAATGTTGAGCATCTTTTCATGTGTTTGTTAGCCATCTGTATGTCTTCTTTGGAGAAATGTCTATTTAGTTCTTTGGCCCATTTTTTGTTTTGGGTCATTTATTTTTCTGGAATTGAGCTACAGGGGTTGCTTGTATATTTTTGAGATTAATTCTTTGTTAGTTGCTTCATTTGCTATTATTCCTCCCATTCTGAAGCCTGTCTTTTCACCTTGCTTGTAGTTTCCTTTGTTGTGCAGAAGCTTTTAATTTTAATTAGGTCCTGTTTGTTTATTTTTGCTTTTATATCCAATAATCTGGGAGGTGGGTCATAGAGGATCCTGCTGCGATTTTTTTCACCAGTGTTTTATAGTTTTCTATATATAGGTCTTTTGTTTCTTTAGGTAGATATATTCCTAAGTATTTTATTCTCTTCATTGCAATGGTGAATGGAATTCTTTCCTTAATTTCTCTTTCTATTTTCTCATTATTATTGTATAGGAATGCAAGGGATTTCTGTGTGTTGATTTTATATCCTGCAACTTTACTATAATCATTGATTAGCTCTAGTAATTTTCTGATGGTGTCTTTAGGGTTTTCTATGTAGAGGAGCATGTCATCTGCAAACAGTGAGAGTTTTTTTTCTTCTTTTCCAATTTGGATTCCTTTTATTTTATTTTTCTGCTTTGATTGCTGTGGCCAAAACTTCCAAAACTATGTTGAATGGTAGTGGTGAGTGTGGCCACCCTTGTCTTGTTCCTAACTTTAGAGGAAATGCTTTCAATTTTTCACCATTGAGGATACTGTTTGCTGTGGGTTTGCCATATATGGCTTTTCTTATGTTGATGTATGTTCCTTCTATTCCTGCTTTCTGTTTTTTTTTTTTTTTTTCATAAATGGATGTTGAATTTTGTCAAAGGCTTTCTCTGCATCTATTGAGATAATCATATGGCTTTTATTTTTCAATTTGTTAATCTGATGAATTACATTGATTGATTTGCAGATATTGTCATCCCTGGGATAAAGCCCACTTGGTCATGATGTATGATCTTTTTAATGTGTTGTTGGATTCTGATTGCTAGTATTTTGTTAATGATTTTTGCATCTATGTTCATCAGTGATATTGGCCTGTAGTTTTCTTTTTTTGTAGCATCTTTGTCAGGTTTTGGTATTAGGGTGATGGTGACCTCACAGAATGAGTTTGGAAGTTTACCTTCCTCTGCAATTTTCTGGAAGAGTTTGAGTAGGATAGGTGTTAGCTCTTCTCAAAATTTTTGGTAGAATTCAGCTGTGAAGCCATCTGGACCTGGCCTTTTGTTTGCTGGAAGATTTCTGATTACAGTTTAAATTTCCATGCTTGTGATGGGTCTATTAAGATTTCCTATTTCTTCCTGGTTCAGTTTTGGAAAGTTGTACTTTTCTAAGAATTTGTCCATTTCTTCCACATTGTCCATTTTATTGGCATAAAATTGCTGATACTAGTCTCTTATGATCCTTTGTGTGTCCGTGTTTTCTGTTGTGATCTTGCCATTTTCATTTCTAATTTTGTTGATTTGATTTTTCTCCCTTTGTTTCTTGATGAGTCTGGCTAATGATCTGTCAATTTTATTTATCTTCTCAAAGAACCAGCTGTTGTCTTTGTTGATTTTTCCTATGGTCCCTTTTGTTTGTTTGTTTTGAATTTGTTTCTGCCCTAATTTTTAAGATTTCTTTCCTTCTCTTAACCCTGGGGTTCTTCATTTCTTCCTTTTCTAGTTGCTTTAAGTGTACAGTTAGGTTCTTTATTTGACTTTCTTCTTGTTTCTTGAGGTATGCATGTATTGCTATGAATCTTCCCCTTAGCAGTGCTTTTACAATGTCCCACAGGTTTTGCATGGTTGTGTTTTCATTTGTTTCTATGTATATTTTGATTTCTTTTTTGATTTCTTCTGTGATTTCTTGGTTATTCAGCAGTGTGTTGTTCAGCCTCCATATGTTGGAATTTTTAAATAATTTTTCACCTGTACTTGAGATCTGATCTTACTGCACTGTGGTCAGAAAAGATGCTTGGATTGATTTCAACTTTCTTGAATTTACCAAGGCTGGATTTATGGCCCAGGATGTGATCTGTCCTTGAGAAGGTTCCATGTGCACTTGAGAATGGTGAAATTCACAGTTTTTGGGTGAAATGTCCTATAGATATCTATTAGGTCTAACTAGTCTCAGTTCAGTTCAGTCGCTCAGTCGTGTTCGACTCTTTGCGACCCCATGAATCGCAGCACGCCAGGCCTCCCTGTTCATCACCATCTCCTGGAGTTCACTCAGACTCACGTCCATTGAGTCTGTGATGTCATGCAGCCATCTCATCCTCAGTCATCCCCTTCTCCTCCTGCCCCCAATCCTCCCAGCATCAGAGTTTTTTCCAATGAGTGAACACTTTGCATCAGGTGGCCAAAGTACTGGAGTTTCAGCTGTAGCATCATTCCTTCCAAAGAAATCCCAGGGCTGATCTCCTTCAGAATGGACTGGTTGGATCTCCTTGCAGTCCAAGGGACTCTCAAGAGTCTTCTCCAACACCACACTTCAAAAGCATCAATTCTTCGGTGCTCAGCCTTCTTCACAGTCCAACTCTCACACCCATACATGACCACAGGAAAAACCATAGCCTTGACTAGACGGACCTTAGTCAGCAAAGTAATGTCTCTGCTTTTGAATATGTTATCTAGGTTGGTCATAACTTTTCTTCCAAGGAGTAAGCGTCTTTTAATTTCATGGCTGCATCACCATCTGCAGTGATTTTGGAGCCCCCCCCCCAAAAAAGTCTGACACTGTTTCCACTATTTCCCTATCTATTTCCCATGAAGTGATGGGACCGGATGCCATGATCTTCATTTTCTGAATGTTGAGCTTTAGACCAACTTTTTCGCTCTCCTCTTTCACTTTCATCAAGAGGCTTTTTAGCTCCTCTTCACTTTCTGGCATAAGGGTGGTGTCATCTGCATATCTGAGGTTATTGATATTTCTCCCGGCAATCTTGATTCCAGCTTGTGTTTCTTCCAGTCCAGCCTTTCTCATGATGTACTCTGCATAGAAGTTAATAAGCAGGGTGACAATATAGAGCCTTGACATACTTCTTTTCCTATTTGGAACCAGTCTGTTATTCCATGTCCAGTTGTAACTGTTGCTTCCTGACCTGCATACAGATTTCTCAAGAGGCAGGTCAGGTGGTCTGGTATTCCCATCTCTTTCAGAATTTTCCACAGTTTATTGTGATCCACACAGTCAAAGGCTTTGGCGTAGTTAATAAAGCAGAAATAGATGTTTTTCTGGTACTCTCTTGCTTTTTCCATGATCCAGCAGATGTTGGCAATTTGATCTCTGGTTCCTCTGCCTTTTCTAAAACCAGCTTGAACATTAGGGAGTTCTCAGTTCATGTATTGCTGAAGCCTGGCTTGGAGAATTTTGAGCATTACTTTACTAGCGTGTGTGATGAGTGCAATTGTGTGGTAGTTTGAACATTCTTTGGCATTGCCTTTCTTTGGGATTGGAATGAAAACTGACCTTTTCCAGTCCTGTGGCCACTGCTGAGTTTTCCAAATTTGCTGGCATATTGAGTGCAGCACTTTCACAGCATCATCTTTCAGGATTTGAAACAGCTCAACTGGAATTCCATCACCTCCACTAGCTTTGTTCATAGTGATGCTTTCTAAGGCCTACTTGACTTCACATTCCAAGATGTCTGGTTCTAGATTAGTGATCACATCATCATGACTATCTGGGTTGTGAAGATCTCTTTTACAGTTCTTCTGTGTATTCTTGCCACCTCTTCTTAATATCTTCTGCTTCTGTTAGGTCCATACCATTTCTGTCCTTTATCAAGCCCATCTTTGCATGAAATGTTCCCTTGGTATCTCTAATTTTCTTGAAGAGATCTCTAGTCTTTCCCATTATGTTTTTTTCCTCTATTTCTTTGCATTGATCACTGAAGAAGGCTTTATCTCTTCTTGCTATTCTTTGGAACTATGCATTCAGATGCCTATATCTTTCCCTTTCTCCTTTGCTTTTCACCTCTCTTCTCTTCACAGCTATGTGTAAGGCCTCCCCAGACAGCCATTTTGCTTTTTTGCTTTTCTTTTCCGTGAGGATGGTCTTGATCCCTGTCTCCTGCACAATGTCACGAACTTCATTCCATAGTTCATCAGGCACTCTATCAGATCTAGGCCCTTAAATCTATTTCTCACTTCCACTGTATAATCATAAGGGATTTGATTTACCTCATACCTGAATGGTCTAGCGGTTTTCCCTACTTTCTTCAATTTGAGTCTGAATTTGGTAATAAAGAGTTCATGATCTGAGCCACAGTCAGCTCCTGTTCTGGTTTTTGTTGACTGTATAGAGCTTCTCCATCTTTGGCTGCAAAGAATATAATCAATGTGATTTCGGTGTTGACCATCTGGTGATGTCCATGTGTAGAGTCTTCTCTTGTGTTGTTGGAAGTGGGTGTTTGCTATGACCTGTGCATTTTCTTGGCAGAACTCTATTAGTCTTTGCCCTGCTTCATTCTGCATTCTAAGGCCAAATTTGCCTGTTACTCCAGGTGTTTCTTAACTTCCTACTTTTGCATTCCAGTCCCCTATAATGAAAAGGACATCTTTTTTGGGTGTTAGTTCTAAAAGGTCTTGTAGGTCTTCATAAAACCTTTCAACGTCAGCTTCTTCAGCATTACTGGTTGGGGCATAGACTTGGATAACTGTGATATTGAATGATTTGCCTTGCAGACGACCAGAGATCATTCTGTTTTTTTTAAAGATTGCATCCAAATACTGCATTTCAGACTCTTTTGTTGACCATGATGGCGACTCCATTTCTTCTGAGGGACTCCTCTCCGCAGTTGTAGAGATAATAGTCATCTGAGTTAATTTCACCCTGCGAGAGCCCGCTCACTCACTAAGTGCGGGCGGCCTCGAGAGCCAGCTCGCTCACTAAGCGCGGCCAAGAGGAGCTACCCCACGTCCGAGGTCAGGGCAGCAGCCTAGAGTGCCAGGCTGCGACGGCGCAGGAACGGCCAAGAGAAGCTACCCTGTGTCCGAGGTCAGGGGCAGCAGCGGGGAGGAGACACCCCACCTCCGAGGTCAGTGGCGGCCGAGAGGAGACACCCCATGTCTGAGGTCAGGGCGGCTGGGAGGAGACACCCCGCATCCAAGGTCAGGGGCGGTGACCCTGAGAAGCCACCCCGAGCCCGAGCCGAGGCCAGGGGCGGCAGCTCGGAGGAGCCACCCACGCCTGAGGCCAGGTGTGGCGGCCGGGAGGAGCAACCGGAGGAGCGGAGGGCCTAGAGGAGCTATCCCACGTTGAAGGTCAGGAATGGCGGCAGTAAGGAGATACCCCTCATCCAAGGTAAGGAGCAGGGCTGTGCTTTGCTGGAGCAGCCGTGAAGAGATACCCCCACGTCCAAGGTAAGAGAAACCCAAGTAAGATGGTAGGTGTTGTAAGAGGGCATCAGAGGGCAGACACACTGAAACCATACTCACAGAAATCTAGTCAATCTAATCACACTAGGATCACAGCCTTGTCTAACTCAATGAAACCAAGCCATGCCTGTGGGGCAACCCAAGACGGGCGGGTCATGGTGTAGAGGTCTGACAGAAGTGGTCCACTGGAGAAGGGAATGACAAGCCACTTCAGTATTCTTGCCTTGAGAACCCCATGAACAGTATGAAAAGGCAAAATGATAGGATACCAAAGAGGAACTCCCCAGGTCATTAGGTTCCCAATATGCTACTTAAGATCAGAGGAGAAATAACTAGGGAAGAACAAAAGGATGGCGCCAAAGCAAAAGCAATACCCAATTGTGGATGTGACTGGTGATAGAAGCAAGATCCGATGCTGTAATGAGCAATATTGCTTAGGAACCTGGAATGTCAGGACTGTGAATCAAGGCACATTGGAAGTGGTCAAACAAGAGATGGCAAGGGTGATCGTCAACATTCTAGGAATCAGCGAACTAAAATGGACTGGAATGGATGACCATTGTATCTACTAACTGGTCTATTGTATCATTTAAGTTTGTGTTTCCTTGTTAATTTTCTGTTTAGTTGATCTATCCATAGGTGTGAGTGGGGTATTAAAGTCTCCCACTATTACTGTGTTATTGTTAACTTTCCCTTTTCATACTTGTTAGCATTTGTCTTACATATTGCAGTGCTCGTATGTTGGGTGCAGATATATTTATAATTGTTATATCTTCTTCTTGTATTGATCCTTGGGTCATTATGTAGTGGCTTTCTTTGTCTCTTTTCACAGCCTTTGTTTTAAAGTCTATTTTATCTGATATGAGTATTGCTACTCCTGCTTTCTTTTGGTCTGTATTTGCGTGGGATATCTTTTTCCAGCCCTTCACTTTCAGTCTGTATGTGTCCCCTGTTTTGAGGTGGGTCTCTTGTAGACAACATATATAGGGGTCTTGTTTTTGTATCCATTCAGCCAGTCTTTGTCTTTTGGTTGGGGCATTCAACCCATTTATGTTTAAGGTAATTATTAAGTATGATCCTGTTGCCATTTACTTTATTGTTTTGGATTCGAGTTTATACACCCTTTCTCTGTTTCCTGTCTAGAGAAGATCCTTTAACATTTGTTGGAGAGCTGGTTTGGTGGTGCTGAATTCTCTCAGCTTTTGCTTGTCTGTAAAAGCTTTTTTCCTTCATATTTGAATGAGATCCTTGCTGGGTGCAGTAATCTGGGCTGTAGGTTATTGTCTTTCATCACTTTAAGTATGTCCTGCCATTCCCTCCTGGCCTGAAGAGTTTTTATTGAAAGATCAGCTGTTATCCTTATGGAAATCCCCTAGTGTGCTATTTGTTGTTTTTCCCTTGCTGCTTTTAATATTTATTCTTTGTGTTTGATCTTTGTTAATTTTATTAATATGTGTCTTGGGGTGTTTCGCCTTGGGTTTATCCTGTTTGGGACTCTCTGGGTTTCTTGGACTTGGGTGATTATGTCCTTCCCCATTTTAGGGAAGTTTTCAACTATCATCTCAAGTCTTTTCTCATGGTCTTTCTTTTTGTCTTCCTCTTCTGGGACTCCTATGATTCGAATGTTAGGGCATTTAACATTGTCCCAGAGGTCTCTGAGATTGTCCTCATTTCTTTTAATTCGTTTTTCTTTTTTCCTCTCTGTTTCACTTATTTCTACCATTCTATCTTCTACCTCATTTATCCTGTCTTCTACCTCTGTTATTCTACTGTTGGTTCCGTCCAGAGTGTTTTTGATCTCATTTATTGCATTATTCATTATATATTGACTTTTATTTCTCTTAGGTCCTTGTTAAACCTTTCTTGCATCTTCTCAGTCCTTGTCTCCAGGCTGTTTATCTGTAACTCCATTTTGTTTTCAAGATTTTGGATCATTTTCACTATCATTATTCTGAATTCTTTATCAGTAGATTCCTTATCTCTTCCTCTTTGGTTTGGTGGGCATTTATCCTGTTCCTTTACCTGCTGGATATTCCTCTGTCTCTTCATCTTATTTATATTGCTGTGTTTGGGGTGGCCTTTCTGTATTCTGGCAGTTAGTGGAGTTCTCTTTATTGTGGAGTTTCCTCACTGTGGGTGGGGTTAGATGGGTGGCTTGTCAAGGTTTCCTGGGTAGGGAAGCTTGTGTCGGTGATCTGGTGGGTGGAGCTGGATTTCTTCTCTCTGGAGTGCAATGAAGTGTCCAGTAATGAGTTATGAGATGTCAGTGGGTTTGGAGTGACTTTGGGCAACCTGTATATTGAAGCTCAGGGCTATGTTCCTGTGTTGCTGGGGAATTTGCATGGTATGTCTTGCTCTGGAACTTGTTGGCCCTTGGGTGGTGCTTGGTTTCAGTGTAGATATGGAGGCGTTTGATGAGCTCCTATTCATTAATGTTCCCTGAAGTCAGGAGTTCTCTCCTGTTCTCAGGATTTGGACTTAAGCCTCTTATCTCTGGTTTTCAGTCTCATTCTTACAGTAGCCTCAAGACTTCTCCATCTATACAGCACCGATGATAAAACATCTAGGTTAATGATGAAAAGTTTATCCACAGTGAGGGACACCTGGAGAGGTACACAGAGTTACATGGAGAAGAGAAGAGGGAGGAGGGAGATAGCAGTGACCAGGAGGAGATGAGGGGGAATCAAAAGATGAGAGAGCAAGCTAATCAGTGATCACTTCCTTATGTGCACTCCACAGTCTGGACCACTCAAAGATTTTCATGGAGTTACACAGAGAAGAGAAGAGGGATGAAGAAGAGAGAGGTGGTCAGGAGGATAAAAGGGGGAATCAAAAGGAGAGAAACAAATCCAGCCAGTAATCAGTTCCTTAAGTGTTCTCCACAAGTCCTGAACACACAAAGAGATTCACAGAGTTGGGTAGAGAAGAGAAGTGGGAGGAAAGAGATAGAGGTGACCTGGTGGAGAAAAAGGAGAGTTCAAAGGGGGTGAGAGCAGTCAAGGCAGTAATCTCACTCCCAGGTAAAAATGGGTACTGAAGACTGGGTTCCTAAAGGTACAAAATTGATAACAAATACCAAAAAGCAAAGATTAAAAATCTAGAGTAGAGGTTGGATTCTCAAAAATACAATATTAAAGGAAAAAAAAAAACAATGTCACAAAAATTATAAAATATATGTATGAAGTTTGCTTTAAAAAATAGGGTCTTTTTTTTGCAAAGTAATAGTAGGTTATAAAAATGAAAATTAAAGGAGTAATAGAGGACTTAAAAAAATTAAAAAGAATTTAAAGAATGATGGGAAACAGTGGAGACAGTGTCAGACTTTATTTTTGGGGGCTCCAAAATCACCGCAGATGGTGATTGCAGCCATGAAATTAACAGACGCTTACTCCTTGGAAGAAAAGTTAGGACCAACCTAGATAGCATATTCAAAAGCAGGGACATTACTTTGCCGACTAAGGTCCATCTAGTCAAGGCTATGGTTTTTCCTGTGGTCATGTATGGATGTGAGAGTTGAACTGTGAAGAAGGCTGAGTGCCGAAGAATTGATGCTTTTGAAGTGTGGTGTTGGAGAAGACTCTTGAGAGTCCCTTGGACTGCAAGGAGATCCAACCAATCCATTCTGAAGGAGATCAACCCTGGGATTTCTTTGGAAGGAATGATGCTGAAGCTGAAACTCCAGTACTTTGGCCACCTCATGCGAAGAGTTGACCCATTGGAAAAGACTCTGATGCTGGGAGGGATTGGGGGCAGGAGGAGAAAGGGACGACAGAGGATGAGATGGCTGGATGGCATCACAGACTTGATGGACATGAGTCTGAGTGAACTCCGGGAGATGGTGATGAACAGGGAGGCCTGGCGTGCTGCAGTTCATGGGGTCGCAAAGAGTCAGACACGACTGAGCGACGGAACTGAACTGAACTGAATAGTAAAATATCTAGGACTTTCTCTGATGTTGTTGTGAGCTGTGTGGGGTCAGTTCATTTTCAGATAGTTCCTTGATCCAACTTATATTTCTCAAGATCTATAGGGCCCTTCCTATGTAGTCGGTGCTAGCTACAGGATTTTAATCTATTGCACCTGTCACTTCCAAGGCGGTTCCCTCTGGTTTAACTTCTTCTGTTTGCTGGTATCTTCAGTGTCTAATTTCCATCCTGACCCAAGGGGGTGGTGGTGGACACTTTTTAGGCTCACTTGTTCAGTCGTGCTGTGGGGAGGGAGGAGCACTGCAAACGAATAACTCTGGCGTGTGCTCCCAGCGTCTTGGCCACACTGGATTTGCCCCCACTCACAGCATGTGTGCTTTCCCAGTCTACGCTGCTCAGGTTCTAGGTTGCTCTGCCGGGAACTGTCTGAGGCAGGCCCTGCGTTGCATGCATTTCCCAGGTCTAAGCCACTCAGGTTCAGGTACTCGGGTAGTCCTCAAAGGCATAGACTTGGTTGGACCTGTGTTTTGTGCCCTTCCCAGGTCCAAGCCGCTCAGGTGACCAGGTGTTTGGCGAGCACAGTAGCTGCGACTCATCACTTCCCCCGTCCCTGCCACTCGGTTTTCTGGGTGTACAACCGGTACACCTTCTCAGGCGGATGTTGACCATCCAGAATCCTAAGAAGTCTTGGTTAGCAGTGAAGCCTGGTTGCAGTTTGGTAGATGATGCCTCTCTGGGGCCGCGATTGCTCCCTTCTGGCGGCTCTGGCTGCCCTCGCTTGCCTGTCTTCAGCGGGGGATGGGCCAGTCCGCAGCCAGCTAGCTCTCGTCGGGTCCTTTGTTCTGTGAGCGGGCCTGGTGGTGGTTTAGTTTAGGGCTTTTTGCGGGGTAGCTATACCATGGTCTGGTTTGCTGTCTCAAGTTTCCTCAGATTGCCCTATGGGCATTCAGGCCCAGTCCTTACTCTAACCAATGCAGCCCGCGACTCTCTGCCCAGTCCCCACTTGCTAGCGGCAGATGGAGGCGTCTGTACTGCTTCTCCACTGGGAGTTACCGTTCGGCACATAATCTGTGGGTTTTAATTATTTATTTATTTTTCCTCCCAGCTGTGTTGCCCTCTGAGGTTCCAAGGCTCGCCACAGACACGCCAGTGAGAGGGTTTCCTGGTATTTGGAAACTTCTCTCTTTTTTAAGACTCCCTTCTGAGATGGATCTCTGTCCCTAACTCTTTTGTCTCTCTTTTTATACTTTATATTTTTTCCTACCTCCTTTCGAAGAAAATGGGCTGCTTTTCTGGGTGCCTGATGTCCTCTGCCGGCATTCTGAAGTTGTTTTGTGGAATTTCATCAGCGTTCAAATGTTCTTTTGATGAATTTATAGGGGGAGAAAGTGGTCTCCCTGTCCTATTCCTCCACCATCTTAGGACCGCCCGCCAGTTTGAGCATTCTTTGGCATTGCCGTTCTTTGGGGTTGGAATGAAAACTGACCTTTTCCAGTCCTGTGGCCACTGCTGAGTGTTTCAAATTTGCTGACATGTTGAGTGCTTCACTTTAACAGCATCATATACCCTATATACCCTATCATTGCAGTGTGTAGTATGCACTTCGCAGTTTGTTCCTTTCCCCTTAGCATTAAACTATCATCATGTTTTTATGACAATTACACGCACTTTTTGGATTGCATCCATTAATATATATTCTTTCATCTGAATGAACTGTAATTACAGTTTGCTTGCAATTTTCCTATTCACAAAGCTATAGGATATTTCTAATATCTCAAATAGGTGAATTCTTTCTATTAATCATTTTATTAATAAAATAATAAATATAATCTTTATTAATATATAATTAATATATGTAATAAGTATAATATTTTATTAATCTTATTATATGTTTACTAGTTCCTAGATGAAAGAGTGAACATCATTTTGAAACTTTTGATATAAGTTATCAACTTGTCTTTCAGGTAGACTGATAGTTTCCTCTCACCTCAGCAGTATGCATAAGAGCCTGTTTCCCCACATCCTACTTATTACAATAATTGGATGCATTTTGCATACAAATGATGTATGCATTTCTAACTCACAGGTAATAATGCTTCATTTGGCATTGTCCAAGAATGAGGGCTTCCGTGATGACTCAGATAGCAGTGAATCTGCCTGCAATGCAGGAAAGCCAGGTTTGATCCTTGAGTTGGAAAGATCCTCTGGAGAAAGGAATGGCAACCCATTCCAGTATTCTTGCCTGGAGAATTCCATGGACAGAGGATCCTGGCAGGCTACAGTCCATAGCTTCACAAAGAGTCAGAATGACTGAGTGACTAACAGTTACAGTTACAAGAATGAGGAGTTCATATAAATAAAGTTTCAAAATAATTGAAGCCCTTTTTAATGCAAAACATTAAATTGGGAAGAATTTTTAAATGAAAAAAACATTCTAAATTGTATTATATACCTCTCTGCCCCCTTATACAGAATGTATTGAATGAATACAGTTATATCACGGTGTTATGGGCACTTCAGTTTTTTGCCTTTTTTTTTTTAGTCTTTAAAATAATCTTACAAAATAGTTATTGTTATCTCCTTTTACAGCTGGGACAACTTGGGTTAAATACTAGACCCAGCTTATAAAGTGTAGACCTATAATTTGATTATGAGCCTGGACCCACTGCCTTTGCTAGTATACTCAACACACTTCTATTGTGTGTTAATAATCTGAGGCCCTCAAGTCTATATAATGTGCAGGGATTTATTTGCATGACACCTGCATTGGAGGTTCATGCTTATTTTTTTAAAAATAGATTTTATATATACTTTCTCAGTTTTAGCAAGATAACTCTAAATGTGTCTTGCTCTTATGGTACTTGCTTCTGATTTGGCAACAATAATAAATAGAGTCGACCCTTGAACAACTTGGAAGTTTGGGGCACCAACACGCTACATAGTGGAAAATCTGCATATAACTTTTGATACTCCACAAACGTAACTACTAATAGCCTACTGTTGACCAGAACCTTTTGCCTATAACATATACAGTTGATTAACAGCACATTCTGTATATTTATATATAGTATATACTGTGCTCTTACAATAGAGTAACTTAGAAAAAAGAAAATGTTATTAAGAAAATCATAAGGAAGAGAAAAAGCATTTACAGTACTGTACTGTATTTATTGATACCGTAAGTTTACATCATTTGTTTACAAGATGAATTGTCTGTTGGTACCTACATCAGTAATGTCTTATATGATTCAGAACACGGAGAATGTCATATGTATTACTAGCGCTAGACATTAAAAATGAAAAGATAATGTGGAAAACAAATTCGTGTTTATTTGTTAAATGTGGAATCAAAAACTGACACAAATGAATTCATTTGCCAAACAGAAACAGACTAACAGACTTCAAAAAAAAAAAAAAAAAGAAAAAACTATGTATAGTTACCAAAGAGGAAAAGTGGGGGTGGGGAATAACCATTACAGTGATTGCTTGGAGCTTTCTCTGACCATTGTTTTGATTTGCTACTCTTAATCTGCTATAGGGTGGAATATAGATAGTTGGATTTGTAAAAACAAAAGATGGCTAAAACTTCTTTTCTCAAGTGACGTCTGAGAGACTTTTCTATTGGTAGATCCTGAGTATGTTTTGCCTCAATGTAATTCTCAAATTTATTCATGCTTGTGTCATGATCTGCAAGTAAATACCTTAGTAACTTTATCTTGTTTAGTTATTAATGTGATGCTGCAGTTTAGAATTATTACCTGTTTTCATTATATATTATAGCTAAGGGAACAACTTGCCTGAAATTCTATTACATAGACTTTGGGGCTTCTGTTTGGAACCTGAAAAAAATTTTTAATGTATTTCTTTTATTGACGTATAGTTGCTTTACAATAATATATTTGTTTCATGTATACAGCATAGTGATTCAGTACTTTTGTAAGTTAAACTCCATTAACGGTATTAGACGAAAATTGCTTTAATTCCCTATGCTATACATATATCTTTGTTGCTTATCTGTTTTGTCCCACTCCCATCCCCTCTCCCCTTTTGTAACTGCTAATTTGCTTTCTAATCTGTGAATCTGCTCCTGTTTTATATGTCCATTCATTTGTTTTATTTTTTATATTCTACATGTGATATCATAAAGTGTTTGTTTTTGTCTGACTTATTTCACTAAGTGTAGTATGTTCAGGGTCCATCCACATTGTTAGAAATGGCAGAACTTAAGCCTTTTTAAATGACTGAGTAATGTTCATATATGGGGTTTCCCAGGCAGATCAGTGGTAAAGAATCTGCCTGCCAAAGCAGGAGATGCAGGAGACATGGATTCGATTCCTGGCTTGGGAAAATTCCTTGGAATAGAAAATGGCAATGCATTCCAGTATTCTTGACTGGAAAATTCTGTGGACAGAGGAGCCTGATGGGCTGCAGCCTATGGTGTTGTGAAGAGTCAGACACTACTGAGCAACTGCGCACGCATGCACGCGTTATTCATATATATGTCTTGGCTCTTGTAAATAGTGCTGCTATGAAGATTAGGGTGCATATATCTTCAAATTAGTCTTTTCATTTTTTTCCAGATATATGTCCAGAAGTGGAATTACTGGTTCATATGAAACTCCTTATTGCTGACTTTAGGCTAGGTTGCAAGATAAGTAATCTTCAGTTGTAGGAGTCTGACTGAAGTGTGTGAAAGGTAGAATGTTTTAAAAAAAATTTTTATGTGATTTAAGCCATAAAGAAAATGTGCATTTTTAAATAAAGTTGAATTTAATGCCGCAACATGACATCTAGATTGAGTGTTCTTTCTTTGCTAAGAGATAAACATCTTGTCTTCTGCTAAACATGTTTGCAGTGTGCTATAAAATAAGATTCCTCTTATGATGAGTATGTTTATATAGAATAGATTACAAGTGATTATAATAGTATAAGATTTGACATTGATGATTCAGTTCAATCTGTATTTGTTGAATGCTTGCCTATACTGTTTATAGGTATAGTTTGGAAAAAGTACTAACATATTTAGTAACTATGCATTACAGAATAATATCAGCATGTACCTCTATATTTACAAAGTACTACCATATTAGATTTCCCTGGTGGCTCAGATGGTAAAGCATCTGCCTGCAATGCGGGAGACCCAGGTTCAATCCCTGGGTGGAGAAGATCCTCTGGAGAAGGAAATGGCAACCCACTCCAGTACTCATGTCTGGAAAATTCCATGGATGGAGAAGCCTGGTGGGCTACAGTCCATGGGGTCACAAAGAGTCAGACACGACTGAGCGACTTCACTGTCACCATATTAGAGTTATACCTAAGTGTGTTCCTAACTGAAAGAAACCAATGGAAGTGAAAAAAAGACGTACCTTGGGTTGCAAATGGAAGTGAGATTTTTGAGACAGAATGAGAGAAAACTCAGATAAGGAGGAAATAATATTGTATTGATTGTCTTTTAGTGGCAAATAACAAACCTGACTTGCCTTTTTAACCTTTTATTTTGTATTGGAGTATAGTTTGTTAGCACTGTTGGGCTAGTTTCAGGTGTACAGAAAAGTGAGTTGATTATACATATACAAATTCTCTTCCCATTTAAGTTGTTAGATAATATTGAGCATAGTTCCCTTTGCTGTATAGTAGATCCTTCCTGGTCATCCATTTTGAATACAGTATGGCACCCCACTCCAGTACTCTTGCCTGAAAAATCCCATGGACGGAGGAGCCTGGTGGACTGCAGTCCATGGGGTCGCTAAGAGTCGGGCGCGACTGAGCGACTTCACTTTTACTTTTCGCTTTCATGCATTGGAGAAGGCAATGGCACCCCACTCCAGTGTTCTTGCCTGGAGAATCCCAGGGACGGGGGAGCCTGGTGGGCTGCTGTCTATGGGGTCGCACAGAGTCAGATATGACTGAAGTGACTTAGCAGCAGCAGCAGCAGCAGTGTGTACATGTGGTGTAGGCTGGGGTCTCAGCTAATTCCATCATTTTCTCATTTAGTTGGCCCCTGTTGTTGTTCCACCAATTTGCCAAACATAGCCAAATATATCTGACCACCAGCTTGTGTTTAAGTTGATATTTCACTGTAGATACAATATTATTTGCAATTGTCATCCCTCTTTTCCCTCTAAACCAAACCAAAAAGGCCAGTTTATTACTAACATAGTTTTTCCTTTATATTTTTACACATCTGTTCTGATTAGTAAAAACGAGGAGATAGTATAGCACTGAAATATGGAGCCAGTCTGATGGGTTCGAATCCTGGGTCCACCTCATACTATTTGAGCTAATGAAAGTCACTTAAACTCTTTGGTTCTTAATTTTATCGTCTATAAAACAAGGGTCATGACAGTATCTAACATTTAGAACTGCTCTGAGGATTGAAAGAGTTCATACATATGATACTCTTCAGTCTGTCTGTGCATTGATTAAATATTATTATTAGTGAAAAATCTACATGGATCCCACCCTATATCAAAAATATTTTAGATTAATTCAAAATAATTAGGATCATATTTCTGAGATTAATTGATCTTTAAAAAACTAAAAATATCTTAATGTCAAACATTTCAAATAAAAATTCTTTTTTATAAAACCTAAAATGTACTATTTATTTATTTTTGTTGTATTCTAGTTTGTCAAAGGATTAATACTAATTGCTCTTTTTTGAAATTGCTCCGTTGTGTTCAACTCTTTACAACCCCATGCACTGTAACCCACCAGGCTCCTCTGTCCATGGGATTCTTCAAGCAAGAATACTGGAGTGGGTTGCCATTTCCTTCTCCAGGGAATCTTCCCGACACAGGGATTGATCCTGGGTCTCCTGCATTGCAGGCAGATTCTTTACCATCTGAGCCATCAGCAAAGCCTCCAACTATATTTAACAGTTTCACTTTTAACACTTCATAGAGGATGCTAATAATGATTTTTTTTAATATGATAAATTATCTCTGGGTTCAGTAATGCAGCCTTTAAAATTCTTTTATATTTGTATTTTTCCACTGTTTTCTAATTAGTAAAAATTCCAGATTTTAGGAATAGCCATTTCTTTTCTTCATTAAATGGTGAAACTAAGGGGATTGCATAATTGTTAATTGAATTATATATGAGAAAATTTTTCATAATTTTGGTAACTTTAGCACACTAGCAGAAACTTACTTCATTTTGCTTTGAGGTTCTGTAAAAGACCACACAAAAATTTAGTGAATATTATATCACAAAATCTTTCTTTATTTGAATTACTAGTCAAATGTCTTTAACCTATGACAAGAAGAAAAATTCAAGTTTAAGTGGTCTTTATATGAAAACAAAATTAAAACCTACTGATTTTTTTTAACATGCCTTGAGTTTTTAGAATGGAGAAAGACAGCAGGAATACATAAGGAATACAAAATTGTGGAAATTCTTATTTTTTAAATGTTAATTTTGGCTTTTCCATTTGTGATTGATGTCTCAACATCTATACTACAGAATAATAATTGTGTTAAGTTTAATGGCTAGCTGGTGTTTAGTGCACACTGGTATGAAGTAAACAGGAACAGTGTTAAAGCCAATGGAATGGAACAGTGGTGGTTTTTGTTGTTGTCATTTGTTTGGTTGGTTTTTTTGCCAAGCCTCATGACTTGCAGAATCTCAGTTTCTCCAAACAGAGATTGAACCCAGGCCACAGTAGCAAAAGCTGTGCTTAACCACCTGGCCACCAGAGAATTCCCAAGGAATGGTGTTTTTAATCTAAGAATTCCCATTAGAACTATAAAAGCAGAGACATTACTTTGCCAACAAAGGTCTGTCTAGTCAAGGCTATGGGTTTTCCAGTGGTCATGTATGGATGTGAGAGTTGGACTCTAAAGAAAGCTGAATGCCGAAGAATTGATGCTTTTGAACTGTGGTGTTGGAGAAGACTCTTGAGATTCCCTTGGACAGCAAGGAGATCCAACCTGTCCATCCTAAAGGATATCAGTCCTGGGTGTTCTTTGGAAGGACTGATGTTGAAGCTGAAACTCCAGTTCTTTGGCCACCTGATGTGAAGAGTTGACTCATCGGAAAAGACCCTGATGCTGGGAGGGATTGGGGGCAGGAGGAGAAGGGGACGACAGAGGATGAGATGGTTGGATGGCATCACTGACTCGATGGATATGGGTTTGGGTGAACTCTGGGAGTTGGTAATGGACAGGGAGGCCTGGGGTGCTGCGGTTCATGGGGTCACAAAGAGTCGGACACGACTGAGTGACTGAACTGAACTGATGTTCAGAAATTCTTAATTTCTTCTTTTTCTCAGGAATTTTGCATTTGTTGATGTCAGTCTACTGAAAGTCATTATAATCCTTGTATATTAATTTTTTCCAATTTTAATGGTATATCATTTACTGAAGTAAAGGTAATTCCCCTAAGGAACCTCACTATATAAATTGTAGCCTTCAAGGATGATGCTCTGTTGTGTTAAAGTCAGAGCTGCTAATTGTATGTCCAATAGAAAAGGAGTAAGTTCTCAAGGGGTTTTTTCTCTTTTGCTCCTACAATTCCCATAGATACACTTGTTAATTTTACCTCCAACAAATGTGGAATAAACATCTTGAGCCAAACTGCATATAAGAGAGACAAGAGAAGTTTGGGCGGTTGTATAGGCAGTGAAGATATCATCTCTACTTAGCGTGTGACTAAACTGTGATTCAAAAGGCTATATGTGTTTTAATATTTTCTTGCTTTTTACAGCATCTTATATGGTCATGTGCACATCCTCTTATTAGTACATCATTATTGTTACTATATATTTTCTAATTATTATGATGGATGACAGAGTCCATAAAGTATATTCCATTTTCAGTGATAGACTGTGGAAGGGGGGCAGCTATGGGGTACTGAGATAAGATGCTATGGGAGATATTTTGAAGTACTCCATGAGGGTATCACTGACCTGATGGACATGAGTTTGAGCAAGCACTGGGAGTTGGTGATGAACAGGGAAGTCTGGTGTGTTGCAGTCCATGGGGTTTCAAACAATCAGACCACTGAGCAACTGAACTGAATAGAACTCATTCTTTACCATCTGCACCACCAAGGAAAACCTTATCTTTACTACAAAAGTAATGAACAATATTGTATATTTAACCATGATTTTAAGCATTTTGAAGGTATAAATAAATATAAACTGTGATCTATTACAACAGATATTTTAATTTTATTCAATTACCTAACTCAGTTGTGTAAAAGATAATTTTTGCTTTTGTTGGTAGTTATTTAAATATCCCCCAATGAAAACATTCATAGATAATCTCTGAATTGACTTCAGCTCCCCTTTTATATTGGTGGTTGACACTCTGCTTGGCAGGGGATAAACGAATTTTTCCTCACTTAAATTAGACCACTCTTCAATCAGTCATTTTCATGTTTTATTTAGATTAAAACCCCACATCCAATGGGATATGTATTTCTAATTTGTTTTTTTTTCAGGTTCAGTTCAGTCACTCAGTAACGTCCGACTCTTTGTGACCTCATGAACCACAGCACGCCAGGTCTCCCTGTCCATCACCAACTCCCGGAGTTCACTCAAACCCATGTCCATTGAATCAGTGATGCCATCCAACCATCTCATCCTCTGTCATCCCCTTCTCCTCCTGCCATCAATCTTTGCCAGCATCAGGGTCTTTACAAATGAGTCAGCTCTTCATATCATGTGGCCAAAGAATTGGAGTTTCAGCTTCAACATCAGTCCTTCCAAACAACACCCAGGACTGATCTCCTTTAGGGTGGACAGGTTGGATCTCCCTGCTGTCCAAGGGACTCTCAAGAGTCTTCTCCAACACCACAGTTCAAAAGCATCAATTCTTCGGCATTCAGCTTTCTTTAGAGTCCAACTCTCACATCTATACATGACCACTGAAAAACCATAGCCTTGACTAGGTGGACCTCTGTTGACAAAGTAATGTCTCTGCTTTTTAATATGCTGTCTAGGTTGGTCATAACTTTCCTTCGAAGGAGTAAGAGTCTTTTAATTTCATGGCTGTAATCACCATCTGCAGTGATTTTGGAGCCCCAAAAAAATAAAGTCAGCCACTGTTTCCACTGTTTCCCCATCTATTTCCCATGAAGTGATGGGACCAGATGCCATGATGTTAGTTTTCTGAATGTTGAGCTTTAAGCCAACTTATTCCCTCTCCTTTTTCACTTTCATCAAGAGGCTCTTTAGTTCTTCTTCACTTTCTGCCATTAAGGTGGTGTCATCTGCATATATGAGGTTATTGATGTTTCTCCCGGCAATCTTGATTCCAGCTTCTGTTTCTTCCAGCCCAGCGTTTCTCATGATGTACTCTGAATATAAGTTAAATAAGCAGGGTGACGATATACAGCTGTGATGTACTCCTTTTCTTATTTGGAACCAGTCTGTTGTTCCATGTCCAGTTCTAACTGCTGCTTCCTGACCTGCACATAGGTTTCTCAAGAGGCAGGTCAGGTGGTCTGGTATTCCCATCTCTTTCAGAATTTTCCACAGTTTTTTGTGATCCACACAGTCAAATGCTTTGGCATAGTCAATAAAGCAGAAATAGATGATTTTTTCTGGAACTCTTTCTTTTTCGATGATCCAGCGGATGTTGGCAATTGGATCTCTGGTTCCTCTGCCTTTTCTAAAACCAGCTTGAACATCTGGAAGTTCATGGTTCATGTATTGCAGAAGCCTGGCTTGGAGAATTTTAAGCATCACTTTACTAGTGTGTGAGATGAGTGCAATTGTGCAGTAGTTTGAGCATTCTTTGGCATTGCCTTTCTTTGGGATTGGAATGAAAACTTACCTGCCAGCAGTCCTGGCCACTGCTGAGTTTTCCAAATTTGCTGGCATATTGAATGCAGCACTTTAACAGCCTCATCTTTCAGGATTTGAAATAGCTCAACTGGAATTCCATCACCTCCACTAGCTTTGTTCATAGTGATGCTTCCTAATGCTCACTTGACTTCACATTCCAGGATGGCTTTTTTCAGGTAGGGGTTATAAATTAAGCCTTATTCTTTTATAGATTTATTTGTCCCTTGGTATATATTGATAACATGTTGATTGGGGAAAAGTTACCACCAAAAGCTATTACCGCTTCATTTCTCTGTCTGTGATGATATCTGTATTTTCAACAATAGCACTGCCTGTTAATAATATTCCTAAAAATTTCTCCCGGGCTTCTCCGGTGGCTCAGAAATAAAGAATCTACCAGCAGTGCAGGAGATGCAGGAGACATGGGTTTGATTCTTGGGTTGGGAACATTCCCTGTAGAAGGACATGGCAAGCCACTCCAGTATTCTTGCCTGAAGAATCCCATGGACAGAGGCGCCTGGTGGACTGCCATCCACAGTGTTGCAAAGAGGCAGATATGACTGAAGCCACTGAGCATGCACACATGCCCGCAAGAATTTCTTTCAATCCAGGTATCTCTGAAGTCTCTCTCTTTTCCTCTGTCTCATCTGGGAATGAGAACCCTCTTGTGCTTCCTTTTACAATGGCTGAAATAAAAATGTGAGTTCCTTAATTCATGGATAAGACAGAACAACTTGTGTATTTCTTTAATATGTTAAGATTGGAAAAATATGCAGTTGTGAATTTTACTTATTTGTTTTATATCAGTAACTTCAGCAGTATTCTTACTTGAGATATTTAACAGGTACATTTAAAATGTACCCATGTTAAAGTATGTTTCAGTGAGTTTTGAATGCTGTATCTGTCCATGTAACCACTACCACATCAAGATACAGAACACCATCAACCCAACAGTTTTCTCCATTCCCTTTGTGGCAACCACTGATCTGCTTTCTGTCACTATAGCTTGGTTTGCCTTTTATAAATTTTTAAATAAATAGAATCATATACAATGTTTTAAGTCTGATTTCCCTTGCTCACACGTTTTTGTGATTCATCCACGATGTTATGTGTATCAGTAGTTAATTTTGTTTTATTTCAGAACAGAATTACATTGAATGGATATACCACTGTTTGTTTATTCATTCATTTGTTGTTGGACATATTTCCAGTTTTTGACTAATATGAATGAAGATTCTTTGCTTTATGTATGGAAGTCTTTGAATGTACATACTCAGAAATACTGGCTGATGCAATTAGTAAAAGGTACAATATAAAATGATATTTTAAAGAACTTCACACTCAAGAAAAAAAACCAGATTAATAATAATTGTCAGTAATATAAGCTGGTAAGTTCTGTAACAGAGGTGTCAATAAAGTTTTGGAGAAGAATAGACAAGGAAGGTATTAAGTTATACAAAATCTTTGTGTGAATATATGCTTTCTTCAGGTAAATATCGATTAAAATTGCTGAGGTGAAATTGCCTTAAAACTGTGTGGATCACAGTGACAAAAAACTCCAGCTGTCAGCTCTCTGTATCCACCACCATCTGCACATCCTACCCACAGGCTTCCCATGCTTCCCAGCCATGATTCAGCACAATAGGGAAATTAGAGACGCCCATGCCACTGAGATGTGAGACTCTTCCAATGGATGAGTTTGACTTCAGTTTTCTTGATCTCCTCTTTCTTGAAATTGTACAAGAATTCAATACTCTTTCTACCAATACTTTCTTCCTTCCCTCTGTGTTTCACAGGTATCAGACCTGTATCATGGTTTGAAGGATATTTCCCCACTTGCTCTGGATCCTACCCTTTATTGTTTAGAAGTGCTCCTCCAAACAAATTCCTTGCATCTCTAAACCCAGTTGTGACATCTACTTCTTAGAGAACCTGAACTAGTAACAAGTGCCTGTTATAAATGGATGTTTAAATCCACTATAAACTGTCAAACTCAGTTCTAAAGTTATGGTAGCATTTTACTAACTAACACATTCTCAGTGGAAACACACAAGAGTCCCAATTGTTCCACATCCACCAACACTGAGTATTGCCAACCTTGCAGTGAAAACAAATATAGACATTGTGATTCTGTCCCCATTAGCCCAGGTTATTAATTAGTTCAGTTCAGTTCAATCACTCAGTTGTGTCTGACTCTTTGCGACCCCATGAATCACAGCATGCCAGGCCTCCGTGTCCATCACCAACTCCCAGAGTTCACTCAGACTCATGTCCATCGAATTGGTGATGCCATCCAGCCATCTCATCCTCTGTTGTCCCCTTTTCCTCCTGCCCCCAATCCCTCCTGGCATCAGAGTCTTTTCCAATGAGTCAACTCTTCACATGAGGTGGCCAAAGTACTGGGGTTTCAGCTTTAGCATCATTCCTTCCAAAGAACACCCAGGACTGATTTCTTTTAGAACGGACTGGTTGGATCTCCTTGCAGTCCAAGGGACTCTCAAGAGTCTTCTCCAACACCACAGTTCAAAAGCATCAATTCTGTGGCACTCAGCTTTCTTCACAGTCCAACTCTCACATCCATACATGACTACTGGAAAAACCATAGCCTTGACTAGATGGACCTTCAAGACTGAGCTTATTCTATTTGAACTTCTGTTAAACATGAATTGAGCAGATAAATAACAAATCAATATTTTAAGGTCAGTTAAAGCTTAAAATTAAAGGAACATAGAGCTGTACTGAGTTGTTGAAAGATTTCCATAATTAATTTTTAGCAAAGTGTAGACCTAAATGTGGGTGGCAACAACTTAATTAATTTTACAAATATCAGGGTTTCATCTTCTCTTTATTTTATTCTTTAATTGTGATTTTATTGGTTCTAGGGAGCATGTAGTGGTATCTCATTATGGTTTTAAATTTGCATGCATTGGATGACTGAAGATGTTGGAAAATGTTCTCTGAATTTTATGTAATGCTTATTGTGTATTTCTGTGAAATATATTGCTAAGAAGCAACAGATGGCAATAATGAGGGGTTGAATGAGAGTGAAACCCAGAGAAGAGTGGAGGTGGGGCAAGGGTGGAGAAAAGAAAACAATGAATAATGAAGATATTTATGAAATTCCAAGCCTTGCATTGTCTTCTGTTTCCCTGTTGTTGGCTTAGGAAATATAGTGATTGTTCTACTGATTGTGCTTTGTAGATTATGAGTAAATGTATCAGTCTAAGCAAATAGTGTGTGTGAATTTCAATAGGATGAAAGCAATTAAACAGTGGAGGTTATTCATTTTAAGAATATAAAAACTAGACATAAAAAGGAAAGAACAGACTTCTGGGCTTCAAAAAGCTAAAATTGTTCCTTACTTCTCTTCAAAATATAAATTTCCGTTTAAATTTTAATAGAAAAGTTGTCAATAAGTATATTGGCTCTGAGAGCAAAGAGATATTGTGACTCTGACTTTATTAGCCCAAGTTCCTGATCAACACTGAGTGTATTCTACTTGATCTTCTGTTAAATGTGAACAGATATTAAACAATAACATCAGTATTTTAAGGTCAATTAAAGCTTAAAATTAAAGGAACATAATAGAACCATATTGAGTTATTGACAAAAGATTTCCATCATTTATTTTTAGCAAAATGCAAACCCACCCAAAGAGAGATGGAAACAATGAATCTTAGAAATATCAGGCTTTCATTTTCTCTTCTGCAAAGAAGCCTGTGGAGAGTCAACAGATGCATGTGGATTGCAGCATATCTCTCAGGAAGCTTTCATATGCAAATCCACACAAGAGAATTTCTGTCTACATGCTAGCGTGACATTGTATAGTTTTAGACACTATGTCTTGGTGATTACCACATAACCCAACTGCCACATAAATTATCTTTATAAATAAAACTTTGCATACATATGTAACATCTAGAATGGAGTAATAAATTGGTCATGACTCCCTGTCTCCAATGGCGCCACTTCATCGCTTCCCTCGGCAAGTTGGGACTGAGGGCACACTGGTGAACGCCTTTGTCTAATCTCCAATCATGATGCACCTCATATTTCAATATAAAACTGGTACAGTTGGCCTTTGGAGGGAAGAAACATTCAGTTTCCTACATGTCAGTCTTTTTACTTTCCTGCCTACAGTAAACTTAAAAAAAAAAAAAATTCCTTGGGAGAAATGTTAAGCAACCAAACCTTTTACAAAACATGTCAAGATTAATTGCTAGTTTCACTCATGAGCTATGTAGACTGTTTCCTAAAATTCTCATCTTATTAGATACAATGATTCATATTTCCTTTCTTGGCAAAACATCTGCTTCTTTGCAGATATCCCCATCAATAATGTAGGCAGTGATGGGGGTTCTGCCAACCCTGAATTCACTTTAAAACATAAAGAATAAAAACCTTTTAAGAACCTCTTTGCTATCTTTGACATTAAATATTTGGTCATTCAGAACTCTCATTCTGCTTAACTCCATTATAAGAATGATCTGAATACTTACACTTTTTAAAAATTGGGGTGCAGTTGCTTTACAATGTTGTGTTAATTTCTGCTCTTCAATGAAGTGAATCAGCTGTATGTGTACTTCCTTCCCCTCACTGCCCCCCACCCCCCTGCAATCTAGGCCATCACAGAGCACCAAACTGAGCTCCCTGCACTATACAGCAGGTTCCCACTAGCTGATTTCCACATGACACTGCACAGACATCAATTCCAATCTCCCAACTCATCTCACTCCCTTCTCCCCACCTCTGAGTCCACGTATCTCTTCTCTACGTCTGTGTCTTGATTCTCGTCCTGCAAATTTATTCAACCCAAATTGGAAAGCTGTTAATATGAGCTACTGAGTATTCTTACCCATATTCTTCTCTTCCATGATATTACAGTGCTAACCAGGAAGCTTCATGCAATACTGGCTTGATCTTTTCTTCTTGTAGTGTAACTATGGCAGAGCCTGAGACTGGCTATTTTAAAATCAGTTCTCAACTTTGTTTTCTCTACACTGTTTGTTTTCTTAGCTTCCCTCGTATCAAGGAAAGGTTGTGTGATTTGTTGTTGTTCTTTAGTTGCTCAGTCATGTCCAACTCCTTGGGACCTTGTGGACTGTAGCTCACCAGGCTCCCCGTCCATGGGATTTCCCAGGTAAGAATACTGGAATGGGTTGCCATTTCCTTTTTCATGAAATCTTCCCAACCCAGGAATCGAACTCATGTCTCCTGTATTGGCAGGCTAGTGTTTAACCACAGAACCACCAGGGAAGCCCAGCTAGGCCTGTGAACCACTGTCAAAAGCTACGCCCTGTCTCCAGATTTCTTGTCCTGTGAGAAAAACATTCTTCTACTTACTCAAGCCACTCTGTGGCAGGGTTTCTTATCTTTGCAGCTGCAAATAAACTGATATGATTGCAATTGGGTACCATAATAGAAGTCAGCTTTACATTTGGACCCCAAATGTCCCAGTGAATGAGAGGGAATCTTTCATCTGAGAATAGATCTAAAGAGCAGTGAAATAATAAAGTAAGCTTTATTGTCATTCTTCAGACAAATATTTATTATAGCCAATACTGGGTTAGTGATAAAACCAGACCTCGTATCTGCAATGATGATGCAAGCTCATTAAAACCTAAACTCTTTAGACATTAAAGATCATTTCCTCCCTAATAGGGGTATCTATTCAGAGTTTCTGAGAAAAACATATGAATTCTGACATCTACTTTTTTCTCATGACTTCCTCAAAATGATACACCAACTCATTTGCTTTGTTCCTATTTCTTCCTTTCATTCAAAACCACCCAAGCCACACCTTACCTGTTGGTACAATCTACCTGACACACAAATCACCATAATCATTCCCTGTCCTAAAGTAGGCCTTGCTTACTTATCATTAATTATTTTTCATATTGCAGCTCTTATAGCTCTTTATTCTGTTCTGGGGTTTGAATCTTCGACTAGACTAGGTGCTGCTTAAGAGCAGAGCATGTGTGAGCTCAGTCACGTCCAGCTCTTGCGACCCATAGACTGTAACCTGCCAACCTCCTCTGTCCATGGGATTATCCAAGCAAGAATCCTGGAGTGGGTTGCCATTTCCTCCTCCAGGGCTCCTTCTTGACCCAGGGATCAAACCCATGTCATCTGCTTTGGCAGGTGGATTCTTTAGCCCCTTGAGAACAGAGAATGCATTTTATACTGCATGTAGTATTACAGCACCTTCCTCTTGGTAGATGCACAATGAATATTTGTTGAATTTATGTGCATCAGAGCAGATACTTATAATTTTTTTTCTTTCAAGCTTTTTGTATAGCTACCACCATGTTACATATTTGCCTACTTTTAAAAAAACCTACTAACTGTTAAAGAATATATGAGCAAGCATAAATTACTGTGATAAATCTCGATATAAAAAACACTAAATCTAGAAATGTTAATATGTCTCAATATAATTGCATATATTTTTCTTTCCTCTTATATTTCCTCTGATTTTTTTAATGTATCTTTGTTTCTTTGTTGCTAGGTGTCCAATGGTTTATGATGTCCTTCTTTGTGAACTGTACCTTTTATCGTTAAAAATATTCATCTTTGCTTCATTTAAAAATAAATAAAGTGAAAAAATAAAATGAATATCCAAAAATTAATGAAAATCACTAATGTTGGACTCTTTGTGACCCCGTGGACTCTAACCTGCCAGAGTTCTCTGTCCATGGAATTCTCTAGTCAAGAATACTGGAGTAGGTTGCCATTTCCTTCTGCAGGGGATCTTCCTGATTGAGGGACTGAACCTGGGTCTCCTGCATTGCAAGAGGATTCTTTGCCATCTGAGCCACCTGGGAAGACCCTAAATCCAAATAGAAAATTTCAGAAGAACTTAATTGGATAATTCACAAGAAAGTTCAAAGACAAGAAAAATCTCTGAAAAGAAGTGAGTCTTACTGAGAAAAATGTAATTTAAAATAACAAGATACTATTTTATTCAAATATCAAAAATAGTTTTTACTTCTAAGATAGTATTGGCAGTGGTACAGAGAAACAGTCATATTCATAATGCCTCGGGAATATCAACCTCACTCTTTCTGGAAAGCATTATGGCAATATATTCAAGAGTGTTAAGAGTTCATAGTTCAGTTCAGTTGCTCAGTTGTGTCCGACTCTTTGCAACCCCATGAATCGCAGCACGCCAGGCCTCCCTGTCCATCACCAACTTCCGGAGTTCACTCAGACTCACGTCCATCGAGTCAGTAATGCCATCCAGCCATCTCATCCTCTGTCGTCCCCTTCTCCTCCTGCCCCCAATCCCTCCCAGCATCAGAGTCTTTTCTGATGAGTCAACTCTTCGCATGAGGTGGCCAAAGTACTGGAGTTTCAGCTTTAGCATCATTCCTTCCAAAGAAATCCCAGGGTTGATCTCCTTCAGATGGACTGGTTGGATCTCCTTGCAGTCCAAGGGACTCTCAAGAGTCTTCTCCAACACCACAGTTCAAAAGCATCAATTCTTCGGCTCTCAGCCTTCTTCACAGTCCAACTCTCACATCCATACATGACCACTGGAAAAACCATAGCCTTGACTAGATGGACCGTAGGTGGCAAAGTAATGTCTCTGCTTTTGAATATGCTATCTAGGTTGGTCATAACTTTTCTTCCAAAGAGTAAGCGTCTTTTAATTTCATGGCTGCATCACAATCTGCAGTGATTTTGGAACCCCAAAAAATAAAGTCTGACACTGTTTCCACTGTTTCCCATCTATTTCCCATGAAGTGATGGGACCAGATGCCATGATCTTCGTTTTCTGAATGTTGAGCTTTAGGCCAACTTTTTCACTCTCCACTTTCACTTTCATCAAGAGGCTTTTAGTTCCTCTTCTCTTTCTGCCATAAGGGTGATGTCATCTGCATATCTGAGGTTATTGATATTTCTCGTGGCAATCTTGATTCCAGCTTGTGTTTCTTCCAGTCCAGCGTTTCTCATGATGTACTCTGCATAGAAGTTAAATAAGCAGGGTGACAATATACAGCCTTGACGTCCTCCTTTTCCTATTTGGAACCAGTCTGTTGTCCCATGTCCAGTTCTAACTGCTGCTTCCTGACCTGCATACAGATTTCTCAAGAGGCAGGTCAGGTGGTCTGGTATTCCCATATCTTTCAGAATTTTCCACAGTTTATTGTGATCCACATAGTCAAAGGCTTTGGCATAGTTAATAAAGCAGAAATAGATGTTTTCCTGGAACTCTCTTGCTTTTTCGGTGATCCAGCGAATGTTGGCAATTGGATCTCTGGTTCCTCTGCCTTTTCTAAAACCAGCTTGAACATCAGGGAGTTCATGGTTCACGTATTGCTGAAGCCTGGCTTGGAGAATTTTGAGCATTACTTTACTAGCATGTGAGATGAGTGCAATTGTGCGGTAGTTTGAGCATTCTTTGGTATTGCCTTTCTTTGGGATTGGAATGAAAACTGACCTTTTCCAGTCCTGTGGCCACTGCTGAGTTTTCCAAATTTGCTTGCATATTGAGTGCAGCACTTTCACAGCATCATCTTTCAAGATTTGAAATAGCTCAACTGGAATTCCATCACCTCCACTAGCTTTGTTCATAGTGATGCTTTCCAAGGCCCACTTGAGTTCACATTCCAGGATGTCTGGCTCTAGATTAGTGATCACACCATCATGATTATCTGGGTCGTGAAGATCGTTTTTGTACAGTTCTTCTGTATATTCTTGCCACCTCTTCTTAATATCTTCTGCTTCTGTTAGGTCCAGACCATTTCTGTCCTTTATCAAGCCCATCTTTGCATGAAATGTTCCCTTGGTATCTCTAATTTTCTTGAAGAGATCTCTAGTTTTTCCCATTCTGTTCTTTTCCTCTATTTCTTTGCATTGATCGCTAAAGAAGGCTTCTTATCTCTTCTTGCTATTCTCTGGAACTCTGCATTCAGATGCATATATCTTCCCTTTTCTCCTTTGCTTTTGTATTCTCTTCTTTTCACAGCTATTTGTAAGGCCTCCCAAGACAGCCATTTTGCTTTTTTGCTTTTCTTTTCTATGGGAATGGTCTTGACCCCTGTCTCCTGTACAGTGTCACGAACCTCATTCCATAGTTCATCAGGCACTCTATCTCTCAGATCTAGGCCCTTAAATCTATTTCTCACTTCCACTGTATAAGCATAAGGGATTTGATTTAGCTCATACCTGAATGGTCTAGTGGTTTTCCCTACTTTCTTCAATTTGAGTCTGAATTTGGTAATAAGGAGTTCATGATCTGAGCCACAGTCAGCTCCTGGTCTTGTTTTTGTTGACTGTATAGAGCTTCTCCATCTTTGGCTGCCAAGAATATAATCAATCTGATTTTGGTGTTGACCATCTGGTGATGTCCATGTGTAGAGTGTTCTCTTGTGTTGTTGGAAGAGGGTGTTTGCTATGACCAGTGCATTTTCTTGGCAAAACTCTATTAGTCTTTGCCCTGCTTCATTCTGCATTCCAAGGCCAAATTTGCCTGTCACTCCAGGTGTTTCTTGACTTCCTACTCTTGCATTCCAGTCCCCTATAATGAAAAGGACATCTTTTTTGGGTGTTAGTTCTAAAAGGTCTTGTAGGTCCTCATAAGACCGTTCAACTTCAGCTTCTTCAGCATTACTGGTTGGGGCATAGACTTGGATAACTGTGATATTGAATGGTTTGCCATGGAGATGAACAGAGATCATTCTTTCATTTTTGAGATTGCATCTAAGTACTGCATTTCAGACTCTTTTGTTGACCATGATGGCTACTCCATTTCTCCTGAAGGATTCCTGCCCGCAGTAGTAGATATAATGGTCATCTGAGTTAAATTCACCCATTCCAGTCCATTTTAGTTTGCTGATTCCTAGAATGTCGACATTCACTCTTGCCATCTCTTGTTCGACCACTTCCAATTTGCCTTGATTCATGGACCTGACATTCCAGGTTCCTATGCAATATTGCTCTTTACAGCATCGGACCTTGCTTCTATCACCAGTCACATCCACAGCTGTGGTTTTTGTTTTTGTGTTTTTTGCTTTTGCCTCATCCCTTCATTCTTTCTGGAGTTATTTCTCCACTGATCTCCAGTAGCATAATGGGCACTTACTGACCTGGGGAGTTCCAGTTCCTCTTTCAGTATCCTATCATTTTTCCTTTTCATACTGTTCATGGGGTTCTCAAGGCAAGAGTACTGAAGTGGTTTGCCATTCCCTTCTCCAGTGGACCACATTCTGTCAGCTCTCTCCACCGTGACCTGCCCGTCTTGGGTTGCCCCGTGGGCATGGCTTAATTTCATTGAGTTAGACAAGGCTGTGGTCCTAGTGTGATTATTTTTAGCCATATTCTCATAAAGAATAATGATAAAAGGAATAAAAGTTAACTGAAGTATTTTTTAAAGTAAAACCAAATTATTAAAAACAAAAACTCTTACCAATCCAGATAGAGTTAAATTGTTCATCGGAGAATAGGTCACATTGACAAAGCAATCAGAATATTTTCTAAAGAATAACATTTCTAAAAACTGATTAAAAAAGAATTGGAAATAACACCAAGGTGGTGAAGAAACTAAAGATAAGGCTGTTACTTTTTCTAAGTCTCTCATATATGAGTTTGTAAGAAATGAAAGATCTTTAACATTAGTATTTTGATAATAAAAATATTTTAATACATTTTCAGTTCAGTTTAGTTCAGTCGCTCACTCGTGTCCGACTCTTTGCAACCCCATGAACTGCAGCACGCCAGGCTTCCCTGTCCATCATCAACACCTGGAGTCACTCAGACTCACATCCATTGAGTTGGTGATGAAATTCAGCCATCTCATTCTCTGTCGTCCCCTTCTCCTCCTGCCCCCAATCCTTCCCAGCATCAGAGTCCTTTCCAATGAGTCAACTCTTCGCATGAGGTGGCCAAAGTACTGGAGTTTCAGCTTTAGCATCATTCCTTCCAAAGAAATCCCAGGGCTGATCTCCTTCAGAATGGACTGGTTGGATCTCCTTGCAGTCCAAGGGACTCTCAAGAGTCTTCTCCAACACCACAGTTCAAAAGCATCAATTCTTCGGCACTCAGGTTTCTTCACAGTCCAACTCTCATATCCATACATGACTACTGGAAAAACCATAGCCTTGGCTAGATGGACCTTTGTTGGCAAAGTAATGTCTCTGCTTTTGAATATGCTGTCTAGGTTGGCCATAACTTTTCTTCCAAGGAGTAAGCGTCTTTTAATCTCATGGCTGCAGTCACCATCTGCAGTGATTTTGGAGCTCCCCGAAATAAAGTCTGACACTGTTTCCACTGTTTCCCCATCTATTTCCCATGAAGTGATGGGACCGGATACCATGATCTTCGTTTTCTGAATGTTGAGCTTTAGGCCAACTTTTTCACTCTCCTCTTTCACTTTCATCAAGAGGCTTTTTAGTTCCTCTTCACTTTCTGCCATAAGGGTGGTGTCATCTGCATATCTGAGGTTACTGATATTTTTCCCGGCAATCCTGATTCCAGCTCGTGTTTCTTCCAGCCCAGCGTTTCTCAAGATGTACTCTGCATAGAAGTTAAATAAGCAGGGTGACAATATACAGCCTTGATATACTCCTTTTCCTATTTGGAACCAGTCTGTTGTTCCATGTCCGGTTCCAACTGTTGCTTCCTGATCTGCATACAGATTTCTCAAGAGGTAGGTCATGTGGTCTGGTATTCCCATCTCTTGAAGAATTTTCCACAGTTTCTTGTGATCCACACAGTCAAATGCTTTGGCATAGTCAATAAAGCAGAAATAGATGTTTTTCTGGAACTCTTTTGCTTTTTTGATGATTTGGCAGATGTTGCCAATTTGATCTCCGGTTCCTCTGCCTTTTCTAAAAGCAGCTTGAACATCAGGAAGTTCACAGTTCACGTATTGCTGAAGACTGGCTTGGAGAATTTTGAGCATTACTTTACTAGCATGTGAGATGAGTGCAATTGTGTGGTCGTTTGAGCATTCTTTGGCATTGCCTTTCTTTGGGATTGGAATGAGAACTGGCCTTTTCCAGTCCTGTGGTCACTGTTGACTTTTCCAAATTGGCTGGCATATTGAGTGCAGCATTTTCGCAGCATCATCTTGATTTGAAACAGCTCAATTGAAATTCCATCACCTCCACTAGGTTTGTTTGTAGTCACGCTTTCTAAGGCCCACTTGAGTTCACATTCCAGGATGTCTGGCTCTAGGTGAGTGATCACAGCATCGTGATTATCTGGGTCGTTAAGCTCTTTTTGTACAGTTCTTCTGTGTATTCTTGCCACCTCTTCTTAATATTTTCTGCTTCTGTTAGATCTATACCATTTCTGTCCTTTATCGAGCCCATCTTTGCATGAAATGTTCCCTTGGTATCTCTAATTTTCTTGAAGAGATCTCTAGTTTTTCCCATTCTGTTGTTTTCCTCTATTTTTTTGTAGCTCCACATCCGAGGAACTGTGGCTACATCGGTGCAGGAGGGCCATGAGAAGCTTAATACATTTTACCACTCCTAATATATCTATACTTTGGAGAAACTAATGATAAGGATTATAATTTCTAATATTTATTGAATGTGTAGATTCCAAACCCTATACTGAACATTTTATACATATTTCCCACTTAATACTCTCTACAACCCTATAAGATAGTGAATTATTTCACAAACGAGACACGGAAGCTTCAAAAATTAAATAACCTTGTCAAAACAACACTGTTACTAAGGATGGTTCCAGGATTTAGTCTTGTATTTATCTGACTCCAGCCCCAAAGTTTAATCACTTTTTGCATAATCTTTTTTGCATATTTGCCTATGTATATTTTAGTGTTATATCTTAAGGCTAAATAATTACTTGATGTTAAACTTCAAATTTATTTACATGGGAAGCATCTAAGTGGCAAAGAATGCAGTTTCTCTTACTCTCAGTTCTGTCTCCTGGCTTTGGGCAAGTTATTTACCCTTTATAAACCTTGGAGATTCCTGTAAGATGTGAATAATAATTTCTACCTTGAAGGATTATTGTGAAGGTTTAAGTAAAGCATCCATCACAGTACCTGACACATGAATGCAAATGGTAATCTTTAATACTGTCAATCTACCAATAATATGATTTGGCTCACAAATACTGGGAAGCAGCATCATTAGTTATAAAGTACACATAGAAGGGAGTAAGCTTTTTTTTTAATTGAAATATATTTATCAAATAACTTGTGTTTAAGGTACATAACATTTTGATTTGATACATTTTTATATTGCTGTCTGATTGCCACTATAGCCTTAACTCTCACCTCTAGTAAATCACCATGCTTATCATTTCATTTTTATAATGGGAATAATTAAGATCTAGTCTCTTGGCAAGTTGGATATTTATATACAAAACTGTTACTTATAGTCACTATCTTGTGTGTTAGATCTCTAGGGCTTATCTACAAGTTGCAAATTTGTACCTTAAACAACGTATTTCTTAGTCCCACACCCCCTCAGTTCCTTGTAACAAGCGTTTTATACTTTGTGTTTTGAGTTAAGCTCTTTTTAGATTCCACATACTGTTGTTTTTCAGTTCCTAAGTCATGCTCCGACTCTGCAACCCCATGGACTGCAGCACGCCAGGCTTCCTTGTCCTTCACTATCTCCAAGAGTTTGCTCAAGTTCATGTCCACTAGTCAGTGATGCTATCCAATCATCTCATCATGTGGATTCCCTTCCCAGTATTTGTCTTTCTCTGACTTATCTCACTAAGTATCATGTCCTTAAGTTTCATCCATATTGTAACAGTTGGCAGGATTTTCTCGTCTCATGGCTGAATAATATTCCATTTTAAATAATTATCTTTTTTAATTATTAGAATTTTTAATCAAGACAATATTTTTGTATAATAATATATCAGTTTTTTTTTGTTTGTTTGTTTGTTTGTTTGTTTTTTTACCCATTTTGCACTACCTTGACCCCTTCCTCTCTGGTAACCACTTATCTGTCGTCTGTATCTACATGTTTGTTTTTCTTTGGGTTTGATTTGTTCACTTATTTTTGTTTCTTTGTTTTTCATATTCTATGTATGAGTGAAATCATAAAGTATTTGACTTTCTCTGTCTGACTTTTCCCACAGCATGAAACCCTCAAGGTCCACCCATGTTGTCCCAAATGGCAAGATTTCATCTTTTTAATAGTGGCAGAGCAGTATTCATTGTATATATTCACCACATCTTCTTTATTCAGTTATCCACTAATGATCACTTAAGTTGTGATCATATGTTGTCCATTTTAAATAATGCTGCAACAAGCCCAGGTAAATACCTAGAAGTGGAATAGCTGGATCATATGGAGGTTCTCCTCTTAATTTTTTGAGGAATCCTCATACAATTTTCTACAGTGGCTGCAACAGTTTACATTCCCACCAACAGTGTATAGGGTTTCCTTTTCTGCAAATCCTCATCCTCACCAACCCTTGTTATTTCTTGCTTTTTTGACAGCCATTCTAACTGGCACAAGGAAATATTTCATTGTGATTTCGATCAGCATTTCCCTAATGCTTAGTGACATTGAGCATCTTTTCATGTACCTATTGGCCACCTGTATATCTTTTTTAGAAAGACGTCTATTCAAGCCTATGCCCTTTTTAAAAATCAGCTTGTTTGGTCTTTTTGTTTTTGGATAGTATGAGTTTCTTTAAAAAATATGTTGGGATATTAACCCCTTATCAGATGTATAATCTACAAATATTTTCTCACATTCTGAAGGCTGCATTTTCATTTTTGTGATAGTTCCTTTTGTGAGCAGAAGACATTTGGTTTGCTGTAGTGCCACTTGTTTCTGCTTGCTTTGTTTCCTTTGCCTGAGGAGACACATCCAGAAAGATACTACTAAGATACTACTAAGGCTGCTGTCAAAGAGCATACTCCCTGTTTTGTTATGGGAGTTTTTATGGTTTTGGGTCTTACATTCAAGTCTTTAACCCATTTTAAGTTTATTTCTGTGTTTGATTTGAGATAGTGGTCTGGTTTTGATTACTGTAGCTTCATAACATAGTTTGAAATCAGGAGTTTGATGCTCTCAGCTTTGTTCTTTTCTTCAAAATAACTGCTTTGGCTCTTCAGAGTATTTTCTATTCTGTATAAAGTTTTACAATTTTTGGTTCTATCTCTGTGAATAATGTCCTTTGGATTTTGGTAGGGATTGCATAGAATCTATAGATTGCTTTAGGTAACATCTTAATGATGTTAATTCTTGCAATCCATGAGCACAAATATAGTAATGGAGGAATTTTGGCCATGGCTTTCCAAAAATGAGATCATGGAATATATGTTTTTCTTACTGTTCCTTTTAATCAGTATCTTATAGAAATTCCATATCAACTGGGGGAACTCTAATATATTATTTGGGGGGGGGCTGCATATTATTTTGCTGTTGATACACTATGATTTGTTCAGCTATAATAAACCCAACTATAAAACACTCATTTTGTTTTCATTCAGTTACATTTTGTTGCAACCCTGAACAATTTATCTGTAAATAGCCCTTTCCATATATCTTTATATACTACTATTTGACTGCTTTAAGATATATTCCTAGAAATAGGATTGCTTGATAAAAGGCAGCTATATTTTTAAATTAATAAGCTTTCTCAGATTACTTTCCAAAACGGCAGCAAAATGTGCATTTCACCAGCAATGTTGGGAACATATTCTTGGGATTATGCTTTTCTGAAAAATTTCCCTATTGTTCAATTTTTATTTTGGCAATATGATAAAACAAAGTAAATCAAGACAGCATAAAAATGGGCATGGGAAAGTATCATAAGCAAATGTCTTTCACACATACTTTAGAAAAACACAAAGATAAATAAACTAAGATGAAATGGCAATAGACTATTACTTCACACCTAATAGATTGGCAGGGTCTTCTTGGGCACTGGTCCTTTGGGATCTTTTCAGGGTACTTCTTTTTGTTGATCCTTCACTCACTTGGGCCTGGAGGCTAGAGAGCATCACTTTGTTCTCTGACTCCTCCTTCCATGCTTTGCCTACCTTCTCATCCCAGAAATCCCTTCATTCGGGTGACAAAGCTGGCATTGGAGTTGGGAGAGGAGAGGTGAAATGGTTGTGTCACAAGTTATTCTTGTCCCAGTATTCCTTGGTCTTTAGGTGAAGTTGATTAAATTTAGAATTTTAGGAAGACACTATAGTGTTATTTGAAAATGATTAGACTCATATTAGGGTGTAAAATTTTGTACTCTTTATTATAGGGGGCAGTCTCACAAATTTGTTACCTTCCTGGCCCCTGAAAGGCATTGAATTGGGGCCCCTAATGTATTTGTAGCAGAGTTACCTGAGGCTCACATTCAGGGTATGTAATCTCCATGGCTGGGCTGTGTGACTGGTTTTGGCTAGCAGACTGCGAACGTCTATACACACGTGATGCGTCTCTGATGAGACAGGGGAAAAACCCTGTACAGTCTTCACCATCTCCCTTCTAGGAAGCCATGTATGGAGAATATGGGGACATAAGGCTCACTGGTAATACAGGAGATGCAGGAGATGCAGGTTTGATCCCTGCACCAGAAAGATCTCCTGGAGGAGAAAATGGCAACCCACTCCAATATTCTTTCCTGGAAAATTCCATGGACAGAAGAGCCTGGTGGGCTACAGTCCGTGGAATCACAAAGAGTTGAACACGACTGAGTAACTGAGCACGCACACACAAGGAGAAAGTACCCTTGGGTCAGCTCCTGGATGGGAGCTTCTGTGGAGAAGTCCCAGGCCCATAGGAGACTTTGGGTGATTGAGAGAATAAATTCTTATGTGTTAAGCCACAGAGATTTGGGGGCTTGTTATCACAACCTAGCTTAAGCTACTCTCTTATACTTTTGGACCTATACTGGGGACAACTCCTATATGTAATTAATGTCTCATGGATCAACCAAGTCATTTCAATGTTCAATTACCAATAGATTACATGTAACTAAGGATCATGACTGACAGCAAATTCTAGATGAGCTCTAGACAAAAACCAATATGAATGTTTCAAGCCTAATGTAAGCTAATGTATGTTAGAGGACAGTTTCCTGGTGGTCCAGGGTTAAAATGGCACCAGTCATATAGAGGCAGACAAAGAACTGGGAAATATGGGATGCATTTCCAGGGAATTGCTACTTGGTGCCAGCTTTTTAGTGCTCAAGTTAAGATGTTTTAGGTTTTGTAAGCCAGACAATTTCAATGCTTAAAATTATTTCTTTTTTATTTTCTTATATTCAGTAAAGTGCTTGTAACAATGTCAGCTAGTGTGTTAGTAGTAGTCAAGAGTTTTAGGACTTCCCTGGTGGTCCAATGGTTAAGATTTTGCCTTTCAATGCAGGAGGTGCCTGTTGGATCCCTTCTTGGCAGCTAAGATCCTGCCTGTCTTGGGACCAAAAAAAAAAAAATCATAGAAACAGAAGCAATGTATAACAAATTCAATAAAGACTTTTAAAATGGTCCATGTCAAAAGTATCTTTAAAGAAAGAAAAGAGTTTCACACATACTTGGACTGGAACTCTAAAGGGAGATTGCCACAACCATAGTGTTAGGGGTGTGGTGCTGGGTGAAAGCACTAAGAACTCCAAGTGAATGAAATTTGAGGAACTGAATTCTTCTTCCAGTGCTAACCTTAGACATTCAAGGTATTAAGTTAGACTTTGAAGGATAGATGGAATTTCCAGAGATTGAACTGGGCTGGGCATTCTGGGTGGAGGACAGAATGAGCATAGAGGCAGGATAGCTATTGCTGGGTGGTCATGGGGGAGGTGCCAAGGGAAAACCCCTGTCCCATCGATTCTTCTCTCAGTGCAGGAAGGAACAGCTACCCATGTAACTCCATCCGATTCAGGTCCCTCTTTGTGGCATGTTTTGTAGGGAACCAGACCACTGCCCGCAAAGAGGTATGGAAGCCAGTCCTGTGTCTGTGGTATTCTCCTCCTTGCATGAAGCTGATACAGAAGGCTGCTGTCCAGTGCCTGTCCACTCTGGTGCCTGCCCTCTCTGGTGCCTGCCCACTCTCTGCTTCTTCCAAAGGAGCTAAGTCATCTCCTAAGCTCACTCATCTCCTTTGCCTCCCTCTCTCAATATACTGATGGGGAGGTTTTGGGTTCAGCAAAAGGAAAGGGATCCCTTCAAACTCGCAGGTTAGGTTCGAGGGACCTGGAGAACTCTGCATTGGGCATAAATGGGTATGATTGTGATTAAAAATCAAATGACTTTGTGTCCCATATACTGTATTCTTCAGGAAGCTCCTGAAGTGAGGAAGGGACAGGATTTGGGCATTCTTTGTTCCTAGTCAACTATCATCTAAAACCAACAAAACCTTAAAAATAACCTATTTAACAAGGGATAAACCAATTTCAGGACCTAGAAAATAAGGCTACTGATGATTTAGCAAACTCCCTCAAGAGTGAATAAATGGTTAATGATTAAAAACACACTTCATTAAATATATGTGTGTATGTATGTGTGTGTGTGTGTGTGTGTGTGTGTGTGTGTGTGTGTGTGTGTATGGGTGCAAGTATTCTCTAATTTTGAATGGGTGAGAGTTTGGATCAGCCTTTCCCAATTTATCAGTACAAAGTAGGGAATTCTCCTTTTAGATTCTTTGTTTTATGGTGTGTTTGCAATAACCTGAAAGTGTACTGAAACATTCTGCTTCCTAATTCTTAAGTACACAAAGTTATTCATAATGGGACTCATATATTCAGATCAGTAGTAATATATCATCCATTTAAATTCAGTAAGGAAGTTTTAAGCAAAAAGAAAAAAAGAAAGAAAACCAACTTTCATAACTCTATTCTATTTGTTGTGTACTAGCTTTTGAGATTTTTAGGGAAAAAAAATGAACATGGAAATGTCAAAAAGTAGAACAAATTCCCCTTTTTACTCCAAGAATGCAATAGGCATCAATGAACCTCCTACTGCTCAGTACACATCAGTGAACAGTAGGATAAAAATGAATACTTTCAAGATGTTCTTCCATATGAATTCTTTAGAGTTCAGCGATATTACTCTATGTAGAATGCAAACGAGGGTAAAGAAAATACTCTTTTCTTTCTCAATGAAATACAATAGATTTTGCATTTTTGGAGACCTCCTTCTAAAGTTTTTAATTTCAGATATCCCAAGATTTTCTTTAGATACTTGAAGCCCTCAACTGTTGTTTTCCAGATACTTAGAGCTCTGTCTTGCTTCTGAGGATAGAGACTTGTGATAATTACTTTGTTTAATGTCTGTAGTTACCGACTACAGGATTCAGTACTTTCCCAGTCCATATATTAAATAAGTAAAGCTAAAGTCTATAACATATACATCAATATATAAAAACATTTAATTGTAGTTGCTTCTATAAGTGACTTGAGGCAGCAGTAATAGAGCATGTTAAAAACCATAGTCTTTAAGATCAGCAAGTTTATAGGAAGCTATTCATGACTAAACCTCCCCAAGTCTAAGTTTTTCATATGTAAAATAATAAATAATGATTAATATTGTATCGGGTATTGCAAGAACTAGAACTTTCATCAAGGTCATCAGTGACCTAAAACTCTTCTAAGCCTCTAGTCTCAGTGCCTTAGCCATGTTTGGTGGGCTTGACCACTCCTTGCTTCTTGGAATAATTTTTTCCTCCTTAGTTTCCTCCTTAGTTTCTGTTGGCCCAATTTTGGTTTTCCTGCTTTCTCGCTGGCTACTTCCTCTAGCAGATTCTTATCCTAAGAAAGTATAATTTGACTTATCAGGTAGAACTTCATAGACCACCTCTAGGCTAGCCATATGCTGATAAGATCTAGAATTCTGTTATCAGCCAGATCTTTCTCTTAAGTTCCAGCATCATGTGTATAACTCCGTACCTCACATATGGATGCTTAATGAACACTGCAGGATTAACATGATGCAAATAAACTACTAATAATCCCTCTAAGCCTTTTACATCTCAGTTAATGGTACCATCCTCCATCTAGTTTTTAAGACCAAAATCCTAGGAGTCATTGTTGATTCTTTTTTTTTTCTCACATCCCAGACTTCAGTAAATTCAGTTAACTCTGCCTCTAAGATGTATCCAGTTATCATCATTTCTTCTGCTACAATCCCAATTCAAGTCACTCTTTCGCTTGCCTGTCAATCACAACCATCTCTAACTGGTTTCTCTACAACCGCACTTGCCTTGTTGTAGAAACTTTCCACCTAACAGCTAAAGCGATCTTTTAAAAAAATTTTTTTAAAATTTACAACCCTCAGAATGGGGAAAAAAAAAGAACATTTTTCAAATAAAGCAACTGACGAAGGATTAATCTTCAAAATACACAAGCAACTTAATATCAAAAAAAGAAACAACTCAATTTAAAAATGAGCAGAAAACCTAAACAGACATTTCTCTAAAGAAAGCATATAGATAGCCAACAGACACATGGAAAGATGCTCAGCATCGCTCATTTTTAGAGAAGTGCAAATCAAAACTACAATGAGGTATCACCTCATACTAATCAGAATGGCCATCACCAAAATATCTACAAACAATAAATCCTGGAGAGAATGTGGAGAAAAGGGAACCCTCTTGCACTGTGGGTAGGAATGTAAATTAATACAACCAATGTAGAGAATAGTATGAAGGTTCCTTAAGAAACTAGGAATAAAACTACCATATGACCCAGCAATCCCGCAACTGGGCATATACTCCGAGAAAACCATAATTCAAACAGACACATGTACCCCAATGTCATTGCAACACTATTTACAATAGCCAGGACATGGAAACAACCTAGATGTCCATCAACAGGTGAATGTATAAAGAAGATGTGGTATGTAGATATAATGGAATATTACTCAACCGTAAAAAGGAACGAAATTGGGTCATTTGTAGTGATGTGGATGAACCTAGAGTCTGTCGTATAGAGTGAAGTAAATCAGAGAAAAAATATTGTATATTAACACATATATGAAATCTAGAAAAATGGTACTGATGAACCTATTTGTAGGGCTGGAATAGAGACACAGATGTAGAGAATGGATTTGTGGATACACCAAGGGAAGGAAAGAGTGGGACAAATTGAGAGAGTAGCATTGACATGTATACATTACCATGTGTAAAATAGCAACTAGTAGGAAGCTGCTGTGTATCACAGGAAGCTCAGCTTGGTGCTCTATGATGATCTAGGCGGGTGGAATGGGGGATGGGGGATGGGAGGGAGGCTCAAGAGGGAGGAGCTATATGTATACTTACAGCTAATCAATATTGTTGTACAGCAGTAACTAACGTGATATTAAGTCCATGGGATTTTTCAGGCAAGAATACTGGAGTGGGTAGCCATTTTTATCTCCAGGGAATCTTCCCAACTCAGGGATGAAACCCAGGCCTCCTGCACTGCAAGCAGACTCTTTACCATCTGAGCCCAGGGAAGCTATAAGGCAAGTATACTCCAATTAAAAATAAATTTAAAAAAAATTTAAAAGATATTGGAATATAGCCAGTTTACAATGTTATGTAAGTTTCAGATGTACAGTGAAGTGAATCAGTTGTTGTCGTTGCTCAGTCATTACGTCATGCCTGACTCTTTGTGACCCCCATGGATTATAGCATGCCAGACTCCTCTGTCCTGCCCTATCTCCCAGAGTTTGCTCAAGTTCTTATGATTATACATATATTCACTTTTTTTTAAGATTAAGTGGGGGGGAGGGGAAATTGGGATTGACACATACACACCACTATATATAAAATAAGTAACTAATAAAGACCTACTGTATAGCAGAGGAAACTCTACTCAATACTTCATAATGACCTACATTGGTAAAGAGATCTTTTCGAAGCACTAACATGATCTGTTTAAAGCCTTTGACTGGTTTACCATTATAATTAAATTCATTTCCAAATTCCCCACACACCGTCTCATGATCTAGTCCTTGCCTACCTGAGAGACTGTATATCCTTGCTTTCTGTATTTCATTGATTTTGCTCCAGAATCCTGGTCTTTGTTCTGTATGTCACTTTTTTTTTCCTATCCAGAAGCTTTTGACCACAGTCTTGGATGCTTGTTTCCAGATTTGTTATGGCTGTCTTCTTCTCATTTGTTCAGGAGTTGATTCAAATATTGCCTTCTTAGGGAAGTTGTCCCTAAGTTCCCTAATGAAAAAAACTCTCCAACTTACTCTCTAGAAGGTTACTTTGTTTTTGTTGTTTGGGATATAGCACTTACTAACACTGGAAATTATTTAGTTATGTCTTTGTTTATCACCTGCATCCCCTGTCCTCACCAGTAGAATATAAGCTCCTCGTGGTCAAAAAATTTAGTTTCCTGTATATTGCTGTAAAAAACAGTGGCTAGTAGTATACCTGGCATGTTGTAAGGGATGAATAAGTGGGTTAACTGGAGTTGTTGTTGTATTGTTGTGTTGTATTGCTGAAGTTCAAATACTCACTAATGGATGCATTAGTGGAGATGGTCTAGTAATAATTTCTACCTTTTTTAGTCTTTTTTAGTCTCAGAAGGTGTTAACTATTGATTGCAGTTATTACTCTGCAGAAATTTTGGTTACCCTGATTCCATTAGTAAAGGGAAGACTGGTAACTACAGGGCTGTGTGTTAGTTACACACCTGCAGTTACCATCAGTATGCATAATCTCTGAGCCACAGAAACTCAAGGTCTACAAGATCAGCTAGTTAAACCAACTCAGATTAAAGGCAATAGACTAAGTAGAATGTTACCCCAAAATAAATAGCTTTGTTAATTACTGAGAAGTGTAATTAATTATCAGAGAAGGAAATGGCAACCCACTCCAACATTCTTGCCTGGGAAATCCCATTTTCAGAGGAGCCTGGCAGGCTCCAGTCAATGTCGTAGTCTTTGCAAGAGTCAGACATGACATAGTGACTAAACCACAACCACCACCCTAATTAATTATTCCACTGATTAATTTTCCTATTTTCTGCATTAGCCAGTATTTATTCTTCAGTCAGTCACTATTCCCTGTTCCATCCTCCCCAGTTTCCTCTATTTACTTTTGTAAAATGGTTGATTAATTTTAGTCATTTGAATTTTTGATTCTGTTAGTGTTCTTAGAAAATGTACAGACTGACTCAGTTGTTTACATACTCTTCTATATAGTGTCAGAATCCACTTTCATTTAGAGTATTATAGTCCAAATATGGATTTCATATTTCTTTACAATGCTAAATTTATTAAAATGAACCTTTAATGGCTTAAAAACCTTGAGTAAACAGTTCAGTTCAGTCGCTCAGTCGTGTCCGACTCTTTGCGACCCCATGAATCGCAGCACACCAGGCCTCCCTGTCCATCACCAACTCCCGGAGTTCACTCAAACTCACGTCCATCGAGTCCGTGATGCCATCCAGCCATCTCATCCTCTGTTATCCCCTTCTCCTCCTGCCCCCAATCCCTCCCAGCATCAGGGTCTTTTCCAGTGAGTCAACTCTTCGCATGAGGTGGCCAAAGTACTGGAGTTTCAGCTTTAGCATCATTCCTTCCAAAGAACACCTCTAAAGGGCTGATCTCCTTCAGAATGGACTGGTTGGATCTCCTTGCAGTCTAAGGGACTCTCAAAAGTCTTCTCCAACACCACAGTTCAAAAGCATCAATTCTTTAGCTCTCAGCTTTCTTCACAGTCCAACTCTCACATCCATACATGACCACTGGAAAAACCATAGCCTTGACTAGATGGGCCTTTGCTGGCAAAGTAATGTCTCTGCTTTTGAATATGCTGTCTAGGTTGGTTATAACTTTCCTTCCAAGGAGTAAGTGTCTTTTAATTTCATGGCTGCAGTCACCATCTGCAGTGATTTTGGAGCCCCCCAAGGTAAAGTCTGACACTATTTCCACTGTTTCTCCATCTATTTCCCATGAAGTGATGGGACCAGATGCCATGATCTTAATTTTCTGAATGTTAAACTTTAAGCTGACATTTCCACTCTCCTCTTTCACTTTCATAAAGAGGCTTTTTAGTTCCTCTTCAGTTTCTGCCACAAGGGTAGTGTCATCTGCATATCTGAAGTTATTGATATTTCTCCCAGCAATCTTGATTCCACCTTGTGCTTCATCCAGCCCAGCATTTCTCATGATGTACTCTGCATATAAAGTTAAATAAGGAGGGTGACAATATACATCCTTGACGTACTCCTTTTCCCATTTGGAACCAGTTGCTATTCCATGTCCAATTCTAACTGTTGCTTCCTGACCTACATATAGGTTTCTCAAGAGGCAGGTCATGTGGTTTGGTATTCTCATCTCTTTCAGAATTTTCCACAGTTTATTGTGATCCACACAGTCAAAGGCTTTGGTATAGGCAATAAAGCAGAAATAGATGGTTTTCTGGAATTCTCTTGCTTTTTCCATTATCCAGCAGATGTCGGCATGTTGGATGTTGAGTAAAAGTTAGCTGATTTTTATTTTGGAATTATTATTGTTTTTTAGTCTTAAGATATTACATCTTGATTAGAATTGTTACTATGTGGTTAGCCCAGTTTTATTTTAGAAATATTTTAGAATTATATTCTGTGAACGTTTAAGCCATCTTTTTTTGCCAAACAGAATTCAGGTATAGTGGAAATCTGAATTCTTAAGATTTGATGGTTCCTTCCAGGTGATTAATTCCATGCACTAGATCCTCTGCATTGATAAACCTCATGAAAATACTATAGTTTGTTGAAAATCTGACTTCATGCTCCATCCTGCTTTTTACCTTTAAGTGGATCCATATATAAATACAGTTAATCAACTAAGAATTCATATTTTTATTTCTCTCTTAAAATTTATTGTGTATGTGTCATTTTGTTAGTAGTATCTTTTATTCTTTTTTAAAAATAGAATATTCAAAGGTAGGTGAAAATAAATTGTGACTATCGAAAAAAAACTGAGGGACATCAGACCAGGGGGAGAAAAAAGAAAAGCTCTTCTTGTTCTCAAATCCACTTGGATTAACTGTGAGGACGGAGAGTAACCTCTCCTCAGTGTTCTCTGGAGACCTAAATGGGAAGGAAATCCAGGAACAAAGGGGTCTATATACACACATACAGTTGATTCACTTTGTGGTACACTAGAAACTGACACAGCTTTGTAAAGCACCTATACTCCAATAAAAATAATTTAAAAAAAAACACTATGATGTGCATTTACTACTGGCTCCTAGGATAGTAGGAAAGCAAGAATAAAACAAGAATGGCGGGATCAACTGCTTAGGAATTTGAAACCACAGGATATTGTAGTCCTTTGGGATTCTAAATATTCAGGCATCTGTTAGGTAGCAGATTCAACTAAACACGGATCATCAAAGGAATACCAAAATTATGTTGAGGACAAGTTTATAATCCATAAAAAAGAAAATCAGTCACTGGGGACGTTATCCTGGAAGAATGTAACTATTATAACTGTGCTACTAAGTAGAAGTTCTTGGAAAAAAATATTTCCAGAAATTTAACTCCTTCAACTCTCCTTCCCAGTCTTGCCTTGCCAAAAAGAATGCCAACTGGAGGGGAAGAGTCTGGCTTGAGAAAATCAAGTTGGAATGTATATATGAAAAAAAGCATTCATTATTAGGTACTAATGAACTATCACAAATGAAGTATAATTTAGGACAGTTACCTCAATTATTTTCTATCTACATTTTATAGTCGCAAAAGGAAAGTAAGTCTTTCAAAATATTTTCTTTCCTTAAATTATCATTTAAGTCATAGATTTCTAGAACAAATTAAAACAGGAAGCCTAATCTTTAAAGGAAGATGTAATACAGAATGGAATTCCAAATAAGGAAAGCTTAAAATGGGGTGGAATCTCACACTAACATCACTCTGTAGTCTCAGTAACTATAAGAGTACTCCTTCTTTCACTCAACAAATGCTAAACAAGAACTATGTGCTAGGTTTTAAGACTATATTACCTAAGAAAAAAATGAGCAAAAATTCCTGTTTCTATGTATCCTCCCTCCTTATAGGAAGGAAAGTGTTTGGAATTACAAGCCTGACAGAGGGAGGAGTCTGCCAGGAAAGGGTGACGTGAAGGGTATATCATATTCACTCATCTACCCCTTTCCTCTTGAGTGGTAGCTATCCTCTCAGCAAAATGCTTTTTGGAATATATTATATTTGATTTGTCTTTGCCCTTATTGCTTTTCACCACATAATGAACCAGCGTGAACCTTTACACACTTGATAAAGTGGGAAAAACTGGAAAATGCATACTCCTACTTTATATTTGCTCACTTGTGGGTTTTTATGGTCACTGATCCTTTGTCCCTTATACTGCTGGTGGGTCCACAAATCCAGGAGAGTTTAGAGAAACCAAATACATGCTGAGGATACTTGGGTGAAGGATTAGGTGGAGGAGGAAAAGCCAGTTAAAAGTCAGCTCTTTTACAAACTGCATCATGAATCAAAATTTGAATTTATTCTACCACCAAGATTCTTCTCAATAACACGTGGAAACCTCTCTCTCTCTCTCAGATATCTCTGCATTGACCAATTTGAGCTCCCAATTTATAGAGCCCCTTGAAAAATTTCCCTCAAATCAGAGAAATGACTTCTCTGTTGGAAGCCAAAATATGGCTCTGATGCATAGCTGATTTATCTGTAGATGATAAATTACAGCCTTCATGTTGTCGCCATTTAAGACTTTTCACCTTTAGTTGCTATTCCACAGAAGTTGGGTATCATTGCTGGCCTTTGATTCCTTTCTCCTCTCGGGGTACCTTTACCTCCTGATCATTTGCTCACTGACAGCTCTATTAGCTGTTCCTCAAATTAATCAGTTCTGAGAGTTGTATGATTTAGTTTGGTGTGGGGAGGAAGTTAAAAACATTTGCTGACATAGGTTTGGGGGCCTAGCTGTAATTTTGACATTGGGGACTTGCAACAAATTTGGCACAGGTAAAAGACATTAAAGCTCTAACCCTTCTGAAAATTCCCAGGGCTTATTTTAATGGGTTAGGCATAGTCTTACCGTATAGCTCAGTTGGAGCCTTCATATTTACTTTTACAGCTCACCTCTTTAAGAGAGAATGTTCACAATGGAAAACAGCAGCAAGAGTTAGAAGACTTTAAAAAGGAAGCTGTTAATGCAGCAGTAAAACTTGGCCAGGTAAATTTTTTTCTCTCTTGTTGGGTTTCAATAATCTTTAGCATTATGATTTATCCAAAACAGACTAGCATTGAATCCAAGCTTTCAGTTTTTCAGAAATTATGACATGCTTGTCTAAAGCTCTATTTTAACTTAAATAACTGTACTCTGGGCTGGAACGTCAATAATTCTTTTATTAACATTTTTTAGAATAAGAATATCAAAAGTAAATGCTTGAGCTATATCATTAGTTAGGTTTCCTAAAGATTTATTGAACTTAAAATTAATTAAATCTCTTTAATAGCTCCATAAGTATAAAAACGTGAGCTCTTATATTTATGTATTTTTCTTTTTAAAACTTTATTATGAAAATTTCCAAACACAACCAAAAGTAGAATGTACAATAAATCCTGTGTATCACCTGGCTTAAACAACCATCAGTCTTTTGCCGTTTCTGTGTATGTGTTTAATAATCATAATTACTAGAGATCCACAAGAAGAATCTTCATGTGCTAATTTTTTAAATGCTAGTAAGATTCCTTAGTTTATAAAAAAATGTACTTTGGTGTGAATTTCATTTTTAAAAGTAGAATATGAATTGTACAACACCAACCCAGATATGTTATGTTAGCTGAATTTTAAAAAGTAGTTCCTATTTCTGCTTTTGGAGCTATTATTTAAAATATTGGTAGAGTATGAAGTTTTGTTTTCTAAATGTCAGCTGTTCCTTTCTTTATTCCTGGTTCAAAGCCAGCATTGTCAGAAAGGAGACAAGCTGGCAACTAGCCTAAATACCAGTGGGAAGGCATCGTCTCTTTTGGACTTATATTCTTAAATAACACCTTAAAAATCTGTAGATAATTAGTGCTGCAATCTTGAAAATATTAATTAAGAAAAGAGCTAATAATTACTATGCTTGAAACTGAAAGTGATATAATTAGACTAAACTGTGAGGTTTTCATTTGAAATTGATTAAAACCTTCAATGAATTACTTGGCAAAGAGTGATTTCCCATTTCTATTAAGTCTTTACTGGTTAATAAAATATCAACAGGCCGAGATGTCTGTTTACTTATAGATTTTTTTTTTGTCTAATTCTATCTCATTTTAATTATTTATGGGTAAAATATTTTATTTATGATGATGAAACATAGCAGAGCTGGTCAAATGTGGTTGACAAAAAGTGGATACATTCAATTATGCTCTCAAAAAGAGCTCTAAGCATACAGACCTTTTCTTTACTGACATCATATTTTCTATAAATCGACTTTAAGTTTTTCTCAAATCATTGTCCATGCATGTTAAATAATGCTTTGAGGGTTTCCTCCCCCGTTTCATAACAAAGAAATGGTGAATTAGAAAAAGAGCTCAAGCTGAATGATGCCATTTTGAATGGCTCAGTGTTGACAGGTGGGTGATGGTTTAGGAGGGTTGGCTGCAGACAGTACCCTTGCTTGGTGGATGAACAGAGATCCCTGTGAAATACACCACCCTGCTCTGTCTTCAGAGAACGTAACCACATCAGTCAGCCCCTGTTGCCTGAACCTATGAGGTCATCGTTATTACTTCATTTTTTATTCCTATATAATCCAGGCTGAACTTCAGAAGCCTTTCTGCTTTTCCCATCACAAGTTACTACTCTGAAATATGGAAATAATCTGAGAGATCTTTTATGAAACATATATGCTTCTATTCGTTCTAAGTATGCAGTTGAAGCAACAGACTCATTTTCTGAGGAAAAAAGCCACCAAATTTAAATCAGCCTCAGGTGAATGAAATAGCGTCTTTCCATAAAAATACTCCTCTGGGTAAAGGAGACAGATACATAATGCTAATGGAACAAGGATGGGAAAAGAAAGACGGGGTTTGGTGAGAATGAAAAAAGTTTGAAAGAAAACAATTCCTGAACTAATGAAAAAGTGCCAGAGATTGTTAATGTCAGTAATGCACACAAATTATTTTAAACAATAGCGAATTTCTACACCTTTTAAAAATGGTTAGAAATATGGGCTCTGAAGTTTGGATCTGGATACAAATCCCAACACCAACTCCTGTGAGCTATAATATCTTATAATACCTTGCTTCCATCCATGGCAGGGATTAGCAATTCTTTTTTTTTTCTTTGTAGCTTTTCCTCTTTGTTCTGGGCTCCTGTCTCAAATGACACATACTTTCTTTGCCCAGTTGTCATCTCCTTTTTTATTTTCTTATTCTAATTTTGAAAATTTAAAAATTTTTAATTAATTTTTATTAGAGTACAGTTGATTTACAATGCTCTTTTAGCTCTTGTTGTACAGCAAAGTGAATCAGTTATACATATATGTGCATCTACTTTTGGGGGGGGTTCTTTTCCCATACAGGTCATTACAGAGGATTGAGTAGAGTTCTCTGGGCTATATGGTAGGTTCTTATTAGTTATCTATTTTATATATATTGATAGTAGTGTGTATACATCAAGCCCAATCTCCCAACTTCCTGCTTTCCCCCTTTCTCCCTTAGTAACCATAAATTTTTTCCTACATCTTGACTGTTTTATAAATAAGTTCATTTGTGCCATTTTTCTTAGATTCCACATATAAGCAATATTATATGATGTTAATCTTTCTCTGTCTGATTTACTCTGGGGCTTCCCTTGTGGCTCAGATAGTAAAGAATCCACCTACAATGCACGAGACCTGGGTTTGATCTCTGGGTCAGGAAGATCCCCTGGAGAAGGGAATGGCTACCCACTCCAGTATTCTTGCCTGGAGAATTCCATGGACAGGGGAGCCTGGCGGCCTACAGTCCATGGGGGTCCCAAAGAATTCGACATGAGGGAGCAACTAAGCACGCACATGTTACTTACTTCACTTAGTATGACAATCTTTAAGTCCATTCATGTCACTGCAAATAGCGTTATTTCATTGTTTTATACTGCTGTAAAAAAGATGTGGTACATGAATACTGTTTTATATCTTTATTCATTTATCCGTTGATGGACATTTAGGTTGCTTCCATGTCCTGCTTTGTAAATAGTGTTGCAGTGAACATGTGTCATTTAGGATCATATTTTTCTATGGATATGTGCCCAGGAGTGGAATTGCAAGGTCATATGGTAGCTCTATTTTTAATTTTTTGAAGACCCTCCATATTGTTCTCCACAATGGCTGTACCAGTTTACATTCCCACCAAGAGTATAGCTGGATTCCCTTTTCTCCACACCCTCTCTAGCATTTATTGTTTGTAGATTTTTAAATTATGGCCATTCTGACCAATGTGAGGTGATATTTTGTTATGGTTTTGATTTGCATTTTTCTCATAATTGGTGCTATTGAGCATCTTCTCATGTAATTCTTTTTATTGTGGTATAATTGATGTCACACTAGCTTCAGGTATCCAACATAATTGTTCAATATATGTATACATTCTGAAAGCATCACCATAAGTTTAGTTAACATCCATCACCACACATAATCATATCTATTTTATCTGTGATAAGAACTTTTAAAATCTACTTTTAACAGCTTTTGAATATATAATACAGTATTATTAACTATATTCACCATGCTGTATGAAATTGGCAAAAATCTTCTTTGAAGGGCCAGATAGTGAATACTTTAGGCTTTGCAGGCAACGCTGTCTCTTTCATAGATACTCAACTCTGCTGCTTTATGAAAGCAGCCATAGAATAGATATTATATAAATGAATGAGCATGATGTGTTCCAATAAAGCCTTATTTATGACTATGGAAATTTGATTGTCATATGATTTTTATGTGTGACAAAATATTCTTTTGAATTTCTTTTCACTATTCAAAACTAACACCAAATTTAGTTTGTGGAGCAAACAAGAGGAAGCCCAGGTGCTTGGATTTAGCTTGTGGGCCATCGTTTTCTGAAACCTGACCTTTGACTGTGGTTTTCAAAGTGTGGCACATATACCAGCAGTACTAGCATTTTTTGGAATCTTCTTCAAAATGCAAATTCTCAGGTTTTCCCCTAGACCTCCTGAATCAGAAAGTCTTGGGTGGATGCAGCAAGTGTTAGAACAAGCATGCTAGGTGACTCATGCAGGATTAAGTTTGAGAACCTCAGATCTACTGATAATGCTTTTTAACTGCTCTGAGTTCTTGTGCAAATTAGTAAGATACAACTGAGAGTGCTTAGCAGGGTGCTGACCATCAGTAGTGTTAAACACCTGTTTGCTATTGTTAATTAAGGTTGAAGAAAGTTGGTTTTGATTTTGATTATATGCTTTCTTTTTAAAAAGGTGACTATGTACAGTCACCTGTGCAAGAATTCCAAAAGCAAACTAATGCGAAAGAAAATAAGAGCAGATAATTCCAATCTTCTTTGATTAAACTTTGATTAAACACGAGGATTAAGAAATTCAACTCTTAACAATGTGATAGACAATGATTTTCTTGGGAAAACAGAATTCCTCTATTGTTACTGTTGTACTTCTTTTGACTTGTTAGTTATTAGAAAATGATAGAAACAAAGTTTGTGGTGTGACAAATCTTATAGCTGAAGAAATTCTTGCTAAAAAAGCAAATTATGAATTTATATTCAATAGGACAAAACACCTACCACACAATGCTCCACAAATGTGCGAGCACAAGGAATACCCCTGGCTATTTCCACCTGGTTTGTGATAGTTATGCTGACTGACCCATCATAGGCTCAGGTTCAGATAGGTTTGAGTAGTGGAAAGGCAAAGGCAACATTAGTATTATCTCACAAAATAATTCATGTTTGTCTTGTATAGAACTAATGTCATGGAAACCTACTTTTTCAGGGATGCCCCCATTATTATGAACTGTGTGTTTTGAAACATAAATAAATAAAAGAAGATAAAAGAAGACAGTACTTACAGAAAAAGACCATTTACAGTTTCCTTGACTTTGAGCTTAGTACTGGCTGTAAAATTTTCTAAATAATTGCAGGTGACCAAAAACATAATGAAGTTACAAACTGCCATTTTCGTGAATATGGACTTCATAGCAAGCCGTACCTAACACAGTAGAGGGAAGAGAGGGAGGTTCTGCCTTTCTCAAAATTACCTGAATAATTTTTTTTTTTTTAGACTAAGATTTTTCTATTATTTATCTGGATAGCTATGACTCTGTGTGTAGGTTTGTCTAAATGTTCCACACAAAACAACAGGAATTTTTATTTTGCTTTTACATGCACCTATTTTATTGCAAATAGTCACAAAATTTCTTGGGTAATAGTTGGCCTCTTAATGTTCTCATCATGACAGTGAATCTACAAAAGCAGATGAAATCCTCCTGTAAACTCAAGTGAACTAGAAATTTTTAAAAAAAGAAAAAAATGCTTGGGCAAGTCTCTGGAACAGAAATGCTTTGTTAAAAGTTTTCCTGTGTTTTGGTATTTTAATAAAGACCACATGATATGAGGCTTATTTCTTGGTTATGATACTTAACTCTGGTTGCCGTTTCTGTGAGAGTCTACCATATAAAGGTCAGACTTTTGTCCTTTTAGCCATGATTTGTTAGAAAAACAGCAGGAGCGATGTCACAGCATGCCTCTTTGCAGCATGTTGATGTATTTAGATGAGTATTTCTGATCAAGAGAATACTAGAGTGCATTTTTGAGTATTATGTAACATTTGACACTGTAGTCTGTTTCTTTATTAGGTAAGCTATTAGTTATATCTGAAAACATAGCCCCAAAGGGAGACTTTCTAGAAAATGTTAAGACTTTCGTGGTTCAGAGTGAACATTAAATAGTAACAGCTATGAAGCAGTATCAGTTTGGTTTAACCCCAAATATAATAAACAGCTACAATCCAGATGTTTCCCACTTTCCTATCTGTAAGTTGCCTGTGGTCACACTCAACTTTCTCATCTAAACCAACTGTCTTGAAATCTACTGTGCGAAGCCCAGAATCTTCCCTATTTGTTTTTTTTTTCCCCCCCTAGGGTATGCATGCTTCTCTGGGGGTGCTTTTTCATGACTTTTATATACTTTTGCTTTCTCCTGACCACGCCCATTCATTCCTGGGGGTGCTCCCTGCCTGTGCTGGCCTAGTGGGAGATCTGGTCCCTCTTCCTGCAGGCCAGCAAAGTACTGGTAAACTGAGGCTCACCTGAGTGGCAGCCTTTTACTGCAGATTTGAAGGTTGCAGAAAGTAATCACAGGTCCAGAAACACTTCAACTTAGATGTCAAGTACAGGCATCAATGTTCCCAGTAATGTGTCAGCCATCCCCTTCCATCAGTTTTTCCATGACCATGTTTCTATATGCTCCAGCCTCCAGATATGTGCCAGGAGCCCTCTGACTCTTGTTCCTAGTTCTTTCTGGTAGCTCCTTTTTCTCCTCAGTCCCAGGCCCCTCTAAGCTGCCTGCAGCAAAGCCAACATTTGTCTCTTTACTACTCAGAGTAACAGTACAGGTTTGTCTTTTATGTCACACCATCCATCCAGCCCAGACCATCCAGGTCATGGACCTGAACTTTCTCAAGGGAAAGAAACCGCTTATATTGTGAAGATGTTTTCTCAAAAGAAGAGCCGTCACCTTGGGGGATGAATTATGCCACTTTTCTGCAAGGCAGACTCAACCGTAGTCCACTTTCACTTCTTGCAGCGATTGCTTCTCCCTCAGGTGTGCACACTGTTTCTGTCCATGCAAACCACTGTGCACTCTCACAGGTAGGTTATTTTTACCCTCTTGGATATTTGCTTCATACTGCAGCTAGCTGATCTTTATAAAGGAGCGATCTGACCATGTCATCCTTTTGTATATATATATAAGCGACATCTCACTGCTCACAAGACCAAGTTTTCAATCCATAAAGACCCTAGAGAGCTCTATGATTCTGACCCCACTCTGCCCTGGCCTCCACCAGCTTTGGCTTGTCTGATTCTCCTTTGTCCTCATCTTCTCTCTCTGAAGGTGCTGGCCTTTTGGCTTCTGAAACGGGGTATGCTCCTTTCCACCACTGGCCCTGTGTGTTTATTGTTCCCTCTGCCCAGAAGTCCCTTCCTTTAACCTAGTTATTTCTTAATTATCATTCACATCTCGACTTGAGTATTGCTTCCTAAGTTTTCTCCGCTCCATGGCTAAGTGTAAGGGCTCCTGATTGTACTCTCAGCACTCTGAACTTCTCTTTTGTAGCATTAATCCAAACCGTAATTAATTCATTTTGAAAAGAGGGAGGATGGCTATGGCTTCCTCCATGGAGAGCTGCCCAGGATTGTCTGTGTCATTCTATTGAAGGCTTTTACATCTAACTTTTTCTTTTCTATTCTGTTAACATCCCAGCCCCCTTCAGTGTTCCTCTAAGCTTGTGGTAGCAATCACTGTCCTCTGTTGACCCAGCCAGGGACATGTTGCTCAAACGTGTGCTCAAATGTGCTCAGCTCCTCTCTTCACCTTCATATAGGTCCCCAACATCAATTGTCTGGATTCTAGTAATGTATTTCTAAGCTTTCATCATATTTTCCAAGGTCTTGCACAGCTGCTTAATGATTGGGCTTTATCTCTTGTCAGAGATTCTCTCACCCTCACAATCTTTGCTCGGGCCATACTCAATTTTTTCCTCACATCTTCCCATGGGTCATGATCTTTTTGCCTTCTGGGTCACCATACATCCTGTTTCCATAATAAAAAATAGAGAAGCCTATGGACTTCCCTCATGGTCCAGTGGTTAAGATTCTGCCTACCAACACAGGGCAAATGGGTTCGATCACTGAGCCAGGAAGATTCCACATGCCACAGAGCAATTAAGCCCATGTACCGCAACTACTGAGACCTCTCTACAGCCCATGCTGTGCAACAAGAGAAGCCATTGCAATGAGAAGGCCATACACCTTAATTAATTTTTAATTATTTAAATATCATTTACACAACAACAATAAAACAGAGAAACCTACATTTTGCTCTGCTAAGACCTTCCTTTAATTATCTAGATTCTACTTATCCTTCAAGACTGATCTTGCATTTCAATCCTCTAATTAGCTTTTGCTTACTCTTTATCCTCCCCACTGCCAGTCTACCTATGACAGCCAAAGTAATGGTCGTCAAAGATGTCCGCATTCTAGTGCTAGTCTCTGGAACCTGTGACTATGTTATTTCCTGGCCAGGAGAAATTAAGGTTGCAGATGGACTCTCATTTGCTAATCAGCTATTCTTAAGATGGAGACACTCTTGTGGATTATCTGGAATGGACCCAATGAAAGCATGAGTCCTTATAAATGGAATAGAAGGGCAGAAAGGTCAATGTCAAAGAGACATGACATGAAAAAAATTCTACTGGCAACAAATGGTTTTCAAGATGGAAAGGGGGCCACAAGCTAAGAAATGCAGGCATTCTAGAAGCTAGAAAAGGCAAAGAAATGGATTCTGTCCTGGAATCTCCGCAAAGAACATAGCCCTGCTTACTTTGCTTTTAGCCCAGTGAAATGCATTTTAGACTTATGTCTTTCAGTTTATGTTATAATAATTTGCGTTGTTTTAAGCCATCAAATTTTGACAATTTGTTACAGCAGCTCTAAAAAACTAATAAAGTACACTTCTCAGGGACTTCTATACTCTGTACTTCTTTGTGATAGCATTTATCATCCTGTTGCTAAGTGCCTATTTGTTCATCTGATTCTTTTACTAGACTCAAAGTTCACAAAACAAAGGCAATGACTTTCTTATTCCTTGCCATGTATCCAGTGATGACTGTACTGCCTGGAAGATAGGCTTTCATTAAGTATTGCTGAGTAAACTAATGGCAGAGCCGGAATTCAAACATGGATCTTTGACAGTGTGCAGCAGCACTTTGGTCCTTAAGCAGAAATTATTTGAGGTTTTCTTCCGCCAGGAATTCCTCCCAGAGGTCATCTGCAATCAGATAAAGGTTGACCAAATTTAGTTATTTGAAAAAAGTTTCCCAAAGATGTATGGATTCACTGTGTAATGACATCTCAGTTACTACCTAGAAGGAAATACATTGTAAAATAATTTATTGGATCCCATTAACTTCTTTAAGTAGGAAGATGGTATAGTTCTCGGTTGCCCTTAAGGTCTGTTATGTACATATGTTTCCATGACACATTGTCCATGAATGACCAGAATCAGCTGGGTAGAGAAAGCAATGAGTGCGTATGGGCCACACACTGCATTTCAGATCCTGTGGTTCACTGTTTCTCAAACCAGGGCAAACTTCGCCTCCTTTGAAGTCTATTTTCTCAGGTGAAATAACCGCAGTTGCATATGTTTCATCTACTTGCACAGCAAAACTGGGACATCTTAGCATTCCCAGAGCCGATGCTGTGGGGAAATCTGCTAGGACCCCAACTTGCCAGCATGCATGCTGGAAGTTCATGGTTACCACCTACATGACAAAACAGAGTAAATCATAAAGTTTTAATATGATGAAAACCAGACATTTTGTTCTTTCCTTTTTGGGATTTCTCTCAAGTGAACAATTTGGTGGGTGACTATCAAAAGTTATTGGAACTTGGTGCATTATCACTCTCCATGCCTTATATTTTTAAGATAGAATGAAAGAAAAGAAAAAAGATTCCTTCTAAGTGATTCTTTTTATCTTTTCTAAATACAGTAATTCTACCGACTCAGAACACTAAGAAATTAAAACTGATTAAGGAACATTAGGAAAGCTGTCAGTGCATTTTTAAAAATCAGAGGGAAAGTTGCAGTATTTATTAAGCCCTCAGGGGAGGAAAGATATATTCCTCTCAAATCACAATAGAAATGTATTTCTATTATAATTTTTTTGCTCAAGATTCTTCAAGCACTTACACTAAATTTCAGAATGTTTCAACAACTTCAAACAGGTGGAGTATTAAATGCCAAGAGGAAAGTGGGAGAGAGAAGAAGAAAAACATTTTTGGATTTCTAGCTCATCAACAAGTTATTTAGTGGAACATAATTTTGGTTTAGATAAACTTGAAAATTTGCACACATTTTCTTTCAGACTGAAGAGAAAAGATTTTGTTATAAATTTTGAGGGCTAAGTTTTAATATAAGGGATATTTAGTTTCTTCAGATGGAGTCTAAATTGGAAAATTGGGGAATTCAATAAATAGTCGACCAAACTATTGTGAATCTTAGGGAGGCTTCACCAGAAAGTTCTCCAGCATGACTTCTATCTATCAGGGTTGTTTTGTGAGAGGAGCCAAAGAGACTGGGCTGCTTACTGAAGTGTAAAAACCAAAGCATCAAACAGGCTATTTCAACTCATCACAGCCCCCCTGAATTCACTCGGAGTGTGAGCAGAAGCCTACAGTCTGGCTCAAGAGCAAAACACATGTGGCTGGATCTATCAGAAAAAAAAAAAAAAATTTTTTTTCCCCAAAATAGATCAGCAACTTCAGATTCATGAGATGAAAGATTTTGTAAAATGATGTGGGAAGTCATGCAGAAGAAAATAAAGTAAAAGTGCAACAACACAATTTGGTGTCTGTATGAGAAGTGAATAGGCAAATAATCCCTCTGATAAATCTCTCTTGTTTCTATTACCATTTTTCAACCTCCAATCAGGCTGCTTCAGAGATTTTCCAAACACGTACCAGAATAAACTCAAGATTCCCAAAGCCCTCATTTTACCTCCATCCAGCTGAAAAACACTACTTTCTCTCTTAATTGTTCTAAGGTTGAAAACAGAATTTAGAGTTGATGATACCCAGATTTTTGTGCTATGAAGCTAAGGCTTTGTAGCGGTTGGGTCTTCCATTCATGTACAAAACACATTTGTACTGTCTTCCTTTTCACCCCGTCAGAGGAGACCATCTACCACAGCATACTTCACCATGCTTTGCTAATCAAACCAGCTTGCTGAGGCACATCTGTCTCGTAAACACTGCCATGTAAAAATGCAGTGTTGTAATTATGGAAAAATAAGTTAACATTCCGTACTTTTAAGCAGATAACTTACATTTGTTTTAATTTTGCTGATAGAGTGAAAATGAACAGAATTAGCATAAACAAGGTCTGATAAAGCACCGTGCTTGTAGAAAAGATGAGAAATGTACAGACTATATTTTCAACTCACCAGTACTTAAATTTATGGTTAAATATGGTCAATTATTTTGGAAGCTGGTTTCCTCAGAAAAGAGAAGTCTGTTTCTGAACCTGGGTGAAAAATAGAAAATAAACTTGTATTAGAGATTTGTGACCAGAAAGTTTATAATGGCAAGAAGAATTTTGCAATAAATCAAATATTAGATCTACAAGTTAGGTACCTGTGAAATAAACTCCTGGCATTACAGTGTTGCTTTGTCAACTAAACATTGGCTGAATTGGTGATACTTTATCTTGCATTTCTGTTAGTATTTTTCACACTAGGAAATTTCCTATTTAGCTAAAGCTAACGTTTACGAAGAATGTTTAGAATTTTTCCCTCTCTACCTAAAGCCACAGACTGTCAAATCTTGGGTTCTTGACTTTTCTCTTTCATTTCCTGATATCAAATGGCAATTTGCTTTTGTCTGACAAGAGCCTTTACAAAGGCATAGCTATTAGCTATTTTGGATTTGTTGTGGGCTGCTTGATTTGTAACGTACCCTGTTAGTAGTGTGGCTGAGTATTAGTACTGCATTTTAAATTAGGAATTTTTATTATTTTTTTATTTCCTTGGAAAAAATATTTCCAGTTTATGAGTGGGGTTGTTGCCAAAAAAATCAAAACTGTTTGGCAGGAACTCAGACTAATTTTCTATGGGAGTGGAGGTTTTCTATCTTCTAAGGACTGTTCAGTAATTTCATCACATTGTAAGTGAAATAATATTAATTGAGCATAAAGGTCAAATTGGTAGAGCTCCTGGGCCTTGGGTCCTGTCCCCCCAATATTGCCTCTTTTTTGTTGAGCTTCTTGAATTTGAGGGAGGCACAGTGGAATGGAGGATGGTAGAGAAGCCCATAGATGGGCATGATAAACTTCTATGCCACCACAAAGGTCTCCCCCAGCTTGTAATTAAGAGCACATGGCGTGGGATAGGGTCGTGACAGGAGACTTGTCATAAGGAAATTTGCAGCTAGATGAGATGCACTTGTAGCCTGTCATGGGAACACTTTGTCATTGACTATGAATGAATTAAATTTTAATACAGGTCTGAGCTTTCCCTTACTCAAATCAAAACTTTTTGTTATTGTTGTTGTTTTTCAGTTATCAAGTCATGTCCAACTCTTGAGGACCTCCTTAGGAAGTCATTGATTTTGAGCCTTGTTTGAGCATGTGATTTTTACTATAGTTGATGTGGGAGTTGTGTCTAAGTACAGGATAGATCTGCCTTAAGCATCACCATCTAAGGCATTTGTTCATGACATTAGACCATGGCAGTAGTCAGGGAACATGTAGCCCCGTATTCTGGCCCCTTATTCTAGGAGATGAAAGTTTCACAAGAGTACATGAATAAGAAAATAACAAATTTAGTTATCCTTAAGTAATTTTGAATGGAAAGAAGCTTTGTTAAAAAATTGGGAGTTTATACTCCAAACTGCAAGAGGGTCAAACAATTAGCATATCTCTTAAAAACCTGAGTTTTAATTTAGCACTCAGATTGATATTACTGATGATGATGATGAAAGTAATTCATCTTCTTATATGTCAGCTTTCTTAGTTTCAAAATCAGCGATGATGATTAGATTTAACCATCGCTAAATGATATATAGCATAACTACATATAGTTGAAGATATATGACCTTATTTCCCTGGATTTTCCTTGTAATAAATCCCAAGCACACTGTACCCCCTCCCCCACACTGAATATGACTTTATGATATTTAATTGAGGAATAAAGAGGGCAGCTTAGGAAAAAAGAATAAAGTAGGTAGTGCTTCAGAATGGTAAGTGAGTAGAAAAGTTTCCTAAAAATAAGAGTTGGGGGAAAATCTAGCCTCAAAAGTTTCCTAAAAATAAGAGTTGGGGGAAAACCTACTCTATCCCTCAACTCTTATTTTTAGGCAGGTTTTCTACTCTTCTTCCCTCATTTATGCCTCCCATCTCAAGCCTAGCTTGTCATTAAGATCAGTCTGGGAACAGTGAAAGTAAAATATATTTAGTGAAAATTACAGAAATGATTTAAGGAAGGTAATCACAAGTAAGTGCATAATTTGGAATTCAATAAGTAAAGAAAAATCTAACATTCAATTCCTTTCTCATTTCTACAACAAATGTAAAGTGAGTAAGTCTTTATTTACTATGACTAATAGTGAGAATCGTGATCTCATATCTCTTGTGAATTGCAACCGTATTGTTGAATATTGAAACAATATCCAATGCTAAAAGGATATGTAAGAATTTTTAGGAGCAGGAAAAAAAGACATTTAGGCTAAAGGTCAACCAAGAAAAGGATATTTTAGGAGCCACTAAATAACTTTTAAAACCTCATTGTTAAGTCTGTTAATGGAACATTTAGTAAATTTGGGCTTTTATAAATATGACCTATATACTTGTTCCTTGAGTTCTATAATCCAATTATAAAGGATAATATAATATCAATAGCAGTAGGTGATTTTTGAATGTGACCCTGAAATGTGATATAAAGGTTTTAAGTGAAAAATTAAAGTGAATGACAATGTCTAAAAGTAGTTTCTCCATGATTTTATACTGAAGAATAATCCACTTAAATAGATGACATTTCACTATTTTTAAAAAATGACAAATTGATATACATGACAAAATGTGTATAGAATATCTGATTATATTTGATGTAAAGAAAGCTTATAAAATTATAATTCATTATAGCAACTTACTATAATGATATACAGTGGCTGTTAATCAAATGATTCTATGCACAACAAATGGATATGCGAATAAACTGTGACAGCTAAAGAACTTACAATATAACTTAAAAATACTTTGACTAGTGCACACTTGATTTTAATCTATCAAAAATAATGTGAATGTTAATTTTAGTCATGTATTACTTATGGTGATTTATCAAAGAACAAAATGTGACCTTGCAATTTTAAAATCTCTTAAACTGTAGTTTTCATACCTGTATTCTCTCCTTGGACTGTTTTGAAAGTGTCAAAATACTTGTCTAACAGTAAGTATAATGTGGAGAAAGAGCACATCACTAAAATGTGTTTGATTAGAATTTATATTTGTACCCCTCCATAACACATAGCTTAAGGTCCTTCTTGATCATAATATGAAAATGAAGTATTATAAGCTAAAAAAGATGAGAATAAGAGACAGTAAAATTTCCATAGGACTGTTACTGATCAGGAGATTCATTCATTTTTATTTTTAATTTTCTTAAAGTGCACAGTGAAAAGTATTTTTCGAGCTTCAGAAATTTTGTTTAAACTATTTTAATATAATTTAATTATAATTGATAAAAATTCAATGCAGTCATTTAGAGCAGAAACTATTTTCTAGAGTATGTCTATGAATAACTAGGTTAATTTACCAGATTTAAAAACTGAGTGTGTTGAAACAACTTTCTATCTTAATTTTCAAAGGACAATACTAGAATCTCTTGTAAATCTTAGTGCCAATTATTTCTGTCTGAATTAACTTGGACTCTTTATTGACACATGGAAAACTGGGTGGTTTCTTTTCTTGCTGATAATTATATTATTCTGGCTGTTAGAATTCTAGTGTCTCTGTTTTGTTCAAAACTTGTTAGGGCAAGTTTTTTGAACTTGGATTTATTACCACTTATCTTAGGTCTAGCACAACCTCAAGTTTTGTGACAAAGACTCTTCAACTGATATTTTAGCATATTAAAAAGTCAGAATCATCAATGAGAGACCAACAAAGTTTAGGAATATTTATTTGTGCAAAGAAAAAATATACTTTGTAGCTTTGTGCCTTTAAAAATAACAACAGCAACAACTAGTCTTACTTTAACTTTCAATTTTCTCGAATAGTAGAAATAGACAGTGTATGGTCCCTGAGTTTTACGATTACATATGGCCAAAGAAAACGAGCCAGTACATTTTAGCGGATAAGAATAAAAGTATTTTTGAATAAACTTTTTTTCTGTACAAGTTTCTTCTAATCTTTAAGTTTCTGCTTCTTTTCTTCCTACATTGGTACTTTTTCTATTGTGACTTTACCTGTCTCTCTTCCCACCCCCACCTTTCTCTTGTTCTCTTTCAAAGCATTTTTTTCAATCAGCACATGAGTTTCTGAGAGAATATTATTTAGTCTTGGCTTTTCCCTCAACTTTATTCAACAAAGCTACTGACTTGAACAAAAGCAGTACTGTACCTGCTCCTGGCCGCCAGAAACAATGACGAGCGCCCTGATAAGATTAGATGTAATTTTAAATGCAACGGGGACAAAGTCTCCCTCCCACTCACCCCACTCCTAACCCCCTACTGTAATTCCACCACAGCGAGCAGTTGAAAAATCCCTGACCAGAGCCAGACTGCTTGGTAAGCGCCACCTAACAGACATCGAAACATGATCTGCATCATTTTCAGGCTTGGCAGACATTTTGTGCATAAAAAAGAAAAGAAAAAGAAGGAAAGAATAGAAAGAAAAGGAAAAAAAATGACCATCTTTGAAACCAGACACAGCAAACTTTATACGTTCCCAGTTTTATAGTTTCAAGGATTTAAATCTGAATTATCAATTTAAAAAAGAGAGAGAAGAAAAATATGCTAAGACAAAATATAAAATCAATTTATTTAGCTTTCTTTTTGAGCAGCAACTGTCCTTTTTCTATCTAAGTTAAAATGTTCCATGGATTTTGTAGTGTTGCAAACTATGGAAGTAAGCATAAATGTGTATGCATCTTAGAACCTAGGTGCCCAATGTGCATTTTTTTAACTCATAAAAATTTACACTTTAATTCTGTGAAAGCACCTATAATGTGTCAGAGGGCTTTCCTTTTTCTTCTGTTCTTTAGTTAACACCTTTGACTGAATAGATCTCTTTACCTTAATGTATTGCATTGGCTCTGATAACAAAACTCTCTTCTTATACTAGTATGCAGGTAATAATGTAATCTTCATTGTGTTCCAATTCTAAATCTATTTATCCATCTATCTATCCATCAATCACTACTTTTTTCATAAATACAAAATATTTAAAGTTTAATTATTTAAGTTTAAATTTTAAAGGGAAAATTATATTGATGACAATGAAATTATATTTAATTAATACAGATGCAACTCACTTTGCCCACATGAGTGCTTTTATAACATTGTAGTAAGTTTGCAATTTTTGTGAAACAAATCACTTAAACTGCATTAAAGAAACTTTAAAAATCAAAGGTAAACCTTTTATAATGTGAATAAGATCTCCTTAATTTGTCAGCTCTAGGATGCATTTGTTTTGTCGAATGTTCTTTTTAGGGTGCATGACTGCCTGCTGAAAAAAGTCAGATGTTGAAACTGGATAAAGAGTCTTACACGACTAAATTTGAGAGGCTTACTAATCTCTGAACTTCTGATCCCCTAGTAGTAGGTATTTTTGAGTTAATTCAAGAGGACAAGTCTCTACACTGACCTAGTTACGGGAATTAGTGACATTTTGAGTTTGGAGCCTACCCATCCCCTGACAAACATGCTGCAAATATGTGCTGGGGTAGCCCTTCTCTCGTCATAAATCATCAGCAAGCTGAGAAAGTACCTTTAGAATCCATCCCAACCCATTATAAATTTGTATGTTATTTTCCTCTGAGAAAAGAAAAAAACTCAAGTAAGAATTTTTACAAGATTTCAGTTAATGAGATTCCATTACCTATTCCTGAAATGTGTTGTTATCCTTGAAAATAGAGAGCTACATTGAGTTTAAAATTTTGGGGGTGGGAAAAATGTATTTTCCTTTTCCTTTTCCTTTCCCTTCCCTCTCCTCCTCTCCTTTCTAGTCTCTTCTCCCCTCCCATCTCTTGTCCTTTCTTTTCCTTTTATTTCTTCTTTGCTCCTTGTTTTGTGTATGTGTGTGTGTGTGTGTGTGTGTGTGTGTGTGTGTGTGTGTGTGTGTTTCAGTTGTCCAATAATGTAAGCAGATATCTTCAGTGCTCTTCTGTCTCCCTTCTGTATCCTCTTCTGACTACCTGAGAACATGTGGATGGGGCAGGAAGCCAACTGCTGCTGCTGCTGGTAAGTTGCTTCAGTCGTGTCCGACTCTGTGTGACCCCATCGACGGCAGCCCACCAGGCTCCGCCGTCCCTGGGATTCTCCAGGCAAGAACACTGGAGTGGGTTGCCATTTCCTTCTCCAATGCATGAAAGTGAAAAGTGAAAGTGAATTCGCTCAGTCTTGTCCGACTCTTAGCAATCCCATGGACTGCAGCCTACCAGGCTCCTCCATCCATGGGATTTTCCAGGTAAGAGTCCTGGAGTGGGGTGCCATTGCCTTCTCCGAGGAAGCCAATTAGGACTGAGGAAAATGGTGAGGGTGTTTTTCCATCTGATAGCCTCTTCACAGGTGCTCAGCAGCCTCTGTACACGTCTAGAGCCTCATCAGAAAACTAAGATCATGGCATCTGGTCCCATCACTTCATGGGAAATAGATGGGGAAACAGTGGAAATAGTGTCAGACTTTATTTTGGGGGGCTCCAAAATCACTGCAGGTGGTGACTGCAGCCATGAAATTAAAAGGTGCTGACTCCTTGGAAGGAAAGTTATGACCAACCTAGATAGCATATTCAAAAGCAGAGACATTACTTTGCCAACAAAGGTCCATCTAGTCAAGGCTATGGTTTCTCCTGTGGTCACATACGGATGAGAGTTGGACTGTGAAGAAGGCTGAGCACCGAAAAATTGATGGTTTTGAAGTGTGGTGTTGGAGAAGACTCTTGAGAGTCCCTTGGACTGCAAGGAGATCCATCCAGTCCATTCTAAAGATCAGTCCTGGGTGTTCTTTGGAAGGAATGATGCTGAAGCTGAAAGTCCAATACTTTGGCCACCTCATGCGAAGACTTGACTCATTGGAAAAGACTCTGATGCTGGGAGGGATTGGGGGCAGGAGGAGAAGGGGCCAACAGAGGATGAGATGGCTGGATGGCATCACCGACTCGAAGGACGTGAGTCTGCCCTGCCCCTGATCAGAACTCAAGTTTCCCATTTTTCAGTTTCTTTTACCCACTGGGAACCTGGAAATGAATGCAAACTAAAGTAACTGATCATCTTTAAAAGTCTTGCTCATCTTAGACAGCACCTCAGTGTTAACTATTGCTTTCAAAGTGAGGTAAATAGTAAGGATTTTTGTCCACAAAGGCAGATGAATGGGAGAGATATTTTTACATTAGAGCCCTTCCTCAGAATCTTTCAATCATGACCTAAATGTACTTATACTAAGGTTGGCCTCATCTTCTTGGTCCATCAGCATTCATACTCTGGGAAATTCATTACAACTGTATAAATTTAGCTTTTTTCATAATTGTCACTTTCAGTATCTACTTTGTGATAGGAAAATAAGCCAAGTTATCATTTACATGCCAGTAAAGCTGAAACTCCAGTACTTTGGCTACCTCATGCGAAGAGTTGACTCATTGGAAAAGACTCTGATGCCGGGAGGGATTGGGGGCAGGAGGAGAAGGGGCCGACAGAGGATGAGATGGCTGGATAGCATCACTGACTCAATGGGCATGAGTCTGAGTGAACTCCGGGAGTTGGTAATGGACAGGGAGGCCTGGCGATTCATGGGGTCACGAAGAGTCGGACACAACTGAGCGACTGAACTGAACTGAACTGAAAAACTCATCATAAAGTAATAAAATGCATACATATATTAAAATATTGTTTTCTTCTTTATTAATATAGCCTTGTAAAAATTAGAGATGAACCTCAATTTCAGAAAAATCTATGCTTGGGAACTCTCCCCCCTTTCTGTATATTCTTGTTAGCATTATTTTAAAATCATAATTAATACATTGTAATAACATCAGAAGGTCCATATTTAAAAAAAGAACAAAAACTAAGAAAAATAGAATTAAATTTTATTATATTTCTAGCAATCAGAGATAGCAATTCTTAACATCTGCTTTCAACTTTTTTCTATCCGAATATTTTCAAATTTTTCTATAAGTGAGATTATAGTGTACACAGCAGTTTTAAACCATGTTAACAGTATATCACATATGTTTAAAACTCACTAGAAGGATAATGTTTAATGTTTGTAAGTCTGTTTCTATCTTTTAAATATTTGCATTGTGTGGGCTGTGCAGTTCATGTAAAAATTCTCCTTTGTATCTTGTCTTCTTTCTTCTCCTTATTTTATATATTATTTTCTGACTCTTTAACCTCCAGACTCTAAACTTTTGTTTTTTATTCTGTTCTGCCACTTCCAAATGGAAAACTGTTTCTTCCTTTAGCTGCTTGTCTGGAAATGGTGTTCATCCTACAAGACTCAACTGATGGATGATTTTTTCCATCTCAAATCCAGTTTCATCTCTGCATTCCTATCATACTTTTGGAAGACTTGCATTATGGAATTTATCACACTCTGTGCAGAATGGCATCGGCCTGGGTCAGAGATCACACTCCACGAGGCTGGCAAGCGGCACTAGTGAGGCATTTTCCGGCAGGGCTAGTTGAATGCTCTGGGCAGAGCAGCCTCTAGATGGCATAGACTGTTTTGAGAACTCCTTACTTGTCATGGAAAGCCCGGGATCGTGAAACAGCTGCTTGGTTAAGTTCTGGAATTATGAGTATGTGTTAGAAGACATGAACCCAGACTGTATTTGGGGTTCAGGAAAATGCAAATCTGATTGAAGGCTTGTGCGTTTCTCCAGAGAGATTCAATTAGAGGAAGAGACTGAAGCTCCCTGAGAGAAAGTCACCTGTTAGTGGAGAGAGCGTGCCTCCAGTGGAGCTGAAATGTTAGAAGGAGTCACGGCTGCCTGTGCATCAGGAGACTGCCTGAGTGGGCCTCGTCTGGCCATCCCTGCTCTGTCCTGGGAAAGAGGCTACTGTGAAATAGAATGCCTTGTGCCCCTAGGGACCTGAAGGCTCTGCTGTAGAAAACACCCTGAAAGGATGGGTTAGACTCAGAAGCACACAGCCTGTGCCTCGTTGGGGGTCTGGCAAGCATAAGCGGGGAGACACGACAGCAGCAGACTGTGGAGGTCCATGGAGCCGAAAGATGGGGCAAGTGCAAAACCTGAATGGAGGGAGCCTTGGGAGAAGCCCTCTTCCATCTCCTCCCACTTGGCCGGCCATCCGACTGACTCCCAGAGGGACTGCTGGTAAAGACTACACTCCCTTGGTTGGTCTGAGCTCCTAGGATGTAAGGTGTGGCTCCTGGTGTTGTACCCAGATACACATAGCAACTACGTCGTTTTTACTCTTGTATTCTGTAGCACTTAGGATGATATCTTATAGATACTTAATAGATTCACTTATATATTAAAACTCACAGATGTTGCTGAAGCCTAATATATACCTGGCATTATTCTGGATGCTGGGAAAAGAACAGTCAGCAAAAACATAGTTCTTGCCTTCATGCAGCTAAATGTCCATTAAACTAGAATTCAAGCCAATAGATTTACATTTCCTTATTCTCCCATCTCTTCATGCAGTCTGCTTTAAAATATAATAACCCAAGTTTCACATTGCCCTCATAATATGCTCTTAAAAATATGGAGGAACAAGCAGTTCTAAATCGGAAGTAACCTACAGGTTACAAATGATCCTTAATAGATATTGATATGTAAATTGATACTTTGAGATGTAATTTTTCCAAGTCTTCAGGTCAAGTGGTCGAGTGACTTGTTTTGGAACCCTAAATCATCCATTAGCATGTCAGGGGGATGCACAGTTTATATATATATATATATAAACTGCAACTTATTTGGAACACTGTGACCTCAGTCTCTTTATTTTGATCTGAGAATGAAACATAAAGATAGATAATAATTTTGAACTGGATTCTTTAAAAATTATTATTAATTTCTTATGTATACAAAATACTATGCTAAGAGAAAAAAAATAGCCAACACAGGAATATTTCTATCGTAGACATAGTATAGAACTTAGTAGATTTTGCCAAAGATGTATTCTTTCAAAATGAATGAGCTGCCAGGTGCTACTTTTTGCCCACTGTTGACAGATCAGAATCTTAACCCACGGCATTCAGCTTGGATAGGAGCTGGGTATGAGCAGTGTGTGTTGGACGGACACAGGCAGGAAACAGGATTGTCCAGACAGCATGAAAGAGACTTGATACTTCCAGACATTTTTTTGTGCATGACAAGTGTATCCAAAGTGTCTCTATCCATTTTGAAAATCCTAAAATAGATGAATTTTTTATAACAATGATTAGACAATTTACACTAATTAGAAAATGAACAAGACCACCTCTTTAATTTAAAAAGACTTACTCCCTCTTGAAGGGACTTTCATCACGAATGTGACTACACCGTATGGTGTTCTTTTCCAAAGAACAGTCACACATTTAATTTTCGTAGCAACCTGTGATTCTAGTAGTATTATCTTCATTTTATAGGTAATAAAACTGAGCCAAAGATATTAGGGAGTTTGTCCAATTTGACTTAGGCATGACAAATTAGTCAGAAAACAGACACAAATACCACTATTTTTATCCGACTTTTGGCAAAACAAGAAACAAATCATGATATTAAAAGTGCGAAATAATAGAGGGCAAGTAACAGGCATGAATACTTAAGTCCTATGGAGTAATGCCAGAGCTCAGAGTTGTTAATGCTATCAATACTGGGGATATTGCTTTCTCAGTGTGCAGGAGAGGTGTCAGGTGACTATCCTTGAATCATTAGAAGTTTATCATAAAATAATAGCACAGAAGCCAGGGAAAGAAAAATGGGCGTCTCTGAGCAAGAGAGGGCTTACCCGGTGGCTCCGATGGTAAAGAATCCATCTACAATGCCGGAGACCTGGGTTTGATCCCTGGGTCAGGAAGATCCCCTGGGGGAGGGCATGGCAAACCACTCCAGTATTCTTGCCTGGAAAATCCCATGGACAGAGGAGCCTGGTGGGCTACAGTCCATAGGTCAGAAAGAGTTGGACACTAAAGCATCTGAGCAGCAGAGCAGTAGAGGGGTTTCATAGAGGAGCAATTTCCTTCAATAATTTCCAGTTTTATCATTAATGAAATGAAAAAGACAGGAACTAAAACACCATCACATTTTTGCTAATGCAAAATCCATATAAATATTTTCCATATGAAAAATCCATATACACATTTACAAATAAGTATGAAAGAATTTTTAAACATATCAGCTATTAAGACAGAACCTTTCTCAGTCCAGGGTAGAAAAATGGACTCTCTTCCCTACACCTCCTCCCTTTTCTCAGAGGGTGCTTGGAATAAATTGTAGAGGAGTATATACTCCCTTCAAGGGAAACCTTGAAGAAAGAGAACGAAATACCTCACTTCCATGTAATGTAAGGCGATACTTTTTAAAGCAGAGGTTTTATTTTACAACAGACCTACAGCATATATTCCCACAGGTTTAACCCTGACCTACACTGAAAAGTTCAGAGATATCTACTAATTAGGTACCAAAGTTCTCTTCAAAGTTTTTGAAGAGAAAAAGATTTAAAAAGAAAAAACATTGCCTACATCTTTCAAGCCCCAGGGCAGCTACCGTTTACATGGACAGTGATGAGTTATACAGGCCAAGATGTCTCAGCTTGCTGTTCTTTGAGAAAAAAATGAAAGCAAGTTTTGCTGAAATAAAATATTTTTTCCATTCAGACTCTATTTCAGTTTCAACTGAAGAATTGAAGGAAATCCTCATGAAGTTTTAATCGAGGAAATGTTTAAATTTAGACAGTTGATATGTGACTTTTCTTCTTCTTTTTTTTTCTTAGACATCAGTTATATAGACTAATGTTACTTAAAAGGTCTAATAATTGATTCATTCTTTGGATATTTTGTCTAGATCCATGCTGATAAGCCCCATGGTAAAAAATTGTACAAGTAAAAAAGGAATTTCTCTATGTCAACATTTGAAACAGTATTTGCTTGAATACTACTCGTATCCTGAATTATAGTATACTCATAGGAATAAAATGTTTAGGATGATGTCACTGGATCAGTATTTTTTTTTCAGTCTTTGTGTTTTTTTTTCTTTTTTTTTAAGAAAAACATTACAGTTTTATTTCATATTCATGTGTTTTTTTTACTGGTTTATCTGACAAGCTCTGTGACTTTAAAAAAATTTTATTGGTGTATAGTTGATTTACAATGTTGTGTTAGTTTTCAGTGTACAGCAAAGAGAATCAGTTGTGCGTTTACATATATCCACTCCTTTTTAGATTCCTTTCCCATATAAAGCATTACAGGGTACTGAGTAGAGTTCCCTGTGCTCCGCAGTAGGCTCTTGTTGATTATCTGTTTTATATAGAGTCATGTGTACATGACAGTCCAGGGCTCCCAAATTGTTCCTCCCCCACTTACCTCCTGGGTAATCATAAGGTAGTTTTCTACATCTGTAACTCTGTTTCTAAAATCAGTTCATCTAAGTTTTTTGAAAACTTAATGTTTTTAATGAACATTGCTCTTGTGATTAATCTTAAGATCCTATGATATGCAACATTATTTACCACTACTACATTGTCATTCAAGATACTGATACCATATTTAGTAGAAATAATAGGGACCCTGGGTTTGACCTTCCTGTGGAGAAAGGTCTGTGTGTGATTTCACTCAGGTCACTTAATTTCTTTTCTTCACTACTCCAGAGATGTTAATAAAAGCCACTCCCTTAGTCACAAGTGCTTAGTCATGTCTGACTCTTTGTGACCCCAGGAACTGTAGCCTGCCAGGCTCCTCTGTCCGTGGGTATTTCCAGGCAAGAATACTGGAGTGATTTGCCATTTCCTCCTCCAGGGGATCTTCTTGACTCAGGGATCAAACCTGCTTCTCCTGCACCTTCTGCATTGCAGGCAGATTCTTTATCACTGAGCCAGTGGGGAAGCCCTTGGAAGGACATATGAGATACCATTTGCAACAGAATTCTGAAAAAGATGAAGCCTTCATATATAGCTGATACAATTGTGAGTTATAAAATTTAGCTCTTTGTATTAATTAAAATGTGACATAGGATTTTATTGATATTATTAGTGATATGTGAAAGTAAAAGTCGCTCAGTTGTGTCCAACCCTTTGGGACTCCATTGACTATACAGTCCATGGAATTCTCTAGGCCAGAATACTGGAATGGGTAGCCTTTCCCTTCTCCAGCAGTTTTTTCCAACCCAGGGATCAAACCCAGGTTTCCTGCAAGGCAGGTGAATTCTTTCCCTGCTGAGCCACAAGGGAAGCCCATCAGTGATACTTAGGTATCTAACTAAGTATACTTAGGTATCTATTAATATTTAAAACTAAAAATATGCTTAGGTCTCATGCCTCCATAAGACACAAGGTGGTGAGGCAAAACACAGAGACTCAATGTCACAGAGAATATAGTGGAAATCGTGGCTCTCTTACTTAATAGGGAAATGGACAAGGGCTTTATCTTCTCCAAACTCCAGTGTCCCCCTCTGTAAAGCAAGGATAGTGATGTTAATGCAATTGGAACTTTGCACATTAACGAGATTCAGTGTTGGCCATAATTAGGATTGACACCTTACAGCTAGGTGCTTTTAGGAAGTTAATTAATATCTGAGCACAGCAGTTATTTAACCAGCGTTTGATAATGTTATTCTTTTTTTTTTTAACTATATGATCATCATGGTGGGCTGAATGAGTTCATACGCCTCAGAATACCTGAGGTTACTAGACAGCAGCAGTATTTAGTTTTTAATTCCCTAGGAGTGATTTTAGGGTTGTTGTATCCGTGTGTTAGCTATATTATCAAGTTCTAAAATATCAGATACTTAGCTAGACAAAGAGTATGTGGAATAATTGCATATTTTTCTAAAGATGAAATAATTTCTTCTATATCATACTAATTTCTACACAGAATAAAATTTTAGTCTATAAGCATTTTAGAATAAGGATTTCCCAGGTGGCGCTAGTGGTCAAGAACCCGCTTGCCAATGAAGAATACGTCAAAGATGCAGGTTCGATTCCTGCATTGGGAAGATCCCCTAGAGGAAGAAATGACAACCCACTCCAGTGTTCTTGCCTGGAGAATCCCACGGAGAGAGAAGCCTGGCAGTCTACAGTCCGTGGGCTTGCAAAGAGTTGCACATGACTAAAGCAACTTGGTACACACGCTTTTAATACAAAGGAACAAAATCATAAGCTAGCTTTAGTATATTTGATATATTTTGGTATTTTTAGTTTTATATGTACTATTGTTATAATGGTGCTAGCCTTCTTAAATATTTTCATTATTTTTTAAAACTTTTCACTTTTAAAAATATTCTATTTTATACTCCCTATCTATATCTAAGAGTCAAAAAAAAATGACCTATATTAGCAAGTGTACTTACACTTTTAGAAATGTAGTGCAACTTATGCATCTTCATGCATGTGAAATTGAAGCACTTGTGGGATCATAGTTGCTCTTGAGTATCTGGAATCTTTATTTTTGAGGAAGCTAACTAAAGCTCTATGGGTAGGTTTTATGAGGTAAAAACAAGAATTCAGTGCTATTTTCAAAATAGTTTTTTTTTTTTTTTTTTTAGAAAAAGCAATTCCGTTATGAGGGCTTATTGTAATGCTTAAGTATTCCCACAGTAATATTGGTTATTGTAGGTGAAGTTTTAAAAAAACATATGGAAAAACAGTCCTTTGAGAAATCATTTTATATATTTATTCAGTATGTCCATACTGGATAATAAAATAAGAAGTAATAGATTCATCTGTTGATGGATATTTAAGTTGCTTTCATGTCTTGGCTATTGTAAATAGTGCTACAATGAACACTGGGGTGCATATATACTTTTGAACCAAGTTTTTCTCCAGACGCCCAAGAGTGGGGTTGCTGGGTCATATGGAAGTTCTATTTTTTAGTTTTCTAAGGAAGGTCCATACTGTTCTCCACAGTGGCTACACTGATTTACATTCTCACCAACAGTGTAGGAAAGTTCTTTTTTCTCCACACCCTCTCCAGCATTTATTGGTTGCAGCCCTAATACTAAAAAAGAACAAAATAATGGCATTTGCAACAACATGGATGGACCTGGAGATTATCATACTAAATGCAGTAAGACAAGAAAGACAAATATCATATTATATCAGTTATACACAGAATCTAAAAAATAATGATATGAATGAACACATCCATAAAACAGAAACAGACTCATAGAGAATGAACTTAGGGTTACCATGGGGAAGAATGGGGCTAGGAATAGACTGGGAGTTTGGGACTGACATGTACACACTGCTATATTTAAAATAAATAGCCAACAAGGACCTACTGTAGAGCAAAGGAAACTCTGCTAAATATTCTATAATAACCTTAATGGGGAAAAAATTGAGAAATAATAGAAAAAATTTAAAGAAAGAGACAACAGAAATATGAAACATAAGCTGGTTAGAGTGTTCATTGGACACAGGGAAAATTTCAAAATCATTTAAAAATTTTGGTAACAATAGACTTAAAAGTGAAATGACTTTTCTTCCCGTAATAAAGAAAATGCTGCCAGATTGACTCTTCCAGGGCTTTTTAGAGGTGGTGTCATGGAGTCAATGATTCAAGTAAACAGTGGAGAAATTGCATTTTTTGGTACACAGCTCTTTCTGAGAAAATGCAATAAGATACATCTTGCTGATTCTTTCCTATGATGTAATCCCATTCCACAGAGTTGCATCTTACTGTAATCGTCCCTAGAGAGAAGCAACTCAAGAAGATCCTCTGACCGAAAAGAAGAATTCTGTGGATAGACTGCATCCCATATTTTTAAAAATTTATTCTTAATGGAAGGAAAATTGCTTTATAAAATTGTGTTGGTTTCTGCCATTCATCAACATGAATCAGCCATAGGTATACACAAGTCCTTTCCTTTGTGAACCTCCTTCACACCTCTTACCCCATTCCATCCCTCCAGGTTGTCATAGGGCCCCGGTTTGTAGCCTATATTTTTAATGAAGAAGGAATCATCACCTTGCTGATCAGCTTCAGGATAGAGATGTGACTTTCAAAAGTTCACTGGGAAGCAGAGAGATGTTATGGGGAGGGAGGTGGGAGGGGGGTTCATGTTTGGGAATGCATGTAAGAATTAAAGATTTTAAAATTAAAAAAAAAAAATTCACTGGGAAGACCATGTGAGTTAAAGCAAATGTGCTTGTGAGGATTAGTATTGGTGATTGTTCTTTTCACTCTTGGCCAAGCCCAAAGAGGATTTATTTCCAGTTCTGACTCAGGAGAACATATAGAAATGAAAAAGTGCCTGGGGATCTAAAAAAGACTTAGACTCCTTGCCTTTTCTTATTTTCCCATGTTTTTATTGGTCACTGTTCATACTGGGGGCAGAGTCTCTGGAGAATGGGATCTTTTCATGTAGAAGATACGTAAAAATATCTCTTGAGTAAATGCTGAATTAGATTAGATAATTTTAAAGAGCAGTCAAGACTCTGGATTATTTTTGCTCTGTTAAAGGGTTAATTTAAAAAATTACCACCCCCCTTTTCTGTAGTGAATTGTTCACAAATTGGGCCAGGGAATTTTGACACTTAGAGTTAAAGTTAATGTCAGATAACAAAGCGGTTTCTATGTTAAACTGAGAGGTAGCTAAGTTCAAGTTGAGAACTATTGAGAATAGAGTCAAATAACCTTTTTTTAAAAAGATGAACATTGTTTTACTGAATATGCATATAAAAAAAAACTACCACAGAAAAAATTGAATGATGCATACCTGCTTTCCTAATAATTTTAACTGAGTTTTAAAATATTTTAGTTCACTAATGAGACAAGATGAAATACTGACATTTTGTCTGTGGAGTTATTAGCAGCATTTTTTTCAATAAAATTATTATGGCAAACTTTGTTTTAAAATACTATAAAATCATCTTAGTCCTCATGTATTAAACTTAGAACAGGTTTATTTTTCTAAAAATTCAAGGCCTTTATATTTCAAAATTATGAGGTCAATAGCTTGGGGAAAAGTCTGTTATTCATAATAGAAGGTTTGAGTATACAAATCTTTTCATCTAAGTCATGAATTAAAAATACTTTGATAAATGACTTGGTTTGAATGTAACTTCAGTTTTCAGAAATTAAAGGAATAGCTTCAAAGTGTAAAAGCATTTTGAGTATACAAATGAAAATAGAAACACTCTAACAACTGGATGGGTAAAAAAATCTACACATATATGCCTTTGACTAATTATCTAGTTGTTGCTGTTGAGTCACTAAGTCCTGTCTGACTCTTTTGAGACCACATGGACTGTAGCCCACCAGTTCCTCTGTCCATGGGATTTCCCAGGCAAGAATACTGGAGTGGGTTGCATTTCCTTCTCCAAGGGATCTTCCCAAACCTGGGATCAAACCCACATCTCTTGCATTGGCAAGCAGATTCTTTACCACTGAGCCCAATTATCTAGTTACTTAAGCTTTAATAGTTTGTTTTATTCTCTCAATATAAACATTGACTTCTAGAGTCTGTTTCAGCCTTCCACTAAGGCTGCTGGTTGTGACACAAACCATTACTAAACTAAAAACAACCTCTTCTGTTTAAAACTGTTAGTAAATACATAAGTGGTAAGGAATCTCTGAGCACAAACTGGGGGCCTCATAATGAAAATGGTAGAACCAAGAGAAATAAAGATAAATATCTAATTTAAGGTAACTCAACTAGAGCATAATTTTAGTTTAATGAATACTTTTACCTTAAATTTGCTGAAGCATAAACAATATTACACATTTTCTACCTAGACAATATGCTTATTCTGCATACACATAATCTTGGATCCTTGATATATTAGTCTTGGGTATAAGTGACACCTACGTTGCAGTAGTTTTAAGAGTTAAAAGGGGCCCAGAAATGAACAGTGCTGATAGTACTAAGTTACACATTTTAAAGTGACACCTTTTGTCCTCTGATATCATTTCCCAACAAGGTTATCATTGAAACGTCTTCCATTTGAAAGAATTGTATTTCTCAGTCAGCTAAAGTAGCTGACAACACAGTGTGAGTTGACATGTAGCTCCAGGTCCTCCTTTCTTTTTTTTTTTCTTTTCAGAGTTCTCTTAAAAGATTTTAGTTATCTGTCATCAGGCCCCGAGTTTAGATTCTCCCGAGCCAAAGCAGCTTGGAATGTGTTGGTGAAGAGGACACTCCAGACAGGACAATACGCCTGTCTGCGGGGTGAGCGTGAGGATGAGGGCGCCGAGGTTGGAGCGGTATTTCTTTGGCTGGTGGAAGCCCTGGAGGGGAGAGGGAAGCCCCTGGGAACGGATCCTGGTGCTGAAAGCGTGCACTTCAACCTTTCAGTTTGTACACAAGCCTCAGAGCAACAGCATTATCTGGCAATTGGCCTTCTTATACCTAATTTTCAACCCACAAGTAGGAGTGAGGTTGTTGAGGATATCCTCACCCTTAGAGTAATTCACTTTGCATAATGACTCTACTTAGCACGTTAGGAGGGAGCCGCTGATGTCTAAGTGCCGATCTGCTCCGCAGTCATTACTGTGCACCCTTCAATTAAGCGGTCCAGATATGAGTTCTTTTAAGATAAACTGAAAGTGATTACAGCGTTGGTTGCATGGGTTTGCACATTTGTCACAACTCATCTAACCTTTAAAACAGGGAAATTTGTAAGTTATACCTCCATAGAGTTGATTAAAAAAAAAAATATTTAGGAATCTCAGTGTGAAGAATGGTTACATAAAATAAGAAAGTTGCTGTCATCAGAGGTGTGTGTGCTAATTTCTATTATTGTTAAAGGAATCAACGTCTGAGTAAAGTTAACCCTTTATAATAAAAAAGCAAATCTAGCTCATAATGATGCATTTTACAATGATTATATAAAAGAGTGTAACTCCTCTTTGCACTATTGTATTCCCATGAATTTTCTTGGTTCACTGCACATAGTAGGTGCTCAATAAGTATTTGTGGAAAATTGACCTCTGAAGTTATAATCAGTAGCATATAAAATGTCATTATGTGTTATCTTAAAATATTTTTTGAAATGTATAAAACAAAGAGAAATATTAATTTATTCAGTCTACCGCTGGAAAGATATTATACAATTGCTTTGAAAATACTGTTCTTTGGATTTCCCAGGTGGCACAGTGGTAAAAAAAACTCCAATGCAGGAGATATGGGTTCAGTCCCTGGGTGGGGAAGATCCCTGGAGAAGAAAACAGCAACCCTCTCCAGTGTTCTTGCCTGGGAAATCACATGGACAGAGGAGAGGAGGCTACAGTCCATGGGGTTGCAAAAGAGTTGGACACAAGTTAGCGCCTAAACAACAACAACAATATCCTTTAACGCGACCATAGTTCTCTTGCTATTTGGCCATATCAGATGCTTGATGTTCAACCCCAGAAGTGAGAAGTCAAGCTCATTAAAATGTGCATGTGTTAGAGTCTGATAGTTCCTTTTAGAACCAAGGTATTTTCTGTTTAGTTTTCAGTGTATTGTGTTTTCTACAATCTGATACATAACTATAGGCTTATTTGGGGAGATTGGTGGGAAAATAAAAAAACTCTGAAGCATTCAGTCTCTGTTTTTTTCAGGAGAGTGGTGGTATGAGTGGGCTGAGTATGAGAGAACCTTTCTCCCTTATACCTAAAAATACTGCTCTGTATTGCATAGGTCATAACTGTTTTGAATAATTTGGGGAAGCACACAGAAGGAAGGATTATACCTTGATTTATGAAGGTAAATACGCCAAATTTGCCAATTTGGTTGCTTTCACAAGACGTTTATTTTAAGTGATTTACATTATGGAATCTAAAGAGAGCAAAAAAAGATAGTGAAAGGGAATAGGTGAATTTTCTCTGGTTGAGAGAGGATGATGAATAATGGTCATCATGTTTGAAGAAGATGATGGGTGATGGTCACAATAGTTGGAGAAAATTAAGTATTTAGAGGGAGGTGTCTGGCTGAAGGCTTATCTGCTTATTTTGCAGCTCAAAGTGATAGTTAAGATTGAAACTCAGGTGAGCATCTGACACTTTAGAACGCAGGCCTGGAGAATATGAAGGAAGAAATGCCTTTTGCTTTCTGAACTGTGTTTGGCTCTCCCTGAAACACTGCATAGTGGAAGGCACTGGAGCCATCATTTTGAACTGACACATTTGAAACCCTGCATCAGCAATACTAAATATTTCATATAATTAACTTTGTTTCTTGAAATATTTATAAAGTAAGACTTTTTCCTCGAATATTTCCTTGGATGCTCAACCTCAGAACTAACCAGATGTTAGTTCCAATCATATCTACCATGTTTTCTTACAATGAAGTCTTATCTGAGTAAGATCACTTTACTTAATTTCTATTTAGACAGAAAGAAGATGAATGAATACAGATTAAGCACTGCAGTCATCATGAGCTCTTTATGGCTTAAAGTTTGGACCTGATGTTCTCTCTTATTAATTATGTTGACTCTCATCATAGACATTTCCTTTTCACAATTTTCTCCACTACAGTGTACACTGCTTCACAGCTGGGACAAGTTTAATTTTTCTGCACCACCCATAGTATCTCCTACATAACATGACACCCACTGAACACTTATGGAGTGATGAAATGAATAAGTTAACAAATAAATCCATGCATGTACACAAGTGCTTACCATGGTTAAACACATCAACTATTTCCATTTTCTCTTTTTTCCCTTTTATTACTGGTGTCCTCCAAGTTTAGGCTGAGTACATGTCTTCTCAGATGGTTTCCATTTTTCAGTTTTTCTTGCAGCTAATGTTGACCATATGACTAGTTTGAACCACTCCTATCTGATCAAAAGAGATGTTTTAATATTTCCAAACTGAGGACACACTACTTGGGTTTCTACTCGTTTCTCTTATCAACTGGGCCACTAACTTGATTGTGAGTCAACTCCAAACATGCAGAGGGTGACAAAAATTCTGAGAGATGACAGAGCACTAAGATAGTATGACTCTGGGCCTCAGAATGACAACTTGAAGAAGAATTATCTTTCAGTCTGGCCCACCCAAACTGAAACAAGAGAGATAAGTAAATATCTATTTCATTTAAACTGTTTTATTGTGCAGTCTCTTTTTAATAGTAGCTTAACTTGTACACTATTATATTCTTTACAACTATGTAGTATGTACATGCCAACTCGTACCCATGAATTGAGTTAAAAGGGAAAGGAAGAAAACTACCTAAATGGCCCCATTTCTAAAAAAGAGTATTTTGCTATTATTTGCTTCACATGTGAACATATAATATTTACATAGTAATTCACCATATTCAAGACTGAGAATTAGATTGGTGTACAAGAAGAGTTTAAAGTCAATTTGTTGATTTTGAACTTGTGACAATCTTTCTGAGCCTCATTTTAAAAATCTATGCTTTGTGCACTAAAATGTTTATCTTTAAAATCCTATGGATTCTTCTTATTTTATAGTAATATGAATTTTAAGAATCCAGTGAGATAAATTCCCAATGATCTTGCACATATCTAAAGTATTTCCAAATGTAGCCACAGAGCTCATTAGAAAGAACTACATGTTCACTTAGAGTATTCTCACTACAGTCAATCATGGATATGTAACCTTATATTCCATTATTTAAAAGGATAAATAGCAAGGTGCCCTGTAGTTTTCTTGAGTCTTCTCCCTTTGTGATTTTGTCTTTGGATTCCAATTTTTCTATTTATATGACCAAGCCAAGAGAATTTTCACTAGTATGCTGCTGCTGCTGCTAAGTCACTTCAGTCGTGTCCGACTCTGTGCGACTCCATAGAAGGCAGCCCACCAGGCTCCCCCTGTCCCTGGGATTCCCCAGGCAAGAACACTGGAGTGGGTTGCCATTTTTTTCTCCAATGCATGAAAGTGAAAAGTAAAAGTAAAGTCGCTCAGTCGTGTCCAACTCCTAGCGACCCCAAGGACTGCAGCCTACCAGGCTCCTCTGTCCATGGGATTTTCCAGGCAAGAGGACTGGAGTGGGTTGCCATTTCCTTCTCCATTCACTAGTATAGACCTAAGAAAGATGGGAATTAAACTTTTCATTGTTTTCTTCTAAAGTTTACTATATAAAAAATTCACATCTGAATCAAGAATAAGTGCATCAAAGGTTTGTATTGTTTTTAAAATTCTACCAATATTTGTCATCCAAAATCCAAAAATCCTATAAATATTAAAATAATTTTATGAGGCAATTATTGTGATTCAGTGAATAATACAAAGAGATTTCAGACATGATTCCTATCCTTAAGGTGCCTATAGACTCATGAGAAAGTAGAGTACACACACAAAAATGAAAGGTAATGTTAAAGATCATTTTTACTTGAGGAGATCAGATATGAAAGAGATAGGAGTGAAATGGAGAAGCTGATCTTTTCATACTGTAGATTTGAAATGGACTTTGAGGTATGAAGAGGGCCTTAACCAAGAGCCCTGAAATGTGGAGCCAGATGGAGATAAAGTGGAAGTGTTTACATCATATTCGCAAAGCTAGAAATAGTTTGATTGAAATGAAGCAGTTGATTTGGGTAGGCTAGATGGGGAATATAGGCTTTGGGGATCGTTCTGGACTAGTTAACTCAGTTCTTCAAGGTGGACTTGAGGAATCTGGATTTCATTCATTCTTTTGGGAAGAAAAGGTACATGAACATCCGTGCCTTAGAAAGATTAATTTCAGAGCATTATGTTAAGGGGATTAGAGAAGAAAAACTGAAGCCATTGAATCTGTAGATAGCATTTAGTAGTATAGCCATTTGGAGAAGGCAATGGCACCCCACTCCAGTACTCTTACCTGGAAAATCCCATGGATGGAGGAGCCTGGTAGACTGCAGTCCATGGGGTTGCTAAGAGTCGGACAAGACTGAGCGAATTCACTTTCACTTTTCACTTTCATGCATTGGAGAAGGAAATGGCAATCCACTCCAGCGTTCTTGCCTGGAGAATCCCAGGGACGGGGGAGCCTGGTAGGCTGCTGTCTATGGGGTCCCACAGAGTCGGACACGACTGAAGCGACTTAACAGCAGCAGCAGTATAGTCATTTTCACAATATTATTCTTCCTACCCAGGAACATGGAATATCTCTTCATATGTTTATGTCATGTTTGATTTCTTGCATCAGTGTCTTATAGTTTTCCATATACAGGTATTTATCTCCTTAGGTAGGTTTATTCCTAGATATTTTATTCTTTTTATTGCAATAGTGAATGGTAGTGATTCCTTAATTTCTCTTTCTGATTTTTCATTGTTAGTATATAGGAGTGCAAGTGATTTCTGTGTATTAACCTTGTATCCTTTGACTTTGCTGAATTCTCTGATTAGCTCTAGTAATTTTCTGATAATTTCTTTTGAGTTTTTTATGTATAGTATCATGTCATCTGCAAACAGTCGGAGTTTACTTCTTTTCAGATCTGGATTCCTTTTATTTCTTTTTCTTCTATAATTGCTATAGCTAGGTCTTCCAAAACTATGTTTAATAATAGTGGTGAGAGTAAACATCCTTGTCTTGTTCCTGATCTTAAAAGGAAAGCTTTTCATTTTTCACTATTGAGATTAATGTTTGCTCTGAGCTTTTCATATTTGGTCTTTACTATGTTGAGGTATGTTCCTTCTATGCCCATTTTTGAAGCGTTTCATCATAAATGGGTGCTGAATTTTGTCAGATGCTTTTTCTGCATCTATTGAGATGATCATATGGTTTTTATCTTTCAATTTGTTGACTGATTTGCATATAGTGAAGAATCCTTGCATCCCTGGAATAAACCCGACTTGATCATGGTGTATGAGCTTTTTAATGTGCTGTTGGATTCTGCTTGCTAAAATTTTGTTGAGGATTTTTGCATCTATGCTCATCAGTGATATTGGCCTGTAGTTTTCTTTTTTTGTGTTGTCTTTGTCTGGTTTTGATATCAGGATGATGGTGGCCTCGTAGAATGAGTTTGGAAGTCTTCTTTCCTCTACAATTTTTCGGAAGAGTTTCAGAAAAATAAACATTAGCTCTTCCCTAAATGTTTGATAGAATTCCCCCATGAAGCCATTTGGCCCTGGGCTTTTGTTTTGGGGGAGATTTTTGATCACTGTTTCAATTTCAGTGTTTGTAATTGGTGTGTTCATAATTTCTGTTCCTTCCTGGTTCAGTATTGGAAGGCTAATCTTTCCTAAGTATCCGTCCATTTCCTCTAGGTTGTCCACTTTATTAACAATTAGGTGCTCATAGTATTTTCTTATGATCCTTTGTGTATCTGTGTTGTGTGTTGTAACCTCTCCTTTTTCATAATTTTATTGATTTGATTTTTCTCCATTTTTTCCTTGATGGGTCTGACTAGTGGTTTGTCAATTTTGTTTATCTTCTCAAAGAACCAGCTTTTAGTTTTATTAATCTTTGTTATTGTTTCCTTCATTTCTTTTTCAATTATTTCTGCTCTGATTTTTATGATTTCCTTCCTTCTGCTGACTTTGGGGATTTTTTATTCTTCTTTTTCCAGCTGCTTTAGATGTAGCATTAGGCTGTCTACTGAATGCTTTCCTTGTTTCTTGAGGTATGATTGTATTGCTGTAAACCTCCCTCTTGATGAAAGTGAAAGAGGAGAGTGAAAAAGTTGGCTTAAAGCTCAACATTCAGAAAATGAAGATCATGGCATCTGGTCCCATCACTTCATGGGAAATAGATGGGGAAACAGTATCAGACTTTATTTTTTTGGGCTCCAAAATCACTGCAGATGGTGACTGTAGCCATGAAATTAAAAGACACTTACTCCTTGGAAGAAAAGTTATGACCAACCTAAATAGTATATTTAAAAGCAGAGACATTACTTTGCTGACTAAGGTCCGTCTAGTCAAGGCTATGGTTTTTCCTGTGGTCATGTATGGATGTGAGAGTTGGACTGTGAAGAAGGCTGAGCACCGAAGAATTGATGCTTTTGAACTGTGGTGTTGGAGAAGACTCTTGAGAGTCTCTTGGACTGCAAGGAGATCCAATCAGTCCATTCTGAAGGAGATCAACCCTGGGATTTCTTTGGAAAGAATGATGCTAAAGCTGAAACTCCAGTCCTTTGGCCACCTCATGAGAAGAGTTGACTCATTGGAAAAGACTCTGATGCTGGGAGGGATTGGGGGCAGGAGGAGAAGGGGCCAACAGAGGATGAGATGGCTGGATGGCATCACCGACTCAATGGATGTGAGTCTGAGTGAACTCCGGGAGTTGGTGATGGACAGGGAGGCCTGGCGTGCTGTGATTCATGGGGTCGCAAAGAGTCAGACACGAGTGAGTGACTGAACTGAACTGAACTCCCTCTTAGAACTCCTTTTGCTGCATCCCATAGGTTTTGGGTTATCAAGTTTTCATTGTCATTTGTTTCTAGGCATCTTTTGATTTCTTTTTTCTTCAGTAACCTTTTTGTTATTTAGTAGCGTATTGTTTAATCTCCATGAGTTTGTGTTTTTTGCTGTTTTTTCCTGCAGTTGATATCTAGTCTCAGAGCGCTGTGGTCAGAGAAGATACTTGATATAATTTCAATTTTCTTAGATTTCTTGAGGCTTTATTTGTGGCCCAAGATGTGGTTTATCTTCGAGAATATTCCATGTGCACTTGAGAAGAAAGTGCATTCTACCAAACGCAATCAGATTCAATGTGATCCCTATCAAACTACCAATGTCATTTTTCACAGAACTAGAACAAAAAATTTCACAATTCATATGGAAACACAAAAGACCCTGACTAGCCAAGACAGTCTTGAGAAAGAAGAATGGACTTGGAGGAATCAACCTTCCTGACTTATGACTATACTACAAGGCTACAGCCATCAAAACAGCATGGTATTGGCACAAAAGCAGAAATATGGAACAATGGAATAAGATAGAGAACCTAGAGATAAGCCCATGCACTTACGGGTGCCTTATTTTGACAAAGGAGGCAAGACTTACAGCCTCTTCAATAAGTGGTGCTTGGAAAACTGGACAGCTATGTCCAAAAGAATGAAATTAGATCACTACCTAATGCCAAACACAAAGATAAACTCAAAATGCATTAAAGACCTAAATGTAAGACCAGAAACTATTAAACTCTTAGAGGAGAACATAGGCAGAACACTTGATGACATAAAGGAAGATCTTCTATGACCCACCTCCTAGAGTAATGGAAATAAAACAAAAATAAACAAGTGGGACCTAATTAAACTTAAAAGCTTTCACTCAGCAAAGGAAACTACAGCAAGGTGAAAAGGTAGACTTCAGAATGGGAGAAAATAATAGCAAAGGAAACAACTGATAAAGAATTAATTTCCAAAGTATATAAGCAGCTTATACAATTCAATACTAGAAAAGCAAACAACCCAATCAAAAAGTGGGAAAGGGACCTGAAGAGACATTTCTCCAAAGAAGACAGACAGATGGCTAACAAGTACATGAAAAGATACTCAACATCACTCATTATTAGAGAAATGGAAATCAAAACTACAATGAGATACCACCTCACACCAGTCAGAATGGCCATCATCAAAAAGTCTACAAACAGCAAATGCTGGAGAGGGTGTGGAGAAAAGGGAACACTCTTGCATTGCTGGTGGGAATGTAAACTGATACAGCCATTATGGAAGATGGTATGGAGACTCCTTAAAAAGCTAGGAATAAAACCACCATATGACCCAGCAAATCCCATTCCTAGGCATATACCCTGATGAAATCAAAACTGAAAAAGACACATGTACCCCAATGTTCACTGTAGCACTATTTACAATAGCTAGAATACGGAAGCAACCTAGATGTCCATTGACAGATGAATGGATAAAGGAGCTGTTGTACATATATACAATGGAATACTACTCAGCTGTAAAAAGAATGCATTTGAATCTGTTTTAATGAGGTGGATGAAACTAGAACCCATTACACAGAGTGAAGTAACTCAGAAAGAGAAATATAAATATACAGACAAATATATATGGAATCTGAAGAGATGGCACTGATGAATTTATTTTCAGGGCAGCAGTGGAGAAACAGACTTAGAGAACAGACCTATGGTACACGGTGAGAGGAGAGGAGGGAGAAAGGGAGATGTACGGAAATAGTAACATAGAAATTTACAATACTATATGTAAAACAGATAATCAGTGGGAATTTGCTGTATGACTCATGGAACTCAAACAGGGGCTCTGCAACAGGCTGAAGGGTGGGATAGGGAGGGAGATAGGAGAGAGGTCCAGGAGGGAGGGGACATGAGTGTACCTATGGCTGATTCTTATTGAGGTAAGACAGAAAACCACAAAATTCTGTAAAGCAATTATCCTTCATTAAAAAAAAAATACTGAGGGAAATTTATGTGTCCCCACATAATCTTTTATATTAAAAAAAAAAAAAACTGAAGTCAGAAATTAAATTAGGGGGAAATTGTGGTTACCCAGGCAGGAGGAGGGGCTTCCCAAGTGGCACAATGGTAAAGAATCTGCCTGCCAGTGCAGGAGATGCAGGAGACACAGTTCAGTCCCTGGGTGGGGAAGATCCCTTGGAGTAGAAAATGGCAACGTACTCCAGTATTCTTGCCTGGAAAATCCTGTGGGCAGAGAAGCCTGGTGGATTACAGTCCATGGGGTTCCAAATTGTCAAACATGACTGAGCACGCACACAGGTAGGAGGAGATATAGATGTGAGCTAAGGAAATGGCAGAACGCACAACTTTAAGAACCTTGTTCTATTGACAATGAACTTGAATGTAATGTATCTTTCTTTTTGGTTGCCTTTTTATGCTCCTTCCACTGCTGTTCCTTAATTGATCTGTGACTTCTCATGTTAACCCTGTATCTTTCATGGCTCTTTTACAATGAAAACTTTTTCTTTTTTCTTTTCCCTGTTTCTATAGTCTATTCAGATATAGTATTTAATTTTTAACATTTATTTTTAATTGAAGTATAGTTCATTTATAATGTTTCAGGTGTACAGCAAGGTGATTTAGTTATATATGTATAGATATATTTCAGATTCTTTTCCATTATATGTTATTATGAGATATTCAATATATCAATAGTTTCCTGTGCTATACAGTAGGTCCTTGTTTATCTATCTTATATATAGTAGTGTGTATGTGTTAAACCTAAATTTCCAATTTATCTCTTTCTTTTCTTCCCCTTTGGTAACCATAAGTTTCTTTTCTATGTCTGAGAGTCTATTTCTGTTTTGTAAATAAGTTTATTTGTATCATTCTTTTTAGATTCCACATATAAGTGATATCATATGATATTTGTCTTTGTCTGATTTACTTCTCTTAGTATGATAATCTCTATCCATCCATGTTTCTGCAAATGGCATTATTTCATTTCTTTTGTGGCTGAGTAATATTCCATTATATTTCTCCAAACTCTCCTCAACATTTATTATCTTGATGGCTGTTTGAGAAATCTTATTATATGTATTAGGAAAAGTAGTACTAGTAAGTATCATTTGGTAATAAATTTTGTTGATGACTTATCATGTGCCATGCACATTGGGAGCAATTTACATATATTACCATATGTATTACCACATGCATATTACATGTTAAAGCATATAAAATTGCCATTCATACAGAAAAAAGTGATTGAGCTGTGACTGCTTATGGTTCACTTAATGCTCACAGCAGTCATATGAGTTAGATACTATTATTATTTTCATTTTGTGCAAGGCAATCACAGCATACAAATCTCAGTTTGCCTGGTTGTAAAACCAGTATGTGGCAGAGCTAGAATGCGAACAAAAGCGGTGTTTTCCCAGGGATCATGCTCTAAACCACCTGTTTGCTGCTATGTTGTTGTTGTCATTCAGTTGTGTTTGACTCTTTGCAACCCTATAGGCTGCAGCATGCGAAGCGTTGCAACATTTCCCGGAGCATGCTCAAACTCATGTCCATTGTGTCAGTGATGCCATCCAACCATCTCATCCTCTGTCGTCCCCTTCTCCTCCTGCCCTCAATCTTTCCCAGCATCAGGGTCTTTTCAGATGAGTCAGCTCTTTGCATCAGGTGGCCAAAGTATTGGAGCTTCATCTCCAGCAGTAGTCCTTCCAATGAATACTCAGGATGATTTCCTTTAGGATTGACGGGTTTGTTCTCCTTGTGGTCCAAAGGGCTCTTGAGTCTTCTCCATCAGTTCGGTTCAGTCACTCAGTCGTGTCTGACTCTTTACAACCCCATGAATCGCAGCATGCCAGGCCTCCTTGTCCATCACTAACTCCTGGAGTTTACCCTAACTCATATCCATCGAGTTGGTGATGCCATCCAGCCAACTCATTCTCTCTGTTGTCCCCTTCTCCTCCTGACACCCAATCCCTTCCAGCATCAGGGTCTTTTCCAATGAGTCAGCTCTTCGCATGAGGTGGCCAAAGTATTGGAGATTCAGCTTCAAAATCAGTCCTTCAATGAACACCCAGGACTGATCTCCTTTAGGATGGACTGGTTAGATATCCTTGAGTCCAAGGGACTCTCAAGAGTCTTCTCCAGCACCACAGTTCAAAAGCATTAATTCTTCAGCACTCAGCTTCTTCACAGTTCAATTCTTACATCCATACATGACCACTGGAAAAAACATAGCCTTGACTAGACTGACCTTTGATGGCAAAATAATGTCTTTGCTTTTTAGTATGGTATCTAGGTTGGTTATAACTTTACTTTCAAAGAGTAAGCATCTTTTAATTTCATGGCTCCAATCAATGTCTGCAGTGATTTTGGAGCCCCCAAAAATAAAGTCTGACACTGTTTCCACTGTTTCCCCATCTATTTGCCATGAAGTGATGGGACCAGATGCCATGATCTTCATTTTCTGAATGTTGAGCTTTAAGACAACTTTTTCACTCTCCTCTTTCACTTTCATCAAGAGGCTCTTTAGTTCTTCTTCACTTTCTGCCATGAGGGTGGTGTCATCTGCATATCTGAGGTTATTGATATTTCTCCTGCAAGTCTTGATTCCAGCTTGTGTTTCTTCCAGCCCAGCGTTTCTCATGATGTACTCTGCATATAAGTTAAATAAGCAGGGGGACAATATACAGCCTTTTAGAACTCTTTTTCCTATTTGGAACCAGTCTGTTGTTCCATGTCCAGTTCTAACTGTTGCTTCCTGACCTGCATACAGGTTTCTCAAGAGGCAGGTCAGGTGGTCTGATATGCCCATCTCTTTCAGAATTTTCCACAGTTTCTTGTGATCCACACAGTCAAAGGCTTTAGTCAATAAAGCAGAAATAGATGTTTTTCTGGAACTCTTTTGCTTTTTCCATGATGCAGCAGATGTTGGCAATTTGACCTCTGGTTCCTCTGCCTTTTCTAAAACCAGCTTGAACATCTGGAATTTCACAGTTCACGTATTGCTGAAGCCTGGCCTGGAGAATTTTGAGCATTACTTTATTAACATGTGAGATGAGTGCAATTGTGCGCTAGTTCAAAAATTCTTTGGCATTGCCTTTCTTTGGGACTGGAATGAAAACTGACCTTTTCCAGTCAGTTGGCCACTACTGAGTTTTCCAGATTTGCTGGCATATTGAGTGCAGCACTTTCACAGCATCATCTTTCAGGATTTGAAATAGCTCAACTGGAATTCCATCACCTCCACTAGCTTGTTCATATGATGCCTTCTAAGGCCCACTTGACTTCACATTCTAGGATGTCTTGCTCTAGGTGAGTGATCACACAATCGTGATTATCTTGGTTGTGAAGATCTTTTTGTACAGTTCTTCTGTGTATTCTTGCCACCTCTTCTTAATATCTTCTGCTTCTGTTAGGTCCATACCATTTCTGTCCTTTATTGATCCCATCTTTGCATGAAATGTTCCCTTTGTATCTCTAATTTTCTTGAAGAGATCTCTAGTCTTTCCCATTTGTTGTTTTGCTCTATTTCTTTGCATTGATCGCTGAGGAAGGCTTTCTTATCTCTCCTTGCTATTCTTTGAAACTCTGGATTCAGATGCTTATCTCTTTCCTTTTCTCCTTTGATTTTGCTTCTCTCCTTTCCTCCCAGCTATTTGTAATGCCTCCTCAGACAGCCATTTTGCTTTTTTGCGTTTCTTTTCCATGGGGATGGTCTTGATCCCTGTCTCCTGTACAATGTCATGAACCTCATTCCATAGTTCATCAGGCACTCTATCTATCAGATCTAGTCCCTTCAATCTATTTTTCACTTCCATTGTACAATCATAAATGGTTTGATTTAGGTCATACCTGAATGGTCTACTGGTTTTCCCTACTTTCTTCAATTTAAGTCTGAATTTGGCTGTAAGGAGTTCATGATCTGAGCCACAGTCAGCTTCCGGTCTTGTTTTTGCTGACTATATAGAGCTTCTCCATCTTTGGCTGCAAATAATATAATCAATCTGATTTCAGTATTGACCATCTGGTGATGTCCATATGTAGAGTCTTCTCTTGTGTTGTTGGAAGATGGTGTTTGCTATGACCAGTGCGTTTTCTTGGCAAAACTCTATTAGCCTTTGCCCTGCTTCATTCTGTACTCCAAGGCCAAATTTGCTTGTTACTCCAGGTGTTTCTTCACTTCCTACTTCTGCATGCCCGTTCCCTGTAATGAAAAAGACATCTTTTTTGCGTCCACTGGAGAAGGGAATGGCAAACCGCATCAGTATTCTTACCTTGAGAACCCCATGAACAGTATGAAAAGGCAAAATAATAGGATACTGAAAGAGGAACTCCCCAGGTCAGTAGGTGCCCAATATGCTACTGGAGATCAGTAGAGAAATAACTCCAGAAAGAATGAAAGGATAGAGCCAAAGCAAAAAAAATATCCAGTTGTGGACGTGGCTGGTGATAGAAGCAAGGTCCGATGCTATAAAGAGCAATATTGTATAGGAACCTGGAATGTTAGGTCCATGAATCAAGGCAAATTGTAAGTGGTCAAACAGGTTATGGCAAAAATGAATGTCGACATTCTAGGAATCAGCGAACTAAAATGGACTGGAATGGGTGAATTTAACTCAGATGACCATTGTATCTACTACTGCGGGCAGGAATCCCTCAGAAGAAATGGAGTAGCCATCATGGTCAACAGAAGATTCCGAAATGCACTACTTGGATGCAATCTCATAAATGACAGGATGATCCATGTTCATTTCCAAGGGAAACCATTCAATATCATGGTAATCCAAGCCTATGCCTCAACCAGTAAAGCTGAAGAAGCTGAAGTTGATCGGTTCTATGAAGACCTACAAGATCTTTTAGAACTAATACCCAAAAACGATGTCCTTTTCATTATAGGGGACTGTTTTCTCCATACCACAGTTAAAAAGTGTGAATTCTTTGGCAATCATCCTTCATTATGGTCCAAATCTCATATCCATATATGACTTTGGAAAAACCCTAGCTTTGACTATACACAGCACCAAACCTTTATGTCTTATATAATCTTCCAGACAATCTTTGGAAATAGATACATTCCCATTTTAAAGATAAGAAAACTGAAGCACAGAAGAGTAACTTGCCAATGGTTATCCACTATTTAGGAAAGGGTAAGATTTGAACCTAGTTGTGTCTGACTACAGAAATGTTAACACGCAGTCTCTGTACTTTACATGGAAGGAGGAGGTAAGATTGGAATCCTTTTGTCTTCCCATTGATGATTTCAAGAGATTGTTCTAAAATTCTTTTCTTTATTCCACTTTTCTACTTGACTTATGGACTTTGTCAACAACCAAATTTGTTCCACATCTGCAGTCTTATGTTTTGAAATTCTTTCTTGACACTACAGCTTGCTGTCCTTCTATCTCTATCATGCCTACTAAGCATTGCTCTTGGCTTTAAACTGACATCAATTCCCTAGTCACATTTTATTTTATTCATCTATTTACTCTTTCTTGTTTTCCTTCATACTCAAATCATAACGGATACTACAGTTAATTTGCCTTTACTTTCTTTTTATTTTCTGTTTCTGAATGCCATTGACACTTTTGTTTCACTTTGCTAGTTAACTCTCACCCTAGTTCAACCAAACTATCAGTTTTCTCTAATTTTGTCCTTAGGCAAGTTGGACATACCTGGAGAAAATTTCAGAACCATATGGCTTGACTTCAGTTTAAATGTATGATTTCCAATCTGAGTTGAACCCTTGATACCACACAGCAACCTTTTAAAAAGTCATTTAACTCATTTTTATTCAAGCTTCCAAATACATGAAGTTGTTTTAAATGACTTCTTCTGATCTTAAGCTGCTGATTCCTTTCCTACTCTTTTCAATTTCAATCCTTAACTCAGTGATAAAACTTTGTGTTCCGTCAGTTTTATGACCACATTTGCTTAGCTATTCTTTTAACCAAATATTTCATTCTACTCAGAAAAAAAGATAGCTCCCAACTTCCCCTTTCCTTCTAAGATAACCCTTCTCCCAAAATTTCATCCTCTTCTAGGACTTTGAGCATTAAATTATGTCTTCTCATTCGAATTAAAAATCTACCACTCATTTTATTTACTTATTTAGAAACCACTTTGTAAAACAAAATTTTATTGATTTATTTTTGACTGTGCTAGATCTTTGTTGCTGCATGTGGGCCTTCTCTCGTTGTGGGGAGTGGGGGCTACTCTCTAGCTGTGATGTTCAGGCTTCTCATTGCCGTGGCTTATCTCATGGAACACAGGCTCTAGGGCTCACAGGCTGCAGGAGTTGTGGCTCATGGACTCTAGAGCGCAGGCTCAGTAGCTGTGATGCACCGGCTTTGTTGCTCTGCAGCATGTGGGATCCTCCAGACCAGGGATCGAACCAGGGATCCAAATTGGCAGGAGGATTCTTAACCACTGAACCACCAGGGAAGTCCTCCCACTCTTTTTAAGTGAATCTCTTATTGCTTAAAAACATACTCAAGGCTTCAGCCACATCTCCCTAAAAAAGAAGAAAAAAAAAAAAAAACAAAACATCTGCCCTTGGTCTCGATTCTATGAAGACTTTTCTAGTTAAAGTTGCCAACTCTGCTGAGAGCCATAAGGTGTTCTCTAAGTCCTGAACCATGTCTGTCTTAGCTCCTCTCACAAAATGCTTCCTCAACTTTTCTAGATCTTCCGACTCTCATCTCAAATTCTACTTGCAATTTAGAGCCGCACCATGCTCCTTATCCCATGAACTCAGCATTGCCTTTACTTAATGCTGCCTTAAAAAAAAAATTTTATATATATATATATATATATATATATATAAATGCCCTACTGGAGGATTCTCCAGGTTTATGACTGGGATGTAAATAATCCTTTCACTAACTGCTACCCTAACTCCTTTATGGCTCTTAGGCAGAGTTGGCAGTTTTAACTAGAGAGTTTAATTCACCTTAAAGTTCAAAATCAATATTAGTAGCTCACTTCTATCTGCCAAGTTCAAGACCAGTTTTTACCTCCTATAATCTCTTCAATGTTAAAAAATATGCTCTTTTGCTTTCTTATAAAATTTGTTTTTTATCCTAACTTGCCTTTCTTGGCTAACAGTCTTTTCTATTTGGTCACCAAGTTAATGACCTCATATTAATCTGGAATACCATCACATTGTTTATGAATTTCAATCTTCACTCAGGTAATTAGTTACTTAAAGACAGACACTTTGCTTCTTTCATTTTTGAATGAACTCTACCTGGAATTTAAGGTTTAATGATATTTATAAATGAAAGTATAAAGAGGAGAAAACAGATTAAAATTATTAGCAACATTTTGGGAATCATAGGTGATGCTCAGGTTTGAGACTTGGTAATGAGAAGAAAGGTTTTGTCATCAGTACTCAGGGAGGAAAGGAGTAAAGTCATGCTTTGCTTTTACTATTTTAAATTTGGATGTTCTGGTGAAGCTTGCATGTAGAAAGAGTCAGGTTAAACAGTAAGTCCCATGCATATAAATAAGTTGCATTCCAAGAGCGCATTCAGAAGTCCAATTTGTTTGTGTAAGTCTAACACCCTAGGTACCCAACAGAATTGACTATATAGTACTGTACTGTAATAGAATTATAATACCTTTCATACAAATAATACATAAAAAGCAAACATGAAAAATAAAGGAAACATTTTTAATCTTTCGGTACAGTGCCTTGAAAAGTACAGTAGTACAGTACGATAGCTAGCATACATAGGCTGGCATTGAGTGAACAGGAAAGACAAGTTACTGACGGAGAGGGAGAAGAGGTGGGAGATGGTAGAGCTAAAGATCATCAGCAGTGGGAAACAGAGGGCAAGCTGCGCTTTCACTCACACCTGATGTCAATGGAACACATATTTGCATCTTTGAATTTGCAACTTGAAGTTTTATACGTAGGAGACTTACTGTGTTTGGAACTATATAAAATATATGACACATATAATATATAAGCTCTGGACTTGACAGAAATTTGGTCATACTCACTGAAGAAAAGGATGGGGATGACATCTTTAGAACTCTGATGCAGGTAAAAAGAAAAAGAGAAATGGTTCAAAACTTTTAACAGTGATCAACTGTATCATTTTGGTACCATTATAGACATAGAGACTTCCGGGGAGATTATATATTTATACAGTATTTTGGATCAAAGTTGAATATCCTAGGGGGAGAAAGTCTCTGAAGATATGTTTTAACAACTTATGAAAAGCTAACGAGACAACTCGTACTGAAATATTATCTGGTCACAAAAATCAAAATTGATAGGAAAATGATGCTTTGACAACAGCCAAGGAAAGATACTTTTGTAAGGAAGTGATCAACCATATTGAAAAAATTAAATTTTAATTTGAATGAAGTAAAACAACAACAACAACAACAACAACAACAACACACTGTCCTGTTTGATTGAGTGACCTTGCAGAACAAAAGTATAGTAGGATGAATGATATCAGCCACAGAATGAGAAGTAGCAGGTAGTTAAGGAGAAACCAATGACAGAGATAGTGAACAGAAATCACCCTTTAAGAAATTTGGTAGGAAAAGGAAGGAGAAACTTAAGATACTAATTCAAGGAGTAACAAAGCCAAAATATTTTTATTTTAACTTCTTTTCCTTTCTGTTCTTTTTCTCTTTTCTTTCTTTTAATTTGGTGGGAGTAGAGTAGGAAAGGGAGTCCTCTGTTCACAGGTAGATTGAAAAGAGGTGGAGTAGAAGAGGAAGATGAAAAGGGATAATTGAGCATGAACCAAATTTAATGAATAGCTATCTTGGAAGATGCTCTTGGGTTAAATATAGCCCAGTTGGTGGTGGGTAAGTTATTCCATAAGAGCCAGGCTGCGATTAGCTCTTTCTCAAGGGCATAATGCTACTTTGGTGGCCTGAGTCCAGAATTCTGAGGTGATTTTTTCCCTTAAGTTGAGATGTTTAAGCATGTAGAGATCTAATCCTACCCGTGACCTTTACATACCTTACTTTGCGGTTTTAAAGAAAATGGGCTAAGGCAGTGAATAGAAACCACATCACAGTTTGGGTGCTGGCTAGCACATAGCAAACAGGATTTGTAATCTTGTTTATTTTAGTGTTTTTTGCTAACAGTTTATTTGGGAAACACAAAATTAGTATTTGCTCAGTGCAAATCATAGAGATTATGTCATGGTAATAAATTAAAATAAAATATCTGGAGAAATTGAAGGAACTACATTAATATCATTATAAATTGCTTTGTGAATATAAATTCATAGATGCTAATGTAATCTATCAACTTTCCATGTGAAGCCTCCTGTACAAAACAAAGAATTGTCTGGTGTTATTATGTTTTATCATATTGGCAGCACTCCTATATTTATATGTCTTCTCTAGTTTAGGGGAAAGTTTTAAACCATTTCATTCATTAGTAAGCAATATACATTAGTATGTATACCTGAGAATATACAAAGAGTTGGGAACAACTTCGTGACTGAACACACAAACACACACATTAGTATGTATTTTTTTGATGATTTAACAAATTCACTTCAGAATTCATATTTATTTTAAAATACTCTTTTAAAAGTTATAATTTTATGTAACACAACTGATTCCTATATATACAACATATTTGGGTTTTAGCATCTTCAAGTCTATAAAATGCCTATGACTGATCTAAGCTGTTTCCCATAAAAAGTTAAAATAATGATGGCACATAATGGCACAATTATGTTTTATTGTTTAATAAAACAATCTTTATCTAATAATTAACACTTACATTTCCCCAAATTAGATTGTAAATAAAGAAATGACAGTTTTTTTTTTTCATTATTGAGAAGCATGTGCATTTCTTACCCAGGAAAATGCCTAGAACTTTGTAAATCCATTCAATCCTTCAGAAAAAAGTGGTTGTTTCTTGGTGCTGTCATCATTTGTAAAGAGATTAATAGAAGTTGACAACATGTGTCATTTATGTGTCAGGCTGGTTAGCAAGATCTTTTGATATGCAGAATTGTCAGCTAACACCTTACTAGTTCTCTCTTCACCTTTAAGTGGATCTATCTACTCTGGTCATTTCTATCTCTATCTGATAGTGGGGCTCAAGCACAGATCAGCCCCATGAATTTTGCATTCCTCTTTTATTGCTCTTTTTAAAAAACACTCAACTAATCTTATTTTTAAAATACATGTTAAACTTTTATCTGCAAGAGCCCAGGAAAATGGGTAGAAGATGGCACAAAGGATAGGTTCTAGTATTCAACTTGAACACTTGGGGAATTCACCTCAATTACTTTCACGATTCTTTTAGTTTGGTATCTACTTATTTCAATTTAAATGTGTAATATTTGTAATACTAATTATGTAGTAATATATAATATTAAAAATTTGAAAAAATTAACTCACTAAAGACATGTTACTAAGAGTTTTCAAAATAGGTATCTGACCCCAAGATAGTTTAGAACTTCAGCATTTCATAGACTAAAAAATCTGACAAGCAACAAATCCAACAAAGGAAGAAAATTTTTTTCACTAATTCCAGTCTTTTCACTTGCTTTATTTTTATTGTCTTGAAGGTCTTTATGGTAGTGCAGTTTTGTTAGTAGAAGATAAATCTGTGAACTTAGCTAAAAGTAATTTATTGATATATCTTCTTTTTTGGAGTGTTGTCAGTGAATTCAGTCCTATGTTTTCTGGGATTTGTAACAGTTAATGCAATTCCTGTTCATTATCAAAGTCACTATGCTTCTATTTTGATGAGGTGTAAAATTAATATGTCACTGTTTTAAAGAGTCTATACTGAGTGATATAAGAAGTTAGAAAGGAGAGATTTGGGGGATAATATTTTTTTGCCTAACAGTTTATTAGAGAACTGCATCCCTCATATTCTAAGTGGACATGTTAATCATTAGTTAGTTTTTACTATTAATATTATTATAGTTGTTAGATAAAACGGAGAGTCTTAAAGTAGATATGTAAGTCATTAGCTTTTTTTACTATTAATATTAATATTGTTGTTATTAGATAAATTGGAGAAACTTATCTGTTTGGAAGTTGCTGCCTCAATATTTTTATAACAATTAGTCATGCAATGGAGTTTTCATTGACTGGGGAAACAAAATTATACTAATATGCATTTCTAAAACAGGGTATAAACTTTTATAGGTAAAGGGAGTATATTTTCCATGTGTTATAATATTAAAATTCTTAGAGTAAGTCTAATATTTCAGGGGGAAAAAAGCCCTGTATATCTTATGCCAGTGATTACGTATACTTGCCAATATCTCAAGCTCAACTTGCAATTCTTTTTAAAACTTTATCTGATTTTCCATTCAATTTGATTTTGATACATTTCAAAATTACAATAAGTCATTAAAAATTTTTCTCTTTTATGCTTATAGCCTATGAAAAATACTTTAAAGTTATATTGATGAAAAGATTCATTTTTGCTCTGCTCAATACCTTTTCTTGAACTGGCAATTAAAGGGTTATTTAATTGGAGAAGTTCAGAGTCAGATCAGCATTCCCAGTGGCACATATCTTTAGCAATAAGTGTGGAAGCCAACTCGGAAGAAACACGTTTGAAGTAGCAGAACTAATCATGCAGAAGCAATTTGCGATTTTCTCTCTCAGCCTAGATAAAACAGAGCATTATGACATTGGCTGCGCTGAGCAAGGTCAATTTACTGTGAAAAGCCAGCTATAGATTCCAACTTCAAATAGACTTTTATCCTGCATAGCTAAACCCAGGATTTACTCTACTGCTCACACTACAGAATGGGCAAAATGAAGTGGACAATTCAATTAGGATGCATCCGTATTTGTCACTAGTCCTTTTTTTTTTTTTCAAACTGTTTCAGATAATCAGTTTGTAACTAGATCTTAAGATTTCTCCCTGCCACATGCCCCCTCCACCTGGGAATGAAGTAGAAATGTTTGTTGTTCATGTTCTGTGCAATAAAAGTTTATTTTATAGTGTTTTCAGATTTAATTGGTAAGAATTTACCAATTACCTTTGAAAAGTTCAATGCTGATTTTCTTTTATTGTATTTATGTTTTGGATTTAAGATGAAAGATTTCTGTCAGAAATATACACAAGACTGTCTTTACAAAAGTATAGCTTATTAAAAGCATGAAAGAACTTTTGCAGTTGAGCATTTATGTAATATGCTATATGAATATGTTATTGTTATTCCTATTACGGGAACCACTACATAAAGATGATCCTACTTTCATTGTTCTAGATGTAAAATTTGCAATAATTTTTGGAAATGATTATATTTATGGGAGCAATCATATAAATTGTTTGGCTAATCACAGTGAATAAACAGTATATTTTCTTAGCCATGAGGAAAAATACTCTCCTACTTTCCTTTTTGGCTAAAGTCCAGAGTAGATTATTCTTATGAAAAATGAAATAAGAGTGTACCTTAATTAGCTGTTCAAGGATCTAGCCATCTGGAATATCCATGTTTAGTGCATTTAACCTTATTAAGTGCATCTGATAGAGTTTGGGTCATAATTTATACTAGTAATGGTGTCAATAATCAATTTTGTTCAAAATACCATGAAAGTGGGATGGAACTTGTTCCGAGAAGCTGAGACAGAAAGTAAATGAAGACATGATTAAATGTCATTGTTATTATAGTTCATAATAAAAAGTATACATCAATATAAGGCACAATAGCTGTACAAATTGATGTACTAGTCAACAGTTTTCTGGACCATATTCTGGTGCTCCTGTTAAAAGACTGGCAGGTGATGGAACTCCACAGTGCTGACATTGGGTCCTGGAACACTGTGGAAGTCAGTCTGTTAATGTTTTCATTGGCTTACTGCAATGCTGAGGTCAGACAGAACTCACTGGTCTCCTGCTTCTGCTGACCCAGTGATTGACAGTAATGCAATGTTCTTTTAGAATTTATGACTCTGGGTAAAGGACAGAGTGAAATATGTGACTCAGGTCAAAAATTAGGACAAAGAATATCAGACATGAGATGCTCATTTTAAATACAAGTATAGAGTCATTACTTTTTAAAGTTGTATTTTCCAACTCAAACTTGAGATAATTGAAAACAGATATATTTTCCCCCTATAGAGGCTAAAGTTTCTGCTTAATGAGTCAAAAATATATTCAAAATTTAAAGCACATATGTGCAAATTAAGTTTGCTTTCTAATTTTTCTTTTTTTTTTTTTTTATGTCATCTGATAGACATTTATTTTCTTTTTCTTTTTTTTTTTTTTTAATTTTAGTTTTTTTTTTTTTAAATTTTAAAATCTTTAATTCTTACATGCATTCCCAAATTTGAACCCCCCTCCCGCCTCCCTCCCCATAACAACTTTCTGGGTCATCCCCATGCACCAGCCCCAAGCATGCTGCATCCTGCGTCAGACATAGACTGGCGATTCAATTCACATGATAGTATACATGTTAGAATGTCATTCTCCCAAATCATCCCACCCTCTCCCTCTCCCTCTGAGTCCAAAAGTCCGTTATACACATCTGTGTCTCTTTCCCTGTCTTGCATACAGGGTCGTCATTGCCATCTTCCTAAATTCCATATATATGTGTTAGTATACTGTATTGGTGTTTTTCTTTCTGGCTTACTTCACTCTGTATAATCGGCTCCAGTTTCATCCATCTCATCAGGACTGATTCAAATGAATTCTTTTTAACGGCTGAGTAATACTCCATTGTGTATATGTACCACAGCTTTCTTATCCATTCATCTGCTGATGGACATCTAGGTTGTTTCCATGTCCTGGCTATTATAAACAGTGCTGCGATGAACATTGGGGTACATGTGTCTCTTTCAATTCTGGTTTCCTCGGTGTGTATGCCCAGCAGTGGGATTGCTGGGTCATAAGGTAGTTCTATTTGCAATTTTTAAGGAATCTCCACACTGTTCTCCATAGTGGCTGTACTAGTTTGCATTCCCACCAACAGTGTAGGAGGGTTCCCTTTCTCCACACCCTCTCCAGCATTTATTGCTTGCAGATTTTTGGATTGCAGACATTCTGACTGGTGTGAAGTGGTACCTCATTGTGGTTTTGATTTGCATTTCTCTAATAATGAGTGATGTTGAGCATCTTTTCATGTGTTTGTTAGCCATCCGTATGTCTTCTTTGGAGAAATGTCTATTTAGTTCTTTGGCCCATTTTTTGATTGGGTCGTTTATTTTTCTGGAATTGAGCTGCAGGAGTTGCTTGTATATTTTTGAGATTAGTTGTTTGTCAGTTGCTTCATTTGCTATTATTTTCTCCCATTCAGAAGGCTGTCTTTTCACCTTGCTTATAGTTTCCTTTGTTGTGCAGAAGCTTTTAATTTTAATTAGATCCCATTTGTTTATTTTTGCTTTTATTTCCAGAATTCTGGGAGGTGGATCATAGAGGATCCTGCTGTGATTTATGTCTGAGAGTGTTTTGCCTATGTTCTCCTCTAGGAGTTTTATAGTTTCTGATCTTACATTTAGATCTTTAATCCATTTTGAGTTTATTTTTGTGTGCGGTGTTAGAAAGTGATCTAGTTTCATTCTTTTACAAGTGGTTGACCAGTTTTCCCAGCACCACTTGTTAAAGAGATTGTCTTTACTCCATTGTATATTCTTGCCTCCTTTGTCAAAGATAAGGTGTCCATATGTGTGTGGATTTATCTCTGGGCTTTCTATTTTGTTCCATTGATCTATATGTCTGTCTTTGTGCCAGTACCATACTGTCTTGATGACTGTGGCTTTGTAGTAGAGCCTGAAGTCAGGCAAGTTGATTCCTCCAGTTCCATTCTTCTTTCTCAAGATTGCTTTGGCTATTCGAGGTTTTTGTATTTCCATACAAATCTTGAAATTGGCATTTTGGATCATTGGGATATTCATCTATTTCCTTTTTGCTTTGTGGGGTATTTATTATCTTAGATAATCCTCCATAAGTTAGGATCTGTTGTGAACTTATTATAGTTAGGGCTGGTGTGTTGGAACCTTTGTATTTCCGTTGTCCTATAGAATAACCCAATTCTATTCTATATGACAAAATGTAGTCTAGTCAGTGATTGCATATGCTGTATTTTCACATAAGCAAAATTTAGATGTTTAAAAAGTAGATTATATTACAATATATAGTATTTATTTTGAATAAAAATTTTATATATGCATATTATTCTGTAATTGTGATGAAAGCATTGTGATAGCTGTACACTAAAATAAATGATGTGGTCACATCATAGTTCTCAGCTTTACTAGAATCAACTGGCTAGCTTCAAATTATATTGTGATTGGTCTCATTCCACAAAGTTGTAATTTAATTGATCCAGGATATTGTCTGGCTATACTATTTAGAAAGTAAAAAATGCCAACCATTTCTTGATCTATATAACTCCAATTTACTGGTTAAATTTTTGCAAATCTAGGGGCTAATATAAGAAGTTTTAAGATTTTTTCTCTATTATTTAGCTTAATCATTTATTTAATTCTTAAGTTTGCCTAAGTATACCCTAAATTATAATATTTTGTGTGTGTGTGTGTGTGTGTGTCTGTATATATCTGTGTGGAGTATGTGTTTGTACATGTGTCTATGTGTGGAGTAGACTAATTTCTCAGAAATAGGTTTTAACGCAAACATTTCAGTGTTGCCTATATGAAAGAACTTTTAAAGTACTATTTGAAATGCACCTATACAGATTGTTCCTTTAAATTATTTGCAATGGCAATTTTATGTTGAATAAAATTATGTCGAAAATGATATAATAGATGTGAAAGTGCTTTTAACGTTAAAAATACTGAGCAAATGTGAAGTACTGGTATTAGGTACTATTGTATATCAACAAATCTCCTTACTTGAGTAGTCTTTATGTTCATAGTCAATCATAATCTAAGCATTCTCATCATGATGAATGTTTTAAGTAACTTCTTATGTAGTCTGCTTGACATTTTGCACTTTTATCTAACCTTAGTCAAAGCTTCAATATTCTGGTTTTGTGTGTGTGTATGTGAATGTGTATTCGTGTGTCTGTGTTTTTCTTCAAAATAGGTTGTTGGGAGCATAAACATGGTACTGGTCGAGCCCCTGCACTCAACACCCACCAGAATGGTGCCCAAACTGCTTAAGCCAGGCCTCTGGTCCAACTCCTGGTCACACTCCTACCCTCAGCCCATGTAAGGAACAATCTTGCCCTCACCCCAGCAAGCAAGCAAAGGGAACTGTTTGTAGCTCCCCCCAACCCTGGAACAGCAAGGGCCCCAGTAAAGCTTTGCCTGAAAAAAAAAAAATGCAATCTCTACTACATATTTTGCATTCAGATAATCTGATCATGACAGGTTAATACTCTTGATTTAATGTCCAAATAAGATACCTCTTCAGGCTTAGTAATTATCCAACAAGTTATGAAATTGTTTCACTTTCTAACCTGCCATGGCCAAAATAGTTGACATACATAATGCAGTTTAATTACACTTAAAATTGTACACACCCCTTCAGAAAGAAATGTATTCCTGAGAGAAGACAGCAGTCTGTGACAAAGCCAACTTTCTGCCTCTCACTGGAAGGAAATGTACCAGCAAACATCAGTCTTATCTTGTTTGCATTTTGAAGAACAGCTTTATTTGTAATTTCTTACAGTTTAATTGACAACACAATGTTTATCAACTGTAAATGCAGCAAATGAACAAAATAGAGTCAAATCATCATCCCCACCACTTTTGCTCTCATCATAGAAAATAATCTTATCTCTGCAGAAGATATCAAAGCTGTTGGGATAAGCCACATGCAGTACAATGTCCTTGAAAATATCAGGCACGCAATCATTTAAAAAAAATTGAACCACAAGTTATGCTTATTTGATACTTCATGGTGAGTTTTAATCATTAGGTGTAAAATTAATAATCTTAAATGAACAAATAAAGCAAGTGAATAGCTATTTTGAGTGACATGATACTTGCCTCAACCTCCCAATATTTGGAATAAACTTCCAGTAAAAGTCAAGCAATTGAAAGGCAAGTTCTGCATAGAAAGATAGAAAAGAAAAATGAAAAAGGCATGTGATTTTTAGAAAACTACAGAAAATGATCTGTAGGGATAGGTTGTTGGATACTGGATCACAACTCATTTGTTGAAATAGGAAAATTTCTTCCCTTGAACTGAGATGCTCAGCTAAGTGTATGTATGTGTAAGAGAGAGAGAGGGAGGATACAGAGAGACAGAGAGAGGGAAACACAAGAAAGAAACAGAGATAAAAAACAGTAAAATGCTGAGAAGGGTATAAAATAACAAATGACATTTGTTTTTTAAAGTAAACACTAGAACCAGAAGAAGCAAAGAAAATGACTGGCTTTGTAATACCCATAGGAACCTAGTGGAGAAAATTTTTTCATCCAGGATACTTAGAACAATGGGATATACCATCCCAGTGAAAGAAAAAAATTGTCCCTCACTTCTGAATTTTACTTTTGAACAGATAGAAATGGAATTTGCTTATTGAGGAATACTGACTTTATTTAAGTAATCAGCAGTCTTTGAAATAGAGATTATTCAGAGTTATGGGTAAAAAAAAAAAAAAAAAAAAAAAAACCAGGAAATTAACAAGCAACCAAATGTAGTTTTTGTTTATCTGCAGGGATCCATATCTCTTTTTGGTTCTAACCACGTTTAAACCTAGAGTTCCCTTCATGGGAGTGAGTAAATTCTGAAAGCTCTGTCACCAGGTGAAAATTTTGTCTGCTTCAAGTATACTGAAAATTGGGGGAGCTAGTATATTTCAATTCATTATTAAACAGCAGTTGATGTTGTTGGTTTCTTCTGTGAACTGTCTTCTACTGCTGTTTTCCAGTTGTTACTTTGGAAAGTTAGTGTTAGCACTTCTGAGAAATGTTTATGTTTACCTCTTTACTTAAATGTATTTGAAAGCTTTTCTTTTCATCCCCATGAAGGATACTACAGGCACCAGTACAAGGATGAAAAGAAATTGCAGGCACAAGGGCATTAGCTAGTGAGGGAAGAACAATTGAGTAATGTCAGGAGTGTTGGGCTTCTATGAGAGCCAGATATGGTACTGACCTTGGTTTAAAAACCTCTCAGTATTTCTAATTAGCTCCCGATAAAGTGACACAATCTTAAGTGTTCAGGATGGTCTATCTTGGAATAATTGATGTTTATAGTTTAAAAACTTTACTGTTGAGACTGAAAGAATGGGAAAGTTAGAAAACAGCATAGTCTTGTGGGATGGTAGGCAATGGAGAGTCAGAATACTATATTTATTTAGACAAAATGCAGGCAGGCAGTAAACTGTTTTTTGTTTTTTCTCCTAAAGATATCCACATATTACAACAATATTTTGGCAGATGGAAGTAAAGTATTTTGATAAAGGAGTACCTTTTTTTCTCTAATTAACTCAAAAGCATTGTTTGGAGTAGCAGTGGCTCAATATTTAATTGAATACAGGTCTGCCTTCCTTGGGCCTTCCAGGTGGCTCAGTGGTGAAGAATCTGCCTGCCGATGCAGGAGCTGCAGGAGATGGGGCTTTGGTCCTTGGGTCAGGAAGATCCCCTGGAGGAGGAAACGGCAACCCGCTGCAAATTCATGCCTGGAGAATTCCATGGACAGAGGAGCCTGGCTTGGTGGGCAATAGTCTATGGGGTCACAGAGTCAGACACGACTGAGACCTCATTGCTTTCCTCTGTAGATAGTAGCTTCCTGAGGACAGGGACTGTTTCTTACGTAACTGTGTCTCTCTTCTATCTAAAGCAACATGAGGTACACAGCTTAATACAGTATTATAGATGGAACTTCTGAATCTAGGTGGGAGAGGACATGGTGAAGTAGAAGTTATGACTCATCTTAAGATTCTAAGTCTTATGAAATTTAAGATGGTATTATTATTATTAATGCTAATAGTTCTAATGTCTCTGATACCTCTTAGGATGTTATAACTTAAATGCTAATAATTGCATTTTGTGGAACTATGTGGAAAGAACCTGGATGAGTATTTTTTTTTTTTAATACCTCTATCTCTTCTAAGAAGATAAGAAAGCCTTCTTCAGTGATCAATGCAAACAAATAGAGGAAAACAACAGAATGGGAAAAGACTAGAGATTCCCTCAAGAAAATTAGAGATACCAAGAGAACATTTCATGCAAGGATGGGCTCGATAAAGGACAGAAATGGTATGGACCTAACAGAAGCAGAAGATATTAAGAAAAGGTGGCAAGAATACACAGAAGGATTGTACAAAAAAGATCTTCACAACCAAGATAATCACGATGATGTGATCACTCATCTAGAGCCAGACATCCTGAAATGTGAACTCAAGTGGGCCTTAGAAAGCATCACTATGAACAAAGCTAGTGAGGGGATGGAATTCCAGTTGAGCTATTTCAAATCCCAAAAGATGATGCTGTGAAAGTGCTGCACTCAATATGCCAGCAAATTTGGAAAACTCAGCAGTGGCCACAGGATTGGAAAAGGTCAGTTTTCATTCCAATCCCAAAGGAAGGCAATGCCAAAGAATGCTCAAACAACTGCACAGTTGCACTCATCTCACCTGCTATAAAGTAATGCTCAAAATTCTCCAAGCCAGGCTTCAGCAATATGTGAACCATGAACTTCCAGATGTTCAAGCTGGTTTTAGAAAAAGCAGAAGAACCAGAGATCAAATTGCCAACATCCGTGGGATCATCAAAAAAGCAAGAGAGTTCCAGACAAACATCTATTTCTGCTTTATTGACTATGCCAAAACCTTTGACTGTGTGGATCACAATAAACTGTGGAAAATTCTGAAAGAGATGGGAATACCAGACCACCTGACCTGCCTCTTGAGAAACCTATATGCAGGTCAGGAAGCAGCAGTTAGAACTGGACATGGAACAACAGACTGGTTCCAATAGGGAAAGGAGTACGTCAAGGCTGTATATTGTCACCCTGCTTATTTAACTTCTATTCAGAGTACATCATGAGAAACGCTGGGCTGGAAGAAGCACAAGCTGGAATCAAGATTGCCCAGAGAAATATCAGATATGCAGACGACACCACCCTTGTGGCAAAAAGTGAAGAAGGACTAAAGAGCCTCTTAATGAAAGTGAAAGAGAAGACTGAAAAAGTTGGCTTAAAACTCAACATTCAGAAAACTAAGATCATGGCATCTGATTCCATCACTTCAAGGAAAATAGATGGGGAAACAGTGTCAGACTTTATTTTTTTGGGCTCCAAAATCACTGCAGATGGTGACTGCAGCCATGAAATGAAAAGACGCTTACTCCTTGGAAGGAAAGTTATGACCAACCTAGACAGCATATTGAAAAGCAGAGACATTACTTTGCCAACAAAGGTCCGTCTAGTCAAGGCTATGGTTTTTCTAGTGGTCATGTATGGATGTGAGAGTTGGACTGTGAAGAAAGCTGAGCACCAAAGAATTGATGCTTTTGAACTGTGGTGTTGGAGAAGACTCTTGAGAGTCCCATGGACTGCAAGGAGATCCAACCAGTCTGTTCTAAAAGAAATCAGTCCTGGGTGTTCTTTGGAAGAAATGATGCCAAAGCTGAAACTCCAGTAATTTGGCCGCTTCATGCGAAGAGTTTACTCATTGGAAAAGACTCTGCTGGGAGGGATTGGGGGCAGGAGGAAAAGGGGACAACAGAAGATGAGATGGCTGGATGGCATCACCGACTCGATAGATATGAGTCTGAGTGAACTTTGGGAGTTGGTGATGGACAGGAAGGCCTGGCGTGCTGTGATTCATGGGGTCGCAGAGTCGGACACGAATGAGTGACTGAACTGAACTGAACTGAACTGAACTCTTCCAAAACCCCCAAGTAAAAGAAATTCAAAAAAGCAAAATGGCTGTCTGAGGAGGCCTTACAAATAGCTGTGAAAAGAAGTGGAAAGCAAAGGAGAAAAGGAAAGATATATGCATCTGAATGAAGAGTTCCAAAGAATAGCAAGGAGAGATAAGAAAGCCTTCCTCAGTGATCAGTGCAAAGAAATAGAGAAAAACAACAGAATGGGAAAGACTAGAGCTCTCTTCAAGAAAATTAGAGATACAAAGGGAACATTTCATGCAAAGATGGGCTCAATAATGGACAGAAATGCTATGGACCTGATCAGGAGATCAGTCCTGGGTATTCATTGGAAGGACTGATGTTGAAGCTGAAACTCCAATACTTTGGCCACCTGATGAGAAGAGCTAACTCATTTGAAAAGACCCTGATGGTGGTAAAGATTGAAGGTGAGAGGAGAAGGTGAAGACAGAGGATAAGATGGTTAAATGGCATCATTGACTCAATGGACATGAGTTTGAGTAAGCTCTGGGAGTTGGTGATGGATAGGGAGGCCTAATGTGCTGCAGTCCAAAGCGTTGCTAAGTGTCAGACATGACTGAGTGACTGAATTGAACTCTTCTGCTCCCACTAGTATTTTAAAGGAATTATACTTTTTTTTAAATTTAACTAAGTTTGTTCATAGTTGGAGTTGATAGTATGAGCAGTTGTTGCTGAGGTGCCTTCTATAATTAGAAAATTAATTTGCTCTTTGTTAGTTAAACCATAAATCAATAAATTATGGGTCAAAGCAGGTATTTTCAAAAACACCTGAAAAAGAGCCTATCAAGATCTGACTTTAACCTCGTGGAAAGAATCAATATATCTAAGGAAGGAATGCATCCATCAGGAGGGGGCTTGGTCACCTGTGTAAGGTTAGGAAAAGGAGGATCCCAGAGGCAAACTTTTGTCTCATAACGTAAAGTCTCAGCTTTTGTTATGGACTTGGAAGAGTCCATAACTTACCCATCTTGCCTGCATCACTGCAGTGTCTTCTGAGCTTTCTTCTAGGCTCCTATGTCCAGTCCTCTGAAATCCAGAGTGATTCTTTTAAAATAAAAATAAGACCATTGTGCCCATTTTAAAGCCATATTGGTTTTCCATCACATGTAGAACTCCATACTCTGACCTGTAAAGCCTGATGTGCTATATTCCTGGCCCTCTGTCCAGCTACAAATCTTAGCGCCCTGTACTGTCCTCCATATGCACTTTCCTTCTCGTGTTCTTGGAACAAACCCCTTGTTTTGACTAGAGGGCTTTGTATTAGCGCCCACCCTGCCTGGAAAGCTCCTGCAGGCCGACTCTTTCTTAAGCTGTCAGTTTAGAAGTCAGTCCTCAAAGATAGCTTCTCCACACCACCTAAATAGAAACTCAGTTACTGTCTATGACAATGATGTGTTGTAATCATTGCTTTCATTGTCAGGCCTTCATCACCATCTAATTTTTTTATTTGTTTGTCTGCTTAATGTGGACACTGCCGAGTCAGTCACCAAAGTTTGTTTACTTTTCTTTATACAGCTAGAGAAGGGAACACAGCAAGGTATGTGCCAACGAGTTGTGGAGACAGACAAATAATCAGACCTGACTTCATCCAGACCTGTGGGTGAAGGCTAGGGGTGGGCACCTAAGGAATGCCTGAAAATCCTGCAGAGGCCACAGAAGACATAGCCTCATGGCATACTGGGGGTTTGGATTTCAAGGCAGAGTTAGGTAAGCTGCTCTGAGATGGAACACTGTCACAGCTGGTGCTGGGCAGGCGCTTGGGAGGCACTGGCAACTCTACCCGATTTGGTAGAGATGCTGAGAGCACTGAACTTGGTAGGGGGCTGAGGAGGAGGCGAACAGCTGACTCATTAGAAAAGAACCTGATGCTGGGAAAGATTGGGGGCAGGAGGAGAAGGGGACAACAGGAGATCAGACGGTTGGATGGCACCACTGACTCGATGGACACGGGTTTGGGTGGACTCCGGCAGTTGGTGATGAACAGGGAGGCCTGGCGTGCTGCGGTTCATGGGGTCGCAAAGAGTCGGACACGACTGAGCGACTGAACTGAGCTGAACTGAACTGAGGAGGCACAGCCACCCCGCAAGCATTTTTCCTCTGAGGCTCTCAAACACTTCCTGAGATGACAGGAGTGAATCCCAGGAGGGAGGCTGACTCTGGTGGGAAAATGAACAGTGAGCTAAGAGCCAGACTTTGTCTTCTAACTCTGATTTTCAACTGGCCATGTGTGCAGTGCATCAAATTACATCTCCCTCACTCTGGGTCTCCAGATTCTTGGGCAGGGTTTCAAATATATTTGAACCCAGTCTTTAACTCCATTCCCCTGGAGCAAGTCTTCCAATAGTCTGCTAGGTTTTTCTCTAGTAGTTGCAACACTGCTGTCATGGGAGAGCAAAGAACAAGCTAAGAATCTGTGTGTGTGTGTGTGTACATGTTTATTCACCCTCACAGTCTCCATGATACTGGTGTCAACAACAGCCTAGATATTTTTCAAATTTAGTTTAGTTCTAAATCTGTCTTGCTGTGTTTTAATTTGACTACTGTGAATTCCATCTTAACTGAGATAAAAGACAGTGATAAGTAAGAAAAAGTTAAAATTACAAGTCATTCAACTTAAAAATCAGGAGCCTACACAGAAGAAAGTATGTAATTGCTGACTGATAATCCCCATGGCATGTATAACCAGAGCATGCCAGAAGGCTGCAGGGGAATTGTCAGAATGAGAATCAAGGATTTCAGCTTCAGGCTAAAAAGTCAGGATAAGCTTGTAACTTAACATTGCCACCCATGACTCAAAGAACATCTATTCTTTCAAATGACAGGTTTTCTCGTTTAAACCATACCGAAGAAAAGGAACATGCCTTTCACTGATGCATCATTGTTACTGTGGTTTAACTTCTTAACCCCTCTTCCTGTTGAAGATTCTTTCACATCTGAAGAGCGTCTGCAGCTTCAGTCCTTAATTACACTGTATTTATTAGAATTGGAAAAACAAAATTTATTAAAACAGTCTCATTTGAGGTGTAGGTTGAAATTACTTTAAAGAAATTCATATTTTGGATGACTTTGCAAAGGAAAAGCTCTTTCTGATAATTTAGGTAATTTGTAAAAATAATTGTTTCTTGGTGTGCTTTTTTGGGTTCATCAAAATCCAACACATATTTTTTAAAATGACTTATAGTTATGTATCCATAAATTTGTTCATTTGGATAGTTTCATATTATATGCCAGAAAAGTGTAAAATTGCTCAGAAAATGTAAAACTGTGTTAGCATTTACAATTTGATTTAATTTATTGTATTTGAATCAATAAGGTGTTATTATTGCCTTCAAGAAGAATTTTAAGGGAATATCTACCTGATTTTATATATTTTTGAACAGATAAGAAAGAACCCACAATCCTGAGTTTATTTGTTTATTTAATATATCCTTATACCTTTATCTTATATATACTTTGCTCAACTTCTAATATTAACATTTTATACACCATGGAACATTTATAAAAATTAAGAAATTATCATTGGTATAATTCAAGAAACTACAGATTTTATTTGCAGTTCTCCAGTTTTTCCACGTGTCAATATATTGGTACACTTATGGAAACCCAACAGTGTTCAACACCAAGAATGAATCATAAGGGAAACTGTGGACTTTTGATAGTTATGGTGTATCTGTGTAGATTCATTGACTGTAGCAAATACTACTCTGGTGGGGGTGTTGAAAACAGGGGATGCTATATGTGTGTGGGGCCAGGGGATTTGTGGGTATTCTCAGCATCCCCTCAGAATTCCCTCAGTCCTGATGGGAGACTTAAGCTGATCTAAAAATTAAAAATCTTACTAAAAAACTGTTAACTACATTCATATGTGTCAATTTCCAAATGCCCCATAATATCAATTTGACATTTGCATCTATCTTGATTATTAAAGTTTTATAGTGCATTTTGAAATTATATAATGTGAATTCATTAAGTTCATCCTTTAGAATTATTTTATTATTTTATTTTAGAATTATTTTAGCTCTTATAGATCCTTTGCAATTTCATGTAAAATTTGCAATTAGCTCTTCTAAATCTGAAAAAATACCTGCTGGGATTTTGTTTGTGAGTGTGCTTGCTCTATAGATCAAGTTGGGGAAAATTAATAGTTTAATAATATTGCTTCTTCCAATCTATTAAAGTTAATTTCTCCTTATTTAGTTCATCTCAATAATACCATCTGTTTTAGCTCTTCTAAATAAGACCAACATTTTTTATTTTAAATATTTGTTGTTATTCATTTGCTCAGCCATGTCTGACTCTTTGTGACCCCATGAGCTGCAGCATGTCGGGCTTCCCTGTCCTCCAGTATCTCCTGGAGTTTGTTCAAGTCCATTGAGTTGGTGATACTAGCTAAGTAACCATCTCATCCTCTGCCTCCCTCTTCTCCTTTTGTCTTCAATCTTTCCCAGCATCAGGGTCTTTTCCAATGAGTTGACTCTTCGCATCAGGTGGCCAAAATATTGGAGCTTCAGCTTTAGTATGTCAGTTCAGTTCAGTTGCTCAGTCGTGTCCAGCTCTTTGCGACCCCATGGATTGCAGCGCACCAGGCTTCCCTGTTTCACCAATTCCCAGAGCTTACTCAAACTCATGTCCATTGAGTCAGTGATGCCATCCAACCATCTCATCCTCTGTTGTCCCCTTCTCCCGCCTTCAATTTTTCCCAGCGCCAGGGTTTTTTCAAATGAGTCAGTTCTTTACATCAGGTGGCCAAAGTTTTGTAATTTCAGCTTTGGCATCAGTCCTTCCAGTGAATATTCAGGACTGATTTCCTTTAGGATGGACTGGTTGGATCTCCTTGCAGTCCAAGGGACTCTCAAGAGTCTTCTCCAACACTGCAGTTTAAAAGCATCAGTTCTTCTGGACTCAGCTTTCTTTATAGTCCAACTCTCACCCATACATGACTACTGGAAAAACCATAGCTTTGACAGACCTTTGTCGGCAAAGTAATGTCTCTGCTTTTTAATATGCTGTCTAGGTTGATCATAACTTTTCTTCCAAGGAGTAAGCGTCTTTTGATTTCATGGCTGCAATCCATCTGCAGTGACTTTGGAGCCAAAAAAAAAAAAAAAAAAAGAAGAAGTCAGCCACTGTTTCCACTGTTCCCCATCTATTAGCCATGAATTGATGGGACCAGATACCATGATCTTAGTTTTCTGAATGTTAAGTTTTAAGCCAACTTTTTCACTCTCATCTTTCACTTTCATCAAGAGGCTCTTTAGTTCTTCTTTGCTTTCTGCCATAAGGGTGTCATCTGCATATCTGAAGTTATTATTAGCATCAATTGTTCCAATGAATATTTAAGATTGATTTCCTTTAGGACTGACTGGTTTTTAAAGATCACAGATTTTGTTAGATGTATTTTTGGAGGGCTATTGTAATTTAAAAAAATTGAAACCATATGTTCATTGCTGTCATTATAGGAATAAAAGTAATTTTTGCAATTATTTAAATTGGAGTATAGTTGCTTTACAATGTTTTGTTATTTTCTGCTCTACAGCAAACATATTTCCCTTCTTTTTTGGATTTTTCTTCCCATTTAGGTCAGTATAAAGCACTGAGGAGAGTTCCCTGTGCCATACAGTATGTTCCTATTGGTTATTTTATTTTATACATAGTATCAATAGAGTATATGTATATATATATATATATATATGTATATATATATATGTATGTATGTATGTATGTCAATCTCAGTCTCCCAATTCATCTCACCCCTTCCCTTCCCCCTTGGTATCTGTATATTTCTTTTCTGTGTCTGTGTCTCTATTACGGCTTTGCAAATAAGATCATCTATACCATTTTTCTAGATTCCACATACATGGGTTAAAGTATGATATTTGTTTTTCTCCTTCCTACTATTTTCACTCTGTATGACAATCTCTAGGTCCATCCTCATCCTTGGAAAATTGATTTTTTGTATAAGTAAGTCAATTATACAGGTAATGTATAAAGTATAATAAGATTTTTGTATCCTTATTGGCCTTTAATTCTGCTACCTTATTGAAGACACTTATTAATTCTAGGAGACTTTTAGTAGATTTTTTTTGTGTTTTTATATGTTATAACAAATTGAGATTGTTATATTGCTTCCTTTCTAATCAGTATGACTTTTCTCCCTTTATCTTCTTGCCTTATAGAACTGCTTAGAAATACAAGTATGATGTTGAGTAGTAGTGCTTTAAAGTTCAAGCTTGGGAGGAAAGCATTCAGTCTCCTGCCATTAAGTACTGGAGAAGGAAATGGCAGCCCACTCCAGTACTCTTGCCTGGAAGATCCCGTGGATGGAGGAGCCTGGCGGGCTACAATCCACGGGGTCGCAAAGAACTGGACACGACCGCAACTTCACTATCTATCTACCGTTAAGTATAATGTTCATTGCAGGTTTGTGTAGATGTTCTTTAGTAGTTTAAGAAAGTTCCTTTCATTATAAATTTGCTGAGAAATTTATCATGTATAAATGTTAAACTTTTAAAACACACTTTCTCCTCCTATTGAGATATTTTTTCCTTCAGTTTATTGTAAATGACTTTCACTAATTTGTTTTATGTTGATTGACCTTACACTTCTGAGAAGCCACCCCTCAATATTTTATGGCATATTTTTCTCCTAATAAATTGCTAAATTTGGTTGCATAGTATGCTGCAGATTTTTCTGTGTATTTTCATGGAGTATATTGTTCTGAAGCTTGCTTTTCTTATAATGGCTTTGTGTAATTTTGTTGTAAAAATAATGTTGTCCTCATAAAATCATTTGGAAAGTGTTATCTCCTATTCTATTTTTTGGAAAGAGATTGTGTAGAATTGGAATTACTTATTCCTATGTGTCTATTTGTGACCTTAAATATCTATTTTCCTATTTCTCTTTTTAATCCTATCAATTATTACGTTTTGTATTTTGAAGTTTTGTTTTAGGTGAATTTAAATTTAGAAGTTTTATATTATATCCATATGTAATGTCTCTTTTTACTTCAAATAATATTCCTTCTTCTGAAATCTGTATTATTTGACATTCATATAGCTAATCTTGCTTGTTTGCATTTATCTTCTGCCATTCTTACTTTACTATATCATTATATCAGGTTTCCCGAATATAGCATAAAATTGGAAATTGATTTTTTATATACTGTCTGACAATGTTTATCTTTTACCCGGTGTGTTTGAACCGTTTGCATTTAAAGTTATTCATGATATGAATGAATCAAACTACGGTCTTTTTTATTGCTTTTTTTGTTGTTACATTTATTTCTCTGCATTTTGCATTCAGTTCAGTTCAGTCGCTCAGTCGTGTCCGACTCTTTGCGACCCCATGAATCGCAGCACATCAGGCCTCCCTGTCCATCACCAGCTCCTGGAGTTCACTCAGACTCGCGTCCGCTTTGCATTACTTGAGCATATTTTATAATTCTACTCTATATCCTTTGTTGACATGTTCATAGCTCCTTTTCTAAAAAAAAAGATTGATTTATAAAGTTAGAATATGCATTTTTTATTTCATCTAACTAAATGTAACAAAATTTAGGAGTATTAATTATAATGTATGGACTTTATAGCATTATACTGTTAATTCTTCCTTCCCAATCTTTGTGATATTTTTGTCATAATTTTCCTTTTACACATGCTATAAACACACAATATATTGTTCCTATTGTTATTTAGGTGGTCATTTATTTTAGAGCAATTAAATGGTAGAAAATAAATGAATATTATAGTACTATTATTTATTCCATCCCTGACATATTTGTTTGTGCAGATCCAAATTTCCGGTTGGAAATTTGAAAATGGAAATTTTCTGTGCCTGCAGAACTTTTAATGTTTCTTGCAAGGCAGATCTGCAAGCAAGAAAGTGTCTACATTTTTATAAGTTTTCAATTACAGTTTATATTTTTACCCTGAAACTGGCTCCCTGAGAAGTTCCTATTCCTGGGCTTCTTCGTCAAGCAGTTTGCCTTGTGACTTCAATTCTCTGATGAATTTAAGAAAAGTTTGGAATTTATTCAACTTTTTCTCTTGTAAGGACAGAAGTGATGACTTCAAAGATTTCCTTATATACAGAATTGGAAGCCAGATGTTCAATTAAGTAATTTTGCTTAATATGTAGGGTTAGCAGGTGGTTTTGAATTGAATCTTCTTTATATTTAAGAAGGAACATTTTTTCTACTTTTTCTAAACACACAGTCTTTCTTACAACCTGGATGTAATGCTGTATTATAATTTCAGTGAGTTTTGCCACAGTTTATTGTACTTTATGACTTTGCTGAAATCAATTTTCCAACTGTCAAACCTCATATGTATACATAGTGTATATATAATTGTAGCAAAAATCAATTTTGTACTTCAGATTTCTTGGCACAAATTTTGTTTCAGTGGCAAATCAGTAATATGCCATATAATTGGGTAGAGAGTAAGAAACAAAAGTTTAGTGGTTTGGACTCCACACTATTAAAGTTTCAAGAATAAAAAGGAATTGTGTTTTAATTTACCTGTTTATCCCTGGGTTGATTTCTTTACTTCTCTCAATTTCAATTTATTACTTCAAAAATGGGAATAATAAAATCTAACTTGAAGTTTCCTTGAAGATTAGATGAGATGATATGTACAGGGATAACTATGATGTTAAGCAAATAAATGGCTCTCAAGGGATTATTATTGTTCTGCATTGATGTGGAGGAATTTGGGGACCAGTGGGAGATGGATCCCAGAGCAGGGTATGGAAAATTATCACATGTTGCCATTCTGTAGTGGCATGGACTGTTGAAAGGGCTACTAGCTTTCTGTTCCTGGCAATATTTAAGTTATGGAAAGATATTCTCCCTTTAGGGTTGTAAGAAAAGAGATTTTGGGTTGGATGAGAGTTAGCTAGATGACCTATAAGAGCTCATACAATTTTAAATGATTTAATTAGAAAAAGCCATTGTTAATGTTCTATTTATATTTGAGTTGTCAAATTTAATTACTGGTTTCAAGAACCATTTTTTAACTTTATTAAGGCTATTAGTTAGTGCTTACCATGCTATCAGGGAATATTAATCGATTTGAATTTTACAAGTAGTATCTCTAGACTCATAACATCATTAGCTGGCCTATCCATTTCTTTAAAATATAGAATTCTTCTGAATCAGATGTGTCAGGAATGTAATTTTGCCTGTAAGGATTTTTCTTTCTTTAAATGTAAGTTATTTGAAGCTTTTAAGAAGCATCAGTGTAAGCATTTAGAATTGATACTGCTAAATTTAATTGGTTGGGATGGAGTGTCAGTGGTTCTCTGGATAGAATTTGCGTTCTCCAAATAGCCACAGTCCCTACCACTCCCTAATGTTCCACGTAGAGCCTCTTCATTAGTGTTATTTGTGTTAATCATTTTCTTAACTATTTTAGTTTTTAACTTCTGCTCATATTTATTTGTCCCATCAATTTCTTCCACCTACTCAAATTGATTCCCCAATGTTTGAACTCAGTATGTATGTTCAGAAGAGGGAAAAAGGGGGTTACAATCAAAAGTTGCTGAATTTCTAGTTGTGTGTTTTGACATAACTTTTTAAAGAATGATGAGATAAAAAGAGTAGTGGGCCTACATGTTCCAAGAGTGAAAGCTGGCAATTGTGAAGTAGGAAGGATCTAGAAGAAGGAAAATATAAGTAGTATGATATATATATAGTATGAGTCAACAATAACCCAGAGAAAGTTTAAAAAGAGTATAAATAGCCTAAAAAGTCAAATCTATCATTAAGTATGGAATTCCCAGGTAGTGCTGGTGGTAAAGAACCTGCTTGCCAATGCAGGAGATGTAAGAGACTTGGGTTCGATCCCTGGGCTGGGAGGATCTCCTGGAGGAGGGCAAGGCAACCGACTCCAGTATTCTTGCCTAGAGAATCCCATGGACAGAGGAGCCTGGTGGGCTACAGTCCCTAGGATTGCAAAGAGTTGGACAAGACTGAAGGAAATTGGCATGCATGCATGCATCATTAATTATACACATCAAGGTGGCAGAATTTGGCATCAAAATGATTTGACAGAGGAGAAATATATTTACGAGTGCTGTCAATTAAATTCATGGATGTGAATGTGAATAAAGTTTAAAATAGTAGATTTAGCGCAGAAACATCTGCCTTTGAGGATTAGGTTTCAAATTAAGCAAACTAATTGCACATTTAGAAAATGTCTTTAAAAACATATTTAGTTGCATGCCTTAAAAACAAAACAATACAGATATGGAAGAAAGTCTTGTTTAAAAAAACCAATATGGTAAAATGTATCTACCTTGCATGTTTTAAATTTGTTAACATTCCATAATGTCATCTACTATTCTTTGTTCAATTCATGTGACATTTGGACTAATTAATAGTGAACTCAATTATTAATTTTATATTCTTGGCTCAAAGCATGATACTCACTAATTTTAAATATTCATTTTCTTATTTGTATAAACATATCTTTCAAAAAAGAGCAGATTTCTCAGTAACAGATAAACATTTACATTAAATACAAGTATTTAAAATACTGATGAAAATCTGGAATACTGTTTTAACTCTTAAATTCTCTGGAAGGGGGTTGACTCATGGTTCATGGAAGTAAATTTTACATAAAACATACATAGGATATGAAATGATGCAAATATGTTTGTGCTACAGTAAGAACTATATTTTTTATTACTACATGTTATGCTATCAATACTCACATTAAATCCTATTTTAAGAGGCTAGTTCTAGTGTATGTACCTATTTTAAATGTAACTTCTTAAAACTTTATAGGCAAAGTCCTTCAATGAGCAATGAAAAGATGATTAAAAAAAGACGGTTGAATAGAAAAACAGCCGGCAACAGTAATTCATTTTGGATACAGTTTTACTTTTTATGAATAAGTCTGCACAATATCAACATAAAGAGTGTATTTTTTCTTTAAATGAATACAGCCTTAATACTGAAAGCCAGTTCAAATAGTGAACGTTTAAAAATTCTTATGACATGGGATTACACCCTTGTGGTTCATGTAGCACATGGTGCATTGGTTTTGATTTTACAACTCAAATCAGGGGAGAGTAGAAGGTAAATAATTTAGTTTCTTTGAAAAGACCCTATGTAATTTTATTTTTCTGTGCTAGTTAGGAAATGATGAGGGTATTGCCATACAAAAGTGGTATCTGTCTTTATGAGCATTCCAAATTTCATGTGTATTAAAATATCATTGTCATTAAATGCTCACATTATAGGAGGTACTATCCAGAACCACTAGAAAGCATAATGCTTGACAACAAAGAACTCTGTTATTAATGCAGGAATAATATAAGGAATATTGACTAGCTCATGTAAACATTTTACCAGCTTATTATGCCTCATGGGACTAAAGTGAAAAGAATCAGCTTTTGTTACTGCTGCCAAGTATAGTGAATATAAGGGAGGTAAGCAAATGTTTTGTTTCCTGTAGCTTGAGAAAATGAGAAAATAGAACAAACAAATTAAATACATCAGACTTTTGCCTTCTTTCTTACATCCTCAGGCCAAGGAACCAGGGCTTGGTGGAGAATCCTTCTTTATACTGTCAATTAGTCAAACAAACATGCAATCTAAGACAAGCAAACAAAAAAGCCTTCAAGATATATCCTGCAGTGCCTGCTGTAAAGAAGTTCCAGAGCCATTACTGACACCAGGAAAGAGTAAAAAGACATAGACTGTGTTGCCAAAGGAAAATGAGTTCCAAAGTATAGGTATTTGGGTAAATAAGTAAGATTTCACCAAATGAAAATCATAGTAATAAGCTTGTTGAAGCCAAACTTAAACAGTTGTAGCTATACAAGTTGTATAGCTGGAATCATTACTAAATTCTTATTAAATTTTTGGTTTAGACTATAATGACACAAGAGAAAATGTATTGATGTTTATTAAAAACTAAATTTAATTATATTAGTGAAGTGGTACAGGGGAAATTCTTTACTGAGAGAGAGCAAATTCTGATTGTATTTTTAAGAATATTTAAATTTGATAAATAACAGTTCAGAATTGCATAGTCTTAGTTGTAATAGGCAGTGCTTTCTTGTGGAATTCTTATTTCCAAAATGTATTTGAATTAAGGCCAGGCATAATAAGCTTCAGTAAATAGCTTACATAAATATGGTCAAAAGACTCACTTAAAATAATGGCACAGTGGGATTTAATTTGTCTCTTATTTGTGGCTTTACAAAAAATATTATCTATAAATTATAGTAAGTGAATTAAAAAATACAAAAAAATGGACAGAATTTGAGATTACTTGCAATTTCAACCTCTAGAAAGATGTTTTATTAGTATTTTAGTGTGTTCTTTTCCATTATTTTAAAGAAGCTTGCTTGTGCTCATTCTCAGTTGCTGCCTTGCAACCCTATGGACTGCAGCCCACAAGGCTTCTCTGTCCATGGGATTTCCCAAACAAGAATACTGGGGTGGGTTTTCATTTCCTTCTCCAGGGCTCTTTCCTACCCAGGAACTGAACATGCGTCACCTCCATTGGCAGGCTAGTTCTTTACCACTAAGTCACCAGCAAAGCCTATTTTAAAGAATATATTTATATAAACAAACATGTCATATGCTACTTTTTTCCCTTTTCTTAAAAACTCTACTTTTATGTTCTTTAATTTTAAAATGATGATGTATGCATTACAGAAACTTGTAAATATTCTTAGAAGTTTAGTAAATAGAAAGTATTTAAAAAGTTTTTAGTTGGGCCATAAAGAAGGCTGAATGCTGAAATATTGATGCTTTTGAACTGTGGTGTTGGAGAAGACTCTTGAAAGTATCTTGGACAGCAAAGAGATCAAACCAATCAATGCTAAAGGAAATCAGTCCTGAATATTCATTGGAAGGTCTCATGCTGAAGCTGAAGCTCCAATACTTGGGCCACCTGATACAAAGAGCTTACTCATTGGAAAAGACTCTGATGTGGGGAAAAATTGAAGGCAGGAGGAGAAGAGATGAGACAGAGGATGAGATAGTTGGATGGCATCACTGACTTGATGGACATGAGTTTGAGCAAGCTCTGGTTGTTGGTGAAGGACAGGGAAGGCTGGTATCCTGCAGTCCATGGGATCACAGAGAGTCAGACACAACTGAGACACTGAACTGAGCTGAACTGATTGGAGTACAGTTGATTTACCATGTTGTATTAGTTTCACGTGTATATCAAAGTGAAGTGGTGGGGAGGCATGAACTAGGTGATTGGGACTGACATATATTCACTACTGTATATAAAATAGATAACTAATAAGGACCTAGTGTAAAGCACAAGCAACTCTACTCAGTACTCTGTAATGATCTATATGGGAAAGAATGTATATGGGAAAAAAGAGTAGATATATGTATATGTATAATTGATTCACATTGCTGTACACCTGAAACTATTAAGACTGAAGTCATGCTGCATTAATAGCATTGTTGTAAACATTGACTCATAAATATTTGTTTAAGCATAGTTTTGATTGTTCCATGATATTTTTATATTTTGGATGAATTTTTATTCATTCTTCCATTTAAGAACATTAATGTTGGGTTCTCTCCATTACAACTAGCTCTACCTAAAATGAATATTCTTAAACATAAACTCTTGACTAAATCTTTGGCAATATTTTTGGGGAAAAAAGGGGGTTATTGGGTAAAACAGTGTGACAGTGTCAAATGTCTTGATCCGTATTTCCAAATTGTTGCCCAGAAAGTTTGCTACATCTAGTAGATATCCAAAGTATGTGAAACTGTCTATTCCATTTCACTTTCACCAAAATCAAGTAGCATCAATTTAGTCTTTACCTTTTAAAAAGGCTAATAAAAGATTATTAGTTTAACATGTTCCCATGCATTTAATATTTATTTTGTGAATTTTTCAATTTCTTAGTGTTTCTGCTAATTTTTCTATAGAATTGTTAGTTATTTTAATGGACTTAAAGGCATCTTTATATTTTTGGGATATTAGAACTTTGCCATATATGTAACAATATTAAAAGTAAGTTTGTAGTGTGCTTTTAATTTTGTCAATAATGGTGGGTTTTTTTTATGCACAAATTTTCAAATACAGAACAAACACATTTTTTACTTTTAATTTCTTCTATTCCTTCATATTTAGAAATTTCATCCCCTAATGTAAAACAGAATAACTACTTTTAAATTATAGCTGCAAATTGACCAGAAAATGTTTAGAAAAAAGATTAAGAAAGAGAATGTACGTTATATCAGAACCTAAAGTAATATACTACTGATTTTAAAATTTCTATTATAATGCTATATTCTGCTACATTATAAATATTAGATATTTAATACATTTGGAATTTATCTTCATATATTATATTGTATTTACCATAGTTATTTCTCCAAGCAAGAATAGTCAAGTGGGTAGCCATTCCCTTCTCCAAGGGACCTTTCCAGGTCCCTTGAACCCAGGTCTCCTGCACTGCAGGCAGATTCCTTACCACCTGAGCCACCGTATGCAGGACAAGAAGCAATAGTTAGAATTGGACATGGAATAACAGACTGGTTCAAAATTGGGAAAGAGGTGCGACAAGGCTGTATAGTGTCAACCTGCTTATTTAACATATGCAGAGTGCATCGTGTGAAATGCTGGGCTAGAAGAATCCCAAGCTGGAATTAAGATTGCAGGGAGAAATATCAACAACCTCAAATATGCAGATGATACACTCTAATGGCAAAAAGTGAAGAGGAACTCAAGAGCCTCTTGATGAGGGTGAAAGAGGAGAGTGAAAAAGCTGGCTTGAAACTCAATATTCAAAAAACTAAGATCATGGAATCTGGTCTCATCACTTCATGGCAAAAGAGAAGGTGAAAAAGTGGAAACGGTGGCAGATTTTATTTTCTTGGGCTTCAAAGTCACTATGGATGGTGATCGTATCTAGGAAATTAAAAGACACTTGCTCCTTAGAAGAAAAGCTATGACAAATCTAGACAGCATGTTAAAAAGCAGAGACATTACCTTGTCGACAAAGGTTCATATAGTCAAAGCTATAGTTTCTCCAATAGTCATTTATGGATGTGAGAGCTGGACCATAAAGAAAGCTGAGTGCTAAAGAAGTGATGTTTTCAAATTGTGGTGCTGGAGAAGACTCTTGAGAGTCCCTTTGACACCAAGGAGATCAAACCAGTCATTTCTAAAGGAAATCAAACTTGAATACTCATTAGAAGGACTGATGCTAAAGCTCTAATACTTTGGCCACCTGATGGGAAGAGCCAATTGATTGGAAAACACCCTGATGCTGGGAAAGATTTAGGACAGAAAGAGAAGTAAGTGACAGAGGATGAGATGGTTGGATAGCATCACCAACTCAATAGACATGAATTTGCACAAACTCTGGGAATAGTGAAGGACAGGAAAGCCTGGCATGCTGCAGTTCATGGGGTCGCAAAGAGTCAGACAGGACTTAGCAACTGAAGAATTATGTTACGTGGGAAACCTTTTTAATGCAATAACTCATTAATGTCAGGAATTAATTTAAGTTCTGAGGATGAAGCTGTGACTAAAATCAACAAAAATCTTAACCTTGGTAGTATTTATTTTCTAGTAACATCTAAGTTTTAAATCACAGACTTCACTAAAATTTCCAGCATTAATTTTACCAACCTTCTTTCTGCATTCATTTCAATGATTATTTCTAAATTGTTATAAGAAATAAGATCTAATTCTGGGTAACATTTTCCTTCCATTATCTATTTGGGCTTCCCAGTGGCACTAGTGGTAAAGAAACTGCCTGCCAATGCAGGGGACATAAGACATCCCTGGATCATGATGATCCCTTGGAGGAGGGCATGGCAACCCATTCCAGTATTCTTGCCTGAGAATCCCCTGGACAGAGGAGCCTGGTGGGCTATGACTGCAGACGTGAAATTGAAAGATGCTTGCTCCTTGGAAGGAAAGCTATGACAAACTTAGACAACAGTTGATTATGGAGATCAAACTGCTAACATTCATTGGATCATAGGAAAGTAAGGAAATTCCAGAAAAACATCTTCACTGACTACTCAAAAGCATTTGACTGTGTGGACAGATGAACTGTGGAAAACTCTTAAGGAGTTGAGGATACCTGTCTCCTGAGAAACCTGTATGCAGGTCATCAAGAAGCAACAGTTAGAACTTTACACGGAGCAATGAACTGGTTCAAAATTGAGAAAGGAGTATGACAGGGCTGTGTATTGTCACTCTGGTTATTTAATTTATATGCAGAGTACATCATGCAAAATGCCAGGCTGGATGAATCACAAGCTGGATTCATGTTGCTGGGGAAAATATCAACAACTTTAGATATGCAGATGATACCACTCTAATGGCAGAAAGTGAAGAGGAACTAAAGAAAATCTTGATGAGGGTGAAAGAGGAGAATGGAAAAGGTGGCTTAAAACTCAGCTTTCACAAAGCTAAGATCATGGAATCTAGTCCTATCACTTCAAGGCAAATAGAACGGGAAAAAGTGAAAGTAGTGGCAAATTTTATTTTCTTGGGCTCCAGAATCACTGTGGATGGTGACTGCTTCCAGGAAATGAAAAGTCTTGCTCCTTGGAAGAGAAGCTATAACAAACCCAGTTGTTCAATTGCTCAGTCACGTATGACTCTGTGCAACCCCATGGTCTAAAGCATGCCAGGCTTCCCTGTCCATCACCAACTCCCGGAGCTTACTCAAACTCATGTCCATAGAGTCGGTGATGCCATCTAACTATCTCATCCTCTGTCATCCCCTTCTCCTCCCACCTTCGATCTTTCCCAGCATCAGGGTCTTTTCCAATGAGTCAATTCTTTGCATCTGGTGGCCAAATTATTGGAGCTCCAGCTTCAGCATCAGTCCTTCTAATGAATATTCAGGATTGATTTCCTTTAGGATTGACTGATTCAATCTCCTTGCTGTCCAAGGGACTCACTTGTTTCGTCTATGTTTGTCGTAGCTTTTGTTCCAAGGAGCAAGTGTCTTTTAATTTCATTGCTGTAGTCACCATTGATTTTGGAACCCAAGAAAATAAAGTCTCTCACTGTTTCCATTGTTTCCCCATTTATTCATCATGAAGTGATTGGATTGGATGCCATGATCTTAGTTTTTTGAATGACAAACCTAGATAGCGTATTAAAAGCAGAGACATCACTTTGCAGAGTAATGTCCATGTAGTCAAAGCTATGGTTTTTCCAGTAGGTATGTATGGATGTGAGAATTGGACCATAAAGAAGGCTAAGTGCCAAAGAAGTGATGCTTTTGAATTGTGCTGGAGAAGACTCTTAAAAGTCCCTTGGACACCAAGAACATCAAACTAGTCAATCCTAGAGGAAACCAACACTGAATATTTATTGGAAGGACTTATGCTGAAGCTGAAGTCAATAGTTTGACTACCTAATGGGAAGAGCCAACTCATTGGCAGAGAACCTGATGCCGATAAAGATTAAAGGCAAAAGAGAAGAGAGTGGCAGAAGATCAGATGGTTAGGTAGTATCACCAACTCAATGGACGTGAATTTGAGCAAACTTAGGGAGATAGACAATGGCACCCCACTCCAGTACTCTTGCCTGGGAAATCCCATGGATGGAGGAGCCTGGTAGGTTGCAGTCCATGGGGTCGCTAACAGTCGGACACAACTGAGCGACTTCACTTCCAATTTTCACTTTCATGCATTGGAGAAGGAAATGGCAATCCACTCCAGTGTCCTTGCCTGGAGAATCTCAGGGATGGCGGAGCCTGTTGGGCTGCCGTCTTTGGGGTTGCACGGAGTTGGACATGGCTGAAGCGACTTAGCAGCAGCAGCAGGGAGATAGTGGAGAACAGGGAAATCTGACGTGCTGCCGTCTATGGGGTTGCAAAGAATTAGACATGACTTGGCAACTGAACAACAACATGATATATTTATGGACTTTCTAAGTGACTCTGGGCAAAGAATCTGCCTGCCATGAAGGAGACTCAGAAGACTCGGGTTTGGTCTTTGGGTCAGGAAGATCCCTTGGAGGAGGGCATGACAACCCACTCCAGTACTCTTGCCTGGAGAATCCCATGGACAGAGGAGCTTGGCGGGCTACAGTCCATAGGTCACCAAGAGTTGGACGTTACTGAAGTGACTGAGCAAGCAGGTATGCATAGTATATTTATAGTACGTTTATAGTACATTTAAATTTCTGATACAGCATATGTTGCCTTCCTCAATCTTACTTCCTTAAAAAGTTTTCTGAGCTATTCAGAGCCATTTTTTCCCCTAAATATAATTTAAAATTACTAAATTCTACAAATACTAAAATGCTGAAATTTGAATTAAAATTATATAGATTACCTTGAAAGTATTGACATCATTGGTTCTTCTCAACCAGAAACTTGTAAAGTTTTTCTTATATTGACATCTCCGTTTACAGTTCTTAGTAAATTTTTAATGACTTTCTTTTTTTAAGTTTTGTATACTGGTTTCTGAAGTTTTACCTTTTATATGCTTATTACTATGATTAGAGCATTTTATATAAATTTAACTATTTATTGTTACAATAGATAAAAGACTTTTTCTTTATGCTGTGTCTTGTCAGTTTACTAACCCACCTTACTAGTTCTAAGTTTTCAATTTAATTTGTAGTATTACATTTTTCTAGATAGATATTTTTGTATTAGCAAATAAATGTCTTTCTTCTTTCCTGTAGTTATGTTCCTTTTTTTACTTATATATAATATTGACTAAAATGTCCACATTTTGAATATCCAGTCTCTTTCATAGATTTATTTTTCAAAGTCTTTTATGTTTTGCCATGAACCATGAGGCCAACTATAAGCTTGGGCTAAATGTTCTTAATTATGGAAAGGAAATAGCTATTTTTCCCAATGGTTATTAAGAGTTTGTTGTTGTTGTTGTTCTTGGGAAGAAATTAAGGTAAATAAATATTTTTTCTTTTAATGTTTGTTGATTTTTCTGCTTTGAATAATTGATGGGTTATATGAATAAATTTTCTTCCAATTTTGTTGCAAGTTCTATTTAGCTATTCTGAGTGAATTAAAATATTTACTCACAATATTTTCTTTAGGAATTTCTGTATATAGAGACAATAAGTTAAAGTATCTGTAATATTCTTTACCTGTTCATGTATGTCATATTTTGGATTTATAACTATCATTCAGTTAATTTGAAGGCTCTTAAATGTGTGTGCTGTAGAATTATTTTTATTATAGCATAAAACATATTCAAATGCCAAAGAATGTTAAAACTACTGCACAATTGTACTCATCTCACATGCTAGCAAAGTAATGCTGAAACTTCTCTAAGCCAGCCTTCAACAGTATGTGAACCATGAACTTCAAGATGTTGAAGCTGGATTTAGAAAAGACAGAGAGCCAGAGATCAAATTGCCAACATCTGTTGGATCATCAAAAAGCAAGAGAATTCCAGAAAAACATCTATTTCTGTTTTATTGACTATGCAACAGCCTTTGACTGTGTGGATCACAATAAACTGTGGAAAATTCTGAAAGAGATGGGAATACCAGACCACCTGACCTGCCTCCTGAGAAGTCTATATGTAGGTCAAGAAGCAACAGTTAGAACTGGACATGGAACAACAGACTTGTTCCAAATTAGGAAAGGAGTACATCAAGGTGTATATTGTCACCCTACTTATTTAACTTATATGCAAAGTACATCATGAGAAATGCTGGATTGGATGAAGCACAACCTGGAATCAAGATTGCTGGGAGAAATATCAATAACCTCAGATATGCAGATGACACCACCTTTATGGCAGAAAGCAAAGAAGGACTAAAGAGCCTCTTGAAAGTGAAAGAGGAGAGTGAAAAAGTTGGCTTAAAACAACATTCAGAAAACTAAGATCATGACATCGGGTCCCATCACTTCATGACAAATAGATGGGGAAACAATGGAAACAGTCAGAGAATTTATTATTATTATTATTATTATTATTATTTGCTCCAAAATCACTGCAGATGGTGACTGCAGCCATGAAATTAAAAGACAGTTGCTACTTGGAAGAAAAGTTACAACCAACCTATACAGCATATTAAAAAGCAGAGACATTACTTTTCCAATAAAGGTCTGTCTAGTCAAAGCTATGGTTTTTCCAGTAGTTATGTGTGGATGTGAGAGTTGGACTATAAAGAGAGCTGAGTGCCCTTCATTAGAGAAATGCAAATCAAAACTACAATGAGTTACCATTTCATGCTGGTCAGAATGGCTGCTATCAAAGTCTACAAACAATAAATGCTGGAGAGGGTATGGAGAAAAGGGAACCCTCTTACACTGTTGGTGGGAATGCAAACTAGTACAGCCACTATGGAGAACAGTGTGGAGATTCCTTAAAAAACTGGAAATAGAACTGCCACACAACCCAGCAATCCCTCTGCTGGGCATACACACCGAGGAAACCAGAATTGAAAGAGACACATGTACCCCAATGTTCATCGCAGCACTGTTTACAATAACCAGGACATGGAAGCAACCTAGATGTCCATTGGCAGACTAATGGATAAAAAAGGTGGTACATATACACAATGGAGTATTACTCAGCCATTAAAAAGAATACATTTGAATCAGTTCTAATGAAGTGAATGAAACTGGAGCCTATTATACAGAGTGAAGTAAGTTAGAAAGAAAAACAGAAATACAATATATTGACACATATATATGGAATTTAGAAAGATGGTAATGATGACCCTGTATGCGAGACAGCAAAAGAGACACAGATATAAAGAACAGACTTTTGGACTCTGTGGTATAAGGTGAGGATGGGATGATTTGAGAGAATAGCATTGAATAATGTATACTATCATATGTGAAAGAGATCGCCAGTCTAGGTTCGATGCATGAGACAGGGTCCTCAGGGCTGGTGCACTGGGATGACCCTGAGGGATGGGATGGGGAGGGAGTTGGGAGGGAGCTTCAGAATGGGGAACATATGTACACCCATGGCTGACTCATGTCAATGTATGGCAAAAACCATTACAATATTTTAAAGTAATTAGCCTCCAATTAAAATAAATTAAGTAATTTTAAAAAAAGGCAGCTGAGTGCTAAGAATTGATGATTTTGAATTGTGGTGTTAGAGAAGACTCTTGAGAGTCCCTTGGACTGCAAGGAGATCCAACCAGTTCATCCTAAAGGAAATCAGTCCTGAATATCCATTGAAAGGACTGATGCTGAAGCTGAAACTTCAGTACTTTGGCCACCTAATGCAAAGAACTGACTCATTTGAAAAGACCCTGGGAATAATTGATGGCAGGAGGAGAAGGGGATGATAAAGGATGAGATTGTTGGATGGCATCACTCACTCAATGGACATGAGTTTGAGTAAGCTCCGGGAGTTGATGATGGACAGGGAAGCCTGGTGTACTGCAGTCGACGGGGTCACAAAGAGTCAGACACAACTGAGAGACTGAACTGAACTGAACTGAAAACATTGCTGATTACCAAAGTTTGGGAAAATGTCTTCTGTAAGTCTGCTTTGTCAAAATCTTGTTGGAAGGTGATTCTTTGACAACTTTTCCTTTTCTTTTCTGGCTTTGTTATACTCTAGCTGATGCTTGTGGGTAAAATCAGTGAGACTATCTTCAACAAGTAAGTGAAAGGATTGAAGAACTCAAGGATCCTTTCTCTGAAATTATTTCAGTAATTATATCTCAAATGCTGGCCAACTGGGTTAGGTAAGCTCTTCCAGTACTTTTTAAAATTACATCTTACATTGGTAATCAGAGAAGAACACAGACAACAATTAACTCCATGGCCAAGAACTCGAACTAGGTAGGTAGATTTTAATAAAGATCTTGCCTGGAGAATCCCAGGGACAGGGGAGCCTGGTGGGCTGCCATCTATGGGGTCACACAGAGTCGGACACGACTGAAGCGACTTAGCAGCAGCAGCAGGAGCAGCAGCAGCAGCAGCAGCAGCATAGACAGTGAGAAGATGAAGCTGTACTTTTTTTTTTTTTACTGGCAGTGTAGTTAAGTGCAGAGCTAATTTGTGGGCCTGCTAAAGTAAAATGAGGCCAGTGAGTAACTGAAAAAAAAAAAAAAAAAATGGGACGGATCACCAAAGTAAGCACTTGGGTGATATCCAAGAACAACTTTCCAATTATGGCTTGTTTATATTTATCATTTAATTCATGTTCATTATGTGTTCTCTCCTCCCTCTTTCCTTCAACATCATCCTCATCCTTCTCAACATATTATCATGACAATTTACTATAGCATCACAGTTCATGTATGTTAATTAATGTGTCATAAATTTAAACAACTACTTACTATGCAAGGCATTATGAAGAATAGCAAGGAAAATGATAATCACAATAACATAATATAAAGTATATTATAGTTCATTAGATTCATCCATTACTGAATTACAATTTGGAATTGGGTTAAGCAATACATCCTGAGAGCATGCATGTCACTGTGAGCTGGTGAGGCCCAGCAAGGCACCACAGAGGAAGCAGAATGGAAACACACCTCTGAAATGCAGCATCCCATGAGGAAGAAAATATTTTGCTTTGACTCTAGTGTATCATTGAAAGACATGGGATAAGAGAGTGTCATGATCAAATTAATGTTCAGGACTATTCAACAAGAAGTCATGTGTAGAGTGAAATATAAAAGGAGGAGATCACAGAAAGACAACCTACTTGAGAAGCTACTTTAGCAATCTAGGTAAATAGTTCAGTGTCTAAAATATAAAAGTTATGTGGTAGAGTAGACAAATCACTGTTCTGGTGAGTTAGAATATCTGAAAAGTTCTGAAATATCTACTCTATATGAAATGTAGAGTTTGGATTATCTAGAAACTGTTTTCCGTGTCTAAGACATGGTGATAATATGATTCAACTTTCAGTCTTTCCCTTCATCTTCAACTGGAAAGCAACAGAGGAAAACAGTTATTTTTAGCCTTTTTGCTGCTGTGGGTTTTGAGCTAGACTTTTGGTCTTAGTCTCTGTGAACAAGATGTCAAAGCTTTCAGTTATTACCTTCGGCTCAGTAAGAACCCCAGGCAGTAGCAGTCATATGGAGTGGCCAGAAGTCTATTTATTATCCAACTGGTTATGAGGTTTAACATCATAAAGAGGAAGTCTCAAACACTTCTGAGTATTGCAAAAAAATATTATATGAGGATTTTTACTTTTAGATTCCTAAAGTTTTTATTCCTATCTCAGACATTAACAAGTATTTAGGCAATAAGTATTTGGATTTTAGGAACTAAAAGTAGACAGGAACTAAATAATATTTTAAAAACAACTTTCAATTTGCTCCTCATTCCACTAGGAACTCTACCCCTCACCCCTACTTCAGGTGGCCATAGCAATTAAGAAACGAATAAAAGCAGTAGGGGATGATAACCTTATTTCCTGGAAATAGATACAAATAAGATACATTATAGAAAGAATGACTGAAGAGAAAGAAAGATGTTACATTAAACTATTTTTATTCCCCTTCCTAGACTCCCTTGTCTCTTGCTTTTACATCAAAATTATTATATTTTTCACTCAAACCACAAGAAATATTTCCATAATAAAAACATAAATCAATTTTTGAAGACCTTTTAACAATTAAACTGCATGCGACCTATGAGAGACAGAAGGAATGACATGGATTTCCAGGAACAACAAGAAAGTTCCAGGAATATTATAAATTGTGAGCAGAATTATCAGGTCATACTCTTTAGAAAGAAAGGGGGTTATTGCTCTTGGAAATTAGAAGAAAGGAAATGTTTGCAGTAGACAGACTGGTCAAAAAATATCAAGAATACTTTTTTGAGCTGAAATAAAATTCCAAGCTAAATTGTCCTCTTTTATTTTTTTTAACCCTGACTTGTAACCATTTCTCCCCTGAGACTTGGCAGAACCAACACTCATAGTTGTCCTTAATTTAGAGATGTTCCAGAACCTGAATGTAGCTGGGTGCAGGGAAGTGCATAGTTTCACTGATACAGAGATGTAATAAAGATTTGAAGGTAGCAGCTGGTTCCTTGGGAAAAAAATAGACCTCAGGCAAAGAATTGCAGGGCAAGTGTTCTTATGGCAAAAGAATGATGGTAGACTTCCAGTTATACAAAGGAATATTTTATAGAAGGCTTTTATGTAGACAATTATATGTGGGGAGGTTAACTTTAAAGAAAGGCAGACTTAGAGACAATGATAAAATACAATTAATTATGACAGGTTTTGTCACACTGTTTTTCTAAAGGTTAAACCTAATTAAAAAATGCCACACCTGATGTTTTGAAATTCTTTTTGTCTCAAATCAACAATACATTATGTCAAGATATGCAAAATTAATAATTTACACTATTTCTTTGCCTTAGATTATCAATAGAGTTGGTTCAGTGCTCCACACAAGAAATATGTCAGTACTTACATGTTGCTAGATGCAAGATTTGATGCCCTTTCAACAAACATTTGATCTTATTTTAAAAGAAGCCATTTGTATACTGTGAAATTCACTCTTTTTCTGAATCGGTGTTAGTTCAAAGGGTTTAGGAAAACCATAGCCGTCTTTGAAGTGGTTTGAAAGATTTTAAAAAACATCTTTTGCAAACAAATATGTTTTTTACAGACTGCCCTGCTCATGGACACACCAAGACACCACTTCAGATGTTACAGCTGAGTTGAGGACAGGCAGGCAGCATCCGCAGCCACCAGGGCAGTTTAGACACATAAGCTGCGATTCAGGGAGAGAGACTTGAAAAAAAAAATCTCAAGAATCTCTCAGACCAGAGATGGAAGTCATTCACAAAACACACCAGGTTCTGTAACCAGAGCCTGTAAGTCCAAACCTTGTGTCACACAGAGTGTGAAAGACACTGCTGGACACTCCTGAACTGCTTGGGTCCTCAAAGCAGAGCATGAACTCTTGCCATGCTGTCTTTGAACTTGAACATTAGCAATAGCTTTGCTCATCAGTAAACATCTATTTTCAGGAATATTGCCTGCATCGACAGTATGAACTTTAAATAAGTGATTCAAGCTTTCCAAATAAAAAGAGCTCTTCTTAAAATAATAATTTAAAAGATCTCATTTGATTCTGAGAAGTTCATAGCACCTATTGAGAAAATATATTAAAGACAAAACTATGAAGAATGTATAACATCTTCAGTAAATTTCAGTTTTATTAGTCATGAGAGTATTTACAGTCCTTTGATGCATACATGATAAAATTATAGTTTTGGTCAAGCATTGCTTAGTGCATTGGACCTCTTGCAATGACTCTGAGATCCATAGTATGAGAACAACTACATAACTCTTTATTTTCTAGAATTTTCTTTTTGGCTCTTTTACCAAAATTCTACTTGGAATTTTCAACTGGGGATATGATTCAATTTACAAGTTTCTGCAAAGTGGTTTTAAAAATAAAGTAAGTTAAGTTCAACTGCAAGGGGAGAGTTTGATACCAGCAACTTTACATGTAAAACCTTTGGAAAATGAAGACTTACTTTGTATTTCCAATGGTTGGCATATTGTATATTTGGTAACAGATGACTTAAAAGTTGGTCTGTATATGGAGACATTAAACAGTAAGAATTTTTAGAAAGACCTTTAAATTGGTAATAATTGATTGTATGGTTAGGAGGGTATATGATGAAATGATCAAAGATTAAATGCCAGTTTAGATATTTTTACCATACCTATAAGTACCATATTTGAAAAAAAATTATCCTAACATTTAGGATAAAAAGATTGGGGATCAGAAGTAAAGATTAGGTCACAGAACTGGTTCTCCTTCAGAGGAGAGGATATGAAATATATTAACAACTAAAAGAGGTGGATGAGAAAGGATTGGCAAAGTTTGTATTTGTATATCTGAGTCACATAACAGGTAGGGAGAGTTTGGTTTTAAATTATCCAATTATGATATCTAGTTTTAGGGTCATGGAGATCTTTACAGTCAAAACTCTCCATATTATTGAATACATGAATAAGAATGACAAATCTTGGTATAAAAATTTGTCTGCCCTCCTAAAAATCTACAAAGACTATAAACCTACTTACTGAAAACTTGTTTAGTTGACTCATTGACATTGTGAAATATTTTGCAACTTAAAAACTAAGTGATATGAAATATAAAAATTTAACCCTTAAAAATCAGAAAACAAAATTTTGTTACATCAGTAGAAATATAACTATCAACTGTAACCATCAAAACAGAAGCTAAGAACTAATATTGACTTTAAAACTTAGGGGAATGGTAAACAAAGGAATATTGAATATTACATGGTATAAAGACGAATCCTTTATAATATTTATATCCAGAGTATGAAATCTTTCTTTCTTGGTGTTAATTTTTAAAATGCTATTACAGTTCTTGGATGTAAAAGAGCTGTAGAAATATCTGTAAGCATCTTATGATTTCTTATAATAGTGAATTAAATAAAATGTGTCTTAATCATCCTCAGTTGCTACTTATTGTATTCCTAAAAATACGTTTGCCTTCAAGTCTTTTGATAAAGGATATCAATATATTATTAACATTAAATAAATCACTAACTAGAATACAGCATGCTATGTTTCTATACTAGATTGCTTTTTTGTGTTTTTTCTCCTACAAATACACACATTACCCACTCCAGTGTTCTTGCCTGGAGAATCCCAGGGACGGGGGAGCCTGGTGGGCTGCCATCTATGGGGTCACACAGAGTCGGACACGACTGAAGTGACTTAGCAGCAGCAGCAGCAGCAATATACACATTAAGGTTCACGTAATCTCTATTTAACTTTCTTGATATTTCATCTTTTGTTATCCAAACTAAAACTGTAGAGGAGAAAGATAAAGTGCTATGGGATGATAGTTTAGGCACCCACTAGGTATTAAGAGTACTCCAACTACTTATTTTCAAAGAGAGATGTCAAAGATTTAGTTTTTTTTTAAATTAGGAGGCTCAGTTAAACAAAATATCTGTCTTTTTATGTTATGAATTATTTGATTTTTATACTTTCCAATGGGAATGGAATAACTTAGTTAATATAGAAGCTGTTGCTTACAAGCTCTTGTCTTCCTAGGAGTTGATTGATTGTTTTTTCCCACATTTATTACTAATAATGGCTATCAGAAAAGACTCAGCCTTCATGACTCTGAAAAAAAGATTTTTGTTTGTTTTGGTTTCTAAAGACTGGAGCAAAAGCATACATGTCTATAAAGAGCAAAGACTCAAGTTGAACTTGGGATCTTGGGTGAAATTTACACTGAGCATCACAATAGAGGGGCAAATAGGAAAAAAAAATTGTGAGGAAGAAGCAGGAAACTTTTTATATTGCTGACAATATACATAGAGTTCTCTATGAGAAGATTTGGCTTATAAGGAAAAGTCTGGGAAAAATTTCAGGATTTAAGAGAATACCAATAAAGTGAAGATTGACATTAACCAGACCAGGCTATAAATACCACACAAAGAGACCAAACAAGTCCTCCCCTGACAGGTCTGGCCACCTCTCTCCTTCAGAAACAAACCTATAATGAACAACACTGGAATGAGACCTGTTGTTCTTTTAGGATCAGCGAAACTTAATATGTTGGTTAGAGCACTTTTGTTTTTGGATGAGTTCACATTTGTGTACTTACCTGATTAGTCTGTTAAGTATAGATTAAGCCAGGCAGCATAACGGTGCAGTCAGGTCTCTACAAGTGTCATCATTTAATCATCTCTCCTGTCTTTCTTGCCTTATCACTCAAACTAATATGGCTTCTTTTCTCTCAACATCTTTTTGATGTGAAAGAGGAAACCACTTTCATGTTTAAGAAAAACTTCTAATTACCTATACTGAGGAAAAGGAAAATATTAACATGGAAGTAAACACAACTTTTTCTCTGCTCCATCCTATACTCTTGGAAAATAGTGCTGCACAGTTTTTTATATACTAATAGCACTGACATATATTTTTATTTCCCTTTAATCTTTTGAAACATGCATTATGTGACTATTATGTGACTATTATATTCTTACAGGGATACCATATTCTGCAACTGTCTGTTACAAATGTTAACTAATTAGCTAACTATGTGTTATAGAATAATAATCATAGGTTTTTTTAATTTTCTGTTCAATATTTCAAAAATTATTTTAGTGGTACAATTTCTGAGAGAATGCTTCATCATTTATATCCTTCAAGATGCTAGTTATCTATAAACAATCAAGATATATGAGCAATATATGAAGTGCTGATTATTTCAATGTCATTTACAACTAATTATGATCTAAAATAGATATTGCTTAAAATGTCACTCGATTTGATGAGGAAATATTCAACAAATGTTAAATTGAAGAATTGCTGTGTAAGACCAATAGGCAAAGAACTGAAGTTCTCATGTGGTCAGAAAACAAAAGTGACGTGCTTATATGTAACTTTCCAATTAAAATAACTATTCTCCAACATGAATGTTTGTAAGTAACAGATTAATGAATACATCTATTTTCCTAGTGGCTCAAACTGCAAATGTTGCTTCCTAAAGAAAATAAAATGATATATCCATTTGAATGCAAAGTTCCAAAGAATAACAAGGAGAGACAAGAAAGCCTTCCAAAGTGATCAACTCAAAGAAATAGAGGAAAACAATAGAATGGGAAAGACTAGAGATCTCTCCAAAAAATTAGAGTTACCAAGGGAAACTTTCATGAAAAAAATGTGCACAATAAAGGACAGAAGCAGTATGGACCTAACAGAAGCAGAAGGTATTAAGAAGTGGCAAGAATACACATTAAGAATTATACAAAGAAGATCTTCATGATCCAGATAACCACAATGGTGTGATCACTCACCTAGAGCTAGACATTCTGGAGTGTGAAGTCAAGTGAGCCTTAGGAAGCATCACTATGAACAAAGATAGTGGAATTTCAGCTGAGCTATTTCAAATCCTAAAAGTAGATGCTGTGAAAGTGCTGCACTCAATATGCCAGCAAATTTGGAAAACTCAGCAGTGGTCACAGGACTGGATAAGGTCAGCTTTCATTCCAATCCCAAAGAAAGTCAATGCCAAAGAATGTTCAAGCTACCACACAACTGCACTCATCTTATATGATAGCAAAATAATGCTGAAAATTCTCCAAGCTAGGCTTCAATAGTACATGAACCAAGACTCCCAGATGTTCAAATTGGATTTAGAAAAGGCAGAGGAACCAAAGATCAAAAGCAACAGAATTCCAGAAAACATCTACTTCTGCTTCATTGACTATGCAAAAATCTTTGACTGTGTGGATCACAACAAACTGGAAAATTCTGAAAGAGATGGGAAAACCAGACCACCTGACCTGCCTCCTGAGAAGTCTGTATGCAGGTCAAGAAACAACAGTTAGACCTGGATGTGGAACAACAGACTGGTTCCAAATTGGGAAAGGAGTATGTCAAGGCTGTATATTGTCTTCTTGCTTATTTAACTTATATGCAGAGGAAATCATGTGAAATGCCAGGGTGGATGAAGCACAAGCTGGAATCAAGATTGCCGGGAGAAATATCAATAACCTCAGAAATGTAGATGACACCACCCTTATGGCAAAAAGCAAAGAACTAAAGAGCCTCTTGATGCAAATAAAAGAGGAGAGTGAAAAGGTTGGCTTAAAACTCAACATTCAAAAAATGAAGATCATGGCATCCGGTTCCATCACTTCATGGCAAATAGATGGGTAAACAGTGAAAACATCGACAGACTTTATTTTCTTGGGCTCCAAAATCACTGCAGAGGTGATCGCAGCCATGAAATTAAAAGACATTTGCTCCTTGTCTTGCTATGACAAGAACCTAGAAGAAAAGCTATGACCAACCTAGAGAGCATATTCAAAAGCAGAGAGATTACTTTGTTGACAAAGGTCCATCTAGTCAAAGCTATGATTTTTCCAGTAGTCATGCATGGATGTGAGAGTTGGACCATAAAGAAGGCTGAGCATTAAAGAATTGATGCTTTTGAACTGTGTTGTTGGAGAAGACTCTTGAGGGTCCCTTGGACTGCAAGGACATCAAACCAGTCAATCCTAACGGAAATCAGTCCTGCATATTCATTGGAATGTTTGAGGCTGAAGCTGAAGCTCCAATACTTTGGCCAAGAACTTTTGCGAAGAACTGACTCACTGGGAAAGACCCTGATGCTGGGAAAGATTGAAGGCAGGAGGAGAAGGGGATGACAGAAGGTGACATGGTTGGATGGCATCCCTGACTCAATGGACATGAGTTTGAGCAAGCTCCGGGGGTTGGTGGTGGAAAAGCAAGCCTGATGTGCTGCAGTTCATGGGGAAAGAGTCAGACTTACAGAGAGTCCAACTTACAAAGAGTCAGATACTACTTAGCACAAAAGTGAACTGAGAGAAAAAACCCTTCTTTATAGATAGTTGCTTAATACAATGAAAATTATCTGTGAAGTATGATGTCTGCTTGATATCCATGTAAAATAGATGAGAGAGTTCAAGCGAGGTGCAAGTGAAATGATAGATTTAAAGCAGTGATTTTCTAATTGTTCCATAGATTCCTAGAGGTTTTTAGAATGTTGTTTGAGATGGGAAAGAGGTATAGGCAGGAGGGATATCCATTAGAAGATCTAATTTGCATATTGGCTTTGGTAATTTTCTCTGAAGAGCAAGCTGTGCTTTGAAAGAAAGATATGGAAAATCCTTTTTGATAATTTATGAAGATAGTTCACAGGTTGCACATGCACTTTATTTAAATTAAAATCCTCAAGATGAGAGCCGAGGCTGTTCTTTTTTGTTGCCTGTTTTATCTCTGTTAGGAAGCGCAATCATAGCACATGATAGGTGCTCAAAAAATATATTTATTTTTACCAGTGCTGACTATGACAAGTTGGCCAATATTCTATATATACACAATGTCATTTATCCCTAATAAGCTCAGATAGTGATAGTCCAAACTTACTTTTAGATTTTACTTGTCTTTTTTCTATGTTTGAGTTAAAATTGGTATGCTTTTGCATTCAATTTGAATTTTAAAATTTTACATGGATTCAAAGTAAAGTGAAATTGTATTATTTGAAACTATATATTTTAAAGGAGAAGTTTAAAACAAGAAATAAAATAATCGATTTGATTAGATAGTTTTGGTTGAAAAATGAAGTAACTAGTGAGACCATATTCATACATATCAACGAAATACACAGCTATTAGAATCTATACTCACCAGCATCCAACTAAGCAATGTTCTAAAAACTCACGCAAAATAAACTGAAGACACAAAAGTCTCCATAGGGTCATTTTTTAGTGGAGGATAACATTTTACAAAATTGCTTTATGTTTCCAGTTAAATCATTTTAAAGTATAAACAAGCATAAAATAATAGTGTCAATTTAAGAATATGTTGAACATAATACTAAAAAAGTTTATGCAACAAAGTTTAACAACGTCCATTGAAATGTATCATGGATTTTTTTTTCAAAAGAACTTAATTCATTATATGTAAAGTAGAATCACACACTATTAGGAAAAGTGTTCATCAAGCCTCCACTACAGATATTGCAATACCCATGAGGGTAGACAGGCGATGATGAAAATATAGTTGGTACTATTGTCTCATGGTATAATCTAGGGCCAATCCTAGAGTGCACATCCAAGATATTAGTAAACAGAAGTCTAATAGCACATGAAATCTTAACAATATAACAAGGTAAGAGGAGGGAATATTGCAGATTTTCCATTAACTTTTGTACAATTTATAGCAAAGTATAATATAAAGAAAGTATTTAACTTATACAACATTGGAAAAGTATATAAATATATAAAGAATACAGTTTTGTCACAGCATTAAATACATTGACAAAGATCTAATGATGGCTGTAGTGACAGAAGATAAGGAATTTAGGAATAGTGGGTTTTTAAGAGATGTTGCAGGAAAATGTATTTATTTATTTATCTTGTCAGGTCACATGGCTTGTGGGATCTTACTGCAGTTGGCAGTGAGAGTGCAGATGGATTCCTAACCACTGGATTGCCAAGGAATTCCCATATTTAGGGTTGTTTTTTAAAATCTTATTTAATACACAGATAAATCTAGTAGTTTTTAAGATGCATCACTTTTCATAACATAAATGTCATAAAAATTAGTATATTTAAGATTTGATCTTTCAATTGCAGATTTTCCAGAGCTATTTCTAGTGATACAGCAATATTTTAAAACTTTCATTTTTATAAAAATGGAAATTGACTATTCCATGGCAAGGTGTTAGTGCAAATATTTCAAATGAGACAAGAAATAATACTGTTTTCTAGCAAAGAAACTTCAGTAACTAAATCAGCTCAAATATGGCACGCCTTCCTGATCATGTATATCTTTCTAATATTTAGGGTAAGCCGAAGAAGCTCCATTTAGCCATATATCAATGTCATTGTACATACTGAAAATTGAAGACAAAGTATAAGCAATCAAAACAGACTTTTAAAGTTTTTATTAGAAATTAAAACTATATATTTATATATACATACATATTGAAACTTTGATAGAATCATTTGGTTAGCTTTAGAAACTGACATTGAACACAAAATGGATAACAGATACACTTGAAAATTATTTTCTCAAGAATGATAATTTAAAATGAATAAGCATTAACTCATTAACTAATTTCAACTTGAAAATTTTGCAGTTAAACATTGAGAGCAAAAACAAAAAAAAAAGATTGAGAGCAGATGTTGGATAATTTTAATGATTTAATATTGAAACAATTTTCTACTATCTTTTTTAGTCTTCCACATGAATTAAATTGAAGAATACCACAAAGCTTCAGGATGAGTTGTTGAAAAACTGTTGCAATTTGCAACTGTTTGTGTGACACAAGATTGTTTTTATGTGATGCAATCCAAAATAAAACACAGTAATTAGATGTTAAAGCTGATATAAGCAGTTCCTAGTTACATGTGCAATCTCTGCAGTGCGTGCATGCATGCTAAGTCACTTTAGTCATGTCTGACTCTTTGTGATCTGATGGACTGTAACCCACCAGTCTCCTCTGTCCATGGAATTCTAAAGTCAAGAATCCTGGAGTGGGTTGCCATGCCCTCCTCCAGGAGATCTTCCCCACCTAGGGATTGAACTCCCATCTCTTATGTCTCCTACATTGGCAGATAGCTTCTTTACCACTAGCACCACAATCTCTACTTGCAAATTTTTGTGTTGAAGATAACCTTAATATTCTCACTGATTGACTATACATATTAAAACTTAAGAAAAATGCTTACATATAAATTATGTTCTCATGTATTTGTTGCTTATGGTCCTATGTTAATTTTCATCTGGAAGAAAAAGTTCATCTGCTTAAAGTGTTTGAAAAGTAGGTTCTAAATGTCCTATTCAAGTATTGCTGTAAGAATTCACCACTAATTTTCTCAGTTAAAATATGGGTGATCATAATACTTAACTGCCAGAGTTGTTGTAAGATAATATGTGAAATGTTTACAGATAATTTATGAAGCAAAATTTAAGCACTCAGCACAGTGTCTATCCTGAAATAATCATGGTATAAATTTTGCTATTTTTATTACTCAAGGAGATATGCTCTTTGTGAATGAAAGAAAAAAATTCCTTGAGAGCACACTAGATGGTCCAGGAATTTCTGGCCTCCATATCACAGCTTAGCTGCTAATATTTCTTAACTTGGATTCTGTGATAGTTCCTTTTGAAAATCTGACAGAGATTCTACACTTGTTCCCACTAATATAAATTTTGTACTTTTCCAGTCATCACAGATTTCCTATATGATAAAGTCTATTCAGAGTCCAGATTAAGGCTGTTTTCTCAGGGATGCTTAGAGATTGTAGTAACACCATTCATTCATCAATAAAATAAACCCATGAAATTTTCTCTCAGGTATATATCTATGTATCTCTCTATATAGCTCTCCATATAGATGTATTATCTATATATAAAACAATTACGTAACTGTAGAGTTCAGGATTCACCTTACTGATGTGTCACTTTGTTGTATGTAAAGAACATTATTATGGCCACTAAAGTGGCTTCTCATGGATCCAGGTTCAGAGCTTTGCATGGTCCCTGGCCTTAGAATGGAGAAGATAGTTGTAAAAAAAAATAACTGACTGACTTTTCTTTCATAATAAGCCTGTCATTTTGAAATATGCTTTCCTCAAGCTAAGAACTGATTTTCATAAAAATAGAAACATGTATCATTGATAAAAGCTAAAGAAATAATGCAATGATGAGCTGAAATGCTGTAATTTAGATGACTAATTTCTTCTCACCAAAATTATAAATTTAGTTAAGTGGGCCACAGGGAATGTAACTCACTCCTTTTATATTTGAATATTTTTAAAAGGTTTCTTTTTCTTTTTTTGGATTAAAAGCAAAAGAATTCCCCCGTTCCTTTCTTTTAAAGAAATAAAAGATGTGGCTGATTAGGGTTACAGTACATCGGTTAGTGTCTCTGTTCTCTTCATAATAGATCATATGTCAAAACTTCTCTCTTTAGAATAACAAAAATGACCTTTTGGTGCCATAAGCTCTGGCTGACCTTTTAGTAGCCATAACAGTGGCAGAGAAACAATAAAGATACATCAAGCAAGAGTTCCTTCTTGCCACTGGGGTACTCAGGGCATGAACCAGAACGCTATATGGAATTTGCGCTCCTAAATTTGTAAGTAAAAATTAACAAAAGAACTTTCTATTATGAGAATCAACTTCATGACCTTGAAGTGGTATTTAAGTATTTCAGTTAACATAAAGTTTACAGCAGTCTGCACTTTAGAGAAAGTGCCATTTTCAGAAAATACTTTAGTGAGTGATATAAATATCAACACCATGAAAGCTACATTTATAACTTAACGTAAATTTATTAATGGAAAATATAGTTTAAACATAAGCGTAATGTGACTTAATTTAGAAAAATTTAATAGAGAATAATTGTTTTTTATTGTACTTCTTCCCATTAATTAAAATGTTAACATCAGCTTGTCACAGAGAAACTCTTTCTTTTCAAAGGACTTGGAACCACACACTGGCTGATGTTTGAAATCTTGTATCTATATGATTTATCTGTAGGGCACCATTTGAACATTTATTATCATTGCTGTCCAGAAGTTCTAATTTTGTTTATGTTTTTCTTGAAGTGTGGAATCGCAATTATGAATTTATATAAACCCAAGATCAGTACTTAAATAAGATGAAAGACCTGTAATACTTCAGTACATTCCAGTGTGTGCAAATTGGGATTCTGGTTACAATGAAGCGCCAGTTTCTAGTTAAGTTGTTTCGGGGGCAGGAAGCGGAGAGGAAGGAGGATGAGTTCATGAAAAGAACTGGGTCTGTGTAAGGGAATTTGGCTTGTTCAAGAACAATGAGTTCGGCTTTCAAATAAGGCTTTAGTAACTCTTGTTTGCATGGTTATTTGCTTGTTGATACACATCTCTGATCATTTTTCTCTTGGTTAGTTTTGCTATAACTTTTTAATTTTTAAAAAAGATTATCTGGGTTTAAAAAATATCCAATCTTAAAGGGAATAGCAAAATAATTTGGAGTCTCTCTTAAAAATAATGGAATAATTCTTCAATGCTCTCTTGAACATTAGGGCTTCCCTAAGTGGGCCTTAGAAAGCATCACTACAAACAAAGCTAGTGGAGGTGATGGAATTCCAATTGAGCTGTTTCAAATCCTGAAAGATGATGCTGTGAAAGTGCTGCACTCAATATGCCAGCAAATCTGGAAAACTCAGCAGTGGCCACAGGACTGGAAAAGGTCAGTTTTCATTCCAATTCCAAAGAAAGGCAATGCAAAAGAATGCTCAAACTACCTCACAATTGCACTCATCTCACATGCTAGTAAAGTAATGCTCAAAATTCTCCAAGCCAGGCTTCAGCAATACGTGAACCGTGAACTCCCTGACGTTCAAGCTGGTTTTAGAAAAGTCGGAGGAACCAGAGATCAAATTGCCAACATCTGCTGGATCATGGAAAAAGTAAGAGAGTTCCAGAAAAACATCTATTTCTGCATTATTGACTATGCCAAAGCCTTTGACTCTGTGGATCACAGTAAACTGTGGAAAATTCCGAAAGAGATGGGAATACCAGACCACCTGACCTGCCTCTTGAGAAACCTGTATGCAGGTCAGGAAGCAACAGTTAGAACTGGACATGGAACAACAGACTGGTTCCAAATAGGAAAAGGAGTACGTCAAGGCTGTATATTATCACCCTGCTTATTTAACTTCTGTGCAGAGTACATCATGAGAAATGCTGCACTGGAAGAAACACAAGCTGGAATCAAGATTGCCGGGAGAAATACCAATAACCTCAGATATGCAGATGACACCACCCTTATGGCAGAAAGTGAAGAGGAGCTAAAAAGCCTCTTGATGAAAGTGAAAGAGGAGAGCGAAAAAGTTGGCCTAAAGCTCAACATTCAGAAAACGAAGATCATGGCATCCTGTCCCATCACTTCATGGGAGATAGATGGGGAAACAGTGGAAACAGTGTCAGACTTTATTTTGGGGGGCTCCAAAATCACTCCAGATGGTGACTGCAGCCATGAAATTAAAAGACGCTTACTCCTTGGAAGAAAAGTTATGACCAACCTAGGTAGCATATTCAAAAGCAGAGACATTACTTTGCCGACTAACTTCCGTCTAGTCAAGGCTATGGTTTTTCCTGTGGTCATGTATGGATGTGAGAGTTGGACTGTGAAGAAGGCTGAGCGCCGAAGAATTGATGCTTTTAAACTGTGGTGTTGGAGAAGACTCTTGAGAGTCCCATGGACTGCAAGGAGATCCAACCAGTCCATTCTGAAGGAGATCAGCTCTGGGATTTCTTTGGAAGGAATGATGCTAAAGCTGAAACTCCAGTCCTTTGGCCACCTCATGAGAAGAGTTGACTCCTTGGAAAAGACTCTGATGCTGGGAGGGATTGGGGGCAGGAGGAGAAGGGGACGGCCGAGGATGAGATGGCTGGATGGCATCACAGACTCGATGGACGTGAGTCTGAGTGAACTCCAGGAGTTGGTGATGAACAGGGAGGCCTGGTGGGCTGCGATTCGTGGGGTCGCAAAGAGTCGGACACAACTGAGCGACTGAACTCAAGTGAACTGAAGTGGCTCAGATCTGAAGGAGAGCATGGCAACCTCCTCCAGTATCCTTGCCTGGAGAATCCCCGTGAACAGAGGAGCCTGGTGGGCTACAGTCCAGAGGGTAACAAAGAATTGGACATGACTGAGCAACTAAGCACAGTGGCTCAGATGGTGAAGAATCTGTCTGCAATGCAGCAGACCTGGGTTCAATTCCTGGGTTGGGAAGAACCCCTGGAGAAGGGAAGGGGCAACCCACTTCAGTATTCTGGCCTGGAAAATTCCATGGACAGAGGAACCTGGTAGACTACAGTCCATAGGATCACAAAGAGCTGGACGCTGCTAGGCGACTGACACTTTCACTTTCTCTTGAATATTATTTGTATTTAAAGAAGCTTTTAAGGCAATATGTTCTTATTCACAGATATTTCCTTATATACTTGAAATTTGGTTTTAAGTTTATAGTAATTTTCATTATGAAACGTCTTGTAAATAACTCTTGGCTTTATTCATTTATTCAAAGGGCGTTCTGTTAAACATCTGCCATGCACTAGGCTCTATGTTCTAAGCTTTCGGAAACAAAAATGAGTTTTAAAAAGAAAAGTGCTCAGAAAGAACAAATCTTGTTGAATTTTTGTTGCATCTTTGTTGCATCTTTGTTTCCTCTCCAGTTCAGCTGCCTCATGTTAAAACAACTGATGGATCTCACATCACACACACACACACACACACACACACACACACACACACACACACACACACACACAGATTCTTTCAAACACAGCATCTGTAAGAGGGTAATGGGGAATGAGAAAGAAAACAGTGTAAAGCAGTATATTCAGCAGTTTTGAATAGAAACAACTTTAAAGGTGTCGCTAGTCTTCCCTGTCAGACTGCCTCTTCTTGCTATTACCCTTTTTCTTCTTCATTTGTCTTCCTTTCAAGGTCTTGGGGAGATGACCTCTCCCAAGCAGCAGCCTTTTCTCCAGTCCTTAGTCTACATGTGGAAGCTTCTAAAGAACTTGTTGCCATTATCACTCACCCATTTGATTTATAATATCAAGAATTATCTTTATTTAGTATTTGTCCTAAGTTTTTGATTATGCTAATTCTGCAAGGAAGTAGCCTTTTCTTCTGGAGTTTTGCATTCTCCACGAGGTGCCCTAAGCATATGGACCACTTAGGAAGTGATCGTGATGACAGTTTTTTATTATATGGAGCCAAATGCATTGGGTTTCCCAGGTGGTGCTAGTGGTAAAGGACCCATGTGCCAATGCAGGAGGCATAAGAGATATGAGTTCAGTCTCTGGGTTGTGAAGATCTCTTGGAGGAAGGCATGGCGATCGACTCCAGTATTCTTGCCTGGAGAATTCCATAGACAGAGGAGCCTGGCGGGCTACAGTCCATAGGATCGCAGAGTTGGACACGAGTGAAGAGGCAGCATGCACACACGCAGACAAATACATCACCTCATTTATTGCTGACTATTAACAAGTATTATGTTATCCTAATGAGTAATACACATGATCATTAGAGGGAGTGAAATTAGTAAATATCAAAATCTCAGGAAGTCTCAAGTGACAAAAATAATGATAGATTCTACCTTTCAGGAATCACTGAAGGAATGACACGGGGAGTAAAGTTATAAATTGCTGGATAAGAAATTTTAAGTGGCATTCAAATTAGAAACTGTTTTTCCTACAATTATTTAGGCAGGCTTCAGAAACCCATCATGCTACAGTTGCAGAAGTCCCAAGTTATGTCTTGCTAATCTGTTTTCCAAATGGTAACCCCTTTAAGGCAGAAATCTGAGACTCATGCTTCTGCTTAAAAATAATTTTTTGACCCACCTTGAACTCACTATGAAGCCAAAACTCCTTAATATACCATATACAAGACAATTCATAATTATTTCCTGACCAACTTTGGGTTTCATTTCAGTATTTTTTCTCCATAATGAATTATTAGCTCCCTGTAAGATCCTGTATTTTTTCTTTTGAGCCTTTATAGGTGGTGCTTTCTTTTGGAATAGCCTTCCTCTTTTCTTTTTTTGGATAGATAATTTCTTAGGTCTTTTGGGAAGCCTTCTCTTCCCTGCTACTAGTTTCCCTCTGTATCCTCACAGCACCCTATGCAAAAAATATGCTCAGTATGACTCAGTTACCCAGCTTCAGGGTTATGAATGAAATTTTAATCTATTCAAATTGTACTGTGGGAAGCCACCCACCTAGAATAAAGTGTCAATTTTATACAACTCTGAGGTCATGTCTGTGTCATAGTTCTCACCTACTGCATGCCTTCTATCTTGTTTCTAGCTTCCATACCACCTATCCTGAGATCAGGCTTCCTAGGTGGCTCAGTGGTAAAGAATCCACCCTTCAGTGCAGGAGCTGCAGGAAATACAAGTTCAGTCCCTGGGTTGGGAAGATTTTATGGAGGGGGAAATGGCAACCCACTCTAATATTCTTGCTGGGATAAGCCTATGAATAGAAGGACCCTGACCTGCTACAGCCCATGCCTTCACAAAGAGTCAGACACAACTGAGAATGCAGTTTTTCTAGAAGGCCTGAGACCAGTGTTTCTAGAAGAAGGTCTTGGGGTGCCATATAGGTGTACTTATAAAACCTGAGGACTGTCTGAATTGGCCCTATAAACTCAGAGTTGCTAGTCATGGGGTCTGGATACCTTGTTTTTTAAGAATGTTTCTCAAGATAAGATATTTGTTTGCCACTTAGAGTCTGATAACTATGTCAAACTCCTTGAAGGTACCAACTGTGTCCTAGTTGCCTTCCTATCCCCAGGACATATTCTGGAATACAGAATCATTTAGTATATTTTAAGTGAATATGTATTCTAACTATGGAAATAACCATGTGTTTTGCAAACTTTCTATAATTGCTTGTTAGTTACAGGAGATTATTTTTTGTCAGTCCTTTGAGATTTTCTACATACATGGTCATGGCATCTGGGAACATGGTTTTATTTCTTCCATCCCAGTCTGTATACTTTTTTTGTCATGTTACCTTGGCTAGGACTTTCAGTGCGTTGTTAAATAGAAGTAGTTAGAGGGGAAATCCTTGCCTCAATCTTAGGGTGAGGTATCTCATTTTTCATCATTAAGTATGATGGTAACTGTATGTTGGTTTCTCATAGATAATCTTTGTCAAGTTGAGAAAAATTTCCTGTATTCTTAGTTTGCTGAGTTTTTTTTAAAAAAATCCTGAATGAGTGTTGAATTATGTCAAATGCTTTTTATGCTTCTGCCAATAGGATGGCATGATTTTTGTTCCTTAGAATGTTGGTGTGGAGGATTACATTAAGTTATTTTGATTGTTGTATCAGTTTTGTATGCATAGCGTATACCCCATTTGGTCCTGGTGTGTAATTACTTTTACACACTGTTGAATTCAATTTGCTAATATTTTCTTAAGGATTTTTTATGTCCATATTCATAAGGCATATGCATCTGTAGTCTTCCTTTCTTTTAATGTCTTCATTTGATTTTGGTATTAGGATGATATTGGTCTCAGAATGATTTAGGAAATATTTCCTCTGCTTCTATTTTCTGGAACAGATTGTACAGAATTGGTGTCATTATCCCACTAACATTTGGTCAAATTCACCAGTGAACTAATCTGTGCATGATGCTTTCTTTGTCAAGGTTACTAACTATTGATTCACTTCTATTAAAAGATATAGACTTATTCAGATTACCTATTTTTTCTTTGTGCAAATTTTGATAAATTGTGTCTGTCAGGGAATTGGTATATTTCATTTAGGTTTTCAAATTTATAGCCATGAAGTTATTGGTAACATTCTTTTTAAAGGGCTTCCCTGGTGGCTCAGATGGTAAAAGAATCTTCCTGCAGTGCAAGAGACCTGAGTTCAATCCCTGGGTCAGGGAAGATTCCCTGGGTCAGGGAGGATCCCCTAGAGAAGCATATGGTTAACCAATCCAGTATTCTTGCCTGAAGAATTCCACAGACAGAGGAGCCTGGAGGGCTACAGTCCATGGGGTCACAAAGAATTGGACATAACTCAGTGATTAACACACACAGAATTTTAACATCCATGGGATCGGTAATAATGACACCTTTATAGTTTCTGATATTTGCAATTTGTCTTCTCTTTTCCTTGGTTAGCTTGGCTATGATTTTATCAGTTTTCTTGAAGAAAAACTAGCTTTTGGTTTCATTAATTTTCTATAATTGATTTCCTTTCTTCAATTTCATTGATTCCTGTCAATTTTAACTATTTATTTTCTTCTGTTTACTTTGTTTTAATTTACTCTTTTACCCTAGCTTATTAAGATAGATGCTATAATTCTCACTTTCACAAAATTTGATAGAGTTTTTTATTTACCTGAAAAATATTTTAACATTTAAAAATATTACCTCAGTTCAGTTCAGTTCATTTCAGTCGCTCAGTCGTGTCTGACTCCTTGCAACCCAATGAATCGCAGCATGCCAGGCCTCCCTGTCCATCACCAACTCCCAGAGTTCACTCAGACTCACGTCCATCGAGTCCGTGATGCCATCCAGCCATCTCATCCTCTGTCGTCCCCTTCTCCTCCTGCCCCCAATCCCTCCCAGCATCAGAGTCTTTTCCAAGGAGTCAACTCTTCACATGAGGTGGCCAAAGTACTGGAGCTTCAGCTTTAGCATCATTCCTTCCAAAGAAATCCCAGGGTTATCTACTTCAGAATGGACTGGTTGGATCTCCTTGCAGTCCATGGGACTCTCAAGAGTCTTCTCCAACACCACAGTTCAAAAGCATCAATTCTTTGGCGCTCAGCTTTCTTCACAGTCCAACTCTCACATCCATACATGACCACAGGAAAAACCATAGCCTTGACTAGACGGACCTTTTTTGGCAAAGTAATGCCTCTGCTTTTAAATATGCTATCTAAAAATATTTTACTATTTATTTGCCTAAAAATATTTCGTTTCAGCCTTCGTTTCTCCATGTATCACTCAGAAGTGTGATATTTAATCTCATAATATTTGGGGATCTTCCAGCTATCTTTTTGCTATTGATTTCTACCTTAATTTCATTCTGGTCTGAAAGTAAATATTGTATGATTTCTAGTCTTTGAAATTTGTCAAGATGTGCTTTATGGCCTTGAATATAGTCTATCTTAGTAAATGCTCATTATGAACTTGAGAAGAATGTGTATTCTACTATTATTGGATGGAGTATCCTGAGTATTCATTGGAAAGACTGATGCTGAAACTGAAGCTCCATTACTTTGGCCACTTGATGGAAAGAGCTGACTCATTAGAAAAGACCCTGATGCTGGGAAAGATTGAAGGCAGGAGGAGAAGGGGATGACAAAGGATGAAATGGTTGGATGGCATCATTGACTCAATGGACATTAGTTTGAACAACCTCTGGGAGATGGTGAAGAACAGGGAAGTTCAGTCCATGGGGTTGAAAAGAGTCAGACATGACTCAGCAACTGAACAACAACAATTCTATAACTGTCATTTAGATCCAGCTGATTGGTGATGCTGTTCCATTCAACTAAATCCTTACTGATTTTCTGCCTGCTAGATTTGTCAATTACTGATTGAATAGTGTCAAAGTCTCCAACTATATAAGTGAATCTGACTATTTCTCTTCTCACTTCTATAAGCTTTTGCCTCATGTATTTTGATATTCTCTTCTTAGGTGCTTACTTATTAAGGATCATGATGTCTTCTTAGAGAACTGACCTCTTTATCAGAGATAATTTTCCCTTTTCTAAATTCTACATTGTCAAAAATATTATAGTGATTCCAGCTTTCTTTTGATTAGCATTGATCCAGCTTTCTTTTGATTAATGTTGATCTATCTTTCTCTATTGCTCTACTTATAATCTTTCTTTGTCTTTATATTTAAAGTAAGTTTCTTGTAGACAACATAAGTTAGTCCTGTTTTTATCCACTCTGAAAATCTCTATCTTTTAATTGGCATATTTAGACAATTTATATAATTGAATTAATATCTACCGTATTTCAAATTGTTTTCTATTCATTGTCCTGATTTTCTTTTGTCTTTCACGCTTTTTTCCCCCATCATCTCTGGTTTTAATTATTTTATATAATTGCATTTTCTCTCTTCTATTAGCAAATAAATTGTGCTTCCTTTTAAGACTTCTTTGAATTGTTGCTTTTGAGTTTTCCATATACATTTGTAACTAATCTAATCCACTTTGAACTAACAGTATGCCACTTCATGAGCGGTGCTGCTGTTCCCATTTCCTTCCTTTCATTCTTTGTTATATTACTGTCCTTTCATTTATCCATAGTTATAATAAATCACTAAATTGTTGCTATTATTATTTTGATCAAACCATATTAATTAGATCAAATAAGAGTAAGTGCTATCGAAGATTAATTTTATCTTCATTTATTCTTTCTGTGATGCTCTTTCTTTATGTAGTTTTGAATTTCTTATCTATATCATTTTCCTTCTCTCGGGGAAAAAACCTTTCTTTCAAGGCAGCTATACTAATGACAAATTTCCTCAATTACTGTTTGCCTGATAAATTATAATTTATTTCTCCTTCATTTCTGAAGAATAATTTCTTTGGATTTCTAGGTTGGAATAATAATTTCTAGGTTGGAAAATTTTCACCTTTAAGATTTTAAATATTTCCATCTACTCTCCTCTTGCTTGCATGGTTTCTGAAAAAAAGATATGATTCTTATTCTTGGTAATGTTTTCCCCTCCTTTCACTTTTTTCAAGATTTCTCTTTGTCTTTAATTTTCTACATAGCATATGATGATATACCTAGATGTAAAAATTTGGTTATTTTTTCTGCTTGGTGTTTTCTGAACTTCTCGGATCTGTGCTTTCATGCCTGTCATTAATTTTGAAGCATTCTCAGCCATTTTTTGTTTAAAATATTTAAAATATTTCTGTTCCCCTTTCTCTTCTCCATTTGCTGTTCCCATTATGCTTATATTAGGACTTTTATAGTTGTCCCACACTTTAAGGGTGTTGAATTACCTATCAATATATCTTCAAGGTCACTGATTCTTACCTTAAACATGTACAGTTTACTAGTGAGTCCATCAAAGGTATTCATTTTTGTTGCAGTGCTTTTTATTTGCATCATTTTCTTTTGAATCTTTTAGTGTCTATCTTTCTGCTTACATCACACATCTCTTTTTGCATGTTGTCCACTTTTTCCGTTAGCTTTCTTGGTGTATTAAGCATAGTTATTTTAAAATTCCTGGTCTGATAATTCCAAAATACCTACTGTATCTGAATCTGATGCTTGTTTTGTATTTTATGACTTTATTTATTTATTTATTTTTTTTTTGCCTTTAAGCATGCATTGAACATTTTGTTCTAAGCCAGACATAATGAGTTGAGTGAAAGAAACTGATGTAGATAAGCCTTTGGTATGAGGTTTTATGTTTATCTGGCTAGGAATTAGACTGTATATACTGTTTGCTGTACTTTGGTTTTGGATTTGAAAATTTTCTCTAGCATCATTGCTTTTGTCTCTTTTCTTGACTTTGATTTTTCTAGAGACTCTCTTGTTTTAGGATTGGAGACCTGCAGTTCTTTCAGCTGTAAAGCCATTACTACACTAGAGCTTCACTGATGAAGTCAGATTCATAGAAACAGAATGTAGATTAGCGCTTTCTTGATGCTGGCATGAGAGGAGTTGAGGAGTGATGACTAACGGGTATAGGAATTTTGAAGAGGTGATTAAAATGATCTGAAATTAGAGGTGATGATTGTACAGCTTTGTGAATGTACTAATAATAAATGAATTGTATACTCTAAAAGGGTGAATTTTATGCTAAATTTTATGCTATTTATCTCAATAAAGTTGTTTAACAGAGACCCATAAAAAAGAAAACATGGATAAACATACTAGATGACGATAAGGGAAATTCAGACTTTTTTATAGTAAATGTTGCTTTCAACATTAAGGATATTTGGGGAAAACTGGAATACCTTAAAGCATGCTTTATTCAAACTAGGAAGTTTTATGCAATCATTAAAAATTACATTACCAAAGATGGCAAAAATTAAGTGAAAAATCAAGATAAAATTAGGTGCAAAATATATTTCAAGTTTTATAAAATAAAATATATTTATATCTCTATATATTTCTAGATATGGCTTTAACTTTATGTTTTAATAAGAAAAATAACAATTCATTTTAATGTCAATGGTGGTTATTATGAATGCTCGTGTTATGGATGATGATATTCTAGTATTTTTCTTTACAAATTTAAAAATTTTCCAAATTTTCTATAATAAGCATTCATTACTTTTATACTCATAAAACACACATCATTGAAAAACACATCATATTTTTAACTTTGATTTTTAAACCCGTGGTGTATAATGTAAATTGAAACTCTCATATAATATCTTTCTGAATAATAATAATAATTGCTGATTAATCAATACCTATATCTAGTTCTCACTCTCCTTATAGTCAGTGGTTTTGCCAGTGCTGATGTAACATTCAAGCAAATGAACATAATGACTCAAGCAACACAGTCTATGTAGTAAAAATCCATTTTAAGAAAAGAATTGGATAAATGTACTGCATAGTAAAGCAAGGCAATTTATAGCACACTCTTTAAGCCAGAGTTAATTATCTAAACATTTATGAGGTAATTTTTATAGAGTTCTATGAACTCCATTTATAATTTAAAAATGTATTCATAAAGTCCCTTTAGTGACCAACTACAAGATAGAGGAAGTAAAGCAAAATTCATTTAAGGAAAATACAAGAGTTGAAAATTTATGGCAATTTCTGAATGAAGTTCATAATTTTATCCATTACTCATAATGATTACACAAAAAGCCAGAACAGGAAGAAATTGGACTTATTAAAAAGAAGCATTAAACAAAGCACTAAACAATCTGGGCTTGCAAACTACTGTATCTAGAAGCCATGTTCCCTTGTGGATCTGCCAGGAAAACACATAAAAGACTAAGAAATGTTGATGATATGAACTTAGAAACAAAATATCCCACCTGGAGCAGTTTTCTCAAGTTATTTAGACTTTGCTACTCTGTTTAAAAGCAATTCAAACTATACTATTAGGTCCAAGCAAACATTTTAGGTTACACTGCACATGATATCCACGTTGGAACAGAGGCTGAACAATTTTCAAGTAATTAGTTTTCCTGACTTCCTATTTTTGTTTTCTTTCGATGATCAGAGTCTGAGTTGCATAATTTTGCAGAACTTCAACTTAACTGAACCATATTCAGCGCTTTATTATATTTTAGAGAGCAGTTACATACTGCTCTCTTTCTGTTTCTTATTTGAACTGAAGCTCCTCCAAGGAAAGAACTGTGTATTACATTTATTGTATATATTTTCATAAGGACTCAGGTCTGTACTGGGCAATAGTTACTAATAAATACATGATCTAATTTTGCTAGTGTAAGTTCTTATCAAAGAACCTCAGTTTAACCGGACTAAGATTCAGAATGTTTTCAGTAATTATGCACTTATGCTATTTCCTGTCTATCTTTTATATGCTCATATATTTATCCATTCACATATTTAACAACCTGTATTCAAACTGGATTTCTTCTCTTTAGTCCAGGCCTTGGAAAACTTTTATTTCAGAGGTCCAGAAGGTAAATATTTTAGGCTTTGTGAGCCATATGATCTCTGTTGCACTCAACTCTGCCACTGTAGCATGAAAGCAGCCAAGGCAATACATTAGTGAATGAATGTGGCGGGGTTCCAATAAAACTTTATTTACAAAAACCAGCCATGGGCTGGATATGGCCACTGGCCATAGTTGCAGATTCTTTCTCTAGTCCTGCTCCCTACACACTTAGAAATTCTCTGTAGATGGATTCCAATCACTAGGAGACAGAATCTTCTAGAGATCACACCACTCCATTGCTGAGAAATCTTGATGCCTGGTTTTTGAAAACTCATTTCTGCTTTCTAACATCCCTAAACACCTACAACTATAACTAAACTTGTTGGTTCCCCAGAGTCCGGAAGATACCATGAGCCTTCAGAGAACGTATTTATACAGCTCATTTTATTGTTGGCAAATTGCCGCTGTACTTATTTCCTGAAGAACCATTTCCCCTCTTAAACTTTCGAAAACTACTCTTTCTCTGACTAACTTAGCAGAAAGCTGCCTAGCTATGATACTTATTTGTCTAAATCATTTTTTTGTCATCTATCGTTTCTTCTCTGTTTACATCTTATCTTTCATTAACCATACCTGTTGTTTAAGTTCTGTTTTTTTGAAGTTTATAATACATGTTTCTAATTAGAATAAAACTCATGAAGGGAAACAGCTATTTTATAATTATAAATGCCCCACACTATCTGCATAGCAACCAACAAATATTACACAGCACCCTTTTCATCCATTATGCAGAGCTAGACCTAGATAAGAGACAGGATGTGACTTGGATAATCTGAGCTGGGACATGAATCTTCTCCTCAGGCTGGAACTTTATCATCAGACCTTTTGGATCTCCAGTTTGCTGCCTGAAGATCTTAGGGTTTCTCAGCTTCCATTATCACATGACCAATTCCTTTTAATAAGTTTCAATAATGTAATAGCTATCTGATGCTCTCTTTCCTTCTGCCCTCAGTCTTTCCCAGCATCAGGGACTGTCCCAGTGAGTCAGCTGTTCATATCACGTGACAAAATATTGAAGCTTCAGCTTCAGCATCAGTCCTTCCAATGAGTATCTAGTATTGATTCCCTTTAAGATTGATTTGGTCTTCTTGTTGTCCAAGGGACTCTCAAGCATCTTCTTGAGGATCACAGTTAGAAGGCATCAATTCTTCAGTGCTCTGCCTTCTTTAACGGTCCAGCTCTCACAACTGTACCTGACCACTGGAATGACCATAGCCTTGACTATATGGAACTTTGTTGGCAAAGTGATACCTCTACTTTTTAATATGCTATCTAAGTTTATTATAGCTTTCCTGCCAAGAAGCAGACATCTAGTTTCATGGCTGCAGTCACCATCTGCAGTGATTTTAGAGTCCAAGAAGAGGAAATCTTCCACCTTTTCCCCTTCCGCTTCTAAAGGGATGGAGCCAGATGCCTTGATCTTAGTCTTTCTAATGTTTAATTTTAAGCCAGCTTTTTCACTCTCCTCCTCCACCCTCATCAAGAGGTTCTTTAGTTCATCTTCACTTTCTGCCATTGGAGTGGTATAATCCACATATCTGAGGTTGTTGATGTTTTTCCTGCCTGTCTTGATTCCAGCTTGTAACTCATCCAGTCTGGCATTTCTCATAATGTGCTCAGCATATAAGTTAAGTAAACAGGGTGATAACAAACAGCCTTGTTGTACTCCTTTCTCAATCCTGAACCAGTCAGTTGTTCCGTACAAGGTTCTAACTGTTGCTTCTTGACCTGCATATAGGTTTCTCAGGAAACAGGTAAGATCGCCTGGTATTCCCATCTCTTTAAGAGTTTTCCACGGTTTGTTATGATCCACATAGTCAAAGGCTTTAGTGTAGTCAAGGAAACAGAGGTAGATGTTTTTCTCTAATTCCCTTGCTTTTTCTATGATTCAGAGAATGTTAGCAATTTGAGTCTTTGGTTCCTCTGCCTTTTCTAAACACAGCTTGGATGTCTAAAATTTCTTGGTTCACATAATGCTGAAGCCTAGCATGCAGGATTTTGAGCATGACCTTACTAGCATGGATGATGAGTATGATTGTCTGGTGGTTTGAACCTTCTTTAGTACTGCCCTTCTTTGGAACTGGAATGAGGGTTGACCTTTTCCAGTTGGTAGCCAGTGTTGAGTAATCCAGATTTGCTGACTTATTGAGTGCAGCCCTTTGATAGCATCATTTTTTAAGATTTTAAATAGCTCTACTGGAATTCCATCATATCCACTAGCTTTATTGACAGCAGTGGCTTCTGAACCCACTTGACTTCACACTCTAGAATGTCTGACTCTGGGTGTCTGATCACACCATTGTGGTTATCTGGGTCATTAAGATATTTTTTGTACAGGTCTTCTGTGTTTTCTTTCCATCTCTTCTTGATCTCTTCTGCTTCTACTAGGACTCTACTGTTTCTGTCCTTATTGTGCCCATCCTTTGGCGAAATATTCCCTTGATATTTCCAGTTTCCCTAAAGAGATATTTAGTCTCTTCCCTTCTGTTGTTTTCCTTTAAGTCTTTGCATTGTTTCCTGAAGAAGGCCTTCTTGTCTCTCCTTGCTAGTCTCTGGAACTCTGCATTTAGTTGGGTGTACTTTCACTTTCTCCCAGTGCTAGAGACACTGGATAGAGTGAGGATGAGATGACTGGATGACATCACTGATGCAGTGAACCTGAACTTGGGAAAACTCTGGGAGATGGTAAGAGATAGGGAGGGCTGGTGTGCTGCAGTCCATGGGGTCACAAAGAGTCAGACATGGCTGGGCAACCGAACAACAGCAATAGCTATCTGTCCTACTGGTTCTGCTTCTCTAGAGAACCCTGACTAATACCCCAGACTTAGCTTCATCTAAGACCCTATTCTGAGGACTTCCTGGGTCATCCCTACAAGCTGTTTGGTGCTTGTCCTACATGTTTGCCAAGTCATCCATGTGTGTCTTCGCAAACACATGATTTTAGTGAGTTTTTCTTCAATATAGCCCCCATAGTGGCTCAGACAATAAAGAATCTGCCTGCAATGCAGGATACTGGGTTCGGTCCCTGGGTTTGGGAGATCCCCTGGAGAAGAAATGGCAACCCACTCCAGTATTCTTGCTGGAGAATCCCATGCACAGAGGATCCTGGCAGTCTACAGTCCATGGGATCTCAAATAGTTGGACACAACTGAGTGACTAACACTTCCTTTTTTCTTTCTTAAAACATATAGTAAGCACCTAGAAGACAGGAAGGTACTGTTTTCATCTTGCCTAGTGCATTCCCTGATATTTACTAATGACTCAGGTTTCACTAGACTCATAAATGCATATGAAAAGATAAAGAGATTGGATTTCCTTGATTAGCATATTCTAAATTCTTTTGGTATATTTCTAAAAATCAAATCTATATTCAAAGGACAAACAGAAGCAGAGAAAAGCATACTGATGATTCCCTAGCAGATAAGTAGAAATTATTTCTGATGAGTCAAGTTAAAGTGGTACATTTTGAATGATCAATAAATTGCAGATATTTCTTTTTGGACTCTGGTATTTATGTTAGAAATAAGATCTGTGAATATAGTCCTTGCCCAATCATAAGTTTATTTTAATGTTTGCAACTCTTTTTTGTAGTAGAGAACATTTCTATAGACAATCCATTTATATATAAAATCCATATTCTGAAATACTCATAAATGACTGAAAATATCTCATAAGAAACATCAAATGGGTTAACTAAGTGGGCACAGAAACGACTTCAGGTAAGAAATAATGAATTTAACAAAAGATATCTAGAGAATGAAAGAAAATAATGAAGTATGAGAAACCAGAACAGATGAAGGAGCCTAATTTTGGATAGCTCTAGACAGGTAGTGGAAAGGCTTATGATGTCTGGCATGGTTAAGGCTAGTGGGATAAGAAATTTAGCAGTCAAGATGTCTTCACAAAAGGTAGAATTGACTGAGGCTTTAGCAGAAACGAGGATCAGCAAAATATCGAGGGTACTGCTGAGCTGTCCTGTGTTGAGAAAATTTGAATCTAAAAATCCAGGTCAAACTTAAAGGTTATTAAAATACAACTCAAGATAATCAATGTTTCTGTTAAGAGAATAGAGTCTATTTTGTGATGAATCACAAGTGAGGAGCAAAGTGCCAGGCTCATAGAATGAGCTGAACAAATAATTACTGGCCCAGATAAATTAAATTAAATTTTCAAATACTGGAGAGAAGTATATTAATCACTGAAAATACTGATAAAAATGGGGAATTTGGGTGCTTTTATTGGCAAAAAGATCAGCACCATTTTGAATGTGATTAGTTTGAAAACTGAAAATATAGATGCATTCTCAGTTCTAACACAATCCTTGGTACATAGTATACAATTCAAAACATGTTTGAGAAATTACTTTATAAGTAAAGTTATTAATATATCTACAAAAATCTGGAATCATCTATCTATCTGTTTTGATAAGAAAAATGATAAGACCGAGAAAGCACTGGATAGGCTGAAGTAGTTTGTTTCGGATGAAAAATGCCACTGAAAACAACTAGAAACACTGGATTAAAAATATAAATAAAATATTAAAAGTTTTAAGAGAGGTGTGAAAGCAACAGGAATTAGGGGGAATAATATTCCAGGCAGGGGAGACATCAGAAATGTGCTGATAATTTACAATTGCTTTTCTCCTGGAGTATTTGGTTCTGTTATGCAAACAAGAGGTTAACAAACTCAGGCTTTATTTAGACACAGAGACACTCTGAGGGACAGAGAAGTCTTCTGGGGATAGAGAAGATGCTCTAGTCACTTGTGAGGAGGATGACAATGATGGGGGGGGGAAGGAGATTTAAAAGGTCTTAAGTATATGGCTTTTTTTTTTTTTCACTTCTTTTCCATGGGGATGGTCTTGATCCCTGTCGCCTGTACAATGTCACGAACCTCTGTCCATAGTTCATCAGGCACTCTATCAATCTAGGCCCTTAAATCTATTTCTCACTTCCACTGTATAATCATAAAGGATTTGATTTAGGTCATACCTGAATGGTCTAGTGGTTTTCCCTACTTTCTTCAATTTAAGTCTGAATTTTGCAATAAAGAGTTCATGAACTGAGCCACAGTCAGCTCCTGGTCTTGTTTTTGTTGGCTGTACAGAGTTTCTCCATCTTTGGCTGCAAAGAATATAATCAATCTGATTTCGGTGATGACCATCTGGTGATGTCCATGCATAGAGTCTTCTCTTGTGTTGTTGGAAGAGGGTGTTTGCTATGACCAGTGCATTTTCTTGGCAAAACTCTATTAGTCTTTGCCTTGCTTCATTTTTTTACTCCAAGGCCAAATTTGCCTGTTACTCCAGGTATTTCTTGACTTCCTACTTTTGCATTCCAGTCCCTTATAATGAAAAGGACATCTCTTTTGGGTGTTAGTTCTAAAAGGTCTTGTAGGTCTTCATAAAATCGTTCAACTTCAGTTTCTTCAGCGTTACTGGTTGGGGCATAGACTTGGATAACTGTGATATTGAATGATTTGCCTTGGAGACGAACAGAGATCATTCTGTCATTTTTGAGATTGAATCCAAGTACTGCATTTCGGACTGTTTTGTTGACCATGATGGCTACTCCATTTCTTCTGAGGGATTCCTGCCTGCGGTAGTAGATATAATGGTCAAGTGAGTTATATTCACCCATTCCAGTCCATTTTAGTTCGCTGATTCCCAGAATGTTGACGTTCACCCTTGCCATCTCTTGTTTGACCACTTCCAATTTGCCTTAATTCATGGACCTGACATTCCAGGTTCCTATGCAATATTGCTCTTTACAGCATCGGCTCTTGCTTCTATCACCAGTCACATCCACAACTGGGTATTGTTTTTGCTTTGGCTTCATCCCTTCATTCTTTCTGGAGTTATTTCACCACTGATCTCCAGTAGCATATTGGGCACCTAATGACCCGGGGAGTTCCTCTTTTAGTATCCTATCAAAAAGCCTTTTCATACTGTTCATGGGGTTCTCAAGGCAAGAATACTGAAGTGGCTTGCCATTCCCTTCTCCAGTGGACCATGAAGAACTGTACAAAAAAGATCTTCACGACCCAGATAATCATGATAAGGTGATCACTAATCTAGAGCCAGACATCTTGGAATGTGAAGTCAAGTGGGCGTTAGAAAGCATCACTATGAACAAAGCTAGTGGAGGTGACGGAATTTCAGTTGAGCTGCTTCAAATCCTAAAAGATGATGCTATGAAAGTGCTGCACTCAATATGCGAGCAAATTTGGAAAACTCAGCAGTGGCCACAGGACTGGAAAAGGTCAGTTCTCATTCCAATCCCAAAGAAAGGCAATGCCAAAGAATGCTCAAACTACTGCACAATTGCACTCATCTCACATGCTAGTAAAGTAATGCTCAAAATTCTCCAAGGCAGGCTTCAGCAATATGTGAACCATGAACTCCCTGATGTTCAAGCTGGTTTTAGAAAAGGCAGAGGAACCAGAGATCAAATTGCCAACATCCGCTGGATCATGGAAAAAGCAAGAGAGTTCCAGAAAAACATCTATTTCTGCCTTATTGACTATGCCAAAGCCTTTGATTGTGTGGATCACAATAAAGTGTGGAAAATTCTGAAAGAGATGGGAATACCAGACCACCTAACCTGCCTCTTGAGAAATCTGTATGCAGGTCAGGAAGCAACAGTTAGAACTGGACATGGAACAACAGACTGGTTCCAAATAGGAAAAGGAATACGTCAAGGCTGTATATTGTCACCCTGCTTATTTAACTTCTATTCAGAGTACATCATGAGAAACGCTGGACTGGAAGAAACACAAGCTGGAATCAAGATTGCCGGGAGAGATACCAATAACCTCAGATATGCAGATGACACCACCCTTATGGCAGAAAGTGAAGAGGAGCTAAAAGCCTCTTGATGAAAGTGAAAGAGGAGAGCGAGAACATTGGCCTAAAGCTCAACATTCAGAAAACGAAGATCATGGCATCTGGTCCCATCACTTCATGGGAAATAGATGGGAAACAGTGGAAACAGTGTCAGACTTTATTTTTTTAGACTCCAAAATCACTGCAGATGGTGACTGCAGCCATGAAATTAAAAGACACTTACTCCTTGGAAGAAAATTTATGACCAACCTAGATAGCATATTCAAAAGCAGAGACATTACTTTGCCGACTAAGGTCTGTCTAGTCAAGGCTATGGTTCTTCCTGTGGTCATTTATGGATGTGAGAGTTGGACTGTGAAGAAGGCTGAGCGCTGAAGAATTGATGCTTTTGAACTGTGGTGTTAGAGAAGACTCTTGAGAGTCCCTTGGACTGCAAGGAGATCCAACCAGTCCATTCTGAAGGAGATCAGCCCTGGGATTTCTTTGGAAGGAATGATGCTAAAGCTGAAACTCCAGTACTTTGGCCACCTCATGAGAAGAGTTGACTCATTGGAAAAGACTCTGATGCTGGGACGGATTGGGGGCAGGAGGAGAAGGGGACAACAGAGGATGAGATGGCTGGATGGCATCTCGGACTCGATGGACGTGAGTCTGAGTGAACTCCGGGAGATGGTGATGGACAGGGAGGCCTGGCATGCTGCGATTCATGGGGTTGCAAAGAGTCGGACACGACTGAGCGACTGAACTGAACTGAAGTATATGGCTGGTTTACTTCTCAAGAAAGTTGAATTCTGAAATTTCACAGGGCAAGAGAGAAAAAAAAGAAAATCCCTAAATCTCTGAAATAAAGAGCAGAAGCAGTGTAGATGTTGTTTTTCTTTTCTTTTCTTTCTTTCTTTTTTTTTTTTAAACAGCCTTTCAGTGCTCAGAAGACAAGGATTGGCCATCAGGCCTTACCGTAGATTTGGAACCTGAAAGACATACAGGGTCCAAGGAAGAGTCACATGTCAATGGAGCCTTGCAAAAATTATAGTCTAGCCTCCATTCAGGTTCCTTCCTGGTTGGCTTGGAAATGTTTGTTACTCTCCCAGTGGTTTCCAAAAAGGCTTGGTGTACTTGACTTGCAGCTGAGTCTCTGCAGTCTCTGTGTCCATCATCATGTGGCCTTCACTTCATATGTCATTACACCTTCAAATCTCTCTATCCTTACAAGGACACTTCACTGAATCCAAGGCATTGAATTCAGGGCCCATGTTAATCCTGTACAACTCAAATTGCTTACACCTTCAAATACCGTATTTCCAAATAAGGTCACATTCACAGGTACTGGTGGTTAGTACTTGAGCATATCTTTGGGAGGACACAAGACAATAGGAGGGAAGGTGAAAAGCCAGTGGGCAGGTGTAATATCTAGAGGGGTTTAGCTCTGACTCAGCTCAGCAAATTGTTGCATCTGGGTTTGTTGGCTAGTGTTACCGCATAGGAACTCTGGGCTGCCAGTTTGCATATTTTGCTTTCACAAAAGGATTTGCCTTCAGGTTGGGTACTGAAAAATAATAGACACAATCCTTTCTGAGCACACAGCATCTAGTTTTACATGGCTTTGCGTGTGTGTGTTAAGTCACTTTAGTCATGTCCGACTCTGCGATCCTGTGAACTATGGCCCACCAGGTTCCTCTGTCCATTGGATTCTCCAAGCAAGAATGTTGGAGTGGATTGCCATGCCCTCCTCCAGAGGATCTTCCTGACCTAGGGATAAAACCAATGTCTCTGACGCCTCCTGCATTTTAGCAGGCTTTTTTTTTTTTTTTTTTTTAACCACTAGCATGACCTGGAAAGCTCTTTACATGGCTTTGAAAACAGTAAATACTTTCTGATATGTAATAGAAGAAAAGTTCTGAAGAATGTCAAGATGGCAGAAATAATATGGTCTTGGAATGTCAAAGAGCTCTGTCATAAACATTTGAGGACATCACTCAAAGTAACATATTTTCTGTATATATAAACGACCCAATCAAAAAATGGGCCAAAGAACTAAATAGACATTTCTCCAAAGAAGATATACAGACAAACACATGAAAACATGCTCAACATCACTCATTATCAGAGAAATGCAAATCAAAACCACAAAGAGGTACCATTTGTCGCCAGTCAGAATGTCTGCGATCCAAAAGACTACAGGCAATAAATGCTGGAGAGGTTGTGAAAAAAAGGGAACCCTCTTATACTGTTGGTGGGAATGCAAACTAGTACAGCCACTATGGAGAACAGTGTGGAGATTCCTTAAAAACTGGAAATAGAACTGCCTTATGACCCAGCAATCCCACTGCTGGGCATACACACCGAGGAAACCAGAATTGAAAGAGACACGTGTACCCCAATGTTCATCCCAGTACTGTTTATAATAGCCAGGACATGGAAACAACCTAGATGTCCATCAGCAGATGAATGGATAAGAAAGCTGTGGTACATATACACAATGGAGTATTACTTAGCCATTAAAAAGAATACATTTGAATCAGTTCTAATGAGGTGGATGAAACTGGAGCCGATTATACAGTGAAGTAAGCCAGAAAGAAAAACACCAATACAGTATACTAACGCATATATATGGAATTTAGAAAGATGGTAACAATAACCCTGTATGCGAGACAGCAAAAGAGACACAGATGTATAGAACAGTCTTTTGGACTCCGTGGGAGAGGGAGAGGGTGGGATGATTTGAGAGAATGGCATTGAAACATGTATAATATCATATATAAAATGAATCACCAGTCCAGGTTTGATGCATGATACTGAATGCTTGGGGCTGGTGCACTGGGATGACCCATAGGGATGGTACAGGGAGGGAGAAGGGAGGGGGACTCAGGATGGGGACCACGTGTATACCTGTGGCAGATTCATGTTGATGTATGGCAAAAGCAATACAGTATTGTAAAGTAATTAACCTCTAATTAAAATAAATAAATTTATATATAAAAAAGAAAAAGTCTAAAAAAAACTTAAAAAAAAAAACAAAAAAGTAACATATAAAAGATGTAACGAGCATAGACGTATAGCACTATGATCAAGATTTCCTAGCAAGTTTTCACTTTCATGTGCCTTAATCCATAGTTACTGGATCTAGTTCCTCCTTTCTGCACACATTTATGAACTTGACAAGGTGGCTTCATTATGATCTTGTTTAAATGAAGTCTTCGAAGGCATGGGATGGGACTGCAACCTGTTTAGACTTAGAACTATTAGAATGGTGTCAAAAATGTGTCCCTTATTGAAAACTGCATTTTAGTAGTTCTTACTGTGAAAATTTTCTCTCCTGATGAATACCTTCCTTGCCTATAAGTAAAAGAGATTACACAATTACACAACTGTGAGAATATGTTTTCTGTTGGCAGTGAAAGTAGTTGAAGCCTAGAGAGATTGCCAGTGAAATTAGAATTTATATCTGAGGTTCACAGTGTCAATTCAGTTTAGTTCAGTCGCTCAGTTATGTCCAACTCTTTGTGACCCCATCGACTACAGCATGGCAGGCTTCCCTGTCCATTACCAACTCCCAGAGTTTACTCAAACTCATGTCCATTGAGTTGGTGATGCCATCCAACAATCTCATTCTTCTCCTCCTGCGTTCAATCTCTCCAAGCATTGGGGTCTTTTCCAGTGAGTCAGTTCTTTGCATCAGGTGGCCAAAGTATTGGAGTTTCAGCTTCAGCATCAGTCCTTCCAATGACTATTCAGGACTGTTTTACTTTAGGATGGACTGGTTAGATCTCCTTGCAGTCCAAGGGACTCTCGAGAGTATTCTCCAACACCACAATTCAAAAGCTTCAATTCTTTGGCGCTCAGCTTTCTTTATAGTCCAACTCTCACATCCATACATGACCACTGGAAAAACCATAGCTTTGCCTAGATGGACCTTTGTTGGCAAAGTAATGCCTCTGCTTTTTAATATGCTGTCTAGGTTGTTCATAGTTTTCTTCCAAGGAGCAAGCATCTTTTAGTTTCATGGCTGCAGTCACCATCTGCAGTGATTTTGGAGACCCCAAAAATAAAGTCAGCCCCTGTTTCCACTGTTTCCCCATCTATTTGCCATGAAGTCACAGTGTCATCAGGAACTAAATGAGCAAGCTCCAATCCAACTGTCTCTGCTTGAAGTCAGTTATAAATAACTCCTTTTTGTGTAGTAGACATTTCTTGAAGTCTTATATTTCTAAGCTCTATTGAGTTTTTTCCTTCCTAGATATATCAGGGCTGTACACAGATAATTTATACCTTGAAGTGAAGTGAAAGTCACTCAAGTCATGTCTGATTCTTTGAGACCCCATGGACTGTAGCCTGCCAGGCTCCTCTGTCTGTGGGGATTCTCCAGGCAAGAGTACTGGAGTGGGGTAGCCATTCCCTTCTCCAGGGGATCTTCCCAACCCACTGGTCGAACTGAATTCTGCACTGCAGGCAGATTCTTTAACATCTGAGTAGCCAGGGAAGCCCAAATTTATACCTTAGTATTATTTTTTTCAGAAGCATGGGACACTTAACCAAGGACTCTGCTGATAGAACAAAATTTAAGGATGGCCTTTTTAGTGGACTTCTGTGCTTTCCTGGTCTAACCAAGGATAGACTCTATTGCCCACAACCCAGCTGTGAGAGCATTTATTTGCCACGGTGCAGCTCAAACGTTTTAATGTATAGCTCCCGCTTTGACTAATTCCACACACAATTTTAGCAATTATCTTTACCATCATCTTTGCTCGCTTCCTTCTATTATTTCCATGTTTGCCCACCATTAGATTGTAAATTCTTTTGAGGGCAATGAAGCCTTTTTCTTCCTCTTGCTTCCCTTGTTAATATGATTTCATCTACTGTTCAATTAGTAAATATTACTAGGAGAGCTCCACAACACTAGTTTGTAAGTTGAAATAATTCAGTTTCTTCACTATAAAACTGTTAATACAAAAGACAGTTTTAAGCCAGGACCACCCAGTACAGTTAACTCATTCATTATTAATCACCTAGTGAACCCCAAAGTCAGGCTAGTGAATTATTTCAGCCCAGGGTAAATTTTATATTATGGATTCTCCATGATGTCCCATGATAGAGACATGTTTATTAATTGAAAATACTCCCTATGGCTTTACTAAGCACTACAATGAGTTTACTTTGAATTTTAGGGACAATTTTTCCTACCTTAAGCAGTGAAATAAATTTGTTTTACTTATATTATGAAAGAAAAAAATGCAGTCTCTGAAAAGATTAGCTCTTTGGGGATTGCAGTATTTCAATTAATGACACTCTTTAAATCTCTTAAATCCTGTTTTTTTTTCCTCTCAAAATTCTATTATAAATTTATTCTCTTGTGCTAGTACAAGTCTAAACTAGCAAAGTAAGGAGGCAAATGGAGCCAATTATTCAGATAATTGAAGTGAAATACCTTTTCCTCATTACTGTGTATTTCAGATAAAATCTTTTTTAAAAAATCTGATTTTATATAGAATTACTCCAGTTTCCTGCCAATAATATAGGTAGTGAGATCGTATTATTTAAGTTTCTGATTCTTATAAACTTTCCAACTTTGAGCTTGGTCTATGTAGGTAAATAACTCCATTAGCAAGGCTAAAATATGTCTGGGGAATTGAGCTACATGTAAAATGTTACATTTCAGTTAAGGAGTTTAAGGCATTAGAAAGTTTACTCAAATAGATGTATTAAACTCTCCTCTCTGAAGTCTGGATCCACGTAAAAACATTAAAATGAAGAACCAAAGTAATTATCTCAATAAATAAAATCCTAAATTGATCTCTTATATGATTCCCTGGTGGCTCAGAGGGTAAAGCATCTGCCTGCAATACAGGAGATCCGGGTTCAATCCCTGGGTTGGGAAGATCCCCTGGAGAAGGAAATGGCAACCCACTCCAGTATTCTTGCCTGGAGAATCCCATGGACAGAGGAGCCTGGTGGGCTATAGTCCACGGGGTCGCAAAGAGTCGGACACGACTGAGCGACTGACTTCACTCACTTAATGCAATATATGCGATGCAATTCAAGTCTGCCCTTTACCTTGCATTTGTCATTTATATTTTATCACTTTTATCATTAAAATAACTAATTTTTTAAACCAATTTTCTTCATTTAAAACTAAGATGTGATGATCTTTTGTGGAATGATATAAAGAGATTAGCATTTGCTCCTTAGGAAAATAATTATCCAACTAATAACTGAGTTTAGAAACTACATTCCCTTTTGTAATTGCTACGATCATCCTCACATGTTAGCATCACTTTTGCTTTTAAACATTTATGAATTGTCTATTTTTCTATTTCATTATGCTATAAAACATTAATTTAAAGCAGTGAATATGACGATTTAGGGACAGCAAACTCACTGTGCAAGAAAAATAAATTTGTTGACCGTATTAAAAGGCATGCTTTAGGAAAATTTAAAAACTTAAAAATGAAAAGTAAAACTATAGGGAATTAGGACTTAAAAGACATTCCATAAAATAAGAGTGAGTAATTTAACACATCAAAATTAAGGATTTTATTCAAAAAAGGGCAGCGTTGAGAATTTGAGTAACAGGCTAGTATTGTTCCAAAAACCTATCAGGCATTGTTCTAAAACTGACAAAGATTTAAATATCTAATTGTAAGCAGGTATAACTCTTCATGAGATACATTTTACAGGTTGTTATGGACTTCAGCATGCAAACGATCTACTGTCCAAAGAGTCCACGACTAGGTATTTATCTGAGGAGAATTTCTGCTTAGCTAATTGCTACATTTTTGTGTTTTAAAAAGAATACAGAGGAAAAATTGAAGTCTATCACTATGGGACTGGATAAGTAAAAAGAAAGTAAATACAAACAAAGTGGTGTCATAAGAGAGTTACAATCAATGAACTAGACATACATGCAGCAAAATGAATAGATCATATAGTGCGGGATGAAAAAAAAGAAAAGGAACATGTGAAATTAAAGCACACACACTTACAAAACAGCATTGTGTTATTTAATGTTGACAAATTTATAACGTGATAGTAAATTCATCTATCAATTTTGCTAAGCCCTGAAACCTAGCCAAACACCTCTCCAGATGTTGTCTGAAAGTATTTTTTAGATGTGATTCACATTTAAATCAGAGGATTTTGAATAAAACATTAATTTTCATAATGTGGTTGGGCCTCATCCAATCAGTTGAAGGTCTTAAGAGGAAAGACTGAGGTCCTCCAAGAAGAAGGAATTCCACTTTCAGACTGCCTTCAGACTCAAACACCAACACTTACCTGGGTTTCCAGCTTACTGAACTCCCCTACAGATTTCAGACTTCCCAGGTCCCACACTGTGTGAATAAACTTCTTAAATAAAACTCCTTCCAGTATATTTATACATCCTGTTGGACACATTCCTCTGGAGAACTCTAATACATCTAATACTATTGATAAAGGAGAAAGGAGAAGAGCTAATTACTTTTCAATATTAGGAAAGAAACAGACGCTATCACTACAGACTTCTGGTATCCAAAGGATAATAAGGAAATACTATAAATAAGACAATAAGGAGTTCATGATCTGAGCCACAATCAGCCTGCGGTCTTGTTTTTGCTGACTGTATAGAGCTTCTCCATCTTTGGCTGCAAAAAATATAATCAATCTGATTTCAGTGTTGACCATCTGGTGATGTCTATGTGTAGAGTCTTCTCTTGTGTTGTTGGAAGAGGGTGTTTGCTATGACCAGTGCATTCTCTTGGCAAAACTCTATTAGCCTTGCCCTGCTTCTGTACTCCAGGGCCAAATTTGCCTGTAACTCCAGATGTTTCTTGACTTCCTACTTTTGCATTCCAGTCCCTACAATGAAAAGGACATCTTTTTTGGGTATTAGTTCTAAAAGTTCTTATAAGTCTTCATAGAACCGTTCAACTTCAGCTTCTTCAGCATTACTGGTTGGGGCATAGACTTGGATTACCGTGATATTGAATGGTTTGCCTTGGAAACGAATAGAGATCACTCTGTCGTTTTTGAGATTGCATCTAAGTACTGCATTTCAGACTCTTTTGTTAACCATGATGGCTACTCCATTTCTCCTAAGGGATCCTGCACACAGTAGTAGATATAATGGTCATCTGAGTTAAATTCACCCATTCCAGTCCATTTTAGTTCGCTGATTCCCAGAATGTCGACATTCACTCTTGCCATCTCCTGTTTGACCACTTCCAATTTGCCTTGATTCATGGACCTGACATTCCAGGTTCCTATGCAATATCGCTCTTTACAGCATCGGACCTTGCTTCTATCACAAGTCATATCTACAACTGGGTATTATTTTTGCTTTGACTCCATCCCTTCATTCTTCTGGAGTTATTTGACCACTGATCTCCAGTAGCATATTGGGCACTTAAACGACCTGGGGAGTTCCTCTTTCAGTATCCTATCAATTTGCCTTTTCATACTGTTCATGGGGTTCTCAAGGCAAGAACACTGAAGTGGTTTACCATTCCCTTCTCCAGTGGACCACATTCTGTCAGACCTCTCCACCATGACCGGCCTGTCTTGGGTGGCCCCACACAGCATGGCTTAATTTCATTGAGTTAGATAGGCTATTGTCCATATGATCAGATTGGCTAGTTTTCTGTGATTATGATTTCAGTGTGTCTGCCCTCTGATGCTCTCTCGCAACACCTACCTCCTTATCTGGGTTGCAGTCACTGCTCCTTATCTTAGACGAGGGGTGTCTCCTCACAGCCGCCCCTCCTGACCTTGAACGTGGAGTAGTCCCTCTTGGACCTCCTGTGCCCGTGCAGCCACCGCTCCTTGGAAGTGGGGTTGCTCCTCTCCACAGCTCCTGCCCCGACTCAGCCTGGTGCTCTCGGTCGCTGCCCATGACCTTGGGCAAGGGGTTGCTTCTCTCAGCCACGCAGCTCCTTATTGCCAAATTCAGACTTAAATTGAAGAAAGTAGGGAAAACCACTGGACCATTCAGGTATGACCTAAATCAAATCCCTTATGATTATACAGTGGAAGTGAGAAATAGATTTAAGGGACTAGATCTGATAGACAGAGTGCCTGATGAACTATGGATGGAGGTTCCTTACATTGTACAGGAGACAGGGATCAAGACCATCCCCAAGAAAAAGAAATGCAAAAAAGCAAACTGGCTGTCTGAAGGGGACTTACAAATAGCTGTGAAAAGAAGAGAAGCGAAAAGCAAAAGAGAAAAGGGAAGATATAAGCATCTGAATGCAGAGTTCCAAAGAATAGCAAGAAGAGATAAGAAAGCCTTCCACAGTGATCAATGCAAAGAAATAGAGGAAAACAACAGAATGGGAAAGACTAGAAATCTCTTCAAGAAAATTAGAGATACCACGGGAACATTTCATGGAAAGATGGGCTCGATAAAGGACAGAAATGGTATGGACCCAAGAGAAGCAGAAGATATTAAGTAGAGGTGGCAAGAATAAACAGAAGAACTGTACAAAAAAGATCTTCACGACCCAGATAATCATGATGATGTGATCACTCACCTGGTGCCAGACATCCTGGAATGTGAAGTCAAGTGGGCCTTAGAAAGCATCACTACGAACAAAGCTAGTGGAGGTGATGGAATTCCAGTTGAGCTATTTCAAATCCTGAAAGATGATGCTGTGAAAGTGCTGCACTCAATATGCCAACAAATTTGGAAAACTCAGCAGTGGCCACAGGACAGGAAAAGGTCAGTTTTCATTCCAATCCCAAAGAAAGGCAATCCCAAAGAATGCTCAAACTACTGCACAATTGCACTCATCTCACATGCTAGTAAAGTAATGGTCAAAATTCTCCAAGCCAGGCTTCAGCAATACGTTGAACCATGAACTTCCACATGTTTAAGCTGGTTTTAGAAAAGGCAGAATAACCAGAGATCAAATTGCCAACATCCACTGGATCATGGAAAAGCAAGAGAATTCCAGAAAAACATCTACTTCTGCTTTATTGACTATGCCAAAGCTTTTGACTGTGTGGATCACAATAAACTGTGGAAAATTCTTTAAGAGATGGGAATACCAGACCACCTAACCTGCCTCTTGAGAACTCTGTATGCAGGTCAGGAAGCAACAGCTAGAACTGGACATGGAACAACAGACTGGTTCCCAATAGGAAAAGGAGTACATCAAGGCTGTATATTGTCACTCTGCTTATTTAACTTCTATGCAGAGTACATCATGAGAAACACTGGACTGGAAGAAGCACAAGCTGGAATCAAGATTGCCGGGAGAAATATCAATAACCTCAGCTATGCAGATGACACTACTTTTATGGCAGAAACTGAAGAGGAACTAAAAGCCTCTTGTTGAAAGTGAAGGAGGAAAGTGAAAAACTTGTCTTAAAGCTCAACATTCAGAAAACGAAGATCATGGCATCCTGTCCCATCACTTCATGGGAAATAGATGGGGAAACAGTGTTAGACTTTATTTTTGGGGGCTCCAAAATCACTGCAGATGGTGATTGCAGCCATGAAATTAAAATATGCTTACTCCTTGGAAGGAAAGATATGACTTACCTAGATAGCATATTCAAAAGCAGAGACACTACTTTGCCAACAAAGGTCCGTCTAGTCAAGGCTATGTTTTTTCCTGTGGTCATGTATGGATGTGAGAGTTGGACTGTGAAGAAGGCTGAGCACTGGAGAATTGATGCTTTTGAGCTGTGGCGTTGGAGAAGACTCTTGAGAGTCCCTTGGACTGCAAGGAGATCCAACCAGTCCATTCTAAAGGAGATCAGTCCTGGGTGTTTATTGGAAGGACTGCTGCTAAAGCTAAAACTTCAATACTTTGGCCACCTCATGTGAAGAGTTGACTCATTGGAAAAGACCCTGATGCTGGGAGGGATTGGGGGCAGGAGGAGAAGGGGACGACAGAGGATGAGATGGCTGGAATACATTGCTGACTCAATGGACATGAGTTTGAGTAAACTCTGGGAGTTGGTGATGGACAGGGAGGCCTGGCGTGCTGCGATTCATGGGGTCTCAAAGAGTCAGACACGACTGAGCAACTAAACTGAACTGATAAATAAGACACACATAAATTTCGTAACATAGATAAAATAGGCTAGGTCCTTGAAATGTAAGACCTATCACAACTGACCCAATATGAATTGAATAAGTATCATTTGTATAACTCTAAAACTATCAAGTTAATTGAATTCATAATTTTAAAACTCATGAAAAAGAAATCTCCAGGCCAAGATGATTTCATGAGACAAATCTACCAAAAACTTAAAGAAGAATTAACATTAATCCTACACATTGTTTCCAGAATATAGAAGAGGAGGGAACACTTCCAGATTCATATTATGAAGCCAGTATTACTCTGATCATGTGGCTATAAAGGATAGCATGAAGGAGCTATCCATAGTGATGGCATTGTCCTTTATCTTGACTTTGATTGTGGTTACAGCAATCTTTACATGTTGTAAAATGGCATAGAACTATACATACAAATTTTTCAAATATTAGTTTCCCTGTTTTGATATTACATAAAAGTTATATAGTCTACAGGGGAAACTGCATGAATGGGTATTTTACACTATCTTTACAGGTTCCTGTGAAAGTTATTGTTTCAAACTAAAAATTAGAAGAAAATCCTAAAACTTAATAAGCTATTTCATATAAGCAAGGTGAAAAGAAAGCCCTTGAAAAGGGAGAAAATAATAACAAATGGAACAACTGACAGAAAAAATTAATCTCCAAAATAAAAAAGCAGCCCAGATAGCTCAATACCAGAAAAATGAACAACCAAATTAAAAAGTGAGCAAAGGACCTAAACAGACATTTCTCTAGAGAAGACATACAGATGTCTAATAGACACATGAAGCTCAGCATCACTCAGTATTAGAGAAATGCAAATCAAAACCAGAATGAGGTATCATTTCTCAATGATCAGAATGGCCATCATCAAAATGTCTACAAACAATGATGCTGAAGAGGGTTTGGAGAAAGGGAGCCCTCTTACACTGTTGGTGGGATTGCAAACTGGTAAAGCTACTGTGGAGAACAGTGTGGAGATTCTTTAAAAACTGGAAATAGAGCTGCCAAATGACCCAGCAATCCCACTTCTGGTCATACACCCCGAGGAAACCAGAAATGAAAGAGACACATGTAACCAATGTTCATTGTAGCACTACTTGCAATAGCTAAGACATGGAAGTAACCTAGACATCCATCAGCAGATGAACGGATAGAAGTTGTGGTACATATCCACAATGGAGTATTACTCAGCTCTAAAAACGAGCACATTTGAGTCAGTTCTAATGAGGTGAATGAACATGGGGCCTCTTATACAGAGTGAAGTAAGTCAGAAATAGAAAGACAGATACTGTATATTAGTGCACATCAGTAGAATTTGAAAAGATGGTACCAATGATCCTACATGCAGGGCAGCAAAGGAAACACAGATGTAAAGAACAAACTTTTGGATTCAGTGGGAGAAGGCGAGGGTGGGATGATTTGAGAGAATAGCACTGAACCACGTACACTATCATATGTGAAATAGATGACCAGTGCTGGTTGAACACAAAAAGCAGGGCACCCACAGCCGGTGCTCTGTGACAACCCAGAGAGGGATGGGGTGGGGAGAGAGGTGGGATGGGGTTCAGAATGAGGGGAGACACATGCATACCTGTATGATTCATGCTGGCAAAAACAACACTATGTTGCCAAGTAATTATTCTCCAATTAAAACACATTAATTATTTAAAAAATAAAATATTAGTATATAAAATAAAATTTGGCTCATTTGTAATATGATTAGGAAACTAGAATTACCTAGGATTGCATGTCTTTGAATCCTGTGAAATATAATGACAACTCTAGGAAGCAGGATGAAAGTAAAACTTGCAAAAGCATTTAACGTGGTGCCTGATTGATTGTATGTGCATACCAAGATGTTAAGCAATCTTAATAGTTTATAAGAACCAGTCTGTTGTTCCATGTCCAGTTAGTTTTAACTGTTGCTTCCTGACCTGCATACAGATTTCTCAGGAGGCACTTCAGGTGGTCTGGTATTCCCATGTCTTGAAAAATTTCCCACAGTTTGTTGTGATCCACACAGTCAAAAGCTTTGGAGTAGTCAATAAAGCAGAAGTAATGTTTTCCTGGAACTCTCTTGCTTTTTCAATGATCCAGTGGATGTTGGCAATTTAATCTCTGGTTCCTCTGCCTTTTCTAAATCCAGATTGAACATCTGGAAGTTCATGATTCACTGTTGAAGTCTGGCTTGGAGAATTTTGAGCATTACTTTGCTGGTGTGTGAGATGAGTGCAATTGTGTGGTCGTTTGAACATTCTTTGGCATTGCCTTTCTTTGGGATTGGAATGAAAACTGACCTTTTCCAGTCCTGTGGCCACTGCTGAGTTTTCCAAATTTGTTGACATACTAGCGCAGCACTTTCACAGCACCATCTTTTAGAATTTGAAATAGCTCACCTGGAATTCCATCACCTCCCCTAACTTTGTTAGTAGTGATGCTTCCTGAGGCCCACTTGACTTCACATTCCAGGATGTCTGGCTCTAGATGAGTGATCACACCATCGTGGTTATCTGGGTCATGAATTTCTTTCTTGTTTAGTTCTTCTGTTTATTCTTGCCACCTCTTCTTAATATCTTCTGTGTCTGTTGGGTCCATACCATTTCTGTCCTTTATTATGCCCATTTTTACATGAAATATTCCCTTGGTCTCTCTCATTTTCTTGAAGAGATCTCAAGTCTTTCCCATTCTATTGTTTTCCTCTATTTCTTTGCATTGATTACTTAGGAGGGCTTTCTTATCTCTCCTTGCTATTCTTTGGAACTCTGCATTCAGATGCTTGTATCTTTCCTTTTTTCCTTTGCTGTTAGGTTGTCTTCTTTTCTCAGCTATTTGTAAGGCTTCTGCAGAAAACCATTTGCCTTTTTGCATTTCATTTTGTTGGGGATGGTCTTGATCACTGCCTCCTGCACAATGTCACAAACCTCTGTCCAAAGTTCTTCAGGCACTCTGTCTATCAGATCTAATCTCTTGAATCTGTTTGTAACTTCCACGGTGTAATCATAAGGGATTTGATTTAGCTCATACCTGAATAATCTAGTGGTTTTCCCTACTTTCTTCAATTTAACTCTGAATTTTGGAATAAAGAGTTCATGATCTGAGCCACAGTCAGCTCCTTGTCTTGTTTTTGCTGACTATGCATAGCTTCCCCATCTTTGGCTGCAAAGAATATAATCAGTCTGATTTTGGTATTGACCATCTGGTGATGTCCATGTGTAGAGTCTTCTTTTTTGTTGTTGGAAGAGGATGTTTGCTATGACCAGAGTGTTCTCTTGGCAAAATTCTGTTAGCATTTTTCCTGCTTCATTTTGTACTCTGAATCAGGAAAGGAGTATGTCAAGGCTGTATGTTGTCCCCCTACTCATTTAACTTATATGTAGAGTACATCATGCAGAATGCTGGACTGGATGAAGCACAAGCTGGAATCAAGATTGCTGGGAGAAATATCAGTAACCTTAGGTATGCAGAGGATACCACCTTTATGGCAGAAAGTGAAGAACAACTAAGGAGCCTCTTGATGAAAGTGAAAGAGGAGAGTGAAAAAGTTGGCTGAAAACTCAACATTCGGAAAACTAAGATCATGGCATCTAGTCCCATCACTTCATGGCAACTAGTTGGGGAAACAGTGACAGGCTTTATTTTCTTGGCCTCCAAAATCACTGCAGATAGTGACTGCAGCCATGAATTTAAAAAACACATGCTCCTTGGAAGAAAAACTATGACCAACTTTGAAAGCATATTAAGCAGAGACATTACTTTGCCAGAAAGGTCCATCTAGACAAAGCTATTGTTTTTTCCAGTAGTCATGTAAGGATGTGAGAGTCAGACTATAAAGGAAGCTGAGCACCAAAGAATTGATGCTTTTGAACTGTGGTGTTAGAAAAGACTCCTGAGAGTCCCTTGGACTGCAAGGACATTAAACCAGTCAATCCTAAAGGAGATCAGTCCTGAGTATTCACTGGAAAGACTGATGATGAAGCTGAAACTCCAATACTTTGGCCACCTGATGTGAAGAACTGACTCATTTGAAAAGACCCTGATGCTGGGAAAGATTGAAGGTGGTAGGAGAAAGGGACGATAGAGGGTGAAATGGTTGAATGGCATCACCGGGTTGATGAACATGAGTTTGAGTAAGCTCTGGGAGTTGGTGATGGATAGGGAAGCCTGGCATGTTGCAGTCTAACAAAAATAACTCAGGGAATTTACAAAATAAAAAGTAATGGGCAAGGTTTCCCTGGCATATATATGACTGACTTAACTTTCTTGTTAATCTTTGAGTGATATATTCTCTTATCAAAACATTATCCGGTTGTACTGTCACCTTGCTTTGACCACTGGACACTCCTCAAACTAATCTTCCCCATTGTCTACTGCTTCTTAAAATGATGGACATAAAAATTTTTATCAATTGTTGTGTACTGTAGGTATTATCTACCTAAAAGTATGTTATTTTCTTATTTTGCTTAAGCTCAGAGCAGCTCCAAGATGTAAGAATGATAATTACATATGTGTGGAAATCTTTAGTAAAGAAATGAAAAGAACTAATAAACATATGGCTAGTGAGAGATTTTTTTTTTTTTTTTTGCAGGCAGGCTAAGTGTGATTTTATGTCTATAGTCTAGAGAAGGAATAATAGTACGTGTAATCATCCTTATAGGGCTTCCCAAGGCTCTAGCGGTAAAGAATCTGCCTCCAATGCAGGAGATGTGGGTTCGGTCCCTGGGTGGGGAAGATTGCCTGGAGGAGGAAATGGCACCCCACTCCAGTATTCTTGCGTGGAGAATTCCATGGTCACAGGAGCCTCGTGGGCTATAGTCCATGGGGTTGCAAAGAGTAGGACACGACTGAGCGACTGAACACTAAAGGTCCTTAAACAAGGAAGGGCTGCGCCTCTGGAACTGGTTAATCTACAGTTTGTTCCGATACTCCCACAAGTTCTTAGGACTAGAGCACACAATTATGCCGTCACAGTTATAGAAAAACTGACATTCTGTTGCAATAACAAACTGATGATATAACATCTTAATGTGTTCCTGACATAAAAAATATTATAATGTCATCCATCCTTTCATGCTCAGAAATTTTAAGTGTCAAATGCAATTTTGGTCCAAACATTTTAAACACATGTTGAACTGGAAATCCATAAAAATGTTAAAATTAGAAAAACACCATCTATGTGAATGAAAAACGGAGGTAGTACTCTGTACTTCATAAAGAGGAGGATAAGCGGAGGTCCTCTCCTGCATTCATGGAGAAAACCGGTGACAATTACTTGACTGGAGAAGCAAAGGGCATGGAGCCTATAGGTGCAATATTTGAAACCGTCACCTCTGGAGATTTGAGCAAAGAAGGAGTCTGAAATTCGGTCTTCCTTTAGGCGAAGCACTGCTGTCAGATCATTTCTTAAGTTTTCTTTCAGAATTATGACTTTTTAAAAAATGGACTGAACTGAGGTTTCATAATATGCACCATTACTTTAATTAAAACAGAAAATCCCTGTGTGTCTCTAGGAACTGCCCTGTTTGACTTCATCTCTTTCATAATCTTAATTACCTTTTTAATTAAAGAATTACCTTAATGATCAGTTTTAAGATAGTTGAAACTTGGTGTTAGAGTGCTTAACTTGAACTTGTTAGGAAAAGTCAGGGTCCAAGGTTAGGTTAGACAATGTGGTACATTTTTCTTTCGGGTTTCCAGGTATAATTTTGTTGTTGGATCTCAGGACACACATGTACATTGTTCTGTCCCTATCCAATCTACTGATGGCCGCATAGTTGATTAAAGAGAAGTCCCAAGTAAAAGAATATTGCTTCACAAATGTGTGGAAGAAGTTTTTTATTCACTTGCTGAAGATTGAGGCTAAGTTGGTGTTTGTGAAGTGAAAGTCACTCAGTCATGTCCGACTTTTTGTGACCCCATGGGCTATACAGTCTATGGGATTCTCCAGGCCATAATACTGGAGTGGATAGCCTTTCCCTTCCTCAGGGCATCTTCCCAACCCAGGGATCGAACCCAGGTCTCCTGTATCACAGACTAATTTTTTACCAGCTGGGCCACCAGGGAAGCCCAAGAATACTGAAGTGGGTAGCCTATCCCTTCTCCAGCGGATCTTCTGGAGCCAGGAATCGAACCAGGGGCTTCTACCTTGCAGGCAGATTCTTTACCAACTAGGCTACTAGGAAAGCCCACTGCTATTTAAATCATTAATTTTATCAATTTTAAAAGTGTTCTTTTACCACAAACATAAGCTTAGCATGTGAACAAGTTTTGTTGTTGCTATTGTTAAAAGTATGATCAAGTGTATACTGCTGAAGAAACCTTAAAACTAGATTCTTGAAAATCCAACTACTGCAAATAAAAACTATATATAGAGAAATAGGTGGAAAGATTTACTCAGTATTACAGAGTCAAAAATTCCAAGGGAATTTCTAATTTTTCTGGTAGTGTAAATGTTATTTAGGAAGCAAAGCTATATTGGTTTTTAGAATATAAGCAAAAGACTGTGAGATATTGGAAAGAGCACAAATTTAATGTCAAGAAAACCAGAATCAAATCTCAGATCTGCTTGTATTAATGGACAAGTCAATCTCTCCTTGTCTCATTTTCCCTATTCGTAAACTTGAAATAATACCCATTTATGATAAAATATATTATTAAGTCTCACTACTGAATGGCTCTTGCTTTCACTGGGTAAGAAGGAGGTTTTAAGACTTGTATTTATCCTATATTTTTCCTTACTTAAATGTGAATAGTTGTCTTACAACAACAACAAAAAGTGGGAATATGCCTTAATATAACATTAGGTGTGGTCTTCAGCACTGGTCACTGTTAATATATCAATCACTGAAAATTTTCTAAGTTTCAGGCTGCTCTATAGATAAGCTAATACCTGCAAGCTCTCACATGGACCTGTATTTGCACACAGATGCACCCACCTCTCAAAGTAATGATTTTCTAACAAAGTATTGTTTATATGTTTCATACAAATTGGTTTGAAGTGTTGCTTAGACAATCTTATTATATTTAGGAATAAAAACTTCCATCAAGAAATTGTACAAAAGAAAATGGACACACCAGCTGGGTAAATCTATCATTTGCAGCAGGGTGGGGTGCTGGGGGGGACTTTTAATTAGTTGAGTGAATGCAGTTAGCTGAACACAGAAAGCACAGCCTTAGTCATATTAAAATGTGCCTAATTTTCTGTGAAAAAGTCCCATCTGAACAGGCCTGACCACAGTCAATCATACTAAAAGCCACTGGTGCTTAATTTGATTTACCAATATAAAATGCAAATTAGGTTATTAAGTGGAGTGGCAGACTGAGTAGGGCCCCTTTCAAACCATCAAGTTAAATGCAAGCAGACAGCAAACTGGCTGTGCAAAGAAAATTTTAGCATATTCGTTTGATTAGTGCTACAAAAATTTAATTAGGTTGGCTAATTACTTGACAAATTGCTCTACACAGGAGAAAAGGCAGAGGAGGTTTTTTTTCCCCCCTTTTTCATTGCAAATATCCTGTGTGTCTTTTAGTCCAAATGCTATCTGCCAATTTGCAAAAGCATTATTAAATGAATGGAAGATGGTCCCCAACAATAGTAAATCATATAATGCTCATAATTAGACAACACCCACACAACTATATCCATATGTCCATACTCCCTCATGACTGAAAATATTTAACACAGTATTTCCACATAACTACTGTCAAAACAGATTATTACAAATCAGTCACTTGTTCTGAAGAAAGAAAATATTGTGCACAATATAGAAAAGAGACATTTGTGAAATTTCTACCTCCCAGAGGAGGTTGTTTGGTAACTATTAAATGAAATAATGGTGACATGCTAAGTTTTATCACCACAGAATGGACCCATCAGGCAAAACACGGCAGATTGAGGCCAAGGCTGCAACAGAGTGCAGAAAATTGTCTCCTCCTGATATTCTCATAATTTAAACTATTAACTAATTCCCAGTTAAAATGTACTAGCACAGAACAATTTTTTTTTTTTTGGAAACTATATTAGTCTTTGTTCATCCCTCCATCTTTCCCTGGTCACTACATAAGAAATATACTTCAAACACTCATTTTTAGGAAAAGCTTGCAATTTGTATAACCACAGAATGAAAGAAGAATTTCAGCCCAAGTCAATATTTTATTAAAAAATTTAGAATGAACTTAAGTAAAAAAAAAAATGTCTTTTTTCATTCAAAGGAAAATTTGCTTTCCCTAGAGAATGTACATGTTTATAACAATATTCAAGAAAACAGCACAGGAGATTTCATAAAAGATTCCCAATTATTTTCAAGTACTTTATTTGATTTTCATTGATTTTCTACAGAATTAGTAAGCCTGCTCTAACTCAATCATCATGATTTTACACATAGATAACCATTTTTCCTGTTCAAGTGGAAAAAGTAGGTATCATATTTTATAAACATAAGGCTTAGGAGTTAGTAACTAGATACTATATTTAATCTGTTCTAAAGTAACATTTTAGAAAACCACAAATGACAGGAAATGAATTTTGTAATTACCATATTCTAATTTAAGTTTAGAACATAAATATAAGTTCATTGCACAGTGCAGATGCAGCAAGCTTATTATTTTATGTAACACCTTTATTGTTACTACCATTTTACCGTCACTTACCATGTTTACTCTTTAGATTTACAATTATTGCCAAAGGAAGTATAGATTACCTGTAGGATATGGATTATGTAGACAATGTTTCTAATATAGAATAAAGTTCTGGAGTAAAGTTGTGTCCTCCAGAGCAATCATCTGACCATAAGTTGCTGACATTACATTTATAAATTATAAGGGTGTCATTTTTGATAAAGCCTCCATCTTCATATGTGAAGGTAGATTCTACAAAACATTAAGATAGAAAGCATAAAATTTAGTGGCAGATCAATTTTTGTAATAATCCTTGAAGTTTTTTAATTCAAGATTTGGACTGATTTTCTTTACTCTTTCCCTTTATAATATTTATTTTTTAATTTGATAAGGTGACTGATATTTTAAAAAATGTGAGATGTGATCTAATAAAAGAGTTGAAGTCTGTGATATTTTATAAAGAGTATGGGTATAAAATAGTAAAGTTAGTGACACAAATATATGTTGTGTTACTATTGAATGTGCTTAATTTTGAATGTGAATGTATAATGCTAACTGTACTTGACCGTCTAATGGATTTTGGCATATGAATTGCAGAAGAGGTGATCATCTTTTTGATTATAGTTTTTAATGTGATGCTTGGAACAAATTACATGCATGTATAATAATAGTTGTTATCTTCTATTGAGCCCTGATCATATGAAGGCACAGTTTGATGTTTACAGATGTTTCATTATTTAATTCTTCTAATAAACATAATATATAAGTACCATTGTTGCCATTTTACAGATGATGAGATTGAGGCTAAGTAGTTTAAGGATCTCAAATTAAAGAACTAGCAACTGATAAACTCAGAATTTAAACTGAAATCTGCCTGAATTATAACATCAAGTTCTTTCCGTAAGCCAAGAGTAGTTTTTCAACACATATTTTTTTATCTGATTTTATCTATGTCTGTATATACACATGTTATATGTGATGTTGATGAAAAATAATGTTGATGTTTGTGAATAATTTGAGGTTTATGAAGCTACTGTGATTTGCACACATGAAGTTCGTATATTTCACAACTGCATATCAACTATGGTAATTCAGGTTGACAAGAAGCTTTGGAAACAATATATCCTTTAAAGTTGTGTAAAGTTGGAGATAGTAGAAGAAACACACAAAAAGAAGATAGGTTCAGGATTGGATTAGAAAAAAGTGAAGGTTCCATCATATGAGACGAATGTTTTGGGGAGGAATACACCAGGGCATAGAGACTTAAAGTCATGGAGTTTAAAATCAACTTTAGTCTATTTAAAGGCTTCCTTTTCTTCCAATACTGCTATGCTGTGAATAAAAAAAAAATCCTGGTTCCAGATAGGATATATTTTTTTTCCTCATCAACATTTAAGAGTTTAAATTTAAGAAGGCTATTTAAGACACAATCTTATCTATGAGTAGCAAAGAGATTAGTTTCTGAATGCTTTTCTACATGTTATTGATATTCCTGAGTATTTTTCTTCAAATATTTGATAGCTACTAAATAATTTTTCAATAGACATATCAATTCTCTTGAGGTAGAGTTGGATTAATGGTAAAAATTCCAATAATATTTCAATTTGAAAATATTTCTTCAGATTTTGCACTAATTGATAAAATAGATGAATCTAGGATACACCGGGTTGTTATTACTAATTCACTACATTTTAGAATACATCGTACTATGAACTGAAAAGTGAAAGTGTTAGTTGCTCATTCATATCTGACTCTTTGTGACCGCATGGACTGTGGCCTACCAGACTCCTCTGTCTATAGGATTCTCTAGGCAAGAGTACTGGCGTGGGTAGCCATTCCCTTTTCCAGGGAATCTTCCCAACCTAGGGATCAAACCCAGGTCTCCTTCATTGCAGGCAGATTCTTCACTGTCTAGCCACCAGGGAAGCCCCATACTATGAACTGCATGGTGTTAATTCAATCATTGATATATAATAAATAATAATTCCTTCAATAACAAACTCATATTGATAACCTAGAAGAAAAACCTATTCATTTAAGTTGAAACTTAGGCGAGACAGACCATGCAAAATTTTAGAATTAAAACAATGACAGTATTTTGGATCAAATCATTTCTTAGTGTCTACTTGTCTTAGTCAAATGCCTTGACTTTGTCAAAGAAAACAAATGACCTGTTATATGGAGATTTCCTGTTATAATGAAGAGAGACTAGCAAAGAGTTAACAATATCATCTGAAGGGTCCAAGGAGCACTTCCTCTCCCACTCTGGGAACTTTGTTCATGTAAAGTGAACATTTGTGTTTCGATGTTTTTCTGTGTTCACAAAGGAGAAGTTCAACCTATGACCTATAGTTTCTTGTTACCATGTATTATTCATATTACCTGTGATACAAAATACAAATGTAAAAGCTTCCATGTAGCTAGAGTAATAGATGAATATATTTATTAAGTTGAGAAGATATCAGGGGAAAAAATCATTATCTTATCTGGTTATTCACAACCAGAAAAAAAAATTCCCTGATATTTAAACATGTAAATAAAAGGAAAAATAATTGTGCTAGGTAAAGGCAAAATTTAAATGTCACAAAAAGACAATACATCTAGGATTAATTTATCTGCATTAATGAATTTTAAAAAGTACTCCGATGAGGCAGAAAAATACTATGAAGAAGTAACACAATTCAACTTCAAATATTTGAGGTTTGAAAATTTTCACCTCTTATCACATAAAGTTAGAAAGGATGCTATTTATTATTTATTTGCAGAAGAATTCATAGTTCATTGTATGATAAGGGACTATCTCTATCTCAATATTTGTGTAAAATTATACAATTATTTTGCATATGGTGGAGTAGGTTAGGCAGTATGCAGGTGAGTGGTAGCTAAAGCGTAGAAACAAAGACAGTTAGTTCTCAGGTCCTTTAGCTGTTTGGCTTAAAATAGTTTTCTGTATCAGGGAACTTTATTTTAACGCTTTGACTTAATTTAAAGAAACCTGAACTTTGTACAATAAAAGCCATGTGATTCACAGAAGTTCTTTGTTAAGTAGGCAATAACTATGCTTGAGCTGTGAATTTCTGCGGTGGCTTTTCCATTTGGCATTGCTAATCAGGGCTAGACAAGCAGGTATAATAATAACAAAGAAAACTAAGCAATCTAATCACATGGACCACAGCCTTATCTAACTCAGTGAAACTATGAGCCATGCTCGTAGGGTCACTCAAGACGGATGGGTCTTGGTGGAGAGTTCTGATGAAATGTGGTCCACTGGAGAAGAGAATGGCAAACCACTTCAGTATTCCTGCCATTAAGAACCCCATGATCAATAAGAAAAGGCAAAAAGATAGGATACTGAAAGATGAATTCCCCAGGTCAGTAGGTGCCCAATATGCTACTGGAGATCAGTGGAGAAATAACTCCAGAAAGAATGAAGAGACAGAGCCAAAGCAAAAACAACACCCAGTTGTGGATGTAACTGGTGATGAAAGCAAGGTCTGATGTTGTAAAGAGCAATATTGCATAGGAATTAGGCCCATGAATCAAGGCAAATTGGAACTGGTCAAACAGGAGAGAGTAGGAGTGAACATTAACATTTTAGGAATCAGTGAACTAAAATGGACTGGAATGGGTGAATTTATCTTAGATGATCATTATATCTACTACTGTGGGCAAGAATCCCTTAGAAGAAATGGAGTAGCCATTATAGTCAACAAGAGTCTGAAATGGAGTATTAGATGCAATCTCAAAAACGACAGAATGATCTCTGTTCGTTTCCAAGGCAAAACATTCAACATCAGGGTAATCGGGATCTATGCCATGACCAGTAATGCTGAAGAAGCTGAAGCTGAATGGTTCTATGAAGACCTACAAGATGTTTTAGAACTAACACCCCCAAAAGATGTCCTTTTCATTATAGGGGACTAGAATGCAAAAGTAGGAAGTCAAGAAACACTTGGAGTAACAGGCAAATTTGGCCTTGGAGTACAGAATGAAGCAGGGCAAAGGCTAAAAGAGTTCTGCTGAGAGAATCCACTGGTCATAGCAAACACCCTCTTCCAACAAAACAAGAGGAGACTCTACACATGGACATCACCAGATGGTCAACACTAAAATCAGATTGATTATACTCTTTGCAGCCAAAGGTGGAGAAACTATATAGTCAGCAAAAACAAGACAAGAAGCTGACTGTGGCTCAGGTCATGAACTCCTTATTGCAAAATTCAGACTTAAATTGAATAAAGTAGGGAAAATCACGAGACCATTCAGGTATGACCTAAATCAAATCCCTAACGATTATACAATAGAAGTGAGAAATAGATTTAAGGGACTAGATCTGATAGAAAGAGTGCCTGATGAACTATGGATGAAGGTTCATGACATTGTACAGAAGACAGGAAGCAAGACCATCCCAAGAAAAAGAAATGCAAAAAGGCTGTCTGGGGAGGCCTTACAAATAGCTGAGAAAAAAAGAGAAGACAAAAGCAAAGGAGAAAAGGAAAGATATACCCATTTGAATACAGAGTTCCAAAGAATAGCAAGGAGAGATAAGAAAAACTTCCTCAAAGATCAGTGCAAAGAAAGAGAGGAAAACAATAGAATGGGAAAGACTTGAGATCTCTTCAAGAAAATTAGAGATACCAAATGGAACATTTCATGCAAAGATGGGCTCAATAAAGGACAGAAATGGTATGGACCTAACAGAAGCAGAAGATATTAAGAAGAGATGGCAAGAATAAACAGAAGAACTGTACTAAAAAGATCTTCACAACTCGAATAATCATGACAGTGTGTTCACTCCCCTGGTGCCAGACATCCTGGAATGTGAAGTCAAGTGGGCCTTAGAAACCATCACTATGAACAAAGCTAGTGGAGGCGATGGAATTCCAGTTGAGCTATATCAAATCCTAAAAGATGATGCTGTGGAAGTGCTGCACTCAATATGCCAGCAAATTTGGAAAACTCAGCAGTGGCCACAGGACTGGAAAAGGTCAGTTTTCATTCCAATCCCTAAGAAAGGCAATGCCAAAGAATGCTCAAACTACCGCACAATTGCACTCATCTCACACATTAGCAAAGTAATGCTGAAAATTTTCCAAGCCAGGCTTCAAAATACATAAATCGTGAACTTCCAAATGTTCAAGCTGGTTTTAGAAAAGGCAGAGGACCCAGAGATCAAATTGCCAACATATGCTGGATCATCGAAAAAGCAAGAGAGTTCCAGAAAACCATCTATTTCTGCTTTATTGACTATGCCAAAGCCTTTGATTGTGTGAATTACAATAAACTGTGGAAAATTCTTTAAGAGATGGGAATACTGGACCACCTGATCTGCCTTTTGAGAAATCTGTATGCAGGTCAGGAAGCACCAGTTAGAACTGGACATGGAACAACAGACTGGTTCCAAATAGGAAAAGGAGTACATCTAGGCTGTATATTGTCACACTGCTTATTTAACTTACATGCAAAGTACATCATGAGAAATGCTGGACTGGATGAAGCACAAGCTGGAATCAAGATCACTGGGAGAAATATCAATAACCTCAGACATGCAGATGACATCATCTTTATGGCAGAAAGTAAAGAAGAACTAAAGAGCCTCTTGATGAAAATAAAAGAGGAGAGTGAAAAAGTTGGCTTAAAGCTCAACATTCAGAAAACAAAGATCATGGCATCTGGTCCTGTCACTTCATGGCAAATAGATGGAGAAATAGTGGAAAAAGTGGCAGACTTTTTATTTTCTTGGGCTCCAAAATCTCCGCAGATAGTGACTGCAGCCATGAAATTAAGGGATGCTTGCTCTTTTGAAGAAAAACTATGACCAACTTAGAATATAAAAAGCAGAGACATTACTTTGTCAACAAAGGTTCATCTAGTCAAGGCTATGGTTTTTCCAGTAGTTATTTATGGATGTGAACATTGGGCTATAAAGAAGGCCGCACACCAAAGAATTGATGCTTTTGAGCTGTGGTGTCGGAGAAGACTCTTGAGAGTCCCTTGGACTGCAAGGAGATCCAACCAGTCCATCCTAAAGGAAATTAGTCCTGAATATTCATTGGAAGGACTGATGTTGAAGCTGAAACTCCAATACTTTGGCCACCTGATGCCAATAGCTGACTAATTTGAAAAGACCCTGATGCTGGGAAAGATTGAGGGCAGGAGGAGAAGGGGACGATGGAGGATGAGATGGCTGGATGGCATCTTCAACTCTATGGACATGAGTTTATGCCAGCTCGACAAAGGATGAGATGATTGAATGGCATCACCGACTCAATGGACATGAGTTTGAGTACACTCTGGGAGTTGGTGATAGACAGGGAGGCCTGGCATCCTGCAATCCATGGGGTCACAGAGCCAGACACAACTGAGTGATTGAACTGAACTGAATAATAACAAAAAATAACAACTGTTGCAAGATCAAAACATTGATTTGAATCAATTGTAGTTTTAGAAGGCAGTCTTAGTTTGGCTTATTTGCTATCACATGATCCTTATATTTCAAATTTAGAGGATTTTTATCTCCTGTAAGTCATTTTCTGAAAGTATTTGCAACCATTGTGTAAAACTTAGTATATTCTAATTCTGGGTAATAAGAGTTACTTCCCTTAGCTCCTAACCCCATTTATTACTTGAGAGTGACTTATAAGAACAAAAGCCACTAAACTGAATTGTCCAAGTTCAGTCTCTAATAGTGTCTCTTCCCCACTGATTATCTTCTTGGTAATGATAACCACGTTTTAAGTTGTGCTTGGTGCTGAGTATGTTGCCCTGAAAAGCTAAGGCATTTGAAATGTTTAAATCAACTTAACATTATGGCTGCCCAGTATTAAGTCCACAGAGATCAAACCAGTCAGTCCTAAAGAAAATCAACCCTGACTACTCGTTGAAAGTACTGACGCTGAAGCTGAAGTTCCAGTGCTTTGGCCTCCTGATGCAAAGAGCCAACTGATTGCGAAAGACTGAAAGCAAAAGGAGAAGGTGAAGGCAGAGGATGAAATAGTTAGATAGCATCACCAACTCAGTGAATACTAATTTGAACAAACTCCTGGAGATAGTGAAGGACAGAGGAGCCTGGTGTGCTTCAGTCCATGGGGTTACAAAGAGTTGGACATGACTTAGCGACTGCAAAAACACACAAAAACACAATTATTACTAAATATTAATTCACGATATGATCAAACGAATAAAAATGGTTTTGGGGGACAAAAGCTAAATTATAGCTTTCTATTAAAACCACAAGTGTAGTACAATCTTTGTTGCAAATGAAATGTTTTGCTATTTTTTCCCTTCACTTCCCATTAGTAAGCAATCATTTTTCAATAGTAATTGTTTTCTTTCTTTTTCTTGATGCAGGGGAAATTATTGTGGAAGATAATACAGTCTGTTTATCTGAGAGTATTTTTTTCCTTTCTACAGTTCCAATTACCTTTGGGCTTTAGCAGAATTTATCAATTCCCTAGAGGATATTTTTTTTTTCTGCTTTAAGGCTTGTTTTGTCTTTGTTTCTCCTAAGAGTTAAAAATAGTTGGTGTGAGTCACATTAACAAAGGCTCACCTGTACGGATATTCTAAAGCGAAATCCAGCTAGGTTTACTGCTATCATATAGGGCACGAATTAATCAGCAGGATCTGTCACTTACCTGAGAAAACAGCTTTTTCCTCAAAGGTGTAGTTAAGGACAGAATTATCTTAACGCAACTCTATAAGAATGGCTTCTATAAGGTAAAATATTCACAATAAAACAGCAAATTGTCTTTTTTTCCCTTATATGTATACCACTGATGAGGATTTATGAAAATAACATTTTATACACAATGAGCCTTCTATAACTGCTCACTTTTTCACTTATAAAAGTCTTGAACTGTCTCCATGCCTGATAAGATACTGACTTCTTCTATTTCCTAATATTCTCCAAAGTATTGGTTACACATATGTGAAACATTTCTTCGTTTATCATGATCCTAGATGTCTAACATTACAAGCTGTGAGTATATTTTAGATACCTGAGAAAATAGATACTAGGTTCAGAATGACCATTTGACCATCTTGGTTCCTCTATGGTTTCTTTGCAAAGGCATAAAAACATTGAATCTCTCTGCAGAATGCTACTGATCTTCCTTTGTTTATGCAGAAAAATGGTATTGACTGCCAAAAAGAAAAACCATTAGCAAACAACACAGATATTTTGAAAGGCCATCTTCCCAAACTTGTGAAAATGTAAAATTATTTTATTCAGAAGCTATTTTCAAAAGTTGTAATCAAGCTGCTTTGGCATTGATTGAATACAGAAGCCAAATTCCTTTTTTCTTTTTTCATACTGAGCGGACAAAAATTATTGTAAATACTAGGATGTTCAAAGTCTAAGACAATATCCTAAACTTTGATGTTACTTGCATTTAATTTCTAGATAAAGGTGAGAAGACCTTTAAGTATAAGAAAAATCATAATTATAGAGAAGTTTTCTTTGTAGACTCCTTTAAATCATTTGAACATGTTACATTTCTTTCTCCTCCAAGGACAATTTCTGTCTTTATTTATATGTAATTATATAATATTCTTGTCTTTGACTATGATGTATGACCAATAAACACAAATCTAGATATCTAAGCTTACTATATTTTACCTAATGTATTTCCAGCAAATCAGTTTTTAGATAAATGCTTTTGATAAAGTCTTTTGATAACCAAATGTGTAACTACAGTAGAATCAAAGGGGAACTATATACGACCAAAATTGTCTTAAATTATCTTAAGATAAAAACTTTACATTTTTAAATATTTGCCTTTCATACATTTCCCCATCTAAAAATAATCTTTATGAGGGAGATTTGTGTACACATATTCATTGAAAAATGGGTTTGAGGTTGGTATTAACAGTCATTTAGCTGAACAGGTGAGTGCTGTGTAAACATTAATAAAGGTTATTCCTTTAAATATATCAGTTTCAAAATTTTCCTAAAAATTACTTTTCCCTCCACTGGAGATACTAGTGTTATTTGCAAAAGTTCACTTATAGAGGAAAAAAATGATCAATAAATCTAATACTTTTTTCTTCCCTTCAAATATAAGTATCTAGAAATATGTTGAACTGTGGTGTTGGAGAAGACTCTTGAGAGTCCCTTGGACTGCAAGGGGATTCAACCAGTCCATCCTAAAGGAAATTAGTCCTGAATATTTATTGGAAGGACTGATGTCGAAGCTGAAACTCCAATAATTTGGCCACCTGATGCAAAAAGCTGACTCATTTGAAAAGATCCTGATGCTGGGAAAGATTGGGGGCAGGAGGAGAAGGGGACGACAGAGGATGAGATGGCTGGATGGCATCACCAACTCAATGGACATGAGTTTGGGTGAACTCCGGGAGTTGGTAATGGACAGGGAGGCCTGGTATGCTGTGATTCATGGTGCTGCAAAGAGTCGGACGTGACTGACTGACTGAACTGAACTGAACTGAATAATAGAGCAATTACCGTATTTATTATTTTTAAAGTCATTGAATGGCGGGTATTTTTTCTATCTTCTATTATTTCAAAGTCCCTAGTCATTCATCATTAATTTCTTCATTCATTTATTCCACAAACTTTATTCATGGATTCATTTACTACACAAAGTTTTATTGAGTATTTGAGGAAAAGCAACAGGAAGCTGTGTTAATGAATACAATTATGAAGTAGAAAGAAAAATGAGTATACACAGGTTTAGATTATTCCAAATATTTGAGAGTAACAAAAAATAGATAATACAAAAAAGCAGATCAAGAAATTCAACTCTGTATGTAATCTATTCAAAATTATGGACCTATTACACTGTACTCAACAGGGAATGCATAAGCAATATAAGCCTCACTCATACAATCAAGGAAATGATATAACATTTTATTTTTTATCTGGGAAGTGTGAATTTTTGATGAAGACATTGCTGAGAGTAAGGAAATTCCCTTCTTGAAGAAAACCCAGAGAGATTGAAACCAGTCCCGAAAGACTTAACAAACTGGGTCAGGAAGTTTTCAGGTTTGCTTTCCTCAGGGACCTTTCTCTCTCAAATACTCCTTGATCCCTTTTTGTACTGAAGATAGACATTTTTCTCAGACATTTTTCTCAGACGGATACATGATTATTCCCTTAAAACTTCCCTGAAGCAGGGAAAGTGTATAAGCATTAAACTTAAAATAATTTCTCTGCATGCAAGCAATTGAGTTGTCAACAAAGCTATGGTTAACAATATTTTATATGAAAATTCATGGAAAATAACTAGATGCACTTAAGAATACTAAAGAAGAGAGTATTATTTCTTAAGCATGATTAATTACACATGATCATGGATTAAAAGAAAATATTTTGGACAACTTGTTGAATAATAGTTAAGAAATCTAATTTTGCCTGAGGACACTTGTGATGAAAATAATGAATACAGAGGTTGATTTTTGTTTAGGAGGTTTTTCTAAAGAGAAAGAAAGAGAGAGGGAGAAAAAGAAAGAATTGAAACATATTTAGTTAGTATATAGCCTTGTTTCTTCTGTAGAGAACACACAACAAAGTTAAAAAACCAGGAAACCAGAACTGTGATATTTCCAAATAGAATGAGAATATATCATGTGAAACTTTAACTTACTAGTATCATAGAATCTATTAGCCACTTTCCTAATTGTGATTGTTTTGCAAGCTTCAGCCACAACAACAATTCTTTCTTTCTACTTTATTTTAGTATATTTTTCTCTTGCCTTTTCCTTCTTCATTTTTAATAGCTGATAGGAAATAAAGATGCTTATAACACATATTTGGGGGAAAAAACCCACGTGTACTAACTTGGTAGTTTTCAAATCCACCGTTCCCTTTCTTTGACAGTATGGAAATAGTACATAGGCATCTGAACATATTATTCTTTTAAAGAGACATACACCATTCTTCTTGGAAATTACTCATTACTGAACTCCAGTATCTGTGAGCTTCCCTTGTGGCTCAGCTCATAAGAATCCACCTGCAATGTGGGAGACCTGGGTTGGGAAGATCCCCTGGAGAAGGGAAAGTCTACCCACTCCAGTATTCTAGCCTGAAGAATTCTGAGTCAGACACGACTGAGTGACTTTCATTTTGACTTTGCTATTTTCTATTCTCTTAATATCCCATACATCTTTCTCAGTACCTTCATTTGGAACATTCTCCAGTTTTCTGAGGATTTTGTTTCAGCAGCAACAAGTGAATCATAATTCCTAGCAGGTAAATGTTGCCATTTCTAGGTCAACTGATCAACTGCCTTTAGTTGCCTTCTGATCAACTGAATTTGCACAGTGGAGCTCTAAATATTCAGCTGTTCTGTTACAGAACTTCACTTTTTGTTTCTTTGTTATTTATATAATTCTATAAACATTAAAACAGAAAAATGATGTTTTCTGAGAGAAAAATAGGAGTTTTTTAAATTAAACCTCCTATTATGTCTCTAAATATTTATATACATTATTCTGACTTGTAATAGTTTTATTTTTTTTAGATTTTCAAAATAGTTAAGTATTTCATTATACAAAGGCTGAAAATAGAAAAAAAAATCTTAGGGAGGAAATCGAAATAATCAAATGGTTCCACAGAGATAGATTGTTAACAAACATTTGCAGACTTTTTTTTTCATAGGGGTATATATGTGTGCATTTCCTCTCTTATTTTTATAATATTTAGACTATCATATATATATGTATGTATATATATGTCTGTGTGTATGCATTATACACTGATTCTTTTGAATTTTATCATGAGCATTTTCCATGTTATCAAATATTATTTGAAAGCATGATTACAAATGATAGCATGATATTACAATCTGTGAAATATAATTTGCTTAGATTTTTTCCAGTGTTTCATTTTACAACTATAGTGAATTATTACATGCATTTCTGGATTTTCTTCCAAAATAATTTTTATTAAAGATATAATATATGCTTATGGTTATAAAACAAACCAACAAAAAAATTACACACACAGCACAAAGTTTAAAGTAAATAGATGTTTACTTCCCACTAAATTCCTGATCTCAATTGCAGACATTACTGTCATTAACAGTTCCTTAGGAAGCCTTCCAAAATTAAAAAAAGAGGCCTTTTATACATATTTTATCTTTTTTTATCTTTCTTGAAGGATCTCATGGTTTTTCCACATCTGAGCATAAAGAGATAATTTATTTCTAGTAATGTTTTCATTGTATCATGTGCATCGTCAGTGCTATAATGAATTTATTTCCCTCAGATATTCATTTAAGTTCTTTCCATTTTTTTCTATTAAACGATGCTACAAAAATATTTTAATTCATCTATCTTTCAGCATGGTTACTAGTATGTTTAAGAGAAATTCTTGAAATATAAGGAACTTGGTTAAAAATATTTGAATACGTTTAATTTTTTTTTAAATTTTTATTTTTACTTTATTTTACTTTTACAATACTGTATTGGTTTTGCCATAAAGTGACATGAATCCACCATGGGTGTACATGCGTTCCCAAACATGAACCCCTCTCCCACCTCCCTCCCCATAAAATCTCTCTGGGTCATCCCCATGCACCAGCCCCAAGCATGCTGTATCCTGCATCGGACATAGACTGGCAATTCGATTCTTACATGATAGTATACATGTTTCAGTGCCATTCTCCCAAATCATCCTACCCTCTCCCTCTCCCTCTGAGTCCAAAAGTCCGCTATACACATCTGTGTCTTTTTTGCTGTCTTGCATACAGGGTCATCATTACCATCTTTCTAAATTCCATATATATGTGTTAGTATACTGTATTGGTGTTTTTCTTTCTGGCTTACTTCACTCTGTATAATCAGCTCCAGTTTCATCCATCTCATCAGAACTGATTCAAATGTATTCTTTTTAATGGCTGAGTAATACTCTATTGTGTATATGTACCACAGCTTTCTTATCCATTCATCTGCTGATGGACATCTAGGTTGTTTCCATGTCCTGGCTATTATAAACAGTGCTGCGATGAACATTGGGGTACATGTGTCTCTTTCAATTCTGGTATCCTCCGTGTGTATGCCCAGCAGTGGGATTCCTGGGTCATAAGGCAGTTCTATTTGCATTTTTTAAGGAATCTCCACACTGTTCTCCATAGTGGCTGTACTAGTTTGCATTCCCACCAACAGTGTAGGAGGGTTCCCTTTTTTCTCCACACCCTCTCCAGCATTTATTGCTTGCAGATTTTTGGATCGCAGACATTTTGACTGGTGTGAAATGGTACCTCATTGTGGTCTTGATTTGCATTTCTCTGATAATGAGTGATGTTGAGCATCTTTTCATGTGTTTGTTAGCCATCTGTATGTCTTCTTTGGAGAAATGTCTATTTAGTTCTTTGGCCCATTTTTTGATTGGGTCGTTTATTTTTCTGGAATTGAGCTGCACAAGTTGCTTGTATATTTTTGAAATTAGTTGCTTGTCAGTTGTTTCATTTGCTATTATTTTCTCCCATTCCGAAGGCTGTCTTTTCACCTTGCTTATATATTCCTTTGTTGTGCAGAAGCTTTTAATTTTAATTAGATCCCATTTGTTTATTTTTGCTTTTATGTCCAGAATTCTGGGAGGTGGATCATAGAGGATCCTGCTGTGATTTATGTCTGAGAGTGTTTTGCCTATGTTCTCCTCTAGGAGTTGTATAGTTTCTGGTCTTACATTTAGATCTTTAATCCATTTTGAGTTTATTTTTGTGTATGGTGTTAGAAAGTGATCTAGTTTCATTCTTTTACAAGTGGTTGACCAATTTTCCCAGCACCACTTGTTAAAGAGATTGTCTTTACTCCATTGTGTATATCATCAAGACAGTATGGTACTGGCACAAAGACAGAAATATAGATCAATGGAACAAAATAGAAAGCCCAGAGATAAATCCACACACGAATGGACACCTTATCTTTGACAAAGGAGGCATGAATACGTTTAATTTTGAAAGCTATTTTCACATTTTGTTTCTAAAATTTTTACCAAACTACATCTCCAAAATGAAGAATGAGAGCATTTGTTTCCTACTTTTCCATTTTTGCTATCTGATACATGTTATTTGTATTTTGCACTGCTTTAATAATCAGCAAAGCTAAGCATTTATTTTATGTTTTATTTAGCTATCTTTCTTTTCTTTCCTTTTTCCTTTCTTCCCTTCTCTTTCCCTTTTTCCTTTCTTCCTTCTTCCCTCCATCTCCCTCTCTCCCCCTTTCCTTCCTTCCTTCCATGAAACTCCAGGTAACATCTTTTATCCATAAGGCCCTGATTAATTTGTAAGTGCTCTCTCACGTGTGTGAGAGTACATATGCTGCTGCTGCTGCTTAGTCGCTGTCGTGTCCGACTCTGTGAGACCCTATGGACTGTAGCCCACCAGGCTCCTCTGTGCATGGGATTCTCCAGGTAAGAACACTAGCGTGGGTTGCCGTGCCCTTCTGCACTAAGGCTCCACAGTTATAGCCAATCTATTGTCACATATGCAGAAAAGTTTAGTTTATTAAATATGGAAGATTGGTTGGATGGGCTGGGATTTACCATTCCATTTGGTATTGGGTATTAACATACCATTGGTGAGTTTCAAATTAAAATAGGGAATATATCCATGTTTACTAAGTCGCTTCAGTCATGTCTGACTCTATGTGACCCTATGGACTATAAGCCCACCAGTCTCCTCTGTCCATAGGATTCTCCAGGCAAAGAATACTGGAGTGGGTTGCCATGCCCTCCTCCAGGGGATCTTCCCTACCCAGGGATCAAACCCAGGTCTCCTGCATTGCAGGCAGATTCTTTACCACTGAGCCACCAGGAAAACCCAAGTATATATATGACTACTTACAAATTAATAAAAAACCTTCTGTATAACAAACTATTAAAAAGAGAGCAAGAGACTAATTGACTTCTCTTTTTAAGAGTTTGTTTTATACAGTTATAAATAAAATTTATATGTGGTCAAATTTATTAGGCTTTTCTTTTATGATATTAAGGTTTCAGTTCATACTTAGAAAATCTGTTTCTTCTCCAAGATTATTTTTTAAAGTTTATATTTTTAACTGCATAGGTATTTGGACAGATGCCCCTTATGAAAATGATTAAATATGGTAAAACTGTTCTTGAAAGTATTCTTAAAATATAATGAACATAGCAGTCTGAAATGATGAAGCCAAAATCTTCATGCAGGAGGGAATTCATAGGTGTAGGAGGAAAACTGAATATTTTTCTGTTCTTGGGGGTGTTTGTGGAGCCAAGGAAACAAGGATCCAGTTCCCAAGGCCATGTGGGAGAGGAAAACAATACAACAAAAGCTTGGGCTTTATCCTTGGCCCAGATTATTTTGTAAAGTAACTGAGTAGCTCAAAGTAAAAAAATAAACACAAAACAAAATAAAGTGAAACAGCAACAACAACAAGAAAAAACTCTAAACTCAGACCCAGTAGAAATGAGACTACCCTAAGCAACGGTGCAAAGCTCTCAGATATAGGCATTATTAGAGACAGATGACACAAATTATAAATTAACTATGTTTATTAAAAATTAAAAAAACAAACCAGAAAATATATCTAGGGATCAGGAAACTGAAATAATCACTGAGAAATTTGAAAGCAATCCAACAGAATCTTAGAAATAACAGAAATGAGATCAATAAAACTAAAGAATATAATGATGATGTATGTGTTTAACAGATTAGATACAGCTAGAACATCCTGAGTTACAGGTTAGTAGAAACCAATCAGAATGCAGCACAGAAAAGTAGAGATGGCAAATATAAAGAGGTTAATAGATGAGGAAGATAGAGTGAGACATTGTAACACTTACCTAACCTGAATTCCAAAGAAGAGAATGTGACAGAGTTATATCCAGAGAGATATTAACTCAGAATATTATACACTATATAAACTAAAAAACTTAACAAGTCTTAAGGAAGAAATTTAAAAAAGATCAATCTATACTTGGATTCATCAAAGACACTGAACAATACAAAAGATAAAGAGATATTAAAAGCAGTCAGAGAAGACAAGTTAACTTCAAAGAAGATGACATCTGACTTCTCCCCCACCTCAGATGAAAAATAAATGTCAGTCTCAACAACAAACAAGTTGTTTTAAGAACAAGGGTAAAATCAAAAGTAGACCACCAATGTGTTTTCCTGAGGGAAATTCTCAACAATATACTTTAAGCATAAGAAATATGAATCTAGATAAAAGTGTGATATGGAAGAATTAAAGAGCAAAATAAGTGATATATACCCTAGTAAACCTGAACATATAAAATAATAATCTACTGAAGGGTTAAAATAATATTAATGTGCATACCAATAACTAACAAGTAGGTATTCAGATGGAAAATAATGAAATTGTGTCCTGGTCACATAATATACTAAATAATCAATTATTAGTGGATTATAAACATAAATGTGAAGGCCAAAGTTATCATACTTTAGGAAATAATTTGGGAGAATAGTTCTTTCATCTTAAGATGGTAAGGAATTTCTGAAAACATGATGGAAAATCTTTATAAGTTAAAAAATTCTACTCATGAAAGTTTTCCATAAAAAATTAAAAATATAAGTTCTGAAATGGAAGGTGACTTTTTGTAAAACATACATAGAAGAAAACATTAGTATTTATAATAAATATCTAAGCATATGGCATGATGTTTGAAAAGCCATAAATCCACTTTTAAAAAGGGAAAATCACTTATATGAGCATTTACAAAAAGAAAAAAAAGGAAAATCTGAAGAGATCAACCTCAATGATAATCTTCTCAGAAACAAAAGTTTAAACCATAATGAAATACCATTACAAATTCTACCTATTAGCTAAAAAATAAATACCTAATAGTACCAAGTATTAGTGACGACATGACACAACAGCAATTCTTTTACTATTGGTAAGAGTGTAGATTAGTAAATATCTTTGGATAACAGTTTGGTAATATTTACTAATTTTATTCCTTCCTCTACATCCTAGAGAGATTTTGCTAGTGTGGACCACTAGAATATTCACAGCAGCATTGTTCATTGTAGCCAGAACCTAGAAAAATTGAAATGTCAACTAAGGCAGAGTAGGTACAGAATTCGAGGTACATTCATGTGTGCTAAGTTGCTTCAGTCTTGTCTGACTCTGACCCTGTGGACTGTTGCCCGCCAGGCTCCTCTGTCCGTGGGACTCTCCAGTCAAGAATACTGAACTGGGTTGCCGCACCTTCCTCCAGGGGATCTTCCCGACCCAGATATCAAACCTTCATCACCTGCAGCTCCTGCATTACAGGCAGATTCTCTACCATTGTGCCACTGGGGAAGCCCAGTATGTTCATAGTGAGGAATGTTATGTGGCAACTTTTGAACATGAAAATGAAGGAATTAGAGCTGTGTGTAACAGCAGATGCATTCCATAAATATATTGTGTGAAAGAGGAAAGATACAAATGAATATGCTATATGATACTATTTGCATATAGAGTAAAACCAGGCAAGGTAACATTATCTCTTTCAGGGTCACTGTGACCACTGCAGTTGAGAGCAGATGTGATTCCTATCAACACTTAGGAGCTTATTGTTAAATTTTCATAAGTTTGTGAACAATTGGTAACTTGAATTTGCCATTATTTACAATAGGAAAGTCAGAAAATGCTAGAAATCAAAACTTTGGAGGCCATTTTTTCTCTGAAGACCAAGTTGTCAAACATTTGAGTCAGGGTCAAAAGGGATTTTGGCATAATGACCAGTATCTGTTTCTATACTGGATGATGATTAAATATGTATTCACTCTCCAGTTGGACATTAAACTCTCATACATTTTTATGTTCTCTTGTATATGTATGATATCATACAACAAAAACAATAAAAGCGAAATATATTTCTCAGTAATTTCATGCTGTTAGATTTTTATGTCTAAATCTTTGATGTTTCTGAAATGTATTTTGGTAATCAGAATGAAATATGAGATCTAGCCTCATGGCTTTCAGAACTGGTCAGTGGCCAAACCTGGATCGGATACATGATTTTCCAGTTCAAAGCCTATGTTTTTTGCTGTCCTGGAAACTGCCTCAGCATGTCCTATGGTTTTCTCATCTGTCTCTTTGTGGTGTCCTGTTGGAGAGTCTCAAGGAGGTAAGTTACTGGTATGAATTAGCTTTTGCAGCAGTGTGAATTCAAAGAAATGAAATTATTTCATCAGTCAAGTAGTAGAGTTGATTCCAAGATGATTCCAAGACCATTCCTCTTAATTTAAATAAACTTAAATCTCAATAACAGTCAAGAGATTGGGAATGTATAATACAACTGGTCACATGGTCTCATAACACACAATCACTGGGTTGTGTTTTCTTAATGTCTTCTTTTAAGATTTCTGGAAAGATTTCTCAGAGTCAGAAACATCTTAGATTACTATAACTTTCACTTTTAGCATGAGACATTAAAAATGATTCATTAGAAACAGGTACAATATAAATATGTCACTCTCATTGATAATTTAGTTTTTATTCACTGTCAAATCATATATCATAATTGTAGTACCTGGATTTTTCCTCCTTGATTTTATGTCTAAGTAGATCTGTTTTCACCAAAAAACACCTTTTGAGTACTGTAGAAGTATGTCTTAGTAACAAAATAAAACTGAAACAGCTAATTAAAAACTTGGTATTAATACTACTAGTTATGACACCATATAATTTACAGCCCTGTAATTCCCCTTGATGGAATACAATCTTTCTTTGCTCTCTTCTATGGAAAGATCATGCTATATTAAACAGAGTTCTGATACTGTCACGCTCTTATCGTGTTACAGAAAGCACTAATCCTTAGGCCATTCATTTGACTCCCTATTCCTGAAATAATCCATGTTGGGTCTTGGGCTGCTCCCTTGGGAATTTGCCTTTTTTGAGGATGCTGAGATCACCCTTATTGTGCAAAGTGATCTTGGTTTTATGTAAAAGATGTCTTGATTCCAGGTGCTTATTAAGAGTTTCATTATTTTTCACTGGAACGTGTTAACTATGAGTTTATATTCATTACTTCTCTTTCATCCAGTGTCCTCTACTAGAGGGCAATGTGTAAGAGAGGAGTTCTTTTTGTGACTTTTAGGATATTGAGTGGAGATAGTAGAATAACAAATAAGGAAGAATAAGAGAGAACAGAATAAGAGATGTCTTAAACTTGATTTCATTCATTGGTATTGTATCCAACCAATTGCTACATACTTCAAAATTAAGTATATTCTACACTTGGTCTTTTCTGTCATCATGAGAAAATATTTGTAGCTGAGGGGATTCATTCTTTTCTTAGAATAAGGATTGAATATTTCTAATAAAGATAAGGTTTTGTTTTGTTTTGTTTTGGTGGGGGAAATCAAGTAACAGAAATTTGAAGGATTTGGATGGAGTAAGATGCCTACAAATGTAATTTTAAAATGATTTAATGAATGTCTCCATTACTGAAAATAGGACTTTTATAACCATTTCTTTGGAAAATATTCCTAGGAGACTGATCTGCAGTTGCTGGGCTAAGAGCAAACAGAGAATAGATTTTGAAAGACTAAAGTAAATAAACTATGTTCTATAGAACACATTGATTCATAAGGTGTTAAAAAAAGAGAGCCATTTTATGATAAAATAAATTTTAGAAAATATATAAAATAAGTTGAATTGATTTTGTTTTTGTAATACCTCTTCTTATCCATATTAGAGTAAGCAGAATTTTTTTTGACCAAGGAACAAGTGATCTCTCTCTCTGACTGCATATAATATGATATAATATAAATCACCTGGAGAAGGAAATGGCAACCCACTCCAGTATTATTGCCTGGGAAATCCTATGGACAGAGAAGCCTGGCAGGTTATAGTCCATAGGGTTGCAAAAGAGTCAGACACAGCTTAGTGACTAAACAACAACAACCCAAAACAAGCTATGTATTATGTGCATATTTATAATCTTGAAATATTTATTCACATCTTATACAAGAAAAGATTCTAAGAACAATGCTATCTTGTTCAGATAGATGTATTTGTCAGGCACTTGGGAAGAATACATGGAGATTTTTGAAGTTAGTGAGGATGAAAGTGAAAGTGAAATTCTCTCAGTCATGTTCGACTCTTTGTGATCCCATGGACGATAGAGTCCATGGAATTTTCCAGGCCAGAATACTGGACTGGATAGAGTTTCCCTTCTCCATGAGATCTTCCTGACCCAGGGATCGAACCCAAGTCTTCTGCAGTGCAGGTGGATTCTTTACCAGCTGAGCCACAAGGGAAGCCCAGTGAGGATAGTGGATTGAGTTATATTATAAAGAAATTATATATATATATATATAATAAAGAAAGCTTGAAAACAAAACTGTAAGCAAACTTTATGCATAGAGGCAAGGGGAATAGTCAAAGACGTTGAAGAAGGTTGTATTGGTGCCAGGAAAGAAGAGGGAAAGGCTCATCACCTCTGTCACATGTCATGGTAGGTGAAGGAGGAACATATTGCCCTGATGCTCTTGAACTTGGTAGGAAGATGCCAGTGCTGATCTACAAGAGAGCACCTTTGGACAAATGATGAAAACAAATTCAGACAGCAAATGGTGGTTGAGTGAAAGTGTAGTTAGAAAAGCAGCCAATATTCTGAATATGAGAACAAAGAGGGAGCGGGAAGTTGTTGAGTGCCGCTTTAAGTGTAAGAGAATGAACACAAAGTGAAGGAAGAGAAGAAAAGAGACAGAAGTGAAGATTAAACCTAGAAAGGAGGAAAGCCGCATATTCTAAGACTAAGATTAAGTGAGAAGCACAGGCTGAAGGGCTTTAGGGATAGTCTGATTTCCTTTTGTAGATTCTTAGCGTAGAAATTCATGAGCTATCTCACAAGTAAAATAGCACTTACTGCAGAATCTCTTCTCATGAATATTGAAATATAACATTTAACTAAAAGTTTTCTTTTCATCATTTGTTAATTTGAGTAATAGAATTCAACTTTTATTTATTAAGGGTTGAGAGATACATAAAGTGACTCATTTAATCTTGATGCCATTGTAATTTAGAATTAAGTTCAAAATAAATCAGAATATTTCAGATAATTAAAAAAAACAATAAAGAAACTTTCACTGTCTCTAGACAATCACAGTTGAATTCCTAATCTATATAATATAGATTATATATATGATCTATATATAGTATATATATAGATTATATATATAGTATATATATGTATATATAGATTATATACATGATAGTCCTGGTTCTACCACTTTTTAGTTCTGTAAGGAGATGTTAATTCACTCAATGTTGATATTTTATAACTGTTATCAATATTTTGGTATATCTCACATGGAAAAAAAATTAACATAAGACCTGGATTTCAAACTTGTTTTATGAGCCACAAATGCATTTATTTCAAAGAAATCTATTTATATTAAAAACTTGTAAACCTTTTATTTCTTGGGGGTTTGACTGAGCTTTAATCAGACATAATTTTTCATGGATATGTTTAGATAATTGTTGAAGAATTGATGTTTTAAGTATTTTGATCGAATGATGGTCTATTTTGGGAACAATGAATACTTTATAAAGGGTCTCTGCAGCAACCACTAATTAGCTTCATTTTAGCCCATAGTTAATTCCCAAGAATAACTTATGTAAATGATTAAACTCTAGTAGTTCTCCTGAATTTAATAACAATGAGATTTTTGTGGCAAATTTCTGACAGCAGGTACATGTCTTTGTTGCCTTTTGAGAAAGGAATGATCCAAATACTAGAATTTATTTGGCTGTGGAGGTTTTTCCTTTCCAAAAGCTTTGAAAGTATGAACTGAGAAAAGCAGGCTGAAAAGAGCTTCAAGTTTGATTTACATCTTAGGAACAAAGAAACAAATGAAAATGGGACTATTGTCTTTATCTTCACGGTTATTGTGTGCAGTATCCTTCTATAATCTTTTCTGGTAATGAGACTTAATAGCTGCCTTTGAGATATTAATGGAAATTGTCACAGACAAGGGAGATATTACTGCATCTAATGAACTAAAGTAAGACTAAAAGGAAAGGAAAAGGAACAATAAGTAAAATCTGAACAAATAAAAAGAATTTAACTAGTCTCTAAAATTTAACCCTGTAGTCGACTGTGATATAAAGTCCAATAATAAAAATGCATTACTAGTCAGTTTTCTAAACTATCATTTGTCAAGCACAACTGGCAGCCTTCTTCTTTTATTATTTTACATTTATATAATATTTAAAAACCTCTTGACAGCAATATTACACAATACCTAAAAGCAGAAATTTTGTATGGCCCCGAGGGCAAATTGGATCATTAGGTTTGAATCAGCAAACAAAAGGACAGATTCCAAGGCAAACTCCAAACATTCAAACAAAATAATGGTTTAATAGTAGAAAGAACAATGAAATAATTTCAATTGAATTCATGTGTATATTTGAACAGATATTTGAAAAAGCTCAAATTTAAATCAGTTTTTTATAGTAATTATATTATTGATTTTGCCTCTTTCAATGCTCACCTTTGGGCTACACTAATTTTTCAAAAAGCTGATGTTTAGTTATTGCAATTAAATGTACTCTTTTTCTCTTATTTCTTGAAAGTTGAGTGGTTTGTGGCTGCTACGTAAGCGGCAGTGTGTAGCCATCTTAATTAGATGAAAGATGCACAACTGAACTGTCAGAGAATTATGAGTTTAGTACACGAGTTATGATGACAACCAGGCTTTTTTTTTTTTTTTTTTTTAAGGACATTCCCTGAGGAACCCATTGTAAATAGCTCCATCCAAACTTCCTAAGAAAAAGACGCATGCCAGGTTTCTGCCAGGATAACAGTTGATGTCTAATTGAGCCCAGGATTGTTAAAATGTCTCCTTTTTATAGTACTGAATAATGTAGAGCTAATGAACAGATTCCATTTCAAATCTGAAACACCAATTCTTTAGCAAAGATTCTTTTATGATTTGGCTTACTTTATTAAAAAATTTAAAACATAGAGACTGTTTTTAGCAGAGCCTTGTCTACATAAATTGCTAAATTTTCGTTAAAAATTACCTGTAAATTTTAATGAAATTTTTTACAGCACGTATACAGCTATTCTAATAAGGTCTGACTGGTGAATTGATTGGTCTTGAAAACTGCATTCCATTTTAATCATATATTTTGGTTCAAGAGTGAAAAAAACTGATTCCTTGTCCATTGCTGTCTTCTTTTTTCTCTGATTTTCAGACATGTAGAACATTCCCGAAATTTTTAGACAGCTAATGCTTATCCCATGCTTAAGAAGAAATACTTATTTTTTCCCTTCAACTGTGGATATTACAAACAGAGATTAGTGGCCTCTCACTTCAGAGCTGTCAGTGTTGAAGTGGCGTGAGCTATTAACATTCTGTTGTAAGTGGTCAGAAGCTTCCTTGGGCATTCCTGTCAAAAGGCCACTAAACCCTCTGGTTTGTGCTGTTTTCACTAAGGTAATCCATTCCTGTCCTTTCTGATTGGTTGGTGCCATTCAATATGCCATTATTTACTAATGATCCCATGCATTTGCTGAATTTTTTTTTCTTAAAAAAAGAAATAAATGGGTAAGTCTTAAGCTATTCTCCTATTGATTTTTTGATTTGGCTTCAATAGAAGTATTTTACTCCAGGAAAATAAAATGAATAAATTTTGTACTATTATTTTTTAGTCAAATAAAACTAAATATTATGCTGGTTGGGTGTCAGAACGACTACCAAAAATATCAGGTCACTCATGTAACTGTTAAGACAGATATACAGAGTACCAAGAGATATCCAAAAGTTAGAACCCATCCTTTGCTGGCTCTGTGTGCTTCCTCTGAATTGCAGTCTTTGTAACAATTCTGTCCTGGCACTTGCTTATTAAAGGAATAAGAATAGCATTACACACTGGTAAGAAGACTGTACATACATATCCTCAGTCACCTTGTTTAGTTAATTTATGAAATATCATGTATTTTTCCCATGTGTCCTAAATCTTATCACCATATCTTGCTAGGGAATCAAAAGATAGTCTGAGTTTTAATATTATGAGTATATGTCTGTCTCATGACATCACTCTTATGAAACAATTGATAATGTATTTTCTAATCAATTAGTTAATTATTTCTTTCAATAGCTCTTTGTCCTGTGCCTATTTAGAATAGGCACAGTGGTAGACACTTTAGCTAAAACAGTAAATATGTTGAACAAGAAATCCCTAGCCTATAGGATTTGCACTGCAGAGACAGAAAATAGAACATAAAGAGATAAATGTGGTGTATTAAATGAATTAGTGCAATGAATAAATATAAACTATGAGGGGGGATTAAAAGGGTCCACATGAGCAGGAAGAGTAGTGATGAAATATTAAGGTTTACAAACCTGAGGAATCAATTCTGAGAATTTCTTTTTAGGATTTGCCCATATTTATCAAACTTTTAAATTAGAATGAGATTGATTATTTAGATTTGAGGAATTTAGTTGTGCTATTATTGCCAACTTAAATTTGACATATTTTTCTTCACTTTATTTTCAAGCTCTGATCTAAACCCTCGCCCTTTTACATGTTGCTAACACGTTTCTATGAGTTAGCAAATGGCATTCTGTAATCTCCTTCAGGGAAGTTTTTTGAAAACAGATAAATAATTACCTGGGTTTTATTTAGATTTAGTCCTCTCTTCAGTCACATTGATCCCTAAATCTCCCTCAATTTTGTTGGTCTAGTATGCATTCCATCTTCCAAATAGGTAAATAGATAGATGACAGACAGAAGGCAAGAAAAAGGAAAAAAAATGGTATTTTGATCACTGTAACTACAATCTTTCATATACTAAAATTCTAATGCAAAATGCAATTCCTCATAAATAAAACTCTCTATTTGGTACTGCCTTCATCGCCAGTGATCCTGATAAAAGAAATTTCATTTTAATATTAGTTTTATTAGGATCAGAAAAGATTGGATTTGTGCACTTTGAGGAGTCATCTAGACTCAGCTAGAACAGGATGTTTTGCTTTTATTAAATGATATCTAAGGTTAATGTCAAAGGACATAGACCAACCTCTGTCCTCCACTTGGCTTCAATAAGGCTAAAATTAGTGTACAAAGTATGAATGTGGCCCCACGAATCTAACAGACAGTGGAATACCTAGATTACTCTTCTAGAATCTAGTGATTGTTTTTAAAAAATTGATTAATCTGTTTGAAAGAAGCCATACCTCCCCTTTTTTGGAGTGACTTTCCCTTGAAGAACAAATAACCTCTAATTCCCATACACAATTCTATCAATATTAGCCTATATAATAGGATATTTAGAAATTTTTACACAAAAGAAATAAACCTCAATTTTCTTATGATGTATGCTAATTTTTAATTTATATTTATTGAATTTTAATATTTAGAATTATTTAATTCACAATTTTATTAGACTATAATTTGTAAGAGAAATATTTATTTTATTGCTAAGTAAGCTTTCTAAAATAATTGAATAATTAAAATAGATTTGCTAAATAATTAACCATCATTCACAATATATAAATGTATTTTTTTTCTTTCCATTCTTTTGAGGAGAAAACTGCTACATAAAATAAATTTTTCTCCGCATTATAACTAATTACATACAAGAGGTTATAAAATAATAAAATCAATAATGTGCTGAGATTAGGGAACTTCATAGTTATATGTAGCTTACATATTTCTGTTCATTTCCACAGAGAGTTATCTCAAATCTTCAACAAATTGTAAGTCACCTCATACGAAATAGATAACTTTTCTATTATGGAGAAACACTCTAGTCTGTGAAGAAAAGTGAAATAGAATCTATTTGTACTTAAAAATAGACTACTCAGATATTTACTTGAATCTCTGACAGTGCTTGTTCAAATACTTTCACATGTGTCCTCATATAAAATGAAAATAAAAACAATCATATTTAATCCAAATATCTTGATAAATTAAACTAGGCTTATTAATGCAGATGCACTGATTTGAATAGAAAAATAACCATACACACCAAAGACATTTATTACTTGACTGATAGTGTTTACTTAGAATATCCCCCCTTTCTTGTGGTAAATAAAATACATTTAGATACAAAAAGATTTAATGTAGATGCTTTAACAAATTAAGATTCAATTTTATCCATTCCTGGATTCCACAAGCATTTACAGAATGATCTTTGTGCTCAGATGTGTGCTAAGAACCTGTATGAAGAGTTTAACATCCAATGAGAAAGACATGCAATGAAATCATAAAGGATATAGTGGAATTGTGCAAAAGCATGCTGCAGTCCATAGGGTTGCAAAGAGTCGGACATGACTGGGAGACTGCAACAGAAATATGTACAACATGATATGAGAATTTAATAAATGGTGCAACGTTGCATAGTGCGTCAAAGAATGTTTGCGAGGGGAGATGATAAATTAACTATGCCTTGAGAAGCTCGCCAGAAGCCCCCCAGGTTGAAAGTTGGGGAAATGCTTGTGTATGGGAGACACACAAACAAGGGAAATCAGGATCTAGAGAAGCAGGTGAGGATGACATATTCAGGGAGCCCAGAGTAGTCTTTTGTACAGTGGGCCCCTGAACAACCTGAGTTTGAACTGGGCAGGTCCACTTATATATGGAATTTTTTCAGTTGTAAGTATTTCAATGATTCATGATCTATGGTTGGCTGAATCTGTGGATGCAGAACTGCGGATACAGAAGAACTGCAGATATGGAGAGCTGACTATAAGTTATATGTGGATTTTTTGACTATGCAAGGGATTAGGTCCCCCCAAACTCCGTGTTTTCAAGGGTCAACTGTAATTAGAGGGATCAGGAGCAGGCTAGATCATGACGAAGTTTTATTTATTTATTTTTTATTAATTTAGTCATTCTAAAAAATGGGTAGAGGATCTAGTAAGTAAGTAAGTAAGTAAGTGTTAGTCTCTCAGTTGTGCCTGACTCTTTGTGATCCCCTGGACTGCAGCCCACCAGGCTCCTCTGTCCATAAGATTTTACAAGCAAGTATACTGGAGCAGGTGGCCATTTCTTTCTCCAGGGGATCTTCCCTGACCCAGGGATCGAACCCAGGTCTCTGGCACTGCAGGCAGATTCCTTACCAACTGAGATACAAGGAAAGCCCTCAGAGGATGTCCCTCAAAATTATACCAAAACATGAAAAAACCATTCTTGAGGTTGCAACTTTCAGGTAGAAAAGATAAATGTGTACATTTGTTTATGTTAGTCACTCAGTCATGTCTGACTGTTTGCAACCCCATGGACTATTCCTCTATCCATGGGATTCTCTCCAGGCAAGAATCTTGGAGTGGGGTGCCATTTCCTTCTCCAGGGGATCTTCCCGATCCAGGGATCAAATCCAGGTTTCCTGAACTGCAGATAGTTCCCTTTACCTCCTGAGTCACCAATGTGTCAACTTATACTCAAATGATAAGAAAATCCAGCACATTTATGTTGATTTCTTTAAACACTTGAAAGTAAAAACATTGTATCCTTTGCTTGTTGCCTTGCTTTCTTGCATTGTATTCTGTATTGATGAAAGAAATATGCAATCATCTAGAACAATTAGTTCAAGTTGACAAAAGCTATGTAATCAGTCTTTGAAGGAGAGCATACAACAAATTCTAATGGATTCAGTAAATACTGGTTGAGTGCCCTCCAAGTGCTGGAGGTCAGGGCTACGCATATGGATGAGATGCCCTTCTTGTCTTTGAGGATTTTACGATCTCCCAAAGCAGTAAGAGAAATAAACGTATTTTCAAAACACAGAAGTAAATTATAAGAAAGTAACCACCCATCTAGGATACCTGGGAGCAAAGTATCTTCCCAGGAATTTAAGCAAGACATCTTGGAGGAGGGAGAGCTTAGCTCAGTATAGAAGAACAGGTGGTGAGTATCCTTCAGCAGAATGAGACTGAATAAGCAAAGGGCAGGAATTTCTGTGGTGTTTGCAGGAACACAGAGAGTTTGAAATTGTTGGAGTGTCAAGTCTGAAGTGATGACTGAGCCTAGAAACTTGAAGCTATGGAGCTAGACAGGGACCAGTGAGGACAGAGGGGTTTTCTTATCCATTTAACCGGTTTTGGAATTAGTGCTCTAGGTCAGGGGTCCCCAGTCTTTTTGACAGCAGAGACAGGTTTTGTGGAAGACAATTTTTCCACAGACTGGGCGGTGGGGTGGGGATGGTTTCAGGACAATTCAAGTGCATTATTGTTATATTTGTTATACATTTTATTTTTATTATTATTACATGGTGATATATAATGAAATAATTATACAACTAACCATAATGCAGAATCAGCAGTAATGTAAGTGATGAGGAGAAGCTGTAAATACCAATGAAGCTTTGCTGTTTGACCCCCGACTTACCTCCTGTTGTGTGGACCAGTTCCTAATAAGCCATGGACCAGAACTACTTTGTGGTCCAGGGATTGGGGACCCCTGTTCTAAGTAACAAGACATTAAATCATTTTCAGTAGGGAGAGGGCACAATTATATTTCTACTTCAAATTAGTATAGAGCTGCAGGTGCTGCTGTTTTGTGGGAGTGATGGGGAGAAGTTTCCAGGTTCCAGGACCACAGAATGGTGTCCATCTCACTCACTATTCATCACAAGCACATGCAAACGAGGTAGGTGCTCCACAAATTTTTGTTGAATAAATAAACAAACCTTTCAGTGGTTATTGATAAAGGAGACAAGCCTAAATCAGGACAGCACTGATAGAGAGTGGAGAAAAAGAAAAGGGTACAAATACAGGAAAAAAATTATAGCAATTAAGATTAACAAAATATGGTGAAGTGTTCTTAGAGGGAGAAAGAGAAATTTAGAATGATACAGGGTATGGAGAAAGGAACATTTTGTTTTGTGGATTAAAAAAAAAATCCCCATGAGATACACGTGTTTGCTTCCTAAAGGTGTATTTATATTTTTGGTTGTTTTACATCAGTATTAGTAGGACTCCCAAGCAGTTATTACTTGTTACTTTTTTGGTGGCAATGCATAATACACACACAAAGAGACTATAAGATTTCAATGAGCAGAAACTGTCTAACACCTCTGAAATGTAATGCACATCACAGGCTTTTGTTAAGAATCTATTAATTAATTGGCATTATTTTTTGAATTTAAGTCAAAACCTCAAATATTACATTTTTAAAAACCATAGTTTCATTGTAGATGTGATATGTCTTTTTGCAGTCTAAAATACTGTATCTTCACCATCCATCCTCTAGGAACTATGTATATCTGAAACTCTCTTATAATTTGCTCCATTTGTTATTTTGGTACCTCAGCCTCATTGATTAGGTACTTTAGTCTACCTTGGGTAGAATACTTTTATAATAAACTCTGACCTACAGGAATGAGAACAGATGTGTTTCCCTGGCCGTGAATTTCTGGTTCCAGTTGGTGCATGGACACGAATTTCAGAACTAGATCCACTCTTCCGGTTTTCTAACTTACCCCTGTGATCTGACAGTTCTACTAGGCTCTCTGTCTTATTTCAAGAAGGTATTGTATAATGTACATGAAATACATATTACAGAGCTGATAATTATAGAAATAGCCTTTTTTTTTCCTTTACGAGAATGAAGAAAAAATGTAATTCAGGAAAAATGGACTTTACATTCTTTGTGAAGGGTGTGTTGTTTTTAGTGTAAAGGGCCAATTTAAATCTAGTTACACTTATACATTTTATGAAAGTATTTGCATATGTTGAGAGGAATTTTAAAGACAGAAAGTAATATAATTTACATTCATGAATTTATATTATACTAGCCTTGCACTGTTTTTACTAGTAGAAACTGCAATGATGAACAAAGAAGTAAAAGCAACATAACTATTTCATGCTTAAGCACCAGAAATTTATTGCTGTAAGTATGAATAACTTAGTGCAGTCTTATATTTGCCAATGTCCATAGGCAAAAATTCTGATGGAAATAAATAAACTCACCTTGAATGGGAAGCTTCTAATATCACAAAATCAATAGAATCAATAGTAAGTTATAGTCCCATAACAATAACTAATTCAGTGTGTTTCACTTGGGTGAGTTATTTAAAGCAACAATATCTTTTTTGTCAGTCCCATTAAATGGAAAATGCATCTATATTTAAATCTTGCTAGTAGAGGTTGCTGATAAACATATACTGAATTAGTATATAAATAATTTCTCACTTCCAAAACAATTAAAATTCAATGGTGGAGGTGGGAAGGATATAAACCCTAAATATTTTTTGAATGATTGAATCAACAAGTGAAAAAATAATTAGATGTGGTCAGTGCGTATTCTGACTTTGCTGGTGGCTCATATGGCAAAAACTCTGCCGGTAATGAGGGAGACCTGGGTTCGATCCCTGGGTTGGGAAGACCCACTGGAGAAGGGAAAGACTACGCACTCCAGTATTCCTGCCTAGAGAATTCCACGAACTGTATATCAATGGGGTCACAAAGAGTGGGACACGACTGAGTGGTTTTCACTTTTACTTTCACTCACTCCAGTATACTTGCCTGAAGAATTTCTTGGACAGAGGAGCCTGGCAGGCTACAGTCCATGGGATCACAAAGGATCAGACATGACTGAGGTATTAACATACACTTTCACTTTTCAATGCATATTATAAATATACATAAAAATTTAAGATTTCTATTTGTTATAAAAGTTGAAAGCATTGAAGCACACCTTCTAATTTTATAGATGTATATAGCTATAAGGAAATCTGCTGATATTTGTAATTTTCTCCAAGACTCTGCTTGATTCTAGAAAATTCCTTCATGACTTAAAATGTGCATCACAGAATAATGTCTATAATCTATGAACATTGTAAGTAAGAAAAGCATTATAACTTAATACAACAAAGAGTAATTTATGTGGACTCTCAAAATCAGATTTGTTCTTTATATAGCAAGAAGGGGAACAAGTGGATTAAGTATGAGTAGTATCTTTTCAGCCTGGAAAATTGTGTGGTCATGGAGTCATATATTTCTAATTGTGTAACTTGGCTCTGTGTTCAGGAGAATATCACTTAGATGTCCTTGTCCTGAGTATTTTGATTTTTTATAAATATATGAGTCTCCTTTAAAAGCTTTCAGGCATGAGCCTTGAGGTAGTAAATCAAGTTTACCTGAGTATGCATTATAACTATCTAATCCATGAAAGTGATACTCTCATTTGTTTTGTGATATTTGACTCCCTGTTAAATACTTTAAAATGGAGGTGCCTCTCTGTCCCTGTGGTGTGAGGGTACTTAATATCTAAGAGGATTCAGTTGTCATGAATATATTTAGAGGGTCTTAAAATACTCTGTTAGATTGGAATCATTTTGAAGAGTAGTCTCTTCATTACCCATCTCTAAAAACTAAAAGTTGGCAATTATATCATAAAAGAGTGTGTTTTTCTATGTCTGTCTACTTCAAGTTGGAAAGTGCACTAAAATGGTGGTAGAAGAGGACGTTAGGGAAAAAATAGGCTTATGTATTATCTACTCATTTCTAGGATTCAGCTCAAACTGGAAGTAATTGAAATTGACATACTCATTAGATTTCCCAGAATTATTTCATTAGGCAGAATGCATTCATTTCAAGCTATTCCTTAAATATATATGCTATAAAGAGATTTTTCTTTTTCCATTAAAAATATCATTATAAGAAATGTAATATTGATATGGTAAAATAAAATTTACCTGTAAATAGAAATAAAACCTAAAGCAAAGTGACAGCCTGGATAAGAGTGGAATTTTGGGTAGAACCGATACATGTATATATATGGCTGAGTCCCTTTGCTGTCCACCTGAAATGATTGCAACATTGCTAATTGGCTATACTCCATTCTAAAATGCAAAGTTGAAAAAAAACAAACAAACAAACTAAGCAAAGACAAACTTAAAGCTATATGGACCTTTAAAACATTTACAATTTGTTTCCAAATGGTAAGAGACCATACTAAATTAAAACTGAACTCACACATGATAAAAAATTTTTCTAATACTGTCATTAAACTTGAAACAGGTTTGTGGAAAATCAGTACTTCTGACTATTTTGATTTTGCACTTTGAATTAGGCTTTACATTTCTATGTTTGTTTTCAGCATACATTCAATAATGGATCACAATAATTATTCAACAGGAATTTATTTATTGCCTCTCAAATAGTGGTTTCCTTTCTAGGTACGAGTTATATAGTGTTGAACAAGACCTTTATTTATTCAAAAATAGTTATGAAGTACCCATTATACGTCTGATATTGTTTTAGGACCTAGAGGTACAGAAGCAGGGGAAAAGACTAAAGTTTCAATCCTAGTAGTTTGTGTGAATGTGTGTTGTGAGGCGGAAAATTTTTAAAAAATAGATACAATAATAAATAAAATACAAAATGTTGGTAATCAGTGCTAAGGGAGGAAACAAAACAAGGAAGGCAAATAGGAGGCGTGTGGTGGTTGTAGTGGCAGGGCTGGCAATTTTTGACAGGGTTATTAGAGACGTCCTCACAGAGGATGTGACATTTGAGTAAAAGTCTGAGAGGAGATGTGATAAGGAGAGAGCAATGGGGCTGCATGAAGTGTATGCAGGAAGAAGAAACAGCAAAAGCAAGGGCCTCCAAACAGGCATCAAGATGGTGCTGGTGTCACAAAGGAGAATGAGCATTGTCAAATGTCTTAGGGGCTCATCGGAGGATGGGGGTAAATGGTGGGGGCAGCTGATTCCTCTGATCTTTGTAGACAGTATAAGGGCTTAGCTTTCATTCAGAGAGAAATAAAAAGCCATGGAAAGGCTTTGAGTGGTGGAGGGACAGGATCTGTGTTTTATTTTAATGAGATAATTCTGGCTACTGGGTTAAACATAGATTGAAAAGCATATGACCAATGTCCTTATGAGAGGAGGAAATTTGGACCCAGAAATGTGCAGACAGACGCTGATATGAAGATACATGAAGAAAGAACTATCTATAAGCCAAGGAGAGAGGATTCAGAATAAATAATCCTGGCAACACCTTGATCCCAGACTTTCAGCCTCTGAAATTGTGAAAAAATTACTTTCTGTTCTTAAGCCATCCAATCTTTAGTACTTTGTTGTAGCAGCCATAGTCTACTAGTACAATGTTCAAACAAGTTTTCCAAATGATGACTTTAGAAATAAAAACAAAGAAAGATAAAAATGAATTTATTTACAAAACAGAAAGAGATTCACAGACAGAGAAAATAAATTTACGGTTACCAAAGGGGGAAGGGGGCTGAGGAATAAATTAGGAGTTAGGGATAAACATATACACACTACTAGTGTATAAAATAGATAACCAACCAGGACCTACTATACAGCACAGAGGACTATACTCAATATTTTGCAATAACTTGTAAGGAGAAAGAACCTGAAAAGGAAATGAATCCTTGTACTATACACGTGAAAGTAACATGACATTTTATTTTTTAACAAATGAAAAACAATTTTATACATTTAACATTTTTTCCTGTTGTGTCCAAGTTAATAACTTATCAAGAATACTGGAGTGGGTAACCATTCCCTTCTCCAGGGGATCTTCCAAACCCAGGGATCTAATCCAGGTCTCCACATTGCAGTCAGACTCTTTACTGTCTGAGCAACCAGGGAAGCCGTATGCTTTTCTGTCTATTTTAATTTCTATAATGTTAAAAAAGAACATGTTTTCTCAATGCAAATGCTCAGTATAGAATGAAAGAGAACACAATACATTAAAAGGACCAAGAATATTTTCCTAAGTTATTGATGTAAAAGAAATCTCAAAAAGTACAGAAATATTTTTCATATTAGAATGCATTTACTCATCTCACATGCTAGTGAAGTAATACTTAAAATTCTCCAAGCCAGGCTTCAGCAATATGTGAACTATGAACTTCCAGATGTTCAAGCTGGTTTTACAAAAGGCAGAGGAACCGGAGATCAAATTGCCAACATCTGCTGGATCATCGAAAAAGCAAGAGAGTTCCAGAAAAACAACTATTTCTGCTTTATTGACTATGCCAAAGCCTTTGACTGTGTGGATCACAATAAACTGTGGCAAATTCTGAAAGAGATGGGAATACCAGACCACCTGACTTGCCTCTTGAGAAACCTGTATACAGGTCAGGAGGCAATAGTTAGAACTGGACATGGAACAACAGACTGGTTCCAAATAGGAAAAGGAGTATGTCAAGGCTATATATTGTCACCCTGCTTATTTAACTTATCTTCAGAGTACATCATGAGAAATGCTGGGCTGGAGGAAGCACAAGCTGGAATCAAGATTGGCGGGAGAAACATCAATAACCTCAGATATGCAAATGACACCACCCTTATGGTAGAAAGTGAATAACTAAAGGGCTTCTTGATGAAAGTGAAAGAGGAGAGTAAAAGAGTTGGCTTAAAGCTCAACATTCAGAAAACAAAGATCATGGCATCCAGTTCCATCACTTCATGGCAAATAGATGGGGAAACAGTGGAAACAGTGGCTGACTTTACTATTTTTTTGGCTCCAAAATCACTGCATATGGTGATGGCAGCCATGAAATTAAAAGATGCTTACTCCTTGGAAGGAAAGTTATGACCAACCTAGACAGCATATTCAAAAGCAGAGACATTACTTTGCCAACAAAGGTCCATCTAGTCAAGGCTATGGTTTTTCTAGTGGTCATTTATGGATGTGAGAGTTGGACTGTGAAGAAAGCTGAGTGCTGAAGAATTGATGCTTTTGAACTGAGGTGTTGGATAGGACTCTTGAGAGTCCCTTGGACTGCAAGGAGATCCAGCCAGTCCATCCTAAAGGAGATTAGTCCTGGGTATTCATTGGTAGGACTGATGTTGAAGCTGAAACTCCAATACTTTGGCCATCTGATGCAAAGAGCTGACTCATTTGAAATGACCCTGATGCTGGGAGGGATTGGGGGCAGGAGGAGAAGGGAATGACAGAGGATGAGATGGCTGGATAGCATCACTGACTCGATGGACATGGGTTTGGGCAGACTTTGGGAGTTGGTGATGGACAGGGAGGCCTGGCGTGCCACAATTCATGGGGTCGCAAAGAATTGGACACTATTGAGTGACTGAACTGAATTTCAAAAATATTTTTTTCTAATTTGAAAACCAAGTTAACTTTTAGTATGTTCTATTAGCTATATAACCAGCATGATATTTTACATCAATTATATTTCAATTAGAATGACTGTCATAAAAAAGAGAAGAGATTAAAAAGAGAATGGTGAAAGCAGGGAGTCCATTTAGGAGGCTATTTTAAAATTCACAGGGAAAGGCTGGTGGAGCAGACCATTTGGGAGAGAAGAGGTTAGGTGTAAGATATATATATTTAGAAGATAAAGCATCAACTGAACTTGATGACCACTGGGCTGTAAGATTTTATAGAAACAGAAGAGAGAGGAATGATTCCAAAGATCTTGGCCTGAACAACAGAATACATAAATTTATCATTTTCCTAGATGAGGAAGTCATGTGCGGATGTAGTCAGGTATGGCTATGAGAGTTGGATGATAAAGAAGGCTGAGTGCCAAAGAACTGATGCTTTCAGATTGTTGTGTTGGAGAAGACTCTTGAGAGTCCTTGAACAGCAAGGAGATTAAACCAATCAATCCTAAAGGGAATCAACCCTGAATATTCATTGGAAGAAATAAATATTATAAAATAAAGCCTGTCACTTTAGCCAACTGACTCATTAGAATATTAGACTCTAATGCTGGGAAAAATGGAAGGTAGGGGGAGACAGGGATGACAGAGAATGAGATGGTTGGATGACATCACCAACTGGATGGACATGAGTTTGAGCAAGCTCCAGTGGCTCAGTGGTAAAGAATCCATCTGCCAAGCTGGAGCCATCAGTCCGATCCCTGGGTAGGGATGATTCTCTGAAGAGGGAAATGGCAGCCTACTCCAGTGTTCTTGCCTGGGAAATCCTATGGAGAGAGGAGCCTGGTGGGCCCCAATTGCAAAAGAATTGAACATGACTTAGTGACTCAATGTCAATAACAAGTATTAACTGGCATTCATTGACTACACCCTGATTTCTGAGTATTGCAGTAAGCATTTTTTAAACAGTATTTTATTTATTTTCACACTATTCTTACTTTATAGAGTTGTTGTTGCTCTGTTACTCAGTCGTGTCTGACTGAGACCCCATGGACTGCAGCATGCCAGGCTTCCCTGTCCTTCACCATCACCTGGAGTTTGCTCAAACTCACGTTCATTGGGTTGTAGATGCCATCCAATCATCTCATCTTCTGTCATCCCCTTCTCCTCCTGCCTTCAATCTTTCCCAGCCTCAGTGTCTTTTCTAATGAGTTGGCTCTTTGAATCAGGTGGCCAAAGTATTAGAGCTTCAACTTCAGCATCAGTCCTTCCAATGAATATTCAGGATTGATTTCCTTCAGGGTTGACTGGTTTGATCTCCTTGCAGTCCAAGGGACTCTCAAGAGTCTTCTCCAACACCACAGTTCAAAAGCATCAATTCATTGGCGCTCAGCCTTCTATATGATCCAACTCTCATATCCATACAGGACTACTGGAAAAACATAGCTTTGATTATACTGACCTTTGTTGGCAATGTCTATGTTTTTTAATATGCTGTCCAGGTTTGTCATGCTTTTCTTCCAACGAGCAAGCATCTATTAATTTCATGGCTGCAGTCACCATCCACAGTGATTTTGGAGCCTGAAAAATAAAGCCTGTCTCTGTTTCCATTGTTTTCCCATCTATTTGCCACGAAATGACGGAACCAGATGCTATGATCATAGTTTTTTGAATGTTGAGTTTTAAGCCAGTTTTTTTCACTCTTTTTCATCTTCATGAAGAAAGCTTTTCGTTCTTCTTTGCTTTCTGCCATAATGGTGGTGTCATCTGCATATGTGCGGTTATTGATATTTCTCCCAGAAATCTTGATTCTGACTTGTACTTCATCTAGCCCAGCATTTCACATGATGTGCTCTGCAAATAAGTTAAATAAGCAGGGTGACAATATACAGCCTTGATGTACTTCTTTCCCAATTACTGTGAAACAGTAATTATTCTTATTTTATAGATGAGACAATTGAATTTCAGAGATGTGTTTTAGCTTGTTTAGATACACGCAGTTAACATATATTGGGTGGAGCTGGGTCTCTAGTCTAGTCGGCTTATTCCATAGTGCTCTTTATTGCCCTCTCAGACGACTATATTTTATTTTCCAGCCTGTGGCAAGATAATAAGCTACATTTTAGACCTCACAGCAATACTATTCCTCAGGTCCAGATAGTCCTTAAAACCTGTGATAAGTCAAAAGGAGGCAAAGCCTTGGCTTCCCTATTGAAGACTAGAAGACTTCCAAAGTAAAATCCAACAAATATCTTTACAAGTTCATGTTTCCCAAACTACATATTATTTCTGTTGACATAGATTTTTCATAATACAGTAATACATAAAAGTATTATTATTGAAATTTTTGAATCTTATAAGCACATGTGCATATTAGAAACAAATAATTCAGTCCTAATTTACTCTTTAAAATATTTGGATTTACTTTTAAAAAACTTCCATTAGAGTATAATTGATTTAAAATAGGGTGTTAATTTCTGTTGTACAGCAAAGTGAATCAGTTATATATATATATATATATATATATATATATACATATATACATATATACATATATATATACATACATCCACCTTCTTTTAGATTCTTTTCCCATATAGGTCATTAGAGTGTTTTGAGCAGAGTTCCATGTGCTATACAGTCAGCCCTGTATTAGTTACCTACTTTATTCATAATAGTGTGTATATGTTAAAGATTCCACATATGAGCAACATTGTATTTGTCTTTAACTTACTTCACTCAGTATGACAATTTCTAGGTCCATACATGTTGCTGCAAATTACATAATTTTGTGTGTGTTTTTTTTTAATTTTATGGCTGAGTAATATTCTGTTGCTAATATACTCTTAAATTTATTCCTATTCCCATCCCTGAAGGTAAAATTGCTGATATATTAGTGTACAGCCTATTTACATTCAATGTATTTAAGCATACATGTAATTATGTAGGGCTTCCCAGGTGGTGCAGTGGTGAAGAATTCACCTGCCAGTGAAGGAGATGTGGGTTCAATCCCTGGGTCTGTAAAATCTCCTGGAGGAGAAAATGGCAACCCACGCCAATATTCTTCCCTGGAGAATTCCATGAACAGAGGAGCCTGGTGGGCTACAGTCCATGGGGTTGCAAAGAGTCAGACGCAACTGAAAGACTAACTTATTCTTGCACTTTCTTTCTTTTCAAGGGATGACTTACATCTGACAATTGCCCTGGGACTGAATGGGCAACGTATATTCTTTAGTCCATTAATGGCACTCACCTCTATTTTACAGATAAGGAGACCGAGGGCTATTGAGAATAAGTGGGTTAATAAGGGTGACACAGCTCATAAGTGGCCAAGATTTGAATCAAACCAATGGGACTCTGTACTCATATATAACCACAGGCTTTACTTCCCGTCCTTTAGCTCCCTTCCTTCTGCTATTTTGGGACAGTTTTCAAAGTCTCCATTCATTGATAGAAGATTAAGCGTGGTACCTTAATGTAAGATTATCCTTTCAAAAGTTATTTTTCTTTTATAATTTCTCCCATGATTGGGAGACTGAGTCACTTTTAAACAACAGGATGCCTACTGGACTGTACCATAAACTAGTGTTCCAAGCTAAATATGGAAATTAATACTCTACAATGATCCTTACTTATTCTCAAATGAAGGAAATACCTATAGAAAGTTAGGGCTGGTGCACTGGGATGACCCTGAGAGATGGGATGGGGAGGGAGGTGAAAGGGAGGGTCAGGATACCAAACACATGTACACCCATGGCTGATTCATGTGAATGTATGGCAAAAACCACCACAATATTGTAAAATAATTAGCCTCCAATTAAAATTTTTAAAGAAGTCTTTTAAGTTTAAGCTGTAAACCACTATATAAGTGAATTTTAAAATAAAGATGACAATTAAAAAAAAAACTAGTATTTTTGGAAACATGAAGGCAAGTTTGTTTGAAGGTTATTTGCAATTTTATAAATAGAAAAGGCATGAGCAGAAGGTCAGCACTTGTATTTTCCCTCTGATCGTGTATATGAAGGAAGCTGAAAATGGTTTTGTGTGGGAGAAAATTAATTCCTTACATTTCATTCTCATAAATACATTAGGAAAAAAAACCAGCAAAATAGTCAATGCAATTTAACTTATTACATTTTTTTCCTCTTCTATCCCATGCTTTTCACCTTAACAGCTATATACTTATACTAATTTGAAATTGATCTTCCTTGAATGAGTCATTATCTCAATAGGCCAGGCATTCCTAACTGATTAGCATGTGGTCAAATATATGGCCACAGTTTTGAGAGTGTGATATTACCATACCTAGTCATATTAGGAAAAAAAAAAATAGTTTCACTATACCAAATGACTTACTAACAATTCTCATAAGTTTTGCCTGCAAAAACTTTGACCTGAAAATATCTGTCCCTTGGTGAAGTCTTCATTTCCATAGTATGTATAGTCTTTTCTCTCTGATTTTCTACCTTAGCGGTCTGAAGATCACTGCAAAATTTTTGGGAAATGCAAGATTTTCATAATGAGGAAAATCCATAGTTGTGGATTTGAGTTTAATACAGTAGCTAAAAGAAGGGGAACTGTTTCTTTATGAGCCTCAGAAGACTACTTTGCATAGTGGTTGAGAGAACATATTCAGAACGGCACTGCCTTAATTTGAATCTCCACTCTGTGGTTTACTGGTTGTGTGATTTTGGGAGAGTTGCTTACCTCAGTCTTCTCACCTATAAAATGAGGATTATAGTAATACTGATTTCATAGAGTTGTTATGGAGATTCAATAAGTTAAGAATAATAAAGTGATTAGAGGGTTTCCTAGGTGGTGCCAGTTGTAAAGAACCTGCTTGCCAATGCAGGAGACATAAGAGAGGCGGGTTCGATCCCTGGGTTGGGAAGATCCCCTGGAGGAGGATATGGTAACCCACTCCAGTATTCTTGCCTATAGAATTCCATGGACAGAGGAGTCTGTGTAATCATAGGATTACACAGAGTTGGACACAACTGAAGTGACTGAGCATGCATGCCAAGTACTTAGAAGAGTATCTGGCCCTTAGTAAGTCCTTTGTGTTTACTGAATAATTCATTTTTAATCATGACATTATGGCCTATGGATAATTGGTAACTTTGTGTCAAATAGTGATTCTTCATCTATTTAGAAATTTTTGAAGTAGAGGTTCAATCATCCAGATCTATAGATCATTTTAGATGCTTGCTAAAGCATTCAGAGAACAGTTCTGCTCAACAAAAGGATCTGAAAATCTTTATTTGAATGAGATCTTCAAATTCAGTTAGTCCAAACCTCACTTTTCATAGATGTAACATCTCAATCAAGTAGAAAACCACACAGCTGGTCAGTACTAGAGTACAAGAACTCAGATTTCTTAACATCCAATCCATTTTCAAATAAACATTGAAATGATTTTTAACATGATAATCTGATCTCCAGTTAGGACTTTGATACAAATTCATTCCTAGTAACACAAATGTTCACAATTCTGTGATGATATCTTTACCATCATGACCTTGACTCTGGTTTATGATTACTTTTGAAGTGCAGCAAAGTGTATTTTAGAACTGATATAATAAGAGAACCCATCATTTTATTGACCTGACACTCCATTATCTCAGGTTTTGCCCCATTTACACAAAGAAAGTTTCAAGTCTTTAAAACACAGTGTATAAAAAAGGTAAGCATTCAGAGAGGCATATTGTATTTGATAAGTGTTAGTCAATGAGAACTGTCTCTTGAACTTGAATTCAGTTATTCTAAACAGTGACACTCTGGTGGATCATGGGGAACTAAGAGAAAATAACCCTATATAGTAAGAAACTTAGACTCATTGCTAAGGAGACACTATAGGCTGAACATAGAATAATTTGAAAACATTTCAATATATTTATGCCCAAGAGTCCTATGATAGATATAAGAAAAGAAATAAAGATGGATTTTGGAGCCATATAAAATAGTTAAAATTGATTGCAAGAAAGATTAAATCCCTTTCTGTAATAAAATTACAGTAGGCAACCATGTCTAGAATGCTGCCTGAAAGCCAGACACTGTGTGAATTGTTTCATCAGTGACTTTTATGACACTTAGTTCAGTTCAGTTGTTCAGTCGTGTCTGACTTTGCGACACCATGAACCGCAGCATGCCAGGCCTCCCTGTCCATCACCAACACCTGGAGTCCACCCAAACTCATGTCCATCAAGTCGGTGATGCCATCCAACCATCTCATCCTCTGTTGTTCCTTCTCCTCCTGCCTTCAATCTTTCCCAGCATCAAGGTCTTCTCTTCACATCAGGTGGCCAAAGTACTGAAGTTTCAGCTTCAGCATCAGTCCTACCAATGAATACCCAGGACTGATCTCCTTTAGGATGGACTGGTTGGATCTCCTTGCAGTCCAAGGGACTCTCAAGAGTCTTCTCCAACACCACAGTTCAAAAGCATCAATTCTTCAGCACTCAGCTTTCTTCACAGTCCAACTCTCACATCCATACATGACCACTGGAAAAACAAAAGCCTTGACTGTGAAGTGAAGTTGCTCTGTCGTGTCCGACTCTTTGCGACCCCATGGACTGTAGCCTATCAGGCTCCTCCATCCATGGGATTTTCCAGGCAAGAGTGCTGGAGTGGATTGCCATATCCTTCTCCAGGGGATCTTGCTGACCCAGGGATTGAACCCGGGTCTCCAGCATTGCAGGCAGACGCTTTACTGTCTGGGCCACCAGGGAAGATTTGACTAGATGGACCTTTGTTGGCAAAGTAATGTCTCTGCTTTTGAATATGCTGTCTAGGTTGGTCATAACTTTCCTTGCAAGGAGTAAATGTCTTTTAATTTCATGGCTGCAATCACCATCTGCAGTGATCTTGGAGCCCCCCAAAATAAAGTCAGCCACTGTTTCCATTGTTTTCCCATCTATTTGCCATGAAGTGATGGAACCAGATGCCATGATCTTAGTTTTCTGAATGTTGAGCTTTAAGCCAACTTTTTCACTCTCCTCTTTCACTTTCATCAAGAGGCTTTTTAGATCCTCTTCACTTTCTGCCATAAGGGTGGTGTCATCTGCATATCTGAGGTTATTGATATTTCTCCCAGCAATCTTGATTCCAGCTTGTGCTTCTTCCAGTCCAGCGTTTCTCATGATGTACTCTGCATAGAAGTTAAATAAGCAGGGTGACAATATACAGCTTTGACGTATGACACTTAACCCCCGCAATAAGTCTATATGGAAGGTGTAAGGATGAGATGCAGGGGCATAGTAGCATTCAATGAATAAATGTTGCTGTCTAATAGGTGGAGGATCTGGCTTTCCAACCCTTGATGTCTGACTTGGAAAGGCCAAATTCTTTAATCTTCATGGTTTTCTGTGCCAGCAGTTTGTCAGAGCCAGAACACTGGATGATACATGGATTGGCCACTGTGTTAAAATTTTAAGTCGACTCCTATGTGTCTGTAAGTGAATGGTCCGGAAAACTCAAAGAACTTTTAAGAGCACATCCTATTATTACCAAGTACATTTAGTTCTAATGTATTTAAGAAAGAGAAATGAAATTGAAAAACTATATTCTAAAGTTAAAATTCAAAAAGATTTAACATACTATGATGCTTTGTATATTGCATAATACCTTCTAGTGTCTGTAGTTATGGGCACTAGAAATAGGTTTTAAACCTATTTTAAGTATTAGGTATTTTAAATATCTAATAATTTGCTGATAAACATCTAGTTTAAGTATTTCAAAGTGGAGAAAATGTTAGAAAGTTATCAAAAGACACTTTAGGTATCAAATTGTTTTGTATAGAACTGAGTTCAACAAATTGATTTGTATTGTGAATGCTGAGAAAAATCTAAAATGCTTTTATATCATTCAGGATAATTGTCCTCATTACTTGTAGTCATTTCTTTAACTGAAATCCAAACAGATATTGATTAGGAGTTCTAGATATAGTTCAATTAATGTTTTTATCTTTATTGAAAGGTGAATAGATCATATTTATCAAAAGAAACAGTTTTCTTCAGAAGGTATTATTTCTATGTACTTATTTTAAAAAGAAATATTGTAATAGATCTCTTGTATTGATATACATGTCTTACAATTCCTACACAACAGTGACTGTTATGAAATATTCAGTAAAAGTAAGTTAAATTATATGCTGAATAAGCACAGTACTTCTGTTGCCACACTTTTCATAAGATAAATTTCCCAGCAGGCAGTCAAGTCATTCACATTTTACAAAGACTTTCGCCTCATATTTTATTTATTTATCACACAGATTTAGCCCTCTGTTGTTACATATATATAACAAACTTTTGTTTTCCATTTTACTGTACCTTAGTTTTTACTGTGAAATGTTCATTAAGAATATATATAAGCACTTATTTAAAGAAACATCACAAAGTGTCATTTGAGGGCTAAACTAGGTATTGATCCCCATCAACAAGAAGACCATTCCATGCAAAAATGGTACTAAGGAACCATTACCTAAGGTAATCTGAAAGTGCAATATATAACCTGTAATAAAACTAGTTTAATCATGTCTATATGATGACAGACATGGTTAGAGAAATGCACATATCAATATTCATTTTATTATGGTCAATTAAAATGATTGTATTTTTAATGTGAAAGACATTTGAACCAAGATGGCCCTTAATGACAAAATAAAACTAGGGAGAATGTTTTAAAGTATAAACCTACTCAGCATTTATTCATTTGATATTACTTTACAGTTTTTTAAAAGGATCTATTTCAATTACAGTTTATGATTTTGGTTGTGCTGTGCATGACCTGTAGGCATCTATGTCCATGGGGATTCTCCAGGCAAGAATACTGGAGTGGGTTGCCATGTCCTCCTCCAGGGGATATTCCCAACCCAGGGATCGAACACAGATCGCCTGCATTGCAGGTGGATTCACTACTGTCTGTGCCACCAAGAAAGCTCATCACCAGATGGTCACTACCAAAATCAGACTGATTACATTTTTTGCAGCCAAAGATGGAGAAGCTCATACAGTCATCAAAAAACAATACCAGGAGCTGACTCTGGCTCAGATCATGAACCCCTTATTGCAAAATTAAGACTTAAATTGAAGAAAGTAGGGAAAACCATTAGACCATTCAGGTGTGACCTAAATCAAGTGCATTATGATTATACAATGGAAGTGACAGATAGATTCAAGGGATTAGATCTGATAGATAGAGTGCCTGAAGAACTATGGATGGATGTTCATGACTTCGTACAGGAAGCAGTGATCAAAACCATCCCCAAGAAAAAAGAAATGCAAAAAGGAAAAATGGTTTTCTGAGGAGGGCTTACAAATAGCTGAGAAAAGAAGAGAAACAAAATGTAAAGGAGAAAAGGAAAGATATATCCATCTGAATGCAGAGTTCCAAAGAATAGCAAGGAGAGATAAGAAAACCCTCCTAAGTGATCAATGCAGAGAAATAGAGGAAAACAATAAAATGGGAAAAACTAGAGATCTCTTCAAGAAAATTAGAGATACAAAGGGAACATTTCATGCAAAGATGGGCACAATAAAGTACAGAAATATTATAGACCTAATATTTCAGAAGATATGAAGAGGTGACAAAAATACACAGACGACCTATACAAAAAAGATCTCCACGGCCCAGATAACCATGATGGTGTGACCACTCACCTAGAGCCTGACATCCTGGAATGCGAAGTCAAGTGGTCCATAGGAAGCATCACTATGAACAGAGCTAGTGAAGGTGATGGAATTCCAGTTGAGCTATTTCAAATCCTAAAAGATGATGCTGTGAAAGTGCTGCACTCAATATACCAGCAAATTTAAAAAACTCAGCAGTGGCCACAGGACTGGAAAAGTTCAGGTTTCATTCCAGTTCCAAAAAAAAGGCAATGCCAAAAAATGTTCAAACTACCACACAATTGCACTCATCCCATACGCTAGCAAAGTAAAGCTCAAAATTCTCCAAGCTAGGCTTCAACACTACATGAACCTAGAACTTATAGATGTTCAAGTTAGATTTAGAAAAGGCAGAGGAAAGACCAGAGACCAGAGATCAAACTGCCAACATCCACTGGATCATCGAAAAAGCAAGAGAGTCCCAGAAAAACATCTGTTTCTACTTCATTGACTACACCAAAGCTTTTGACTGTGTGGATCACAACAAACTGTGGAAAATTCTTAAAGAGATGGGAATATCATACCACCTTACCTGCCTCCTGAGAAATCTGTATACAGTGTAAGAAACAACAGTTAGAGCTAGACATGGAACAACAGACTGGTTCCAAATTGAGAAAGGAGTATGTCAAGGCTGTATATTCTCACCCTATTTGTTTAACTTATATGCAGAGTACGTCATGTGAAATGCCAGGCTAGATGATGCACAAGCTGGAATCAAGTTGCAGGGATAAATATCAGTCACCTCAGATATGCAGATGACACCACCCTTATGGCAGAAATCAAAGAGGAACTAAAGAGCTCTTGATGAAAATGAAAGAGGAGAGTGAAAAAAATGGCTTAAAACTCAACATTCAAAAAACTAAGATCATGTCACCCAGTCCCATTACTTCATGGCAAAGATAGGGAAACAATGGAAACAGTAACAGACTTTATTTTCTTGGCCTCCAAAATCACTACAGATGGTGACTGCAGCCATGAAATTAAAAGATGCTTGCTCCTTGGAAGAAAATCTATGACCATCCTAGACAGCATATTAAAAAGCAGAGACATTTCTTTATCAACAAAGGTTCACCTATTCAAAGCTGTGGTTTTTCCAGGGGTCATGTATGGATGTGAGAGTTGGACCATAAAGAAACCTGAGCGCCCAAGAATTGATGCTTTTGAATTGTGGTGTTGGAGAAGACTCTTGAGAGTCCCTTGGACTGCCAGGAGATCAAACCAGTCAATCCTAAAGGAAATCAGTTCTGAATATTCATTAGAAGGACTGATGCTGAAGTTGAAGCTCCAATGCTTTGGCCACCTGATGCAAAAAAAGGACTCATTGGAAAAGACTCTTATGCTGGGAAAGACTGAAGGCAGGAGGAGAAGGGGATGACAGAGGATGAGATGGTTGGATGGCATCTGTGACTTCATGGACATGATTTTGAGCAAGCTCTGGGTGTTTGTGATGGACAGGAAAGCCTGGTGTGCTGCAGTCCATGGGTTTGCAAAGAGTCAGACATGACTGAGCAACTGAACTGAACTGACAAGAGATGTTTAAATAATTCTACTGCACAGAAGAAAGCAAGGAAAACAAAAAAAAGCTCTCCATGTCCTCATTTCCACTTCCCAAAGGTACTATTATTAATAACTCTCTATCAGTATAGTTACACACAATACTTTTAAAATGTTACAGATTGGATTATGGTATATAATTACAATATATACTCTTCTCAACTTACCTCTTAATACTTTATAATATATTTTGGCTATTTTCCATTTTAATACATATAACATTTTAAACTATGGCTTAGAAACCCATTTATGGATGTACCTTGGTTTAATCAGTTTTCTACAGATGATTAATCTTATCTTAAACTTCTCATTTTTATTGAAATATATCTTTTTGTGTAGCATTGGGGAACATAGTCACAGAACTAATTTTAGAATAGGAACCTGGGTCAAAAATTTAAAATATTTCAAGTTTGGGTATTGACAAAATATCTTCCACCAGAGATTTTACCATTGACTAAGGTAGTATGAATGCCTATTATATTCCTATTCCTTTACAGAATTTTAATCAATGTGATAGATAAAAAGAGCATTGCATTTCTGATATGAATTTCTTTAATTATGAAAGCTCATCAGTATCTTTTATTTCTTTTCCATAAGTCTACTGTTCTAAAACTGTACTTTTGAATTATACATCCTTTTTTTTTTTTTTTCCAAATATTGAGCTTCCCTAGTGGCTCAGCTGGTAAAGAATCTGCTCGCAATGTGGGAGAGTTGGGTTTGTTTCCTGGGTTGGGAAGATCCCCTGGGGAAGGTAAAGCCTACCCACTCCAGTATTCTGGGCTGGAGAATTACATGGACTAAATAGTCCATGAAGTCGCAGAGTTGGACATGACTGAGCCACTTTCACTTTTTTAATATTAGGATAATAGAACTTTGCCTAACATGAGTTGAAAATATTATTTCCTGAACATAATTTGGATTCTTGCTTTGTTTATGACATTTTTATTGTACAGAATTAAAAAATAAATTGTAGTCTATTTTAAATTGTTTCCGTTGTATCTTCTTGTAAAAGCCTTGCCATCCAAGATTATTAAAAAATTAAATATAACAATGGTTTTTTTTTTTTCACTTTAAACAAACAGACTCCAGTATAGTTGCTTGGGAAATGCCATACACAGAAAAGCCTGGTGGACTATAGCCTATGGGGTCACAAAAGAGTCAGACACAAATTAGTGACTAAAAACAACGGCAACAAAAGGTAATGGTGAGGTCAGTTCAATGGGGAAATGTACTTCACATCTAACTGTATCATTGTGTCTCTATGCAAATCATTTATGCAATATTTTCTTTATTTATAAGTTTATTTGCCTACAATATTCCAAATTGCAATTGTGTGATACCTACCTAATATCTCTGTCCACAAAAGAATATTTATACTGAAAACCAGAAGCTTCAAATATAAATAACTGCTTATTGCTAGTAAAATGGTTTTAGCTAGAAAGGATGTGTTAATATGAGCCTTTCTTGGGCATACCATTGGACCTTGCAGAGTTAACAATCACCAATACAGGCTTTCCCAAAATAGTATGAGAATTGACAGATGTAACAGAGTGATTTCTGTCAAGTTTCTTATCTTTTAATTAAAGATAAGCCAACCACGATTTAGTACTTTGGGGGAGTTATCTGTAAGCTCTGTGGGATACTACTACAACCTGTGCTGAAAATGTGGACCATGATTTGTGTGTATAGTGTGAGTACCTAAAAGTTGTCTGGCTCTAGGCCCAGCTTTTCAACCAGTTCTTCCCAGTGCAGTAACTATTAGGTATTATAATTCACTTGGCTCTTCTTCTCTGTTGTTCCTGGCTGTAAGTCCCAATTCAAGTTAAAGTGGTGATGTATAAATTTCCAAAGATTTGTAGGTTTGGATAAAACCCCAATGAGATCAGACCCTTATCTAAAGTTCATACTAACTTGTATGAAGATTCTGTATCTAATTTCACTTAAAGATCAGGGGAAAAAAGGTTATGAACAATTGATTTGGGAAGAAATGTGATTTTTTTCCTTACCTTGGGAAGCTAGGCAGAATATTATTACTACTACATTGAAATAGATATATTTATGATATTCCTTCTTCTCTGACTTGCTTCACCCAGTATGACATTCCTTGTATGGAGAATATAAAAAGAAATTATACAAATGAACTTACTTACAAAACAGAAAGAGACTCACAGACTTAAGAGAATGAACTTATGGTTGTCAGTGGGGAAGGTTGAGAGGACATGATAGTTAGGGAGTTTGGGGTAGACATGTACACACTGCTATATTTAAAATGCATAATCAACAAGGACCTACTCTATAGCACATAGAACTCTGCTCAGTGTTATGTGACAGCTTGAATGGGAGGAGAGTTTGGAGGAGAATAGTATGTATATGGCTGAGTTCCTTCACTGTTTACCTGAAACTATCACAACATTGTTATTTGGCTGTACCCCAATACAAAACAAAAAGTTAAAAAAGGGGGTGTATTTGCAAATATTTAAAGGATTTTCTATTTTCTTGTGGTGACAGTTCACAGCTAAACCAAAATATACATTGACTGATTATAGTATTTTATGACTCATGCCTACAAGATGGAGATATTTCACAAAATATTTCTAAATTTAACTAAAATTACCAGAGATGAATCAGATTTGAAAAGGTTTCAGGTATTTGTCTGACAACTAACAATCATAGCATGAAGTATTATATTTCCCAAGGCTCTGAGCAGGAGATTCTTGTCACACACACTGCTGCTTCTTGGTTTTTAAATTGAAACAGCTTCACCTGCTGTGAGGGCTTCCTAGGTGGCTCAGTGGTAAAGAATCTGCCTACAGGGCAAGGAGACAGGGGTTTAAGCCCTGGATCGGGAAGATCTCCTGGAGAAGCAATGGCTACCCACTCCAGTATTCTTCCCTGGGAAATCCCATTGACAGAGGAGCCTGGTGGGCTACAGTCCATGGGGTTGCAAAAGAGTCAGGCACAACTCAGTGACTAAACACTACTAGCACCTCTTTGAGCCATCTAGAAGTGGAGCTGTCTCAGACTGATCTTATAAATGAAATCAAGTGAGACTTTTTGAGTGATGGTCAAAAGTATGAATCTCAAGATCAAAACCTCCAGTGGATTTACTATGGATGTACTATGGTACACAATCTGAAGACTACATGTGAGATCTTATAAGGTGAAAAAGTTGTGATCAACCTAGATAGCATATTGAAAAGCAGAGACATTACTTTGCCAACAAAGGTCCCTCTAGTCAAGGCTATGGTTTTTCCAGTAGTCATGTATGGATGTGAGAGTTGGACTGTGAAGAAACCTGAGCACCGAAGAATTGATGCTTTTGAACTGTGGTGTTGGAGAAGACTCTTGAGAGTCCCTTGGACTGCAAGGAGATCCAACCAGTCCATTCTGAAGGAGATCAGCCCTGGGATTTCTTTGGAAGGAATGATGCTGAAGTTGAAACTCCAATACTTTGGCCACCTCATGCAAAGAGTTGACTCATTGGAAAAGACTCTGGTGCTGGGAGGGATTGGGGGCAGGAGGAGAAAGGGACGACAGAGGATGAGATGGCTGGATGGCATCACGGACTTGATGGACGTGAGTCTGCATGAACTCTGGGAGTTGGTGATGGACAGGGAGGCCTGGCGTGCTGCGATTCATGGGGTCGCAAAGAGCCGGACAGGACTGAGCGACTGAACTGAACTGACTGAAACATTAACCAGACATTCTAGTTCTGTTTAATATGCTCTGAGAGAATATGTTTAAAGGAAATTTGCTAGTTGGAGAGAAGCCACATTTTCTCCAACTGCATTATTGAGCTCTCTGCTTGCTCCTGGCAATGGTTCTCATTTTAGGACCACATGCCATTATTGGAATACCACTTCTGTTATTCACAGTGAAAGCCAAACTAAATGTCCTAGACAAAGATATACACTTTTTGATTTGAAAAACATATGCAAGATTAGTTTTGACTTGGAAGAGTCCTGTAAATGAAGTATTGATTAGCATGCATGAATACAATATTTTAAACAAAATAGACTGGTGTATTTTCTTGTCATGAGGCCTTGGCGATGGACCATAGAGTGAATCAGGAGCTTCTACTATTTGGCTATGGAGATGATTATGGAATCCAGAAATTTCAATAGTAATTAGGAGAAAACTAATTACCTTTTCAGGATCCTTTACTTCTGTTTAATGTTTTTCAAATATTGTACCATATAATAGTATGTAAATCATCTAGAACTTTTGAAATGACTTTAAATTTTTCTACAGTTGTGAAATAGAAATTTTTTCCCCTTTCCACCAAAATTACTAGAAATTTGATTAGGACAGATTTTCACATAGATAGAAAAAGAAAATCTTAATCTCTGTTACATTTCAATAAACTCATAAAATATTCAGCTTCTCTTGTGAAGTCTTGAGAATGTGGCCTTCCACATTCAAGTTATAGCCTTCTATAATATTCAAGTAATTGAGAATAACTTGAAGGTATATTTTGACTTTTAATCATGCTAGCACAGTGAGTTGAGATGAACAATGGAAAACTTTTCATCTGTCCTCTCTCCTTGTAACTGAGGTATATTTGGTATATTCAGACTACATTAAAGAATAGTTGTTTGATTTTCTGAAACTCATCTATTAAAAATTTGCTGGTGAGGAATGACTTGCAGTTCCTAATATCATAATGACCATAAGCGTAGAAGTTCTGAGTTTATGACTCTTTGCAACCCCATGGCCTATACATTCCATGGGATTCTCCAGGCCAGAATTCTGGAGTGGGTTGCCATGCCCTCCTCCAGGGGATCTTCCCAACCCAGGGACTGATCCCAGGTCCTCCCCACTGCAGGTGGATTCTTTACCAGCTGAGCCACCAGGGAAGCCCAAAGAAGCTCTAAAGGATAATTAACTCATCACCACTGTTTTCTCTAGTACTCAGCTCTTCCTTTGCTCTTTACATACTATCCTTTGCTGACCCATGGTCTCATTCAGAATATCATATTAATTTTACTTGTCATGTTTCCTTAGGCACCTCTACACTGTGACAGGGTTTTTGATAACCTTGCTTTTGATAACCTTGACAGTCTTGCTAAGTACTGGTCAGATATTTTATAGAATCTCTTTCAGTGCTGGTTGTCAACTGTCTTTCTCATGATTAGAGAAGTATTTTGGGGTTTGGGGGAGGAAGACTACAGAGATAAAGTGTCATTTTTCATCATATCATATCAAGAGTATACAGATTATTAGCATGACATCACCATTGACCATCTATCTGGGTTGGGTAGTGTTTGTTGAACTTCTTTACTGTAAAATTTATCTTTTTTCTCACTTGCCATGCTGTACTCTTTGGAGAGAAGTCACTGTGCATAACTCACATTAAGAGGTTAGGGAGTCATGCTTAGCCTCTTTAAAAGGGAAGATCTACATAAATTATTTAGACATTTTTTTTCTGTTACAAATTTGCCCATTTTCCCCCATTCTTTTATTTATTTATATCAATATGAACTTATGAATATTTTTATAGTGTTCCAGTTTTAGCCATTATGGGGCTTCCCTGATAACTCAGCTGGTAAAGCATCCACTTGCAATGGAGGAGACCCTGGTTTGATTCCTGGGTTGGGAAGATCTATAGGAGAAGGGATAGGCTTCCCTGGTGGCTCAGCTGGTAAAGAATCAGCCTACAATGTGGGAGACCTGGGTTTGATCCCTGGGTTGGGAAGATCCCCTGGAGGAGGTCATGGCAACCCACCCCCATGTTCTGGCCTGGAGAACTCCATGGACTACATGTAGCCCATGTGGTCGCAATGAGTCGGACATGACTGAGTGACTTTCACTTTCACTTCAGCCAAGCTCTCTCAGTTGGTTCGTGTATTCCTTTAACATAACTCCCCTTGTTGGATTTGTACCTTTTTTCCCTCAGTAATTTCTTGCCTTTTTTGCAACAAAATGTTTCTGGTTCCTTTTGTATACTCCCTGTCCCCAGTTTAGTTTCAGGTGTTTCTCCAAGGAAGCCTACTTCCTTTAATTGGAAAATGGTATTTGAAACTGAAATGTGGGTGCTGGGTGAACTACTTGCTCATAGGTCCTCTCAGCTGACAGAGCAAGGAGATCTAAGTGTGTGTACATTCTAATTCCTGTATTTACAGTCTATAAATCCTTCTCTATTTAATTATCTTTGTTATTATACTAAACGTAGTTCATTATGATGTCTCCTACTATCATCCTACATAGCCATATGGATCATTCCAGCCTGGTTTATCTGTACCTTCCCATTCCCATAGTGAGAAAATATGGCTTCCACCACTCTCCGTTTATTTTCTTACTTGGTAAGTTCCATATAGTCATGGTGGTTACTAAACTGTTAATTTGTATGCCTGTGGGAAACAACTTTATCAAGTGGGATACAGATTTTTGTACAGTTCCTTTTGCCTTTAGCCTAACAATCTCCACTCCTCTCCAAAGATCGGCTACTTTTCCCCCACACCTTCCAATGAGGTTATATGTTAGCAGTATTGTTAGAGTCTTTTATTCCATTCTGTAGTCGATATTGATATCCTTTGACGTCCTAAATGATTTGATTTTTTAAAAGCTTGCATACATTAAGTTTGATGTTTTGTGTTGTACAATTCTATGGGCACTGAAAAGTGCAGTGTCGTGTGTACCTCATTACAGCAATAAACAAATAATTTGGCGAAAAATAATTTCACCACCTTACAAAATCATCTGTGCTTCATCCATTTGCTGTTTCTCAAATCTGTGTCAAACACTTTTCTGTTTACAGACTCTATAGATTTGCTTTATCACCCCAGAAAATTGAATAAATGGAAGAATAGAACAGATAACATCTTTGGACTGACTCTTTTCATTTAGCAACTTCAGGTTAAAATTCATCCATGTTTTGCCTGGTTTGTGAGTCCATACATTTGTTTTGTTTCTAAATTTTATTCATTTATTTTAATTGGAGGATAACTACTTCACAATATTGTGATGTCCTCTGCCAGACATCAACATGAATTGACCACAGGCATACATGTATCACCCCCATCCTGAATCCACTTCCCACTTTTCTTCCAGCCCATCACTCCAGGTTGTCCTGGTGCCCTGTTTCATGTATTCAACTTGCACTGGTCATCCAATCTACATATAATGTACAGGCTATTCTCTCAAATCATCCCACTCTCTTATTCTCCCATTGAGTCCAGAAACCTGTTCTTTATGTCTACATCTCCTTTACTGCATGTGGAATCATCAGTTCCATCCTTCTAGATTCCATATATATGTGTTAATATACAGTATGTGTCTTTTTCTTTCTGACTTACTTCATTCTGTATAATAAGCTCTAGGTTAATCTACCTCATTAGAACTGACTCAAATGTGTTCCTTTTTATAGCTGAGTAGTATTCCATTGTGTTGTATGTACCGCAATTTTCTTATCCATTCACCTACCAATGGACATTTAGGTTGCTTCCATGTCCTAGCTATTGTAAACAGTGCTACAAAGAAAAGAAAACTATAGAACACTGATGAAAGAAATCAAAGATGACATAAATAGCTGGAGAAATATACCATGCTCTTGGATGGGAAGAAAGAATATTGTGAAAATGAGTATAGCATCGAAACCAATCTATAGATTCAACAATCCTTATCAAACTACCAATGGTATTTTTCACAGAGCTACAACAAATAACTTCACAAAAGACCCAGAATAGTCAAAGCAACCTTGAGAAAGAAGAACGGAACTGGAGGAATCAACCTCTTAAGAATATATGACAAAGTTACAGTCATCAAGATAGTATGATACTTGCACAAAGACAGAAATACAGAGCAATGGAACAAAATAGAAAGTCCAGAGATAAATCCATCCACCTATGGACAAAGGAGAAAAAAATATACAATGTAGAATAAACAGTCTATTCAACAAGTGGTGCTGGGAAAACTGGTCAGCTAGAAACTAGAACACTTTCTAATACCATACACAGTAATAAACTCAAAATGGATTAAAGATTTAAATGTAAGGCCAAAAACTATGAAACTCTTAGAGGAAAAGATAGGCAGAACATGCTTTGACATAAATTACAGCAAGATCCTCTATGACCCACCTCCCAGAGTAATGGAAATAAAGCAAAAATAAACAAATGGGACCTAATTAAATTTAAATGCTTTTGCACAACAAAAGAAATTGTAAGTAAGGTGAGAAGACAACCCTCAGAATGGGAGAAAATAATAACAAATGAAACAACTGACAAAGAATTAATCTCCAGAATATACAAGCAACTCATGTAGCTCAATACCAAAAAAATGAACAACCCAATCAAAAAGTGGGCAAAAGACTGAAACAGACATTTCTCCAATGAAGACATGTAGATGGCTAATAAACACATGAAAAGATGCTCAACATCACTCATTACAAGAGAAATACAAATCAAAACCATAATAAAATATTAATCACATATTCATCAGAATGGCCATCATTAAAAAGCCTATAAACAATAAAGGCTGGGGAGGGTGTGGAGAAAAGGAACCGTCTTATACTGTTGGTGGGAATGCAAACTGGTACAGTCACTGTGGAGAACAGTGTGGAGATTCCATAAAAAACTAGGAACAGAACTGCCATATGACCTAGAAATTCCACTGCTCAACCTATATATCGAGGAAACCAAAATTGAAAGAGACACGAGTCCATACATTTTTATCACTGAATATCATTCCATTGTATGAATGTTTCATGGTGTGTTTATAGATTCATCTGCTGAAAGGCTTGGGGCTACCTAGTGTCTCAGATAGTAAAGAATCTACCTGCAATGCAGGAGACCCAGGTTCAAGCCCTGGGTTGGGGAGATCCCCTGGAGAAAGGCATGGCAACTCACTCCAGTATCCTTGTCTGAAGAATCCCATGGACAGAGGATCCCAGGGGACTATAGTCCATATGGTTGCACAGAGTCGGACACAACTGAAGTGACTTAGCAGCGCTGAAGGACATTTTCATTGCTTTCAGCTTTTGAATTTAATTCAATATAGTACAGTTAGAATGTCAAATCATACAGTCCAAAATTGCTGTCTTGCATTGCTCAAAATGAATTCAAAAATACTCTTGGGGTAGATTCATCTGATGGACATCTAGGTTGATGTCCTGGCATACAGTGCTGTGATGAACACATGAGGTTGCAAAGAGTCATTTGCACATGACTGTACTAGTAACTGAGGACAACAGCAGGAAAACATGGTAATATCCTAAAAATGACTTCATCAGTGTATAACAATTATTATATGGAGCATAAAGACAAAATGCTAACAAGTTTTATAGTTTCAACAGATCAACTTTTAAATGATACATTAGATCAATTGATGGACATTTCATCATTGTGCTCATGGGTAGTTCCTGGGCCATTCTAAAAACTTGATTTTCATCTTTCTGACCATAATGCATTTTTCTTTACAGCTATTTTTATGGAGGATTTCTTCAGCAGTGCTTTCAGCTTTTGAATAAAGCTGCTGTAAACATGTGTGTGCAGACTTTTGAGTGGACATAAGTTTCAAATCAGTTAGATAATTACCTACGGCCAAAATTGCTGGATTGCATAGATGAGATGGTTGGATGGCATAATTGAGGCCATGGACATAAATTTGAACAAACTCTGGGAGATACTGAGGACAGGGGAGCCTGGCATACTGCAGTCCATGAGGTTGCAAAGAGTCAGACATGACTTAGTAACTGAACAACAGCAGGAAAAACATGGTAAACCTATGTTCATCTTTGTGTATGTTTTTATGTGGACATAAGCTCTACAATTTTATTTTTCAAAGTTTTTATACTGTTTTGCATTATGCACATCATTGTATGGGTGTTCCAGTTCTGCATTTTTTTCCCAGCATTTGGTTTTCAGCTTTTATATATTTTATCTTAGCCATTCTAATAGGTATGTTTGATATCTTGTTTCTTACTTTCATTTTTGTGATAAACTAATGAATCAGCACCATTTGATGTGTTGATGTGTTTGTCATTGGTATATATTCTTTGGCAAAAGGTCTGTTAAAATCTTTTGCTAGTTTTTTAGTTGGAATGTTTTCTTATTATAAAATTTGAGAGTTATTTATCTATTTTGCATACAAGTCCTTTGTTCAGAATTTTTTGGTAGCTTTATTATGCTATAATTTATTCATTCTAAGTGTACATTATTTACTAATATTTAATGATTTAAATCATTAAATGAGTATTAGTAAATTTCTAGAATTGAATGATGATTATTATTAGTTTGTAGTTTAGGAACATCAAGCTCATTTTAAAGATATTTATAGATACTAATATGTAACTCTCCATTCATTCAAATTAAAAATTTTGCATATTTTAATGTCCACTTCTTCTCTTTGTATCGTCTTAATTTTTTATCTGAATCTAAACAGTGATATCATATCTTTATATCTAAATATTTTTACTATCCTTTTTAAGAAATTGTTTTTATATGACCTTATGTTTTATGACCTTAAAATGATTAATTTCATATATCATTCAACTTATTTCAATTTATAATGTTTTCAGTGTTCTTGTTTTGGTGAATTTGCAAACAGCTAATAGCTGTTATTAAAGATGGAGTAAAGATGGAATAAAGGGAAATTTAATCATGCATACAAGTGTAACTTCATCCAATTATGATTAAAAATTTACTTCTATCTGTATTGGAATGTATTCTTTATGCTAGTTGACTATATGTCAGTGGAAATATCCAGTAGTAAGTTGGTTCAGGTAGTCTAAGATTTATCTTACTATTAGTGATAATTACTACTATATAGTAACCATCTATAGTAGTCTAAGATTAACTCAGCCAATTTAGTGATTGGAATACTGAGGTGAAGATTCTCACTGCATTGCACACAGATGTGAAGCACCCAAGAGTGCTGGGTTCAGTTTTATTTGCCATCCTAGAAAACAGACATTGACAAATTGGACCTAATACATAGGGCAACCAAGATAGTAAAAGGGCTAGACATGGTGTCACATAAGGAATGTTTAGAAAAAACTGGAATGTTTAGTCTGCAAAAGGAAAGAATGATGGGGCTGTGGATTGGTTGGAGGAACATGATAACCATCTATTTTTAAACATTTACAGGACCAACAAAATAAAGAGGAGTATTTTTTTTTGTATACAAAAAGACTCACTAGTAATGGTAAAGTTCAAAGAAGACAAGGCTTGAGTTATAAAAATGAGAACTTCAACTTCTTTAAATTTACAAATTCGAAATGGAATAGGTTTTCTGATTTAAATGCAAGCTTAGCCAAAAAAAAAGAAATCCGAGATCAGAAGCATGCAGGAATCCTATATTTATATTCTTGAAGTTTGCTAACTTTGTAAATCTATACTCCATCAAGCAATATTTTATATGATAATTGATCAATATATGATTCTGAAAGTGATAGCAAGCCTTCTGTTGTCCTAGACATGGAATATAAATTATGCTGGAGAGAATGGTTAATGGATGATAAAATTAGAATTTTAAACATGGACAGCTTTTGAACAAGCAGAAATTCAACTATTTTAATTGGAGAATGTACGTCTAAGAGTATACAAAAAAAAATTGTAAGCAAATACATCATTTTCATAGGACATTGAGTATGCAAATTGGACTGAAAAGGAACTATTTGTAAACGCTTACAAAACAGTTGCTTGGAAAAAAGATTGAGTTGGTCATTAATGGCCTCCAGGGATATCCACAGTATAAATGAAATAATCAGTTTATAGTCTTCATTTTACTTGACCTCTCATCAGCCTGATCACTCTTTCCTCTGAAACAAATTCATCACTTGGCTTCCACGACTCTATGCATGTACGATCCTTATTCTTCTTTTTTGGATGCTCTTTTTAAATTTTTTAACTGATTTCCTATACATATTTCAGAAGTACTATAATTTCAATTACATAGCTTTCTATGCTATAAATGGATATCTCCCAAATAAATTTCCATCTTCTACTTCCCTGAATTTCACATTCAGTTATTAGCTGTCTACTTGCTATCACTTCCTGTATATTTAATAAAGCATATAAAATTGAATGGGCTTCCTTGGTGGCCTAGGGGTAAATCTGCCTGCAGTGCAGGAGACAAGGGTTTAATCCCTGGGTGGGGAAGATAGATCCCTTGTAGCAGGAAATGGCAACCCACTCCAGTATTCTTGCCTGGGAAGTCCCATGAACAGAGGAGCCTTGCAGGTTACAGTCCATGGGGTCACAAAAGACTGGGAGACTTTCACTGTAACTGTGAACAATGGGAGGTAAAAGAGATAGCAGAAGCATTTGGGGACATATTTGATTGCTGTTTAGTTGCCAAGTCATGTCCGACTCTTTGCAAGCCCATGGACTATACAGTCCATTGTATCCTCCAGGCCAGAATACTGAAGAATACTTTCCCTTCTCCAGGGATTTTCCCAACCCAGGGATCAAATCCAGGTCTCACACATTGCGGGAAGATTCTTTACCAGCTGAGCCACCAGGGAAGCCCAATAATACTGGAGTGGGTAACCTATCTCGTCTCCAGACGATCTTCCCGATCTAGGAATGAATCCAGGTCTCCTGCATTGCAGGCGGATTCTTTACCAGCTGAGCTACCAGGGAAGACTTACCTCCCATTACCACCACCTTTTCCTTTGCAGGATTCTTCATTTCATTAAATTATAGCTCTATTCTTATAGTTGTGCAGGGAATTGGATTCATTCTTGATTTCCACTTCCCCTCATTGCCATACTGATGGACTGAAATCTATCAGTAAATCTTGTTGGGTCTACTTTTAAAATGAACTCAGAATGTTACCACTTCTCATCTCCTTTACAACTGCTATCCTTATTCCAGCTACCATGATCTCTTTCCTGGGTTCCCATAGCCTCCCACCTCACACTTACACTTTTCAGTGCTTTCTCAGCAAAGTAGCTTTTAAAATGAAAGTCAGATCATGTTATAATTCTGCTCAAAATCTTTCAATGACTTTCTTCTTACTAGAGTAAAATCTAAATTCTTTACGATGAACCACAAAGTCCTACTGATCAAGCATCCCTCTGACCTCATATCTTAGTACTTATCCCCTCACTCATTTTTCTCCCATATCATTCTTTTCCTTCTTTTCTTTTTTTGAATAACATGAAGATAAGGTCCTTCATGAGGATCCTGGCAATTGTTGTCCCCTGAAGATATCTATATGACGCATACTCTTTGTCAGGACCCTACTCAGTAGTTACCATTTCAGCCAATTTTGTGCTTTATAAAATCGTATCCCTACATCTCAATACTTAATACCCCTTTTGCTGCTTTATCTTTCTTCCTTAGTACTTCTCACTACAAATACTGTATAATTTTATTAATTTATTTGGTTTACATCTCTTCAGTTGATGTAATTCATATTACATAAATGTTGCTGGGCTCTAGTGCCTAGAAGAACTCCCATCATGTGGCTGCTGCTCAGTACTGATTCATAAAACAAATTTTAAAATGTTTTTTGAAAGCCCTGAGCATTAGGCCAAAGACTTAGAATTGTGTTTGCTTGGCTTTGGAACAGTATGGAAGCTTTTTGACAGTAAAGATTACACTGAAGTTGTGTTGTAGGAAGATTAATTTCCCAAATTAGGGTTTGAATACACAGAATTCTCAAAAGCTGCAAAGGTTTAAGAAAAGAAGACTACTTCAGAGTATATTACAGTAATTTACAACATCTTGTGGACAAATGGAATGCAGCAAAGAAGAGACTAATTACAAACAAAGAATTAATATCCAAGGGCTGGTTACTGGATAAGAGGGAAAGGAATCAAAATAAATTTGAGTGTGAGATTAGTTATACAGGGGATCAACGGTCCATTGGAGTAAATAAAGATATTAAGAGAAAGAACTGTCTTTATGGGGAAAAGAGAAAAGCATTTATAATATCAAGTAACAATTATAACATCAAGTAACAATAACAGTAATAGTAAGAAAAGAACATTCATTTTTACTTCTAAAATAACATTGGTTTGCTAGTTTTAAACTGTCTTAGTGTTTACTTTGAAATAATGGAGAAAAACATTCAAGTAAAATCTGTTTGGGGATAAAAGAATCACTTGAAGATGTGGACAAGTTGGAGATACCGATTTGATGTACTCTACATGTACTCTTAAGAACTGAGACAGTAAGGTGATGAATTTTTGTGACAGAAATATTACAAAGAGCAAGAGAACAAGTTAGCAATCAGGGTAGGAAGAAAATTCATTTAGTGTGGAAAGCAAGGGAGGAGAATTTTTAAAGATCTAGTTGGTCACTTTTATAGACTTAGAAATGCTGACTGTTGAAAAAGAAAATCATCAATGAAGATTGAATTTTTTTTTTTTTTTACAAAGCTGAGTACTGAGTAAAGAAATCAGGTTGCAAAGGATTAAAATAAAAGCAGTGTAGTGGATGGTGGATTATACTACACTAACCCCCATTCTGGACTGAAATTCTCATTCCTCTAGCTACTGGTAATGCTGGGGCTGACACCTCTTAGCTGAGTCCCAGTATTGCCCTTGGCTGAAGAATGCTCACTCACCCAAGGTCATGGCCCCTCTTCTGGAGGCAGACTGCATCCAAGATGGGTCAATGAACTGGTATAAAAGCCAAGTCTCTTGCCTTGAGGTGAGACAAGGCTGGGGATCAGCTCCAGAATCCCCAGTGGTATCCAATGAGGTCTTCATTGTAATGGCGTTGCCTCTCCACTCTAACTTCACTCTCTGCTGTTGCTCTTGAAGGCTCTTTTCACAAACTTCCTGTACACGACCCTCCTCCCAGGAAACCGAACTTAAGACAAATAGATACAGTAGACATCTGAGAAACACTGAAGAAAATATGTGTTAAAAAGTTGGGAACTAATAACGTTCGTGTTTATGATAAATAAAGAAGTTTATTGCATACATTCTTAAACTCAGCTGAAGTCATTTCAATTCAGTATGGATTTATTAAACATCCAGTGTTTATACTATTTGCTATTGGGAGCATAATAAGAGCAAGATGGTCCTTGTCTTTAAACTTCACGATAAATACATTAAACTTACAAAAGATCATTGATTCTGACTGAGGCTTGAATCCTCCCAGATTACAACCAAGCTCATGATTAACAGCCTGCAGATGTGCATAAACTTGTGAAAATGCAGTGTGACTGGGAAGGATGTGAGATGATACTAGTCAATGTTTACAAGACGTTTTTCCAGAGATACTCTATGCATCTGTAGAGTATTTAGAATTTAACTACCTTCTTAGTTCCTTAAACAGGTGTGCATCTGTAGTTTTAAGAACACAAAAAGAATATAAATTGGCCTTCAGCCATATCATCTTGTAATGTTATCCCTTCTGATCTTGGATTAAGGCAGTATATTGATGGGCAGTTCTTAAGGAAATGCTGAGAAATTTGGTTAATAGTCCAAAGATAACTAATTGCCAGAATTTTTAGGAAATATAATCTGTGGTTTCTAATACTAGGAACACTCACCCGACGCTATTAGCCGAGCCTTTTATCTTTGAAAATTTTCTAGAAAACAGTCCATTTCCCACTTCCCTCTAACCCATTGAGCAAAACCAGCAAGAACTCAGTGTCTGAAATGTCAGTGTTTCCACTTTCTCACACACAGATATTTCGAGTAATCTATGTCATTGGATAGCTTAAAAACTCTGTAAATTTGTATTGCAATAAACATAAAAGATTTTTTAAAATGCACTAGCTTCTAGGTTGAGAGGACTTGCAACAAAGAGAGAAATCAGAGGATAACATAACAATAAAAGTGGCATTCACAGGGAAGGATATTGTAAAAATACTTAGTACAAACAGCTATCCACGATGTACTTAAATACTTCTAAGGAAGGAAAGCCTGAGTTTTTTCAGAAACAGAATTTAACATTTTTTTAACCATCAATCTTAAATAAACTCCTCTATGATATTTGAGGTCCATTTATTGATATTGTATCTTTAATGATCTCAGTAATCCATATAGCAGCTTATAAAAAATTTCATCATCCTAACTGAGAAGTCATTGAAACTGCTGTGTTTTCTGTCACCTTACATTTGGTGTGGATGGTCTAGTTTGATCCTGTCATCCAGAATACACATAAGTCATTCTCATCTGTATTGTTTTCATAGTTCTTCTCCTGAAAAATCTTACATCAATGTTGAAATCATAACCAAAATTTGTGCATCAGTATGGCACAATGATAGGAGTTATTTTCAAGCTGAAGACATCTATTCCAAAGAGATGCTATATTATTCTACCCTTAACACATTCCTAAATGTCTTCCTACTTACTTCTAAATTAAAAATATGAAGGAAGTGTAAAAATAACCTGCATAGAGAAAGCATCCCTAATGACAATGCTTGCTTTACTCCTAATTTTTTAAACGAATATCTCATCTATTTTTTAAAACTGATTTGTTCACTATTGCTTGTGTCTGGAAATAAATGAGGTGCTTCTGTATCCTGCCTGGCTATCTCATGTTAGTAATGTTTACACAGTTTGTAGGGAATGGGCTGTTAACAATTTCTGGATTAAATTTTTATTTACAAAGAGTCCTGCTCTGGGAATAAGATTGAATCACAGAGTTTCCTTGGTGAATAAGCTTACATGGCTTATTCCTACCCATGCATAGCTTTCAGATAGTACATTATCTTAATCAGCATACATTGTGTTTGACACTGTAGAGTGATACAGAGAAATTCTGCTTTTCTGTGTAGACCTTTATTGACCATGACATTTAAGCAAGGCAGATGCTTCCTTTACAAAGAGGATTAAGAATTGGGTTTACCATGACAAGTGTAAATGTTTAGCCCAAGTATTAATTAATAACTTTTTCTTGTGTTTATCTAGGAAAACAACATGATTGTGCTGGCAAACATCTAATGGGATATCAAAAATGTGATTAATTCAACTCCATCTGGGACCCTTTGTATAATCTCATTTTTTCCAGAAATATTTTACAACAAAGCCAAGGCAGCTGTAGAATCCTTTGCAAAGTCTGTCCAACTATTTGTCTATCTGCCTATCTGTTTGCTTGCCCAAATGTCTTTGGTTAGAGAATAACATGTATTTCTTTATAAGTCTGTTTCCATAGCTCAGGAAGTAAAGGGATTTAAATGGTAGCAGTATTGCCTACTGCACATCATCAAAGTTTGGAATCACAAATGGTTTACAAAATGTACTATATATCCTATATAAATTGCATTACTCTCTTGCCAGGAAAATCCCATGAACAGAGGAGCCTGGCGCAAAGAGTAAGAGCCAACTGAAGTGACTGAGCATGCATGCAAGCTGTGAAATAATACAAAAAGTGAAATATGGAAAAAAAAGATTGACAAGATACTCTATTAAGCTGGAAACAGGCAAGGTGCCCAATATGTACAATACATATACATATATTATGATACAAATATGCATGTGTATATATGTAATATACACATATATATGTATAATATACACATATATATGTATTTTACTTTGTATAAACCATACATTTAAAAATTAATCAGACAGAATGCAGACAAAAATATTGGGTGATTACTTTTCAGGAGAGAAACAAGATAGGGTACAGGTTGATTATAATAGTGCCACTAATCTTCATAATTCCTTAGTATTTAAATTGTTTTTAATATGAACATATATTAATATGTTTATATATCATTTATTAATATGCAATTATAAATATATAATATATTGATATAGATATAAAATATATTTTATAAAATATAAAATTTTTAACAAGTATAAAATTGTTTTTATAACTTAAGCTATATCTAAGCATGAGGTACATGATTTTGCTGTTCAGGAAATGAGGAAACAGGCATTCCTCTATGCAGACATATTAGCTAGAAGTCAGTTTGAAGGATCTTTATGTGTAATCTATCGTTTTGTTCTGGTTTTGTTACTATAACTTCTAAATTGTTTTCCTAGGTATCAAAGTCAAAAGTACAAAAATTTGTATTTTTTTATTGAAGCAAAAGAGATCAGTGTCAATGTCTATAAATTTTGAAATTGCCTTTTTTTTAAGGGAAAGTTTTAAGAAATTTCCCAACAAGGAAACTAAATACAGTCTAAAATCATCAGAAAACTCATGTAGAAAATAAAATTTTGCTGAATTAGATATAAATGTTCTCTAAGTTATATAAAAATAACATCAACTACAAGTGAGACACAATTATTGAAGCACTGACAGCCACAGCCCATAAAATTCTATGAATTTTTTATAACACCATGTGTGAACATTATGAGGTCAGAAAGAGCTTCATTTAAAATTGACAATGTACTGTTAATAAACCAATAAAAAATCTATTATCTCCTCTTGGCCACTTTCACTTTCTTTAGGGTAGCATTTTTTTTCTTTATGAAAATCCTTTGTTTCTAATTCTGTATGTAATTCTTCTGTCTTGATGGTAGCATGTGATTGGTAAGATCCTGGTGATTGAAGCAATGACTTTCTCATAGCAAGTTCAGTTATAGACATTCTGAAAATTGGCCCAAAGGCTCCATGATTCCCCTTTCATGATAATTAGAAAGGACACAGTTGGCTTTAATGGTGCTGATAATTATTCTATAGTTTTAGATCTGGTACAGCTTGCTTCAAAGTCTCTGAAGAGGATAAATAGAAAACAGAACCTTGGAGATTATCACAACTGGATACATGGGACACCTCTTAAAATCCCGTGAAGACTAGTCCTCAAATTGAAAGACATTGCCATCTTGGTAGAAAGCCATAAAGAGCTAACAATTAACCATATGATAAAGCATTACATAATATATATGTATGCATTTATATTTATACATGTTTTATATATGATTATGTATGTATGTGTGTATATATACATGTATATGTATTTCCAGATTCTACTATTGATAAAAGAAACTTAAGAAAAAAAAGTTAGGATAAAATTTACATTTGAGATAATTCTTGCAATGACATTTTTCCATTTATTGAACAAAAATCACATTTGTTTAGTTTGTGCAATCATAAAATCTTGGTGTTCTGACAAGGAATAGTTTGAGAATCTTGCATAAGGTGTTCTTTTGTTAATTTTTCACTCATCAGTACTGAGCTCTACATTTGTATATTCAACAGCCTACTTGACAATGTCACTTAGAAGTTTAGAAGGCAGTTAAAATTAAGTGCAGCAAAAACATAAAAAACAAAAAGACCTTGATTTGATCCCAGCCTTTCTCTCCTCATCATCTCCTCAGTAAACAACAACACAGTTCACTTAGTAACTCAAGTCAAAAATCCTAGCAGTGATCTTAGATCCTTTTCTTTCTGTTATCTAATATACCTTGTACATTACTTCCAAAACCAATAAACTCTCTTCGAGTTTATTTTTGTGTATGGTATTAGGGAGTGTTCTAATTCCATTTGTTTACGTGTTGCTATCGAGATTTAACAGGACCACTTATTTTATTGAAAAGACTGTGTTTTCTCCATTGTATATTCTTGCCTCATTTGTCATAGATTTTGCGGTTGAAGGTGCATGGTTTTATCTCTGGGCTTTGACATAAATCAAAGCAGGATATCTTTTGACCCACCTCCTAAAATAATGAAAATAAAAGCAAAAATAAACAATTGGGACCTAATTAAAACCTTTTGCACAGCAAAGGAAACCATAAACAAGATGAAAAGACAGCTTTCAGGATGGAAGAAAATATTTACAAATGAAGCAACAAATAAAGGATTAATCTCCAAAATATACAGTTTATGGAGCTCAATATAAAAAAAAAAAAACAAAAAACCAAATAATCCAATCAAGAAATGGGCAGACGACCTAATTAGACATCTTTCTTAAGAAAACCTACAGATGGCCATGAAACACATTTTTAAAAATGCTCTCTAATAGAGAAATGAAAATCAAAACTGCAAGGAGTTATCACCTCATACCAGTCAATTGGACAAGTAGCATTGACATATATATACTACCGTGTATAAAACAGCTAGCTAGTGGCAAGCTGCCTTATAACATAGGGAGCTCAACTGTTTGCTCTGTGATGACCTAGATGGGTGTGATGACCTGGATGGCTGGAAAGGGAGGTTGGGAGACAGGCTCAAGAGGGAGGGGATATATGCATTCATAAGGGTGATTCACAATGTTGTACAGCAGAAGCTCTACAGAGTTTCTGTGTTAGCAGAAACTAACACAACACTATTAAGCAATAATATCCCCCCCCAAAAAACCCAAAACAACAGCAAACAAACAAACAAAAAAAACTTATTAACTTGCCTTCATATACTCTGCTGCTCTCCTAGTCCTACTTACTGGTATCTCTTGGCTTCATTTTTTTAGGAACTTCCTAACAAACTTCCTAACTTCATGTTCCCTTTAAAGCCTATTCTCCATGCAGCAGCCAGTATGACCGTGGGAAAAAAAAAAAAAAAAATCAGATCCTATCTCCCCCTTCTTGAAACTGACAATGCCTAGAATAATAAAATGCAAACTTCTTATCTTTGCCTGTAACAACCCAATATGATTTTTTCCTGGTCTGTCCCATCTCCTGGCACCTTGGCTTTGTTGTCTCCTCTCTACTTATGCTGGCTTTTTTTCAATCACTAAAACACATTGAACTCATGCCTGGACCATAGTTCATAGTGACTCTTTGGGATGAATGAAGTACTTCATCTGTGAAACACAAAGATGACTAACAAATAGATTCTAGCCTCCAGGAACTTACCAAGTAGAAATTGATGTACCAGTAAACAAACAAGAGCAATAAATACTTCAGGTGGTATGGAAAACTATTTACAGGGGCTATATGGCTACAAAGGGGAGTCATCAAATTTACTTGATGTTGGTTGAGTTAAGTTTCAAAAGATAACTTGGGAGATATTGGCCAGGATGTCCCAAATTGGGAAGACACTGGAGTCAGATGGTGTCCTTCCTAAGGTTCACAAAAGACAGAAGTCTCAATAAGAGGAGGGGGACACACAATCACTCAGCCTGGCTTGACCAAAGCATTAGACCTAAATAAGGTCTATTGTTACACTTTATTATGAAAAATATGGAAAAGTAAAAACAACAAAAACAAAAACTTCATGGATATCATCAGGTTCAGTTCAGTTCAGTCGCTCAGTCGTGTCTGACTCTTTGTGACCCCATGAATCATAGTATGCCAGGCCTCCCTTTCCATGACCAACTCCCGGAGCTCACTCAAACTCATGTCCACCGAGTCAGTGATGCCATTCAGCCATCTCATCCTCTGTCATCCCCTTCTCCTTCTGCCCCCAATCCCTCCCAGCATCAGTCTTTTCCAATGAGTCAACTCTTCACATGAGGTCGCCAAAGTACTGAAGTTCAGCTTTAGCATCAGTCCTTCCAATGAACACCCAGGACTGATCTCCTTTAGAATGGACTGGTTGGATCTCCTTGCAGTCCAAGGGACTCTCAAGAGTCTTCTCCAACACCACAGTTCAAAAGCATCAATTCTTCGGTGCTCAGCCTTCTTCACAGTCCAACTCTCACATCCATACATGACCACAGGAAAAACCATAGCCTTGACTAGACGGACCTTAGTCGGCAAAGTAATGTCTCCACTTTTGAATATACTGTCTAGGTTGGTCATAACTTTTCTTCCAAGGAGTAAGCGTCTTTTAATTTCATGGCTAGAGTCACCATCTGCAGTGATTTTGGAGCCCCCGAAAATAAAGCTGACACTTTCCACTGTTTCCTCATCTATTTCCCATGAAGTAATAGGACTGGATGCCATGATCTTCGTTTTCTGAATGTTGAATTTAAGCCAACTTTTTCACTCTTCTCTTTCACTTTCATCAAGAGGCTTTTAGCTCCTCTTCACTTTCTGCCATAAGGGTGTTGTCATCTGCATATCTGAGGTTATTGATATTTCTCCTGCAAGTCTTGATTCCAGCTTGTGTTTCTTCCAGTCCAGAGTTTCTCATGATGTACTCTGCATAGAAGTTAAATAAGTAGGGTGACAATATACAGCCTTGATGTACTCCTTTTCCTATTTGGAACCAGTCTGTTGTTCCATGTCCAGTCCTAACTGTTGCTTCCTGACCTGCATACAGAGTTCTCAAGAGGCAGGTCAGGTGGTCTGGTATTCCCATCTCTTTCAGAATTTTCCACAGTTTATTGTGATCCACACAGTCAAAGGCTTTGGCATAGACAATAAAGCAGAAATAGATGTTTCTCTGGAACTCTCTTGCTTTTTCCATGACCCAGCGGATGTTGGCAATTTGATCTCTGGTTCCTCTACCTTTTGCAAAACCAGCTTGAACATCTGGAAGTTCACAGTTCACGTACTGCTGAAGCCTGGCTTGGAGAATTTTGAGCATTACTTTACTAGCACGTGAGATGAGTGCAATTGTGTGGTAGTTTGAGCATTCTTTGGCATGCCTTTCTTTGGGATTGGGCTTTCCCGGTAGCTCAGAAGGTAAAGCATCTGCCTACAATGCGGGAGACCCAGGTTCAATCCCTGGGTTGGAAAGATCCCCTGGAGAAGGAAAAGACAACCCACTCCAGTATTCTTGCCTGGAAAATCCAGTGGACTGAGGAGTCTGGTAGGCTACAGTCCATGGGGTCGCAAAGAGTCAGACATGACTAAGTAACTTCACTTTCACTTTCTTGTTTGGGATTGGAATGAAAACTGACCTTTTGCAGTCCTGTGGCTACTGCTGAGTTTTCCAAATTTGCTGGCATATTGAGTGCAGTACTTTCACAGCGTCATCTTTCAGGATTTGAAATAGCTCAACTGGAATTCTATCACCTCCACTACCTTTGTTTGTAGTAATGCTGTCTAAGGCCCACTTGACTTCACATTGCAGGATGTCTGGCTAGGTGAGTGATCACATCATTGTTTATTTCTTATGCCCAGACCAGACTCACCAGGTCCACTTGAACAATTTATTTTTTTGTGTGAAAATGAAAGTGAGATCACTCAGTTGCATTCAGCTCTTTGCGACCCCATGGACTGTACAGCCCACCATACTTCTCTGTCAGTGGGATTTTCCAGGCAAGAATACTGAAGTGGGTTGCTATTTCCTTCTCCAGAGGATCTTCCTGGCTCGGGGATGGAACTCAGGTCTCTGGCATTGCAGGCAGATTCTTTATCATCTGAGCCACCAGGGAATCATTCTTTTGTTTAATAAACAGATATTTATATTATCTACACTGTATCCTTGATGCTGTTCTGACTGCTGGAGATGAAGGATTGAGCATAACAGGCTAAGTCCCTGCTCTTACAGTTTTACAGTTTAGTGTGGGAGACAGGTCAAAAACAAGCAAATAAATGATCCATGTTATGATCAACGATCAATATGATGATGAAAAGAAAGGTAAAGGAATAGATCACAGTAGGGAAGAGGAATTACTGTATTACTTGAAGTGATCATGGAAGGGCTCATGCAAGAGGTGAAAATTTGAGTAAAAATCCAAAGAGACTGAGAAGATGCAGCTATCTGCAAGAAGAATATTCTTGACTGGCAAAATGGCAATGACAGAAGCCTTGAAGCACATACGTGCCTGGTTTACTAGAAGAAGAGCAAGAGGCAAGTGTTCCTGGAACTTGGTGACCCAGTGGGAATGTTGGAGAATTTGAGTTGGAGATAGACCTGTTGGCATTATTGAACTTTCACCTTTATCAAGAATTTAAAAGGCAGAGTCAGACATGATTTAGTGACTGAACAACAACAAAATTGAATTAGCAATTAAAAGTCTACATATTGAACCTGGAATGTAAGAAAGGGGAATCTCATAGTTTTATGACATTTTTCATTAGGAAAAGCATTAATTTCCAGTCCAGCTTCAGCACCAAATATTCTAAACTTTCCTAGTGTTAAACATATTGAATTTGTGTTGTCATTGTTCAATTGCTAAGTCATGTCTGACTCTTTGCAAGCCCATGGACTTCAGCACACAGTGCTCCACTGTCTGTCCTTCACTGTTACCAGACTTTGCTCAGATTCATGTCCATTGGGTTGGTGATGCTATCTAGCCATCTCCTCTGTCACCCCCTTGTCCTTTTGCTATCAATCTTTCCCAGTATCAGAGTCTTTTCCAAAGAGTCAACATGCCAGGCTTCTGTGTATAGGATTCTTCAGGCTAGAATACTGGAGTGGGTTGTCATGCCCTATTCCAGGGGATCTTCCTGACCCAGGGACCAAACCCATGTCTCCTATGTCTCCTGCATTGCAGGCAGATTCTTTACTACTGAGCCACCAGGGAGGCCCTTGAGTACTCATTAATTACCAAAAAAAAAAAAAAAAAAGTTCAGCTAGACCTCCCAGTGGAGAATTCTATGTGCTTTTCACTCTATATTTATTTCTACATTCATTTATTTAGGATAATGTGAAACAAGCAAACAGGAAAAAAAATCAAATGAATACTCTTATTGCTTAGATATTAAAGAGATTTTAAACTCACAGCAATGCAAAAAGAAACATCTTAGGAATGCAACCAGAACGTGATTTTTGTTGAGTTTTAGTGGAATTTTAATTAAAAATAACTTCCTAATGCAATCATTTTACTAGCTAAATATTTCTTCATTCTGTCTAAATTATTATCTTATGAATTAAAGGAAAGAAATTGAAGATGATTTCAAAAAATAAAACCATAATAGATATGACCTTGGAATTTTATCCCTTTCTGTTTAATGAATACAATTAATGTTCTGTAGGGGTAATTTATCTGAAACTACTGTACTCATTATGGTAAATTATCTCTAATTATTATTTTCAGGCAATTTGACACAAATAGACTAAGTTCAAAATTACAATCCTCTCAGAATCTATGGTGTTTGATAAACAGAAAGTTATAACTTTATGTATATAATCATGATGTCAAATCAGCAGCCAATTGAATGGAACTGGATGGAACCAGGGTTTCTACTAGGTGAAATACTGAAAAGGGATCCAGTAGCTGTGCATTTTATTCCCACCTGGCCCTTTTGTGATACTATACAAAAACGCTCTCCTAAATGGAAGTGAGTCATGCTGCTTTACTCATATAACTACTAAGATTAGATTCAGTTTTGAACTCATTAACTTAAAGGAGGCATTTTATTGTTGTAGTATAATATAATTGGGTTCAGAACTGGAAAAAAGAAACCCAGCCAATGATACAGATATGTTTTGGTAGTGATCAGTCCCATTAGTAACTCTAGCCAGCACTGAACTTTCAGAGGAGGAAAAAAAAAGAAATTTCTCATTGACTACAAAAGCTCTGGTTTGTCTCCTTGCTTCACACTTGAATTCATTCTTTTTCTCGGAAGCTGTGAGCTACTCACACTGACAGTAGGAACAAGGAGGCTGATAAAACAGACCTCCTAGAAGAAGCCTTGCTTTCTTAATGCTGAAGAGCATCCCAATCCTCTGAAAAGTCTTTTTATAACGCGAGCTAGCCCAACAAATGCTTTCTGCCCTAGAGGCCTGTCTTACAAATAGTGATTCAAAATTAGCACAGGGAACTCACTGACAGGAGGGGAAAGAAATGTGGTTAGGTTCAACAAAGGTTATGTTTAGCTAAAGAAAAGAAAAAATACTGGTTTAAGAATTTCCTAAAATGCTCTAGAATCTCAAAATGCAGTAATCAAAAGCAATTGTAAAAATTTACTTTGACATTTGTTTTACATTGTGTAATCTTGTGGAAATCGCATCTCAACCTTTTTTTTTTATTTGACTACACTTTAACAAAATCTCTGAGGAATGAATATTAAAGACATATCACTAGAAAGTCCAAAGGTATACAAGGAATATTTTGATAAAATCAGAATGAAATCTATTGCTGTAAATCACTGAAATCACAAAACCTTCATAGTTCATGATTTCTTACAAAGAATCTAGATAAATAACACCACATAAACATCTATAGCTAAATTCTAGAAAACATATATATGGGACCAAATAGAATTTCATTCCAAAATATTCACTCTTATCCTGTGTGAAAGTTGGACTATAAAGAAAGCTAAGAGCTGCAGATTTGATGCTTTTGAACTGTGGTCTGGGAGAAAACTCTTGAGAGTCTCTTGGACTGCAAGGAGATCCAACCAGTCAATTGTAAAGGAAATCAGTCCTGAATATTCATTGGAAGGACTGATGCTGAAGCTGAAACTCCAATACTTTGGCCACCTGATGTGAAGAACCGACTCATTGGAAAAGACCCTGATACTGGGAAAGATTGAAGGCGGGAGGAGAAAGGGATGACAGAGGATGAGATGGTTGGATGACATCACCCACTCGATGGACATGAGTTTGAGTAAGCTCCGGGAGTTGGTGATGAACAGGGAGGCCTGGCATGCTGCGGTCCATCGAGTCACAGAGTTGGACATGACTGAGCGACTGAACTAAGTGTCCTGCGTGTGTGTGTGCTAAGTCACTCAGTGTCTGACTCTTTGTGACTATAGCCCACCAGGCTCGCTTTCCATTAGGATTCTTCAGGCAAAAATCCTAAGTGGGTTGCCATTTTCTTCTCCAGGGAATCTATCCAACCCAAGTATAGAACTTGAGTCTTCTGTGTCTCCAACATTGCAGATGAATTGCAGATGACATTACCACTGAGCCACTGGGGAAGCCCCTCTTATCCTCCAAAGCTGCTGGAAATGTTGGCATTTTACATCAATCCCCATCTTGTGTAAAATGCAGACACAGTTCTGCAGTCACTTTGCAAGTCAGACATGGTCTAATAATTATATTTAAATTATGATAGTTTCTGTTCATAGCCTGGCTAAACATTCTGAAGATTCAACTTCCTTTGTAAAGCTTCAGTCTAGGGCTGCCAGATTTTGGAGACTTCTCAGGACTAGGTTTGTAATTTAACACCTCTTGTGCAATCATTTCACTGAAGCCTTTGTTTTATCTCCCCAACAATCCTCAGTTTGGCCCGGATCTCAGGAACATTTATGATGGCCATGTTGCCCTCGCCCACCTGTGTTAGGTTTCTCCTCCTCCCTTTATCTGTCTTTTCCACACAAGAGGACAATCCAAAGTGTGTGTCATTTAGGTGTCACCAGTTCTGTGAGACGTGAAAAGCTCCGCCAGTTAACATAAAACAAAATCCTGGCAGTTTCATGGAATCACATTTCCCTGCTGCAAAGAAAGTTGAGAAGAGGGGCAAGGTAGCTTAGAGTGGAAGTTTGAATGAGGACACTTTGTCCATGAATGGAAACTCTACATTCTTTGTTATTTTAACAGGCTGTGTCTGTTCTCCTTGAAAGAAATTGTATGAGAGAAGATTGGATTAAGTAGTTTTTATTTTATTTCAAAGCACTTGTACACTTTTCCAAAGATCAACTTACTTAGCCAAGTAATAAACTCTTGTTTTACAATAATACTAGTGTATATTATATCACTCTAGCTTACTACAAAATACAGAATTAGAGTTGGGAAACAAAACATTTGTTTCTTTGGTGAATGAGGCATATATTATTACCTATTCACTCTGCCAGATATAACTTGAACCTTTTAAGCTATTCAAAGGAAAACCCAACTAGTTAATCTGCTTTAGGAGGAAAGAAAAATACCTCTGCACCTACTCAGCCTCTTTTGTATTTTTAAAAAATCTTAGCCTTTTTCAGGCCAAAGAAAGTCTAAGTTTATATTATCTTTGCATGTGTATCTTTTGAAAAGTTAAAAAATATGATTTGCATGTTTTCCAGTTTTGCTTTCACGTTTTTTAGAGGATTGTAGTTTCATAGTGGATGAATGAGTTCATTAAACCAAATATTCATTTGGCTTTTTATTTCTCATCACACAGAAACCAGAGTGTGCAAATCATAAATAACTTTGATTACAATATAGTTTACTTTTCATTCCTCAAACCACCCACACTTATGATTATGATTTGCCCACTTTTAAACTGTAGTATTACACTTTGCATTGTTACATATACTTCTAAAACTTTTCTTTTAAAAAGGTCCCTATCATTATGAATTTAATAGTTGTTTCCACACTGCTATATAAAGACAGAATCAATCCATTTTTCTATTCTCTATTCAATTAACTTAATTTTTTTGTTTTTTTTGTTCACATTGTTTAGCACTGTGTATTTTACTACAGGAAAAGATTTAGTTTCCATAGTTTTTCTTAAATGTGACTTTGAAAAAATTCATGTATTTCCCATTAATGTCATTTTTAAAAAATTCTATTAACTTGCTTACTATCTCTTGGTGGATTTGTAGTCTATGGTGGTCACTATTGCTTTGTTGAAAAAACAGAGAAAAAAGTTGTGGGTGGTCTCAGCAGATACATGTTAACCACTTGATTTCTATTTCCACTAAATGCTTCAGGTTAAGTGATGATTATTTCCATCCGAAATGACGCTTTCAGACATGTTACTACAGGTGAAGGGACCGAACCGAACATCACGTTCAGTCATCTCCACACATTGCTTGCTGGATCATCAAGAGACATGACATCTGTATGAATCAAGCTGGTAATGACATGTCAGTGCTTCCTGAATGACAACAGATGCTGGCACAAAAATGTCCCATCATCCCAAATTGTCCCTTTTATTAAATCCTCAGAAGATTTGGGGAATTCTTCAGTTTTGCAGAAAGCTGTCACTGTCAGGTCCTCATGGCTTCATCTGACCCTTAGAAGAATCTATTTCCCTGTTTGGTTCCTTGAGAAAGCATACTTTTTTTCTCTTTACCCTCTAAAGTGACTTGGTGCATCTTTACACAGGAAAAATGTTAGTGAAATGACCATACAGGAATACAGGTGAGAGCTTTCTCAAGTTCTGTATCAAGTCTTAGATCAACTGCATGTAATTGTGTTGTTAGTGGGCATTCAGGCAGAAACAGAGAAGTTAAGGATTCTAAGTCTGGCAATCAGATTCCAGAAGCCCCAAGTTAACATTGGTCTAGTGCCTCTTGACCTGAAAGCTGATCTTTTCAAGCTGTTGAGGTTCCTCAGAGAATAGCAGATTAACAGTTAGTTTATAATGAAGTGGGATTCTTTTACCAGTGGACTGGAGGTAAATGGTATCATCTAGGTGAAGGGCTACCTGTTCACAGTTTAAATAGGTAAATATAGTCTTCAGCCATCTCAAGCTCTTCTCCACGATACTCTAATGAGCAGAGGTAGCTTGCCATCACTAATGTAAGGCATTTTCCTAGAAGCCCATTCTTAGATGTCCCCATGTAAAAATATGGGCACTCATAGGACTCTTTTGAGATAAACTTGAACTTTCCTCCACACTCCACCATTTGATTACAGTTATGTCAGTGATAAAATACTTCCAGAAGGTTTAGGGAAGGAGAGCTAGCCAAAAGTGAGCACTCCAGCTGCCCCTGGATTTTTTCAGAGCTAGATGATTTGTTTAGTAAGTGCACTTGCCTTTGTACAGATGCTATTTCTTATTTCCTACTAGATCCAAATCTACCTACATCAGCCTTCAAACACTGATGGATAGTATATTCAAAGACCCCAGAACGAGTCTTCTGTTCCAGCTGGACCAAACTAGTTGCCATTTTTTTCTTCTCTGAGGTTTCTGGACTCATGCCTCTCACTCCCAACTGTAAATCCAGGCTTTCTCAAAAGCCAGTAATTTGACTCTTCTGTTGGCTCTGGATTTCTCCTACATCCTTTTCCTAAGAAATGAATTTGGAAGACCCTAGCTGGGTGAGCTCTGGGAAAGGTCATGAAGTATACATAATTACAGGGAGAAATCCTGTTGGCTAATATATCAAAATATTAACCTGCCACAGTGTTTGAACTTCTTTTTGAAGAAAAGATACATGAAGGACTCGCACAGAAAGAGGTCTCTAACCCGTAAGGTTCTTATCAACAAAGATATCAAAATCTTCTCATGACATAACCTTAGCTGGCAACCAATTGTCTGTGTCTTCAGTTTGGCAATTCTTATGAGACACACATATTTCATTTTATTTAAATGGTGTCTCAAAGTTGTTTGATATATGTTCTCTGTATGGTCAAGTGGTAACATTTCTTAAAAGTAAATGCACACTGCTTTTGACTCTTTAAACACATAATTCAGCAACAGGTATACATGGTGGTGGTTTAGTCACTAAGTCATGTCCAACTCTTGTGACCCCATGAACAGAGGAGTCTGGCAGGCTACAGTCCAAGGGATTCTTCAGGTGAGAATGCTGAAGTGGGTTGCCATTTCTTTCTCCAGCAGATCTTCCTGACCCAGAAATCAAACCTAGGTCTCCTGCATTATAGGCAGATTCTTTACCAACTGAGCTGCAAGGGAACCCGCTACAGGGATACGTAGGTTCTTGAAAATATTTTGCATGTTTTTCTCCGTTGGAGTCTGCCATTAGCAGTGTGGGTGTACAAGCTGGTACAACTTGGCATCTACTAATGACAAACATTTCCTATACTTAATAGTGTCAATTGATAGATTTGTCTTGTCAACGTAAATAAGACACAATTTTATTGGAAAACTTTAAAAATTAAGATAGATTCTACGTTAAAAATATTATTGAAAAAATGTTGAACTCATAACCCCTCTCTTGCTGATGACGAATTTAATGGGACCAAATGAGGACTAACTTAACTTGCATTCTCTAATTAATTGTATAATTCACTCCATTTGTAGTAGAAAATAGACCCAATTTAAGACCAAAGATAGAGATTCAAATTATTTCCCAACCCAATTTTATAGCCAATGGAACAGAAAAGCCAATAAAATACCTAAAAGCATAATCTGTGATTTCTATACTGGTGATGAACTTGAAAAATTAGAGCATGCTTTGGAAAATAAGAATAAATATAAAAGAGGCTAATGGGCTTTGGCAGTGGTGTACCAAGGAGGAGTGGCCATGGATATAATCTCTCTTAGTGGGAAGGTATATGATATCACTGAACTCATTTAGAATTACCAGCACATGGTAATAATAAAATACAGACTTATATTTAGATGGTTTATTGTTGTTTTAAGATTCTCTGTGGATAATACAGTCCCTTAATGGATAGATCACAGATGAATAATTATGTCCTTCCCCTTTTGATACACAACTATATTTTGATTATCCAATATTTGGGGCATGCATTTTCTTGAATTTTGCTCAGTAAATATGTGTGGGATCAACAGGGAACCATTTTGCCTGAACCTACACAGGGTAAGATGCAGGACAAACTTATACCCTAGATGAGATAATAAAGGAATTACCTGGTTTGGGCATTCCTTACATCATTAATTCTTCTTAGAAATAGTCTTGTACATCTGCTACATATTAAAGTGCTGCAGTAGATCCTGGGAATATAAAAATAAAAATCAGACCCAGTCCTTCTCATTGGCCTGTGGAAAGTCATAACCTGATAAGAATAAGAGACATCTATAAACAACAAATTATAAAATATGGTGATGCATGCTGTGAGAACGATAAATAGAAAGTCTATGGAGGCCAAGAAAAAGGAGCAAATGATCTCCCTACTAAGGTAGAATAGCTGAAGTCCTGTAATTGAGCTCAATTTTGAAAGACAAAAATGAGCTTGCCTGCTGGAGTTGTCGGAGAAGGGAATTTTTTTTTCTGTAGTGACCGTGTAGGGAGAAAAATTACTGGGTAACTTTATGCCAGGCTTTACTAACTCAGGACTAGTATTTTTTTTTTTTTTTTTGCAAAAGAGGTGGGATTCTGTGCCATGAAATCACCAAATAGTGGATGCACCAGCAATGCAGAAGGCAGCATCTTTATTTGGACAGTCTTCTGGTATCTTTCAACCCATATCCATTAGATGATTAGCTGACTAATACATACAGAAGACTGGCACTGCTTTGGTTTCTTCAGTTGATACATTCTAATAAAAAGAGGACATAGAGTCATTTCCACCAAATAAATGTATTTTAATTGTTGGAGAAAAAAAATGAATGAACTCAGTTATTTTTAAGTGCATGGATTCTGTTTTTTTTGGGGAAAAAAATGACCTCAATTTCCCAATAGGGTTATAAAATACCAGTAACTAGAAAATGTCCATGCAGGTTGCAAAAAATTAAGTAGCACTGGAAATTATCTATGGAATCCTAGTTTGCTGGATTTCCACTTCAGGAAAAATACCTATTAAGATTATTACACCTTTGGTCACTGACACTGCATCATCTTTCAGGTAATCTAACTCTGCCTCAAGATCTTAGCCATCATCCTCGAGAACACTGCTTTGTCTCACATCCTCCAACAAGCAGTGTAGGCTCATGTAGCTCAGTGTCTAAAGATATTAATTACTATTATCATTATTGACCAAAAAAAAAAAAAAAAAAAGAGTTCTTTCGACTCATTTCTAATTTCTTTTTCCAACTAGGAGGTTCCAGGTAAGCAAAAACAAAATGCTCCTTCTCACCTTTCCTGGCTGTTTTTCTCCCCATTTCCATCTTCTCTCCCTACTGTTCATGGCCCATCTGGTTGCGACTTGAGTCAAAAGCTCACACATCCAATTCCAGTAAGAGTTTGGCAAGCAAAGTCACTGTTTAGACACACCTCTGAAATGCTAGCACTGGCAATTCTCCACTATGGTTATGCCCATGGAGATAGTAATTTTTATTCTCTGCTTGCTTTCTCATCTTCAAATTCAAACTCATTAAACATGTGTGGTTCCTGCTGTAAAAGATCTTCTCTGTTGATGTGCAAGGGTGTAAATGGCTTTTATACTTGCAGTTCTATCTGGTATGTTTCAAAATACCATTTGACTGCATTTTAATGGAAAATACAAATATTTGCAAATCTATGTTTAAGCAGGAAAGAGAAACCTTTATTCATGAATTATTCTACTTCCCACTTTGTTTGTTGGGCTTTTGGTGTTTAATTCTGGGCACAGCTGGCTTCTAAGCTTTTTAAGAGGCTCTGTCTTAGAAAACAGACATTTCCACCAAATTGCCATTAAATAGAGGGTGACTTTTTATTCACTTCAGCACTCTTTCGGATTTGGTTTCTTTTTTGTTCAGGTGTAAATGTCTCTACACAGCAGTCTGAAGCAAACTTCCAAGCCTTGAACAGAAAATAAAAATATTTTGCCATTCAATCACAGCAACAAAAGAAAAGAAAGAGTCTTGCTTTTATTACTTTCTAAGCCTGTAAGAAGCAGTTCCACACTGTCCCCTCAGGGGAGTCTGATCCCAAACAGCACACTGCAGGCCTATTGCCAACCCGGTTTGTGTAGAGGAACATTGGCAGGAGCTGGCTTTGGCAAAAGATCTGCTTCTTTCTCACCTGAAGCTATTACAATCTTCCTGTGGTATCTGTTCAGTGTGATTTGTTGCCTATCATTCTGTCCTAAGCAGGGCCACTTTTTAATCTACCTGCTTGAGGGGAATATGATAGACCCTTCAATTACTTTATCTTATCACAGGCTGTTCCACCACTTCTTTTCTGTTTTAAAGTTTAGCTGTTAGGTATTGAAGCTAGAAAACTATCAAAAGAATCAGTCTATCATACCACTCATCAATATTTGGACCACCTTGTAAATGGCCATTCTTGAATACCTTTGTGTCTTCCAAATCTGTGTCGACTGCTTATAAGCATTCAAAGTGGACACAGACCCTAGACTTAGATCATTCTGGCAGGAGCATGTTGGCAAAATATCAAAAGCTTGTACATTCCCACCAACAGTGTAGGAGGGTTCCCTTTTCTCCACACCCTCTCCAGCATTTATTGCTTGCAGATTTTTGGATTGCAGCCATTCTGACTGGTGTGAAGTGGTACCTCATTGTGGTTTTCATTTGCATTTCTCTAATAATGAGTGATGTTGAGCATCTTTTCATGTGTTTGTTAGCCATCCGTATGTCTTCTTTGGAGAAATGTCTATTTAGTTCTTTGGCCCATTTTTTGATTGGGTCGTTTATTTTTCTGGAGTTGAGCTGCATAAGTTGCTTGTATATTTTTGAGATTAGTTGTTTGTCAGTTGCTTCATTTGCTATTATTTTCTCCCATTCCGAAGGCTGTCTTTTCACCTTGCTTATATTTTCCTTTGTTGTGCAGAAGCTTTTAATTTTAATTAGATCCCATTTGTTTATTTTTGCTTTTATTTCCAGCATTCTGGGAGGTGGATCATAGAGGATCCTGCTGTGATTTATGTCTGAGAGTGTTTTGCCTATGTTCTCCTCTAGGAGTTTTATAGTTTCTGATCTTACATTTAGATCTTTAATCCATTTTGAGTTTATTTTTGTGTGCGGTGTTAGAAAGTGATCTAGTTTCATTCTTTTACAAGTGGTTGACCAGTTTTCCCAGCACCACTTGTTAAAGAGATTGTCTTTACTCCATTGTATATTCTTGCCTCCTTTGTCAAAGATAAGGTGTCCATATGTGTGTGGATTTATCTCTGGGCTTTCTATTTTGTTCCATTGATCTATATGTCTGTCTTTGTGCCAGTACCATACTGTCTTGATGACTGTGGCTTTGTAGTAGAGCCTGAAGTCAGGCAAGTTGATTCCTCCAGTTCCATTCTTCTTTCTCAAGATTGCTTTGGCTATTCGAGGTTTTTTGTATTTCCATACAAATCTTGAAATTATTTGTTCTAGTTCTGTGAAAAATGTGCCTGGTAGCTTGATAGGGATGCAAACTAGTACAGCCACTATGGAGAACAGTGTGGAGATTCCTTAAAAAATTGCAAATAGAACTACCTTATGACCCAGCAATCCCACTGCTGGGCATACACACCGAGGAAACCAGAATTGAAAGAGACACATGTACCCCAATGTTCATCGCAGCACTGTTTATAATAGCCAGGACATGGAAACAACCTAGATGTCCATCAGCAGATGAATGGATAAGCAAGCTGTGGTACATATACACAATGGAGTATTACTCAGCCGTTAAAAAGAATTCATTTGAATCAGTTCTGATGAGATGGATGAAACTGGAGCCGATTATACAGAGTGAAGTAAGCCAGAAAGAAAAACACCAATACAGTATACTAACACATATATATGGAATTTAGGAAGATGGCAATGACGACCCTGTATGCAAGACAGGGAAAGAGACACAGATGTGTATAACGGACTTTTGGACTCAGAGGGAGAGGGAGAGGGTGGGATGATTTGGGAGAATGACATTCTAACATGTATACTATCGTGTGAATTGAATCGCCAGTCTATGTCTGACGCAGGATGCAGCATGCTTGGGGCTGGTGCATGGGGATGACCCAGGAAGATGTTATGGGGAGGGAGGTGGGAGAGGGGTTCATGTTTGGGAATGCATGTAAGAATTAAAGATTTTAAAATTTTAAAAAATAAAAAACTAAAATATTTTATCTTAAAAAAAAAAAAAAGCTTGTACATTATTATTTTGGTTCTATTTTAATGAACAATTTTTATCTGAAAAATCAAAACAATTGTGCCAGTCTCATAGCTCATTGAGATGATAAGCAGTTAGTCTCCGTAATCAATTATAACTTAGTTTAATTCTTGGCCTTGTAAATTTCCAAGCAATTCTGGGCAAATAACCACTTTTAATCTCAACTATATTATCTCTAAAGAGGGCGGACAGAAAATAAAAGTTATAGTGTTGGGTTATTGTAAAGATTGGATTATATGCTATAAATCACATATAGTACTTTGGATATTGCCTAGCTCTTCATACTCAATGAAGTTGATGATGAAGATGATGTTGATAATTGATGATGTGACTCCAGCTAGTATTAAACCAGCTTTCCTTAGGTTATTCTGCTTTTGGCCACTATGTGACAAAGTCATAATGAAATAATAGACTAGAGCTGTGAATGCAATCTTCTGTCATTTCTTCATTTACTGATGCAAAAACTAAGACTTAAACAAGTTAAGCAAGAGCCTCAGATTTCATAATTAGCTCAGATCCAAGAATAAACCTTTGATTCCTCATGCAGGGTCTCCCAAGTCCTTGTTTATCCCTCTACATTTTATTATTTCTCTAACTGACAACTTCCTTTGTCCTTTCCCCCAATAATAAAAAGCATAAATTTTACTAATGGAAAGCAGATACTAAGGCCATATTTAGAGGAGAAGGAGAGGAGAAGGGAAGAGGAAGAAAAGGGAAGAGAGAAAATTCTAAACTCCCTAATCTGCTGCAAGCTCATTAAAATCTACCCTTGTTGGTCTCCAAGAAAGGTGAGTTGGGATAAGGACTAAGAATATCTTGGTACTCATTACTGGCTAGGTCTGTACTCCCAAGTTGTATGTGCGGTCAGTCGCTCAGTTGTGTCTGACTCTCGGCAACCCCATGGACTGTAACCTGTCAGGCTCCTCTCTCCATGGAGTTTTCCAGGCAAGAATACTGGAGTGAGTTGCCATTTCCTACTCCAGAGGATCAAACCCACATCTCTTGTGTCTCCTGCACTGACAGGTATATTCTTTACCATTGTGTCACCTGAGGTACTGGAAGTTAGGCTGGATCATATACAGTCTGCAAAGACTTTTTGTTCCTATTCTAGAAGCATGCTTGAGTGTATTTCTTTAACCTTATCCCAAGGTTCAATCTGCTTTCTGTTTTGTCTTGTGTGGCAGGACTGTTCAACAACAGAAAGTCATGCCCACCAAATTTCTTTGTCTTTCCCAACTCTGTTGCTAACTCTCTCAGGTAATCTCAGGTAGTCTCTTTCCCAGCCCCACTGGGGTAAGGGTGACCAATGAGATAACCAATCAGATGCCTACTGTGGAGCTTTAAAGAAGGTTTTTGCTATCTTATAAAAGGAAATAACAGGAGAGTTCATTCTCCATTTTTAAAAATTTTGTATATGGATATTGTGTTTGGAGCTAAAGTGGCCAATGTTCCCCCGCAAGGCAAAAATAATGATGACAATAGTTCAGAATAGTGGAGAAGAAAGATAGAAAGAAATTGACTCATGGAAAATATTGTGGAATTACTGACCTGTCTTGAGACTACACATTCCCAGTCTTATTAACAATAAATGTTATATGTCGTTATTAGTTCAGTTCTCTGTTACTTGTAGCCAGTATTATTTAGAAGTGACACCTTTAGATAGAGAATTAGGCACGTGGGTGGCATCTTCACCTGAGTGGAGTAAGATTCCACATTTTTCTTACCCTATCAGCCTTAGAGAACAGAAAAATTGGAAATCTACAAGGCAATTCATGGAAGTGGTTTAAAGGTAATTCAGAGAGCAAAGAGATTTATTATCTCAGTATAGGTCTAATTATAATATGGTTAATCCTACCATTAGAAGCTTTACCTACCAGCACAATGAATCATCTGCCTTTGAGAAACAGTCTTGAATAATAATGCAAGCCATCTAAAAATCTGTGTTTTAGAGTTTCAGTGAGCAAGGGGACAACAGAGGATGAGATGGCTGGATGGCATCACTGACTTGATGGACGTGAGTCTGAGTGAACTCCGGGAGTTGGTGATGGACAGGGAGGCCTGGCGTGCTGCGACTCATGGGGTCGCAAAGAGTCAGACACGACTGAGTGGCTGAACTGAACTGAACTGAGCTTAAAAGTAAAGGAGAAAACGTAATTGATTATCTTGAAAGTATTTCTTAAGTTTCTGATACTTTATATCAGAAGTTATATTTCATTTGCTTAGCTGCTTTTTCATATTACCAGCTGACTCTTACTGAAGAGCCCAGTAGAACATAGTGTTTTTGAGGACCACTCAGGAACAATGAATTTGTTACTGTACAAACCTATTTTGAAAGTACTGTGCACATCTATTTTGAAAATACACTGTAAAATTTCTTTAAAATCTGTTTGTTATAAACTTTTTGGAAAGTAATTTAAAATCTAAATGCACTTTGACCCTACAGCTACGCTTTAAGGTACCCTGGGTATACTCACTGTGTTATTAAATATTAAAGATGACTACAGTTATTCACTATTACCTTATTGAGACATAGACTCTAATTCGCCTCCCTTTTAACTTTAGGCTGGCTGTAGTAGGTTCCTTGTCCAGTAGAAAGAGGCAATATTATAGAATTTCTAGGTTTAGGTCTTAACATATCTTGCAGTTTCCATCTGATTCTCTTGGAACATTCTTTCTTGAGCCCTGAGTTTGCTGTGTAAGATGCTAACTACTCTGAGACTGCCATGCTGAAGAGTCTGCATGTAGGCACTCCTGTCACTTGTCCCAGCTGAGCCCAGCTTTCCAGCCATCCTTGTCAAGGTACCAGTCATGAGATGAAATTCACCTTGCACCCGAGACCAGCATATCTGGCATCTAAACACCACTGAGTAATTTCTGTTCATGTTGTGTGAAACAGAAGAATCACTCAAGATTCCTGACATTCAAACACTTGAGAGAAAAAAAAATGATAATTTTAGGCTGTTAAATTCTGTGGTAGTCTGTTATACACCAATAGATTACTGTAGCACGTAAGCACAAAAATGATCATTGACTGTAGAAATTAAGTTGTAGAAATTAAGACCTGGAAACATTTTAAATTCCATTCATGAGGGACTAGTTAAGAATTTTGTAGCAAACTCACACAAGAAACCACCATATATCTGACTGTTGAAATAATGACTGGGATATATACATGAATTTATGTAAAATAATGTCCATGGTGTATGAAGTCAATAATATTCTAGGTGGAAAAACATCATTATAGATTGTAATTCACATGCAGAGAAATGTTTAGATAGATAAGTATGTGCATATTTGTCATAAACATGTATGTACAAATCTGTTAATGATGTCAACATTATGGGAATGAATCCTCATCTCTCCCACCCTCTGCCAATTTTCTTAGTGCTAGGGTTTACAGAATATTTTGTTATTTTTGTTTGTTTGTTTCCATTGCTTAAGAGTACATATACATTAAGAAAATTTAGAAATCAGCAAAAGGTGGCAAAAAAGTAGATATTGAAAGTTCATGACAAACCTGGGCAGCATTTTAAAAAGCAGATACATCACTTTGCCAACAATGGTCTGTATAGTCAAAGGTATGGTTTTTGCAGTAGTCATGTATGGATGTGAGAGCTGGACCACAGAGAAGGCTGAGCACAGAAGAACTGATGCTTTTGAACTGTGATGTGATTTTGAAGATGCTTGAGAGTCCCTTGGACAGCAAGGAGGTCAAACCAGTCACTCTTAAAGGAAATCAACACTGAATATTCTTTGGAAGGACAGATGCCAAAGCTGAAGCTCCAGTACTTTGGCCACCTGATGCAGAGAGCCGACTCATTGGAAAAGATCCTTATGCTGGGGAAGATTGAGGGCAGGAGGATGAGATGGTTGGATGGCATCACTGACTCAATGGGCATGAGTTTGAGCAAACTCCGTGAGATAGTGAAGGGCAGGGAGACCTGGCATGCTGTAGTCCATGGGGTTGCAAAGAGTCAGACATGACTGAGCGACTGAACAGAAACAAAAATTCTATTCAAAGATATCCTTTGTATTCTAGGCTTCTTTTATGCACATTTCATTTTAAGTGGGGTTGAAGTGTTAAACTGCTTCACATCTTTTATACGTTTAGGTTTTCCAGATTTAACAACATATCATCTGCAAATAATTATTTTGCTTTCTCCTTTCCAAGTTGTACTAGCTAGACTTAGGACACTGTTCAATAGTAATGGTGTCTTCCTGCAGTTTTGGATTAAATCCCACAGTGTCTTTTGGACCAAACTTGATAGTCTCCATCATGTTCAGGAAGCATTTTTATTTTTATATATTAAAAATTTATACTAGCTAATGGTTCTTGGATTTTGCTGTAGCCTTCTGGGTTATCCAATTGGAAAGATTGTATTATTTTTCATATTTAACTTGTCTATGTGATAAATTTTATTAATAGATTTCATGATGAATAGTTTGATTCTTGGACTAAAGACCATTTTGCTGTTGTCTGTTTAAGAATTTCCAAGTCTGCAGTCATAAAGAATTGGATACACAGATTTCCATTCAGTGTATCTTTGTCAGTTTTTGTTTTCAGAATAATTCTTGCTTTATAAAAAAGCAAACTGACAACTTTCCTTCTTTTAAAATCTGTTTCTCAGTAATTTTTCAGCACAGACATTATCTGTGTCTTGAAAACTTAAAATTAGTGTAACAGCATCTGTCTCTGGAGATGCTTTTCTATTTGTGCTGAGTTTTTGTGAGTTCCCTCCCTTTTTTTTTTTAATCAAAAATTTTTTTTAATTTTTATTGAATTAGTTTTGGTTATTTATAAGGTTTTTTTTAAAGAAAATTTGTCTGTTCTCTTGAGATTATTAAATATATTAGCAGCAATTGTTCTTAGAAGAATCTCATTTTAAAATATATGCTCCAAGATACATAAGAACTTAATCACGCCCCTCTTCCTCCTTTGTTAACCACAAGTTTGTTTACTATGTCTGTCGGTCTATTTCTAATTTGTAAATAAGTTCATTTGGATCATTTTAAAATTGTATTTAATATGGATCAAAAATTGGAAGCCAACCTGATATTTTCTGTATCTTGTGACTAATCATTTTATTGTTGAATGTTGAAGAGATATTTAGCTTTACAATTCAAACATTTAATTAGGTTAATTCAACTTGATGATTCCTTTCCTTAATTTTGTTCTTAATATATAAACAAGAGACAGTTTATTAATTGATGTATCAAGTCTTTTCTTTGAAGAGGAGATGTTTGAATTTCATTTATATTTTTATTTCATGATTTAATTTGTATGTATTCTTTTTTATTTTAAAATCTTATTATTGAAGTGAAGTGAAAGTCACTCAATCATGTCTGATTCTTTGTGACCCCATGGACTGTAGTCCACAGAATTCTCCAGGCCAGAATACTGGAGATGGTAGCCTTTCCCTTCTCCAGGGCATCTTCCCAACCCAGGGATCGAATCCAGGTCTTCCGCATTGCAGGCGGATTCATTACCAGCTGAGCCACAAGGGAGGCCCAAATATTATTATTACTGTAAGGAAAATGTTTTATTAAAATTTGTTTCAATATTTTAAAATGCACAATTCATTAGTATTTAACTCAATTTAAATGCTACTCACAATAGATATAAAATATTCTCTTAAGCCACTTCCCACAGTTTTCTTACATCTATCATCATAGATTATTTTGTTGATTCCAGAAGGTTCATATAAATGGGATCATACAGAATGTATTTTTTGGGGACTAGCTTCTTTCATTCAGCATAATATGTGTAGATTCATCCATGTTGATGTGTATCAGTAAGTCATTTTATTTCATTTCTGAGTTGTGTTACTTTGTATGATACAGCACAACTTGCTCATCTTTCCTTCTCTTGATAGACATGTAGAGGTTTGTAGCTTTTTACTGTTATGACTGAATTTTCTAGGAAGATTCTTGTACAATTTGGATTATGCATGTATGTTATACAAGCTGTTATTATAAATGTATATTTCCATTTCTCTTAGTTCCACATAGGAGTGAAACTGCTTTTAACATAGATGTACACTTATCTTTATAGAAAATCATCATTCCAAGTATCTAAAATATTTTACCATTTAATACTCCCACTAACTGCACGTGAAAGTTCCAGTTGATCTACACCATCACCATTTAACATCAGGACTTTTGGGAGAGGGAATATGTCAAGCATTTTATGGATGTTGAATGGTCTTTCATTGTTGTTTAACTTTGCATTTCCCTTATGTCAAGAAATTTAACCACCTTTGTGAGCGCTTATTGCCCTTCAATTATTTTCTTTTGTGAACTTTCTTTTCAGGTTATTTTCAGTTTTTTAATGGGTGTTTAAATTTTCCTTGATAATTTTTAGAAATTCTTTATATGTTCTGAATACAATTTGTCAGATAGATATTTGCAAATATTTTTTCCAGAGAATGTTTTTAAGTGGACTTTCTCTCTAGATGAGTTCTATGAACTATACATACAATTACGCCCAAAGGCAATTTTGTATTCAGTTTCTCACTAAGTAGTCAATCCATGAACCCACCTTCACTTTATGAGTACATTATTATTTTTTTAATCAAGCTTAACATTTATTTCCTTCAACATAATTTTAAGTTAACTGTTGTTTTTGCTTCAATGCAGTTTTATATTTTGTTTTCTTCTAATATCTTTTCATAAAAGTTCTCATTGTTTTCCGATGTAGCAAGTGTTTTATAAAATGTTCTATCTGGAGGGGAATTGAGATGCAGCTACTGTTCTGGATTTTCATACAGACTGATATGAGGATAACCTAGCTTTAAAGCAAGGCTGCTTTGAGGGGCTTGCCCAAACATGAATATAATGAGGCATATGAGGCTCCCTCATAGACTATGAAGAGCTGACTCATTATGAAAGACCTTGATCCTGGGAAGGATTGAGGGCAGGAGGAAAAGGGGACCACAGAGGACAAGATGGTTGGATGTCACCACTGACTCAATGGACAGGAGTTTGAGCAAGCTCTAGGAGATGGTGGCTAGGGAAGCCTGGTGTGCTGTAGTCCATGGGGTCTCAAAGAGTTGGACATGACGGAGTGACTGAACGACCACAACGTGGACCACTAAACTTATTAACACTGTTTGACACAAAACACCTCAGTGCAAAAAATGGAAGTCATTGGACATGGAGGCCATTTTTGTCCATTTGCTTAAATAATAGTAAAACAGAGGTTACAGCTATAATGTAGGTTAAATGTAGGTATACATGTATATAAATCATTAAGAGTTACTATTATAATGATAAAAATAATCAATACTATAGAATCTCTTTTGTGACATCTTATAATAATTTTTCACAAAGCTGATATGAGACTTTCTTCCCTGGAGTGAAATTTATCCAGTAGGACTCATTATGTTATTTTTGAGTCTGAGATGCCTTGTACCTAATCTAATTTGTGTTACTAATTAAATTAATGACACAAAAAAAGACTATGATTTTAAACTTTTAGCTCATTTTGAGTTATTTTGGTTATTCATTTTTACTATTAGTGACTATGCTGCATAGACACAAAGGGACTAAAATTCTAGAAATACACTATTGTTACAATTTACTTTGAAGAAGTGTCATTTTTGCATTCCAAATGCTGTAACCTCTTTAAAATTCAAATCCAAAAACTACAGAAAAGCATATGACAATAAACTATCAAGTAAAATAAAAATAGAATTTCTTTTGTACTATATGCCTAATTATCCAGAATTTTCTCTTAGATGCAAAAAATATATTTCTTAATGGCTGATACAGGTCTTCAAAATCAACAATAGAATTGTTCAAAAAATTACAAGGACCATTTTAGAATCTAATAACTACACTTACATACAAGTATATAAAAACGAATTCTTGTTACTTACTATTTGTGTATGCACATGTATAGCCTACATATATCAGTTATGCTGTGGTTTTGAAGTATTTTTGCTGACAAGTTAAAATTTTATCAAGACTATTACTCTGTTTACTTTGTTTAGGAGGGAATGGTAAGACAACCAGCAGAAGCAAAATCTGAAAAGCATGGCAATTTTAAAAATTGACACTATTTAAACAGTATGGTTCCTTCCTTGTATTTCTAAATATCTCAATAGATGATTGCAAATTCATTGATTTGGTTATGAACCCTGGGGATATTTTTATTTTTTTCTAGAAAGATATTCTCCTAGGAATCAATTTAAGCATATATTTTTCTCTATGGTATGTATTCTAATAGCCATTAACAATCAGTGATACCATCAGCATCTCTTCTTTACTGACAACTGAATTTTTTTTAAAAAAAGCTTTCAGTTGTCATATTCTTATGCCATATATTTTTATATAAACTAAAGTTATATAAAAATGAATGCCCAGAGATATGCATGGATGAAAAATTCCTTAATGATTTGGTTTTTACATGTAAATTCATTTGTTGCAGTAGTTTTCCCTGCAAGACAGTGCAATACATAGGAGTTGTCTAATTTAGACTGCTGCTGCTACTGCTGCTAAGTTGCTGCTACTGCTGCTAAGTCGCTTCAGTCGTGTCCAACTCTGTGAGACCCCATAGACAGCAGCCCACCAGGCTCCCCCGTCCCTGGGATTCTCCAGGCAAGAATACTGGAGTGGGTTGTTATTTCCTCCTCCAATACATGAAAGTGAAAAGTCAAAGTGAAGTCACTCAGTGGTGTCCGACTCTTAGCGACCTCATGGACTGCAGCCTACCAGGCTCCTCTATCCAAGGGATTTTCCAGGCAAGAGTACTGAAATGGGGTGTCATTGCCTTCTCTGAATAGTGTGTATAGCTGGGTAATATTCCATTGCATATATGTGCATTAAAAAGGAACAAAATTGTGCCATTTAGAGAGATGTGGATGGACCTAGAGATTGTCATACAGAGTAAAGTATGATAGAAAGAATAAAACAAATATTGCATATGAATGCATATATGTGGAACCTAGGAAATGGTACAGGTGAATATATTTGCAAAGCAGAAATAAACACAGATGTAGAAAATAAATGTATGGACACCAAGTAGGGGGAAGGGGAGAGTGGGAGGAATTGGGAGATTGACATATATACACTACCATGCATAGAATAGATAACTAATGAGAACTAATCTATTGCACAGGAAACTCTATTCAATGCTCTGTGGTGACTTAATGGGAAAGAAATCCAAAAGAGGCTGATTCACTTTGCTGTACAGCAGGAAATAACACAACAATATAAAGCAATTATGCTCCAATAAAAATTTTTAAAAGCATTATATGTATGTTCTTTTCTTCAATAATGTAGATTATAGCACTGCGTTTCTGGGTCAGCAACTACAACTGATAAAAATCTCAGCCAAACACCGACAGAAACAATCTGTTATTCTTCTACTTTTCTAAGGCTTCATTTTAGTTCAACAGTCTGTGGCACACAGTATCCTAAGATGCTGCTCTCACTCCAGATGAGCTAGGGAGGAGAGCACAGTTAGGGTAGGCTCTCTGGAGTGGGGCACTTTGATTTATTTCCAAGAATGAGGAGCAATGGCCATTCTCAAGTTTGGGTTAGTTTCTTCACAGCGTGATCGGTGTTAACATACCAGTATTAAGCATAATATCATGGATATGTTTCTGCTGTTAAAATTCATTTGTCTATAAAATCAGATTACACAGAGTACTGATATGTGATGAAGTATTGAATTATCTATGCTATTTATAGTAGTAGTGGTGTTAGTCACTCAGTCGTGTCTGACTCTTTGCGACCCCATCTGTCCATGGGATTCTCCAGGCAAGAATACTGAAGTGAGTGGCCATGTCCTTCTCCAGGGGATCTTCCTAACCCAGGGATCAAACCTGGGTCTTCTTCACTGCAGGCAGATTCTTTACCAACTGAACCACCAGGGAATCCTCATGCTATTTATACTTGAGGCTTAAAATTTTCTCCAGAGTTCTAATGAACTCCAAATCACTAATATGATCAAAATAGATGTCAAATGTTTGAAAAGAGTATTCTTTAATTATTAAATTCTAATCTTTTGGCAGTTTCTCCCAAATTATACATTTCCCATTTTCAAAATGTCTAATTGAGAATTCATTGTCTCTTAATTTAATTCTTATTAATTACAATGTGTTATCATTTATATTCATAAATTAATCAAAAGAGAAACTTAAGTGCTACAACCTTTCTACATCCGACATCTATTTCTTTATCTTTCTATAGCATTATGACTCTCTTGGATTTCCATTACCACTGCACAACTTATTCCATATTCGTGTTCTTCAATATTATGTACAATCTCTTATTTAATTAATAACCTTTCAGTTAAGATTGATCACCCCACTTAATTTCTCCCGATGGCCACTATGCGTATTCACAGTGCTCTAGTTCTTAGACAAAATAATTTGAATAAGAAGTGATTCATAAATGTGCTGCTTATCCTCTACTTTATTCCTGTATGCTTTTTGTTCTCCACCCTTCTCTGAATGCTTGTGCAGGATGGTGGTGGGCTTCCACCTGGATTCTTCCAGTAGTGTTGGTTGGAAGGCGGAAGGAGAGAGAGAATTCAAGATATTTCTCATCTATTTTCCTACTTGGTCCTGCATTTTGAACTACAGGTAGCTCTGAAGACAGCCTCCTCCTTAGCTCAAGCATTTTTTTTTTTTATTTCCGGCAAACTATTTGACAATCATATTCCATCAGCTTTGGAAGTGGTAATCATGTCTTGCTGCCTTGAGTGTTTGTTCCTTATTTTGTTCTTAAACTTGCCATTTATTCAATCTTTTTATTTAAACCATCCAGGGAAAAGTCTATTTCCAAAGAGCCCCAGACTGATGTAAAAAGTTTTTTTTTTTAATCAATGTCCTTAAAAGCTATGAAAGTGAAAGTGTCAGTTGTTCACTCATATCTGACTCTTTGCAGCCCTATGGACTGAAGTCTGCCAGGTTACTTTGTCCATGGGATTCTCCAGGCAAGAATACTGGAGTGGGTGACCATTTCCTCCTCCTGGGGATCTTCCAATCCAGGGATTGAACCTGCCTCTCCTGCACTGCAGTCAGATTCTTTACCATCTGAGTCACCAGGGAAGCCAGAAAAAGTACATGAAAGAGCATGAAAGTCACTCAGTTGTGTCTGACTCCTTGAGACCCCAAGAACAGTAGCTCACCAGGTTCCTCTCTCAATGGAATTCTCCAGGCAAGAATACTAGGGTGGGTAGCTGTTCCCTTTTTTAGGAGATCTTCTTGACGCAGGGTTTGAATCCGGGTCTCCTTCATTACAGGCAGATTCTTTATCATGTGAGCCACCAGGAAAGTACAAAATCTATGAGTATAATTTCAATTTTAAAAGTCTTGAAAATATGTGGTCCATGTAAATATTTTCAAGCTAAACATAAATCACACGCAAATATTCAAAAATCCCTCTATATCCTATTGACTTACATTAACAATATATACCTTCTCAGATAAAATATGCCTTATGATAAAGTAATAGCAATCACAAGGGATCAGTATTTGATTTCATAAATTTCTGTGTTTTCACCTCCATTTTGGTTCTACTTCAGGTCATTCTTTTCACAGAAAACAAATAGCTGCTGGTATTGTTGTTCTTGTTCAGTCACTAAGTCACGTACAGCTATTTTCCAACCCCAGCCCCATGGACTGCAGCGTACCAGGCTTTCCAGTTCTTCACTATTTCCTGGAGTTTGATCAAACTCATGTCCATTGAGTCAGTGATGCCATCCAACTATTTCATTTTCTGTTGCCCCCTTCACCCCCTTCCCTCAATCTTTCCTAGCATCAGGGTCATTTCCAACGAGTCAGTTCTTCACACCAAGTGGCCAAAGTATTGTAGCTTCAGATTCACCATCAGTCCTTCCAATGTATATTCAGGACCGATTTCCGTTAGAATTGGCTGCTTTGATACCTTTGCTGTCCAAGAGACTTTCAGGAGGCTTATCCAGCACCGCAATTCAAAAGCATCATTTCGTCAACACAGCCTGCTTCGTAGTCCACCTCCTGCATCCATACATGACTACTGGAAAACCCCAAGCTCTGATTATACAGACCTTTGTCGACAAAGTGTTATTTCTACTTTTTAATACCTTGTCTAGGTTTGTCATTACTTTCCTTCCAAGGAACAAACGTCTTTTAATTTCAAAGCTGCAATCATGGTCTGCAGTGATTTTGGAGCCCTAGAAAATAAAATCTGTCACTGCTTCCACATTTTCCCCTTTTATTTGCCATGGAGTAATGGGACCAGATGTGATGATCTTTGTTTTTTGAAAGTTGAGTTTCAAGCCAGCTTTTTCACTCTCATCTTTCACCTTCATCAAGAGGCTGTTTAGGTCCTCTTTGATTTCTGCCATTAGAGTGGTATCATCTGCATATCTGAGGTTGTTGATATTTCTCCTGGAAATCTTGATTCCAGCTTGTGATTTATCCAGCCTGGCATTTTGCAGGATGTTCTCTGCATGTAACTTAAATAAACAGGGTAACAATATTTATCCTTGATGTATTCCTTTCTCAATTTTGCACTAGTCCATTGTTTCATGTCTGATTCTAAGTTTTGCTTCTTGACCTGCATAATGATTTTTTAGGGGATAGATAAGGTGGTTTGGTATTTCCATCTCTTTAAGAATTTTCCACAGTTTGTTGTGATCCACACAGTCAAAGGCTTTAGCATAGTCAATAAAGCAGAAGTATATGTTTTTCTGGAATTCTCTTGTTTTCTCTATGATCCAATGAATGTTGGTAGTTTGATCTCTGGTTCTTCTGCCTTTCCTAAATCCAACTTGTACATCTGGAATTTCTCTGTTCATGTACTGCTGAAGCCTAGCTTGAAGGGTTTTGAACATTACCTTGCTAGCATGTAAAATGAGCACAATTATAGGGTAGTTTGAGCTTTCTTTGGCATTGCCCTTCTTTGGGATTGGAATGAAAACTGATCTTTTTTAGTCCTGTGGTCACTGCTGAATTTTCCAAATTTGTTGGTATATTGAGTGCAGCACTTTAACAGCATCATCTTTTAGGATTTGAAATAAATTAGCTGGAATTCCGTTGCCTCCACTAGCTTTGTTCATAGTAATGTTTCCTAAGGTCCACTTTGACTTCATACTCCAGTATGTCTGGTTTTAGGTGAGCGACAATACCATCGTGGTTATCTGGGTCATTAAGACCTGTTTTATATAGTTGTGTGTAATCTTTCCATCTCTTAACCTTTTCTGCTTCTGTTAGGTACTTTCCATTTCTGTCCTTAACTGTGCCCATTCTTTCATGAAATGTTCCCTTGATATCTCCAATTTTCTTGAAGAGATCTCAAGTCTTTCTTATTCTATTGTTTTTCTGTTTTTTTTGTTTGTTTGTTTTTTGTTTTTTTTTTGCATTGTTTACTTAAGTCTTTCTTATCTTTCCTTGCTATTCTCTGGAACTCTGCCTTCAGTTAGGTATATCTTGCCTTTTCTCCTTTGCCCTTTACTTCTCTTCTTTTCTTAGCTATTTGTAAAGCCTCCTCAGACAACCAATTGCCTTCTTGCATTTTTTTCTATGGTTTGGTTTTGGTCACCACCTCCTGTAATGTTATGAACCTCTGTCCATAGTTCTTCAGGCACTCTGTCTACCGGATCTAATCCTTTGCATTTATTTGTCCCCTTTACTGTATAAGGGAGTTGATTTAGGTCAACCCGAATGGCCTGGTGATCCCTACTTTCTTCAATTTAAGCCCGAAGTTTTCAATAAGGCGCTTATTACCTAAACTACAGTCAGCTCTAGGTCCTGTTTTTGCTGACTGTATAGGGCTTCTCCATCTTTGACTACAAAGTATATAGTCAATCTGATTTTAGAATATAATTAATCTGATGCCTTTGTGTAGAATCATCTCTTGTGTTGATCTGATCATCTGGTGATGTACACATGTAAAGTCATCTCTTATGTTGTTGGAAGAGGATTTTGCTACGTCTAGTACTTTCTCTTGGCAAAAATCTGTCAGCCTTCACTGTGCTTCATTTTGTACTCCAAGACCAAACTTGCCTTTTATGCATGATATCGCTTGAGTTCCTACTTCTGCATTCTAAGTCCATGTGATGAAAGGACATCTTTCTTAGTGTTGGTTCTAGAAGACCTTATAAATCTTCATAGAACCATTCAACTTCATCTTCTTTGGCATTAGTGGTTGAGGCATAGACTTGAATTACTGTGATGTTGAATGGTTTGCCTTGGAAACGAACCAAGATGATTCTTTTTTGAGATTGTACCCAAGTGCTTCAATTCAGACTCTTTTGTTGACTATAAGGACCATTCCATCTCTTCTAAGGGATTCTTGCTCAGAGTAGAGATATAATGGTCATCTGATTTAAATTTGCCCATTCCTGTCCATTTTAGTTCACTGATTCCTAAGATGTTGATATCTGCTCTTGCCATCTCTTGTTGACCACATCCAATTTACCTTAATTCATGATGTCTTATTCTAGGTTCCTATGAAATATTGCTCTTAACAGCACTGGAATTTACTTCTACCACCAGACATGTCCACAACTGAACATCATTACCACGTTGGCCCAGTCTCTTCATTCTTTCTGCTGCTATTTCTCTGCTCCTCCCCAGTAGCATATTGTACATCTTCTGACCTGAGGGGCTTATATTCCGTTGTCATATCTTTTTGCCTTTTCTTACTGTTCATGGGGTTCTCAAGGTAAGAATACTGGAGTGGTTTGCCATTTCCTCCTCCAGTGGACCATGTTTTATCAAAACTCTCCACCATGACCCGTCTGTATTAAGTGGCCCTGTACACCATGGCTTACAACTTTATTGAGTTACTTACACAAGCCCCTTCACCATGATAGGTTGTGACCCATGAACAGGACTGGTATTAAGGGCCATCATTATTTCTTCAGCTTGTTCACACTGGATGTTATCAAATGTTTAGTTTGTAGTTCATGATAGCTATTAACATTTAAAGAGTTGAATTGAGTAAAAAATATTGAAGTATAAGAAGAACATTTTCTTCCATTCTTTTTTTTGGTGTAATTTTTTTTAATTTTAATTTTTTATGGTGTATTATTTCTTTACTGTTCTTTTTTTAAATTTTACTTTATTTTACTTTACAATACTATATTGGTTTTGCCATATATCAACATGAATCTGCCATGGGTGTACATGAGTTCCCAATCCTGAACCCCCCCTCCCTCCTCCCTCCCTATATCATCTCTCTGGGTTATCCCAGTGCACCAGCACCAAGCATCCTGTATCCTGCATTGAACCTAGACTGGCAATTCGTTTCTTACGTGATATTATACATGTTTCAATGCCATTCTCCCAAATCATCCCACCGTCTCCCTCTCCCACAGAGTCCCAAAGACTGTTCTAAAGAAGAACATTTTATGTAACATTTTGAAATATAAAAAACAAAATTTTCTTGATGATTGGTAACAACAGTGTTTTCAATTCATTTAAAGAGTAAAGACTCTTTAAATAAAAAACTTAGAGTTTAAAGAGGATTAAAGATCCTGATAAAGTAAGATTAAATGGAAGCAATCCATGTAACCATCCTATAAACCAGTGCTAAGAGGCGTATAAAGTAAGCCACTAATGAAGCCCATATATGTAAATTTAAAATTTATAGTAGTCACATAAAAAGTTAAAAAGAAACATGTGAAGCTAATTTTAATAATATATTTATTTAATCCACTATACTGAAAATATTTCAACATGTAACCAACTTAAAATTATTCATGAAAACTTTACACTCTTTTTCATATTAAGTCTTCAGAACCTAGTGTGTGTTTGACACTTAAAATGCATCTCAATTCAAAGAAACCATATTCAAGTTTTCAAGAGCTACGTCTGGCTGAAAGCTATGACAGCACAGCCATTTAACACCCTGGGTGCCTAAAACTCTAGACTGATATAAGGAAATTTGCTTTCTGAGATTTCTTTCCCCTGTTGCTCTTCTTCATCCCCTACCTATTTCATTCAGCCTTGAAGATTCTGTTTCTTCGAAATCGTTGTACCCAAGCCCTTCTATATGTTTCCATCAGAATCGACAGGACAGATCTCTTTATAGAGACAACAAAAAAGTTCTGTTTGCAATACTTCCTCCTAAAGAGAGTTAGTAATCAGAGTCTGTAAGGCTCTTGCTATCACTTATTGTGAGGGCAACAGGTGGTAGATGAGCCATTAAACTGCACTTCCCCTCAGATGGCAAGGTTGAAAGACCAGGCCTAAGCGAGCTGGGGCGCTTGTGCTGAGATCCACCACCTGTTGTCAGGCCACCTTTCAAATACCAGGAAGAATGGTTATGTATGCATTATAGAGTTCTCTTTTGGACCAAATTTGGCTGTAATTCCAGTATTTTAATAACCCTATTTACACACAGCCCATGAGTGCTGCTCAGGACTTAGCAAACAATGGACTCACAGTGTATTCCCTTCATTAGTAAATAAAAAAAAAAAAGGGCAATTTGTACATTTGATCTTGAATTAAATTTTAGTGAATACAAGCTATACTACAATACACACTACTATATATAAAATAGATAAAACAAAAAGGATGTACTGTATCACACAGGGAACTATATTTAATATCTTGTAATCACCTATAGTGAAAAGTATCTGAAAAAGTTTACATGGGTAAATGAGGCATTTTGCTGTACAACTGAAACTAATACAACATTGTAAATCAACTATACTTTAAAAAAAGAGTTTATACTTTATCTGCCTGGTGAGCTGTTTTTATTTTCACTCTGATGATCCCTGGGTTTATGATAACAGTTCCTAATTTTATAATGGTGAATCTAATAACCAAGGAAAGCAAGCTGGAATGATATGTAGTAAATTCTCAATAAATAATTGTTTGATTTTATCAATGTATTCTAAAAATATACAGAAATTTCTAGAAACAGTGTTAAATTAAGGTTGGAATCAGCATCTGAAATTATACAGAACTCAAGCAAAATATTAGTTTCCAAGTTTGTCAGCTGTTTTACATTGGAAATTTCTGTAACTCTCTAAATCTCAATTTTTCATTTGAAAGGTGGGGCTTATAATGGTCTTTAATGTATGGTTTTGAGGATAAATCAGATAATACATGAATATACTTAACACACAATAGCCTGGTACACAACAGAGTTTAGGGAGTATTGGTTATCATTATGACTTTTGTTATAATTTTTATAACAGAGCCTTCACAGACCAAGGGAAAGTCTTCATTCACTCAGCCATTGACTTAATGTTTACTAAACAGTTACCATATGCTGGGTACTCTGCTAAGCAGTAAAGGTAAAAAGGTGAACAAAAAGGAAAGGGTCTCTACCATCATGGGTCTTAGTCTATTAGAGGATACAGACAATTAGCTCCATGATCCTAACAAGGGGCCTTTATGGAGGAGAGACAGGGTGCCATGGTAAAACATCAAACCCAGATTTTAAAGGTGGGAGCAGGTGTCAAAAAACTCTGTGATGAAACTGATGGTTAAACTGAATCATGTGAATCTCTCAACTAGTCAGAGGGCAAGCGTGAGGGTGCCAGGATTCCAGACTTGGGAAACAATAAACGGCCAGAGACAAACAAGGGGGCCACATGTGAGGAACAGCCGGGACTTCAGTACTGCTGAAAGGAAAAGCACAGCGGTAAGACTGGCAAGGTTTGCATCTGAAAATGTAAGCTGCTGCTTGGCTATATTCAAAAGGCAAGCAAGCTCAGGCCCTTAGCTGAGGAAGGACTTCCTCTCTGCTTTCAGGGACTTCTGTTCTGTGACTTCCTTTTCTCTTCAGGGTCGTGTTAAGTTGTTTCAGTCGTGTCTGACTCTTTGTGACCCCACAGATGGTAGCCCGCCAGGCTCCTCTGTCCATGGGGTTCTCCAGACAAGAATATTGGAGTGGTTTGCCCAGCCCTCCTCTAGGGGAACTTCCTGAACCAGGGATAGAACCTATGTCTCTTAAGTCTCCTGCATTGAGAGTTGAGTTCTTTCCCACTACCACCACCTGGAAGGACTTCCTCTCTCTGCTTTTAGGGGTTTCTATTCTGTGACTTCCTTTTCCCTTCAAGGTTAGCATTAATTTATCTTATTCTAGGTTTTCCTTTTTTGGGAGGCTTCTTTTCTGTGCCTCACAATCCACTCTTCTACTTGCTCAAATGTGGAATGACTCATGACATCATTTCTATTTTCTTCTCCTAACCTAAAAGCCACTGCTCAGTCTCATCACCCGAGATTGATACCAGATAACTATTTCTCTTGTGCAACTTTGGGTCTGATAGTTCTGTGTCCTGACTTGAGTGTGAGGCGATCTTGTTCTGGCAGGGCATTTCTGGAAAGTGGCCACTTGAAACCAGTCTGAACATAGAAAAATCTCACAGGTAGTTTATTGTCATGGTGGAATGAGTTACCAAAATTTATGCTATAAAGGGACTTTCCATTCTTCCAGGAGGCTATGGAGTGGAATTGCTCCAGAATACAAAAATATGAAGCTTTTAATTTTGAGAAAAAAGTTTGATTTGCGGGTAGGGAAAGTAGAGAATATGGATGTGTTAACTTTTGCATGTCTTATGCTTACTCTTTCAAAATTTTTCTGTATATTAATCAACTTCCTTCAGTGTTCTAGACCTTAAAATTACCTGTAACCATTTTGCCTCAGGATACAAAAATATTAATATATGACATTGCCTTCCTTTTTCCTATTTTCATTGTTAGAGTAAGTATTCATCATTAAGCTATACAGAAATACTGCCAAAAGCCTTTTGGGACTGTGAGTGACAAACAGAATAAGAATATGGATAATCGGGTGGAATATTCATTGTGTATATGACGGATAGAACTGAGTTTTATGAGAATGGAAATAGAATGAAGATCAGGAATTTTCACCCATCTTCATCATGTAATTTTATCTCATTCTGTACCAAGTTTCTTCCTCATTTTAGAATCTCTGTCATTTAATTTCCCTGGTTTAGAAAACTTTATTAGCCTTCTCCAACACACATTTTTTCCTTCTTCAAATATAGATCAGAATCCTATCCAGATTCTTTTACTTTAGGCTAATAACTCCAAATGCATTTGTCATATACACTTCTTTTGCTTTGCTAGTATGTATGTATATGTATGTGTTTCTCTCAGTTCATTGAGAGCAGAGAGTATATTCTATCTTCAATATTCACACATTTTTTAGCACAGAAAACGTGTCATAATTTGTGCTGTTGTGTGGCAGAAACCAACACAATATTGTAAAGCAATTACCCTCCAATTTACAAAAATAAATTAATTTGAAAAATCTTATGGAAAGCACTATTTCTCTGTTTTTATCAGCTGTATATTAGCTCTAAACAAGCTAGTTGTTTTTTTGTGTGAAGTAGGGAACTAAATAATTGCTCCATATTTCTGTTTTTATGTCCATAAAATAATATTTGTAAGTTACCCTGCAGATATAGTTTTATGATTATTCTATGAATATTCTAATAATATGTTTCCTATTTGGGTATATGTGAAGATACGGGGCTTGAGGAGGGCAATTACACAGATTCTTCCATTGTATGAATTACTTTGAAATAGAGGTTAAACTTTTGGGGAGAAAAATTAAATTTTATAGTCTACTTGGCCTTGTTTGTATACTCTAGTATACAAACATTATTTTTTTAAGACTCAAAACTAATTAATGGACTTTTTAAGGAGCTTAACTTACTCAAGTAAATAACTAGCTCATATCCACATCAGTTCAGTTCAATTCAGTTCAGTAGCTCAGTCATGTCCAACTCTTTGTGACCCCATGAATTGCAGCCAGCCAGGCCTCCCTGTCCATCACCAACTCCTGGAGTTCACTCAAACTCATGTGCATCGAGTTGGTGATATTCACATACAGGACATTTATTTGCTCTTCTCCTTAGTAAGTGCAGCAGAGTCGAGACCAGTGTGTAAACTTGACTAGGGGCAAACATTTCTAGCTGTAGCCAACTGAGAACTCTCCCTCTTGCATAGACTTTGAATTGACTTTGCATTGACTTTGCATTATTGTGTGATGCAGTTTTGACTACTAATTCAACTCTAATTCACTGAGTAGTGGGGTCTGTCTTCATGCATATCTGTGTTTAAATCTGGACTTCCTTTCAGTGTGTTCTAAGGCAAGTTAGAAAATTTCCCTAACTTCTGTTTCTCCTTGTATATATTAAACATAACAATGAAACTGACTTATGGGCTAGTTGTGAGGATTACAAAGGGTTAAGTACAGAGCCTGGAAAACAAAAGATATTCAATGACAGGAAACTATGACTACTATTACCACTGCAATCACTATTATGACTTGTATTCCAGTACAGTTTTTTATGGAGAAACAAGATCTTCCTAAGTTGGAGAGCTCTTAGAGGTCATCTAATTTAGCTCTTCTGTTTTTTTTTTTTTTTAATTTTATTTTTACTTTATTTTACTTTACAATACTGTATTGGTTTTGCCATACATTGACATGAATCCGCCACGGGTGTAACAAGCTCCCAATCCTGAATCCCCCTCCCACCTTCCACCCCATATCATCTCTCTGGGTCATCCCCGTGCACCAGCCCCAAGCATCCTGTATTCTGTATCGAACATAGACTGGCACTTTGTTTCTTACATGATAGTATACATGTTTCAATGCCATTCTCCCAAATCATCCCACCCTCTCCTCCCTCAGAGTCCAAAAGTCTGTTCTATACATCTGTGTCTCTTTTGCTGTCTCGCATACAAGGTCATCATTACCATCATTCTAAATTCCGTATATATGTGTCAGTATACTGTATTGGTGTTTTTCTTTCTGGCTTACTTCACTCTGTATAATCAGCTCCAGTTTCATCCATCTCGTTAGAACTGATTCAAATGTATTCTTTTTAATGGCTGAGTAATACTCCATTGTATATATGTACCACAGCTTTCTTATCCATTCATCTGCTGATGGACATCTAGGTTGTTTCCATGTCCTGGCTATTATAAACAGTGCTGCAATCAACATTGGGGTACACGTGTCTCTTTCAGTTCTGGTTTCCTCAGTGTGTATGCCCAGCAGTGGGATTCCTGGGTCATAAGGCAGCTCTATTTGCAATTTTTAAAGGAATCTCCACACTGTTCTCCATAGTGGCTGTACTAGTTTGCATTCCCACCAACAGTGTAAGAGGGTTCCATTTTCTTCACATCCTCTCCAGCATTTATTGCTTGCAGACTTTTGGATCGCAGCCATTCTGACTGGTGTGAAATGGTACCGCATTGTGGTCTTGATTTGCATTTCTCTGATAATGAGTGATGTTGAGCATCTTTTCATGTGTTTGTTAGCCATCCATATGTCTTCTTTGGAAAAATGCCTATTTAGTTCTTTGGCCCATTTTTTGATTGGGTCGTTTATTTTTCTGGAGTTGAGCTGCATAAGCTGCTTGTATATTTTTGAGATTAGTTGTTTGTCAGTTGCTTCATTTCCATCAAATATTTACATTTTTTGTATGATATCCCTGATATAGGATTATCCAGTATAGTCCTCTTTACTTGTCAAGTTATACTTGAAACCTGCCCAAACTGATTCCCATGAAAACCCATTTTAGCTTTGGAGGGTTCTGATTGCTAGAAAGTAGTTTTTTGTGTTTGTGTGTGTGTATACACGTGTGCACACATATGTACAAAACGTGTGCACACATATGTACACCATGTGTGTGTGTACACATATTGTACATGTTCACCACATACACTTTTTGTGGCCATCACCTATTGATTCAGGTTATATATGGGCTTAAGAAGACAAACATGATAGTGATGGGTATGGAAATGGTTTAGAAAGCCTACTTAGAGAATTTTCCAGATAAGACTCAAACAACAAAAAATAGCAAACATAGGTAAAAGTGTCTGGGTCACAGAAATAGAGCATAACTAGTTTGAGAAGGAAAGAAGTTGAAGAAGGAAAAGAATCCTAGCAATAAAAACCTACATGCTGAAAAGAATTGAGACATAATGCTATCCCTGTGTTTAGGGGACTCTAAGCACTTAGATATGGCTGGAGAGTAGGATGTTGTTTTGACATATATACTGTGAATACTGGGGACAGGGAGTTTGTGGTGAGAGAGATGAATCTAGGTGGCAATCTGTGGTCCAGTAATGAAGGAACTTCTCCACCATGTTTTATCATTGTAAGATTTTAAGAGCAGAGATAATGTGATCAGATGGATTTTTAGAAATGAATTTTCACTACATTACTCAGGATGTAAGGAATGTGTCTGAGAAAGTTGGAGACACTTACCTATTTCACCCACACAGGTTCAGTTTGTATGACTCACTGTGTTTGTAATAAAAAAGTATTCAGTGTCTGCTAAATTCCAAGGTCAAGGGACTTAGTAAGCAGTACATGTAAACTCTAAAAGCTCAGCAGAATATTATGTAGTCTATGTATGCTCTATAGACAGAGATTTTTTTTTAATATTTAGCTTTTGTTCTAGTTGATGTTGACACAGTCAACTGACCTGTTGTGAAGAGTCATATAAATTTCCAGCCCATCTGGGTGATCTTCACATACTGTGAATTTCTGCCAACTGCTTTCCCCCAGAAACACTTTGAAAAACCTATCTATAAGCTGTTGCATAGAAGTGTTTGCAAAATTACTTATCTTATATACAAATATAACAGGAAAAAAACTGTTTGCTTTAATAAACAAATAATGCTATCTTTTTCAGACAAGGCAAATTTTTTATTAAACTAAAATGTAGCTAGATATAATGCCCTTGTCTAGGGGCCATTCATCTGGCCTACCTGGAGCAGCCAAGAACGTACAGACAAGAAAAATGTCTCTTGAAAAGTCAAACAAATATTCTAAGGCTCTACACCAAAGCTGTGTAGCTTCCTAAGTCTTCCCATCTCATCATCAAACTCCATTTTGTGTGTGTGTTTTACCAAAAATCTAAACAAGTTTGGTATTTATGATTTTCTGATTGTGAATTGGTGTGTTTGTGTCAGGGGGGTGGCTGGATGTGTGCTTTGGAGTTTTATTGAGTTGCATTTCAGAGGCATAGACTAAACAGTACTTGATGATAGGAGAAAAGCTAGGATTAGAGACAAAGAAAAAAAATCCTGAAGTCAGACAGAAAAATCTCTCGAATGGTAGTAAACTGTAGCCCTTTACAGCACCATCCTATTTGCCCCAAACAGACATCTAATCCATTATGTTGACTTTTTTCCTAAGAAAATGTGGAAGTGTCCATTTTTGTAAGGATTTTTCACACCAGTTGACCAAAATATATTTCAAGCATTAAAAGATAACCTTTAGTTATTTGCTAAGTCACTCACATTGGATACCTTCTACTAGATGCTGAATGAATAAATGAAATTCTGCAGTTTTTGCTTAAATAATAGTTTCCATTGTATATGTTCAATGTTATTTCTAAGTAACATATTCATTAACAATAATTTATGGTTGCATTTCCTAAAGTATTTTTCATAATAAAAATCAATAGTTCTGGTAAATGGCAGGAACCCAGAACTAAATAACACAACAATGCTATTTACCAAGTGCTTACAATGTGCTTTTCATTTTGTACTGTACATAGGTGGTATCATTTAGTATTTATAACAAACATAGAAGGAAGTTATATTATTCCTAATTCACAGGTGTGGAAACAGATGCTTGAGAGTTTGATCCAAAGTCACAAAGTTAGCCAAGAAAGTGAGTCTACTTCCAAATCCAGGTCTGCATTGCTAAGGCCTATGTTGTCTCTCATTGCACTGCCATGTATCTCCAAGGCTTCTGAATTCCAGTGATTGGCATGCCTGCAAATGACACACTGAAGCTCTTCATGGGAAATGTATCAGGTTGCAATTGGCTGCTTCTCCACCAGCATCCAGTTATCTACTGAGTGCCAAGCTGCTCTATCTTTTATCTTTTTAACACTTTCAATTTTCAGAGTGTCTGCAATTTGCTGCCTGGCACTGGTTGGAATAAGAAACAGTTGCTGCTCTTACGGACACTAGCCCTATTGTAAATCATCTTCCTTGTTGTCAGAGCTGCCACCACTGTTTCTCACTTCCATAGCTTACCATAGCAAATGATCACTTTCTGTCCTTCTTGAAACTTCTGTCCACCATGTAGTTTTTGTACACAAGTTGTGAGTTTCACCATCTGATGAAATGCCCCACATTATACCGTTAAAATAAGGATCAGAGTTCAGCCTCTATTTTCCCACCATTTTGGAGCAACGCTTGTAACTCTTAGACACATTAGGATCACTTCACCCATTATGACTCTTAGGTTGTTTTCATGTCAGACTAATTCTGGAAATCAGAGGGTTTCTGAAAGCTGAAAGCTAGATAGCAAGCATTTTGTGTGTGTGTGTGTGTGTGTGTGTGTGCGCGCAGAAAATGAAAAGCATAGCAAAAGAGGGAGGAGATTTAAGACCAAGATTATTGTCTTAATTAATAGATTGATTAAATCCCAGGAAAATATTTGCCACCTTAATTTATGTGGTTCATTTAAAGACAATTGAATTACCAATAGTTTACAAAGCTATGCTATGATTATAAAACATATGGGCAAAAGTGAATTCATTCATTAACAGAAACTCAAGGTGTAATGACTGGGCAGAGTTTAGAGTGAGTAACATTTGAAAGTATTACACATAAGATAAACAGGCTAATGGAAATTCTTCAAAGTTGGATTCTGTCAACATAGTACTCTGCTCTGAAGAGCCAAGCAACTCTATAAATTGCTGAATAAATTGGGTCAGGCATAAATTGTCATACTTTTTTTGTGTAATTCTGGGGACAGAAATGGGCAAGGCCTTAGACACATAGTTCAAGTCCAAGCATAGGCATTTGTAGACTTAGAGAGGGGCTTCCCTGGAGGCTCAGATGGTAAAGAATTCACCTGTAATGTGGGAGACCAGGGTTTGATCCTGGGTCAGGAAGATGCCCTGGAGGAGGGCATGGCAACCCAAACTAGTATTTTTGCTGGGAGGATCCTCATGGACAGAGGAGCCTGGTGGGCTATAGTCAATGGGCTTGCAAACAATTGGACATGACTTAGAGACAAGAATATTTTGCATAATGTGTTGTGTTTCTAACACAAGGATCTAAGTAATAAGAACCTATTATGATCTTCTTTGTAAAAGAACAGGAAGGAGACTCAGTGTTAAGTGCAGAAGAGGACAGGGAATGGGCAGCATAGAGATAGTCATCTCATCCAGATTTTCATTGGTGCTTCAGTGAGCAAATATTGAAAATTAGCACCAAAAACCACACAGTGATCACATTCAGTTCAGTTCAGCTGCTCAGTCGTGTCTGACTGTTCATGACCCCATGGACCACAGCACATCAGGCCTCCCTGTTCATCACCAACTCCCAGAGTCTACTCAAACTCATGTCCATTGAGTTGGTGATGCCATCCAACCATCTCATGCTCTGTCATCTCCTTCTCCTCCTGCCTTCAATCTTTCCCAGCACCAGGGTCTTTTCAAGTGAGTTAACTCTTTGCATCAGGTGTTCAAATTATTGGAGTTTCAGCTTCAACATCAGTCCCTTCAATGAACACTCAAGACTGATCTCCTTTAGGATGGACTGGTTGGATGTCCTTGAAGTCCAAGGGACTCTCAAGAGTCTTCTCCAACACCATAGTTCAAAAGCATCAATTATTCAGTGCTCAGCTTTCTTTATAGTCCAACTCTCACATCCATACTTGCCTACTGGAAAAAAAATAGCCTGACTACATAGACATTGTTTGGTAAAGTAATGTCTCTGCTTTTTAACATGGTATCTAGGTTGGTCATAACTTTCCTTCCAAGGAGTAAGCATCTTTTAATTTCATGGCTGCAGTCACCATCTGCAATCATAACATTTTATACAGTATATATAAGAGTCTTTGGAAAAGATTTTCTCATGCATTTTTCTGACCATGGTATTCCTTTACTTTAACATTTGTATAATGGCTTTACTCAAGTCTCACTTTTCCTGAGGACCTTTTCAAAGCATTCTAGGACATAGTGATTTCTGTTTTCTTTAGAGATCTTATGATCCTCACTATTTCTTTTAGTCCTTGTTTATATGTTGTCTTGAAATACGTGGTATCTTCAAAATTTAGTACAATGCAAGGTGGTACAACTTTTGATGAGGGGATGATTGGAAGCAAAGGGATTATTCTAAAAATTATGTTGCCAAGTACATAATGAAGATTAATGCAAGAAGAGAGAAAATGAATATTTCTATGAATTCTTGATATTTATGCATGCATTTCAACCCTGCTGGTCAGATTTTTTTCAGAGCTAACCTCTTTAACAAGGTCAAGTCCTTGGGAAAACTTCATTTTCTCTGAAATTTAGAATCATCTATACTATGATCTGTGTTTCCCAGGTGGCTCAGTGGTGAAGAACCCACCTACCAATGTAGGAGATGAAAGAGACATGGGTTCGATGCCTGGGTCAGGAAGATACCTTCAAGAGGAAATGGCAACCCCCTCCAGTATTCTTGCCTGTGAAATCCCATGGACAGAGGAGTCTGGTGGGCTATACTCTATGCGATCACAAAGAGTCAGACATGACAACAATATTGTGATTTAAGTTTTTCCAAGTTGCTTTCTCTATGTACAATGTGTCTCTTGAAATACATAGACCTTATCCTCTACTGCTATAATAGCAAGATATAGGATAGCATTTCATTGAAATATTGTCCAAGTAAATATTCTTTGAATAAAGTCTTAAGTCAAATGACTTTGGGAATGCTGCATAACCTGAGATTTTCTTGACCAAAGTTTAAAAATGTTTGACATCCTCTAATATTATAACATGCATCATTTAAAACTATGACTAAACTCTTTATATTATAATTAAAGACTAATTTTCATTGAAAAAATTAATTCACGATCATATAAGGAATTCTCCGTATTACACACTATTTTCAATCTTAAAGTCTGGAAGACACATCACAAAGAAAAATGTATTTTTAAGGGAAGAATTTAATGCCATCACAGCTTTAAATATAACCCATAGAGATAGTCTGTTATCGCCCCTGTAACCAGTTCCCTTCCTTCTATATCTCTATTTCTTTAATCGCTTTGGGAAAGCAAATCCCAATGGTAGCATGCCATTACAACAGAGGATGATAACAAAACTGTTCAAGTAGAGCAGGCTCAAAGTTTAAAATGCTTTTGTTCTAATCATTTCTCACTCTATGCCTATATATTGCTAAACAACTAATTGATTGATTCAAAGGAAAGACATCCATTACATTAGGTTTTTTTTTTTTTTTTTTTAAGTAAGTGAGCTCAACATAAGCAACTTGAGGCATTTAGTAAGTCTTGAAGCATATTAAGTCCTCTTTACTCCTGCCTCCACATAAAATAAATTCTGATGAAAGACACTACAACTTCCACAATATATCAAAAACAAATTGACAACCTGGGCCTATTTTGCCTTTTGTCTTTGCTTTCCACTGGTTTGTGTGAAAACGGCTCTGTCAGTTGATGTGGATATATGTATTATATCCTGGGTATGACTAGGTAACTAGAAATCTCCAGATTGCACACTAAGTAGTGTGAGAGAAAGGGAACAATTATTTTTTTATAATGTATTTAATTCTATTCTATTCAAACCTTGACCTCAAGTTCTTGGTACACTTTTTAGTTTGACATGCTTTTACCTCTTATACTATCAACTCATTATATTTTGGAACATTTTTATGATACTTTCCAGAAGTTAGTATTTTTTCAACTTCAAGCACAGGGCAACATGATGCGGAAGCCAAGTTTCTCCATGGATTTAGGGACGAGCTTTCAAGATTTTAGACAGGACAATGCTTCAGTGAATGGATTGGGGAGATAGTAGGCTAGAAAAATGCTTTTGAGGGCTTTATTATCTTAAATATAAAAAAATAACAGGTTTGTTAGACCCTTCTGAGTGAGATAAGGCATAAAATGGTAACAATTTTTTTTCTAAGTTGAAGAATAAAAACTTTTCTCTTTTAAACGCATTGTAAATGTTCCTCAGGCCTCCTCAGAACTGAGGTTGTGGCTGTGCTGACAAAAGGCAGAGTTTTAGCCACACTTAGAGTGGAAGGTCAGGTTGTTAGAAATGTTGATTGTTCTAATTCACTGCTCATTAAAACCACCAGCATAGTGACACTCCGAGGGGGCCCATGTGTCTTCTGTTCTGAACACTTTACTCCCAAATGAGTAAATAGCCAACTATATCTTTTGCTCATATCTATATCAACCTTGCCCAGAGAAATGTTTTATGTTACACATTTTACAAAATATGTAAACATTAAAAAAATATAAATCATCAGTATATATTCAACTTCAGCGCAATTTGATCTTTCTGAAATTATCAACTATGATCTAATATATCCTCATCCAATAACAGACAGAACCACATATTTGAAGTGCAGATTAAGAAAAACAACTAATTTGCCACAGTTTTACTTTGCTGGTATTTTAAAAGCCAGATGATCTAAGAATACACACATTTACTTATCTCACAAAGACATAATCACACTGTCATCCATTTTTGAACCACAAAAGATGGATAATATAACATGTCCTTAAAATGGATTCATTAATTATGAGAATAGATAAGTGTTTCATCAGGTATATACAGCAGATAACATTTATCTTTTCTCATAGAAGAAAAAGATTAAAGTAATTCTTCTATACTTATTGGGAAGAAAAAAGCCTGTTCCACTGAGACTTTCATAATGTGACACTAGATAATATACTTTGCTACAGATGGTGAAGTTACACAAACATAGATACAGATGACTTATTTCATATTCAGCTAAGGCAGCTGAATGCTACAGGAAAGCCATTCATTCCCACCATAAATATTACACAGTTTGTTTTGTTTCTTTATAAATATGGAGTCACCATAAAAATCTCACAGCAATTGTTAGGGATTTTTTTCTGACATACATTTCAGAAATAGCACAGAATTCTCCCAATATTATACAGCAGGTTGTCAATACCAGTGGTGAGACTTCACACAGTTAACCTCAATGGTGACTGTTGTAATAAAGGGCATTGGACTTTTAAGGGAGTAAATCATCAACTGATACTTACTGATTTTTTCTGTGTATTAAGGGTGATAGACTTAAAATAATTTTATGTTTTTCCAAAATTGAAATGTGCCTATTAAAATAATTATTTTCTGTTCATTTTTTTGTCAGTAAATTTTTTTCAATTGTTTAAAGCTCAAGGGTTCTGGCCACCTAAGTGTGTCTAAATGCTTCTTAAAGGAGAAATAATTTTCCCTAATTACTGACAATTTGTGTCAGAAATAATTTTCAGTAAACTGAGCCAGTAGGTAAAATAGAAGTGAAATCGATTTTTTAATGGAAAATATCTTGATATTATTTAACAGAATGCACAATCATAATATATTTCTCCTGGATTCCTAAGACTACCAATAAAATAGATTTCATGAGTCACTCATTTGCTTTCTCATGAATACCTTAAATTGCATTACCATTAATGAGTAAATGCATCTTAGCTATGTTTCTTATTTCACAGTGTTGAATTCAGGAGCACTTAGATTACATGACCAAACATAGCTCTACCCTTTTGAGTGGTTTACTTTGGAAATGGGAATATCTAGCAATGTTTTCTAATAACTTAAAATCAAATTTTATGTATAAGAATTGTATATTTCTATTTATACACTTTTGAATTGACTTATCTTTTGTAACATAATGTAAAATATTAAATTCAGTTTACTTCTGCTGTTTGCTAACTGTAAGCTGCCTGGTTACACAAGCACCTTTTAGGAATGCTCTCTATGAAAGCTGAAAGAAATTTTGGGGGCCATTTGTTTCTAAATATTTGATAGATGAAGCCTTTGTTTGTTTGTGGCATCCAGCTTAATTGCGTTATCTCATGGTCAGATTTATACTTACAAAATTGTATACAATCAAGTAAGTTCTTTTAAACCTAGTGTATATTGTGTTATTGATCATGCCACACAATTTGAATCATAACACCATTGACTGGATAAATACTGCTCTCCACGTATGCTATAAACTGAATAATGTATTAATATCACTGCTTAGGGTAGAGACACATGAAATAGTTCCGTGGTTAGTAAACTACTTAAATGCACTTTGCCAACCTGAGTGAAACAAATGGGCAGAGATATTAAAAGCAAAATACCAGAAATGAAAGCAGTCAGATTTGTGAGTTGTTTAATTTTAACTGCACTCTACTAGCGGAATGTGAGTTTGCCCTATTGAAATCATTATCAATTCATTTGAGGACTCAAATAAACATTGATAAAGGACTCCCGGGAAACATAAATGGCAAGAAGCTTGGAACAGGACACAGGCCACTGTTTTGGAAAGACAAAGCTTCTCTTGCAAAGATTGCACTGACAGTCTGTGTTTCTAAAGACTGTTAATGTTTTAATAGTGTAAAAAAAATTTAAATCAGTTTTTTAAAAAATGGGTGGGAGAGAGTTAATCTCTTACTGTTTTGCTAAAGCTGAGGCAAATTTCTAAAAACATTATTTTAAAGTCATTGGACATTAAGTGCACAACAGTTACTAGGAACAAGAAATACAAGTACACAAAAATTTTTCAGTATTTTTAGACCATTTTATGAATAGTAAGGTATATTTTGGCAAATGCCAATCATCTCCTCCAAACTGAAGCTATCCATGGTTTACCTACCCAATAGTACTGGCCATGTTGATTTAACTAAAAATATTCAAAAGCTAATTCTGTGAAACATATTTGTTAAATATAAGTTTTAAAGTGTATTTAAATGTAGCATTGACTGTAAATCATAAATAACAAAAATTAATTCACTTTGGAAATAATCTTTCTATAACATTTAAACTTTTTTCTTTTTTTCCTTTTTAACACTGATTCATACTTAATATTTCTATCCATGAGTACATGGATAGCTGAATATTTTTATCCTAATTCAATGGTTAATGTATAGGAGACAGTGAAAATATAGGACATGTAGAGAGTCATTTTACTGATTTAAATGCATATTTTTTGCAAAGCAAGTATAACCCTTCACTCCAAAAGTCAGTGTAAATAATGAGCGAGTACTCGATTCACTAATTATGTTAGATTTAGCTTGCAGCCGATTGAGTGACAGCCATTTTTCTGAGTCTCTCTCCTCCAGCCTCACTCCAGATTAGAACTGGCACCTTCTCCTATGCAAATGAACATCTAATTAAAGACACTTCCCAGTCAATAAGCCACTTTCTTATCACCCATTATATTACCTGACAAGCCCTTTCTCTCCAGTCCTGGCCCACCAAGAATCTTCATTCATTTTCTCTTCTTCTTCTCTGCAAAGTGAACTGATCCCGCATAATCCCTGGAATAATGTAGTTTCTCTTGTGGAAGAGCAGCTTCCCTCTCCCCCTTTACATCAAGCTAATGGAGCCAGTAGGTATCCTATTGATCTTTTCTCTATATGGTTTCCACAAGGATTTGACAGACTTCCTTACAGGTTAAACATCCAGGCTTTCTGAAGTGGCTATAAAGCTTTGTTTTTGATTTTTCTAACTTTTTTTTTAAACCCTTGCTCATCTGTAATCTTTAAAAGCTCAGTTGATGCCATGCAGAGCAAAGCCTTATTTCTTTGCAGAACTAATCTAGACACTGTCTAGTGTTGAGTACAGTTGTCTGATTCAAATCTTCTGTTACAAAGCAGATGACATCTAGCTAGATGTCATGAGAAGAGCCTAACAATGACAATTCACTTATCCCTTAGAAAGAATCAATTCTCCCACAATGCATCTGTCAGAGAACTCTCACTCAGTAAAAGCAATTTTTCTAGCTGTCTGACACTGTAATTGCTCTTAAATTTTCAATGAACGTTTTACAAGGACTCCCCTGAACCATGATGAAAAACTTAACTTTTTTCTAAAAATGAGAGGCTGACAGGATGAAAGAGGTCTTTCTCTTTAAAGCTTTGCTTGCTTGAGTAGGAATTCTTTCATATCATCAACAAGCTGTTGAATAGAGGATAGATTACTTTCCATTTATTTCATCAATCAGATTAAAGGCTCTCCTTCACAATGCCCTTTAAACAAGAGCTGTTTATGATGGCCTCGCAGGTTTGACTTTAATGTAGTATTAAATCACTATGGACAGTGGAGTCGGTAAGGAATATAAATATGACGAATATCTGACAACATTTAAGCATTGCATATATTTTGGTTATTATCTTCATTCTTGTCATAAAAGAGAGGTAAGCAGCAGAAGAAAAACAGCTATAGATTTGCTATTCTTTAGGCTGGAAATAAAATCAACACCATTTCCTTTTATGGATTAGTAAGCAGAAATGCCAAGCATAGCAGTGACTTTTTCTTTTTTCCTCAGACCAGCAATTAAAAAAAAAAGTTGGAAAAGAAATTAGTGATTTCTTCATTTCTTTCCTTTTCTCAACATGTATTTACAAGTTTTAAAAATAGAACTCTGAGTCTCTGCATTTCTGGTGGGTTCGGACTAATGAAGCTAGGTGATATAGATAATACTCTATTTTAAGATTTTCCCAAAGTAAAGCAGAGCCAAAGAGTTATTTATGATTTTATCAGTAGTATGATAGTCTTTTCAGAGACAGATGTCAAATAGGTTAAAATAATTGCTGGAAATATGTATGTGTGTGTGTGAATATTTGCGTTTAGTGATTAAGCGATAAAAAATATTTAAAGGCATCAAAACTCCTTAATTCAAATGTATGACATACTTGTGATCGAACCTTCTTTCTGAGGTGCATGGTGAATATTGCAGCTATTTTCAAATAAAAATGCAAATTAACATTCAAACTGACATGAGCAATACCGAATAAGAGGGAAATTACATTGGAGAATAAAAAATTCAAATGGTGGGAAGAAATTTCATAGCCATTTTGCCCTGTCTTCTATCCTATACATGCAGCCTTGCTATTTTCCCATCTTCAGCTGTAACATCTTTAATAAGTGGAATCTCACTACATGCTCTGAAATACATCCCTTTGGCAATTTTAGTCAGAAAATATTTTCCTAATCCTTAGCCCAGTTCTTTATTTTATGGTGTATTAACCATTGTTTTGTAGGCCATTGTTTCTATCTAAACTAAACTTTAAAAATATATGACACTCAAAACAGTAAGTATTCAAATATGAAGACAGTTGCTTTTATGAAGACAGTTCTTTTGTCCTTTCCACCTTCTCTTTTCGAAGCTAATCACTGTTGGTTCCTACAACAGTTTTTCCAGTATCCATTGCAAAAAATCACCTAGGCATTTTTTCCTCCCATTTTACTGAAATATAATGGACATTAGCACTGTATAAGTTTAAGGTGTACAATACAGTGTTTTGACTGACATATATCTTGAAATGATTATCACAATAAGTTTAGTGGAGATCCATCATCTCATATGGAAAAAAATTAAAGACATAGAACACACTTTTCTTGGGAAACAAACACTTAGGATTTATTCTCTTTTATGCACTCTCTTAACTTTTACATAATATGTAATTCATAGTATGTAATTCTTTTAAATGTATTGAAGTGAAGTCACTTAGTCGTGTCTGACTCTTTGCAACCCTGTGGACTGTAGCCTGCCAGGCTCCTCTGTCCATGGGATTTTCCAGGCAAGAATACTGGAGTGGGTTGCCATTTCCTTCTCCAGTGGATGTATTAGCTTGGTACAAAAGTAATTGTGGTTTCAGACCACGAATTTTAAATCATTATAACTAGGCTCAAACATATCTTTATTAATCAAAATAGGAGCCATTACAATCAACAAATTTTTGCCAATGAGAAATAAGTTTGTTCATTCCTGTAGTATAAAGATCCATGCTTTGGGATTTGACGAATTCTTGGAAAGCATTTTCTGCCTCCTGCTGCTTGTAGAAGCTTTTTACCTGCATAAAGTTGTTGAGATGCTTGAAGAAGTGGCAGTCAGTTGGTGAGACAGGCTTCTCTGGTGGCTCAGACCATAAAGAATCTTCTTGCAGTGAGGGAGACCTGGGTTTCATCTCTGGATTAGGCAAAACCCTGGAGATGACTTTTCACTCCAGTATTCTTGCTAATACTTTCAACTTCACTTTCAGATGAATATGGTGGATGAGGCAAAACTTTGTAGCCCAATTCATTCAAGTTGAAGCTTCAGTTGTGTGACTGGTTGCAGTCAGGCATTGCCATGGAGAAGAACTGGGCCCATTCTGTTGACCAATGCTGGCAGTAGGTGTTGCCCTTTTGGGTATATCTCATCAATTTGCTGAGCATACTTCTCAGATATAATAGTTTCACTAGGATTCAGAAAACTGTAGTGGATCTGACTAGAGCAGACTACCAAAGAGTGACTGTGAATCTTTTTTGGTGCAAGTTTGGCCTTGGGAACTTCTCAGTCCAACCACTGAGCTGGTCATATCTGGTTGTCATATAAAATCCATTTTTCATCACACGTCACAATCTAATCAAGAAATGGTTGTTGCCTAGAATAAGAGATGACAACACTTCAAAATAATTATTTTTTTGATTTGTGGTCAGCTCATGGGGCGCCCACTTATAAAGATTTTTCACGTTTCCAGTTTGCTTCAAATGCCAAATGACTGTAGAATGGTCAGCGTTGAGTTCTTCAGCAACTTCCCGTATGCTTCTAACAGGGTCAGCTTTGTTGATCCTCTCAGTCAACTTTCAGTGGCTGGCCATCAGAAGTTAACAATGAGCTCATTATTTTTAATTGATTTATTTTAATTGGAGAATAATTACAATATTGTGATGGGTTTTGCCATATAATGATGTGAATCAGCAACGGTACAAATGTGTCTCCCTATCCTGAACACCCTTCCCACCTTCCTCACCACCTCATCCCTCTGGATTGTCCCAGAGCACCGGCTTTGAGTGCCCTGCTCCATGCAGTGAACTTGCACTGGTCATCTATTTTACATATGAAGATATACGTGTTTCAATGCTATCCTCTCAAATTGTCCCACCCTCGCCTTCTCCCACAGACTCTAAAAGCCTATTCTTTATATCTATGTCTCTTTTGCTGCCTTGCATATAGGATCGTCATCACCATCTTTCTGAATTCTGTGTACATATACTAATATACAGTATTTGTGTCTCCCTTTCTGACTCCACTTTGTATAATAGGCTCCAGCTTCATCCACCTCATTAAAACTGACTCAAATGCATTCCTTTTCATAGCTGAGTAATATTCCATTAGTATGTACCATGACTTTCTTATCAGTTCATCTGCTGATGGACATTTAGGTTTCTTCAATGTCCTGGCTATTGTAAACAGTGTTGCAATGAACGCTGGGGTACACATGTCTCTTTCAATTCCAGTTTCCTCAGTGTGTATGCCCAGCAGTGGGATTGCTGGGTCATATGGCGGTTCTAGTTCCAAATGGGATCTAATTAAACTTAAAAGCTTTTGCATAATGAAGGAAACTAAAAGCAAGGTGAAAAGGCAGACGTCAGAATGGGAGAAAATAATAGCAAACAAAACAACTGACAAAGAATTAATCTCCAAAATATACAAGCAGCTCATGCAGCTCAATACCAGAAAAACAAACAACCCAAACAAAAAAGTGGACAAAAGAACCAAACAGACATTTCTCCAAAGAAGACATACAGATGGCTAACAAACATGAAAACATGCTCTGCTGCTGCTGCTAAGTTGCTTCAGTTGTGTCCGACTCTGTGCGACTCCATAGACAGCAGCCCATGAGGCTACCCCGTCCCTGGGATTCTCCAGGCAAGAACACTGGAGTGGGTTGTCATTTCCTTCTCCAATGCATGAAAGTGAAAAGTGAAAGGGAAGTCACTCAGTTGTGTCTGACTCCTAGCGACCCCATGGACTGCAGCCTACCAGGCTGCTCCGTCCATGGGATTTGCCAGGCAAGAGTACTGGATTGGGCTGCCATTGCTCAACAGCACTCATTATTAGAGAAATGCAAATCAAACCCAGAATGAGGTATCATCTCAGGCTGGTCAGAATGGCCATCATCAAAAGTCGACAAACAACAAATGCCTGAGAGGGTGTGGAGAAAAGGGAATCCTCTTACACGGTAGGTGGGAATGCAAACTTGTACAGCCACTATAGAGAACAGTGTGGAGATTCCTTTAAAATTTGGGAATAGAACTGCATTTCTCATCTTAAAAGCTATCTCCTTTGCAAAAGTTTTGAGCCACCGCTGAATTGTACATTTATTAACAATTCCTGGGCCAGATACGTTGTTGATGTTGCAAGTTGTTTTGCTGCTTTACGACCCATTTTGAATTCTAATGAAAAAATATTTCGAATTTGCTTTTTGTCTAACATCACTTCTATTGTCTAAAATAAATATAAAATGAACAATAAACAATGTCTTTAGCAAGAAAAAAAATAAAGCATGAAATGTGCATTAAAATGACGTATAACATAGCTACATTTATTTAAGAATGTATTCCAATAAAAATGGCAGATTTCACCAATGTAAAACAGAAATTTCTTTTGCAGTAACACCCACCTAATAATACAACTTTATCATATGGTACATTATATTCCTAGTACATATTTATCTTATAACTGAAAGTTTGTGCCTTTTGATTACCTTATTTAATTCCCCTCCCCTCACCTCTCACCTCTGGTAGCCACAAATCTGATCTCTTTTTCTATGAGCTTATTTGTTTGGTTTTGAAGTATAACTGACCTACAATACTATGTTAGTTCCTATTATACAACAGAGTGATTAAATATTTCTGTGCATTTCAAAGTTAGTGTGATAAGTCTAGTTATGATATCATCATACAAAAGTATTACATAGTTATTGATTATATTCCATGTGTATATTTCATACCAATGTGACTCATTTATTTTGCAAGTGGAAATTTCTACCTCTTAATTTCCTTCATCTGTACTTTGCCTCTCCCCATCCTCTCCCTTCTGACAAACACCTATTTGTTCTCTGTATCTGTGAGTCTGTTTCTGTGTTCTTATGTTTGTTCATTTGTTTTTGTTTTTCCAATTCTACATACATGTGAAATCATACAGCAATAGTCTTTCTTTGTCTGACTTATTTCACTTAGCATAATACCCTCTAAATCTATCCATGACATCACAAATGACAAGATTTCATCTTTTTATGGCTGAGTAATACTTTATTGCATATTTTATATAATATTATATAATGCAGATCCAACCAGTCCATCCTAAAGGAAATCAGTCCTGAATATTCATTGGGAGGACTGATGTTGAAGCTGAAACTCCAATACTTTGGCCACCTGATGAGAACTGTCTCATTTGAAAAGACCCTGATGCTGGAAAAGATTGAAGGTGGGAGGAGAAGGGGACGACAGAGGATGAGATGCTTGGATGGCATCATCGACTCAATGAACATGAGCTTGAGTAAGCTCTGGGAGTTGGTGATGAATAGGGAAGCCTCACATGCTGCAGTCCATCGGGTTGCAAAGAGTCATACACAACTGAGTGACTGAACTGAACTGACTGAGCCTCAATCTATTAATCAGAATTCTTTCCATTAGTTACAAATTCTCCTGGATAAGACTAGCTTTCAGTTTCACTTTTCCTCAGTTCATCAACAAGAATCCCAGTGAAGTTTCTATCAAATGCCTGTACTTCATATATTTTGTGTATTGTTGTTGCTGTTCCATCACTAAGTTGTGTCTAACTCTTTTGCGACCTGATGGACTGTAGCCCACAAGGTTCTTCTGTCCATAGGATTTCCAAGGCAAGAATACTGGAGTGGGTTGCCATGTTCTTCTCCAGGGGATTTTCCTGCGATGGAACCCATGTCTCCTGCATTGGCAGGTGGGTTCTTTACCACTGAGACACTCCAGGGAAGCCCTATTTTGTGCATGGCATTATCCTATTAGGAAAATACAGAAAATTGTGGCAAATTTGGTGTGATATGTTTTAATGATCAAAAAGGAAAACATCACTTTTTTCTCTCATTATAAAAATCTTATTCAAAGCATAGCTTATATAGACATGGGACATTAGGTTAATACTCTAGACAGGCTCTAGGTTAATCTTATGATCTGTACTGTTTGAAAGTGTTTGTTGCTCAGTCATGTCCAACTCTTTGTGACCCCATGGACAATATCCCACCAGGCTCCTTTGTTCATGAAATTCTCCAGGCAGGAATACTGGAGTAGGTTGCCATCCCCTTCAACAGGGGATCTTCCTGACCCAGGGATTAAACCCAGGTCTCTTGCGTGGTGGACAAATTCTTCACCATCTGAGCCACAAGTTTTCATAAGTTTTTAAAAAAAAATCTAAATTCATCTCACAGAATTTTAGGCATTGATGTCTTCATGGAGGGACTGGGGATATGGGAGTAATTCTCAGCTGTGGAGTGACAATTTTCTTCTGGAAAACCTCTTCTATTTTGATAGATATGTTTTTGTTTAGTATCTTGTTTCTGGATTCATATGTTTATTCATTTGTTTACCCTGGGTTTTGATAGGTTTAGATAGACCACTGGAAGAAAACAATCTCATTTGACTTTATTTTCCCTCTATTAATCAGTTCTGTTCCTCACCGCTTCCAATTTTGCTTAAGAAAACTGAGAATTTCAGATGAGATCTCTGTCTCCTCTATCAGTACCCACTAAACTATACACACTGACCTATCTGAGACTCTTTCTGCCATCTTTTCCTATGGGCACAATTCCTCTGTATCTTTGGGGTACTTGTTTCATCGATTTTCCTTTCCTATGTCTGCAAACTCACCCCCAGTACATTTTATTGCTCTTGGCAAATAAACTGAATTAAATTTCTACCATTAAACATATATGAAAAGTCCACCCCCTCTGGCTATTCTTATTTCCTCTTCTTCCCTACTACAGCCAAAATTCGTGAAATAGTAGACCAACTTCAGCATCACTATCTTTCCTCTCTCCCTTTCAGTCTGCGGTCTATCAGAATTCAGCTTTAGATGAAGCTCACTAAAATTCTTATATCCATATGCTTCTTTTTTCTTACCTCCGTTAATTTTTCTTTGGTATTTGACACCATATACCGAGTATGTTGAATTCTGATTTGCTATATTCTGTTAACTTCTTAGGAAGTTCATCTTTTCTCCTTGCATTTTAAGCTTTCCTTGGGGTTTCATTTTCAGTTCTCTACCTTTTTTTCACACTCTATGAACCCTAGATAATAGCACTCAGTCCAAAATTTTAACCACTAACTGTTAAATCTTTGTCTCTCTCTCAGGCTTCTCTCTAAGCTCTAGATCCAAATATCAAACTGTAGACACTATATAATTTCCCATATTTTCTGGTGTTTGAAAGAATAAAGTTGATACTTCTTTTACCATTTGACTCCTTATTTCTATTCTTCCTGAGTCTGGATCCAGAAGAGAAGTATGGCTGATACATAATGAGCATGCCATGAATTTCTCATGAAATTAAACTAAGCACTTACATTCCTGACCCAGAGGAGCAGTAGAAATAATAAAATGAAGTTCATCTAGTTTCTCCAACCATACTAACCCCATCAACTCACCCAAATTTGTCACAATGTCTGTCTTCTAACCTGTTATAATTATTAGTGGATGATTTGTATTGACCCTGATCCAAACCAGTCACCTTCACTTCACTCTGAAACACCAGCTCCTCTCAACTTCCCAGCAGCTATGTTCCTGCATAGTTTTTCTTGTTTTGCGCCATCAACTTCTTTCTCCTTACACTGAGTCATTCCCATCAGCGTACCCACTTGTTTAGTACCTTCCGATCTTAGAAAATGTTATATTGGCTTCATAGCCTTTTTCAACAATAGCCTCTGCTTTTTGTTCTCTTTCCAGGGTAATCTTGAAAAGATTTTTCTATAGTTACTATCGCTAGTTTCTCATTTTGAAATTTCTCCTCAGCTGACTCCATTTACACCATATTCTGAAACTGCTCTTATGAAGGTCATTAATTAGTTCAGCATTTGTTTGCTCTAGCTAGATGTAAGTGTCACAAAGTCAGAAACTGTGTCCTTCCTGTTCATCACTGTGCCTCCAAAGTCTTGAGTAATGGTACTCAACAGATACTCAATAAAAGTTTTTTTAAAAATTTTATTTTAATAAATTGCCTGAAAGACTTTTTATTGACTATTCTGGTGTTTTAATAGCACTTTTTTTTTCAGGTGTATTCTAAGTAACATTGCCATAGTTTGGACTCCATTTCCATACATATTAGGTCTCCTGACTCAATCCCACAGATCATTAAAGCTCTACTTTCCTTTTCAATCTTCTATTCTCTTTGTTTTAATTCATACTGTCTCTATATATCTGTATTTCTGGGTCATTGACTCTTTGTGTGTGTGTATATAATCTGCTATAAATCCCACCTAATGAATTTTTAAATTGTGATATTATATTTTTCTGTTTTAAGATTTTCATTTGATTTTGTTTTATAGCTTCCATATCTACCCTGAAATTCAGTTTCTTCATCCATTATATCCATCTTTTCCTACTCATTCTTTAGTATATTCATCTTAGTTATAAAATCTTATCTCCTAATCTCAATATCTTAGTCATCTTGTCTGATAATTTCAATATCTTTATTATTGCTAGGATTACTCCAATCTCTACTTCTTACTCTGTTCTACACTGATTCTATAGGTTAAATTTTCTTATTTCTTTTTTATATTAAATTAGCTTTTGAATATATACTGAACATTGTGAACGATATGTTAAAATATGAATTCTATTATCTTTCTTTGGAAAATAGTGAACTTTACTCTAATTGGTCATTAAATTACCGGCAGATTACCTTAATAATATGAAAGCTTCCTTTAGGCTTTACTAGAGGAAGCCTATTTCAATCACAATAATATTTCAATATCAATAACCTTAGATATATAGATGATGACATCCCTGGTGGCTCAGATGGTAAAGAATCTGCCTGCAGTGTGGGAGACCTGTGTTCGATCCCTGCGTTTGGAAGATCCCATGGAGGAGGAAATAGCAACCAACTCCAGTATGCTTGCCAGAGGAGCCTGGTGGACTGAAGTCCATGGGTTGAAAAGAGTCAGACACAACTGAGCAACTAACACTTTTGCTTTCATATAGATGATACCCCCTCTAACTGCAGAAAGTGAAGAGAAATTCAAGAGCCTTTTGATGAGGGTGAAAGAGGAGAGTGAAAAGGTTGTCTTGAAACTCAACATTCAAAAAATGAAGAACATGGCATCTGGTGCCATCACCTCATGGCAAATAGAAGGGGGAGAAGTGGAAGCAGTGACAGATTTTATTTTCTTGGGCTCCAAAAATCACTGCAGATGGTGACTGCAGTCATAAAATTAAAAGATGCTTGCTCCTTGGAAGGAAAGCTATGACAAACCTAGAGAGTGTATTAAAAAGCAGTGACATTACTTTGATGACAAAGGTCCATATAGTCAAAGCTATGGTTTTTCCAGTAGTCATATATAAATGTGGGAGTTGGACCATAAAGTAGGCTGAGTGCTGAAGAATTGATGCTTTCCAATTGTGGTGCTGGTGAAGACTCTTGAGAGTCCCTTGGACCACAAGGAGTTCAAGCTACTCAGTCCTATAGGAAATCAATCCAGTATATTCATTGGAAGGACTGTTGCTGAAACTGAAGCTCCAGTAGGTTAGCCACCTGATGTGAAGAGATGGCTCATTGGAAAAGACCCTGATTCTGGGCAAGTTTGAAGGTAAGAGGAGAAGGGGACAGCAGAAGATGAGATGCTTAGTATCACCGACTTAATGGGCATGAATGTGAGCAAACTCTGTGAAATAGTAAAGGATAGAGGAGCCTGGCATGCTATAGTCCATGGGGTCACAAACAGTCCGACATGACTTAGTGACTGCACAACGACAACAAATTTCAATTTTGCCTTATTTTTAGGCCAGATTCCTTTTTTTAGAATTTGGACTTTATTCCTTACTCATGTGCCTCCGAGTTCAATGTAAAGTCGAGTTTATCATGCTTCTCTAATTTAGTGAAACATTATATCAAAACTCTGTATCTTCAGAAGATTTTTGAAATCTCTTTTCAACTCTTTCACACTTTCAGCTATTATTTTTCTGGTGCTTCGTGTGTCACTTCATGTATATATCATTCAGGAATATCAACTTTGAAGATAGTTGTTTTTTTTTTTTTTTTTTTCAGATCACGTTCCTCTTTGTGGCTTTTTTCTGGGGTCATCCTTTTTATCTTCTAGCCATCATGACTACTTCAAGTTCCACCTCTGATTGTTTAAACTCTTTCTATATTCAAATATGAATTAGTAAGAGTCCGTAGGGGCCAAAAAATGTATAATGGTGCAACTCGCCTAGTTGGTCCACTACTTTCAAGAGTTGTATTGCCTCTAGTTTCTATTTACTGCTGGTTGATTTCCAATGTTTTTTAAGAATTTTTATAAAGCATAACTTATCCAGAGTTTATAGCTATTATCAGTGGATTCGTTATTATAATTCAAGCTACACGCACATTATTCTGGTAGTAATTTATAAAATTTGTGTTTCAGTAACTGTAACTTACTATCAAGAATAACTTTTAGTTCATTTTTTAAATTATTAATCTACATGAGCTCTCAGTAGCTCAATCATGTCCAGCTCTTTGCGATTTCATGGACTGTAGCCCACCAGGCTCCTCTGTCCATGGAAATTTCCAGGCAAGAATACTGGAATGGGTTGCCATTTTCTACTTTAGGGGGGATCTTCCCGACCCAGGATTGAACCCATGTCTCTTGCATCTCCTGCTCTGGCAGGTGGATTCTTTACCACTGCACCACTGCAAAGCCATTAATCCGCATACCATATTATGAAACAAATTGTGAGCTCTCCAATGTTCTGTAAAACAAACATTTTTAGTTAGCTTATTTGGTAACTTAGTTATTTTGGGTTATTTATTTACTTTAGTTAGTGCAAATACATAACATATACGTATGCATATATATATGTATGTAGAAAATATGCTAACACTTTTAATAGCAATATCTAACACTTTGCTGAGGATATTATGAAGTGGACTGGATATGAATCACATTTCATGTCTTCAATATAGAAAATCTCAAATTTCAAAACATAATCTAACTTCAAAGTCTTCTTGCAAGTGATGGACAAAAATATCAAATTTGTGCAAGAAAAAGAAATGCTTTTGATCTAGATTAGAGACATGGTTAAGAGTGTCTTTGGTAGAAAGCACTTTTAGTTTTGTGTAAAAATCAGGAAGCACTTGATTTGGAAAAAAGCAGTGAGGAGCTGACAAACAGCTAGTGTTAACATATCTTCCCAACAGAACAGTCCTTGAAAATAGATATTGGTTGTAAGCTACCCACTGAGTCAAGCAATTTGTCTATACTTTATTTTTCTGATAATGTGACTGAAGTTTACATAGACTAGGTATGTGAAACTAAGTCCAGAATAACCAGTTGACCTTTTCAGTCAAAAGGCATTAATTTGCCACTCAGTGAGCTACTGTCTGTTATCTCATCGTTATTCATTACTCATCATCATTACTGCCATGACTGTATTTTTAGGAGTATTATTTTTCTCTTTTCTTGAGCAATATTTAATCTAATTGAACAATCATAGTCTGCTAATTTTTAAAAAATAGTACATTTTTGAGTGTCTCTAGTATAGGCATATCCAATTGTGAACACTCATAACAAATATTTAGTATCATAGATAAATCCTGCTGATGGCCTTTTATTTATTTCAGGGTGAGGGATCTTTCTGAGATGTCCTTTGAAATTTACAGATGTGTTTTTCTGTTTTAAAATTTGCAAAGAAGATTTTTGGTCCATTTATGTTACAGTATTTTCAAAAGTCAACCAGGAACATTCTAGAAATGAAAAATGTTTAAGTCCAAATCCCCTTATATTACTGTTAAAACAAAAAAAAAAACCTGCAGACCAAGCAATTAGAATGTTACAGTCCTGAAAATACGAGGCCATATTTCTCCTATAGCTAATTGATTTTACATCTGGCATGTTAAAAGAATTTATGAAACTTGAATAGTGTCTTTGTTTATACCCTTTAGGCTCAAAATGAATTCTCTGTATCATTATCCTTAAGGAGAAATAATCTGCCTTAAAAATGTAATGCAATTTCAAAAATAAATCTAACTAAATCTTTTTTAAGATCTGAAATAGGAATCATTTCTTTTAAATGTATGGAGGTTTAGGAAATCATTTCTAAAAATAATAATGATTTAAATTGTGATTATAAAATGACCTGTGTGAAGTATCCAAGGGAAGATGGCATTACATTTATAATTAATAATATGACTTCTGTTTGGGATAGGAGGAAGAGCATAACATTTATTAAGCACTGTGCACATACTAAGTAGGAATGGCTAATATTTATTGAGCTCTTATAATGGGACAGGTATTGCTCTAAACACTTAGCATACATTTAGCATTTTAATCCTCACAACTACCCTACTAAGTCGCTTGATTATTATCCTCACTTCACAGATAAAAAAGAAAAGAAAAGAAAAACCCATCAGGTACAAAGAGGTTAGGTACTTGCTCAAAGTCACATGGGAAGATGTGGTGGTACTGGGACTCACACCCAGGCAGTTTGGCTCCAGAGCACATGCACTTAAACTTTATGATATATGGCCTCTTCCAGTATTGAATGCTTACTCTGCCAGAACAGTTTTAAAGGATTTACATGCATTATATCTTTTAAATTCAATAGAAGAGAGGTAAAGCCCAGGATCACTGGTCTATCTAACATCAATACATTAGTGTGCTGCCTGTGTCCGTAAGGACTGCCGCTCTGGCTTCAACCACAAAGCGATTAGGAGAAAAGTAAGATGTTTGTAGAACGAGAAGTTTCTGGCACTCTATTCTCAAGACCTTTTCCTGAACATGGATTGTGGGTAGTTTTAGGAAAACATGCAATCTTTCCAGGTGCCTCTCCACTGAAAACTACCTTGAACTCTGCTGTAGAATCCAACCATTTGATTTGGGGAAAAATGGTCTTTGACTCAGTCAAAGAAACATATATAAGGTTTCTTGTTTTTCTTGGCATTCTTTAAAAATTTGTTTATAAATAAGATTGAATGATTCACTAGGTATCCACTGGACTGTGGTGCAAATTCTTCATACAAAAAGTAGAACATCATGATTAACATTTTTTTCCTACATCTTTTTATTTGGCTTGAATATTCACAAGAACAATGTATCATTAAGATAACTTATGAGTATTGGTGGTACATGAATATAGATTTTTATAAACTTTTATTCATAAAACTATCTTGATAGCTATTTTTGGTCTTTTGCCTTTGATATTCCATAGATATGAAAAATATCTGACAGGTAAAGGAAGTTAAATGATCTTTCCAATAAATTACTCATTCTAAATAGTTCATGATTTTTACTTTAATGTTATAAAATTCATTTTTTGCTTTTCATTACAACTCAATAAGTGAAGTGAAAGTGTTATTTGCTCAGTCGTGTCAAAATCTCTGAGACCCCCTGGACTGTAGCTCTCCAGGCTCCTCTGTCCGTGGAATTTTTCAGGCAAAAATGCTGGAGTGGATAGCAATTTTCTTCTCCAGGAGATCTTCCTGACCCAGGGATTTAACTCCAATCTCCTGCATTACCATCTTTGCTTCATGGCACAGTGGTAAAGAAACCGACTATCAGTGTAGGAGATATAAGAGACATTAGTTTGACCCTGGGTCAGGTAGATCCCCTGGAGGAGGAAATGGCAACCTACTCCAGTATTTTTGCCTGGGAAACCCCATGGACATAGGAGCCTGCCTGGTGGACTACAGGCGATGTGATCTCAAAGAGTCAGGGAGGACTAAGCACAAACACGCACACTGTTGAACAAAGGAAGAGATTTAAATAAATTCCTAAAGAATGAATTTCCAAAAAGAGCTTTAAAAATGAAGTTTCTGGGTATAGCCAGTCAAGATAGCCATAATTGCATTAGAGATAAGTTAACTTCTGATAATAACAAAATTTGAATTTTAAACTGTTTTCTGAAATTGGCTCAACACTGTGTTCGATCTCAAAAACGAAAACAACCACATGTTGTAGAGGAAAACTAAGAATATATCCGAATGCTCTCACCAAAATCAGTGACTTTTCAACCTTCTAAGCTTGAATTTAGGTAAAGTTGACTGACGTCCTAATATTCATATTATAAAAACAATTAACTTGGGGACAATCCTATATCTTGAATAACCTATTCTAAATGTATGATTTTTAAATTTTAGGTTAAACATTACCTTTAAAGCATAATTAATTGGTTAATTAATTTTTGATTTCCCTGGGTCCTCATTGCGATACACAGGCTTCTCATTGTCACGGCATCTCTTGCTGCAGACACAAGCTACGGGTGCCTGGGCTTCAGTAGTTGAGACACATGGGCTCAGTAGTTGCGGCGCATGGGCTTTGTTGCTCTGCAGCATGTGGAATCTTCCTGAACCAGGGATCAAATCCATGTCCCCTGCATTGGAAGGTGGATTCTTAACCATTGTACTGCCAAGGAAGTCCAAAGTTGAACACTATCTGTATCAGAAAATAAAATATAGCTGCTGTGGCAAATAGTCCTTAAAATTTCAGTGTAATTGCAAGCACTTATGTTTACTTGTTGTTCATATATCATACAATGAGGTCAGCAGGTGCTTTCCTCCATGTGGTGACTTGGAGACATAAGCTCCCTCCAACACAAAGTTCTGCCATGACCCACGGCCAGAATTTAATGACAAAAAGGGAAGAAAATAGTGTGGTCAAATCTTACCCATTTTCCAAAAAGTCTCAGTTCACTGGAAAAATTAGTAGCATTTCCACATCTATATGAAAGGGAAGGCTCAAAATACAATGTCTGGCCAGCCACGTACCAGCATGAGTAAATAACAGAGGGGAATATTTGAAGGGCAATTAGCTATATTTATTACATAAATTCACTGAAATGTATAATCTGTTCAGTAATTTTCATTTAAAGATTGAATATTATTTCATTGCATACTTTTATTTTTTTTCCTTCTGTATGCCAGGCACTCTGCCAGGCATTGGTGATACAAAGATGCACAAAACACAAAGCTTACAGTATGTAGTAGTAGTAGTCCCTTCTTATAGATATTTTTGTTTTCCAAGATTTCAGTTACTGGTGGTCAACTTGACATGAAAATATTAGATGGAAAATTCCAGAAATGAACAATTCATATTTTAAATTGTGTGCCTTTCTGAGTAGCATGAGGAAATCTTGTGCCTTCCTGCTCCATCCCACCCAAGACATAATCATCCCTTTATTCAGCTATCTCAGGAATCCCCTACTAATCATGCTAGTCACTTAGAAACCATCTGGGTTATTAGATCTATTGTCACAGTTTCTCAGTGCTTATGTTCAAGTGTGTGTGTGTGTGTGTGTGTGCTTAATTGCTCAGTCATGTCCGACTCTTTGCGACCCCATGGACTGTAGCCTGCCAGGCTCCTCTGTCCATGGGATTTTCCAGGCAAGAATACTAGAGTGGTTGCCATGCCATCATCCAGAGAATCTTCCCAATTTAGGGATTGAACCCAGGTCTCCCACATTTCAGGTGAATTCTTTACCACCTTAATAATCAGGTGGTAAAGGCAGGTTACTCTTGGAAAGCTTGGGCTTGATCTTGAAAAGTATGATACTTAAAAAGTATGCAATGAAATAATATTCAATCTTTAAATGAAAATTACAGAACAGATTATGCATTTCAGTGAATTTATGTAACAAGTATGGCGAATTGCCCTTCAAATATTCCCCTCTGTTATTTACTCATGCTGGTACGTGGCTGGCCAGACATTGTATTTTGAGCCTTCCCTTTCATATAGATGTGGAAATGCTACTAAGTTTTCCAATGAACTGAGACTTTTTGAAAAATGGGTAAGAGTTGACCAAGTAAAAAAGGCTTGATCTTGTTTTACTTAATACTGGCCCAAAGCACAAGAGTAGTGATGCTGGCAATTAGGATAGGCTGAAGAGAATTCATAAACTGTCTGACTCTTTGTGACCCCATGGACTGTAGCCTCCAGGATCCTCTGTCCAGGGAATTCTCCAGGCAAGAATACTGGAGTCAGTTTCCCTTTCCTTCTCCAGGGAATCTTTCTGACCCATGGGTCAAACCTGGGTCTCCTATATTGCAGGCTGATTCTTTACCATCTGAGCCACCAGGGAAGCCCAAAGTAAAGTAAATCTTCCTTTAAATGAAAAGGTAAAAGTTTTAGACTTTTTAATAATAGGGAAAGGAGAAAAAATCATATGGGGAGATTGCTAAGATCTATGGTGAGTATAAATCTTCTATTTGTGAAATTGTGCAGAAAGATTAAGAAATTCATGCTAGTTTTGCTGTCACACCTCCAAGTGCAAAAGTTATGACCATGATTTGTGATAAGTATGTAGTTAGAACGAAAAAGACAAATTTGTACAATAAGGTATTGTAAGGGAGAGAGAGAGACCATATTCATGCAACTTTTATTGCTGCTGCTGCTGCTGCTAAGTCGCTTCAGTCATGTCCGACTCTGTGCGACCCCATAGACGGCAGCCCATGAGGCTCCCCCATCCCTGGGATTCTCCATGCAAGAACACTGGAGTGGGTTGCCATTTCCTTCTCCAATGCATGAAAGTCAAAGTGAAAGTGAAGTCGCTCAGTCATGTCTGACTCTTAGTGACCCCATGGACTACGGCCCACCAGGCTCCTAGTCCATGGGATTTTCCAGGCAAGAGTGCTGGGGTGGGGTGCCATTGTCTTCTCCGGCAACTTTCATTATAGTATAGTTATAGTTCAGTCGCACAGTCATGTCCTACTCTTTGCGACCCCATGAATCACAACACACCAGGCCTCCCTGTCCATCACCACCTCCTGGAGTTCACTCAGACTCACGTCCATCGAGTCAGTGATGCCATCCAGCCATCTCATCCTCTGTCATCCCCTTCTCCTCCTGCCCTCTATCCCTCCCAGCATCAGAGTCTTTTCCAATGAGTCAACTCTTCACATGAGGTGGCCAAAGTACTGGAGTTTCAGCTTTAGCATCATTCCTTCCAAAGAAATCCCAGGGTTGATCTCCTTCAGAATGGACTGGTTGGATCTCCTTGCAGTCCAAGGGACTCTCAAGAGTCTTCTCTAACACCACAGTTCAAAAGCATCAATTCTTCGGTGCTCAGCCTTCTTCACAGTCCAACTCTCACATCCATACATGACCACAGGAAAAACCATAGCCTTGACTAGACAGACCTTTGGTGTATAGAAATAATTATTATATTTTATTATTGTTGTCTTATTTTATCTCTTACTTTGACTAATTTGTAACTTAAACTTTATATACGTATGTATGAATAGAAAAAAGAGTAGTATATGTGAGATTCAGTACTATCTGAAGTTTCTAACATCCACTAGGGATCTTGGAATGTATCCTCCATGGATAAGAAGGGACTACTCTAATTAGGGGGAAAAAAAGCTCTTAATGGTGCAATTGTAAGCCAGTGTGATAATTCCTATGATAGATGTAAGCCATGAAGGATATGAGATTACATAGAGGGGACAGATGTCTTAAACTTAGAATCATTTGAGAGGTGTGTTAATTTAGATTTAATTAGAGAATCTAAAAGAATTCTAAGAAAAAGCAAGTCATGTCAAAATGTGGACCAAAATGGTGGTGGTCTAAGTAAAGGTGCTGGCAAATTTAAGCTGCTGACAACAGATTAAAAAGAGACAAAGGAGAAATATTTGTTCAGACAATGCAGGAGTGACTCAGGGAAAGGCAGATGTCTAATTTGGTAACTGACAAGGTAGAGCCACTCACCTATATCAGTAAACTGGAGGAGAAACAGACTAGGGAAGAGAGGAAAGGAAAACAGTTTTGACATGAACCCAAGTTTTCACTTGATCATCTGCATGGAGAAGCATGATAGAAAGTTAGATATCTAGGTATGAAACCAGGAGAAAGGTAAGGGCTGAAGCTATAGAAAAGTCTGCTATACATATTTATACCAGTTAGAGTTCTCCATAGAGAAATAGAACCAACAGTTAATAGTAGGTGTGTGTGGGTGTGTGATTTACTTTAACAATTATGAATTGTTATGACAATTCATAACGATTATGAATTGTGGCAGACACAATTATGGGGACTGGCAAGTCAAAATCTGTAGGGCAGGCTGGCAGGCTGGCAGTTCAGATAAGAGTTGATCCTATATTCTTGAGGTCAAATTTCCTCTTCTCCAGGAAACCTCAGTTTTTGCTCTTATGGCCTTTCAACTGATTTGATGTAGCCCACATATATTTTCTAGAGTAATTTCCTTTATCACTGTTGACTGATTATATATGTTAACCACATCTACAAAATACCACCCCAACAACATCTAGGTTAGTATTTGCTAAAAAACTGAGTACTATAGCCTAACCAATTTGACACTATCACCTATGTAAGTAATGGATAAAATCATCAAAGAGAGAAAAGAGTAAATAAATACAAAATGGTAAGAATCTTGGGCTTTTTAACAAAATATCTGTTCTCAATTTTAAGTTTTACTACTTCATGAGCCTCTTTAGGATCTATAAAGTGACAATAATATTATACCTCTCTGAGGTATTGTGAGGATGAAATGAAATAATGTATGTAAAGGACTTATTCCAGAGCCTGGCGTGTATTACACACTCAGTTAACCTTTGCCACAAAATGGATTCTTTTTGTGTGAAATTTACAAATATAATTATATTCTGATGAGAAAAAGTCTGTATCAAGAAAGAAGTTGAAGACAGAGGTAAGAAATATCTGACTGAGTAAAGGCTGATGGTATAGGTGAAGTACAGAAAGTGACATTTGAAGCATACCGGGAAAGAATTAACCTTGAACAAAAGATGCAGAAAACCTTGAATATATTCATGTCTGCTGTCCTTAATTTTCTCAGTGAAGAAAGGTGAAAGGTCTTTTGATGGAAGATCTTGATGGCTTAAAGAAAGGTGATGTTTCTGTGAGGAATGGAAGAGAGAGATTAATACTGATTTAAAAGGGGAGTATAAAATAATGCTCAAGTTCAGCTAAGATTACATGTCTAGGGAATTGCAAATGTCTTTAGGGTAGGGGACATCTTTCTTCCTGTTGTATATTAGGCACATTGTGAGCAATTGGAAAATATTTCCTCAATTAAAATTCTATTTTCTCTACCTGCAGGCAGCTGGAGTATGAAAATAGAAAAGTTAATGGAGTAATTGACCCAAATTTGAAGCTTTGTATGATGAAACAGCTGGAGAATATGAAGACCAGGATACTGAGCATAGAGGTGCTTGTCTTTGAAGGACTATGGGGTAGGGTTGCTAAGAAAGGAAAAATGGTAAAGTGATAGAGATGGGCATAGAAAATGGTACTTTGGGAGTAAGAGTGTTGGAGACCAAGAAAGATGGGACATAGCAGTTAGAAACTGGTATTGGATCAGAAGATTTCCAAAGGGAAACAAAAGTGAAGGAAATCAATAAGTAATGCTATGATGAAAGTGGGATTTAGGGGAAGGAAGGCTCCTGGTGTCCAGAAAGTTGCAAAACTTAAGGTGAAGTCAAGCCAGGATGAAGGACAGTAGAAGGTGGGGAGGAGCACTGTCCAGTGACGGCCAAGCAGGGAGAGCAGCGGAGTTAGTAGCCTGATAGCTGGTTCAGACAATTCAGCACCAGATGAAGGGCACTTGCTCAATCTCGGTCTTGCATTCCTAGGTACTATGGCTTGTCTTCAAGCAGTAATGCCAAAATAAACATATCAAATCAATGAATAAAATATCATATGATTTATTGTTGTTGTTGCTTAGTAACTAAGTCATGTCCAACTCTTTTGTGACTGCAAGGACTGGAGCCCACCAGGATCCTCTGTCCATGGGATTTCTCAGGCAAGAATGCTGCAGTGGGTTGCCATTTTCTTCTCCAGGGGATCCTCATGACCTAGGGATCAAAACCATGTCTACAGCATTGGCAGACAGATTCTTTACCACTGAGCCACCAGGGAAGCCCATATGATTTATTCCCTAAAACTTTCTATTAGATAATGTCAGAAGGAATGCTAACAGGTACTTGAAAGTTCTATATCCTTCTAAAAAATGTTCCTTGAGTTTACTGATTTAGCTGCTTCTATTTCATGAAGCCAGCGCCAAACTCTTCCCTCTTACAGCTGGAGTACCCTTTTTAGCAACGGTTCTCACACATTGCTAGGCTTTGCAATGAAGCAGAGACTAGAGTACATGTTTACTCTCTATAAATGAAGGTAAGTAGCTGGGAGTATCACAGAGGAGTTAATAGTGAAACAAAAGAGAAGGATTTTTTGACCACACGGCATGGTGCAGGATCTTCTCTGACCAGGGATCAAACTTGTGCCCCCTGCAGTGAAGCACAAATTCTTAGCCACTGAACTGCCAGGGAAGTCCAAGACTTTTTATATAAAAGAAGAAGCGTAAACGATGAGTTGCCCTGGTGAGAAATGAGAAAGACCCTAACTCTAAGATGGGGAAAGGTCCTCAGGACAAGCTAATCAAGGAAGGGGTAGGGGTAGTCTGAGAAGACAATGATGATCAATGAAATATTATTTTTAAAATTAAATTTGGGCTCAGAGAGCATACTGAAAAGGGAGAACAGCAGTGGAAGAAATGATAAAGGATATGAATGAAAGCAGGTTTCACAAATAGCCTTATCATCATTTCAATAGTATTGTGCTATGAAACTTCACACCAACTGCTATTAAGAGGGAGACTATGTGTCAAGATTAATGATCTACACAGACAATACAAAGAGTATGCCTGATATACTTTTATGTAGAATCTTGCTTTGATTAACAAATATACTTCTTATGGTATGAATGTTAATGGATATATATATGTATGTCACCTGATACTATTCTTTTCACACTTTTAAATCATCATCAAATGTATGATACTTAAATCCATTTAGAATATTATGGAATGAATTTCCATTTGTTAAATAGTACCCTAGTGACCTGAAAGAAAATCAATATAGCCTGCAAAAGTACTTACCTTACAACCAGGAAGTAGCTAGAAGAATTTGCTAGCATATGTTATCAACAAAATATTCATTAGGAGAAATAAAAAAGGAAAACTACATGATTTTCCAAAGCTTTACAATTGATGATAATCAATTATACATAAATACATATAAATTTGTTCATGTTGGAAATAAAGATACAAATTAATTACTCATAGAAAAGATGCATATTCCTTAATTGAAAGGTCACTTTTGTCATTTATAATTATCTATTATTATCTATTTCTCTTTCTATCACCATCATTTAATAATTTTATCATGTTTTACATATATGTAGTTCACCTTATCAAAGCGACTCTTAATTTGAGTAAACACTAATAGAATTCCTGGGGTTGAACTCACAGAACTGTGGACGGACATGGCCCATTTAACCTGATATTCTGTTTCTGAAAGTAATAACAGCTGATTTGTAGAAAGCTGGATATTCATGATCATGTAAAAAATTAAGATTATATTACTACAAATGTTCCTTTGTTGTTCAGTCACTCAGTCGGGTCCAGCTCTTTGTGATCCCATGGACTGCAGCATGCCAGGTTTCCCTGTCCTTCACCATCTCCCAGAGTTTGCTCAAACTCCTGTCCATTGGTGATGCCGTCCAACCATCTCATCCTCTGTCATCCCCCTCTCTTCCTGCCTTCAAAATTCTCCTTATTTCTGTTAACAGCTGTCATTAAATCCATGTAAATTTTCCTCATTATTTCATAAGATGAGTTGCATCTATCTGCCTCTTCAATTTAAACTGTTCTCCAACTGTTTTGAGCTGATATATGCCTCTCTTTTTTCTTAAACTGGGATCTAGCTGCGTTGCAGTCTTGTGTTAGTTTCTGCTGTATAATGAAGTGAATCAGCTATGTATACATGTATCCCCTCCCTCTTGAACCTCTCTAGCACCCACTCCCCATCCCATCCCTATAGGTCACCACTTTTCACTTTCCGTTTTCCACAGGAAAAGCTATGCAAGTCACACTAGACCGCCTTTCATAATGTTATAGGTTCTAGTGATAATCTGTCTGTCTCTGCCTTTTCCACACTTTAGAGTCCTCATGTGATAAACCTATCCTTTCAAGAATGGGTCTCCATTCATCGGTCATATTATTTACTTTTCCCTGGGATGTGTCCACTTATTCCAGGTGCAGATGCATCACGGGAGGACAATGTTTTGTCTTTTGTTTCTGTCATCCTTTCCCAAGTGCTGCCAAGAGTTAGAGAGCTGACCTTTTCACTCAAACAGGCTGCCATCTTTTGGGGCAGTCTACCTCCATTGTTTCTTAGGCAGTAACTGATTACTTGTTCCCTATCAAGTCAGAATGAGGTTTGAATTTTAGTCTTTGAATATGTACCCTGACTTTGCCCACGTGATCTTATTTTCTGCTATCTGGTTATTCACAGAGAATCCTTATGAATGAATGCAGTAAAGACAACTTTTCATCAGTTTGATTTTTCTCAAGATTTAAAATGGTAAATTATGTTGAATAAAACTCTGTGATTAAAAACTTTATGTTCCACAATGAGCTATCTGCTTTTCTTACCCCATTTTGTGGGGCAAGATGACTCTGTAAGAATTTATGTGCAAAGATTCTCTATTTCTATAATTTTGTTTCCTATCAAATGTGTCCTTCAGTAACAAGAAAACTAGAGGTTAAAGAAGAATCTTTGATATCATAAGTCCTTTCTTCTTAATATTGTACTACAATACACCAAGGGAGTACATAGTATTGTTAAAGTGTAGACTTGAGTCAATTGTCCAGCTCCAAATTCTGGTCAAACCACTATGCATCTTTGAGGGGCAACTTACTTAACTTCCCTCTGACTCCATTTCCACATTTGTAAGAGAGGAAGCTGGGCTTTCCAGGTGGTGCTAGGGATAAAGAACCTGCCTGCTAATGCAGGAGATGAAAGTGATACAGGTTTGATCCATGGGCAGGGAAGATCCCCTGGAGGACGAAAGGGCAACCCACTCCAGTATTCTTGCTTGGAGAATCCCACGGACCAGAGGAGCCTGGCAGGCTAGTATCCATAGGGTCACAAAGAGTCAGACACAACTGAAGCAACTTAGCACAGCACACAGCACAGGAGAGGAGGAGGTAGACATGGATAGGAACACTATGAGGCTACAATGAACTGAAACATGGAAAGTGATTAAAATTTTTTCTGCAGTGTGATTAGCACTCAATAAGTGTGGCTCTTACCAGTTCAGTGAAGTAATACAGAGTGATTCTATAAAATAAACACTTTTATGAATAGTATGTATACAAATTTCATGTCCTTGTTGTCTTTATTACTTCCTTTTTATAGATAAAACCAAGTGTGAAATTCCAAGAGTTTTCTGGGATAATTTATAAATGAGTATATTTAAATAAAAAATGATGTAGTTCAACTTGAAACAAAATAAAACTTATATAGTGATGGTTATGAACTAGGGGTGTCCAGAATAAATTCTCTCTTTGTTAGCAAGATGTTTATAAAGTAAAATAATTAATAAACTAATAAATTAAAATAATTTTGGAGTTATGCTTATTATATAATAAATAAGTGATTCAAACATTTATAATGTAAATCCAAATGTAATGACTTTTATTTAACTGATGATATGAAAACATGGATATGATACTTTACCAGAGGAAGGAACAGAGTTCTGAAACAATTAGCATGAAAAATAGAGCCAGTATTGTGTTAATATTAGCCTTCAGATAGCTTTAGACAAACTGCATATTGGGCAAAAAATAGCACCGTAGGATTTAAAATATTTCATTAATGATCAGGTTAGACATTACTATCTATTTTTTTTTCTTAATGGCAATAAATCAAAGGGCTATTCTTGCCTCCAGAAAGTATAAATATTTTTATGGCTATTTAGAGTTTACAAATCTTCCTTAAAAAACTAAAATTATATGGAACATATATACTCAAAATATTAACTATCCTCTTTCCTAAGGTACTGCAAGGACATCTACAGGTGGCAAAGACAAGAACAATAAACCATTTATTTAAACTGATTTGTGACACCTCCAAACGTCTAGTTGTTTTTCTTGTCATGGGATCATAACTGGTATGTCAATTAATATGAACATGGACAAAATTTTGTGGACATAGAAAATGATGATGTATAAACATCTTCATTTTAATTGCAACACTGGAAGAAGATATCTGGGAAAACGCTATTTAGAGTACACATTTCCTTAAAGAGATAAAAGAAGTATGTAATATGGTTTGGAAGCTGAACAAATTCTGCATTACTGTAAGCATGTTACAGATATTGGCACATTATTTACACAAAATGAGTACTTGTTAAAACACTACCATACAATAGATTCATACATCTCAGCTTCAATTAGCAGCCTCATTTATTATCCACCAAGAAGTGAGACTGCAAGGTGAGGTCAAAATGTCACCCAGGGTGGCTTCATCACTTCAATATCATTGCCTTAAAAGGCACTGACCAGAAGAAGCAGATGACCTCATTTCAAAATTATTACAGTGCAGAGAACTCAGTTTCAACATTATAATTCATTTTCTCATGGAATATTTCAAATTCATTATCACTTTCCTGACACATAATGGCTAATCGTTAAGGACAGCCACTTTAACATAATATGAATACGCATTTCTCCATAGGTAATACAACAGTCCCCCCATTACCATTATTGACTAAGGTACATTTAACTTCTTCACTAATACTTAATGGAAGGTTAATGTATAAGTCAGGAGATTAAATGGCTTTTACTTAAAACAAGTATATTGATTAAAATAACTTAGTGAGGTTTTTTAAGGCTGATGATATAAAAACAGTCACACGTTTTAATATTTTATTTAATATTAAGAGCAAATTGCAGGGCATAGCAGATCAAGATTAGTGGGAGTTCTTGCACTAATTACTCTTGGAACTAATTCTTGCTCATAGTTAACGAATGGATATTGTATACTGAAAGGCAACAAATCATCCTGCTTAATTCTAGTGTTCGTGAAGTCCCTCTGTTTAAGAATTTCTATTGTTTCTTGCAATGGCCTTCAGGTATGCCTTCCTTATATCTCACACCTGGCACCACTGAAAGATAAAACGACCTTCCAAAAACAGAGCTGCTATTCAATGTCATTGAAATGTAGCTCTATTTCCTTTTTTACATCCTATTATTATTTAAATCTGCTTTAAACCTAATACAGAGAATGCTTGCAGAGAATTAGCTAATGTTACTTACCATTTCCTTTCTTTGCTCAAAACCCAATATTCCACCAAATATAGTAGACTAGCAAATTGGCCTTGTAATAGCATGACATATGATGCCCCAGCCCATTCACTCTTTTGATTCTGTTTCCAACTAGAAATACTCAGCCACCTTGTCTGTCCATTCATCTTTTCTGTTTGGGTAGTACACGTTACACCTGCAGGGGCTTGACCAATTTTAACCTGAGCTTTGTATTAGAGGGATTTGATCTTCTCAAGAAACAGTGATGAGGGCCCATGTAAACATTGTACCAGTATGACCGTAAAGAACACTGAGCAGGTTTGCAGTGTATTCAAGAACTGAAAACAAGGTGGTAAATTAGGCAATAGAAATTTAAATGCTAAATATATAATGTGATCTATAGTAATAAAGCAAAAAGTCGGACACGACTGAGCGACTGAACTGAACTGAACTGATAGTAATAAAAATGCTCACTCTTACTTGGTGCTTATTAATAGCATGGTTCAGGCTTGGTTCTAAGTGCTTTGGATATAATAAATCAATTATAATTCAGCACCTTCTCATGAATGGCTAATTGTTACAGTCTCCAATTTGTAGGTGGGAAACTAAGGCACAGAAATATTGAAATATAGAATCTTATTGCTATTCCATAAATTGCCCAAGGCTAGGCACTGAGAAGTGGCAGGGCTGGGGCTCCAACCTGGGTTATGTGGCCCAGAAAGCTACTAGGCTCTTAGCCATCACACTATCCTAACTCTCAGGCTCTGAAAATAGAAAGGCTTCTGTTCAAATCCCTGTACTGCCATTTACTAAACATTTCAAGTCTTGCTACTTTTATCTGTCAAATGTGTAATGATAATATCTACATCATAAGATCTTTGTGAAAAAAAAGCAAAATAATCCATATTACCATGCACCTGGCAAATAGTTAGAGCTATTTATATAAATGTAAATTATACCTGTTACAATTAATATTATAATTATTTTTAGTTCATGTATTCTTCATTCAACAGAATTTTTACTTAATACATGCTTAGTACATATCTGTTAGTGCTGAGCTTTGGTAAACAAAAGCAGTCTCATAGTTTAGTGAGGGACCACAGACGTGTAAACAATTAATTGCAATTAGATAGCATAATAGATGTTTTCAGGCACAACAGAGAAAGTCAAACAACTGGTAATGATGCAGGAAGCGGACCCCTTCCAGGGCTTAAAAGTGATCTCTTGTCTATGGCTCAGAAATGAATTGTCCTAGGAGGCATATGTACTGACAAAGCAAGAGACTTTATTGGGAAGGGACACCTGTGTGGAGAGCAGGAGGGTAAGGGAAACTAGAACTACTTGGCCACGTGGTTCACAGTTATGGGTTTTATAGTGATGGGATTAGTTTCTGGGTTGTCTCTGGCCAATCTTTCTGACTCAGGGTCCTTCCTGGTGGTGCACGCGCTGTTCAGCCAAGATAGATGCCGGCGAGAAGGATTCTGGGAGGTGGTGGGACACATGGTGTCTCCTTTTGATCTTTCCCAAATTCTTCTGGTTGGTGGTGGCTTGTTAGTTTCGTGTTCCTTACCAGGACCTCCTGTCATAAAATAACTCACACAAATAGTTACTATGGTGTTTGGCCACAGTGGGTAGTTTCAATCAGTGTGCTTACCCTAACAGCAACATCAAAGAAGACTTCACTGACATGGTATGTGGAATACTTAGTTTCTCATCCAGTACATTTTCTCAGGTTGAATAATGGACAAACCAGCTGGAAACATTATAGATTTATTCAGTTCACCTCTTGATTTGAGAAATCATGGAATAAGCGGAAAAATGCTTTGTGTTATCACATGGACTAATTTGATGGATATATGTGACTCAAGATTCTAGTGAGATTAATCTACACGACTCTGTACAAAAAAACATTAAAATCTGTGAGATGTATGAACAATAGCTTTCCCCTCATCATATTTTCTCTTGGTTATGATGTAAATTATATTCTGTTTTGGGAAGCATTTTCTTATTTTTAGATGAACGTTGATACAGGTGAGTTATTAATACATGTGAAATAAAAACATAGGCACAGCCATGCCATTTATCAGAAAATTGTATAAGATACAACTTTTAAGTTATGAACACACATACACACACTCTCAGAGTTTATGTTCAAGGTAATTAATGTTGAAATCTTATTAAATCTTCATCAAATTGTTTTAACATTTTTTTTTCCACAAAGTATGAGATAAACAATGATTTGATTCTTAATGTGTCCTTAGGAGTAACTTGCTTTTAAAGCTTATACAGGGAAGATAAAAACATATTTTTCAGTCACTCAGTCGTTTCCAGCTCCTTGTGACCTCATGGACTGTAGCCCACCAGGTTCCTCTGTCCAGTGGGATTCTCCAGGCAAGAATACTGGAGTGGGTTGCCATTCCCTTCTCTAGAGGATCTTCCTGACCCAGGGATCAAGCTTGGGTCTCCTGTATTACAGGTGGATTCCTTACCGTCTGAGCCACCAGGGAAGCCCTAAAAACATATTTGTTGTTGTTCAGTCACTAAGTTGTGTTCGACTCTTTCTGACCCCATGAGCTGCAGCACGCCAGCTTACCTGTCCTTCACCATCTCCCAGAGTTTGCTCAAACTCATGTCGATTGAGTTGGTGATGCCATCAAACCATCTTGTCCTCTATTGTCCCCTTCTCCTTCTGCCTTCAATCTTTCCCAGCATTGGGGTCTTTTCCAATGAATCACCTCTTTGCATCAGGTGGCCAAAGTATTGGAGCTCCAGCATCAGTCCTTCCAATGAATATTCAGGTTTGATTTCCTTTGGGATTGATTGGTTTGATCTCCCTGCTGTCCAAAGGATTCTCAAGAATCTTCTCAGCACCACAATTCGAAAGCATAAATTCTTCAGCACTCAGCACAACTATTTGAAAAACCATAGCTTTGGCTATATGGACCTTTCTCGGGAAACTGTTCTCTCTGTTTTTTAATACACTGTGTAAGTTTGCCAACTACAGTAACTATAATTAAAAAGCTGAAAATACTAAGTGTTGGGAGGATGTGAAACACCAAAAACTCTCACTTGTTCCTAATGCATGCATGCTAAGTCGCTTCAGTCGTGTCCAACCCTGTGCAACCTCAGGTATGGTAGCCCACCCGGCTCCTCTGTCCATGGCATTCTCTAGGCAAGAACAATGGAGTGGGTTGCCATTTCCTTCTCCAATGTTCCTAATAGAAGTTTATCATTCAGTGATTTTGTAAAATGGCTTGATTTTTGTATTGTAAAAAGAAAAAGAAAAAAAATAGGTATCTTGTGACATAACATTCCACTGATATTTAATCAAGAAAAATTGACATTCGCCCACACTGTAAATGCTTATTATCCCTTCATTCATAGGAACCTAATACTGAAAAAAACCTTCAGATACATAGAAAAATTAATCAACAAATTATCATATATTTATAAAATGGAATACTACTTAACAATAAAGAAGAATAAGCTACCGTATTCTCCATACTAGCGGTGAGTTCCTCAAATAATCTGTGAATACATACATAAAACTGTGCAATTTGTTGATTTTCATTTATAGGAAATTCTACAGTATGTAAAACTAATGTATGTATGTAATAGATATCAGAAAGTAGCTATCTGGGACAGGTGGAAGGGGGATTGTAACTGGCATCAAAGGAGGACTGATAGAAATTTACAGTGACTGGAGGGATGGTTACATGGGTGTACGCATTTCACAATTTATCACACTGTAAGCTAAAAATCTGTGCATTTTACTGCATATAAATTGCACCTTAATATTTTTTTTAAGTATTGGGTAAAAAAAATCAAAACAAAAAAGGTTTAAAGCATTTCAAGCTTTGACTTCATTTAGTCACATTTCCAGTCAAGTTTTGTTTAAAATGACTCTTAGAAACAGTTTGAAAAATCAACTGTAAAGCATACCAGTGGATCTTTTCTCTGCTGCTCTTTTCTCTGGCCAAATCAATAGTGATTATATGCTGCTGCTGCTGCTGCTGCTGCTAAGTCACTTCAGTCATGTCCAACTCTGTGCAACCCCATAGATGGCAGCCCACCGGGCTCCCCCGTCCCTGGGATTCTAGGATGTAAGATGTGCTCTTCACATGTTTTAATACTTTATAAAACTTGCCATAACTATGTGAAACGACCTTGAAATTCCAGAATGCCTTTTGATGGAAAGTTCATCTTCTGAATAAAAGAAATCTTTCTGGTTTATAGGCACTCTCATTTAGTCCCTCTTCCTGCTATTTGTCTTACAGGTCAGTATAATTCAATACTGTAAAAGTAGGTCTTATAGATTATATCTTTCTTCCTTGTGATATGTAGGAAATGGAGACGTGTTTGCTCTCAAGCTAGTATTTAAACACTACATATTCATGAGTATATTCATAGTCCTGTGTAAAGCCACTTAGGTTAAACGCTCTGACCTCTGGGAGTTCATAATCTAAGATAAATAATAAATATTCAAAACTACTTATAAATGAAGGTGTGAACATAAAGTTGAAAGTCTACCAATACAACATAGCTTAACAAAATCATTTTGGACTTTATTTCCGGGAATTCCTTGGTCATGGAAAATAGTGTTTTAATGTGCCTGTTTTTTAGTTGCTTTTGGCAAAAGCAGAACTAAAAATAAAACAGAAACCCTAACATGTATAATTACTCCATTTCATACTTTCTTGTATTAGAGCCTAGTCGTATAATTATTACGTACTTTGTTCTAGGTATAGTTCTTAACAGTTTACATGCATTCATTTTTTAAATTCTCATACCAAATCCTCATTGGGAGATTTTTATTGTCTCCATCTTAAAGATTTGGAAAATAGAAATAAAGAAAGACAATGATATTATCTTCTTTCACCTACAGTAGAGCACAGCAGGTGAAATATTGCATAATGAATACGTGCAGTATAGTTCAAAATATTGAACTACACTCAGTATTTTATAATAATCTATCCTATAAGGGAAAATAATCTGAAAAGAAATATATATATATATATATATTTTTTTTTTCTGAATCACTGTGCTGTACACCTGAAACTAATATGATGGTGTAAAGCAACCATACTTCAATAGAAATAAAATTTTAAACAGTGTCTTATCTTCTTTCAAGGAGTACTGAGGTAAATCTAATATGTAAATTGTTGTAGTTTGATCAGGCTGCTCTAACAAAATACCAGAGACTGGATGTCTGGCTGAACCAACCTTTTTCTCACAGTTCTGGAGGCTGGAAATCTGAGATTAGTGAGCCAGCGTCGTAGGGTTATGAGAAGGCCCTCTTCCTGGCTTGCAGATGGTTGTCTTCACATAGAGGACAGAGGTCAAGAGGTGACTGGGTCCCTCCTTATAAGGACTGAGTCTTATCATGGAACTCCACTCTCATGACCTCAACGAAACCTAATTACCTTCAAAACCCCCCTTCCAAATGCCAGCATATTAGAGTTTCAACATATGAATTTTAGACTCAATATTTGTGATAAAACTTTCTGCGTTTGAATGCTACTTCAGTGAATATGGGTCCGGTCATTTTAAAACTACATCTAAAAATGCTGTGTGCATGCTAAGTCACTTCAGTCATGTCCTTCTCTCTGCAACACTATGGACGGTAGCTCACCAGCTCTTCTGTCCATGGGATTCTCCAGGCAAAAATACTGGAGTAGGTTGCCATGCCCTCCTTCTGGGGATCTTCCTGACCCAAGCGTGGAACCCACATCTCATAGGTCTCCTGCGTCCTCAGGTGTTTTTTTTTTTTTAATCACTAATGCCACCTGGGAAGCCCTAATCTCTAAAAATAGCTTTGAGTAAAAAGATGTTGGGCTTAGCCCGTGGCTCAGACAGAAAAGAATCCACCTGCAATGCAGGAGACCTGGGTTGAATCCTTGTGTTGGAAGATCCCTGGAAGAAAGCATGGCAACCCACTCCAGTATTCTTGCCTGGAGAATCCCCTTGGACAGAGGAGCTCCGTGGGCTAAAGTCCATGGAGTCGCAAAGAATCAGACAGGACTGAGCGACTAAGTATTGCACAAAAAGGTTATTACGTGAAAGAGAGATGCCTAAGCAGATATATAAAAGTCATAACTTTATTTTTAGTGTAATTGATTATCTGGGACGATGGGAGATTTTTTTACGGCTAGACTCTTCTAAAAATATATATCTCCTGCCATATTGTGTCGGAGTAAATATTTAATCATTGTTTAAAAATAATTTTAAAAATTATTTTTTGCCTATGGTCTGAATGTGAGGGTCTACTGATGTTTCTTTTGCTTCAAAGGTATACAGTAATTTGCCTTAAAATTCAGTATTTATATAAACCCCTCCAAATGCTCCTGAGACTGTTTTTATTTTTGTACCACATTCATGATTTTTAAACTGATGTCATAGGAACACCTTTTATCTTCCCTGTGATTTAACATTTTAATTACCAGTAAGAAATAATTGTCATTAATAACTTGACACATAGGACTGTAGCTTTATGTTATTTTTGTTCTGGCAAAAAAAATGTCATCAAGGTTAAATTTATAATATTCTACCTCAGAAATATCACTAAAATATCTGTGATAATTTGTTTTTATAAAAAATTTATATTTTAAAGTTACTTACATACTTGATTGATATGTAATGTTCACATTTTAGAAGTGACTGAGAATATGTTATAAATATTATACTGAATATATTTTAGCAGTTCATTCATTCTGAACGAAAAAGAGCCCAAGGTCTTTAGCTGATTCATATATCCTTTCTTAAGATACAGTTTCTCTGTCCTGTGAATGATTTGGACCCTCTGTGTCATGGAGGCATTACCCTCTCTGTAATGTAGTGATTATAGGCATGTTCTCTGGAATCCAATAGTCAGAGCTCAAAGGTAGCTTGTACATTTACTATATTTACAAATAGCAAGTGATTTAGCTTAGTTATGCCTCGATTTCTTCTTCTGTAAAATGAACATAAATGAGATAACCTCAGAGGATTGTTGCAAGTATCAAGTTAGACAATACCTACAATGTGCTTAGAACAGTTCCTTGCATAGAGTGACCCCACAAGAAGTGTTAACTCTTACAATGATTCAAAACTGATTGAATAACTTGCCCTTTGTAAGATATATCACTAAGTTAAAAACTTAGACAAAATATCAATAAAGCTGAACCAGTCTCATTTTAAGACTAAAGACTATATTTTACTTAGAAAGAATGTTGGACTTCCCTGGTGGTTCAAAATCTGCCTGCCAATGCAGGAGACACAAAAGATGCATTTTGAATCCCTGGGTCAGGAAGATCCTGTGGAGAAAGAAATGGCAATCCACTCTAGTATTCTTGCCTGGGAAATTCCATAGACAGAGGAGCCTGGTGGGTGGCAGCCTGGGCTAATCCTCTGTAAAGAGTCAGATATGAGTGAGAACACATGCATACATAAATCTTTACCTTTAGCTTCATGAAATGTTAATTAATATTAATAGTAATATTACTTACATTAAATTCAAGAAATACAAAACTCTTAAATTCCCAGTACACTGGGATATCAGAAATAAGGTGGTAGATTTGTTAGAATGCGCAAACAATGGGAATTTGTCTGAAAGGAAGACACCAGCATGTAAAATAATTTAAGGGAGCCATTTCCCAAAGAAACGAACCAAGGAAAGAATAGCATAGTCTTCATTAGGTAAGAGGGAGTCAAGGGCAGAAAGAAAGGCAATCAGGAGATGGAAGACCTGTAGTGTTTGTCCTTAGTGCTTTTTTATTTTGCCTTAATGAGTTGAGTGAGTAGTCTTGGAACTATACATTGGTAATTCCAGAATAGAAATCTTGACATTACATGAATTTGAACCTTGCCTTCTATTAGAAGCCCATTCTGACTGGTCCCTGCCCTCTTCTCCATCTCCTCCTTGGAGGTGTCCCTCCTTAATGTCCCACAGCGGCCACTGAATATCCTGTCAGCATATCAAGTTGATCTTTTATCTCCTCTGCTGCTGCTGCTGCTGCTAAGTTGCTTTAGTCGTGTCCGACTCTGTGTGACCCCATAGATGGCAGCCCACCAGGCTTCCCCGTCCCTGGGATTCTCCAGGCAAGAACACTGGAGTGGGTTGCCATTTCCTTCTCCAATGCATGAAGGTGAAAAGAAAAAGTGAAGTCGCTCAGTCATGTCTGACTCTTAGCGACCCCATGGACTGTAGCCTACCAGGCTCCTCCGTCCGTGGGATTTTCCAGGCAAGAGTACTGGAGTGGGAGGCCATTGCCTTCTCCGTTATCTTCTCTAATAGGACACAAGTTCATGTCTCTTAATTGTTGTTGGAGAGCCTGGGAAGTATTGCATTATCTGGAACATAGAATCACTTGAGCAATGCTATTGAATGAACACAAATGATTTCTTCTCTAATGTACATAATTTGTGTTTTCAGGTTATGGGTTTAAGATGATAAACATCACAGTGGTAGGTATGTGGCTATTAACACTTGCAGGCTTTACCGGCCTTGTGAACAAAAAAAAATTACCCTTCTGTGAGGTTATCTGGGGGAGGATTCATGCCCTCTATTAATACTTGCAATATTAAAGTTCCATTCCTTGGATTCAGATAATGGATGCTGGATTTTTAGACCTTTGTCAAAATGTAAGATGAGAAAGTGCATACACCAATCCTTTTCCAGCTTAACACTTCAGGGTTTAGTTTTGGTAGTTAATGCCTCAGCAAGGATCTACAGAAATGAGGTGGCAGTCAGAGTGAGGAATGTTTGCATGTGTGTGTGTATGTGTGTGCACATTTTAAGTAGAGGGATACAATAGAGAGCAGTGTTACCTGGCACCAGGGAGAGGACAGGCATCCAGACATAAGATACAGGAGGATGCCAAGACAACTTTCACATCCTCCACAGGCTAGCTCAATCATGGCCTTGCTTCCAAGTTCTCTCCTCTGTATGAATTGTGTATGAATTCACCTTTTGAATTAAAGCATTTGGTTTTTCAGTTTTGACAGGGAAAAAATTATTCACCTTTCTTACCTCAACCTCATCTTTTTAGACATCATTATCATATCTACATATAAAATCTCTCTTATCAGCCCTTGGTCTCATGGCTCCACTTAAACTACAAGAATTGTTTCAATGAATGTTTCTGTCTTCAAATCTAAAATGAATAGAAGCAATTTGCTCTTTTTCTTGCCAAATAAACTTTTTGTCAAACCACTCAGACTAGAAACCTGTACATTGATGTTCCCAGTTCCTTTCTCTCAACCTCCTATATCTAGTATTATGTCTTTTAAAATATGTCCTTCAAAAATAACTCTTGATTTTCCTCTTCTTTACAGTTCCAACTAATTGCCACTATCCTCAGACTGCACACCCAAGTGCCCCCATAACCAAAGAAATTGAGTAATATTGTCCATGTAAAAGAAAAGTCTATAGCTTAGCCACATTAAAAAGTCAATGTTTTTCACAAACAAAACATATTGGAAAGCTGATTTGGCTCTCAGGGGCTCCATTTTGTGGAAATAGTATATTGTACTCATTTACAGAGACTGCTTCCTGAGTGTGTGCCTTGTGTGGATGCTCAGGGTCCCACTCTTAGAAAAAATTCACATTTAGAAAGACTTCAGCGCTCACCATCTTGAAATTACTTATGTTTTGAACAAGGTAAAACCCACAAATTAAGTAGCTGATCGTTCCCGTTCAAGGTCATTATCATCCTCTACCTGAATTGCTGAAACATCATCTCAACTGTGTCCCTAAAAGTGAGGTTTCTGTCCTCAAGCCATCCTACATAGAGCTATGGGACTAATTTTCCTTGACACCATTTTATCATTCTGGCCTCTGTTATGTAATTTATGATCTAAGCTCTTCTGCATGGCACTGATCTCCCTTTAGAACTTGGCTTTTTTTGGTATGATTTCTTGCTATTTCTAACATGAATTCTCTACTCTGCTTAGGCTGATCTCACATTTATCACTAGTTAGTGAATCTTAACTCCATATTAGAGCTCATGGTTTTGGTTAAATCTAAAAATGTTATCTTTCTTTTTTTCTGTATATCCAGAACTATCTTTTGCTGGTTATCCCCAGTTCTGGCTCATCCACAAAATCTTCCAAATTATTTTCATCCTTGAGCATTTAACCTACTTCTGACTTTCTAGAATATTTTATCTGCACTATACTAATTGGCATACGTGTTATCAAATATCAATATACATGAGAATCCCAATCTCAGAGAAAATTCTCAAGGAACTTGCATTTTAAATAAACACACAAGTAATACTGACACAGAGAATTCAAAAACTACACCATGAGATCCCAGTACTACAAGTTTTTAGTATATGTTTCATGACCTTTGTTCTTGTCTATCCATTTATAAGTACTACACATGCATTCCCTATAATTCTCAACACAATGCAAAAATTTCAAGTACTTTACTTTTTCATTTGATAATATTTTAATATTAGAAATGTTTGGTAAGACAAGAACCTTCTCTAAAATCTCAGTTCACCTAAAATTCAACTGCAACTCCTTTTAGAAACTGTACTTAAATGGTGAAACACAGTTTTCTGATTCATACAAAAAAGAGCTAATGAAAAAGATCTTTAGTCTTTAAAGAATATTCACTAGCTTTTAGGAAATATCTTTATTCTCTAAATATGTTAATTAAAATCTTATGGATTAAAGTCCCATTGAAATATATATGTGGACTAATACTTTGCAAACTGTCTTCCAGATTTGCCAGTTTTTAGAATGTCTGAAAAAGCAGTTCAAGATGTTTTGGCAAAATTCAAGCACCAGTGAACTGTCCAGTTTCTTGTTGGGGGATACTGTTTGCCAATATTATATTCTTCACATGTGGTCTTTATCTGTAGTCAATATACTAAGTACAATAAACATCCAGGTGGTTACTGAAGAGCCCATAAAGTCTGTACATTTTTACTTCTTTACTTTTTTTACTTCCTTCTTCACTTTTAAAAATCTGTCTTTCTAGAAAAATTGAGTGCATGTGAAAAAATGTAAAGCATCAAGTAAAATGTTAGACTCAAGTTTCTGCTCCAGAACACACAACAGGTGGTCCTGCCATAAGGCATACATATGGCTGAGACATAGTAGTACCATGAATTCTGCTCACAGAAATGTGTCTTGTAACCAATGGGGAATAGAGTCTCTGGTGTTGTGACCAGACTGGTGAATCTTCTTACAGCAACAGATGCGATGGGTTATCACAAAATCAGCATTGAAAAGATTTCTATTCTAGTCCATTCTTCTCTTCAATAAAAAAATTTCTCCTATGACATTCTTATCTGATTGAGTACTTCAAATTAACTAATATAAATAAATCTTTAATCCTGTATGTTGAATATTAGTATACCACTTTGCATAAGATGAATCTAAGTCTCTTATTATGCACATAAGTGATTGATTATTTGCATAGATAATGTTTTTTTCTATGCAACTGCAGTTAATTGAATATCCATGTATATTTATTTTAGAAGATATGATTATACATATATCTGTATATATCATTTAGAAGCAAACAAAATTTTATATTTTCAACTGCTTACTTTTAAAGAATAATCTTTCTCCTGTTGTACATGTTTTTCACCAACCTGTTAGGGCATCATCATTTTTTTCTCTTCAAGGGAAGTGGCCATGTGCACTTTTTAAATCTGTTGTCATCATATCACTGTTTATCATCTACATTTGAACATTTATATAGTCATCTAAATTTAAACAGGTATGGCTTCATTTGTTAGACAATCATAGTCACCTATACTCTATATTTACTTTTTTAATATCTTAGTTTTAATAAGTATTGAGGTGTTAATTGTTGTTGTGGTTCAGTTGCTAGGTCATATCCGACTCTCTGTGACCCTGTGGACTGCAGCATGCCAGGCTTCCCTATCATTCACTATCTCCCTGAGTTTGCTCAAACTCATGTCCATTAAGTCAGCGAGGCCATCCAACTATCTTATCCTCTGTTGCCCCCTTCTCTTACCCTCAGTCTTTCCCAGCACTAGATCTCCTCTTCCAGTTAATCGGCTTTCTGCATCAGGTGACTAAAGTACTGGAGCTTCCTTTCTGCATCAGTCCTTCCAATGAATACTCAGGGTTGATTTCCTTTAGGATTGACTGGTTTAATCTCCTTGATGTCCAAGGGATTCTCAAAAGTCTTCTCTAGCACCACAATTTAAAAGCATTAATTCTTTGGTGCTCAGCCTTCTTTAAGGTCCAACTCTCACATCCATACATGACTACTGGAAAACTATAGCTTTTACTAGACGGACCTTTGTCGGCAAAGTAATGTCTCTGCTTTGTAATATGCTATCTAGGTTGGTGATTGCTTTCTTCCAAGGAGTCAGTGTCTTGTAATTTCATGGCTGCAGTCACTGACCACAGTGATAGTTTTCCGGTTTTAAAGTCAGACACTTCAAGCAAAAATTTCCCTTGAAGTCTGTTAGTATAAGTCAGTAGAGAAAATATGACAAGTATATTTCTTAGCAAATATTTTAATCTAGTTATCTTATGCTGAAGGAAGTATATTACATTTAAACATATTACAATGAAGGACAGCTGGTAGTTTGTTTGTTTGTTTGTTTTCAAGTTATTTATTCATTTATTTTCAGCTGTGCTGGGTCTTCATTGTTGTGCCGGCTTTTTTCTGGTTATGGTGAGCAGGGGCTACTCTCTAGTTGCAGTGCCCGGGCTTCTCATTGCATGGTTTCTCTTTTTGCAGAGCACAAACTCAAGGGCGTGGGGACTTCAGTAGTGGCAGTACATGGGCTCAGTAGTTGTGGCTCCCAGGCTCACAAGCTCAATAGTTGTGACCTATGGGCTTAGTTGCTCCACATCATTTGAGATCTTCCCTGATCAAGGATTGAACCTGAGTCTCCTGCATTGGCAGGCAGATTCTTTGCCACTGAACCACCAAAGAAGCCCCTAGTGTCTGGACTTACTGAGGTTCAGTTTCTTTGTATCTCATCCTGGAAAGAATTCAGTGAAAGACAAAGTGATGGGTAAGAAGTGGATGTTATTCAGAGAGAAACACACTCCACAGACAGAGTGTGGGTCATTGCAGAGGGCAAGTATGGCTGTCGACAATGGAATGTTCTTTTAAGAAAAAAAAAAAATGTGGAAAAAAAATAAAAGCATAAGGAGAGCTGACAATTAGGGAGCCCAATTCTCCCTGGTACCCTTGTCAAATATAGCTGTCTTTCCTATAATGTGTTAGTAACATGATGCTCATTAACTCTTTCAAACCACTGTGGTTTATATTTAAGTGCATTTTTTAAATGCATTTCTCTTTCAAAACTTGTTAAATTTCCAGAGAGTTTTGGAATTCTTAATAAAAATTCTGTCATGTCCTCCTCTTTGTGACCCCATGGACCGTAGCCCACCAGGTTTTTCTGTCCATGAGATTCTCCAGGCAAGAATATTGGAATGGGCAGCCATTTCCTTCTCCAGGGGATCTTCCCAACCCAGAGATGGAACCTAGGTGTCCCGCACTGCAAGCAGATTCTTTACCATCTGAGCTACTAGGGAAGCCCTATGGAATTCTTAACTCTGTCTTTAATTGTCTGAACATCCATTTGTCTGATGACAAAGGCCTACAGAAAATGATTTCCTTGAGAGTCTTTTAGATTTGCATTATTATCTCAGCTATTATCTATTTCCAAGGAGGAAATAGTAAATTATAAGCTCATTCTCTGGTAACTTTCTCATTCACTAAGTTCAGTTTAGTGCTCAGTCATGTCTGACTCTTTGCGATCCCATGGACTGCAGCACGCCAGTCTTCCCCGTCCATCATCAACTCTGTGTATCTTATTGTCCATAAATTTACATTTTACTCCTTTACTTTCAGGATTCTCTTCCATTGCTACCAGAGCTTTAGGATTCACTGCTTCTTTCCTCATTGTCCATTCCATTTGTGGCTTCCTCTGACAGAAAAAGAAATGAATGACTAAAAAGAACGTCTTTCAAAAACTGAGAAAGAGCCTAATTATAGCTCTCATTTTATAACCTCAACCATTAAATAATATAATCACCTAATGTGAAGTGCAAAATTTGCAGAAAAATTAATGGTTCTTACTTTTTCCACATTAGAAGAGAATAGTAAATGGACAGTGAAGTCTTTAGTTATCCTTTATTTATTCATTTTATTCCAGAAAGAATCAGATATATACTAGGTCAGCAAACTACAGCTCTTGAGTTATACTAAGCCTGCCTTTTTTTAAAGCAAAGCTTTATTGAAACACAGCCATCCCTATTCATTTACAATTGTCATGCCTTCTTCCTACTACAGGACTGAGTAGTTACTCCAGTGACCTTATGACCAAAAATATTTATTATTTGACCCTTAACAAAAAAAGATTTTCAACTCCTGAATCACATCAAGCCTTGTTTTAAAAAGACTTTGCCATGACTTGATCAAGGTGATACTTAAATATATTTGCAAAATTTAGGGAATTTTTTCCTTATTTTCCCCATAATTTAAGGTAATATTTCTTGTTTTTATAATCAATGCTGCTAAAATATATATCTTATTACATTTATACAGAGGCTTTTTCTTTGAAGCAACTAATTTTGATTTTAAATTAATTCATGCAGATATAATCATAGTTAAATATTTTTGTCATTATACCTTTGGAGAAGGCAATGGCAATCCAATCCAGTACTCTTGCCTGGAAAATCCCATGGAATGGAGGAGGCTAGAAGGCTGCAGTCCATGAGGTCACTACATTGGACACAACTGAGTGACTTCACTTTCACTTTTCACTTTCATGCATTGGAGAAGGAACTGGCAACCCACTCCAGTGTTCTTGCCTGGAGAATCCCGGGGAGCCTGGTGGGCTGCTGTCTAGGGGGTCGCACAGAGTCAGACATGACTGAAGCAAAAGCAGCAGCAGCAGCAGCAGCAGCAGCGTTATACCTTTGTTGGCTTTCTCCTTTTCTTCCGTATTACTTGATTTTTTTTCATATTGGTTCACCAATAAATGATGTGGTCAGTGGTAATTGAACTGATTATCAAGAATGTGATATTTGCAATAATTTATCACTAGTGAATAAATCAGACTAACATTTCTTCAAGTTATGGACATTTATCAATTTGTAGAAAAATATAGCTGTTCATTTTCAGCTAAGTCATTCTGAGGTATATTCTAAATGCAAATTCTTAGTAGATTACTTTTGGTATTAATATTAAAAGTATTTGTTCTCAATTTTTTATACTTACAAGTATGGATTCATGTGTGTTTAAGAAAGATTTATAGCAATATATTCCTTTAAATATCAACTAGTTCAGTAGATTAGTAATATATTGATAAGCAACTTTCCCACTGGAGAAGACTTTTCTAAGTGTCACTGGATCCCTTTGAGAAAGAAAATTTGCCTTATTTCCTTAAGTGGCTTTCTAGTGTAGAATGCAGGCTGGAGTGGAATGTATTGGTTTATATTTTGTTTATTGTCATTCCTTGCATCCATGCTTAGTTGCTTCAGTTGTGTCTCTTTTGCTACCACATGGACTATTGCCTGCCAGATTCCTCTGTCCATGGGATTCTCCAGGCATGAATACTGGAGTGTGTTGCCATTCCCATCTCCAGAGGATCTTCCTGACCCAGGGATCAAACCCGTGTCTCCTGTGCCTCTTGCATTGCAGGCTGATTCTTTACCATTGAGCCATCAGGGAAGCCTTGTTATTCCTATTTGATAGTAACTTATTTGTAAATCACCAATACATATGTGATCACCTCTGTTCATTCTAGTTCCATGGGACTCCTATTCTTGATAATCCTCCATGCAAACTTAGGAGATGGCCAGCAGTCACTACCGAAGAAGGAAATGGCAACCCACTCCAGTATTCTTGCCTGGAGAACCCTAGAGGCAGAGGAGCCTGGTGGGCTGCCATCTGTGGGGTCGCACAGAGTCAGACATGACTGAAGTGACTTAGCAGCAGCAGCAGCAGCAACAGCAGTCACTACAATTAAGTTAATGTATAACCTCTCATCAGCTGTGTAATTCTAAAGGCCATATATATTCATTAGCATTATTTTCCAAAAATTGAACAGTATAAAGTAACTTTTCTATGAAGCTGTTGAATATGGACTAATAAAATTATAATTACTTAATAACACATTGAGAACATGATATGAGCCAAGTAATATGCAATATGTTCCTCAGAGATATGGTGTAGACTGTTATAGTTGGTGCTCATATTGTCTCTGCTAGCTAGATATTATTATCTTTAACATTTGAAGAAAGAGTCTTGGAGAAGATGAATAGCTAAGGTCTTGAAGTTAGGGGATATTAGACCTAAGAATCAAATCCAGTTATTAGATATATTTTATTGGCAAAAAACACTTTAATAAAATGTTCACAATTGAAAGATTTGTAAGCTGAATGTATAATATCATGAAACATTGCTTTACTGACAAAGGACTTTATAGTCCAAGCTCTGGCTTTTCCAGTAGTCATATATGGATGTGAGAGTTAGACTGTAAAGAGGGTTGACTGCTGAAGAATTGATGCTTTTGAACTCTGGTGTTGGAAAATACTCGTGAGAGTCCCTTGGACTGCAAGAGGATCAAACCAGTCAACCCTAAAGGAAATCAACCCTGAGTATTCATTGGAATGACTGATGCAGAAGCTAAAGCTCCAATACTTTGGTCTCCTGATGTGAAGAACCAAGTCATTGGAAAAAAACTCTGATGCTGGGAAAGATTGAAGGCTGGAGACTAGAGGTATCCAGAGGACTAGACGGTTGGATGGTATCACCAATTCAATGGACGTGAGTTTGAGCAAGCTCTGGGAGATGGTGAAGGACAGGGAAGCCTGGTGTGCTGCAGTCCATGGGGTTGCAAAGAGTTGGATGAGACTGAGAAAGTGAACAGCCACAGCTTCTTACCTGAAAGGGAACAGATTAGGTAGTGCCTCAGACAGGTGGTTCAGATGGTAAAGAATATGCCTGCAACGCAGGCAACCCAGGTTTGATCCCTGAGTCTGGACGATCCCTTGGTGAAGGGAATGACTGCACACTCTAGTATTCTTGCATGGAGAATTCCATGGGCTGAGGAGCATGCCGGGCTACAGTCAATGGGATCTCAAAGGGTGAGACACCACTGAGCGACACTTTTACTTTCAGACAGGGATGAAATCAAAGCTTGGCTTCCAAGAGTTTTGCAGGGAAGAAGACGAAGATAGTGATTAACAGTGGGGTCTTGTCATGAACATAGAGTTACATATTTGCTAAAAAACTAGTACATTTAACTTAAAGTTGTGGGAGAATAAAATACTTTCATCTCAATTAACCAGCACACAGAAAATGTTTTCTTTTAAATTTTAAGAAGTAAGCATAGTTAAAATAAAATGCAAAATAATATGACAGAAATAAACTCAAAATTTCAGTAATCGCTTATTGTAAAGAATATCAGATTGGATTTTAAAAAGTGAAATCCAAACACAGACATTTATTGATGAAGCAATTGTGGTTTCTCGAGAACACAGAAAGTTGTCAGCTCGGCCAACGTACAGGATGTAGCAATATTCCCTAGGGGAGTCAATAGTTCAGTTTTCTGAGATCCTAATCTGACTCAAGAGTCATTCAAGGTGAAGGTGACTACATCAGGTTAACAGGAAAGAGAACTGTCTTCTCTAGCTTCATCTTTAGGTATACTGAGCTAGAACAGTTCTGTTTATGGGATAGATTGAGTATATTTGATGGGCCACCTTATTTGGAGCAAGTGGTACTTGATACATTTTCTATTATCTCTCATAACATTCCTGTAGATGCTTTCTCATCTTATGGCAGATTTTTTGCAAGGGTATTTAAAAAGAAGGCTTTTAACAGTAAACTTTTAAATTTTTCATGGCTTCACATTGTTGAGCCCTTACATTTAAAGTAAAATTTGGCTATGTGTGATATTATGGCTCCAAAGGTCTTTTTTTTAAGAAACTTTACAAATAATCCCCCAAGTCTTCTTGTCTGTAGTATCTCTATTGAGAAGTTTGCCATCAATCTAATTATGTCTTCTCTGATTTTTTGTGTGCTTGTATTATACTCTAATCTGTCTAGATGTGGGCTATTCCATCTATTCTGCTTGACATTGTATCTCATCAATAATAGACATTCATCCTTTATCTTTTAATTCTTTGAAATTCTGTCATTATTTTTTTCAAACATTCTCTCTGATCCCTTTTTAAAAAATCTTTTTCTATTATTCTGGGTATGTTATAACTTTGCCACTTCTACTCCTAATCCCCATATCTATTAACATTTCATTTATATTTTCAATTTTGCCTTTCCTGACTGCCTGCTACAGCTTTATATTCCAGCTCTGAAACTCACTCCTCTGCTCTTATCTTGTTTTCACTTAGCTCATATAGCGTTCTTTATTTCAACTATCATAATACTTATACCTGTGTGCCCTCTTCATGACTATTCCTTCTTCAGCTTATCAGTAGCTCCACAGGTGCAATCTTCAAACACTCCTTGACTACTGTATTAATTCTGGTTTATCCAATATAGTATATAGTATTTTGTTGTTTCTTTTATATTTTGGTTGTACTCTTCTAAGTCTGACTATTTTGTAAGATTATTTCCCCCGAGAACATCAGTCTTTTTCACTAGGATTATAAAGAGTAGCTGAAACTCCAATATTTTGGCCATTTAATGTGAAGAACTGACTCATTGGAATAGACCCTGATGAAAGATTGAAGGTGGGAGGAGAAGGGGACAACAAAGAATGAGATGGTTGGATGGCATCTTCGACTGGATTAGCATGAGTTTGAGTAAGCTCCAGGAGTTGGTGATGGATAGGGAAGCCTGGTGTGCTACAGTTCATGAGGTTGTAAAGAGTCAGATGTGACTGAGCGACTGAACTGAATTGAACTGAACTGATAAATTGTAGCAGTGCCAAGCCCTAGCTTGTGAAGTATTTAATGGGTTTGGAGGTGAGGCATACCCCCAGAAAATGTTCCCCAAATGCCATAGACCAGGTTTGACTAACTTCTTTTTCTCTCCTCACTAAGTGACTCTTCCTCAGGGAGCTTGGTTACCCTGCCTGACACATTGATCTATGTTGAAAGAGTTTTCTCTTTCACTATGGTTGCCAGGCTGCAGTTTGGAAGTAGGGGAAGAGGAAGGAACATTCAGTTAACCAGCTGCTCTTCACTCATCTGTAACCTACTTGGTAAAGGCTGTGTTGACCTGATAATTCTCTTCAGACGTGTAGCAGGAAGTTATCCGCATAGGAAATATGGCAGAGAAAAGGGCACTGAAAATTCTGCCATCCTATTTCCTGCTGACTCTGACACCAGACCTGTCTCTGCCCCTAGCTGCCATTGCTCTTCCTTTGGACTTAACAACCGCTCTCCCCTGTCCACTTCCTCATATATTTCTCTGAGCTTTATTTTAGCTCTTCAAATCAATACACATTTACTTCTGTGAGATTTCTAGGTTGAATTAGGGAAGAAGAATCAACAGCCTGTGACATAATATTTTTACTAGTTACTGAAAGTCATTAAATACATACATAGACATGCACACACACACACACAATCATTCAGAAATGGGTTTTGTAGAGTTATTATGAAATAGAAAAAGATAAATAGAAACAATTTAAATGTCTAACTGTGGGTGTACAGTGAATCAATAATTAGATTACACTAATTTATTCAGTTCAGTTCAGTTGCTCAATCGTGTCCGACTCTTTGTGATCCCATGAATCGCAGCACGCCAGGCCTCCCTGTCCGTCACCAACTCCCAGAGTTCACTCAGACTCACTTCCATCGAGTCAGTGATGCCATCCAGCCATCTCATCCTCTGTCATCCCCTTCTCTTCCTGCCCCCAATCCTTCCCAGCATCAGAGTCTTTTCCAATGAGTCAATTCTTCGCATGAAGTGGCCAAAGTACTGGAATTTCAGCTACTAATTTATTGGAATAGCATAATTTAGATATCCAAGTGTTACTATAGGTAGTTATCAGGAAACATTATTAAAGTAGAAAATATCCGGGTACAGAACATTATGATAAGTAAGCAAAATAAAAGACAAATATATAATAATGCAGATTTTTTTGATATCTAATTTATATGTAACTTATATTAACTGTGTTGACCTTTTGGGGGAGTGGGGTCTTTATAAGTGGCATATATTTATTGTAACTTAAAATGTTAAATACATAGATGTATGACTTTTATTTTTTTTATTTATTTTTATTTTTATTTTTTTTTAGTTTTTAATTTTTTAAATTTTAAAATCTTTAATTCTTACATGTGTTCCCAAACATGAACCCCCCTCCCACCTCCCTCCCCATAACATCTCTGTGGGTCATCCCCATGCACCAGCCCCAAGCATGCTGTATCCTGCGTCAGACATAGACTGGCGGTTCAATTCTTACATGATAGTATACATGTTAGAATGCCTTCTCCCAAATCATCCCACCCTCTCCCTCTCCCTCTGAGTCCAAAAGCCCGTTATACACATCTGTGTCTTTTTTCCTGTCTTGCATACAGGGTCGTTATTGCCATCTTTCTAAATTCCATATATATGTGTTAGTATACTGTATTGGTTTTTTTCTTTCTGGCTTAGATTTTAAAATTTAGTTTGCTAACACCATAAAAGGAAATTTGTTTCATAAAATATAATATATGTTTTCACATATGTGCACAGAGAAATATTTAGATTTTATATTCCAGAAGAAGGTATTATATAGGATTGTATTCAAACTTTTATGCCAAGTAGCAAAAATCATAGAAAGGAAAAACAGAAAACAGTTTAAAAATGTCATTTAAATGGTTATATTGCAACAACACCTGTTTTATTATAGTTTATTAAAGGCTAGTGGAGGTTAATTCATTGCTTTATTTTATTTATATGTTTAAATTCCATACTAAATAACTTATTCATATAATATAAAACTGTGTAGAGGAACAATTTGCATGCTAACATAAATGAGCTAGTGAAAGGTGTCAAGTGATATTATTGAACAGAGCAAAAAGAGATTTCTTGAGATTATATAAACCAAGGCATCACTTGTCAGTTCATCTATTTAGAAAAGGTAGACAGAAGGGAAGACAAAAGACAATATTCAAATTATCTGCGTGATTTGTTCTTTTTTGACTACAAATTGTCAACGTAAGAAGGATGGTGAGAAGAGACAGTAAAATCAAACATCATTTTCATCAGCAGATCAAACTCTCATTTTTAATGGTGTGAGCTATAATAAGCTTTAACAATGGAGCCACACTTACCCTCTCTCGGTTTGTCAGTTTCCATTTTAGAGTATGGTTTTTAATGACCTATCTAGAGATTTATTTTTTAAAGAAAATGAATATATTTAGGTGTTTCATCTATCAAAAACTTCCTTTGCTATTTTGTGATCAGGCTATATTGTATAAGTGTGCTGGACCTTGACAGGCAGTGTCAGTTCACACTAAGGCTATGTCTACGTGGATAGTAACACATTTTTGAAAAACGTTCCCACTCTAATCTGCAGTCAAATCAATTAGTGCTAGCTTGCTACACGCTGATTCAATCAGAACCTATAATTCATAGTTTTCATGGTAATTTCACCAGTAAAGTTGATATAGAGCAAGAGTTACAAAAGATTTTTGCAAGTGTTTGCAAACACGAGTAGACACAATAAAATTAAGTTAAAATTCAAATAATTCTAAAGTCAACTCATTTTCTCAAGGAATGTGTATGGATAAGGATATAGAAAGAGATTTTTTTTTCCTGAATAGTTTTTTCTTCTGCTTCCCAGGTCTTCATTCTTAACAGACACATTACTTAGTAACTGCATTAAATTACTTACTTTATTTAGAACCCTGAGATTGAATTTTGAGTTTTGAAATATGAATTTAACATAGAGCAAAGCCAACTTGAGAAATGAGAAAATCTGGCCGATGAGTGAGAGAGTGAGGGCCAGAGAGAGAGAGAGAGAGATTTTGAGATTCCCAGCAAAATATTTAAACAACCAGCCCAGCTTTGTGTAAAGGCAGAAAATTTCTGGACTTTTCAATCTTCAAGTCATCATTAGCTACATGATCACCTAAACCTCTATCTTTCAAAATGCAGAAATGTCAGTTTTTTTTCAAAATTTGTTTGGTTTTCCTTAAAGGAATTACAAAGAAGGATACCTGTGTGCCTCTGAATTAGTCTTGATTACTGCTTACTCACATCAACAACTAAGGCAGAATCCATGGTCTGAAGCTCTTGTTCCCTTAAAGGTGAAGTTCTGAGTTGGAAATATGCTTCTTTTCCATCCCATCACCCTCACCATCACAACAGTGATGACCTGATGAGCTGATAGTTACACCAGGTTCCAGAAATGTCTATGGGGCTGTCAGTAGGGCACAAAATCAGAATGCTGCCTTCGGTTTTCAGTTCTGGAGAGCTGAATCTACATGTTGGGGAATTGTGCAGACAGAACTGCCGCTTCGGATTTCCACTTGGTTGAGGGTGGGGAAGTCCTGCAGAAGAATTTCTAAATCACCAGCTACTCGGGTGTTAGTCATGCAGCACGTTGACACTCCACACCTGCTGTCTGGACCAAAGCCTCCAGGACTACAGTTCTGCAGTGGGACTAGCCTGGAGCAGAAGGTCTTCCCCCAGCATGTGGAGAGCTAGAGGTGCACTTCAGGGGTGCTGGACTGTTGAACTGGCAACCTGCCACTGTACTCAAGATCTCTGATCCGCTTCATAAGGACTTACTTGGGTGCAATTGCAATGTGAATGGATGCCCCCTGCAAGGCTGTCTAAATGCTATTCTCTTTTCGGGGAAGCAGTTCTTTCAATCCACTTACATGACCCCTTTTTCTCCAGGAAATGTGCACGCTGCCAAGCAGCTCTAGTTAGTTTAGCCATCATCCACCAGAGAATATTGAGAACTGTCACTTTCCTCTAGTGCTTTTGGGCAAATCATTTGTAATATTTGCCAACATACACCCTGTCACTGTAGCTGTGCCTGGCCTCAGCTTCCTCTCTTTTTCATTTTCCTCATCTGCCAAGCAGGGGTAGTAATAGTTCCTATCTCGTAGGTGAGAAATAATGAATTAATATATGTGAAGAATTTAAAACAATATCTGATATGTAAGAAATACTCAATTTGTTGTTTCTGTTGTTCGATTGCTAAGTCCTCTCTGACTCTTTGTGACCCTATAGACTGCAGCATGCTTGACTCTTCTGTCCTCCACTATCTCCTGGAGTTTGTTCAAATTCATGTCCATTGAGTCTGTGATATTATCTATCTTACCCTCTGCTACCCCCTTCACCTTTTGCCTTCAATCTTTCCCAGCATCAGAGTCTTTTCCACAGAGCCGGCTCTTTGTATCAGGTGGCGAAAATATTTGAGCTTCAGCTCCAGCTTCAACCCTTCCAGTGAATATTCAGGGTTGCTTTCATTTAGAATTGACTGATTTGATCTCTTTGCAGTCCCTTGGAAAAGACACTCAAGAGTATTTTTACGTTTGGAAAAGCATCAATTCTTTGGTGCTCAGCTGTCTTTATGGTCCAACACTCACATTCATACATAACTAACTGGAAAAACCATAGCTTTGACTATATGGACTTTTGCCAGCAAAATTATGTCTGCTTTTTAATACATTGTCTAAGTTGTCATAACCTTCCTTCCAAGATGCAAGTGTCTTTTAATGTCATGACTGTAGTTACCATCCTCTGATTTTGGAGCCCAAGAAAATAAAATCTGTCACTTCTTCCACTTTTCCCCTTCTATTTGCCATGAAGTGATGGGAGTGGATGCTGTCATCTTAGTTTTTTAATGTTGAATATTAAGCCTGCTTTTTCCCTCTCCTCTTTCACCCTCATCAAGAGGCTCTTTTGTTCCTTTTCTCTTTCTACCATTAGAGTTATTATTTTATTATTATTATTTTATTGGTGTTACATTCTTGTTTTTACATTCTTTGTTAATTCTGAATCACTGAATTTCAAGAGTATCTTAATCCAATGTTTTTAGAATCCAGAGTCTGAGAAAAGATCCTAAATGATAGTGCTTTATTTGGGAATAAAAGGTCCAGAAGCAACAAAATAAGGTTAAAGGAAAAAAGAAAATAAGGGGAGGAAGAAAAGATAGCAATAAAAGAGTTATATACTAAAGAGCTGCAGAGAGCGTCACCGAAAACATAGTTGTTTTCTTGTGACCATTCTTTCTGGAGGGAAACCTTATGAACTGCTTCTCTGAATATTACATGAGGAAGAGACAACTGCTTTGGTCAATGTTTCTTTCATGTTGCGTCAACCCATCTGGGTTGCACCATCTGTTCCCACCCCACTTTGGACAACTGATCGGGAAACCACCCCACAGCAGTAGCAAGAGCAAAACAGGTGACAGGACACAGGAGACTTAGTATGCCAGGAGTAGTCTTCCCCTTCTGGCTTTCAGCCTGTGTCTGGGAACAACCTGAATACAGGTGAGCCTGTATTCATGACTGAGTGTTAAGTGGGTTAAAGGCGTTTGAGTTTCAGCATGAAGGGAAGCCCTAGGGCACAAGGCAAGAAGTCTAGAAGATGGTGATAAGGCTCTGGCATGTTGCTTCCCAGTCTAAGTGACATGAGGGAATGGGAGCAGCTACCACATTAGTCTTGAACTGTTAAACAAGTGGCATTCCATCCCCTCTGTCCTACAGTGGTGACAAAGGAGTCCCCAAAGCCTCCCTTCAGAAAAGAACAAAACCATTCCAGTGTGGCTACCAGAAAGTGGTTCATACCTGATGATCTTTCTGGAGGAGCCTAAAAGGACCACACAGAAAAAAATGGCCAAGGAAATCTGGAGCATCAACGTATTGGATCCAGTAAAATCAGATAAGAGCAACATACATCACATCTGAACACTGATCATGATTTTAATTCCCAGTTTTTTGTACCTTTCAATCAAAGAAGAAGAGAGGTATTTTCTCTCCCAGAGCGCTCAACTATTGTCCGAAATAACTTCAGGGAAAATCACTTGTGTCAAATACCTACCTGTGGACTAACAGTTTCATTCAAAGGACTGGGGGCTTTCTGGCCATCCAGATTGATATCTGTGCTCAAATTCCATCAATGGATGCAGAATGGTGATTGACAAACTCAAGTCAATATGTTTGTGGAAGGGCAGTGCTCAGAAAAAAAATAGAGTTGAGTACAGGAGTAGCTTGACCTCTAAATGTGTAAGTTTTTTCTGCTTTCCTTTTTTGCTCTCTTATCTGCGGCCTTCCCAACACATGCCCCAATTCTTTTAAAGAAATCTACTGACTGTACTTTGTCTTGGTTAAAAGCCATAGCAACTGCTATGAAAATAGATGCTTGTGTAATTATTCCACTGTCCTTTAACTCCTTGTAAATTTATCACTTATCACTGATCACTGTCTCACCTCCTGCTCTTCACTCTTGGGATATTTTTTTGTTTCTTTGTTTCCTATGAAAAATGCATTCACTTGAAAGAGCTGTTTGTTCCTTGTACAAGATTGTATGTCCCTGAGCTCTGTGGGGTCTTTCCACTAGACAGATTCCATTTGCATTATATCTTCCAGAAATCCCTCAGTATTCAGGTTTGCCTTTGGCACTGTTTTCGACTTTCCAGAAATATGTGCTTTTCTTCTCATTTTTAATATTGATACTGTCATCTTAATAGGATTTAAGAGAGGAAAGGGGTTAAATAATTGGACTTAATAGGCATCATAATGCAAAACAATCTGTTTCATCATTGAAATGCAGCAGAAAAGTTTCTTAAAGTAAGTGCCCAATAATAAATAAATATGTTGTTAAGAAACTTTCATAACCCAAATGAAGTTGCACTTTTAATTTCTGGATTTTCCTGCCTATTATATTCAACATTGATTTATAGCTAAGAAACGTAATAAAATATTTTAGGTTTTAATTTCTCCTTCATGCACAGAAGGTCTTCCTTACCAGTAGAATCATAGTCAATGAGTGCAAATATGTATCACTTTTTCATTAATGATTATCATTATGTTTTCAAAGCACAGTTCAACAACTGTCTCTTTCTTCATTCACATCTATACAAAAGTATAATTATAAAAAGCCCAGGTTTAAGGATCTGAAATAAAAAAATACAGATTTAATATGGATGGTACTTAAAAAACATATTTTGTAGATCCTCTATACGAGGAAAAGTCATTTTTGCTTTTTGTTTTTATTTTGGATCTGCCCTCGAGTAGACCATGCTGTTTAAAATCTTTTAAATAATAACTTCTGAAAAATCTTTTAGAATATATTTAGATGATATAACTGTAACAAAATGGATATAAACACAAAAAGTAAGTTTGTATTTAGTTGAAAAACAAAAACTTGCATCTTTGTTGAAGAACTGCATTGATTCTTATTTACTATTTCAGCAAAAGAATTGATTTGGAGAAGTTGACTTTGCCTTTAATATGTTCTAGGAACTATTTGTGATAAAATTAGAGCAGAATAAAGTAGCTTGCATGAAGTGGATTGCATTTTCTGTAGAAACAATTTTGTAATTTCAGGTTGAATTCCAGATCAAGAACTCAAAATTAAATAAACTTTAACAGAGAATAATTAATGGCAACTTGTTATTAATCCAAATATTAATATTGTAATAAAAAGGTCATGATACACGCATAATACATGTAATTGCATTGAAGGATCTCAAAAACATTTTGATAAGTAAATAAAGCCAGACACAAAGAGCAATATACTATAAGGTTTCACTTATATGAGAGTCTAAAAATAAAATTGCTATAAAATGGAATTTGGGGAAGATGGAAATGTTCATGATTCTAGAGACTGTTCCTTGTTTTATACATTTAACAAAGTTCGCTAAGTTGTACATTTAAAATTGGCAAATTTACAGTGTTTAAGTTGCATCTCAATCAAAATTTAAAAAAACAAACTGAATAAAAATCCCCATGGATCTCTTACAGTCACTCTTACAATAAAGATCAAACCCACTAGTATATCCTGAATATGTCTGCAGTGTTCATTTTGTGTCATCTTGAGACTTACTTACGGTTCCTTTTTGGTTTTTGTCCTATTATACTAGCTGTCTTTCTAAATCATCACATTCCTGTCACCCTGCTGTCCCTCCCCCACATCAGTAACCATATGTTGTTATGCTTGCAAAACTCTTCCCTAACTTTTTTCTACCAGGTCCTTCAATTAGTGCTCTTTCTTCAAGATAACAAAAATCACTTCCACAGGGATCTTCTCTGACCACCTATATTACAATAAATTAGTTCCTTTTATAAAAGACCCTCAAAATCCCCTCTTTTGCCCTAGAATGTTTTTCATAAGTGTAAATTGTAAACATTTTGTTTTTATTCTGACAGTATTGTACACTGTCCTGCATCTTGACATAAGACAAGAAGATTGGGTAATGCAAGGCAAGCTAATCAAAACAGATACATTTCTTTAGCACAAAACTTCAGGAGAGATATGCCAATTGGAAGCTAATCTTGGCTCTGTGAATAGTTCATCCTGAGGCTAAATTGCAGAGAAATCCTCTTCTTTTTTTCTTCTACCATCTACCCTGGGGCCTATCTATTGGTGGAAATGATAAATAAGTGATAATTCATATAAGAAGCTGATGAAGGTGAAAGAGAGAGCAAAAAAGCTGTCTTAAAACTCAACATTCAAAAAACAAAGATCATGGTATCTGGTCCCATCACTTCATGGCAAATAGACGAGGAAGCAATGGAAAAAGTGACTTTATTTTATTGCTCCAAAATCACTGTGGATGGTGACTGTAGCCATGAAACTAAAAGACACTTGCTCCTTGGAAGAAAAGCTATGACAAACCTAGACAACATATTAAAGAGCAGAGACATTACTTTGCCTACAAGGTCCGTCTAGTCAGAGCTGTGATTTTTCCGGTGGTCATGTACAAATGTGAGAACTGGACAATAAAAAAGGCTGAGCATCAAGAATTAATGCCTTTGAATTGTGGTGCTAGGGAAGACTCTTGAGAGTCCCTTGGACTGCAAAGAGATCAAACCAGTCCTAAAGGAAGTCAATCCTGAATATTCATTGGAAGGACTGATGCTGAAACTGAAACTCCAATACTTTGGCCACCTGATGTGAAGAACTAACTCATTGGAAAAACCCTGATGCTGGGAATGATTGAAGGCAGGAGGAGGGGGATGACAGAGGATAAGATGGTTGGATGGCATCGCAGACTCAATAGACATGAGTTTGAGCAAACTCTGAGGGATGGTAAAGGCAGGGAAATCTGGTGTGCTGCAGTCCATGGGGTTACAAAGAGTCAGACATGACTGAGCAACTGAACAACAACATATAAGAGGCTGAGCGTGAAAGAAAAAGTGGGAGTTAAGAAAGAAGTGATAAGGAGCAAAGGAATATAGAGAGATCTCTCAGAGAAGAATTAATTTTTTCTGGCAGCAACATGTGCTGGTTACGGGAGCATTCGCAAAATCAAGAATTGAGGCTTACCCACTGCAGAAGCTGAGGCATTGTGATATAGGGGAGTAGAGTCATGTATTTGAATTACCACCCACTTCTGTATAAAATGGATATAAGACTCATATCCAAGGAAGCAATTTTTTGGACAGCACATAGGATTTTCTGCTTCTGCTTGTCAAACAAAGTTGATGTCATGAAATGTGTTTTCTCCCTTTATAAATTATGGGCAGAATTTAGGTGTTATTTATCTCCCTGAAGATAGGGACTCAATCTTTCTTGTTTGCTGTGATGTCCTTTACACCTAACACCTTGTCCTGTAATACCCAATTTACATCATTAAACTAACAAAATTATATTCTGAAGGAATAGATCATTTTTAACACTTCTCAAACTTTGCTTGACTACTCCATATCTGGATTAGACTATGAATGCTCAAACTTGTCTCACTATTGGGTATTTGAGAAAAGATAAGGAGAATCAAAGCAAGCTTGGGTTTAGTCCACTCTCATTCAATTTTGGTTGTGATTGGTCTACACAAAACCTGTCAGTATCGATGCTTAAATATTCAGGAGGCATATTACTCAAATCAAACAAATATATATCTGGGAACAATCAGGTACTTTATGAAGTAGAGCCTGAAAAGAGTAAGATGAATGATTTGTGTTTTTAATTACACAACCTCTATTAATCTTCGTGGGTAATTTAGATAGCTTTTTGTTAACTAAAGTGTAAAAATTATATTTTTTCTGATATTCATAGAGTTAGAATTTAAAAATTGGAAATTTTTTTAAAGCTGGGATTGAAGAGATCATAATTTGAAAGGGCATCGTTGGAAAAAATCTCTGTGTAGATAAAAAATGGTAAAAAAAAGAATCAATTTCATAAGATTCTGTCTATTACACTTACTGTCTCAAAAACACCAGTAAACTGATAAGGTACTTATTTAAATAGGCAAAAAAACAAAACAAAACAAAAAAAAAAACCCAACATATAAATGAACAGTATCAAAGGCAGAGAGAATAGGGTCAAAATTCTAGCAGAAAGGCAAGTGGTGCTTATATTATCAGAATGGAGAAAACTGGGATGGGGTGGGGGGTAGAAAGGAGGTTCAGGAGTGTGGGGACATACATATTCCTATGGGTGATACATATTGAAATATGGGAGAAACCAATACAATATTGTAAAGCAATTATCTTACAATGAAAAATATATAAATATATATATATATATATATATAACAAATTCTGTGGCAGGATTATAAGGTGAAAATATGTTTAGTTTTTTAAAAACTGTCAAACTGTCTTCTAAAATGCCTGTACCATTTTGCACTCTTACCAGCAATGAATGAAACTTCTTGTTTCTCCACATGCTAACCTGCATTTTTTGGTGTTGTCAGTGTCCTGGATTTTGGTCAGTCTAATAGCCCTGTAGTAGTATATCATTGTTTTTTCTTTACTTTGCATTTTTTGAGACATACAAATAGAAAGGCAAAGGAGAAAAAGAAATGTATACCCTTTTGAATGCAGAGTTCCAAAGAAACCAAGGGGAAATAAGAAAGCATTCCTCAGTGATCAATGCAAAGAAATAGAGGAAAACAACAGAATGGGAAAGACTAGAGATCTCTTCAAGAAAATCAGAGAACATTTCATGCAAAGATGGGCTCGATAAAGGACAGAAATGGCATGGACCTAACAGAAGCAGAAAATACTAAGAAGATGTGGCAAGAATATTCAGAAGAACTGTACAAAAAAGATCTTCACAACCCGGATAATCATGATGGTGTGATCACTCACCTAGAACCAGAAACCCTGGAATGCAAAGCCCAGTGGCCTTAGGAAGTATCACTGTGAACAAAGCTAGTGGAGGTGATGGAATTTCAGTTGAGCTATTTCAAATCCTAAAAGATGATGCTGTGAAAATGCTGCACTCAATATGCCAGCAAATTTGGAAAACTCAGCAGTGACGCCAGGACTGGAAAAGGTCAGTTTTCATTCTAATCCCAAAGAAAGGCAATGCCAAAGAATGCTCAAGTTACCACACAATTGCACTCATCTCACATAGCAAAGTAATGCTAAAAGTTCTCCAAGCCAGGCTTCAATAGCTCATGAGCTAAGAACTTCTGGATATTCAAGCTGGATTTAGAAAAGGCAGAGGAAGCAGAGATCAAGTTGTAAACATCTGTTGGATCATCGAAAGAGCAAGAGAGGTCCAAAGAAACATCTACTTCTGCTTTATTGACTATGCCAAAGTATTTGACAGTGTGGATCAAATAAACTATGGAAAATTCTGAAAGAGATGGGAATGCCAGACCACCTGACCTGCCTCGTGAAAAATCTGCATACAGGTCAGGAAGCAACAGTTAGAACTGGATATGGAACAACAGACTGGTTCCAAATTGGGAAAGCAGTAAGTCAAGGCTATATATTGTCACCCTGCTTATTTAACTTATATGAATCATGAGGAATGCTGGGCTGGAGGAAGCACAAGCTGGAATCAAGATTGCCAGGAGAAATACCAGTAAGCTCAGATATGTAGATGATACCACCCTTACAGCAGAGAGTGAAAAAGAACTAATGAGCCTCTTGATGAAAGTGAAAGAAAAGAGTGAAAATGTTGGCTTAAAGCTCAACATTCAGAAAACTAAGATCATGGCTTCTTGTCGCATCACTTCATGGCAAATAGATGGGGAAGCAATGGAAACAGTGAGAGACTTTTTTAGGGCTCCAAAAATCACTTTTGATGGTGACTTCAGCCATTTAATTAAAAGACGTTTGCTCCTTGGAAGAAAAGTTATGACCAAGACAGCATATTTAAAAGCAGAGACATTACATTCCCAATAAAGGTCTGTCTAGTCAAAGCTATGATTTTTCCAGGAGTTATGTATGCATGTGAGAGTTGGACTGTAAAGAAAACTGAGTACTGAAGAATTGATGCTTTTGAACTGTGCTGTTGGAGAAGACTCTTGAAAGTCCCTTGGACTGCAAGGAGATCCAACCAGTCCATCCTAAAGGAAATCAGTCCTGAGTAAAAGGAAATCAGTCCTGAGTATTCATTGGAAGGATTGATACTGAAGCTGAAATTCCAATACTTTGCCCATCTGATGGGAAGAGCCGAGTCATTTGAAAAGACCCTGATGCTAGGAAAGATTGAAGGTGGGAGTAGAAGGGGACACGACAGAGGATGAGATGGTTGGATGGCATTACCGACTTAATGGAGATTAGTTTGAGTAAACTCCAGGAGTTGGTGTTGGACAGGCAGACCTGACATGCTGCAATCCATGGGATCATAAAGAGTCGGACATGACTGAGTGACTGAACTGAACTGAATGACATACAATACTGAGCATCTTTTCACATGCTTCTTTGCTGTTTATCTTCTTTAGTGAGATGTCTGTTCAGGCCTTTTGCTTGCTTTTAAATCAGGCTGTACATTTTTCTTATGGTTAAATTTTGAAAGTTCTCTATCTTTAAAAACAGTTCAGTTCAGTTGCTCAGTCGTGTCCGACTCTTTGTGACCCCATGAATTGCAGCAGGCCAGGCCTCCCTGTCAATCACCAACTCCCGGCGTTCACTGAAACTCATGTCCATCAAGTCGGTGATGCCATGCAGGCATCTCATCCTCTGTCATCCCCTGAATCCTTTTTCAAATGTTTCTTTCATAACTACTTTTTCAGAGTCCACAGCGTGTCTTCTCATTTACTTGACAATGTCTTTTGCAGAGCAGAAGATTCTAATTTAAATGAAGTTAAACTTATCAATCTTCCTTTCACGAACCATATCTTTGGTGTTGTGTCTAAAAGGTCATCACTGTGCACTTACTGGGCTTCTCTGGTGGCTCAGTGGTAAAATCTACCTACCAATGCAGGAGACGTGGTTCAATCCCTGAGTCAGGAAGATCCCCTGAAGAAGGAAATGGCAATCCACTCCAGTATTCTTGCCTAGGTTATCCCATGGACAAAGAAGCCTGTCAGGCTACAATCCATGGGGTTGCAAAAGAGTTGGACATGACTTAGAAACTAAACAACAGCAACATGTACATGTTAGCTGGGGAACTTAACTCACTTGAACTCAACGTGGCTGTATGATTTGATAATAAGAATAGGAGTGATATATATTGTTTAAAGACAGATGCTTTAAGACCCAGCATATTGCTTTTATTTGTAAAACTAAATAAACGCTAGCATTGTGACCAACTTATTCTAGGCTATCAAACCACGTCCCAGAGTGAGAGCAACACAATATGGAGCAGAGGCTTCAGTCACCCTTCAAAGGACATGTTCAGTTAGTTCAGTTCAGTCACTTAGTCGTGTCTCTTTGTGACCCCCATGGACTGCAGCATGCCAGGTCTCTCTGTCCATTGCTGACTCCTGGTGTTTACTCAAATTCAGTTCATTGAGTTGGTGATGCCATCCAACCATCTAGTCTTCTGTCATCCCCTTCTCCTCCTGCCTTCAATCTTTCCCAGCACCAGGGTCTTTTCAATGAGTCAGTTCTTTGCATCAGGTGGCCAAAGTATTGGAGTTTCAGCTTCAGCTTCTGTCCTTCCAATGAATATTCAGGACTGATTTCTTTTAGGAGTTTCAGCTTCAGCATCTATCCTTCCAATGAATATTGAGGACTGATTTCTTTTAGGATGGACTGGTTGGATCTCCTTGCAGTCCAAGGGACTCTCAAGAATTTTCTCCAATACCACAGTTCAAAAGCATCAAATCTTTGGTGCTCAGCTTTCTTACAGTCCAACTCTCACATCCATACATGACTACTGGAAAAACCAAAGCTTTGACTAGATGGACCTTGGTTGGCAAAGTAATGTCTCTGCTTTTGAATATGCTGTCTAGGTTGGTCATAACTTTTCTTCCAAGGAGTAAGTATCTTTTCATTTCATGGCTGCAGTCACCATCAGAAGTGATTTTGGAGCCCCCAAAATTAAGTCTGTCACTGTTTCCACTGTTTCCCCATCTATTTATCACGAAGTGATGGGACCAGATGCCATGATCTTAGTTTTCTGAATGTTGAGTTTTAAGCCAACTTTTTCCACTCTCCTCTTTCACTTTCATCAAGAGTCTCTTCAGTTCTTTGCTTTTTGTGAGTTTTACAAGAGTATTATTAATCTGCCATAAATAAGAAAATGCCAAATAATACTGATACACAGTTCTTCCTTCCTCCATTAAGGTACACCCATGGTGTCATTTTAAGCTAAAATTCTTTTCAGTCGTACAAATGTTCCCCAAGGAATATCTTTACAGAGAATCTCTATTTTATGCTTATCTAATATATTTAGTAACTGAGATTTTTGTCATTTGCACTGTTATATACTTTAATGGCTGTGTATAGAAATATTTTTTAATCAAGCAGAGTGAAAGACTTTTGCATTCTTTACCAATTTATTTGCTGGCCTCACATACTAAAAAATTGGAAATGTAACCTTCATGCATTTCAGAAATGTTTTAAATTGAATCTAGTTTTTAAATGTGTGTGATATATGATTATTGCTTAACAAGATTGAGTAAGTGAGCAAGATGAGTAGAGTTGAGTATGAGTTGAAACTAGTGCTTCAGTCTATAAAATAGAAACATCTATCAGATATCTGAGGGCGTCCATAGAGAATATCCTCTTAATTTACAAGGGTTCAGAGGATATCAGTTCTTAACTGAATGACATCAAACAGAATCATGAAATATATTCTCAAGCAGCATTGCTGTACTATCTAGTTTTTTAATCATGGCATAATGTTAATGTCATTGTTAGGAAGTTAGAATCAGAAAACAGGAGTCCAAAATGGTGGTAGCTACAAGACAAAGGAAGGGAAAAGCCCATCAAAATGGAACAAAAGAAAATCTGCAGACCAAAGTGAGAACTTCTGGTGAAACAAACACACCCGCTTCGGCTAGCCCAATTTGCATAGGGCAGGCATGGGGGAGGAGACAGAACACATAAAAAGAGGAAGCCAAGACAGATTGAGGCCTCTCCTTTGTGGTAGGCCTGCCTTCACACCTCAAGGGTGTACATTCCTTTGTTTGTCGAATAAAACTCTGAGCTGTTTCTGATCTTACATTTAGATCTTTAATCCATTTTGAGTTTATTTTTGTGTGCGGTGTTAGAAAGTGATCTAGTTTCATTCTTTTACAAGTGGTTGACCAGTTTTCCCAGCACCACTTGTTAAAGAGATTGTCTTTACTCCATTGTATATTCTTGCCTCCTTTGTCAAAGATAAGGTGTCCATATGTGTGTGGATTTATCTCTGGGCTTTCTATTTTGTTCCATTGATCTATATGTCTGTCTTTGTGCCAGTACCATACTGTCTCGATGACTGTGGCTTTGTAGTAGAGCCTGAAGTCAGGCAAGTTGATTCCTCCAGTTCCATTCTTCTTTCTCAAGATTGCTTTGGCTATTCGAGGTTTTTTGTATTTCCATACAAATCTTGAAATTATTTATTCTAGTTCTGTGAAAAATGTGGCTGGTAGCTTGATAGGGATTGCATTGAATTTGTAAATTGCTTTGGGTAGTATACTCATTTTCACTATATTGATTCTTCCAATCCATGAACATGGTATATTTCTCCATCTATTAGTGTCCTCTTTGATTTCTTTCATCAGTGTTTTATAGTTTTCTATATACAGGTCAACTCTCAGACATAAATCACAGCAGGATCCTCTATGATCCACCTCCCAGAATTCTGGAAATAAAAGCAAAAATAAACAAATGGGATCTAATTAAAATTAAAAGCTTCTGCACAACAAAGGAAACTATAAGCAAGGTGAAAAGACAGCCTTCTGAATGGGAGAAAATAATAGCAAATGAAGCAACTGACAAACAACTAATCTCAAAAATATACAAGCAACTTATGCAGCTCAATTCCAGAAAATAAACGACCCAATCAAAAAATGGGCCAAAGAACTAAATAGACATTTCTCCAAAGAAGACATACGGATGGCTAACAAACACATGAAAAGATGCTCAACATCACTCATTATTAGAGAAATGCAAATCAAAACCACAATGAGGTACCACTTCACACCAGTCAGAATGGCTGCGATCCAAAAATCTGCAAGCAATAAATGCTGGAGAGGGTGTGGAGAAAAGGGAACCCTCCTACACTGTTGGTGGGAATGCAAACTAGTACAGCCACTATGGAGAACGGTGTGGAGATTCCTTAAAAATTGCAAATAGAACTACCTTATGACCCAGCAATCCCACTTCTGGGCATACACACCGAGGAAACCAGAATTGAAAGAGACACATGTACCCCAATGTTCATCGCAGCACTGTTTATAATAGCCAGGACATGGAAACAACCTAGATGTCCATCAGCAGATGAATGGATAAGAAAGCTGTGGTACATATACACAATGGAGTATTACTCAGCCGTTAAAAAGAATTCATTTGAATCAGTTCTGATGAGATGGATGAAACTGGAGCCGATTATACAGAGTGAAGTAAGCCAGAAAGAAAAACACCAATACAGTATACTAACACATATATATGGAATTTAGGAAGATGGCAATGACGACCCTGTATGCAAGACAGGGAAAGAGACACAGATGTGTATAACGGACTTTTGACTCAGAGGGAGAGGGAGAGGGTGGGATGATTTGGGAGAATGACATTCTAACATGTATACTATCGTGTGAATTGAATCGCCAGTCTATGTCTGACGCAGGATGCAGCATGCTTGGGGCTGGTGCATGGGGATGACCCAGAAAGTTGTTATGGGGAGGGAGGTGGGAGGGCGGTTCATGTTTGGGAATGCATGTAAGAATTAAAGATTTTAAAATTTAAAAAATAAAAAACTAAAATTTAAAAAAAAAAAAAAAAAAACAACTCTGAGCTGTAACTGAGCTGTAACACTGGTCCACCATTTCAAATCTTTGCTGCAGAGAGACAGAACCAAGGAAATTACACACTCCCCCGACATTATTCATGTATCTGTAAAGACATGCAGAGGTCAAGGATTCAGGGAAAGAGAGAAACAGAGAAAGAAGGATGTGTATGTCTATATTTTCTGAGAATTTGGAAAGATGATGTGACTGCATTTAGTAAACTGTATTAATAGTGTATTTATAGCCACATGATCTGATTTTAAGATAATCCTTTGAATATGAGTAATTCAAGAGACTGGCTGGACAATAGAGCTCCAAGTATAATATGCAAGAGACTTAGATTAATTTTTGAAGCTGTAAAGTACATATAAATAAACTGAGTTGATAATATTGAGAAGGCAATTTTGTAATGAGGTATATATTTGGCATCCAGTTATGTTTTCTAGTTCAGTTTTTGAACCAGATACTTTAGTATTACAACTAATATATATAATTGAGAATGAGTCTATTCATCAATGTTTTTAGAATTAGCATTCGGTGTAGGCATATAATATGTATCTGCTGCTGCTGCTGCTAAGTCGCGTCAGTCGTGTCCGACTCTGTGCTGCCCCATAGACGGCAGTCCAACAAGCTCCTCTGTCCCTGGGATTCTCCAGGCAAGAATACTGGAGTGGGTTGCCATTTCCTTCTCCAATGCATGAAAGTGAAAAGTGAAAGTGAAGTCACTCAGTTGTGTCTGACTCTTAGCAACCCCATGGACTATAGCCTACCAGGCTCCTTCGTCCATGGGATTCTCCAGGCAAAAGTACTGGAGTAGGTTGCCATTGCCTTCTCTGAATATGTATCTACATATGGCTATATATCCAGATAACTCTCTAATGTTCAAAAATGCATATAATTTACAAACTCTGGTACACAAACTATGTATAGACACATTTTAACCTCACTTTACTCAATGATAAATATCAATAATAAATGCTTTGGGTTGCATTAAGATAATTTGTTTATTATCTCAACCTAAACAACACTTCTCTTTTACTTAAAAATCTTTATACCTATAAGCATTAATTCTAAAATCTGACCATAGATCTTTAAATAGATATGCAGTGTCAGAATTCCCCTTGAGTACTATAAAAGGGTCTAATATAAATTTTGTATTCATGCCTTGAATATTTTAACATGAGAAGTAACAAATAACTATGATTGTGATCAAATAGGCGATGTGGCCTAGAGTCAGCATCCTGAATATATAACTTTCAATTGTAAAAGGGAGACACCTTCTTTTCGTCTTCTTGGATCAAAATTTGCAAGCTCTATAATTTGCTTGCTGCTCACAGAAACAAAGCAAGCCAAACTCATACAGCAAGTGTATTCTGAAAGCTACAAATATTTGCTATTCAGAAAACCTCAATGAGGGTTTAGTTATTTAAAACTAAAGAAAGAAAATTACTATTAATAATTGGTTTCAGCTAATGAAATGTTTTTATGCAAATAGGTGAACCCTAAATATGACCTGGAAACAAAAGACTGCTTAACAGTTACTATTAAGCAATACATTAGTAGATCAATTAAACAGAACTTCTTTTTAATGACTGTGGTACCCTTGTTGCCATAGAAACCTGGAAAGAAAAAGCTCCAGAATGCTAATAGCATGAGAAACACAACAAAATGTTTGTAAACATACACCTTGAAATTTGTATGATCAGTTAAATAATAAAAGGGTGATGCAAAGAATTTCCCAGCACAAGAGGAAGGACACAATTCAGAATTCAAGGTATTACATTACTTTATTTTTTCATTATGCAGATGAGCCAAGAGGCTGCCAAACATGATTATGGGTCACACTCACATGCATTAGCTAATATAAGGAAATAGTCTGCTTTTGGGATTTGAAAGAAATTGTATCTGAAGTCATCTAATATTAAGGACTTGTGAAAAATTTATATAGATTATTTTTCAAAGTGAAGATGAAACCCAAGATAGGGTTAAAAACAAAAATATTAAAGTCATTCTGCCTGTAACATTTCACCCAAAGATACAATCTATTTTAGCCTTTCTTTTTCTTTATTTTTTCCTTTCTCTAATTCTCTTGTTTGAAACCTCTTTTACCGCTTTGTTTTGGTGCATGCATTAATAATATTTGATTTGGCTTAAACAATTCCTAACAAACTGAAATGTCTGGAGCTCTATAGACAAATACTCTTATTAATGCAAGTACAATTACTGGATTGAACAAGAAAAATAATTTGGGCCACTTTAGGTTCCTGACTTCCAATGATAATTACTCCAATTTGGGTGATACTTTAAAGAGAAACAAAGCAGCTAAATAGCAATTCTATTCAGCAAAGAATTAATTTCTTCCCTATTCACTATTATGACAGAGTATTGGATTCTTTTAGAATCTAATAAATCAGAAATTCCACAGCCATTTTGTACTGAATTTCATTCATAATTATTGCAATAGGAATTGGGACAAAGACAACATTCCAGTGTCAGGGAAAGAAAAGGTAAAAGAGCTTGGCGTTGCCCAAGGACATAAGGTTTGTTTCTTGACAGACAGTGATTCTCCCAGTACAGGGGGCCTTGGCTACTCCCAGATTAGAGAAGAATAAAAAACCTTCCTGCACCCTCTCCATTGTGTTCTCTCAACCTGAGCTAATTACAGCAGTATAGCTGAGTTCCTGCCAATTGCATGAAGGCGGCTGATGCGTTTGCTGCTTCAGAGAATATTGGCAAGAGATGAATGTTCCAATGATATATTCCTTTTCTTATGGAAAATCATGATAGTTTTCCAGAGTTTTATCTTGGACTATAGGAAAGCTACTGTATGTACCGCGTGTTCTTGTCAAGGGGTCCATAGTTCCTTCCTGCCCCCATATTTAGTCAGGTTCTGAACACTTGATTGGAAACTGGAGCTATTTTATAATCATCATATATTACCTGATCATCCCAGGCTCTATGAATTGGGAATTAACTCTCAAAGGTCTGAGGTAATCCTCCATCCATGGAATTTTCCCAGCAAAAATACTGGAGTGGTCTGCCATTTCCTTCTCCAGGGGATCTCCCCACCCAAGCCTCGAATCTGCATCTCTTGCAACTCCTGTATTGGGAGGCGGATTCTTTACCACTGGGACATCTGGGAAGCCCATTCTCTTTAAAATAGCCATTTACCAAATACCCAAAATAAGAGATTTTTCATATTTGCTTTAAGTCTTTCTTTTTATACAATAAATAACTAAAGCATTACATTGTAATTAAATTATTTTTATCTTCTTGAGACTTAAACATTCCTTCCATCCCAAGAGGCACCCATGATCTTGAATTTGTTATTAATTCAAAGTCAAAGTTTTATATGAAAGTACTCATAAATAGCATAGGGAATATTTTGTGACTAGATATTGATATAACACTATCTTTTATTGTTTTAAAATATTTTCACATTTAATCATAGAAATCAAATGAAGTCATTCTAACAATACTTCTGAACTTGACGTACTATATTTTATTTATTCTTTAGCCTATAAACAAACATTTAGATAGTTTTTAGTTTTTTCTTTAAGTAAAAATTCTGCATAAAACAGCATTAGTAGATGTCACTTTGTGATCTGTTCTATAGGTCAACCGGGGAAAACAATTAAAAGTGAAAGTGTTGGACTCTGGTAATTGAAACCTTTCTAGATGAAAAGTCTATACCAACTTTTAACTGCATCATAACTGAATGAGAACTCAAATTCTACCTTTCTCCCTCCATAACACATGCATAATGCATACTCGTTATTTTTATTATGTTCAGCTTTTAATTTTTGCAAATCTGCAGGTTGTTTTAGTTTGCATTTTTGTGATTGCTGGTGAGGTCACCCCACTTTGACCATGTTCGTATTTATTAGGTTTTCTGTATTTTTACACTTCTACTTTTAAGAGTTATTTAAGTCTTTCGGAAAATGTGTCAAATGTATTTTAAGGCCCTTGGTTTTAACCCTTTTTTGTAGTATCTTTTATGATACTAAACTTATAAAATCATTTTCTTTCTTTTGAGAAATCCAACCTATTAAAAAATGAATGTCATACTTTTCCATCTAAGATTTGAAAACTTTGTTATTTAGGGCTTCAATATTTCTGCAATTCATTTAGCTGCGTGGCAAATCACATGGATAGGTAATTGTCTCAACACCTCTGGAACAGATCATCTCCTGTCAAAGTCCTTGGTTGCATTCCAAATACCAGGAGAGGCCATTCTTTTCCCTGGGAGGCTGCCCATATTCCTTTCCATTTGACTCTCTCCATCTTCAAAGCCAGCAACAGTATCTTGAGTCTCGCTCATGATTCAAATCTTTCTTCCTTTCCTTGCTACCTCTCTCTTTAGCTTTAAATGACCCACATGATTTGGTCAAGTCCACACAGAGAATTCCTCTATTGTAAGTCAAATGTGCTAAGTGATAGGACAGAATCACATCTCATTATGATAACATGTTCTGGGGATTAGGTAGTATGTGTCTTGTTGGGGGGCTGTCACATTTTTCCTACCACAGGTGCACTTAAGAAAAGTGAATTTTAGAAGCCCATGAAGAAGGTAATGTTTTTGACCCAAAATAATTATAATAAGTACTATTTTGAAGTGAATGTGAATGTAGTCCTTTTCTGGAGAAACAGCAAGAACTAGTGTCTTGATTTGCTTCTGTTCTCTGTACTGTACTATCATTTTATTTATAGAGAAACCTCACTTTATTTCACAATAAACTACTCTCATCGCAAGTAGGGGAATATAGTGTTTTCTCAGTGGGAGATAAGTAATACTTGAGAATACTTGGATACTTCCTCCTGTACAGTCAGGGCTTGGAATAAGAGGTAGAGAGACTTCTCATAAACTGTAAAGCTACAAGCTATATATTGTCCTAAAAACTAGAACCACAGTAGAGGTAAGAGTCTCTGAGCTTGTTCAATTCAATTCAGTCACTCAGTCATGTCCGACTCTTTGCGACCCCATGAATCATAGCACTCCAGGCCTCACTGTCCATCACCAACTCCTGGAGTTCACTCAAACTCATGCCCATCGAGTTGGTGATGCCATCCAGCCATCTCATCCTCTATCGTCCCCTTCTCCTCCTGTCCCCAATCCCTCCCAGCATCAGGGTCTTTTCCAATGAGTCAACTCTTCTCATGAGGTGGCCAAAGTATTGGAGTTTCAGCTTTAGCATCAGTCCTTTCAAAGAACACCCAGGACTGATCTCCTTTAGAATGGACTGGTTGGATCTCCTTGCAGTCCAAGGGACTTTCAAGAGTCTTCTCCAGCACCATAGTTCAAAGCATTAATTCTTCAGTGCTCAGCTTTCTTTATAGTCCAACTCTCACATCCATACATGACCACTGGAAAAACCATAGCCTTGACTAGACAGGCCTTTGTTGGCAAGGTAATATCTCTGCTTTTGAATATGCTATCTAGGTTGGTCATAACTTTTCTTCCAAGGAGTAAGCGTCTTTTAATTTCATGGCTGTGGGATGCTTGTGGGACCCCCGTAAATGATATTTGATGTGCTAGTTGTTTACAATGAAAAGCATTCTCTTTTTAAAGCTTTGTATATGGAACTATGAAGATCAAGTAATATGTAGACTATTACTCCCAACCACACAATTGGGGTTTATAAATAAGAAAATAGATATAATAATGGGATCCAAGCATGTTTTGTAAGCTAAAGTAAAATTCTCTAATTTCAGCTGGAACAGATTCAAAAGTTAATGAAAGTGTCAGTGAATAGAAATAAATAGATCTTTAAAAAATTTTTTTGCATATAAAGTTATGAAATTGATCATACTTTGATTTTGTGGATGATACCTGATAGCACATAAAAATTAAACCAATATTAGTTATATATAAATTTTAGGCACTATCCATCATGATTTCTCTACATATATGTCATGCATTCTGTGTAGGGGCTAGGGTTTCCCTAGTGGCTCAGATGGTAAAGAGTCTGCCTGCAGTGCAGATTCATTCCCTGGGTTGGGAAGCTCTGCTGGATAAGGGATGGCGACCCACTCCAGTACTCTTGCCTGGAAAATCCCGTGGATAGAGGAGCCTGGTGGGCTACAGTCCATGGGGTCACAAAGAGTCAGGCACGACTGAACGAATAACACACACTATGACACCTCAAAGTTCTTGAGGCTCTTTTTCTTCTACAATTAATTGTAGTGTGAACAGGAAATACAAAATTATTTTAACAGCAATCTGAAAAAAATCTTAATCAGAACTAAAATTAAACAATGTTCCTAAAAAGAATAAGGTCAACATGCATAATATAGTGCTGCCACTGCTGCTGCTAAGTCGCTTCAGTCGTGTCCGACTCTGTGCGACCCCATAGATGGCAGCCCACCAGGCTCCCCCATCTCTGGGATTCTCCAGGCAAGAACACTGGAGTGGGTTGCCATTTCCTTCTCCAATTCATGAAAGTGAAAATTGAAAGTGAAGTCGCTCAGTCGTGTCCGACTCTTAGCGACCCCATGGACTGCAGCCTACCAAGATCCTCCCATGGGATTTTCCAGGCAAGAGTACTAGAGTGGGTTGCTATTGCCTTCTCTGCATAATATAGTAAATTTGTGGTAAATACATTAGGACAATGTATTTGAGTAAGTCTTCCTTGACTAATTACCTAGGATACCTATACAGTTATCTTTATTGATGTTGCAATTAAACAACATATTTTGGTGAAGTTGAAAGTAAGCAAAATATTCTTCTAATAAATTCATTCAAAAGGATAGTTATTTAGTCCCTATTGTATATTTGTAAAATTTTATTTACTTTTCTTTGGGGGTGGGAAGATGTTGTTCTCAAAGCATTTGAGTTAAACATTCTCACTAGTAGCAATTTCTTTTGAGAATTTATTACATTTAATACACATTTTTAATTTAACTGGCTGTTAACCCTGATTTCTAAGGTTGATGAAAAAGATATTCTTGGTCTCAATATATTGTATAAACATCTTTCTCTTGTTCAAAGCAGCTTCCAGATGATTTATCTTCTAGCTTTGTATAAAATCCATTATTCTTTATAATTCATCTTCTTTGGCAAACCCAACTGCCACTTCCCTTCTGCCTTACACACACCAAAACTTACGTTGCACGATCATGCACAAGTTAACATTTCTAAGACTCATTTCACTCACTGTACTTGGAACATGGGTCTTTTTTCCAGGATCCAAAACTAAGATGAATATTAAAACATTTGTTAGTTCATGAGTCCACTCATGTGCTGGACAGCACCTATGAACCACTTATATATCTTACAGGAAGTATACTTGAGTTTTAAGCAACAGACTTAGAAATAAATGCTTGTTCTACAGTATTTTAAAAAGTAAATTTCTTTACTGGGTCTCTAACAGATGAAATACCAGTATCTTTTGAAAGAAACTTATATAAAGTTAAGAAACTTCCATTATTTATCTAAAACTCATTACTTTAGCTCTGAGTCTATACACACAGCAAGAAAGCCAATTAGCTCCACAAAGAAACCATTACCTGTCCTTATTAAAGAATAAATAGTTTTTGCCAAAGAAAAATATAAGCTATAGTGTTTCTCCATTAAACGTGAATAAGAAACCATGGAGGTATGATGAAATATTGGAAAAGGCAAGTCCTCAATGAAAATAACCTCACTTTATGAAAAAAGATTTAATTAAAGTTCCAGTTGTTTTTTTATTTTAATGGCTGATTCTCTCATTCTCTTATTTATCAAGATTTTACCATAAATTTTTCTGCTTCTTTTGGATTCTTAATTTTCAACTTGATCCAAGTAAAGGATAATAGTTTCAGATTTTCAAAGAACATATTCATTATTATAAATTTTATTCAACCACTCAAAATATACCTGAAAGGATTTACAATTCACCCAAAATAGTTTAATCCTCATAGCCTTTCACCAATAGATACTGAAGTGAGACACTTTAATAATCCAGATATGATGCTGTGAACATTTGCATAATTGAACAGAGAGAGTATTTCTTTAAAATTTGTCAATAGATTTGGGAGAATGGCATTCTAACATGTATACTATCATGTAAGAGTTGAATCGCCAGTCTATGTCTGACGCAGGATACAGCATGCTTGGGGCTGGTGCATGGGGATGACCCAGAGAGATGTTATGGGGAGGGTGGTGGGAGGGGGGTTCATGTTTGGGAACGCATGTAAGAATTAAAGATTTTAAAATTTAAAAAATAAAAAAAATTTAAAATGTAAAAACACATTTATAAATATTTTTAAAAAATAAATAATAAAAAATAAAATTTGTCAATAGATATGTCCTCCTTCTGAAAAATCATATATGACCAGCTACATGAAGTGACTTAGCAGCAGCAGCAGCAGCAGACTAGGATAAAAAAGAGAAATCCTGCTACCATAAAAATAGCTATGATAGTTTTCCAATGTTTTCTACATGGCAGAAGTCCCAGTGAAATGCAACATTTTGCAGTTACCCATCTGTTGTTTTAGATATCAACAAGGAATATTCAGACTGTTTCGTACAGTTCCGTGTGTAAAAGGGCTTTGGATCCTCTTTTTCAACTCTCCAGCAAGACCAGTTTCTTTTTCTTTTTTAATTTTGATGGAAAGCTTTTTTATTGAAGTGTAGTTGATTTTCAATGTTGTGCTATTTTCCGGTATACAGCAAAGTGATTCAGCCTATGTATAGGCTCTCTCTTTTTTTTTTTTTTTAGATTCTTTTCCACTATAATTTATTATTATTATTTTAATTTTTATTTTTACTTTATTTTACTTTACAATACTGTATTGGTTTTGCTATACATTGACATGAATCCACCATGGGTGTACATGTGTTCCCAAACATGAACCGCCCTCCCACCTCCCTTCCCATAACATCTCTCTGGGTCATCACCATGCACCAGCCCCAAGCATGCTGTATCCTGCATCGGACATAGACTGGCGATTCAATTCTTACATGATAGTATACATGTTACAATGCCATTCTCCCAAATCATTCCACCCTCTCCCTCTCCCTCTGAGTCCAAAAGTCCTTTATACACATCTGTGTCTTTTTTGCTGTCTTGCATACAGGGTCGTCATTGCCATCTTTCTAAATTCCATATATATGTGTTAGTATACTGTATTGGTGTTTTTCTTTCTGGCTTACTTCACTCTGTATAATTGGCTCCAGTTTCATCCATCTCATCAGAACTGATTCAAATGTATTCTTTTTAATGGCTGAGTAATACTCCATTGTGTATATGTACCACTGCTTTCTTATCCATTCATCTGCTGATGGACATCTAGGTTGTTTCCATGTCCTGGCTATTATAAACAGTGCTGCGATGAACATTGGGGTACATGTGTCTCTTTCAATTCTGGTTTCCTCTGTGTGTATGCCCAGCAGTGGGATTGCTGGGTCATAAGGTAGTTCTATTTGCAATTTTTTAAGGAATCTCCACACTGTTCTCCATAGTGGCTGTACTAGTTTGCATCCTCACCAACAGTGTAGGAGGGTTCCCTTTTCTCCATACCCTCTCCAGCATTTATTGCTTGCAGACTTTTGGATCGCAGCCATTCTGACTGGTGTGAAGTGGTACCTCATTGTGGTTTTGATTTGCATTTCTCTAATAACGAGTGATGTTGGGCATCTTTTCATGTGTTTGTTAGCCATCCGTATGTCTTCTTTGGAGAAATGTCTATTTAGTTCTCTGGCCCATTTTTTGATTGGGTCGTTTATTTTTCTGGAATTGAGCTGCATAAGTTGCTTGTATATTTTTGAGATTAGTTGTTTGTCAGTTGCTTCATTTGCTATTATTTTCTCCCATTCAGAAGGCTGTCTTTTCACTTTGCTTATATTTTCCTTTGTTGTGCAGAAGCTTTTAATTTTAATTAGATCCCATTTGTTTATTTTTGCTTTTATTTCCAGAATTCTGGGAGGTGGATCATAGAGGATCCTGCTGTGATTTATGTCTGAGAGTGTTTTGCGTATATTCTCCTCTAGGAGTTTAATAGTTTCTGGTCTTACATTTCGATCTTTAATCCATTTTGAGTTTATTTTTGTGTGCAGTGTTAGAAAGTGATCTAGTTTCATTCTTTTACAAGTGGTTGACCAGTTTTCCCAGCACCACTTGTTAAAGAGATTGTCTTTACTCCATTGTATATTCTTGCCTCCTTTGTCAAAGATAAGGTGTCCATATGTGTGTGGATTTATCTCTGGGCTTTCTATTTTGTTCCATTGATCTATATTTCTGTCTTTGTGCCAGTACCATACTGTCTTGATGACTGTGGCTTTGTAGTAGAGCCTGAAGTCAGGCAAGTTGATTCCTCCAGTTCCATTCTTCTTTCTCAAGATTGCTTTGGCTATTCGAGGTTTTTTGTATTTCCATACAAATCCTGAAATTATTTGTTCTAGTTCTGTGAAAAATATGGCTGGTAGCTTAATAGGGATTGCATTGAATTTGTAAATTACTTTGGGTAGTATACTCATTTTCACTATATTGATTCTTCCAATCCACGAACATGGTATATTTCTCCATCTATTAGTGTCCTCTTTGATTTCTTTCATCAGTGTTTTATAGTTTTCTATATATAGGTCTTTAGTTTCTTTAGGTAGATATATTCTTAAGTATTTTATTCTTTTCGTTGCAATGGTGAATGGAATTGTTTCCTTAATTTCTTTTCTACTTTCTCATTATTAGTGTATAGGAATGCAAGGGATTTCTGTGTGTTGATTTTATATCCTGCAACTTTACTATATTCATTGATTAGCTCTAGTAATTTTCTGGTGGCGTCTTTAGGGTTTTCTATGTAGAGGATCATGTCATCTGCAAACAGTGAGAGTTTTACTTCTTCTTTTCCAATTTGGATTCCTTTTATTTCTTTTTCTGCTCTGATTGCTGTGGCCAAAACTTCCAGAACTATGTTGAATAGTAGCGGTGAAAGTGGGCACCCTTGTCTTGTTCCTGACTTTAGCGGAAATGCTTTCAATTTTTCACCATTGAGGATAATGTTTGCTGTGGGTTTGTCGAGGTATGTTCCTTCTATTCCTGCTTTCTGGAGAGTTTTTATCATAAATGGATGTTGAATTTTGTCAAAGGCCTTCTCTGCATCTATTGAGATAATCATATGGTTTTTATTTTTCAATTTGTTAAAGTGGTGAATTACATTGATTGATTTGTGGATATTGAAGAATCCTTGCATCCCTGGGATAAAGCCCACTTGGTCATGGTGTATGATCTTTTTAATGTGTTGTTGGATTCTGATTGCTAGAATTTTGTTGAGGATTTTTTGCATCTATGTTCATCAGTGATATTGGCCTGTAGTTTTCTTTTTTGTAGTATCTTTGTCAGGTTTTGGTATTAGGGTGATGGTGGCCTCATAGAATGAGTTTGGAAGTTTACCTTCCTCTGCAATTTCTGGAAGAGTTTGAGTAGGATAGGTGTTAGCTCTTCTCGAAATTTTTGGTAGAATTCATCTGTGAAGCTGTCTGGACCTGGGCTTTTGTTTGCTGGAAGATTTCTGATTACAGTTTCAATTTCCGTGCTTGTGATGGGTCTGTTAAGATTTTCTATTTCTTCCTGGTTCAGTCTGGAAACTTGTACTTTCTAAGAATTTGTCCATTTCTTCCACGTTGTCCATTTTATTGGCATATAACTGCTGATAGTAGTCTCTTATGATCCTTTGTATTTCTGTGTTGTCTGTTGTGATCTCTCCATTTTCATTTCTAATTTTATTGATTTGATTTTTCTCTCTTTGCTTCTTGATGAGTCTGGCTAATGGTTTGTCAATTTTATTTATCCTTTCAAAGAACCAGCTTTTGGCTTTGTTGATTTTTGCTATGGTCTCTTTTATTTCTTTTGCATTTATTTCTGCCCTGATTTTTAAGATTTCTTTCCTTCTACTAACTCTGGGGTTCTCCATTTCTTCCTTTTCTAGTTGCTTTAGTTGTAGAGTTAGGTTATTTATTTGACTTTTTTCTTGTTTCTTGAGGTATGCCTGTATTGCTATGAACTTTCCTCTTAGCACTGCTTTTATAGTGTCCCACAGGTTTTGGGTTGTTGTGTTTTCATTTTCATTAGTTTCTATGCATATTTTGATTTCTTCTGTGATTTGTTGGTTATTCAGAAGTGTGTTGTTCAACCTCCATATGTTGGAATTTTTGATAGTTTTTCTCCTGTAATTGAGATCTAATCTTAATGCATTATGGTCAGAAAAGATGCTTGGAATGATTTCGATTTTTTTTGAATTTATCAAGTTTAGATTTATGGCCCAGGATGTGATCTATCCTGGAGAATGTTTCATGAGCACTTGAGAAAAGGTGAAATTCATTGTTTTGGGGTGAAATGTCCTATAGATATCAATTAGGTCTAACTGGTCTAATGTATCATTTAAAGTTTGCATTTCTTAAGACCAGTTTCTTAATACAGAAATCTATGAAGTAAAGTCTAGAAATTTCTCTCACACATCAGTTTTATGCCAACATTTAATATCCTCTAGGTAGCTTAAAATGAAGTAACTCTTTTGCTCAAACAGTCCATCAAGCATTCTGATTCATTTCCCTCTCTTAAAACAGTAAAAGGGACAAGTGGTGTATTGGGGAGGCAGGGGGAACTTCCTTCATTTTCATAACATAAAACATAACATTTCAAGACATTCATAACACCAACTGGAAAACTGGAAAACGAGACTTGCCAACACTTGCCAACTTGCCAACATTTATTAAATTTGAATAAATGAAGATATCCAGCGACACACCTAGATATTCTTAAGGGTAGAGACATTTGTTTGGCTTATTAAAATAATGAAAGGCCTGCAGGAGAAGCTGTGAATGTCCATTTAAAGATTCAGGTGCATGTTTCGGAACAGACAGTAAATGTATGGAAGAAACTACTTTGTTTCATCATTTGTACAGTCTATGAGCCAACAAGCTACTTACAGAGACCATTACAGGTACAACATCATGGAGAGAAGAGAGAGAGCAGTCAATGATAAAGGGATTCAGTGTGAGATGCTTGGATCACCTACCCTGTATTTATGATTCTAAGATATTCCAGCCTTGACTGCCAAGTCGAAAAGCCCTAAATCCTTTAGTTTTCACTGAACAGTTCAACAAAGGCAACTCGAATTTATTTATATTCTTTAGCCCAGGGCCATCTTGTCCTAACTATATTTTCCTGTAGGGCTTAATGTGATTACTATACTTCAGTCTTCTGGCTCTAAGTTATTTTTGACTCCTTTTTCTGTCTTGCTCCTTAATTGTCCTGTAAATGTGATTACTTTATCTGTTGCTATAACCTTCTTCTAGTTCCTTCCTTTGCTCTCCATAGCACTTTATTTTTTTCCTAGTCTTTATCTGTAAGCTTCTTGCCTCAGTTATACCCTCGACTTAATTTGTGCTATATGAAAAGGTGAAAGTTGAAAGTTGTTAGTTTCTCAGTCCTGTGACCTCATGGACTGCAGCCTGCCAGGCTTCTCCATCCATGGGATTTTCCATGGGTTGCTGTTGCCATTTCCTTCTCCAAGGGATCTTCCAAACCCAGGGATAGAACCCAGGTCTTTCCACATTGCAGGCAGACTCTTTACCATCTGAGCCACCCAGGGAGGCCCAATGACACTCAATTTAAATTCTTAAAATATTATTCTAATATTTATTTTTCTCTCTCTCTTAAGAACACCTCATAGGCTATATCAAAAATAGATAAATAAATAAAAACAGTTCATGTGCTCTCAAAGATCAGTCTTTTGAAACTTCCAAATATCCACTCCCATCTGATCAGAACTTTGCCCATAAGAAAGCCTGTATAACAAATTTTTCAGAGTTTCTCTTTTTTCTCATAATGCCTATGATTAAAAAATTGTCTTCCATTTTTGAGTTCCAATAGAGTAGTCTGATACTCTTCATTCAACACCGGACCTGGATTTCATTCTTTTAAAAAACAAATCTTTATTAAGGGCCTAATATAATTGACACTGCATAAAGAACAAATGTAAATAAGACATTATACCCACCCTTTTGGAAATTACTTTTTAGAATGTAGGTAAAAGCACAACAGGCAAATAATCTAGTCATTAAAATGTAATGTGCTTTTTTCATATATATATATATCTACATTTGTGCCTATATAAATGTGTATCAAAATATATTTTAAGTCCACTCAAGGTAGGAACTATATATATTAATAGTAACATTTGTTATGGATGATGATGACAATAACATGTTTTGAATGAATTGAGAAAATGAATATTTACCATTTATGAAGTTCTGTGCTAGTTGGTTTAACTGAGCTATAGCAAAAAAACAGTGTCCGTGTGTGTGTGTCCTTTTGCTTTTGAGATTCTAATACTATATGAGATTTATATTTGGGCTTTCCTTTTAGTTTACCTTCAACTGAGCAACACAAGGATTGGAGGAGAGCAAGAGGAAGAAAGAGAATAACAGCTAAACACTCCAGAATGCAGACTGCAGACAAGGCACTCCTTTGATGCATCTGTAACAAAACGGTATCTAGTATGATAGACTCCTGTATCTTTCTCTATTTCCACCAAATACATTCCTAGCCATCTTTTTCCAAGTTTACCTTGTGAGCCAGGGGATTTCCCTGAGGAGGTAACTAGGAAGTGCCACTGGTTTAGAGAAAGCTCAGACTGTCACTGAGATGGTACTTGTCAGCTTCATCAGGTCAGACACACACTTGACCTCTCTGAGTCATGTTCCTGGTGCAGATCTGCCCTACATGTGCTTTGCTTTCTTTTCTTTTTCCATTTCACTGGTTTCTCGGTTATTCTTAGGGTGATTGCTCCAGATCCTGAAAGCTCGAGAGACTTAGCCTGCCATGGGGGTTAAACAATTCTAGTTACACATTAGCTATGGGAAAAAAAACAGTGCCACCAGCAGATTCTCAGAAAGCAAAGATATTCTTTCACTGACAAAGGGCTAAGACAGTCTTTCAGATGCCCAGATTCTGTTTACCCTCCACAATGATCTCTTAGCAGACTCACTTTTGCTATCTACTGCCTTCTGGGCTGTGATGTACTTTACTCCATTTCTCCAGCATGGAAGATGGAGACAGAGAATATGACAATGCAGGTTTTGTGCCTATTACCTCAGGAAAGAAAAGAAGTGCATGGCAGTCCCTCGGGGGACAGCAAGTGCCGCCATGTCAAAATTCATCACAGCCCTAGTTTTCTTCATGTCATGGCAAAGTGCCAGCTCAACTCTGACTCTATTCTCTTGGGTTCAGAACCAATTGGCAAGGGATGCATTTTAAAACTCAAGAATGCATTTCTTGTATGCCTCTGCTTTTTTAACTTTCATGTATGCTTTATTTACATGTCAGATAACTCTTTTTATATGCATGTATGTATCCCATGCAAGTGTTATTTCCATATGCTCCCAAATCAATAGAGAGAGACTATTTCTCTCCACACAAGCGCGCGCACACACACACACACACACACACACACACACACATCCAAGTGAGTCACTAAATGAAAAGATCTTTATTTTTTTCTATATAAACCTACTGATATGTGGTTTCTTATTTGTTTTTTAATAATTTTGTCAGGCATTGGAGAAACAACTTGCATGTCTACAGTGTTTTATAGGTATCTTCCTGAGGTAAAATATTATGGTGTTTGCAATGATTTTTCAAATTGCTCACCAGAATAAACAGATGGTAGATTATAGATAGATAGATGAGAGGGAATTTATACATCATGGGAAAGAATGAACATGAGAGAGAATATGGAATAATGTTAATAAATGGTGAATCCAGCTGAAGGGTATATAGTATTTATCATACACTTTCTTTTCCGCTGAAGGTTTCAAAATTTTTCAAATATTGAATTGGTCACAAACTTTGTTCAGATAAGATGTAATGGAAAAACCCAAACAAATTTTTTGGCCAACTCAGTAAAAAATAAGGAAGAGCATTGTATTCTGTGTAGACACTGCATACCTCTGAAGGACACTGAAAGATCTTCCTGAAATTTTAAAGAATTGAAAAGATACTGTATATCTAGAATTGAGCTTTTCTGCCTGCTCTGGATTGGATTCAATGGCTTCTGGAGATTCACCTGGGTTTTAGGCAACTTTCACCTAATTGGAAACTATAGGACTCAAATCAAATACGGACTAAGGATCGGAATGTCAGTAGGGACTGGGATGAAGCAAAGAGATTGGAAAGAATAATTTAAGTCAGGATCTTCATTTGACTTCTGTTTGATAGAGAAACAGAAAAAGAAGTATTTAAAGGCTGTCCAACAGCAAAGCCTAGGAAAAAGAAAATAAAAATTGACTTCCACTCAAACTGGCATATTATTAAACTGTCCCCTTTCCAAATCTGTAAGTAGGAGGGAGGGATATGTGGGAGTGGGTGACATAAAGGCTGCATAAAAAAATAGTCAAATCATAAAGGGTCCTTGGCAAGAATAAAATGAAAAGAGGGGGGGCATTGTGCTCTTAAGTCAAATTGACAATCAATCAATGCTGTCAAATCCAACCTAATAACAGCCACTAATCCCCCAGGAGAATGTCAAGAAAATGGAAGTTCTTGTCACTCTTGTGTTTGAGATTTGGGGCTTTCCTTTAATGTCTAGATTTGAGTGGCTCTCAGAATAAGTAAAGGGAGTTGGAATAATAGAGCAATTCTATGTTCAGGGAATCACTTAGCTCCTCTATAGGAATCAGAAAACATCCTAGCATCTGAACCAGCAAACTCATACTGGTCGACTGTGCCACTAAAATCTGATAGCACAAAGGTTTCGAAGCTAAATTACTGTGGAAAGATCTCTAGAAACTACTGTACAGCTGTGCAGAAGATAAAGATTTGATTTATACAAGACATGAAAAATTAAATTTATTTCCAAAACAATCCAATATGCATCTCTTGAGAATGTAGTATGTTGCACGGCAGCTGAAGATACTAAGGACATCCTTACATGAAAGGCAGGTCTGGTGCTTAGAGAGGGAGGTGAATTAGCCATATGCAGTTTCAGTCTTAACAGGACACTTCTGCTGGGTTGCTTCCCTGATAGCTCAGTTGGTAAAGAATCTGCCTGTAATGCACGAGACTCTGGTTCAATTCCTGGGTTGGGAAGATCCCCTGGAGAAGGGATAGGCTGCCCACTCCAGTATTCTTGGGCTTCCCTTGTGGCTTAGCTGGTAAAGAATTTGCCTGCAGTGTGGGAGATCTGGGTTCAATCCCTGGGTTGGGATGATTCCCTGGAGAAGGAAACGGCTACCCGCCCCAATATCCTGGCCTGGAGAATTCCATGGACTGTATATTCTGTGGGGTTGCAAAGAGTCAGACATGACTGATTTCACTTTAACTTTTTTTCTGGCTCATGGTCTTTCCCACGAGATTCCCACAGATATGCCAAGCGTTCTGGTTATGCTGGAGTATCCAGTTGGCTTCTATGTTAATAGGGGCTATTATTAATAATATCTTGGAGAAACTCTAGAGAACCTGAATTGAATCTAAACTCTCTAAGAATCCCCCTGAAATGGGAGTGCCTCCAGATGAGAGCCAGTAACAAACACAAAGATCAAGACTTTCTTTAAATTAAAAATTCACGTAGATTAAGATGGGCTTCCAAAGTGGCTCTAGTGGTAAAGAACCCACCTGCCAAAGTAGGAGACATAAGAGACACAGGTTCAACTCCTGGGTCAGGAAGATCCCCCTGGAGGAGGGCATGGCAACCCACTCCAGTACTCTTGCCTAAAGAATCCCATGGACAAAGGAGCCTGGTAGGCTACAGTCTATAGGGTCTTGGAGGGACACGACTGAAGTGACTTAGCAGGCTTAGAGTATCCATTTCTGAGAATATTACACAATCCCTTATTACCCTGAAGATTCATTTAACGCCAGAAGAATACATAAAAGTCTCTCAATTTTATGGCATTTTGGCATTTTTATTACAGCAGTGACAGGATACTATTATTGAAATACTAATTTGGATTGTTTTCCTCAGGGCTCTCTTTTCTCCTCTTGATTTTCTTCCAGCTCCTTTCAAGCAACAGGCAGGCACTGCATATCCTTTGGTAAAAGAATATTTATTATTTTAAATAAAAGAAGTGGAAGAAAGGAAGTTTCTTCCTGCCTTTTGAGTTCTAAAATTTTAAAGTTAACAGTCTTGGATAACGTCATGAATAAGGCCACTCTAACCCACTTATGGACCAGAAAACTGGCCTCTAAAATGGGGACAGTTAAAAAACAAAACAAAACAAAAATGGAGCAAAAGTCAGTGAGCCCCATGTGAGGAAACCTTACATTTTGTTCCAGTGAGGCCCTCAACAGGGGCCAAAGCTCAGAAGGCTGTGGCATGTAAGATCTAAGAGCTGCCCTGTTTACCTAGTAGAGTCCCAGGTGGCTGAAACCCGGAAACAAAATGGCTACGTAGGCAGAAATGCAGTGCATTGTTTTGATAACATTATTCACTTGCCATAATAGTTATAATGACGATTTAAATGATGATAAAAGTGATAGCAGTAACTTAAATTGTATGATATTTATTGTTTAATTTTTTTACATTAATGTATATCTGTTTGTACATAACATGCAGCTACTACAAGGAGAAAAGGTAGCTAGTAGAAAATTAATATAATTTATTAATTACTTAGCAAAGCATTCCCTTATCATGTCATTTTGATAGGAAATTAAATCTCCAATTTTATTTTATTTTATTTTTTTAACTTTATTTTACTTTACAATACTGTATTGGTTTTGCCATACATTGACATGAATCCACCACGGGTGTACATGAGTTCCCAATCCTGAACCCCCCTCCCACCTCCTACCCCATATTATCTCTCTGGATCATCCCCGTGCACCAGCCCCAAGCATCCTGTATCCTGTATTGAACATAGACTGGCGATTCGTTTCTTACATGATAGTATACATGTTTCAATGCCATTCTCCCACATCATCCCACCCTCTCCCTCTCCCTCAGAGTCCTAAGGTCCGTTCTATACATCTGTGTCTCTTTTGCTGTCTCGCATACAGGGTTATCATTACCATCTTTCTAAATTCCATATATATGTGTTAGTATACTGTATTTGTGTTTTTCTTTCTGGCTTACTTCACTCTGTATAATCAGCTCCAGTTTCATCTACCTCATTAGAAATGATTCAAATATATTCTTTTTAATGGCTGAGTAATACTCCATTGTGTATATGTACCACTGCTCTCTTATCCATTCATCTGCTGATGGACATGTAGGTTGTTTCCATGTACTGGCTACTATAAACAGTGCTGCAGTGAACATTGGGGTGTCTCCTTCAATTCTGGTTACCTTGGTGTGTATGCCCAGCAGTGGGATTGCTGGGTCATAAGGCAGTTCTATTTCCAGTTTTTTAAGGAATCTCCACACTGTTCTCCATAGTGGCTGTACTAGTTTGCATTCCCACCAACAGTGTAAGAGGGTTCCCTTTTCTCCACACCCTCTCCAGCATTTGTTGCTTGCAGACTTTTGGATCGCTGCCATTCTGACTGGTGTGAAATGGTACCTCATTGTGGTCTTGATTTGCATTTCTCTGATAATGAGTGATGTTGAGCATCTTTTCATGTGTTTGTTAGCCATCCATTGGTACTAATGCCAAGCTCTGTTTTGAACTGAAATTTTGAAATGTTTCTTGAGATAAAATTAATGGGAAACCATGCTGGCTCAACCTTGAAACACACTTCTCTTTCAGGCACAGAAAGAGCCAAGTCAAGGACCTGCCTGCTTTGGTTTGAGGCTAATTGTGCCATGTGGAATAGGAGCAAGATGCCCTTTTCATAGTAGGTCTTATCTTACTAGAGGTCTTCACAGAGCTCTACCATTCCAGACAAGATGTGAATCCAATACGAAAACTTTTCATTTGAGCATTCCAAATCAGTCTTTTGTCAAGAAACTTCCTGTTCATTTCAAAAACTGCTTGTTGTCCTATTTGTGGGTACCATGCCAATAGAGGATGTCTATATAATTATTACCAGGGAATCCTCTTTATGTAGTCTTCAAAGAGAGAGAGTAATTAGTATGTGTTAACACATGAAAGTTTTTGAAAGTACATTGTCATTTCCCTTTAAAAATTAAGTTCATATGAATTCCTCTATCCCAGAAAAAAATTAAAATAAATTTGATTATATATTAAAGGATGGAAGTAGTGACACAGATAATACAAACATGTATACATTTTGGGGGCATTTATTTAGTAAATTTTTTATATTATGACAATTACACCTGATGATCAGACAATTCACTTTCAGCAAAATAACTTAGACTCAAAAAAGACCAACCATGAAGTGTCAACTCAACTCAATACAAAGGAATACCATGCAAATGATCTCAAGAAACATTTATTGAGTATACATTATGTATGTCCTGGTTTTTTGGTGGTGAGAGAATAAGTAAAATGTCAAACATGACTGTTGCCTATCATAACGAGGAACACTTAAATCTGAGCTGGAAATAGATCATTCTCTGTGATAGAACATGGACAGTTTCAATAGGGATGGCAAATAAGTCAGTTTATGCCTGGGTTTCAGTGAGTACCTCAGCCTGCCAGGTCAGAAAGGAAAAGCTTTGTGATCTATATTTCTTTTTAATCTAGAGTCCTTACATTATCTTGAGTCCTTACATAGATGAGATAGAATTTAAAAAAAGGAAAGTTTCAAAAAAACTGTGAAATTTGAAAGCCAGATCCCTTGTTGATAATCTCTTTAGTGTATAAATAAATTCTTCTGTTTAATAAAACTTTACAAAAGAAACCAATTATATGTGTTTGTTCTTCTCTAACAATTATTATTTATACCATTTTATTGAGGCTCTGCCTCACTGTAAGAGGAGATTTCATACAATTTTCATGCATTTTTCCCATCCACTTTTCTTTACTTCAGCCCTCCAACCAAAAACATCTACTCAAATTTCACACAACACACACAAAATAGATGGGAAAGAAAAGAGAAAGGTGTGTTGTTGATTCTGGATGTTAGAAGGTGAATCATAGTCAATTTCCCATCCCTCCTTATGCAGGTCTATGAAGTTGGGAAGACCAGAGGAGCTGGAAAGATTGGTTCACACACACACACACATTTTTCTTAGGCAAAAAAAGTCTGGGAAAAATGTAACAAGGCTTAGTCATCTCTGGAATAATTGATGTAAAAGCTCTGCACACACCACAATTTGTCAGACAACACATAGTACTACTCGATTGGGACTTCTGAATGTTTTGTTTGATCTTTTATGTCCCACAGACCTAAATGTGATGTCGTTTATAATTTTTGCTGTCTACAAACATACTCTTTAAAAATGTGCTGTGATTAAGAGGGTGTTGCCTCTATTAGATACTTGCTTATGCATTTATCATTTTTTATGCTTTTAATGCTCTTCTTTCTCTTCTACCAATCTTTTTTCTACTCCTACTCCTCATCTCTATGACTTAAAGTCTAATTATTCTCACATTTGGTTTAATAGGGGTTAATAAATCAATTGGTGGTTTTTCATAATGCTTTTAGTATTATAGTAAATATTTTAAATTATTATTTAAAAACTTACACATGTTCTAACTAGTTCAGTAATATACGCTCATTGTACAAAATTCCAAAAACACAGAGAAGTATAAAGTATATAAGAAAATCAGTTATCATCTCTGACTTAATAATCATTTTGGCATATTTCATTTTCCTTTAAAATTCAGTACTAAAAGTATACATATATATATATACATATATATATATATAATTTGACAGTACTCTTTAAAGTGTCTTCTTCAGTGACATGAAAATTCTTCAAAATTATGATTTGAAATGAGGTGGTATTTTATTTAATCATTCTTCTGTTTGGGGATGTTTAGGTTATTTTCAGCATTTTTTTATATTATAAATGACATTGTTGTGATTATCCATATACATAAGTCTCTTTCTACATCACTGCTAGAAGTGGAATCACTGGGGTAATAGGTATGCATTCCAAGCCATCCTCCTATAAGCAATGTTTAGGAAAGTCTTTCTTATGAGTTACAAAAATCATCAACTTTAAAATGCAGTTTTTAATCAGGACCTGCTGATGACTATGGAGATAGGGCATTTCCTAGTTTAATGGTCACATGAACTTCTTGGTAAATTATCTGCCATGTCCTCCACACAATTTTTCTGAATGGTCTTGCTTATTGACTTATAGCACTAACATTCTGCCATCATTTTGCAGGTTGCTCATTCATGTACATGATCCATCCCAATCCATCACCCTAGCCCTTCAGCCACTTCTGCTCCTCAATTTTGCTTTTTTCTCATTCCACTTTTAGTATATGTGCTGTTGAAGCGAGCATTTCTTTTACATCCCAAATTCAACTGATTAAGGATCAGCTCCAGGGTTTGCCATGCTCAAAGCTTGGCATTTTTCTCTGTGGATATCACTTCCTTCTCATCCTTCACTTCAATTAGAGCACCATGGTGAAGAGAGCGGCCTCTGGAAGCAGATGGGCATTCTTCAAATTCTGACTCATCAACTTTCTAAATATGTGGCCCTTGCAAGTTAGTCTATCACATTGTACCTCAGTGTCCTCATCTGCAAATGGGAATAACTCTTCCCATTTAGCACACAGGAAAATTTTCAATAAATGTTATCTATTATTATCATAACAATGCTACCTTTGTAACAATTCATTTTCATTAAGAATTTCAATCCATCGAACTTCTTTTATGCTCCACAAAACTTTTCTTGCCCATTCCTAAATTTAGATTTTGTAGTCAGTATCATTAATAGCTTTACTTTTCATCTGTTTTCTTTTCTCTGCTACTCAGGTACATCCAACACCAACCAAGTTAAACAATTTATGTGGTGTTATGGACTAAAATTGTGCCCTTTCAACAGTCATATGTTGAAGCCATAGTAATGTGACTGTATTTGGAGACTGGGCCTTTAAGGAGGCAATTAAAGTTAAACAAGGTCATAAAAGTGGAGTTCTATTCCAGTAATACCAATATAAGAATAAAGGCACCAGAAACATCCATGCGTAGAAAAAAGGTCATGCGAGGACACAGTAAGAAGGCAGATCTCTGCAAGCCAAGAATAGAGGCCTCAGGAGAAAGCAAAACTTTTCTTCCTTCAGAATCATGAGAAATAAATTCCTGTTGTTTCATCAGCTGGCCTGTGGTATTTTGTTATGGCAGTCCCAGCAAAATGATGCATGCAATTTCACTCAAGCAGGTAAAAATCTGTATAGGAAACTAATTATATATTCATATATAAAAATATTACATACTTATGTCAACTGGTCTCACTTGAATTCCTGATTATGTATGTCTTCTGTGTATTCACCATTGGCCAAGTAGTTATGCTGCTTTTCTGCATGCTTTGCTCCATTGAAACTGATCTTGTCAGTTTCACCAATGACTTCTATCTTGATAAACCCAATGGTCAGCTCTCTGACCCTATAATCTTCCCCAGCTGCTTAGGAATGCCGGACATAGCAAAGCACCTTCTTTGCTGAAATACTTTTCATGTTTGTTTTTTGATGCCTCATTCATTTTTCTTTTCTCCAATTCCAGGGTTATTCTTTTTTAGTTTTTGTTGTTACCTCCTCCTCCTCTTCCTCTGTCAAGCATTAAATATTCAAGGCATGAGCTTGATCCAGTCCTCCATTCTGGTTCCTGTTATCCTCTCTTTTTATTTTCTCTGTAAACCTAATCCTGTTCCATAGATAAAGTAACATTTATTTGTTGGTGGTTCTCAAATTTATATCTCTAGCTCTCATTTCTTCCTCTGAACCATAGATTCATATAGCAAACTGCTTAACTGGTATCATTATTGTATAATATGTTTGGCTGCTGCTTCTGCTGCTGCTAAATCACTTCAGTTGTGTACGACTCTGTGTGACCCCATAAACGGCAGCCCGCCAGGCTCCGCCGTCCCCGGGATTCTCCAGGCTATGTCTGGAGTTTATTCTTAAAATTATTTTATTATTTCTATATGCTTGGATGTTTTTGGATATGCTTATTCTGTCTTCCTAACCTGAAAATCACATAATTTGGTAAGAAAAGGACAACTATAAGAATTGAGACTCCAAGGCAAATTTTCTATAGGCTTTTTCAAGTCCTAGGTTATACACTTAAATTGTCTTATACAAGCTTTCAGCCTTGAATTATTACCTAACTTTGTCTAATTTTATATCTTTTAGAAAAAAAATTGAATAGAAAATTGCAAATTTGAAGTTATGTTAGTAAAGAGGGTACCAATAAGTCTTAAATTTATTCACGTTACTATAAGTGCATTATCTCTGAGCATTGGTTGGTTGGTGAATTTAAAAAGATGATGGTTTTCAGGTTGCCTCACTATTTTTCATGATGTTTCAATAATAGAAGGAAGTCCAAAAGTGAGGAGATGATATGTATATGAACGGCTGATTCAATTTGCTGTTTAGAGGAAACTAATGCAACATTGTAAAGCCACTATACTCCAATAAAAATTAATTTAACAATAAAAATAAACAATAATTTGTTTTAGGAATCAACAAAATTCTTTAAACCCAACTTGGTTAAAAATGTATGAGATCGAGACTGTCTTTAATAGTAGTTAAGAATCTGCTTTGCAATGCAAAGGACAGGGGTTCAGTCCCTGGTCAGGGAAGTTCCCACATGCCTCGGGGTAAGTGGGTCCATGTGCCGCAACTACCAAGCCTGTGCTCTAAAGCCTGGAAACCACAACTAATGAGCCCATGTGGAGTGAAGCCCAGGTACTCAGCAACAAGAGGGGCCACTGTAATGAGAGACCCATGCACCACAACCAGGCAGTTGCTGCTGCTAAGTCACTTCAGGCTTTCTCTTGCACTACTATCATTAGTTGTACAACTAGGCAGTAGCCCCTGTACAACTAATGACAGTAGTGCAAGAGAAAGCCTGCCTGCAGCAACTAAGACCCAGTGCAGTCAAAGAAATAAAAATATTTAAAAACATATGTGATCATATTTGTCTGCAAACTTTAAAATGCTAAATATAATTCATTTTTTAAAATGAATAAAACAGCATATGTTAAATTAAGGTGTGCATTTTCACTTAGAAGAATAAGCAAAAATGATGAGCACTTGCAGAATTATGTGCATTGATCAACATAGGATACACCTTTATGCTTTTATTTACTTAATCATTCTTAGAAGTAAATTGCACATATTTTTTATGGCTACTTTATAAAATAATATCACATAACAATTACTTATACCACTAAAACAAATTTAACTGACAGATGAAACAACAGCAAAATACTCTTGAGGCTTCCAGATAAATAATTTAAAAAATGACTGTATATTTAAACCATGAACCTTAATGGTATTCCTCCTGTTTAAAATAAACATAATGAATATGGGCAGTTACTTTACCCAAATGTGTACGTGAATCTGGGAACAATACTTAAAAAATATAATCAGAAAATTACCTATATATACTTAATCCAATCTCAAGGAATTTGTACAGGAATATTGGCTCAGATGGTAAAGAATCTGGCTGCGATACAGGAGATCCTGGTTTGAATCCTGGGTTGGGAAAATCCCCTGGAGAAGGAATAGGCTACCTGCTCCAGTATTCTTGGGCTTCCCTGGTGGCTCAGACAGTAAAGAATCTGCCTGCAATATGAGAAACCTGGGTTCAGTCCCTGGGTTGGGAAGATCCTCTGGAGAAGGGAATGGCTACCCATTCCAGTATTCTGGTCTGGAGAATTCCATGGACAGTGGAGCCTGGCAGGCTACAGTCCATGGGGTCACAAAGAGTCGGACATGACTGAGTGACTTTCACTCACAGGGTCATATTATATAAAAATTTAAATTCAAAGTAGAGATGTTTTCTTTTTCTTATTTTCCTCCCTACCTCCTTTCTTTCCTCCTTCTCTTTCTTCTTTCCATCCTTCCTTCTTCCTTGACAATGGGTATAATGAGAAGCAAATTGTTAGTAAATGGAAGACATATAATAAACTGTGGCCCTGGTCTGGCAGCACCATTTGGTTTGATTGCACAACAAGTATATAGAGATAATAGAGGAACATTCTTACAGTAGTTCAGTAGAAAAAACTTAAAAATGATATTTGTTAATATCTTTCCTGGGATTATTATTATTATTATGATAATTACATCAAATTTTTCAACATTAATGCAATGAACTCAGACATAATAAAAAAGTGATGGCATCATTCAAAACTGTCACTGTGAATTAGCAAGAGCCATTGAACAAATTAGAAGACATGCACAGTTCAGTTCAGTTCAGTTGCTCTCTCATGTCCGACTCTTTCAACCCCATGAATCGCAGCACGCCAGGCCTCCCTGTCCATCACCAACTCCCAGAGTTCACTCAGACTCATGTCCATTGAGTCAGTGATGCCATCCAGCCATCTCATCCTCTGTCGTTCCCTTCTCCTCCTGCCCCCAGTCCCTCCCAGCATCAGAGTCTTTTCCAATGAGTCAACACTTCTCATGAGGTGGACAAAATACTGGAGTTTCAGCTTTAGCATCATTCCCTCCAAAGAAATCCCAGGGCTGATCTCCTTCAGAATGGATTGGTTGGATCTCCTTGCAGTCCAAGGGACTCTCAGGAGTCTTCTCCAACACCACAGTTCAAAAGCATCAATTCTTTGGCGCTCAGCTTTCTTCACAGTCCAACTCTCACATCCATACATGACCACTGGAAAAACCATAGCCTTGACTAGATGGACCTTTGTTGGCAAAGTGATGTCTCTGCTTTTCAATATGCTATCTAGGTTGGTCATAACTTTCCATCCAAGGAGTAAGTGTCTTTTAATTTCATGCACATGGGCAAGGAAAAGTTAATTTGAGTCAGATGGGCTTTTAATGTGAAGCAAAATCAGACAATGGAGTATCAATTTGATTGAGAATAGTGAAAATCATCAAAATTGGTTATTTCTTTGTGGTTGGAAATGTTTTTCACTCTGGTGTGTTTCAATCAGTTTTCTTTTTTTTTAAAATTTTAGTTTTTTATTTTTTAAATTTTAAAATCTTTAATTCTTACATGCATTCCCAAACATGAACCCCCTCCCACCCCCTCCCATAACATCTTTCTGGGTCATCCCCATGCACCAGCCCCAAGCATGCTGCATCCTGCGTCAGACATAGACTGGTGATTCAATTCACATGATAGTATACATGTTAGAATGTCATTCTCCCAAATCATCCCACCCTCTCCCTCTCCCTCTGAGTCCAAAAGTCCGTTATACACATCTGTGTCTCTTTCCCTGTCTTGCATACAGGGTCGTCACTGCCATCTTCCTAAATTCCATATATATGTGTTAGTATACTGTATTGGTGTTTTTCTTTCTGGCTTACTTCACTCTGTATAATCGGTTCCAGTTTCATCCATCTCATCAGAACTGATTCAAATGAATTCTTTTTAACTGCTGAGTAATACTCCATTGTGTATATGTACCACTGCTTTCTTATCCATTCATCTGCTGATGGACATCTAGGTTGTTTCCATGTCCTGGCTATTATAAACAGTGCTGCGATGAACATTGGGGTACATGTGTCTCTTTCAATTCTGGTTTCCTCGGTGTGTATGCCCAGCAGGGGGATTGCTGGGTCATAAGGCAGTTCTATTTGCAATTTTTTAAGGAATCTCCACACTGTTCTCCATAGTGGCTGTACTAGTTTGCATCCCCACCAACAGTGTAGGAGGGTTCCCTTTTCTCCACACCCTCTCCAGCATTTATTGCTTGCAGATTTTTGGATCGCAGCCATTCTGACTGGTGTGAAGTGGTACCTCATTGTGGTTTTGATTTGCATTTCTCTAATAATGAGTGATGTTGAGCATCTTTTCATGTGTTTGTTAGCCATCCGTATGTCTTCTTTGGAGAAATGTCTATTTAGTTCTTTAGCCCATTTTTAGATTGGGTCGTTTATTTTTCTGGAATTGAGCTGCATAAGTTGCTTGTATATTTTTGAGATTAGTTGTTTGTCAGTTGCTTCATTTGCTATTATTTTCTCCCATTCAGAAGGCTGTCTTTTGACCTTCTCTGATGAACATAGATGCAAAAATCCTCAACAAAATTCTAGCAATCAGAATCCAACAACACATTAAAAAGATCATACACCATGACCAAGTGGGCTTTATCCCAGGGATGCAAGGATTCTTCAATATCCACAAATCAATCAATGTAATTCACCACATTAACAAATTGAAAAATAAAAACCATATGATTATCTCAATAGATGCAGAGAAGGCCTTTGACAAAATTCAACATCCATTTATGATAAAAACTCTCCAGAAAGCAGGAATAGAAGGAACATACCTCAACATAATAAAAGCTATCTATGACAAACCCACAGCAAACATTATCCTCAATGGTGAAAAATTGAAAGCATTTCCCCTAAAGTCAGGAACAAGACAAGGGTGCCCACTTTCACCGCTACTATTCAACATAGTTCTGGAAATTTTGGCCACAGCAATCAGAGCAGAAAAAGAAATAAAAGGAATCCAAATTGGAAAAGAAGAAGTAAAACTCTCACTGTTTGCAGATGACAGGATCCTCTACATGGAAAACCCTAAAGACTCCACCAGAAAATTACTAGAGCTAATCAATGAATATAGTAAAGTTGCAGGATATAAAATCAACACACAGAAATCCCTTGCATTCCTATACACGAATAATGAGAAAGTAGAAAAAGAAATTAAGGAAACAATTCCATTCACCATTGCAACGAAAAGAATAAAATACTTAGGAATATATCTACCTAAAGAAACTAAAGACCTATACATAGAAAACTATAAAACACTGATGAAAGAAATCAAAGAGGACACTAATAGATGGAGAAATATACCATGTTCATGGATTGGAAGAAACAATATAGTGAAAATGAGTATACTACCCAAAGCAATTTACAAATTCAATGCAATCCCTATCAAGCTACCAGCCACATTTTTCACAGAACTAGAACAAATAATTTCAAGATTTGTATGGAAATACAAAAAACCTCGAATAGCCAAAGCAATCTTGAGAAAGAAGAATGGAACTGGAGGAATCAACTTGCCTGACTTCAGGCTCTACTACAAAGCCACAGTCATCAAGACAGTATGGTACTGGCACAAAGACAGACATATAGATCAATGGAACAAAATAGAAAGCCCAGAGATAAATCCACACACATATGGACACCTTATCTTTGACAAAGGAGGCAAGAATATACAATGGAGTAAAGACAATCTCTTTAACAAGTGGTGCTGGGAAAACTGGTCAACCACTTGTAAAAGAATGAAACTAGATCACTTTCTAACACCGCACAAAAAAATAAACTCAAAATGGATTAAAGATCTAAATGTAAGATCAGAAACTATAAAACTCCTAGAGGAGAACATAGGCAAAACACTCTCAGACATAAATCACAGCAGGATCCTCTATGATCCACCTCCCAGAATTCTGGAAATAAAAGCAAAAATAAACAAATGGGATCTAATTAAAATTAAAAGCTTCTGCACAACAAAGGAAAATATAAGCAAGGTGAAAAGACAGCCTTCAATCAGTTTTCAAATTCAGATTTTATTTGATTTTTTTTGTTGTTGTTAAAGCATAGTGCATACTTGGTAAACAACATTTAAGTCAATATTTTCAGTATCAGATAGGGCTTCTTTTAATGGAAAGAGTAAAAAATTGTGTTACTTTGCAGTTTCACAAATGTCACAAATTACACAGTAGCATGGCTAAGTGCATTTGGCTATAAATTTTAAAACTGTGTTCAGTGTTTATGGAAATATTTATCTGATTGAGAAAACTTGTTTTGGCATAATGTCCTCTAGCTATATTAAAAATAGTGAACAGAGAAATTAACTCAGTAATTTCAAGTTATTTTAAGTATAAGTTAAATTTTGATTAAACTACCACTTAAAAATATAATTTATCAGCTTAAAATCACCTGAAAATGATATTTTCATTTTTCAAAAATGTTAATGATTTTAGTAAAACTTTTAGATTGTAGGAACAATCATGTTAGAATATAACAATGCTTAGTATAAAATGTAAATAATTCAAAAGTATCAGATACTGAGCCTCCTGGATGTTCCTACCAGGTTAATTAGAGATTGTTTTCTCTTGGGTGTAGTAGAAAGCAGACCCTTAAGTCTTTGGGGCCTACACCCAATTTGGGGCTATATTTCAGGAATGTACCAACAGCATTATGTTGGGTCCCAAAATGAAGTGGGCCTGGTCCTCTAAACTCTTATTGTTACTGAAAGAGTGTAATACCTGGTTGCTTGTCATTCAAAAGTCAATAAACAGGTGAGGCTGGTGGAAAGGAAAGTTTGCTTTATTTCAGATGCCAGTATCTGGGGAGCGGGGAGGGCAGATGTCTGGCCAAAGGCTGAATCTCCCCTCACTGGTAACCAGTGAGGCAAGAGCTTTTAGAGACAGAAGAAGGGAGTTACATGAAGAAACAGCACAGTCAGCTCTGATAGTCATCTTCAGATTGGTTGTGGGTGGTCTGATCAGCATCATCTTAATTGTTTTCTGTTCAGTTCAGTTCAGTCGCTCAGTCGTGTCTGACTCTTTGCAACTCTGTGAAGAGCAGCATGCCAGGCCTCCCTGTCCATCACCAACTCCCAGAGTTCACTTAGACTCATGTCCATCGAGTCAGTGATGCCATCCAGCCATCTCATCCTCTGTCGTCCCCTTTTCCTCCTGCCCCCAATCCCTCCCAGCATCAGAGTCTTTTCCAATGAGTCAACTCTTCGTATGAGATGGCCAAAATACTGGAGTTTCAGCTTCAGAATCATTCCCTCCAAAGAAATCCCAGGGCTGATCTCCTTCAGAATGGACTGGTTGGATCCGGTACAGTGAATCGTCAGTTCCGGGATCAATTTGTTTCCATTTCTTTAAAGCCAGTTCTTGGAATTTTGACAGCTCATGACATGGGTACAGTCTGGGCATCATGTAGTTAACTTCACCCTGGTGTTTTGGTATCGATAAGACAGCTCACAGGATATGGCTCAGAATATTATCTATAACCCTTGAGAAAGAACTAGTCTTTGACTGTCCTGAATGACTACATTATTATTAGTTTGTCTCCTTTGACTCTTTTCCTTTGTTTCTGCATTTCTCATTTCTCTAATTAAACTTACTCTTTGACTAAAGTTTTCCACCGCACAAAAGGCAGGCAGAGGAAATGGTAGGGGGCAAGGTCCTGCTCTTTTTCACTTAGCACATGCCCTTCATATGCATATCCAACCGCATCCATTCTCAAGAGTTCAGCAGATTCAAGTACGGACAATCATCAGATATGGAAGGCCCAACAAGAGGCTGGTGGTTTGGGATTCAGCAAGTGTGGAAACTTGCTAGTGAGGAAAAGAACTGTGTAAATGTGAAACAGAGGGACTTTCTCCCTAAAGACTCTAAAATGATTCTGTTTAAATATGAAATGGAAAACTCATTCTATGAGGCCACCATCACTCTAACACCAAAACCAGACAAAGATGCCACAAAAAAAAAGAAAATTACAGGCCAATATCACTGATGAACTTAGATGCAAAAATCCTTAACAAAATTCTTGCAAACAGAATCCAACCTACTAAAAAGATTGTGCATCATGACCAAGTGGGATTTATCCCAAGGACGCAAGGATTATTCAATATTTGCAAATCAATCAATGTGATACACCACATTAACAAACTGAAAGATAAAAACCATGTGATCATCTCAATAGACACAGAGAACGTCTTTGACAAAATTTAATATCCATTTATGATAAAAAACCCTCCAGAAGGCAGGCATAGAAGGAACATACCTTAACATAATAAAAGCCATATATGATAAACCCACAGCAAACATTGTCTTCAATGGTGAAAAATTGAAAGCATTTCCCCTAAAGTCAGGAACAAGACAAAAATGCCCACTCTCACCACTACTATTCAACATAGTTTTGGAAGTTTTAGCCACAGCAATCAGAGAAGGAAAATAAATAAAAGGAATCCAGATTGGAAAAGAAGAAGTAGAACTCTCACTGTTTGCAGGTGACAGGATCCTCTACATAGAAAACCCTAAAGACTCCACCAGCAAATTACTAGAGCTTATCAATGAATATTGTAAAGTTGCAAGATAGAAAATTAACACACAGAAATCCCTTGCATTCCTATACACTAACAATGAGAGAACAGAAAGTGAAATTAAGGAAACAATTCCATTCACCGTTGCAGCAAAAGAACAAAATACTTAGGAATAAATCTACCTAAAGAAACAAAAGACCTATATATAGAAAACTATAAAACACTGATGAAAGAAATAAAAGATGACACAAATAGATGGAGAAATATACCATGTTCATGGATCAGAAGAATCAATATAGAGAAAATGGGTATACTACCCAAAGCAATCTATAGATTCAATGCAATCCCTATCAAGCTACCAACGGTATTTTTCAGAGAACTAGGACAAATAATTTCACATTTTTTATGGAAATACAAAAACCTTGAATAGCCAAAGCAATCTTGAGAAAGGAGAATGGAACTGGAGGAATCAACCTGCCTGACTTCAGGCTATACTACAAAGCTGTAGTCATCGAGACAATATGGTACTGGCACAAAGACAGAAATATAGATCAATGGAACAAAATAGAAATCCTAAAGATATATCCACACACCTATGGACACCTTATCTTTGACAAAAGAGGCAAGAATATACAATGGAGAAAAGACAATCTCTTTAACAAGTGGTACTGGGAAAACTGATCAACCATTTGTTAAAGAATGAAACTAGAGCACTTTCTAACACCATACACAAAAATAAACTCAAAATGGATTAAAGATCTAAATGTAAGACCAGAAAATACAAAACTCCTAGAGGAAATCATAGGCAAAATACTCTGACATAAATCACAACAGGATCCTCTATGTAATGGAAATAAAAGCAAAAATAAACAAATGGGACCTAATTAAACTTAAAAGCTTTTGCACAATGAAGGAAACTATAAGCAAGGTGAAAAGACAGCCATCAGAATGAGAGAAAATAATAACAAACAAAGCAACTGACAAATAAATAATCTCAAAAATATGTAAGCAGCCCCTGCAGCTCAATTCCAAAAAAATAAACAACCCAATAAAAAAATGGGCCAAAGAACTAAACAGACATTTCTCCAAAGAAGACATACAGATGGCTAACAAACACATGAAAACATGCTCAACATCACACATTATCAGAGAAATGCAAATCAAAACCACAATGAGGTACCATCTCACACCAGTCAGAATGGCTGCTATCAAAATGTCTGCAAACAATAAATGCTGGTGAGGGTATGGAGAAAAGGGAATCCTCTTACACTGTTGGTGGGAATGCAAACTAGTACAGCTACTATGGAGAACAGTGTGGAGATTCCTTAAAAACTGGAAATAGAACTGCCTTATGACCCAGCAATCCCACTGCTGGGCATATACACCGAGGAAACCAGAGCTGAAATAGACATGTATACCCCAATATTCATCACAGTATAATAGCCAGTTTACAATAGTCAGGACATGAAAGCAACCTAGATGTCCATCAGCAGATAAATGGATAAGAAAGCAGTGGTACATATACACAGTGGAATATTACTCAGCTATTGAAAAGAATGCATTTTGACTCAGTTCTAATGAAGTGGATGAAACTGGAGCCTATTATACAGAGTGAAGTAAGTCAGAAAGAAAAACACCAATACAGTATATTAATGCATATATATGGAATTTAGAAGGATGGTAATGATGACCCCATATGAGAGACAGCAAGAGACACAGATGTAAAAACAGACTTTTGGACTCTGTGGAAGGTGTGGGTGGGATGATTTGAGAGAATAGCATTGAAACATGTATATTATCATATGTGGAAAAGATCACCAGTCCAGGTTTGATGCATGAGACAGGGTGCTCAAGGCTGGTGCACTCAGATGACCCTGAGGGATGGGATGGGGAGGTAGGTGTGAGGGGGGTTCAGGACAGGGAAGACGTGTACACCCATGTCTAATGCATGTCAATGTATGGCAAAACCCACTACAATATTGTAAAGTAATTAACCTCCAATTAAAATAAATAAATTAAAAAATAATATGAAATGGAAGAAGCATTGTCTATGCAAATTCAAGGCTGGTCAGGGTGAGTTGGCAGAAATGTGCACTGCAGTAGTTATGCATCAATATTTACAGCTAAACTGAGGCTAAAGTCAAGACAGGGACAGTGGCAACAAAGTCCAGCTCTCTGGGCTCCCAGATTGTGAAGTTGGTGAAGTTCCTGCCACACCCAGTAAAAAGGGGAATAGACTTCCAACCTGAACAAGAGAAGCTACAGAATGAATGATGCCAACAATTCAGTGGAGGTAACATTCTCCTGAGCTTAAGTTGGAGACAGGCATCTTCACTGAGCATGCCAGCTGAATTTAATACAACAAAGGAAAGTTTTGTTTTCACTTTACAATAGCCTTATTGCCAAGAGTGACATAGACATGAAGAATGAAGTACCATCTCAGTGGCACCATAAGAGACAGGGGTGGCAACCGAGCCTCAATGCACTTTGATGTTCCCAGGTGCAGGGCCTGAGTCCTTGTGTGGTTAGCTTTAGTACCATGCAATCACCCAGATTAACTAATGGTTCCATGTAAAGGACTGCTCCAAATAATCAGGGAGGAAAATATCATTGTAGGGGACTCTCCTGCTTGTCTGAGTGGGTAAAAGTTTAGAGCTATTAATGATCATATATGCATTAACAGATTTGAAAAACTAGGAAAATAAAGCAAAAAGTATGCCTAGTGTTCTATAAAGAACTGTGCTTAGTAAAATATAATTTTATAATATATAATAATATTTATAATATAGTTTCAGTTGTTCAAAATGGACAGTTATATTAAAAAAAATAAAATAGTTACAGTTTAACTACTAGCTGGTTAACATCATAGTTATATAATCTCTCTGAATTTGCTGCTGTGAAAATCTCTTTGTTTCCTCTCTGACTCCCAACCAACAGAGTATTATTATTATTATAATTTATTTGGCTGCCTTGTGTCTTAGTTGTAGCATACAGGATCTTTTCTGTGGGGCTCAGGCTTCAGAGTGTGGGTTTAGTTGCCAGATCCCAGTTCCCTGACCAGGGATGGAATCCCCACCTCCTGCATCAAAAGGTGCATTGTTAACCACTGGACCACCAGGGAATTTCCAGTAGAGTATTACAACTAATAAAATAACAATACTTTGTTGTTGCTGTTCAGTCTCTAAGTTGTGTCCGAATCTTTGTGACCCCATGGACTGCAGCATGCTAGGCTTCCAGGTCCCTCCCCATCTCCTGGAGTTTGTCCAAGCTCATGTCCATTGAATGGGTGATGTCATTTGGGCAGGTTAAATAGATCAATATTTCAATATTTCAATAAATAAATATATGCAAATATATTTTAATACATTGTTTGGGCATATCACAGTTAATTTCTATATCTTTTAATTTAAACTTTTGTGAGATTTTATTATGAAAATTTTTGAGTGTACCACCAAGTCAAAAGACTTGTAATGATGGTCCGTATGACTATCACTTAGATTCTACCACTAGCATCTCACTGTATTTCCTGTGTCATATACACATTCATCCATCTGTCTCTCTGTCTTCCTATTTTATTTGGATGCATTTCAAAGCTATTTTAACTTTTAAAAAACAATATAACACATTGGATTATTGGTAATTGCTTATTTATTTTACAAACTTTAGCAAATTCTTGAAATTTACCACCCAGCGATGACTATTACTGACATGCTAATTTTTTTTATAAACACACACATAAAATACATTTACTATATTTACTCTGTAATGTATAATATATGTACTCTTAATATATTTAAAGAATTTACTCTACAAAATATTTTAGTATAATTTATTTTAAACCAGAGGCTATATCATAAACATTCATTCATGTAAATATTTTTTCCAAATATGATTTTTATGGATATAGAATACTCCATTTAGTTATAAATTATAGTTAAGTCAATCAGTTCTTAGCTGATAGTATTTAGATTATCTCTGTTTTTGTATGATTATCACAAATAATATTGCAGATTATATTTTTTATGGGTCTTACAGTTTTCTTATGATACAGTCCTATTAAAAATTATATTTTATGTAGATTTTCAAAATTTTCTTCCAGGAAACTGCTTTAATAGAAGCAACCCTACAAGTATGAATAATGTTTTTTGCCCTATGTTTTGATAAACACTAAAAGCTGATTATTTTAAATTTCAATATTGATACACTAAAGACAATGTCTCATTTGATTGATTTTTGCTTTTATTTCTTTACTTTCAAGTAATGTTAACTATAGTTTCCATGTTTATTGTCTCTGAATATATTCTTTGGAAAAATAAATAATTTTTCTATATGTGTGCTTGCACTTGTATGTCAATGTGTATGTATCTGTGTGTTTAGTGATTTGTATCTGCTTTGTATATAGGAAAGATAATTTTCATCTGTACAATGCAAATTATTCCATTGTGTTTTATGTCTTTTACTGTTTAATATATTTTCTTTTTGATTGATTACTTTTTTCATAGTTTTCTTATATACTTTACAGTATAAAGATAAAATATCTTTCATTCTCTTAGAAAATATAATAGGTATATATACTTTTAAAATATTTATGTTTTTATTTTTTTTAGATTTAACTTCGTGAACCAACTTCTGCTTTGAATTGTGTAAGTCAGTTTTACTAACTGGGTGAATGAATTTCTTCATTTCTCCAAAGAAGAAAAGTTTTCCTTTGTATTCGTGTTAGTCACTCAACATTGTATCACCTTTTACATATATCTAAGTTCTATTTCTCCCTATTCAAAAAAGCCCACCTTCCACATTTTCCATCTTCTGATTAGTCCTTTTCTTCATTTTATACTTCAAACACGTGCTTTTCAAGCTTGACCAGCATTTGGAATTGATAACCAGGTTGTTGACTGAAATTTCTTTAAGCTACTCACATTATTTATGTTGGTCAATACATGGCATTTTTGTTTGCAATATGGGAATTCATGTGTGTATTTCAAAAAGCTTTTATCACATTGTACCTGACCTTTCACTTCTACAATAACCACTCACAACTCCTTTAAGTGACTCAACCTGTTTCAATTGATTGCCAAAAAAAAGCTTCCTTTTTTAAGCTACTGCTTTCCTCCACTTATTCCCCTAACCTTGATATTCCCAGTTACTTATTGTCATGCCAAATCATGTGTTAAATTACAGTGAGTTGTCCCCAAATTTAGAATTCTCTGTTTGTTGTCTTCCTCTTTCTTTTCTAACCTTTTGCTGAAGACTCTAGAAAACTGACTCCAAAGACTAGAAACACCAACGATCCTTTCAATGTTATGTTCTAATGTCATATATTATTTGAAAGGGAAAGAAAATAAAAAAATAATTCACATATCGTATGTGAATTGCCATCCTACTAATAAGTAATAAAAAATAAGAAATACTAGAAAAGCAAAATAATAATACTAGAAATTTTAAATGAACAGAAAATATAGTATCTTCAATTACTGACTAAATTTTTTCATTGATTCTTTGTAGACTCACAGTCTAAATCTCTTTTCTTTCCTTCTTATAGGTTTCACCTACTGTTACCATTAGTGTAAGCAAATATGCTTTTTTAAACTGATCAACTTCAACTGGCCTTCAATCTCTGTTACCTCATTGTATAATCTTAATTTCCTTACATATGTCAAAGTTTTAGGATATATAAATTGAAATTCCTAGTTACCAAAATATATGAAAATTATAATTTGAAAGCTGTAATGTAGACAAGAAATCTAGGAAAATTTCTCTATAGGTCCGTGCAACTTTGTCCATATTGGCTGTGCTGGGTCTTACAAATACCTAGTCATCAGTGGCAGCAGCCAGGCAGGTAACAGCACATTCCTGTTCAATTTTTCTAGACATATTAGCCCTGTGAGTACCACTGTCAACAATTCCCAAACAGACTTGGGGCATCTCCACCTATACTTGAAAACTGAAGAATGACTTGTGATGCTACTAGGCTATTATTTTTCTCATTGCTTTGTGTTATTACCAGTATTTAAGAACTTTCCTTGATTTCTGAAAGATCTCAGTTCAGTTCAGTCCAGTTCGGTCACTCAGTCGTGTCTGACTCTTTGCAACCCCATGAACTGACTGCAGCACGCCAGGCCTCCCTATCCATCACCAACTCCCAGAGTTTACCCAAACTCATGTCCATTGAGTTGGTGATGCCATCCAACCATCTCATCCTCTATCGTCCCCTTCTCCTCCTGCCCTCAATCTTTCTCAGCATCAGGGATCTAGTTTACTTTAAAAGAAGTGAAACTGTTAGTCCATCAATGGTGTATGACTCTTTGCCACCCCCGGACTGTAGTCCACCAGGTTCCTCCATCCATGGGATTTCCCAGGCAAGAATGCTGGAGTGGGTTGCCATTTCTTTCACCAGGGGATCTTCCCCACCCAGGGATCGAACCCTGGTCTTCTACATTGCAGGCAGTTTCTTTACTGTCTGAGCCATTTGGCCAATCCCAGTTTACTAAACTCACTCGTCTTTTTACTTTTTTGTAACTAATTATTTGGGATTTCTGGATAGGCAATCTGCCCATATTGCCTATTTTTTCCTTTGGATGTTTATATTATTCTTCATAGCAGTTCACCCCCAACCCCCAGCTTTGCCAGCCCACCAGAGATAGCAGAGGCAAAATGAGATTCGGGTGTATGAAAATAGGACCCCAATAACTCTGGCATGTTTATAGCATTTATGATATGTCATTGCTATTCTTTCTTTTAACTTTTGGACATTTTGTTTTAGATTTACCTCTTACAGAGCTTACAGATGGATTTCTGGGTTTTGTGTATGCATGCTTATTTGCTTCAGTAGTGTCCGACTCTTTGCAACCCTATGGACTGTAACTGTAGCCTGCTAGGTTCCTCTGTCCGTGGAATTTTCCAGGCAAGAATACTGGAGTGGGTTTCCATGCCCTCCTCCAGGGGATCTTCCTGACCCACAGATCATTGGGCAAGCGGATTCTTTACAACTAGGGCCACTTGGGAAGCTGGGTTTTAAGAACTGAACTGAAATTTTGAATGTATAATAGAAGTGTTAACTCTTTAATATTTTTCTTCATCACTAGTATGTCACATATGCATGTCACATACTTATACATTTATTTTGCATAATTTCTATGTTTTTTTTCAGAAATCATAAATTTGGATCAAATATTTATTTCAGTATGATTTATATTGATTTCATTAAAATAGTTCCTGATTATCATTCTTTTCATAATTACCTTTTCATCAGAACTTTACTGTGAAAGTAACTCAGTCCTGTCCGACTCTTTGTGACCCCATGGACTATACAGTCCACGGAATCCTACAAGCCAGAATACTAGAGTGGGTTAGCTGTTCCCTTCTCCAGGGGGGGTCTTTCCAGCCCAGGGATTGAATCCAGGTCTCCCGCATTGCAGGCAGATTCTTTATTGTCTGAGCCACCAGAGAAGTTCAAGAAAGGCTTCCCTGATCTGGGAAGGAACCCAGGACTGCAGTGATGAGAGCACTGAATCCTAACTACTAGACCACGTTCTAATTATTAGGTCTTGATTGAAGTATGAAGTTTTGGATTCCGTTTATGTGAGTTCTCTTTTCTCCTCACCCATTCCCTTGTATTGTTTATTTCACTCAGCAATTCCAGACCCAGAGAAATATGTTATTTTTAAAATTTGTGTATTATTTGTCTTTTTCTATTTTAGGACCTAAATTTGTTCTGAAGTTATATATAGAAAGTTCAGTTCTATATGGTTGCTTTCAGTGATTTTTACCAATCCTTTTGTAAGATAACGTTCCCATGTTCAACTTAATTTTCATTTCTTTCTCAATTGGTTAAAATGAATCTTTGAGGCTTTATTCAGAAAAATAATTTAGGTGCAGTAACTTCTGAATGTTGTGCTTTAAGCCAACTTTTTCACTCTCCTCTTTCACTTTCATCAAGAGGCTTTTAGTTCCTCTTCACTTTCTGCCATAAGGGTGGTGTCATCTGCATATCTGAGGTTATTGATATTTCTCCCAGCAATCTTGATTCCAGCTTGTGTTTCTTCCAGTCCAGCGTTTCTCATAATGTACTCTGCATATAAGTTAAACAAGCAGGGTGAAAAAGCTCAACATTCAGAAAACGAAGATCATGGCATCCGATCCCATCACTTCATGGAAAATAGATGGGGAAACAGTGGAAACAGTGTCAGACTTCATTTTCTTGGACTTCAAAATCACTGCAGATGGTGATTGCAGCCATGAAATTAAAAGACGCTTACTCCTGGGAAGAAAAGTTATGACCAACCTCGATAGCATATTCAAAAGCAGAGACATTACTTTGCCAACTAAGGTCCATCTAGTCAAGGCTATGGTTTTTCCTGTGGTCGTATATGGATGTGAGAGTTGGACTGTGAAGAAGGCAGAGCGCCAAAGAATTGATGCTTTTGAACTGTGGTGTTGGAGAAGACTCTTGAGAGTCCCTTGGACTGCAAGGAGATCCAACCAGTCCATTCTGGAGATCAGCCCTGGGATTTTTTTGGAAGGAATGATGCTAAAGCTGAAACTCCAGTACTTTGGCCACCTCATGCGAAGAGCTGACTTATTGGAAAAGACTGGGGGCATTGGGGGCAGGAGAATTGGGGGCTGGGAGGGATTGGGGGCAGGAGGAGAAGGGGACGACAGAGGGTGAGATGGCTGGATGGCATCACTGACTCGATGGAGGTGAGTCTGAGTGAACTCCGGGAGTTGGTGATGGACGGGGAGGCCTGACATGCTGCGATTCATAGGGTCGCAGAGAGTTGGACATGACTGAGTGACTTAACTGAATTGAACTTCTGAATCTTTATATAAATCAAAGTATCTTTTGATTGCATTATTCAATTAATAACAACTTCACAGAATATTGAAATTAGAGTCATAAAATTTTCTCCTTTATTTAATACATTGTCTTCTGGCAATTAATGTTATGAAAGATAAGTCTCAAGCAAGCTTCTTTTTTTTTTTTCTTTTAAGAACAACTTCTTACTTCTTTATTCTTGAATTTCAAAAATGAAACTGATATCCATGTATTTTAATTCTCTTTGCATAAATTGAAGACTTGGGTAGTAAAGTCTTTTCTCATGACTTTGATTATTACTTCTATTTTATTTTTTTCTGATCTTTTGTTTAGACTATCTCCTATCTTTCTTTTATAGTTGTCATTATTTATCATCAAGTTTTTTCTTGTTATTTATAATTTCTACTTTTTGACTTTAGTTTTTAATTTTCTGTACTTTTTCTGATATTAATGCTTGATTTGATTTTCTTTAGTTTTATTTCTGTAATTAATGGTTCTAGCATTATTTAAAATCCAATTATAGATGTTTTGAGAATTTTCAAAAGGAGTAGAAAAGACTAAAACATAATAAACTTTCAAATATATCCAAATTTGTATATTTTATTTTCTTAATTTATTTTGGTCTCCCTTCATTTTGATTTATTATTGGACTCTACTAATTTTTTCTCATCATTGCCTGTTGCCTCATATTTGTCCTATTTTCATTTTTCTTCTTTCTTCTTCTTAAAACTGAGAAAGTCAGAAAATATAACTAATGTCCATCCTTCTGAAATTATTATTTAGTTGGGTAAAAATCTTAAGTTTATGTGTTTTAGTTCTCTATAATGGTTTTCAACTTATCATTCTACTATATTCAAATAGTCTAGTTGCTGATGAGAAATCTGCTGTCGGTTTTGTTGACATTCATTTTAAGCAACTCAATTTTTCTTTCTTGTGAGTTTTAGGCTTTCTTTTATCTTTGATGTCCTACAATTTTGTTATCATGAGTTCAGATCTTAATTGAACATATTTACCCTGTTTCTGGACTGTTTCAGTGTGAATGGCATTTCAGTATGGATAATTCTTAACTATAAATCTTTAAAATATTTTCTATTTAAGTTTATCTCTATTCTTTTTTTCTAAAATGATAAACTTGAAGTGGAACTTCTTAATTAATATTAGCATATCAGTTTTTCTTTCAGATTCTCTACTTTTAGTACATTATTGCAGGTATCCTAGGTATTGCAGATATTCTAGGCATCCTGCAGATATTCTCGGTATCCTAGGTTCTATATCCTAGTTTACTGTTTCTTTAGTTGCTTCTGGGTGACTTTAAAGCTCATCTAGTCTTTAAAAACATATTTTGACTATGTGTTTCCTTACTAAGACTTCTAATAAATTATTTTTCACAGACGTACTTTTTAAATAATTTCTTACTTTTAGATGGATTGTGTTTCTCTTATTTCATGGAGGACTATTCCCTCTATTACGGCTATAGAAATTTTAAAATGTCTGTGTTAAAGTCTTTTCCAAATTGTTTCCTTAGATAGAAATCTGTTAAGATGATTGAGTCCATCTTCTCTCTTTCATGTTACTGATTTCCTCACATTGTTTTAATTCATTTTACTCTTGTCATCTTCCCAGGGGTTTTTCTTTAGTGTGTTCTTCTCTGTATGAAGTTTAAGTTATTTAGAGCCCAAGTTTACCATGTAGCAGATCACGCTGCCAATCTTAGAATACGGGGACAGCCTGGCATAGATTTTTATTCCCACTGGGTGATTCTGTCTCTTCCCTAGCCTGGTTGGTGGCATTCTAGGTCCTATTCATGAACAAACAGACTAAGGCTTCATGTGGGCATCTACAGTTTTGATCATCCAGTCCCCTCCATATTCATCTGGAATTTGGAACCATGCTAAAATGACTTGTTTCAAGATTTGACTTCCAATAAGTTGTCTTTTTACCATGGGTTCTTTCTCTGTTTCTGATCCACAGAGATGTCTCTTTTCACAACTCCATTGTGTATTTATATATTTTTGTAATCTATCAATTATTTCTATATGCTTGTAATAGGAACATATATTATCAAACAGCCCTTTGACCTCAAATTGCTATCTCACAGAACTTTTAGTGGATAAAATATATATTTATCTTACATATTTTAATCTCTTTTTTATGTCATCTCAGTCTAATTTTTTTTGCCTTGGTCATTTTCATAAGGAAAGACATTTCAATATAAAAACATCTCATCCAAAATCTTTTGAATAGTTATTTTATTAATTATGAATTTGATTAATAAAGGAAAAACTTTAAAATTCCTATAAAAGTCTTCTAAATGTGTATTTCTTACATATTTAGCCATGTAATTTCTCATGTATATTTTCAAAATTTGTTTACTCAACATCAAATACCGATTTTATATATGCAGTTTCAAATAAGAGACTAATGTAAAAGTTTTGCAAATAGCTATTTAGTTAGTGTGGTGGCACTGGATAAAATAGTTCAGCTGAAATAGAATGGCAATGCAAATAAATCTACAGTGGGACTAACAGGTGCTACAATATGTTCTTATTACACTGATATTACAATTAAGTCATGTCAAAACTGCAAAACAATAAGAATAGACTACCCATGATAAAAACATTTAATTTAAAAATACAATTTTCACAGCTCTAAAAACAGAAAGTTATATTTCAAGTCATAATGATTTAATGTTAAATTACCAAAATAGCTGAAAAGCTTAAATTGGATAGTCATGACTATTCTATTCATGCATTACATGTGCACAGGAGTGCTATGACAAATACATTTAAATATGCTTAATGCTCCAAAAATTGCAAAGGCAATTAGTGGCAATAAAATTTGTATTGGATTTGGATAAATTTTAGACAATTAGCCATCTTTTAAATGTGATTTTAGCCAAGTAATCCAATGGGACACATGACTTACCCACATTTATTACTCATTAGAGGAGAGTAATTCCTGTCATTGCTGAACATCAACAGATTTAGTGCCATAAATTCAGATCAGCTAATGGACTCTGTAACCCTTTTGCCCAAGCACAAATCCCTAGGTAAGACATATGAAATACAAATTGATCACAGATATGTGCTCTCATATAGATTGAATTTGTACAGACACTTAAAAATTTCCAGCCTGCATATTTTAATATTTTATTGAATTTCTAGCTGTTTACACAAACTATGTGAATTATGTCAACTCACATAGTATATATATATTTACCCTGTATACACACACACACATACACACACTCCCAGACAGGAAATTACAATATTTCTTCTCAATATACACCCAATTGTTAGTGACTAGAAAACTCATGGTGCTTTATATATACTACGGGTATGTTTGTGTGGAAATCATAGACACATACACACTTTTTAAAGTGAGTTTCAATATCACACACTGTACAAAAATGTCCCATGGCTACTTATGACCTGTTCCTGAGTTTGAAAAATCATCACTCTTTTTCTTCCCTTTATTATTATTCCTTTACCGATAGTAAGCCACCTTGCCTTAAAGAGCAGAATATGTTCTCCTAAGGCCCTTCTAGCCAAAAGAGACACAAACAGCCTCCAGGAAATCACACATATTCCTCTGGGGCACAGGTCATTTCTGTTTACACATGGCCCCCTTCTCCTCATCTGTCTCTGAGGTGCTGATGCTTTGGAGACTGCAGCTTGCTGCCTTATTTCCTAGCAATGACATTTCCTGTCAGCAGCAGAAATGGCGAACTGGGTTTGATTTTATGAGAACTGGACTGTGGCTTTCCATCAAATTTAAACCTTACTATGCTCATGTATGTGGAAGGAACTTGACAGGACTTTTTAGCATACATTTTCAACTCTGCCATTATATTGCCTGCCATTTCCCTTGGAGGTTATCAAAATAGAACAAATAATTTAATTATCCTCTTTTGACTTTTTATCATATTATACCTGCAAAGAGATGTTTTCAATTTTTCTTTGATGTTTTATTCAAATTGATGTTTAGCCAATTGAATGTTCCATGTGAAATATCCTGGGAGACTGACATCAAGGGAAATTTTAAAATCATAGTAAAGTCAAGTAAAATATATGTGTATATGTGTATATATATATGTATAATTTTAAGCCATTAAAGCTACTTATTTTACAAAAATAAATCCTATACCTATATCAAAAAATTAATCAAATGTGAAAGAACTCCTAGACACAAATTGAGGAAGGTTACAGATAGGATAAGGAGCAGGAACAACCTATTTGAAAGCCAGTATAATAGAGTTACCATGCTTTCCTGGTACTCTGCTGTAATCATAAGTAAATTTCATTTTTTCTCTGAAGAAGAATAATATAGTCTTACTACTTCCAAGAATAGGAAAATGGGCTCACATGAACCAGTCTAAGCCTATGTAAAGATCTAACATAAATCATCCAGGATATCCACACAGCCAAGAGATCCTCTACCAATCCACTGATCCATCCATTCTTATCTGTGGCCTTACCAAGCTTTATTGATTTTCACTGAGTTTATTACCATATGGTACACATCCACATCTACTGGAATTTTTTTTCAGGATCTCTAGTACCTGAAATAAGACCAGCAAATGGTAGGTCCTTGAAAAATATGTATCAAATAAATAAATAAATGATAGTAAATTGCATTTCTGTAACTCTTGGCAGATTTTAAAAAATCTTTATTCTCTACATCAATTTATTTAATTAAATTTAATTTCCTATATAATTTTCCATTTAATTTATTGTTTAATTTTTTTATATTTAGTTCTACCCAAAGAAGGTAAATACTGATAAGTATTTGAATAATAGTTTAGACAAGAGTGAAAAATCTTACAGAGAAAGGAGTAATTAAGTATAAAATTGATTATAAAATGGATGAGATATGCAAATACTACTTGAGAATAGTGATACAAATGCAGGAAAGCAAAGTCTGGGCAGATTTCATAATAGTACCAGATGAACTGGATTTGAAAAATTGAATACAATTGGAATAGGAGGTAGCACATAAGAAGGAGAAGGAGGGCATGCAAAATTTTACATAGAACAAAGCTCAAAGATAGGAAAGCACAATCAGGGGTCAGTTAAGAGAGTTTTACTTGAAATTCAGAAGGGTGAAGGGAATTATACTGAGAAAGACCTTTGTTAAAATCTAATAAAAAAGGTAGCTTCTCAGAAGAGACCACTCTCTGATATAGTTACATGTCAGCCAGGTATATATATATATTTTCAAATGGAGAAAATTTTCAGTATTAGACACTTCCAAGATATGAGTCAGCATGTTAGTGGGACTTCTGGGTAGCATGAGGACACTGGGTTTGAAGTGCAGGAATGGGAGTTACAATGTAGAAGACATCCGTGAGCAGGTTATCTGCTTTTTGCAATTTCTATCTGAGCTAGTCTTGGATATATACTATACAAATGAAAGTGACCTCAGAGACCACCTTATTCAGTAATGTTCAATCCTGGCTGCATGTTAGAATCGCCCGGGGAGCATTAAACAACTACCAATTCAGTCAACTCCCCTATCCTGCACCTACCTGCAACCACCAAAAGATATTAACTTAGTATTGGTTTACCAGGGTCCCAGGCATGCACATTTAAAAAATTTCTCCAGCTGATTCTAATAGGCAGCTGAGGTTGAGAACCACTGATATAGTCATATACCCTCTCTTTATAGAAGAGAAGATTGAGATCCAGAAAAACTAAATGTGGTTCAGGGCCACATAGATTTTAAGTGGCTAATTCTTATTCATCATTTCAGATTTAGCTCTTAGTGTTCATTCACTACATGAAAGGCATGAATGTAAGCCAGCCCCATCCTTGGAGCTCTGAATCAGTGCACTGGCACTGCTTTCTCCAATGCTCCTATCCTCCACGTGGAGATTTCGAATTTGCAGGGCAGTGAGAAACCCTTAATTCTTCTCTTTTTCGTTAAGGCACTAGGGGAATTGTTGACTGGCTATTCTCACCTACTCTCTTCATTTTCTAAGGAAATAAATCTCAGAGTCTATGTGTGACATCCAATGTCCTGAATAATAAGGTCACAGATAATCTTTTAAAATTTGCATTCTATTAATAGAATACATCTTCAGATTACTTCATGTTCCTTCCCCACAAAGCTTCAGCTTCTTGGTCAGTTGTCTCTCTCTCTCTCTCCTTGGAATACCCTTTCCCCTGCCCCCTTTCTATCCAACCACGGCCCATCCATCCTTTAAACTGCAGCTCAAGTATCACTTCCTCTGGGTAACCTTTCTGTGACCTCTCAGACAGAACAGATCACTTCCTATTTCATGCTCCCTTAGCACTGGGGACATTGCTCTGGAGTCAGTGGGTGCCCCTCCTCCACACAGTGCCCTGTAATGCCTCCAAGAAGAAAAGCTTCATGGTTTTATTTTTTGCTCTATTCCCAGCACTTGATTTCATAGTAATGTACCCTGTACCTAATAAATATCTGTTGGTCAAAGTCAGGTAAAAATCTACTATATATGTATATTTTTAAATGTGGTCTCTGGGTTTAAAGAGTATGGCTGTATGAAGAATCTAACTCAAATTCTAAAATTATCAACAAGTAAGATAAGAGAACTATACTTTGAAAACCACTTTGGTATTGTTCATTGGAATTTAAGGCATTCAGCATAGTGGTAAATTCTGAGTGTACAGTTCTAATGAATCTCTAAGCTGAATAACAGTGGTTTATAAAAGTGTAAAATCGATCAGCCCTGGGTGTTCTTTGGAAGGAATGATGCTAAAGCTGAAACTCCAGTACTTTGGCCACCTCATGCGAAGAGTTGACTCATTGGAAAAGACTCTGATGCTGGGAGGGATTGGGGGCAGGAGGAGAAGGGGATGACAGAGGATGAGATGGCTGGATGGCATCATGGACTTGATGGACGTGAGTCTGAGTGAACTCCGGGAGATGGTGATGGATAGGGAGGCCTGGCATGCTGTGATTCATGGGGTTGCAGAGTCAGACACAACTGAGTGACTGAACTGAACTGAACTGAACTGAAAAGCAACATATTCTTCTTTGTTAGATTCTATGGTCCACTCAGGATTTAACTTCAAATCTGGCCACTCTGATCTTCCCTCACTTTTGTGGTAAGAATACTCAAGCTTCTAGTTAATTTGGAATGTGTGTATGATTTGATTGGCTGGGTAAATTAATCCATGTGTTTTTCAGAACAAATAAATCAAATAAGCAAAAATTTTTATCTAAAAAACAAGAGGTAGGAAAAATTTATTTTATGGTGCTCAGGGTCTCTTGAACATTTAGAGAAAATTGCAACTGTAAAGCAAAGACCAACATGAGTTAAAGCTAAGGACTTCATTAAAATAAGTTATTCTGAAGTTGGAGAATAAGTGAATCTTAATTTAATTCATGGCTAACTGTAATTGAAGAGAAATATAGTTATGGCTCCAACTCTTTAAAAAGAACTCAATCCCACACCCCAAGCCATAATGGTATAGAAATTCTGAGAGATGGACAGAAACTTTAAGCTACTTTTATAAACAGTGAAAGTAAGCCTTAGGATCATGACTTGACTTGCCCAGGCTCTCAGCAAGTTCTCAAAGAGTAGGGTTGTAGGTCAATGGGAGTGGTTTCTCTCTCCACCATCCCACACTGTTTCTCCTCTTTTTGCTTCCGTCCTGCAACCATTTGAGATCATTGTTTTTGTTCCACTGGTGGTGGTGGTTGGCAGGAGGTGGGGGGCAGGGGGACATGTTTTAAGTGAAATATGAAAAATTACCCCAAAATATTAATTAAATATGTACTATAGTGCATGCCTTTGCATATCTCAGGAGTGATAATAAAATCTCATCTAATTCATAGTATAGTAATTTTTCTCCAGCAAGAACAGTCTTATTTTCATGCCATCTTTTGTGTTTGTGAAACACTGGCCCTTCTCTTTGGATTGCCCTTCCTATTTCTTAGGTAAAGCTTGCCCGTTCTTGAAAATTTGTGTCCAATGAAAGCTTCTCCAGGAAGATGTCCAAGACCTCCGAAAGCTTGGATATGTGATTTCCTCATTATGCCCATCACAGGCATTACATGTGCTTTCTCCACATTTCCAGGTCTTGTAGGCACCCCTGTACTTATGTCTAGCCTCAGGTTTCCCTAATTGTCTCTTAAACTGGATGCTGAATTCCTATTGATATGGCTACTTAGGAAACCACTATATTCTCCTTTTTTCCCACTTTTTTGTTTTTTTGGCCACACAACACAGCTTCCCTGACCAAGGATTGAACCTGGACCATGGAAGTGAAAACCTGGAATCCTAACCATTAGGCCACCAACCCAGGGATCGAACCCAGATCTCCCACATTGCAGGCAGATTCTTTACCAGCTGAGCCACAAAGGAAGCCCAAGAACACTGGAGTGGATAGCCTATCCCTTCTTTAGTGGATCTTCCCAATCCAGGAATCAAACCAGGGTCTTCTGCATTGCAGGTGGATTCTTTACCAACTGAACTATCAGGAAAACCCACTAGGCCACCAGGGAACTCCAATAACCACTGCATTCTTATATGACCCTTATCAGGGTCATATAAGTTTTCTATGTACTGGTACCTGATTCACTCTAAGATTCTTATAATATCATTTCTTTTTACAATATATTAATATAAAAGTTATGCTTTCAATATATACTGACTTCTGTCCTCCTTCCATTTTTTAGCTAAATGGTTATATGTATTTTATGGTTGTACGTTGCTAAAAACTACATATGTCATGTTGCTATTGTCTAGGCTAAAAATCATGAGGAGAAGAGTGGGTAGATTTGGATGTTGGATAAACCTTAAGTTCCAGGTTTAGAACACTTAGGTGGTTCTGTGCATATGGTGGTTGAAGCTATGATGAAACAACACATCTGAAAGCTTAACATGTTACAGAATAGATATCAGGATGGGTTATCAATTTTTATTTCACCCAAATTTTGAGTGAAAAATTGAGCTTCATTGTGGTTTGCAAAAAGATATTCCTGGCATCTTGAAAAATAAGTCAAAGGAAGTTTAATTGAAGCCCTTTGGCTTTTGGAACTGCTCCACCTTGGAGATAAACTCATTTTTTGCAGTCATATCAGAAATGAGTTTAGCAAGACATGAAGCACAAATGTCAGTTTCCTGGGGCCATGTATTCAACATATGTTCTAATTAAAATTTTATTTTAGTCCATTTAAATTAAGATCATATGTCATACTGATTGTCTGTTTCTTCCTATCTTTTGTCCCTCATTCTACGGATCTGAAGGTCTTATGTCACAATGTTGGAGTAGAATGCATCTGCTGAAGGGAAGGGGGAGCACATTTATCAAGGGATTGCAAATGACAAGGGGGGCTGAGCAGAAGAACTGGGGCTCTGTGTGCCATTTATTGCCAGTTTTTGTTGATTTAATTATTCATAGCAGAAGGTGTAGGCTCAGATCAACCTCCACACAGGCATATACGATTAAATTGAACTTTGTAGCCTTTCTAACAGCAATGAGCTATCATCTCTTAAATGCCTGAAGAGTGGTCTAGAATTCTGGGAGTTGTTAAGACTTGCTTTGTATTGTCAGTTTAGGGGTCTAAGAGCCAAAAGTCAGAACAGATTCTTCCTTGGACTTTTACTAATAAATTATTCATTGATCCATATATAATATTCATTATTTCTTTGAATATATATGGAGGAAAAAGCCTCTTTTCTGGCACTTCTGATTTGCCCCTATGTATACAACTGGAGACAGATGGAAGCAAGTATAAATCCCTTCATGACTGTTAAAATTTTGGGCTACTTAACCTCATTCAACGTCATTGCCTCACTTGTATTTACCAGTGTTTTAGCAGTGTATCACTTCAGTTCAGTTGTCACTCAGTCGTGTCCGACTCTTTGCGACCCCATGAATCGCAGCATGCCAGGCCTCCCTGTCCATCACCAACTCCCAGAGTTCACTCAGACTCACGTCCATCCAGTCGGTGATGCCATCCAGCCATCTCATCCTCTGTTGTTCCCCTTTCCTCCTGCCCCCAATCCCTCCTAGCATCAGAGTCTTTTCCAATGAGTCAACTCTTCTCATGAGGTGGCCAAAGTACTGGAGTTTCAGCTTTAGCATCATTCCTTCCAAAGAAATCCCAGGGCTGATCTCCTTTAGGATGGACTGGTTGGATCTCCTTGCAGTCCAAGGGACCCTCAAGAGTCTTCTCCAACACCACAGTTCAAAAGCATCAATTCTTCGGCGCTCAGCCTTCTACACAGTCCAACTCTCACACCCTTACATGATGACAGGAAAAACCATAGCCTTGACTAGACGGACCTTAGTTGGCAAAGTAATGTCTCTGCTTTTGAATATGCTATCCAGGTTGGTCATAACTTTTCTTCCAAGGAGTAAGCATCTTTTAATTTCATGGCTGCAGTCACCATCTGTAGTGATTTTGGAGCCAAAGAAAATAAAGTCTGACACAGTTTCCACTGTTACCCCATTTTTTCCCCATGAAGTGATGTGACCAGATGCCATGATCTTCGTTTTCTGAATGTTGAGCTTTAAGCCAACTTTTTCACTCTCCTCTTTCACTTTCATCAAGAGGCTTTTTAGTTCCTCTTCACTTTCTGCCATAAGGGTATACCAGCCAACTTTAAGGGAAGGGGTGTCATATAAACGGATTTTGGATAGTAAACAAATGGTTTCTAGCTTCTAGCTGTCTTGTAGTCATGACAAAGCTTGTAGCAGTTACCTGGGCAATGTTTAAGGAGTAAGAGATGAAAGAGAGAGAGAGAAAAAAGAGGGGGAAGGAGAGAAAGCTGAAGAAATATCTTGTGTTTTTGGACCCTGGAGAAAAAGTTCAATGCTCACTGCTAAAGATGTGAAACTATTGAATTTGTAAATGCCTTAGAAGTCTAATGGTATTATTTGATTATGTTAAATATTTTAATCCAAATATTTCAATTTTATACATGTCTGACTTTGTTAGTGACAGTGACAATTTTTACTTTGGAACTTTATAACTTTCAAAATCTTCTCATACAAAATTACCTTCTTTATCACAATTTGGTGAAAGAAACAAGGGTGGCCTACTTTTTCCCATTCTCCTGAGAAAGCATTTAAGACAATGGAAAAATAAAGGGAGTCCCCTGTCATTCAAAAGATCAGGGTTAGAACTTTTGGTTTTCTGTCCCCTGTAGTAGATGGAATCACTGCTTTCCTCTGCTACTGAAGCAATAGAATGCAATGAAGTGTAACCACAATTATTTGCATATTATGCAAATAAATTCCTCTTTGAATATTCCTCATGGCATGATATCAAACAATTTACAGAGCTTCCTAGCTTGTCTTGTTAATTCTCGCATTGTCTCTGAGGGTGGACTGGGGGTGGAGAACACCACTCATACTATATGGTGTTGATATAGATCTGTTCTAAATAACTGTGGCAGTGTTTGTGGTGGTTGTTATTGGGCTCCAGTGCACGAGGTTTATGGGCCATTGGAGATCCAATCATTCAAAAGCAACATTATTAATTAAATTTCAATTAACATCCTTTTATTTGAAAATTAAGTCTGATGACTAACCTCTGCTGAATGGATAATTAAATGAAATACTTGAATTCTAACTCTTGTTGAGGGCAATGATGGAACGCATTAAGATTTATTTTTTTCATTGATACATATTTAGGCCATGTTTTCAGAAATTTCTATTATATTTTTCATCTCATTTTAGAATCCTGGCTATAAATATACAGTGCAAGATAAGCGTTTTGGATAAAAGAACATGCAAACTTTTTATTTTAGCTAATTTTACTTTAGCTTAAGTTTACAAAAATCGTGTGTGTACTAACAAAAAACTTGTTAGGTTAGTATGTATTTTATTTTCAGAGTTATCACTTAATTGACAGCAAATCAAATTGCTTAAACTGGTTTATAATAATGTTATAAAAAATGTCTCTTGAACTAGAATTTTCCCAGATAACATAGTAACTTCTTTTGGAAAAAAAACACCTCTATATTAAAAAATGTCCTGAGGGCACATATAAAAATAGATGATTTAGTTTCAGCATTAAAATATCATATTTAAGTCTTTAGGATAAACATATTTGATTTAAAACATAACCTGTAAAGGTCTTCTTTCATTCATTTGGCCCTATTAACTTAGATTTTATGGAAATATGAAAATAATATTTCTGTTTCCTGCATAAGACATGAAGGGAAACAACATCCATATTCTTACTAATATCCTCTCCAGCACAGTGCCAGTAATTCCAGATCTTCTGTAATACCTTTGGTGACTGGAATCATTAATCCCATGTTTTGAAAATTATTTAAGATTGAAGGTGCCACAGTTGTACATATTGGTTCAGTCTCTAGAGCCCTGAGAAAAGATTTAGTGCATTTCAAAAGAATTTTGCAGGTAGGAGCCCAAATGGATTTTCAACTAGGCCTCAACCTTTTTGAAACCTACTGATGTTGAATAGTCTTTTACTGGTTGCCATGCCAACTGATACCAGAGGAACACTCTGCAGTGTGTTCATCCCCTAGAAAGCTTCACCAGATGTCTTCAACAAATTGCTATGAAAAGATTTTGGTCTGTCAGCCTTGTTAGGAGATAAAAATCAGGCTAAGAGACGTCCCTGCCTCCACTTCTGATAAAACCAACCCATAAAATATGTAGACTTGTTCTACTCTCACAATAAACCAGTAAAATCTCTCACTGCCCCCCCCCCACCCTGAGCCGCCTTACTTCCTGTGGCAGGATTTTTAAAATATTTATGCTCTTATTTCTACATAAAGCAGAGGCCATTATGTGTTGCAGCTGACATTGTCTGGCCGAGCAAAGCGAGAAGCATCTGGCTGGCAGCAAGGAAAGACAGCAAGTTGATAAATTATTGATTTACATAAATCAACACCCTTTAAATATTGGTCTTTTGAAGAAAAAAGCTTTTATGTTATTTCAGGTTGAAAAGTGTTAAAATGATAAATACAGAATCAGCTGTGTCATGATTTTAGATTTTTAATTGAATATACACAGCTATCACATGAATATATATATAGCATATCTTATAAGTTTGGGACTAAAATACCCAAATTTTGTTTTCTTGAAGATATATAGCTTTTGTTTTCTTGAAGATAATATTCCTAGAATATGAGTAGATTGTCTATAATGGAAAAAAAATATTTAAAGCATTAGTTTCTTTACAAAGAGAAAAAAGACTGGGCAAATAGGGTCCACATGGAATATTATTTACATGTACCAATTGGCATCTGTATGTTAAAATTGAGGGTTTGCACGTGCAAATGAATCATTAACTGTCAAATTACCTGTTTGCATATGCAGTTATTCCACACAGTATGAAAATGTGTGGAATTTGCATATACAATTGAGGCTTAGGCATTTACAAAGCCTGATTTTTAAATAGGAATTCAAAATCTTGCTGCTAATTATCAAGACAAGGAATTACAAAATTGAATCCTAAATATATTACAGGCTACATTGTTGTACTGCAGTTCGAATTCAAAGATCAGACAAAACACCTAAAATTAGACTTAATCAGTGATCATGTGCTATTTGTATTTCCAGGATTATATGGCCCTTTGTCACTCTCTGTGTCTGTCTTTGTGTACATGCGAGAGTCTTTTTGATATGTTCGTATTTCTAATATGTCAAGGAACATTTTTGGAAATGTGTGATAAATCTCATATATTCATTAATATCTTGTGAAATCTTTCCAGGAATTCAATTATATTAGTATCAATTCAACTGGTTAAAGTGATTAAAAATTCCAAACATTCACATCTATGTTTTGTTTTGGCAGATCTATAAAGTTAGATAGACTGAATTTCTTTCAAGATTTCAAAGTGGACCAGAAGCTCAGACATCTACAACATGACATTTCATGAAAGAATCACAAAAAAGAGTCTGATATATACATACATATATATATATATGTAATGTATATATATATATATATATACATTATATATATAATCCCCTGGAGAAGGGAATGGCAACCCATTCCAGTATTCTTGTTTGGAAAATCCCATGGGCAGAGGAGCCTGGTGACTAACACTCCCACTTCCATATGTATATACATATATATATATATATATATATATATGTATATAATAAACAAGAGTTGTTTAATATGCAGAAGGAAATTTGGTCAAAAATTTTACTATGGTAAGATGATTGCTTTTCAGAGAGAAAAAGACTTATTATTTATTATATATATCCAGATAACAGGTTAAAAAAAGATGCATAGAAAATGTGACACCATGTATGTAAAATATAAGAAATATTTTTTTCCAAATCAAAGTAAATGCTGGTCTTGTTTGTAGACTCTATTCATATAAGTATTGAAAATAACTTCCTTTTAAAAAATTCTTAGATATTTTAAGAGAGATCCTGAAAGTGGTTTATCTGGGTGTTAATTGTGGAACTGAGAAAGGAAAGCAGACAATTTAGGTTGGGTTATCAAGTCAGCTGCTATCTTGATCAGCTGGAGAAAGTCTGAAAGCCAAGTAGAAAGCATGTCTCAAAATTGTTCAACTTTATAACTGGAGCTATACCCCACATCCACTAGTCAATTGACAGTTGGGAGTCAAGTCACCATGTGCTAAAGCACAAAGAAAGAGATAAGCTGAACAAACTGCTACAACTCTTGATACAGAATCCAACTTCTGACCACTTGCTTACTGTATAGCAAAGCCAATTTATTGACACCAGTTTGTGGTGTAGGAAAGTATAGCTTTTATTGCAAAGTCCAGCAAGGAGAATGGGTGGCTTGTGTCAAAGGACCCAAACTCACCAGTGACTTTCAAAGAAGGGTTTTTAAAGGCAACATTTATGATGAGAGTTACAGGATTCCTGACTTCCTTCTGATTGGTTGGTGGTGAGGTAACAGGGTCATGTTTCAGGAATCCTAATCTTCAAGCTTCTTGTACCAAACATTCTGGGTCAAGGTGAAGTCACCATTCTCCACCTGGATAGGGGTTCTTAGTTCCTACAGAACAGTTCAAAGATATGTTTCATATTGCTATGTATAATCCCTTGAGGAGGAACTAGGGCTCTGTTTTATTGCTAAACTATTTTTATTATTTTCTTGCTTAACCATGTTTCCTTTGTTTCTACATTCCCATACCTCCCTAGTTAGTAACTGATTGTGACTGCTCCTTTGAACTCAGAGATTTAGTAAATACAAATCTTTCACACAAACAAGTAATAGGGGACATGGAGGAATTTTTGTGCCCAGGATGGCCTTGTAGGGTCCTGCTGGGTTTCAGTCCTCTCTTTCCTTTGACATTTCTTAATCCTGAAGGGAACAAGGGTGGGACAAAAAAAAAACAGAATAGTTTTGGATAAACAGGCTAGTAATAACTTGGCATGGGAACTTGGTTTTAGGGGGACTCAGTTTCAATCTCCACTCCTGTTTTAACCTTCCCTGAATCTTTGAGGTGATGTCTACCATGGCTAATTTCTCCTGAAACAGAGTGTAGGCCTGCCTCAATTTGGGGAATAGACACCAAGTTGGAAATATTTTTGAGTTCTAAGTCTTGGATCTGAGACTTTTATGAGTCTTGCATGACTAAGATCCTAGTCCATTGATCCACCATTTTTTGTCCAACAGACCCAATTAGAAGTAGGGGGAATAGTGACAGTCTAAACTTTAATAAACCTTGGAAAATATATCCTATTTCTTGAGGAATTCAGGAGAATAAGCCTGAAAACAGCTCAAATCTGGCACTACTGAGAGGCTTGTAGCCAGGTAGTCAGTTACCTAATTTTATTTAAGTAGGTTTTTAACTTCTAATGGTGCTATTAACATATACATAACAGGTGCCACAAGTCACTGCACATATGACCCCTTTTTCTGCTGAAGTCTAATCTAAAGCAATCATTATCCAATAGTTTTCTAGTTAAAGAATCTATCACTTTCTATTGAGATGCTATGACTTGAGCTGTCTTATCTGTTATTGTCCCCAAAGCAAGAAAATATTTAATAGTTATAAGAGGAGACCTTGAGATCATAAGGTTGCAGCTGCCAATGGACACTGTTTTGAGAATGGTTAGTGATATTCCTGAGTCTGACATATTTGAGAAAATTCAAGTTCTCAGCAAGACAAGAATGTGTCTAAAATCATGTCCACCATGGCCACCCAATTTCCCTTGGATGTCTGAATATAGCCACTCCATTTTGACTTTCAAATGCATTCCTTTCTCCAATGGCCAAAGCAGATATACAGTGCCTGTTTCATAGTCCACAAAACAGGCTGTTCTGATCAGCATAAAGTTCAGGTTGAATCATGAATAAGTCAGAATAACTTTAGTTGAATGTCTGTGACCTGGAGACTAAGGACTTAGACTTTAGCTCTCCCACTACCATTTACTGCTTGTGTGGGCTCTGCACTTTAACTTGCTCCTTTGAAAAAGACCTTCCTTACAGGGTTACCAGGAGACCAAATGCCATGATACACACATCTGAAGGGACCCTGTAATATAGTGTTCAGTTGTTGTTTATTTGCTACGTTGTGCCTGACTCTTTGCAACAACATGGGCTGTAACCCACCAGGCTCCTCTGTCCATGGGATTTCCTAGACAAGAATATTGGGTTTCCATTTATTTCTCCAGGGGATCTTCCCAGCCCAGGGACTGAACTTGTGTCTCCTCCTTGGCAGGCAGATTCTTTACCATTGAGCCACCTGGGAATCCTAACATCATGTCCTACTTGGCACTTGTTTTTATATAAGTCTCTTACAGTAGGTTCTCAACTACTGTGAATGGAAATAATGTTTTATTAAATATTATACTTTTAGAAGTTCATAGAGGGAAAGGTGGGGCCTGGAAATTGGAACATAATGAATGTTTGATGAATATGTTTGAAATAGCCAGCGCTATTTTTAGGACTGTAAAGGATGACAAGCAATAAAGACTATCCTTATCAAGTGAATTTTTATCCAGTTGGTAGAAAAGAATTAGCACACATAGAACAATTGGAGAGCTAAACTGTGTGGTAAGCTACTGGTTAATTGTTGAAAAGGTAAAGAGAGAAAGAGACCAATAGATGCTAGGTTAGTCAAGGGAGAAGATGGAAGAAGTGAGACGTAATGAATATTGAAGGATAGGCAAGAAGAAGTCTGTCTGGAGAATGTGCAAAGAAGTGGCTCCAGAATAGATGTATGTCCAGAGAAAGTGAGGAGACTTGAGGTGTCCCAGAGGCAAGGAATAGTTTAAGCTGACTAGATCTGGGAGTGCAGAGCAGTAGTATAAAATGAGGCCAAGGGCACCAGCATGGAGTTCCTTTTGCCTATTCTGGAATGTTACTGGGTTCTTGCTGTATTAGATAAATTTTTATTTCCATAGCTATGTTAATGGAAGGAGAAAGCAAATTCCCAACTTTGAAGCTTCAATTTTATAAAGCACATGAAGCATTTAGTAAGGTACTTGGCATCTCACTATATGTTAGGTAATTATTCTTACAGACATTATAGTTATTCTATTGGTGAGTAGAATATATAGGTAGGTGGTAAAGAATCCACCTGCCACTGTAGGAGATGCAGAAGACCTGGGTTCAATCCCTGAGTTGGGACGATCCCCTGGAGGAGGAAATGGCAACCCACTCCAGTATTCTTGCCTGGATAATTCCATAGACAGAGAAGCCTGTCAGGCTATAGTCCATGGAGTTGGGTAGGGAAGACATGGTTGAGCAACTGAATTAATGAAATAATTATGAATTATTTCTGAATTAATGAAATAATTAATGGAATACCTCTAAATTTCATTATAAAATGAAGTCTGTGATCAATTGTCAATATATTTAAGGAACTTATGTCAAGGACTGGCAAATTATATAGCTCGTAGGCCAAATCTGGCCCTGTTGCCTGTTTAATCTTTTTTAATCTTTTTTATGTGAGCCAAAAATGGTTTTTATACAGGTTTAAATAGGTAGACTGAATTTCAGGCATGAAGGTTCTTCTAATTTACCATGAACTTGATATATATATATATTTTTTTTTGAACTTGATATATTTGACTTTCGGTTTTCTTCCTCCCTTCAAAATTTAGCCACTATACTAATAGGAAATAAGCTAATAAAAACAGCAACCTAAAAAGAACACTGAATTTTCAGAACAGCTACTATCATCAGATGTAATTTTTTCTAGGATTTAGAGAAGAAACAGGGTTTTGGTAAAGGGATGCTTTATTTCCTAGAAAGTGAATGCTATTTTGCTTTCTAGGTTTCTAACATGTCTTTCACTTGCAAATTATCTCTCTTCACTCAAAGAAGCTTTAGGAAGAAAGGTTATGGCTGAGCAGGCAAGTGATTCCCAGCAATGAGCATGTTGCATCAGTCTTACTGTCACATAATAGCTAAATGCAGTTATTTGGGGAAGAAATAGAATCGATCCTTTATTTGAATATCAAACAAAGTGCCATGGGTCATGCAGAGGGTTGTTCTGCCTTCAGTTACCTTCATCACAATCTCATTACACAAGTTGGTACTTTTGGTCATTTGTTTCCAACCATACATTATTGAAAATATTAATCTGATTTCTTATAATAAGAGGTATTTGATGTGAGACTTAACAGCTGTACTGTTACTGTACTCAGAAATGCTTTCCAAGATATTTCAAAATACATTGGAAAAGATACTTTTCTTACTATAAGTGAGGAAGAAAGAATAATGCATACATAAATATTCATTCTACACTTCTGATATACATAATATCTTACTTGTATTTACACTTTTATGGGGTTAGTAATATTCTTTTTGCTTTTATTGGAAGGCTTGCAATTTTGTAGGTGACTTGGTTTTACTATTGTTGAAAATGAACTGATTATTTTCAGTAAACTTCTTTCAGACTAAAATATATTTTTTGAAATAGCCATCAGTGTAAGAACAAATTATGGTATTTTCATTTAATGGAATTTATATAGCAACAGTGATGAATGAACTGCTGCTGCTGCTGCTGCTAAGTAGCTTCAGTCATGTCCGACTCTGTGCGATCGCATAGACGGCAGCCCACCAGGCTCCCCTGTCCCTGGGATTCTCCAGGCAAGAACACTGAAGTGGGTTGCCATTTCCTTCTCCACTACTTGAAACTGAAAACTGAAAGTGATGTTGCTCAGTCAAGTCTGACTCTTAGCGACCCCACGGACTGCAGCCTACCAGGCTCCTCCACTGAACTACAGCTATACAAAATGTGAATAATACTTACAAGAGAAAAACAATGTTAGGTTAAGGCAACAATGTAAAATGGTATAATGTATTTTTATTTATAAAATTTCAAAAGCAAGAAAGACTAAATTATACTATTAGGGGTGGATAGGCAGGTGATAAAACTATTTTTTAAAAGCAAGCAATTGATATAAATGAAAGGATAGTGATCACCTACAAAGGTGTAAGAGAGAGCTGTGATCAAGAAGCACACAGAATACATACTTCTCACACCAATCAATTTCCTGCATATTTTCTCTACTTCTGAAACCCTCTTCACCTCTGATTGTCAGAAAAATCCATTCCCCAATTGTTACTTTCTCCGTTTGCTCTGTACCTATACAACAACAGCAGAAACTACCTGATGAAAAACACTTGTCATGCGCTGTCTCCTTTTGTATTTATGATCATGAATCTAAGTGATCTCTCAGAGCTGCCCAGTAGCCTTCCGTATTTCCACGTTCAATCCACACTGCCCCTCCTTTTTAGATGAGTATTTCCCATACCTTCACCTTTCTCCTTCCACTTCTACATTCTCTCCTTCCTTTACTGTTAGCTCTCATTTCCCTGAGAAAACCAAGGTAAGCGGAAGAGAATGTTCTCATTTTCTGGCCTCTGAATCCACTGTTCCATATTGATGCCCATATATTCTGTCTTCCTTGCTGCAAGAAAAAGAAATGTACTGTTTATTTTTTTTTTCTTTTTTAATTTTAGTTTTTATTTTTTAAATTTTAAAATCTTTAATTCTTACATGCATTCCCAAACTTGAACCCCCCTCCCACCTCCCTCCCCATAACAACTTTCTGGGTCATCCCCATGCACCAGCCCCAAGCATGCTGCATCCTGCGTCAGACATAGACTGGCGATTCAATTCACATGATAGTATACATGTTAGAATGTCATTCTCCCAAATCATCCCACCCTCTCCCTCTCCTCTGAGTCCAAAAGTCCGTTATACACATCTGTGTCTCTTTCCCTGTCTTGCATACAGGGTCGTCATTGCCATCTTCCTAAATTCCATATATATGTGTTAGTATACTGTATTGGTGTTTTTCTTTCTGGCTTACTTCACTCTGTATAATCGGCTCCAGTTTCATCCATCTCATCAGGACTGATTCAAATGAATTCTTTTAACGGCTGAGTAATACTCCATTGTGTATATGTACCACAGAAACAGTGCTGGGGTACATGTGTCTCTTTCAATTCTGGTTTCGGTGTGTATGCCCAGAAGTGGGATTGCTGGGTCATAAGGTAGTTCTATTTGCAATTTTTAAGGAATCTCCACACTGTTCTCCATAGTGGCTGTACTAGTTTGCATTCCCACCAACAGTGTAGGAGGGTTCCTTTTCTCCACACCCTCTCCAGCATTTATTGCTTGCAGATTTTTGGATCGCAGCCATTCTGACTGGTGTGAAGTGGTACCTCATTGTGGTTTTGATTTGCATTTCTCTAATAATGAGTGATGTTGAGCATCTTTTCATGTGTTTGTTAGCCATCCGTATGTCTTTGGAGAAATGTCTATTTAGTTCTTTGGCCCATTTTTTGATTGGGTCGTTTATTTTCTGGAGTTGAGCTGCAGAAGTTGCTTGTATATTTTTGAGATTAGTTGTTTAATAGATGGAGAAATATACCATGTTCATGGATTGGAAGAATCAATATAGTGAAAATGAGTATACTACCCAAAGCAATTTACAAATTCAATGCAATCCCTATCAAGCTACCAGCCACATTTTCACAGAACTAGAACAAATAATTTCAAGATTTGTATGGAAATACAAAAAACCTCGAATAGCCAAAGCAATCTTGAGAAAGAAGAATGGAACTGGAGGAATCAACTTGCCTGACTTCAGGCTCTACTACAAAGCCACAGTCATCAAGACAGTATGGTACTGGCACAAAGACAGACATATAGATCAATGGAACAAAATAGAAAGCCCAGAGATAAATCCACACACATATGGACACCTTATCTTTGACAAAGGAGGCAAGAATATACAATGGAGTAAAGACAATCTCTTTAACAAGTGGTGCTGGGAAAACTGGTCAACCACTTGTAAAAGAATGAAACTAGATCACTTTCTAACACCGCACACAAAATAAACTCAAAATGGATTAAAGATCTAAATGTAAGATCAGAAACTATAAAACTCCTAGAGGAGAACATAGGCAAAACACTCTCAGACATAAATCACAGCAGGATCCTCTATGATCCACCTCCCAGAATGCTGGAAATAAAAGCAAAAGAAATGTACTGTTTATAAATCCAACCTTTCCCTAAGTATCCAATTTCAGTCCTTCTTATCTCTTAAGATCTATGCTTTTGTTCTTCTCTGTTATCTCTCCTAACCTATAAATTTTCTGTGCTGAATCACTCTCATTATAGAAACATACTGTGAGTTTTCCATCTATTAAACAGAAGAAAGAAAATTCCCTTGGTCCAATACCTATCTTTATCCAATAACTTTTAATTCTGTTTCCCTCTGTTACAGTTATTATTGGAAGAGGTACCTTATTCTGTCTCCATTTTCCAACTTCCTTCTATTTTCTCTTCTCTTGAATCTAATCAAGCTACCATTTCCTTTATTTTACTAAAAAGACATAGTTTCTAAACAAGTGAATAATCCCCATTCAGCCAAACCCAAAGTTCTACTCTCCATTTTTATTTTATTCTACCTGTAAGCAACATTGGCCTTGGTTGATCAAGTTTTCAGAACCCCACCTCTCCTGGTCTTTACTTCACTCATTGGAGCCCTATGTTTCAACACACTGGATTTTTCTCTTTTATCTGGATCTTTGTATTCTGGGTTCCTTGCTGTTTCAGTTCTCTGACTCTTGCTTTCTCCATAGGACTCACCGCAATAACTCTGATATCCAAGTTTGTAAATTTAAATACTGTCTATACACCGAAAACTCAAAATGTACATAACTAACCAAGACCTTACCCTAAATGCCAGACTCCAGTTTCCAAATGCTGATTTGACATCTCTATTTTCATTTCTAATAGTCATCTCAAACCTAACTAGAGCAAAACATAATTCTTAATTCATGCCTCCCTCCCTACCTTCTGATTCTTGTCATGTGCTTCCCATCTCAAATAATACTATCACAATTTACTCAATTGTTCAAGCCACAACTAGCAAACATTCTTTATTTTTATTTTCTTCTCGTACTTTTCATATGTATACTCTAGTGTAACCTACCAGCAAATACTGTTGGTTCTATCTTTAAAATTTATCTTCACCAAGCACTTCTCTTCACCTTAGTCAAAATCTATTTAGAAAGCAAATTCTCACTGAAAAAGCTCTTCAATAAAACTGATATAAAAAATCTAAAAAAATAAAAACAACACTAAAAACAATAGTAAAATTTTTTGTGTTCCCATGAAACAGAATTGACAAAATTGTCCACCACCAATGCTCCTATTCAACAGTACACTTGAGTCATCACCAATGCAATAAAACTAAAAGCATATGTATAAAGACTGGAAGGGAAGATGCCACCTGTACTTATATTCAGGTAATATGATTTTATATGTAGAGAAATCACATGGATTATTAAAGAAAAAAAAAAGCAGTTACTCGCATAAACACTTCCAGTAGAAATTGAGAGTTGTCTCCAGTAACTGTTCTCCACCTCTTACATTATAATCAAATTATTAGCTTGGACACATTATCACCCAAGTAAAGATGACATTTACAGTGAGTGGTCATGCGGCTATGTTCTAGCAAACAAGATGTGAAAGATAAGTAGTATGTGCAGTTTCTGGGTTGTGGTCTTAATGAGAAGAAACATACCCTCTTTATTCCTTTCTTTTTTCTGCTGGTTGGAAACCCAATTTAATGGCAGAAGCTGAAGCACTTATCTTAGCACAAGATGGAAGCCAAGAATGGCAGAGAAATCATATAGAAAGATCTTGGACCTACAAACTCTTTGTAGAATAAATTTACTCTATTAGTTCAGATGTTAAGACTGCCAATTTGATATGACTGTCATTTCACCTGTGATAACTGATAGATGTATATAATATACTAATACATCAATAAATATATTATGCAGATATTCTTATTTTGTAACTGCTTCAACATATTGTTTTTCTTTGTCTTAAAGCTAAAATTTATTTGCCCCATGTACTTCTCATCAATCACATTCTCTTCCTTCTCTCAGGAAGTTATCGTTATTATAAAACATGTCTTTTGCAAGAATATAATTTATATCTTTATTAAATATTAATATACATATAATCTATATAAATGTCAAGTTAATTTTTTAAATGTTCCTTTAGTGTTTCATAAAATATATAACATTCTTTAACTTTTTTTTTCATGCAACATTATGTTTTCAAAGTTCTAACCCTGTTATGTATTAATCTATTTTATGCATGTGATTTACTGTGCTTAGTTGCTCAGTCATGTCCCACTCTTAGCAACCACATGGATGGTAGCCCAACAGGCTCCTCGGTCCATGGGGATTCTCCAGGCAAGAATATTATGGTGGGTTGCCATGCCCTCCTCCAGGGGATCTTCCCAACCCAGGGATCCAACCCAGGTCTCCTGCATTGCAGGTGGATTCTTTACTGGCTGAGCCACCAGGGAAGCCTAAGAATACTGGAGTGGGTAGCCTATCCCTTCTCCCAGTGATCTTCCTGACCCAGGAATCAAACCAGGGTCTCCAGCACTGCAGGTGGATTCTTACCAGCTGAGCTACAAGGGAAACCCTACTTTATGTATAATAATGCTATAATACTATATGAATGTACCACAGTTTACTTGCCAAAGTTATACATTTTTGTGTCTTGTTTAATCATATATAAATGTCTATAACAGAGTTTGGCAAATACTATTTATTTTAATGAAAATTGTTTAGTAAGTGAAATAATTAATATCCCTTACCATGGGCATTTGAGTTATGCCAAAATTTTGTCACTACAAATAAGGCTGCAATGAATCTATTTGAGCATGACTCTGCATTCAAAACAGTTTTGAGAATTTTTTAGTAACTTCATCTTTAAATAAAATTGTTAATTTGAAGGGTATGAGTAATTGCAAGTTACCACAAAGTCACTCTCCATAGCTTATGAGAATTTTCCTAACACCACATCTTCACCAACACTTGACATTGATGAACATGTTTTTATGTGTTTTTTTTAAACCAATCTGATGGTGGTAAAGCAATATCTTTTGTTTGTGTTTGATGCTAACCCTTTGCCTGTTACATTTATATATATATATTTTCCTGTGTTTAAGCATCTTTTTTTCTCAAAACTTAAAATTTTGATATAGATGTGTTTGTTAATCCTTGTGATATAAATTTAATATTTGGTTAAGAAGCTCCTTGCAAACTTGTATTTAATCTGATAACCATAAAATTTTATTCATCATGTATAGATTTTTAAATTCATCTTAGATTAAACAATCCACTTTTCTACACTGATTTTTTTAAAATCCGTTCATCCTTATGTACTGAAGTTCTGTATTCTTGGATATTGGTTCTTTATTCTACTCCACTAGGCTATGTTTTAATTTATTTGTAAATACAACACTGTGTTAAATATTATAATTTTGTAAAATACTTCAGTTTCTAATATGACAAGTATATTTCCTTACTCATTTATTCAGGATTACCTGAGTTATTGTCATGCATATATTCTTCCATAGACTTTTAGAATAAATTTGGCTAGTTCCAGGAATAAACTAGATGGGGAAACAATGGTAAAAGTGACAGACTTTACTTTTTTGGGCTCCAAAATCACTGCACATGGTGACTGCAGCCATGAAATTAAAAGATGTTTGCTTCTTGGAAGAAAAGCTATGACCAACTTAGACAGCATCTTAAAAAGCAGAGACATTACTTTGCTAATGGTCCATCTAGTCAAAGCTATTGTTTTTCCAGTAGTCATGTATGGATGTGAAAGTTGGACCATAAAGAAAGCTAAGTGCTAAAGAATTGATGCTTTTGAACTGTGGTATTGGAGAAGACTCTTGAAAGTCCTGTGGACTGCAAGATCAAACCAGTCAATCCTAAAGGAAATCAGTTCTGAATATTCATTGAAGGAATGATGCTGAAGTTGAAGCTCCAATACTTGGGCCACATGATGTGAAGAACTGATTCACTGGAAAAGATCCTGATGCTGGGAAAGACTGAAAGCAAAAAGAGAAGGAGATGACAGAGGATGAGATGGTTGGATGGCATCACCAACTTGATGGATATGAGTTTGAGCAAGCTCCTGGTATTGGTAATGGACAGGGAAGCCTCTTGTTCTGCAGTCCATGGAGTCACAAAGAGTCAGACATGACTGAGTGACTGAACTGAACTGAAGGAATAAACTAACAGGGATTTTTGATTGAAATTGTCCTAAGTTTATAGATTACTTTGAGGATAATGGACATCTTTCTAGAGCATGTATTATGATCTCAATTTTACATATTCATACGCATCACTCCATGCATTTATATATACAAATTTTAATGGTTGTATTAAGATATATTTTTATTTTTTAATTTGTATTATGATTCTATATTGCATGGTATGTAACATTTTTTTTAAAAAAGCCATCTTTCTAAAAAGTAGAAAAAAACATTAATATGTTCTTGATATATGTGTTTTAAATTGATCTTAGGTTGAATATATAAATCCTAAAACATATTTCTGAATAAATCATCCTTCCTTATACATGATCTGTTAAAGGAGACAAAGTTGGTGCCCTGCCCAGAGTCCCCACGGTCCTATTTATCAATCCCATGTGTGTTTACTTCTATGAGCTTATACCTGAAGGTCTCTGCATGGGGTTCTCAGATCTGTTTTGACTGCACACACAGAGTCAGAAGAATTTGAGAGCTACCTACCACCCCTTCTTCTATGGCCAATGGTGCGGCGTACGAAAGCATAGCTCCCTCTCTTGAGTCAGGACAAACACTGAGGTGCAGTGGATACTCCAGAGTACAACTGGACTGGGGCTGAGACTTTGCCTGATACACACGGAGGGGAATATGTTGCATTCCCCCTTTCTGTCTTTTCCCCCCAATCCCTTACAAGTGTTTTTTAGGAACACTTTACTAGTAAATATAATGGGCTTGTGTCCCCCCAAATTTATATGTTGAGGTCCTACTCTCAGTACCACAAAAGTGATTATATTTGGAGATCAGGCCTTTAAAGAGGTAGTCAAATGAGGTCATTAAGGTAGGTCCTAATCCAATATGGCATCCTTATAAAAAGAGGAGATTAGGACACTGACCCACACAAAGGTGAGACCATGTAAAGACCAGTGGGGAAATTGTCATCCACAAGCCAAGGAGAGAAACCTTGGGAGATACCTTGTTTTCCTATTTCTAGCCTGCAGAAATGTGGAAAAATAAATTTCTGCGTTTATGTCACCAAATCTGTGGTATTGTTATAGTAGCCCAGGCAAACTAATACAATATGTAATTGCAGTGAATCTTCATCTAATATTCTCCAAGTGACTTTTCTCTATGTTTTAAACAATATCAGTGTTATTTTAAATATGCAAAATAACCCCAAATTTGATTATAGGCCTGTGTTTTGAATCACACTCTATTCTCCTAGAGAAGTATGTATAAGATGTAACTGAAGATGATTCTTAAAGGTTCATAGATTTTACATTTTTCCTCTAAAAGAAAAAATGTTTACATATTTTTAGCATTCTGATGCTTTTTTTTAGTGTTCAGATGATTATAATATTTATATGGAAATTCTGATTTGTAGTTTTATTTTGAATGTCTTTATTCTAGACTCACTAAGCATTCAATTTGAAACATAGGGGACAGGTTGAGAATGCTGCTATAAAATAGTTTAAATGTCCTTCATGAAAAGCAATATTAATCTTAAAAAGCAAACTGTATACAGAGTGTATGTAATTATGGAATATTTTTACAACTATCCACATCCTCAAATAGACTTTCCAAGGTTTCCAGCTTTAAATCTCAAAGAGAGAGATACCATTCAACCATTTCCTCAGTGTCACAGTTGAGATCTGGTCCTCATAATCCACCATTTTGCTTCATTCAAGGGAAAAGAATTGAGCTGTGAGCAAAGATAACCATGGGACAAGGCGCGCTTCATTTCTATAGTGTAATCTGTCCCCTGCTGCTTTTGCTTATTACTGCCCTCGTTTCATTTTATTTCCCTTAGGAATGTGCATGCAGCTTGGTTAGGGTAGTAGAATTATCACTAAAATCAGCCCCATTGCCGCTTGACCAATGAATAAGACCCTGATGATTCCTTGATCCCTGTTTGGATTTATACATTTTATCAATTGTTAATGTGGCCTCTGCCTGATGTTCCTCATCCCTCACCATTAAACCTCCTTAGAAAAGGAAAAGCAGGTACTTCAAGTCCTAGTATGAAATGGAAATGCTCTGTCATTCTTTCCCTCCTGTTTCTCATTTCTTTGTTCTCAAATCCCATAATTGAAACTAGTATTTAGAAACAATTATTTGGAATATGCTATTTTGAGCGAATGAATTGAATTTGTCGGCTTGATAGACTTTGACTTGCCTTGTTTCAGCTTCTACCTAAATTCCTTTTTAAAAATATAATAGAAATCATAATTTCTGATAGCACCTTATAAAAATTCTAGTGCTATGGAGATTGACAAGGTATCTATTTCTGCCTTATGAAGAAACTTGAAAGTCATTGGGTTTGGAAATAGTCTGTTTGAAATTCTTTTTCATTGATTATTGGCTATATCATTTTATTCAAATTATTTAGCATCTCTGTAGCTCAGTTTTAGCATTGGTAAGATGGGAATGATAACAACCACTTTAGACAATTAAAAGTGTTTTCATAGAGGCATGTGAAACAAATGAGACAATAGCACAATGTGTAACACAGAGTAAGCACTCAATAGTTTGCTATTATTTTTGACATCATTCAGATTTTAAGGCATTTTTACTAATTTATTAATCTTCTGGTGAAACTTCCCTCATGTTAGGCATTGTAGGCTTGATGTTGGAAGCATCTAGATGAAAAGACATAGAACATTTCCTTGGGAAGTGATTTGTCTGAAGGAAGAGTCAGGCAAAGGACATTCAATTGCAGTGCAGCATGATCTTTTTGATAGAGGTTTATGCGAAGAACTTAGGGAACAAGTTCTCCATCCTCCCTCTGCATACACACCTGACACTCCCTCCCCATCTTCCCCACTCAGTTCTTTTCATAATATTATTATTATCATGTCATATACTTTCCTCTCGAGTTTGTTTATTGTCTGTATATTCCCACAGGATATAAGCTCATGGAGGAGAGTGATTTCTGTCATTTAGTTTACTGCTGCCACATCATTGCTTAAAACACTGCTTGGCACATAGTAAGTTCTCAATAAATCTTTGTTAAGAGAATGACGCACAATCTCCCCAGTTTTACACCATTCTCATCAAATGGCCAAGGATATTTTTTTTTCCTCCTCAGGTTCTTCTATTGCTCTAGAGGATAGAATTTAACATATAACCTCTCAAATTTAAAATCTTGTTCTGAGATACAGATGAAGAAATATAGTACATTTCTATTGGTTTTTCAGATGTCATAAATCTGAGAAATAACTCAATCATGGAATGAGAAACCACGAGCCAGGCCTAATAGGATGGAATTTAAAGGAAGTTAATTAAGTTTAAATTCTTACACTCACTGTCAAACTAGAAAAATATAGGACCAGGGAGACTCTGTTGTTCAGTCACCCAGGCATGTCCGACTCTTTGTGACCTCATTGACTGCCGTATGCCAGGCCTCCCTGTCCATCACCAACTCCTGAAGTTTGCCCAAGTTAATGTCCATTGCATCAGTGATGCCATTCAACCGTCTCATCCTCTGACACCCTTTTCTCCGAGGGAGAATACTAGGGAGACTTTGCTTAAAAGCAATTAATGGAAAACAAGAGGTAGGACATTTAGTTTATCATGAAGATATAATGAGCCAAGGGGCTTCCAAAATTAGCTAAGACAAAAGTGTGTTTTTTAGTCATTGAAACAACTGATGCTGAAGCTGAAGCACACATACTTTGGCCACCTGATGCAAAGAGCCAACTCATTGGAAAAGACCCTGAAGCTGGGAAAGATTGAAGACAAAAGGAGAAGGGGATGACAGAAGATGAGATAGTTAGATAGCATCACCAACACAATGGACAAGAATTTAAGTAAACTCCAGGAGATAGTGAAGAACAGGGGAGCTTGGAGTCACAAAAAGTCAGACATGACTTAGTGACTAAACAACAACATTAAAAATTTAAGTGAATTCTCAAAGTATTATTAAACATTGCATATTAATAATTACGTAGTTGACTTTAGAATACTTCTTGCTGGAAGTATTCTAAGTAATATGAGGGGAAGGAAATCTCTCTCTTTTTACTTCTAGATATCCAGTCCTATATAACCACATGTTCCATGATTATATGTTGAATGAATAAATATAATAAATTAATCAGGTCACCTGTGATTTTTTTCCCAACTGATTCCCACTCTTGCCTTCATCCCACCTTCCTGGGCATTTAATATACCACCATAGGTTTTTTAATGTCAGTTTTATTTTTCTTGACTCAGCTCTATGAACAAATGATTCGTATAATTATTGTACCCACAGCATCTGAGAAACAGTAGCCATCAAGAAGTATTCTCTGAGTAACAGAGCTGGGAAGTTGGTAATTGTAAGGAGAATAGTTAATGCTAACAAAATCATTATGGCCATCTTTCCCCCATTTCTATTTCTGTTACACATGCCTAGAAGCATACTTAGGCTTAGGAAGAGTTATATTCATAGTATTCAACAACTGCTAGTGAGTGAGCACTGACCAATCAAACTAGGGGCCATCCATCCATACACTAGCAAGATCAAGGTCTTAAAGCTTCTTACACTGTTAAACACTGTTTTGTAGACACAGAGTAGTAAGTTGGACTTGAAGAGGAACTGGGGAGGGAACCAATCGGTAAATGCGTGGGGAAGGAGATACTGGGAGGCATGAAGTAGTGGCTATTTAACCACTGGAATTGAAATAGTTCAGAATCTTAACAATCTGTATGGCTATGATAGAATGTACTGGCTGAATATCAGCTCTGCTTAGCAACATGCATTAATAAAGGAATTGGCAGAATGTCAACAAGTTCTAAGTTGGAATGCTGCCAATTCTTTTCGACTACCACAACTCTTAACAATCTCTGCTAACATCCCTTTTCTTGAAAAATGCAAGCTGGAAAATGAATGGGGAATTTTAGTATCTGCAGAAATGTGAATGGTATAACTCACTATTTTACAGAAGCCTGATTTATAGGAGGGGAATGGGAAATTATGTGTGAGATCTAAAATTGCAATCTCTTGGGATCTTTTCTACTTTTCAAAAGAAAGGCAGGTCAGGTCAGAATTTTATTATTTTTGGCTAAAGGCCAATGAATGTCTTATAATGTGACTCTAACATGTTATAAAAAAATCAAATCAGAACAAAGTTAGAGTGAGATTCTAAGCACAAAAGTTGGTAATAACAGTTGAGAGTTAATTTCATAAAAGGAGACAACAGCTTAATACTTGACTGTGTTGTTTTAATTGGTAGTGTCTTAACTTTTCACTAACTTCTTCAAATATCAGACATGAAGTAAAAATCCAAACTCTCCCACAGTCACACCATAAAGAATTTCTTCTTTCCTAAATGTTTCAAATTAGAAGTACACCCAAGAAGCTTTATACATGATCAGATTTATTAGGGAGAGTCCAGAGCTATATAAAGGGGGTCTTAACTCAGGGATTCCAGTGTAACTAACTTACTGGTTTCAAAGAATCCTGGGTTCTTGCCTTTAATGATAATACTTGCCATCATGACATTTTGCAGCTGAAGTTTAAACTAACCAAATAGAAGTATCTATATCAAGTTATATTTAGATACTGTAAATCAAGTGAATTTGGAGGAGCATATATTTTATAAAATATATTTGATAACATTTATTTATAGTAGAAATTGGAGTATATGCAAATTCCTCATAGTGTGGGACTAAAATATTGAAAGTGTCTTAATTTAAATTACATCTTCTGCATTGATGACAATCAAAAAGGATTTATAAACTAGACAAGCTCTTTTCATGTTAAATAATTCCTTCAAAATCTGGTAAACACACATAAACAAATAAACCAAAACCTTCATAAAATGGAAATTAGAAGTTTTGTTTGAATATGAGGATTCCAAAAGAGTCAAGAACACATATAAACCGGTTTTAAAGATATTTTTCAAACTTCCTGATAAAAAATGCAAATCATTGGCTATTAATTTAAATATAATATTCTCATTATTTACAGCTTGAGTTTTTTTCAGTCAGTTAATTGTTTACAAAACAAACAAGCTCTGACAAAAATTTATCTTATATGGGGGAAATTAATCACTACTTTCCTCAAAATAGTCTTATGATATTTCAAATAGCATTTCAAGTATATTCTTCATAACTGTAAGTCTTTTAAAAGTCTAGATCCAATAAAGAATGCAGAGGACATAAAGTTTCCCAAACTTATGCTTCAATAGGTCAAAAACTCACGATTTCATTCTACAATAATAAGAGGACAATGAATTTGTAAATTATGGCAGAAAATGAGTAGTGATATGGAAATGGAGCCTCTCTAGCATGAATTGAATTCAACTCACTTCAATACAAGGCACCGTGTTGACTTGAAATGTAAGCAGAAGGTACATTTTCCTCCTATGATATCTTAGTTCTGGCCTCTTGAATCATTGAGACTATGAAAGCAGTGCCTGGAATTGTAATTTAGGGAGAGCCATTGAGGCAGTGCTCTGTTCTTATTACGCATTTCATATTTAGGAAATGTAGTCTTGTATCAACAATATATCTTAGTTTTCTTTCCATATGCCTATTCTTTTCTTTCCTTTATAATCACTACACCTATGAAGCCCACATTCTTAAGCTTAATTTTGAAATTTTGGCTGCCTCCAATCTTTCTAAATTTATTGTCATTAACAGATTTTCTGAGTACTCTGATTCGCTTGCATTGAATATTTACACCATCTCTTTCCATCAGAACAAAGTATATCACTTCTAGTTTTTGCTGAAAATATCCTTTGGACTAAAAAGGACCAAGATCTGAGGTGTTAATGAAAACTGACACTTTCTTCAATATCCCTCTCCAGTCTGCTTTATGTTTGTGGCGTTTACAACACTATGTGCTTACATCACTTGGTTTCCCCTGTTGAAATCAAAGCCACATGAGGAGGGGATCTGTGGCATATATTTTGCATCATAGCATCTTCCTAACAAAGCCTGTAACTAGAGAAGGTGCTTAATGAAGCTTGGCTTTCTTATACACGTCTACCTCTCTTTCTATAATTAAAGCAACAGTGACAAAGAAGGGATCATGATTGTAGAGTTGCCTCTGGTTTATAAATTGTTTCAGAGAGGCTTCTATATTTTTAGTGAAAAATAAAAGCAATGTTAGGAATAAACATTAGCAATTGTTCCCCTCATCTGGTGGCTCAGTTGGTAAAGAATCTGCCTGCAATGTGGGAGACTAGGGTTCAATCCCTGGGTCTGAAAGATTCCCTGGAGAAGAGAATGGCAACTCACTCCAGTATTCTTGCCTGGAGAATCCCATGGACAGAGAAGCCTGGTGGGCTAAAGTCCATGGAGTCACAAAGAGTCAGATATGACTAACACTTTAACACTTTCTGGTAGTTACAGCCTTCATTTCAGTTACTCAGTCGTGTCCAACTCTTTGCGACCCCATGAACCACAGCACTCCAGGCCTCCCTGTCCATCACCAACTCTTGGATTCCACCCAAACCCATCGGTGGTTGAGTCAGTGATGCCATCCAACCATCTTATCCTTTGTTGTCCCCTTCTCCTCCTGCCTTCAATCTTTCCCAGAATCAGGGTCTTTTCCAATGAGTCAGCTCTTTGCATCAGGTGATCAAAGTATTGGAGTTTCAGCTTCAACATCAGTCCTACCAATGAACACCCAGGACTGATCTCCTTTAGGATGGACTGGTTGGATCTCCTTGCAGTCCAAGAGACTCTCAAGAGTCCTCTCCAACACCACATTTCAAAAGCATCAATTCTTCAGCACTCAGCTTTCTTTATAGTCCAGCTCTCACATCCATACATGACCACGGGAAAAACCACAGCCTTGACTAGATGGACTTAGTCACCATTATTTCTGGCTCTGTGCCTTCCAGGAATGTAGTGGAATCACATTTGTTGGCTATTTTATGGTTGAGAATGATGAGAGATCTGGTCTGTCAGTTGAGAAGGAAGGTGTACTTCCTGGCCAGAGCACTGACTCATTGGTAAGAGTATAATTTCTCTTTCCCTCTGACTCAGCTACTGGCAGCATCTGAGACAGTGGCTGTTCCAGCATCCAGCCTGGAGTGATGAGCAGAATTCTCATGGGAGTTCAAATTTGAATGGGAGAATAATAGGAGTGAAGAATAAGCCTTCACTGTTTTAAAACCCTGAGATATGGGGACTATGCGTAACCCTAGAATACTTTAACCTACTTCATGCATAACTTTTCCACCACTTTCAGGCCTCATATAATTACTTTTGTATGTTTCTTTCCACATTTTGCTTCACACTCATGAAAAAAAAAAAACAGGAAACATATATACAAAAATATGGGGCATTTTTGCAATCAAAAAAGGATTATATTGTACCCACTGATTTGTAGATTTTTACAAAAATAGAATTATATTGTATGCATTATATTCTGTTCTGCATAAAAAATTTTGTATAAAACAATTAATGTACTTCTATATTTAATAATTTTGAGAAATGCTAATTTTATAATTAAGATTTATAAGTTCTTAATTATAATAATTTTATATTATTATTATTAATTATAATTATATATATATTATATTTTCTGTACTTTCTAAAAATTTAAATTTATTTATTTATTTATTATTATTATTTTTAAAATTTTTATTTTTACTTTATTTTACTTTACAATACTGTATTGGTTTTGCCATACATTGACATGAATCCACCATGGGAGTACATGAGATCCCAAACATGAACCCCCCTCCCACCTCCTTCCCCACAACATCTCTCTGGGTCACCAGCCCCAAGCATGCTGTATCCTGCATTGGACATAGACTGGTGATTCGATTCTTACATGATAGTACACATGTTTCAATGCCATTCTCCCAAATCATCCCACCCTCTCCCTCTCCCTCTGAGTCCAAAAGTCCGCTATACACATCTGTGTCTTTTTTGCTGTCTTGCATACAGGGTCATCATTAAAATTTATTTATTTTAATTGGAGACTAATTACTTTACAATATTGTATTGGTTCTGCCACACATCAACTTGAATCTGCCACGGACATACACGTGTTCCCCATCCTGAACCCCCCTCCCACCTTCCTCCCTGTACCATCCCTTTGGGTCATCCCAGTGCACCAGCCGCAAGCATCCTGTATTGAACCTGGACTGGTGATTCATTTCTTATATGGTATTATACATGTTTCATTGCCATTCCCCCAAATCATCCCACCCTCTCCCTCTCCCACAGAGTCCAAAAGACTGTTTTATACATCTGTCTCTCTTTTGCTGTCTATACAGAAGAAAAATTTCAGATAAATTTCTATCTTTTAAAATTGTTCTCAATTTAGGAAGATAATTCTATTTACAATTAAGGTTAAGTTATACAGCATTCTTTTTACTCCATTATGTTCTAATCTGGGCTTCCCCAGTGGCTCAGCAATAAATAATCCACCTGTTAGTGCAGGAAAAGCAGAAACACAGGTTCTGTCCCTAGATCAGGAAGAACCCCTGGAGGAGTAAATGGCACCTCACTTTGGTAATCAATTCCAGAAAAATCTAATGCAGCTTGCAGAAGAATCAGACATGCCTGGGCAACTAAGCAACAACAATAACAATGTTAATTGCTATTAACAAATAAACAAAAGTCTAATTTGGATTTGTTGCACTTTGAAATATATGAAAAATATAAACAAGGAAATGTAATTACCAAGAAAATTTTTATACAAGTTTTTAAAATGCATCCAGTAAACAAGATTGTTTACAACAAAACACTGGCTAACTTTTCATATTCTGAGGATATAATTGTACCCTTTTAATCTATTCAAGTTTCACGTAAAGGCTAGATTATTTTATAAATATTTGCTTCTCTTTTCACAAGTATAATTAAATCCCTCATGTAAAATATTGTCAAATTATGGTAAGACCAAGCAAACTTTGTTTTAGTTGTGGGAAATGAGTACTGTGTGGTGACTTGAAAAGTCTCTGTTCCTGATATACATAAAACAATTTCAAGAAGACAGGACCTATATTAAAAATAACTTAACAGGAGAATATATAATTAAGGGCTAATTATTATTACTTGCAATTATAAAATAAAGGTTTTTGGCTTTTTAGACAAAACTTCATCTTCCGAGAAGAAAATGCAAAGATGATGCAGCTTTTATGGGAAAAAAATCAACTTTCTACAAGACTGATTTCCTGAGAATTTGCTTATAAAAATGTTCCCTTATATATGAACCATCTTGGTATATATCATTAATATATAACAGCATAGTAAAATCAGTCTTTATTAATCATTGTTCCTTTGTGTCTTAGATGACCCAAACATAACTGAGGATTTTAAGTTGCAAGTTTGTCATTTCTTGTCATTTATAGAAATAATTAAAATTATACAAAGTGTGTCATTTCACTCACTGTTTATCATTAGTAGGGTGCTAATTTTGAGATACATTTATAAACATAATTTATTATATATTTATATTATTCAAACAGACATGCAAACTCAATTACTAGGATATTTTTGCCTGCTTAATGTATGACACAGACAGATCTCATTTTACTGCTTTATTACACTTGATATTGCAGTTGTTACAAATCAAAAATTTGCAGTGATGGAATTCCAGCTGAGATATTTCAAATGCTCAAAAAAAGGATGATGCTATAAAAGATGATGCTATTAAAGTGCTGCACTCAATATGCCAGCAAGTTTGGCAAACTCAGCAGTGGTCACAGGACCGGAAAAGCTCGGTTTTCATTCCAATCTCAAAGAAAGGCAATGCAAAAGGATGTTCAAACTACCAAACAATTGCACGCATCCCACAAGCTAGCAAAGTAATGCTCAAAATTCTCCAAGTTAGGCTTCAACAGTACATGAACCGAGAACTTCCAGATGTACAAGCTGGATTTAGGAAAGGCATAGGAACCAGAGATCAAATTGCCAATATCCACTTGATGATAGAAAAAGCAAAGAATCTCAGAAAAATATCTACTTCTGCTCTATTGCCTATGCCAAAGCCTTTGACTGTGTGGATCACAGCAAACAGGAAAATTCTTCAAGAGATGGGAATACTAGACCACCTTACCTGCCTCCTGAGAAATCTGTATGCAGGGCAAGAAGCAACTGTTAGAACGGGACATGGAATAACAGACTGGCTCCAAATTGAGAAAGGAGTACCTCAAGGCTATATATTGTCACCCTGCTCTTTAACTTATATGCAGAGTACATCATGTGAAATGCTGGGCTGGATGAAGCGCAGCTGAAATCAAGATTGCTGGAAGAAATATCAATAACCTCAGATATGCAGATGACACAATCCTTATGGCAGAAAGCAAAGAAAAACTAAATAGGCTCTTGATGAAAGTGAAAGAGGAGAGTGAAAAAGTTGGCTTAAAACATTTAGAAAACTAAGATTGTGGCATCTGGTCCCATCACTTCATGGTAAATAGATGGGGAAGCAATGGAAATAGTGACAGAATTTATTTTCTTGGACTCAAAAGTCACTGCAGATGGTGACTGCAGCCATGAAATTAAAAGACGCTTGCTCCTTGGAAGAAAAGTTATGACCAACCTAGACAGTGTATTAAAAAGAAGAGACATTACTTTGCCAACAAATGCCCATCTAGTCAAAGCTATGGTTTTTCCAGTAGTCATGTATGGTTGTGAGAGTTGGACCATAAAGAAAGCTGAGCACCAAAGAATCGATGCTTTTGAACTGTGGAGTTGGAGAAAACTCTTGACAGTCCCTTGGACTGCAAGGAGATCCAACCAGTCAGTCCTAAAGGAAATCAGTCCTGAATGTTCATTGGAATGACAGATGCTGAAGCAGAAGCTCCAACACTTTGACCACCTGATGTGAAGAACTGACTCCTTGGAAAAGACCCTGATGCTGGGAAAGATTGAAGGCAGGAGGAGATGGGGATGACAGAGGATAAGATGGTTGGATAACATCACTGACTCGATGTACATGAGTTTGAGAAAACTGCAGGAGTTGGTGATGGACAGGGAAGCCTGGCTTGGTGCAGTCCATGGGGTTGCAAAGACTTGGACACGAATGAGTGACTGGACTGAACTGAGCTAAATGACATCTGTCAAGTCTGTCAGTGCTATTTTACGAATAGCATTTTCTCACTTTGTGTCTGTGTCAAATTTTACTAATTCTTCCAGCATTTCAAAGTTTTCTGTGGTTACTGTATTTGTTTTGGTGATTGGTGATTAGTGATTTTGATGTTACTATTGTAATCATTTTGGAGTGCCATAAATCACACTCTTATAAAACAGAAAACTTAATGGATGTTGTGTGTGTTCTGACTGCTGCATTGAGTGGGTGCTGATCCCCCATCTCTCTCTCTTTCTCCTCAGATCTCTTTATTCCCTAAGAAATTACAGTGTTGAAAGTAGGCCAGTCAATAGACTTACAATGGTCTCTACATGTTCAAGTGAAAGAAAGAGTAACATGTGATCACTGTATTATGCAAACATAATTTTTATATGTATTGGGGCTCAAAAATTAATATGATTCACTTTATTTTGATATTTCACTTTACTGCTGTGGTCTGGAATGGAACCCACAATAATCTTCAAGAAATGCTTGTACTATATGTTTCTTATCCATGAAAAACAGAAACATATAGCTCAGATATTAAAGGCTTTTATTTTCTTATATCTCAATCATTTAAAAAGTCATTTATATGACAAAAAATGGTTTTGCGAGAATATGACCCTGCACTCCAGCACAATATTTTCAATTCTCAGGGAACAATGTACAATAAGAATAGAAACTTGTCAGCTATTTTAAAAAGTTAATCAAGTTCTTTGTTGAAGAGCACTGCCTAATTCTGGAAGACACATAAACTCAGTGAAGAAAAGCTATTTGGGTTTTAACTTTTAATCGATAACAATATAAGCTCTGGGTTATAATTTTACACCTTCATCCAAGCTGATAAAGAGTCTAAACTCCTATTCCTATAAAGAGAGTGAAATAGAAAGAGGAAAAGAGAAGAGAGAAAGAGAAAGAAACTCAAATAGGATGCTTTCATCATTTTTATAAAATATTTCTTGCAGAAAACTACCACCAAACAGCTTTAAATAATGCACAAAATACTTGATCATTTTTTCCAAAAAATGTTTTCTTTAGCAGTTATGTTCCATATTCTCCGATGAAATGAGAAAAAAAAATTGGGGCTTCAGGAATAACTCTTCCAACTTCCAGGAATTTGTCTAAAAATAATCACCTGGTTGTAAAAGCTCATGTTTCAGGAAGAAGTTTTCCTCCAGGCATTCCTGCAAGTCATGAGCAGGTAAGGCATTTATGGCAGGAGAAAAATGATATGCCAAGGGCTTTCATATCTCTACCTACAACATTCCTTATCCATCCATCTTAGAAGCTGAGTGAACTTACTACAAGTGCCTCAACTGTTTAAGAACATGTGATGGAATCTTTTCCAAGGCAGTTGAGTTACATTTGAATACTGGGACAAAGATTCAAGTAAGCTACCATTCTTAATGTAATATATATACAATGTGAACATACGTAAATGTAATAAATGCACATATAATAAACATACAACAGGAGATTCAAATTGTCTTTTTTGTTTATTCAGTCATTTAATTCTTAACAGAAATAATGATGATCATATGCCCTGTTTTTACACAGCAACTGTGTGCCAGCAAACCCTGGCGGGTTTACATTATTTTATTTAATCCTCCAACCACATTAAATGATTTATTTTTGTTAATTTACACATGGTGAACCTGAAGCCCAGACAGGTTAAGTAAACTGTCCAAGACCATACGGCTAGTAAACGGCAAAGTCAGTACTGAGAGTAAAGATGTTTGGTTTACAAATCTGTATTTATTCCACTGTGTCACGCTGAAATTAATCCAATGTCAAGGTAATCCTGCAGTGATAATAGGAAGGAATTATTTTCACTGTAAATAAATCAATACGTTGGCACTTATTGTGTAAGTGTATGTGCCAGAGACAGCAAAAATAATTTTCTAATGTCTTATTTAATCCTCCCGATACTTCAATATTATTCCTAACATTTTGAAATAAATTTTTTAAGAACCCAAGGCAAAGAGAGGTTATGACCCTTGCCGTAATCTCATTTGGCTAGAATGTGGTAGATCTGTGATTAGAGTCAAGGCACACAGTGTCTAGAGCCCACAGACTATAAGTGAAATTAAGATTCTGGGTTGGGTCTAAGACACAAGAAAATAGGTCTGAGCAACTGTTTAGTAAATATTCTTTGCTCTTACACCCGTAAGTGTGCCAATTATCTAGGCAGTGGTCTCAACATTCCACTACACTTTCCCTGTTCAGATAGTAATTAAAGCATATGGTGTAATATCAGCTGAGACCTTGCTGTTCTTTACGATCAACAGAATTATGTGGAACTCAAGTTGAAAGCAATCTTTTGGTCCACACGCTGATGATCTGTTTTTGTTTAAGTGCTACTGTAAAAGTTTCATTTTAAGATATACCCTGAACTCAAAGAACAAAAAAGAGTAGAGAAGGAGAAATTTTGCAAAGATTCTTAACACGGATACTTTAGTGTGCTAATTCTTAGATGTAAAGGGAAGTGAAGAAGAAAAATAAGTGAAAAGAAGTACGTGCACTTAGAAGCTCTACAGCAGGTGACTTAGCAAAGCGAAGTGTTTTTACGGCTAATTTTATGTATAAACTTGACTAGGCCATAGTATCCATTTATTAAACAAATACTACTCAGTGTGTTGCTGTGAAGGTATTTTATAAACGAGGTCAACTTCTACAATCCTAGATCTTAATTAAAAGGTTGTTGTTGTTTAGTCGCTAAATTACATCTGACTCTTTTTGAGACCCCATAGACTGTAGCCATCAGGCTCCCCTGTCCATAGGGTTTCCCAGGTGAGAATACTGGAGTGGGTTGCCATTTCCTTCTCCAGGGGATCTTCCTGAACCAGGGATAGAATCTGACTCTCCTGCATTGTCAGGTGAATTCTTGACCACTGGGCCACCTGGGAGGCCCTAAATATACGGACACTATAGAAATGTGCCATCGGTTCGTACTTAGAGTTGACTTTAAGTGAAGGAGATTACCTTCTATAAAGTTAGCGCGACTTAGTCAATCAGTTGAGGGCTTTAGGAGGAAAATTGAGGCTCTCTGGATAAGAAGAAATTAGTCTTAGGACTGCAGCCTCAACTCCATATTTTGAACTTGCCAACACCCACAGTTGTGTAAGCTAACTCCTTAAAATAAATCATACAAAATATATGTTTATAAACTAAATCACATACATATATATAATATGTATTGTTAAATGATGTGTATATATTTTTTATTGTTTCTGTTTCTCTGGGGAACCCTGACTGTTACAAGTGCTTATTTCAATCATTCTCAACAGTAACAGCATTAATTACCAGCAATAATAGACACTTCAGAGGATACAGCCAAATGCAGATAATTCTGTCTCACAACATCTGCCATCATCTGTGTTGCTTGGACTCAAAATATTCTGTTCAAAAATGTAACTTATTTTATTTTCAGAACACTGACCTCATTTTGACAAAAACACACTTTGATTTGGCCATGGGTCAATGAGGGTTCAAGTATCGTGATGTGTTTATGTATTGTGTTTGAAGAAACTGTTTCTTTTATGAAAGATATATTTCTGGAATGCTTTTATTTTTCAGTGATACTAAGGGAGATTATAAATAATTTTTTCTTATGGTAAATATTTTCATACAAATGGATCTAAATAAAGGTAATGAAAAATAAAGATTTAAAAAATCATGGCTTTGTATCAACTTTTAATATTAAAGGTTAACTTGACCATTACTTAAGTTTAAGTACTAATGAGTTATTTGACCTACTTGATATGTTAAAGTAATACATTACATAAATACCACTTTCATTGCCACTATTCAAATTTAAAGAAGGCTGGATTTATATTACAATGTTTTACTCTGAAGCTCTGAAGTTTTTGTATTTTAGAGTTATATAATCTCTGAATTGTTTATCTGAAATGCAAGTGATTTCTTTATAAAAATCAGCTAATATTTTATAAAGCAATTATCCTTCAATAAAAAATAAATTTTAAAAATTGTTAATATAAATATGATACTTTTTACATATTTATATTAATTATTATGTTAAGCAAAAATAAGATGAAACTCAGATTCCCTTTATATAGTTGAAAAATGAAATGAGTTATTAATGTTACAATTTAAAATCAATGTGAACAAATTATTATGCCTATGAACTGAACTGAACTGAACTGAATTGAAGGACAATGCTAGTAATTTATTTATAAAACAATACAGTGTTATTTCCTATGCTTCATGATGGCTTCAATTGGAACACATTTCTTGTTTTAAAAGAAATAACACAATCATAGTCTCTTTATAAAAAAAGTTTGGTAGTAAGGTGCATTTAAATATCAAAGAATGAACTGATTGCACATTTACCAAATATCCTTGTAATTAAAATCCATGAAGTAAAGAAGTCTCAATACATAAAGTCCAAGACAGTCACTGTCTGGTGTTGGGTTGAACCCAGTATTTCTTCAATTTATTTAAGATGAAACCCCAGATTAGGGTGCCCTAACAACAAAGTCAAAGTTAATTAGCCTTAACTAACAGACAAGTAGTAAACTGCTTGAGGTCAGCTCCACCCTCAAGAAAGTGGACATTAGTGAGAAGTTTTAAAGCACTGTCTGTTTTTATAGGCAGTGCAGGGAAAGGCTAAGCCAATAAAATGTAATGGTTCCAGTCTATATTTTAATAGTAACTTCCAAAAAACAGAACACTTCCCTTAGGTTTGAAGGCAAAGCCTTGTACCCAGCTAAAAATGATCCTTGAACATAGAAAATTGCTATCATTTTATTTTCATCCTGAACATTGAATGTAACAAGTGAAACAGCAGTCAAACACATACCAATCATTGGCTTTCTTGGATAGGACCACTCATGCCTTGGGCCATATAGAGACCCCCCACATGGACCACCGTATGGTCCCTCAGTTTACCCATTAGGTAAATCATTAGAGGCTCCCATTGGTCTGTTTGGTAGGAAGAAAGAAAAGCCAATCTAAGAATCTTGGGATGCTGTTGGGAAATGTTAGGCTTGAGCAGCTGTAGTCAATTACGGCTTCATTTTCTCTCCGGTCGTCTTTGGTTGCATGCCATAACTGCACGGGGCATTGAGGTTTATGGCTCTGAAATAGCCTTGTCATTTTGTGAAGCCTAACAGAGCAAAGAGGTTTGATAAATGGTTAAAAAAAAAGTTGCTTTGAAAGCTGCTTCAATCAGATTTGTTTTCTGGTTTTGTGTGTTGTTTTTTTTTTCAGAATCCCAGTAGTCCTCAAGCATCTAGGAAGTAAACATTGATGGGACAAAACTGATAAAATAAAAACTTTAAAAATCCATGCCTTGCTTTGTTTATAAGGTGTTTATCTGCATGCTATGGTAAATTAATCTAATAAATGGTTTACTTATTTACTCTTAGAAAGAGCACTTACTTGGAACACTAGAGCAAAGATGTCATAAATTGGTCACAAAGATGATATGGGCTGCAACACTAAAGGATTCAAACTTTTCATTTTATTCCCATATAGAAATACGACTGTTTTTACTGATATATTTTTAATTTATGTCATTACTTAAGATAGGAGAAAAATATGTATAAAATGAATTTTATTGCAATTACATCTATTCCAGTGCCAGTAGGCCCATCAGCTGATAAACACTGTTGAATACTTACAGTGGGAAAGAAAGGTGGAGAGGTCTATTAAGAGAGCCAGGGCTTTATAGACTCATTTACTGAACTGACTAATAAGTATACATATCTAAACATGTTTCACTGTATTGAAAAGAAATCATGAGGAATTCTGGAAGCCAATGACTTGAGAAATTTGTGCTAATTTACAGCAGACGGCAGAAGCAACAGGGCATTTTTCCACTAGTGTTCAATGTAATTGCAACAGTGATGGGATTCAGACTCTGTTCCATGTGAAATTTGTCTTTCATCCAATCAACGCAAACAACTAATGCACTGCAAGGTATATTATACTCCATCCACTTCCCAATAAAGTCAGTGGTGTCCAATCAGACACCTATTGTTAGCAGAGAATCTGAAATTGATACAATCATCACATTGATCCAAAGTTGTCAATCATCCTACATCTGTACTTCCTCCTTTCTCGTCCCCCAGAATATATAGATTCCAATGGATATTGTCATACTTATTCCAATTTTTAGAAACCAATAGTGGAAATCGTAGGTTTTTCAAATTATTGGTATATATAATTTTAAAAATGTTTCAAATATGTATTTTTTCTACTTGGCATTTAATACTTTGAAAAATGTAATTCACTTTCCATTGAAAACTGATTTTACCTTTATGTATTTTATTTATTTCTTTTTAAAGTACTGAAACCTATGCTACACCAAAAAGTCTTATGATTTATACAGATATCTTGACATTCAATTTTTTCTATTGTATTTGTCTATATATATGATACAAAACTAAAACCTATTATGTCTATAATTTTTGTAAGAATTTATTCACTAGAGATTTATGTTTTCCTACTATAAACTCATTGTTGCTAAGTCGCTAAGTCACTTCAGTCGTGTCTGACTCTGTGCGACCCCATAGACAGCAGCCCACTAGGCTCCTCTGTCCCTGGGATTCTCCAGGCAAGAATACTGGAGTGGGTTGCCATTTCCTTCTCCATTACAAACTCATTAGGGTTTTCAGATGAGTAGACTGAAAGCTTAAAGGCAGGGACATGAATTTTATAAACTTTGCAATCATAATCTTAAATATTCCCAATATCTTGGCATCATACTACATAATGGAAGAATAAGATATCTATGTTAAGTAAACATCTCGTCTATGGCCACTTACTTCTGAAGATGTCTGAGTTTATTATTCATTATGTTTGCATTTACCTTCTCACAGTTTAGTAGTGTCTGTCAGTTCCTTAAGAGTCAAATGATGTCAGGGCACTGGTTGTAGAAAACTAATAGATTAAACATTGAAAATGTCAAGTTCTGATATGGTAATAGAATCTTTCAAATACTCCTCTAGTCTTATGGCAGTATGAATGAAGTACGACTTTTACTCACATTTCAGCCCCCATCTAATTAACTGTCCTGTATCATTTATAGCTGAACAATTTTGTCCATGTATTATCAGATGGTTATAAAACTATTTTCTTAGATGTTCTCTTATGCCCAACAAAATAATACCTAGTGATCTAGGAAACCACATGCAAATAATTAGAACACAGTTCTGAACAATATATTTAATAATGTAGACCAAGTTCACAATGATATTAAGATTGAGATGAACATTTAAATATATTTTGTGCTGAATTGAAACATAAAAATAGGAAAGAAGAATGTGGATCAGGAATGTCAAATTTATACATTTGAATAATAGGAGAAATTTCTGAAATCTCATCTGTAAAGAAGTACATTCAATATTCACTAAGATTGTTTAGAATAATTCATTAAACAAAGATAATTAAGCCAATGTGTAACTTGATTATAGAAATGAATGTGTTTTTATTATACTCATATCTGTGTCACAAATAGAAAGATAATTACCATTTCTCAGATTCTGATTTCCCCACCCTGAACTCCAGTTGCTGTTTGTTACAAAAATGGTTGCTAAGAATATATATATATATATATATATATATTCTTATATTCACACATACGTACACATCATTGTGCATATCAATGACATGGGGAGCAGATGCCACCCATAGGATAAATGATGTCATTGCCATTTGAGCTACTAAGGTAGTAAACAGCGACAAAATTAGGTCATTACTGACCAGGGCTATGCACATGTGACAAAATTGTTTCACAAAGGGAAGAATTGTAGCACCTGTTTACAGAGTTGCTATTAATATTCATATATCCACCCAGAAAATCATATGTAAGCAGATGGATGAAATTTGAAACCTGTCAAAGCACAATTTCTTAATTGCTTTAAATAAAACATTCCTGCAGTTGGTGGAGAAGCAATTAGATGCTTGCTGTATTCATTACCATCTTCCAGTGTCACAGTTTTCATAATTAGGAAAACTAATATGCAGGATATCCATCACAACATTGGTGATTGATACAAAACTTAACTTTCAAGTCTTCAGCGACAGTTGTAGAGAATACAGATATGCCTCGTACCACAAAGTTAAGCAAATGATATTTAATTTTTCATAGTTTTTAATGTGTAGGTAGAAAATTTCAGACCTGGAAATTATATTAGATAGCATATTAATTAGAAGAGGAAATGCAACTCACTGTAGTATTCTTGCCTGGAGAATCCCACATACAGAGGAGACTGGTGGGCCACAACCTATGGGGTCACAGGGTTGGACACAACTTAAGCAATTTAGTATGCAAGCACAGTATATTAATTAGACTTACAATATAATTAGACTTACTTGAAACTTATATATTGAGAAATTTGTATCTTTCTAACCAGAACGTTCTACATTATGCCCATAGGATTTTTGTTAATCTTTGCTTAGTGGCAAAATAATAATATAGCCATATTATGATGTGGTTAATAGAATGAGTTTAAGTCTTATAAATGTTTCTATTAATACTTAAAAAATAATTATTTGATTTAGTCATGTTTTAGTTATCAGATGTCAATCTAGTAAAAATGACTCAGAGAATCAATCAATCTTCATATCTTCATTATAGTCTCTGTCTTTCTGCCTCGCTCTAATAACAAATCAAAGTTAAATAAAATAAAAAATTTTGTAAAGATGAAAACTAAATAGTGATTACAAGGCAGAAAGCAATGCACATGACAAGTGCTTTCCAAGAGCTTGCTTGAAAATTACTTTGAAGGTTAAATACAGAAAACTTCAGCAAATTTAAAATTATATAGAATTTTGAGTCAATTAGATCAATTAAGTTAGAAGGAATATATGTATTTAGAATATTAGAAAAGTCTACAAATAATAAACACTAGAGAGGATGTGGAGAGAAGGGAACCTTTTTATACTGTTGGGGAGAATCTACATAGATATAGCTACTGTGGAAAACAGTTTGTGTGTGTGCTAAGTCACTTCAGTTATGTCTGATTCTTTGCAACCCCATGGACTGTAGCCCACCAGGTTCCTCTATCCATGGGATTCTCCAGGCAAGAATACTGGAGTGAGTTGCCATGCCCTCTTCCAGGAGATCTTCCTGACTCAGGGATTGAACCTGTGTCTCTGTGTCTCCACATTGGCAGGGGGGTTCTTTACCACTAGCACCACTGGGGAATCAAGGAGAACAGTATAGAGGCTCCTTAAAAAACTAATAATAGAGTTAGCATTTGATCCAGTAATCCTACTCCTGGGCATAAATCCAGAGATAAATGTAATTTGAAAGGATAAATGCATCCCCATGTTCACAGCAGCACTGTTTACAATAGCCAAAACACGGAAGCACACACAAAAAGATGAAATAACACCATTTGCAGCAGTATGGATGGACCTAGAGATTATCATAACAAGTGAAGTAACTCAGAGGAAGACAAATACTGTATGATATTTCTTATACCTAATCTAAGAAAATGATACAAATGAATTATTTACAAAACAAATATAGACTCGCAGACATAGAAAATAATCTTATGGTTACAAAAGAGGAAGGGTAAAATAGGAGTTGGGTATTAAAATATACATACTACTATATAGTAAAATAGATAATTAACAAGGAGCTACTGTATAGCACAGGGAACTAGTCTCAACATCTTTTAGTAACCTATAATGGAAGAAAATATATATATATTGTTTAGTTGCCAAGACATGTTTGACTCTTTAGCGACCCCATGGACTGTAGCTCACCAGATTACTCTGTCCATGGGATTTCCCAGGCAAGAATACTGGAGTGAGTGGCCATGTCTTACATACACATATATAAAACTGAATCATTTTCCTTTATGCTGGAACTAACGCAACATTGTAAATAAACTATATTTGAATAAAAATTTTAAAAATAAATTACTAGGAAACATGAAAAGAATATAAGAATAAACTTGAAAGTGTTTAATTTATTAAACATATTAAATAGAACAAATTTTAATTACCTGGAAAATAAATGAAAATACCTAGAAAATCTTGAAATCTGTAAAACTGAATTCAAAATTGTAGATAGCTTTATAAAGTAGTCTCTGAAACTATGAAAGATATTAAAAAGTATATACTAAACTTTTAAACAGTCTCTGCATCTAGACATCTAGCATTCATAAAAATTTTCAAAGAAATCCTTATTTCTGTTGAGTCAACCTATTCATCAGTGCCTATATATTAGACTATGTCAACAACACAATAAATTGTCAGCCTTAATTAACTAAATGGCTATATCTCAAAAAAGAAATAAATATGGAAGTAAATAATGATCCATGTTATAAAGTTACTAAAAGCCATGTTTCAGAATCTAAAAAATATCAAAAAGGAAATCTAAAGATCCTTTTCATTTGTGAAAAGGGACACAAAACCTAAAGCATGTACTCAACAAACCAAGGATAAGCAATATTCTCTCTGAAATTCAAAATTAGTGTGATACTGAGAAACAAGTCAGTAGCATATAGTATTTCAAGTAATTTAAGTGTAGAAAAGCTATATCACTTCAAGCTGCTAGAAAAGCCTTTGATACATTTATTACCCTTTCTGATTCTAAAACACAAAAGAAAATTCTTATATATCATATACATTTAAACGTTTCTTTCTAAACTGTCAAGATTATTTTTATTTTGACTAACTTTAGCTGGTCAAATTAAAATAAAGAGCAAGTCAATGATACTATCGATCATTATTATTACTTAATATTGTTCTGAGTGTAAAGTCAATGCTAGAATCTGAAACAAAAGATACAAAAAAAGTGGAGACTAGAAAAAGAAAGGAATTCGGGGAAAATTGAGATTTACTCAGCTGGCTATTCACCTCTTTCAAATTCCTAGAGTCTGTGAGTATACCTGTATATAGCAGTGGAGAAAATGTAAAGTAAATAATAATGTTACTTGTAAAATTCAGATTACTGAAACTTAATTGTTCGGTCTGTGTATACTCCTATTCTACATTCTAATGTTTTAAATTGTGATTAAGCATTTGTTAATTTGATGTTAATTGCTTGATGCTCTTTCGCTAATTTTACTTTGTAAAAGTGATTTTGACCTGAGTATTGCACTGAAAGGCAACCAAAGGCCAAAGCATTCAAAATGTCTCACAAATGAATTTCTAAAATTGAGCCCCCAAATATAATATGATTTGTTGTTTGTTGTTGTTCAGTTGCTAAGCGATACATGACCCTGAGCAACCACATCGACTGTAGCACACCAACCTCCTAGGTCCTCCAGTAAGTATTGCCCAGATTCAGTTCAGTTCAGTTGAGTCATTCAGTTGTATCCGAACTTTGAGACCCCATGCACTGCAGGATGCCAGGGTTCCCTGTCCATTACCAACTCTTGCAGCTTGCTCAAACTCATGTCCATCAAGTCAGTGATGCCATCCAACCATCTTATCCTCTGAGGTCCCCTTCTCCTCCTGCCTTCAGGCTTTCCCAGCATCAGGGTCTTTTCCAATGAGTCAGTTGTTCACATCTGGTGGACAAAGTATTAGAGTTTCAGCTTCAGCACCAGTCATTCCAATGAATATTCAGGACTGATTTCCTTTACGATGGACTGGTTGGATCTCCTTGCAGTCTAAGGGACTCTCAAGAGTCTTCTCCAACACATCAGTTCAAAAGCATCAATTCTTTGGCTATCAGCTTTCTTTATAGTCCAGTTCTCATATCCATACATGATTACTGGAAAAACCATAGCTTTGACTAGACAGACCTTTGTCAGCAAAGTAATCGCTCTGCTTTATAATATGCTGTCTAGGTTGGTCATAGCTTTTCTTCCAAGGAGCAAGCGACTTTTAATTTCATGGCTGCACTCACCATCTGCAGTGATTTTTGAGCGCAAGAAAATAAAGACTCCCACTGTGTCCATTGTTTCCCAATCTATTTGCCGTGAAGTGATGGGACCAGATGCTGTGGTCTTTGTTTTCTGAATGTTGAGTTTTAAGCCACTTTTTCACTCTCCTCTTTCACTTTCATCATCAGGCTGTTTAGTTCTTCTTCACTTTCTGCCATAAGAGTGGTGTCATCTGTGTATCTGAGGTTATTGATATTTATCCCAGCAATCTTGACTCCAGCTTGCGCTTCATCCAGCCCAGCATTTCACATGATGTACTCTGCATGTAAGTTAAATGGGCAGGGTGACAATATACAGGGTGATGTACTCCTTGCCTGATTTGTAACCAAGCTGTTGTTCCATGTCCAGTTTTAACTGTTACTTGTTGACCTTCATGCAGATTTCTCAAGAGGCAGGTCAGGTGGTCTGGTATTTCCATCTCTTGAAGAATTTTCCAGTTTATTGTGATCCAAATAGTCAGAGGCTTTGGCATAATCAATAAAGCAGAAGTAGACGTTTTTCTGGAGCTCTCTCACTTTTTCAATGATCCAATGGATGTTGACAATTTCATCTCTGGTTCCTTTGCCTTTTCTAAATCCAGGTTGAACTTCTGGAAGTTCATGGTTCATGTACTGTTGAGTCCTGGCTTGGAGAATTTTGAGCATTACTTTGAGAGCATGCGGGATGAGTGCAGTTGCAGTAGTTGGAACATTCTTTGGCACTGCCTGTCTTTGGGACTGGAATCAAAACTGATTTTTTCCAGTCCTGTGGCCACTGCTGAGTTTTCCAATTTGCTGGCATATTGAGTGCAGCACCTTCATATCATCATCTTTTAGGATTTGAAATAGCTCAACTGGAATTCCATCACCTCTACTAGCTTTGTTCATAGTGATGCTTCCTATGGCCCACTTGACTTCACATTCCAGGATGTCTGGCTCTAGGTGAGTGATCACACCATTGTGGTTATCTTGGTCATGAAGATGTTTTCTGTATAGTTCTTCTTTGTATCTTCCCACCTCTTCTTACTATCTTCTTCTTCTGTTGGTCCAAACCATTTCTGTCTTTTATTATGCCCATCTTTGCATGAAATGTTCCCCTGCTATCTCTAATTTTCTTGAAGAGATCTCTAGTCTTCCCCATTCTATTGTTTTCCTCTATTTCTTTGCATTGATCACTGAGGAAGGCTCTCTTATTTCTCCTTGCTATTCTTTGGAACTCTACATTCAAATGGGTATACCTTTCCTTTTCTCCTTTGCATTTTGCTTCTCTTCTTTTCTCAGCTATTTGTAAGGCTTCTTCAGACAACCATTTTGCCTTTTTGCATTTTTTTTTCTTGGGGATGGTCTTGGTCACTGCCTCCTGTACAATGTCATGAACCTCCTTCCGTACTTCTTTAGGCACTCTGTCTATCAGATCTAACCCCTTGAATCTGTCACTTCTACTGTAATCATAAGGGGTTTGACTTAGGTCATACCTGAATGGTCTAGTGGTTTTCCCTACTTTCTTCAATTTAAGTCTGAATTTGGCAATAAGAAGTTCATGATCTGAGCTACAGTCAGCTCCTGGTCTTATTTTTTCTGACTGTATAGAGCTTCTTCATCTCTGGCTGCAAAGAATATAATCAACCTGATTTCAGTATTGACGATCTGGTGATGTCCATGTGTAGAGTTTTCTCCTGTGTTTCTAGAAGATGGTGTTTGCTGTGACCAGCGCGTTCTCTTGGCAAAACTGTTAGCCTTTGCCCTGTTTCATTTTGTACTCCAAGGCCAAGTTTGCCTGTTACTCCAGGTATCTCTTGACCTTGTTCTTTTGCATTCCAGTCCCCTACAATGAAAAGGACATCTTTTTAAGGTGTTAATTCTAGAAGGTCTTGTAGGTCTTCATAGAACCATTCAACTTCAGCTTCTTCAGCATTACTGGTTGGAGCATAGACGTGTATTACTGTGATATTGAATGGTTTGCCTTGGAAACAGGGATCATTCTGTCATTTTTGAGACTGCATCCAAGTACTGCATTTTGGACTCTTTTGTTGACTATGAGGGCTATTCCATTTCTTCTAAGGGATTCTTGTCCTCAATAATAGATATAATGGTCATCTACCATATAATGGTCTATAATGGTCTATAGTGGTCATCTGAGTTAAATTCACCCATTCCAGTCCATTTTAGTTCACTGATTCCTAAAACGTCAACATTCTCTCTTGCCATCTCCTGTTTAGTCACTCAGTCGTGTCCAACTCTTTGTGATCCCAATAACTGTAGCCACAAGATTCCTCTGTCCATGGGATTTTCCAGGCGAGAATATGGGAGTGGGTTGCCATTTCCTTCTCCAGGAGATCTTCCTGACCCAGGGATTGAACCCGGGTCTCCTGCATTGCAGGCATATGTTTTACTATCTGAGCTACTAGGAAAGCCCAATCTCCTGTTAGACCACTTCCAATTTACCTTGATTCTTGGACCTAACATTCCATGTTCTTATGCAATATTGTTCCTACAGCATTGGGCTTACTTCTATCACCAGTCACATCCACAACTGGGTGTTGTTTTTGCTTTGGCTCCATCTCTTCATTCTTTCTGGAGTTATTTCTCCACTCTTCTCCAGTAACATATTGAGCACATACCAACCTGGGGAGTTCATCTTTCATGTCATGTAGGGCCACCCAAAATGGATGGGTCATGGTGGAGAGTTCTGACAAAACATGGTCCACTGGAGAAGGAAATGGCAAACCACTTCAGTATTCTTCTCTTGAGAACCCAATGAACAGTATCTCCCAGATTAGATAGCTCAAATTCATATTCATCGGATGGGTAATGCTATCTAACCATCTCATCCTCTGCTGCTCCCTTCTCCTTTTGCCATCAATCTTTTCCAGCATCAGTGTTTTTCCCAGTGAGTCAACTTTCATATCAGGTGGCCAATGTTTTGGATCTTCAGCTTCAGCATCAGTCCTTCTAATGAATATTCAGGGTTGATTTCTTTTAGGATTAACTGGTTTGGCTTTCTTGCAGTCCAGTGGATTCTCAAGTTTTCTCCAGCACCACAATTCAAAACCATCAATTATTCAGTGTGAGGCCTCCTTTATGGTCCAAATGTCACATTTGTACATGATTACTGGAAAAATCATAGCTTTGATTGGAAGGACTTTTGTCAGCAAAATGTCATCTCTGCTTTTTAATGTGCTGTCTAGGAGATCCAACCAGTCCATTCTGAAGGAGATCAACCCTGGGATTTCTTTAGAAGGAATGATGCTAAAGCTGAAACTCCAGTACTTTGGCCACCTCATGTGAAGAGTTGACTCATTGGAAAAGACTCTGATGCTGAGAGAGGTTGGGGGCAGGAGGAGAAGGGGACGACAGAGGATGAGATGGCTGGATGGCGTCACCGACTCAATGGATGTGAGTCTGAGTGAACTCTGGGAGTTAGTGATGGACAGGGAGACCTGGTGTGCTGCGATTCATGGGGTCACAAAGAGTCAGACATGACTGAGCGACTGAACTGAACTGAGGTATGTCATAGCCTTCCAAGGAGCAAGTGTCTTTTCATTTCATGACTGCAGTTGTTGTCCGCAATGATTTTAGAGTTCGAGAAAATAAACTTTGTCACTGTTTCCACTCTCCCACTTCTGTTTGCCATGAATAATATGATTATATCCTATGAAATTCTTAAAAACCAGTAAATGCCTTAAAATTTGCAAGAACATTGAATATTAGATGCATGAAGTTTAATAGGATTTTCTATGTGCCAGTAATAATGAGTTTTTAAAATCATGAGAAAAAGAAAACTATACTTTGAAAGTAACAGAACAATAATATACCAGCTGTTGCTGCTAAGTCGCTTCAGTCATGTCTGACTCTGTGCGACCCCATAGATGGCAGCCCACCAGGCTCCCCTGTCCCAGGGATTCTCCAGGCAAGAACACTGGAGTGGGCTACCATTTCCTTCTCCAATGCATGAAAGTGAAAAGTGAAAGTGAAGTCACTCAGTCATGTCCGACTCTTAGTGACCCTATGGACTGCAGCCTACCAGGCTCTTCCATCCATGGGGTTTTCCAGGCAAGAGTACTGGAGTGGGGTGCCATTGCCTTCTCTGTAATATGCCAGAAAAAAATTCTAAAAAGAAATATGTGGAGCCCATGTGTAAAATATACAGAATCAAAATGTTATTTATAAATCTATAAATCAAGAAGAGAGATATCTTGCAGTGGTTGTACAAGGATTCTTGATAAAATGGAAAGCAAACACAAATTTCCTACATTCAGAAGCAACTTAATAGCTAAAACTGAAAAAAGAAACAATTTCTTACTCTTCAGTTCTGAGGATGAATAACCTGAAATAATACTGGAGAGGCTGGTAATGGTTGTAATGAAAACTTTGTAGTTTTTCCATGAGCAGCAGATTTCATTGAGAATTTAAAGTAGGAGCAACATGGATAGATTTTTAATTTTTAAAAGGATCACTGCCTGCTGAATAAAGAATTCATTGAGAGGCAGAGTGATCAATTAGGATGCTCCTCCAATTGCTAAAGAGAAAAATGATAGGAATTTGGACTACAGATCAGCCATGAAAAATGAGAAAAGAAAGTATTTAGAAAGTACTTAGATAGTAGGACATATAGAAATTGGTGGTTATTTAGTATGAAATAGGGAATTGATGGGACTGCCTCCCATTATTCTGGCTTAAGTATTTGGGAGTATATCTCTCTGATGAAACAAGAAACACTGAAATGGAAAATTTGAGGAAGAAAAAAAAATCAATTCAATTATAGATACACTATGTTTGGAATATTTGTGAAGTGTTAGGGGAAGAATTAAGTCAGAAATTAAATATATTTATTTTGGTAATCCGACCTGAAATATAGATTCCAGAATTGATAGCAACAGACAATATTTGAATTTTACTTATAATTATAATGAAGAAAAGTATACCAATTATCCAATCCGGAGTTGCTCTATTTGAAAGACAGTAAAATAAGCCAGAAAGAGAGTCCCAGAATGGAGAACCAATAAGGAAGGAGGAAAACCAAAAACACATTGTTGGCCTCATAGAAGCTAAGAGTTGAAAATATTTCAGAAAGAAGAGAGGGATCGATTATGAAGGATATTGCTGAATTATCAAGTACAATAAAATTAGGAAATAAAACTACATTTCATATAGTCACCTGGAAATCATTGATATAGTTACTGAAAAGAACAGCTTTGGTGGAATCCTAGGAATAAAAAAACAAATTTAACTGGTTTGAGGTAGAAGTAATAGACAACTCTTGAGAAAATAAAGGACCGTTTTTACATAGCAGAATTTAAAGATGCAGTGAACCAAAATTTTTGAAAGAAGATGTTAAGGAGTGTTAATTGTTGTAATAGTAGTAGCATCTAGAGTCCCAAAAAAGTCTTAGCTATGATGACTATCATGAGAAGAATTTATAATATATTGAAACACAGTATGAAATTATAGTGAAAGTTGTGTGATGTAGACGGAAGATTCCTGTTAGATTTTCTTGAAAAATCTTTTCTTGAAAAACATCCTATTACCCTACCACATAAAATAATTTAAAACATGCTAAAAGAAACAATACATACCAATGAAAAAGTGCAGATGTCATACCTTCAGGAAATATTGATTTACCTCCTACTGTGTGCTAGGTGGAAAAGGCAATGGCACCCCGCTCCAGTACTCTCACCTGGAAAATCCCATGGACGGAGGAGCCTGGTGGGCTGCAGTCCATGGGGTCGCGAAGAGTCGGACACGACTGAGCGACTCCACTTTCACTTTTCACTTTCATGCATTGGAGAAGGAAATGGCAACCCACTCCAGTGTTCTTGCCTGGAGAATCCCAGGGACGGGGGAGCCTGGTGAGCTGCTGTCTATGGGGTCGCACAGAGTTGGACACGACTGAAGCGACTTAGCAGCAGCAGCAGCAGTGTGCGCAGTTCAGTTCAGTTCAGTTGCTCAGTCGTGTCGGACTTTTTGCAACCCCATGAATCGCAGCACGTCAGGCCTCCCTGTCCATCACCAGCTCCCGGAGTTCACCCAGACTCGTGTCCATTGAGTCAGTGATGCCATCCAGCCATCCCATCCTCTGTCGCCCCCTTCTTCTCCCGTCCCCAGTCCCCCCCAGCATCAGAGTCTTTTCCAATGAGTCAACTCTTCACATGAGGTGGCACTAGGTAGCCTTAAAAGAGTTGAGAATATAGTAGTAAGCCAACCTCACAATGTGCTCAGGTAGCCTATACTCTAGTTCAGGGAGACAGCTTTATAAAAAAGATTCATAGGTAAACGATATCATTTGTTATGATATGGAGAAAAATAAAGCAGAAAAAAAAATATGAGGAGAATTGGAGGAGGGCAGATTTTCAAGAAAAATGGCCAGAGAAAGCCTTTAAATGGAAGGTGATCCCCATGCACCAGTCCCAAGCACACTGTATCCTGCGTCAGACATAGACTGGCGATTTAATTCTTACATGATAGTATACATGAGAGAGATGTTATGGGGAGGGAGGTGGGAGGGGGGTTCATGTTTGGGAAGGCATGTAAGAATTAAAGATTTTAAAATTTAAAAAATAAAAAACTAAAAAAAATAATAAAATAAAAAAAAATAAATAAATGGAAGGTGAAATTTGAGAAAAAACTAAAAGTATTCTGAGAAATGAGCCATCAGTTTATTTGAAAATGATAAAAAAAAAAAACAAAAGCAAAAAGCCGTACTTCCTAATATATAACCATGTCTGGAGTGTTTAGAGAAAATGAGACCAGTGTATCTGGAATGCGGCTTCCCAGGTGGTGTTGGTAGTAAAGAATCCACCTGCCAATGCAGGAGATGTAAAAGACACGGGTTCAGTCCCTGGGTCAGGAAGATCCCCTCAGGTAGGAAATGGCAACCTTCTCCAGTATTCTTGCCGTGAAAATTCCATGGGCAGAGGAGCCTGGTGAGCTAGAGTCCAAGGAGCCGCAGAGAGTTGGACATGACTTAGCAACTAAGTACAACAGCAACAACATCTGCAATAGAATGAGCAAAGGGAGAAGGTGGCTGTTGAGGTCAGAGGAAGTGAGAGTGAGCGGGTTAGGTATATGGAGATTATGCATGGCTACCTTAGACCACTGTGATTACCTCAACTTCCCCCCAGTAACAGGGAAGTGTGAGAAAGTGATCAGATTCTGAGTATACGTACAAATTTCAAAGTGGAGCTAGCAGGATCTGCTGAGTGACTTCACCTAAAGGGTTAGGGACTTCCTTGGTGGCTCAGAAGGTAAAGAATCTGCCTGCAGTGCAGGAGACCTGGATTCAATCCCTCTGTCAGGAAGATCCCCTGGAGAAGGGAATGGGACCTACTCCAGTATTTTTGCTTGGAGAATTCCATGGAGAGAGGAGCCTGGTGGGCTACAATCCATAGGCTCATAAAGAATCAGACACGATTGAGTGACTAACACCTCACCTCACAGTCACCTACAGGGTTAGGATGAGTAAAAGAGGATCCCTAGTTTCGAGGTCAGAAAGCATGAGTGGTGGTATGGGGCTGTCGTTAAGTTCACAGTCTCAGGGGGCAGACTGTCAGGATTTGTAATTCTTGCTCAATCATTGTTATGGCCTTGGATAGGTTATTTATCTCTTACCTCCTCAATTACTTCATATGTGAAATTGGGGCATATTCATACTTGTCTCAAAGAATCGTTATGAGGCTTAAGCAGATTCTAGTTTCAAAAGACTTACATCAGAGTCTGACCCACAATAACAACTTGGGCAAGACTCTGGAAGGAGTATTTTGGGGGTTGATTAAAAGGTAAATTCTGGGTTCTTTAAATTAGAGTTACTATGGCACCCCTCTCCAGTACTCTTGCCTGGAAAATCCCATGGACAGAGGAGCCTGGTAGGCTGCAGTCCATGGGTCGCAAAAAGTCGGACACGACTGAGCAACTTCACTTTCACTTTTCACTTTCACGCATTGGAGAAGGAAATGGCAACCCATTCCAGTATTCTTGCCTGGAAAATCCTAGGGATGGGGGAGCCTGGTGGGCTGCCGTCTATGGGGTCACACGGAGTTGGACACGACTGAAGCGACTTAGCAGCAGCAGGTATATACATAGAGATGTCAAGACAGTTAGATGTGTAAGTATACAGATTTGGAGTATAAAAGAAATATCCAGACTAGAAATTTAATTTGTGAGGCATCAGTATAGAGATGGAATTTAAATCACAATTTAGAGAAGGAAAAAAAATGCATCAACAGACAGAGACCTTAATATTCACAGGACTGGAAGATGAGACAGAATTGGGAAAGTGGCACAGTCAAGCACAAAAGAACATCCAGGAGTGTAGAGTCCCCTGAGCTATCAGCTGAATTAAATGCTCCTGATGATCAAGTAAAGCAAGGACAAAAAAATTACATGCATTGGATTTAGCAATGCATTCATCATTAATGTTCTAGTTAAAAGCTGCAAAAATATCATGGTGGAGACCAAACAAGACTGGAGTAACTTTAAAGAAGAATAGGAGTGGAGAAACTGAAGATACTCTAATGAATATAGGCTTTTAGAAAAGATCTGCTGTAAAGAGAGGGCAAATACAGGCAGTAAGTTGAGAAAGTCACAAGACAGTGTCTTTTGGTATTTGTTTTTAGAATGAGGTCTATAGCAGCAACTTTGTGGGTTTGTAGGAAATTTTTTTGTAAAAAGGGAAGAAAAAACTGGATTATGCAAGAAAGAGAAGAGACAATTTCTAGAGCAAGGTCCTTAAGAAGAAAGAAGGGATGCGATTTAATGGCAGGTTTCGCTTTCCTTAGGTTCATGGATAATTCATCCTTGATAATAGGAAAGAAGATAGAAGCAAGTGAGTAGGTAGATAATACTAAAAGCATGTGAAAAATAACTTCTAATTGATTCAATTTCCCAAGTGAATTGAGAAACAAGGAAAGAGCATGAGAAAGAAGGAGAAGGCAGAAAAATTGAAGATAGGAGATGTAAAGGTAGATGCTGATAATGGCAGGGTAGAAGATTTAAAATTGAGATTATATGGGATTTACAGTTACTGGCAATTAATTCTAGAAATGCATTGTGGGATTAAGTGGGTGAAGTAGGATGGAGAACAAAAATTATGGACAAGTGACATACTTTATTTTAGTGGGCTCTAAAATCACTGCAGATGGTGACTGCAACCATGATATTAATAGACGCTTGCTCCTTGGAAGAAAAGCTATGGCCAACCTAGATGGCATATTAAAAAGCAGTGACATTATTTTGCTGACAAAGGTCCATGTAGTCAAAGCTATGGTTTTTCTAGTAGTCATCAATGGATGTGAGAGTTGGACCATAAAGAAGGCTGAGCACCAAAGAATTGCTGCTTTTGAACTGTGGTGTTGGAGAAGACTCTTGAGATTCCCTTGGACTGCAAGGAGATCAAACCAGTACATCCTAAAGGAAATCAATCCTGAATATTCATTGGAAGGACTAGTACTGAAGGTGAAAACGCCAATACTTTGGCCACCTGATGTGAAGAGCTGACTCATTGGAAAAGACCTTGATGCTGGGAAAGATTGAAGGCAGGAGGAGAAGGGAACAACAGAGGATCAGATGGTAGGATGGCATCACCGACTCAATGGACGTGAGTTTGAGCAACATCTGGGAGATGATGAAGAACAGGGAAGCCTAGCATGCTGCAGTCCATGGGGTCCCAAAGAGTTGGACACAACAGAGACCAAGAAACTGAAAGTCCATGGTATTAGAAGAATCATCTGTACGGGTGGTAGAATTAGCAAGAATTAAGACAGAAGTAGAATTGGAGAGAAGGATAGTGAAACAAGTGTTAAATCTTCACATGATAAAAGGATGTGATTCAGAATTCTGTAGGGATTTGCAAAAGAGAGGGCTATGGGTGAAGTACATTGATGACATAAGATTCAGGTTGGATGTTTTTATGGAGGGAGGAAGAGAATGATTTGAAACAGCCTTAAGGATCAAGAATGCCCATGTTACCTGAGATGTTTGAGAAATAAACATTTACCACTTGATAAGTTTCAGAAGAAACAGTGTCTCCAGGGGGCTAACACATTGCTTTTAGAGAAAAATGGTCAAAGGCCTTTAATAAAAGAGGCTGAGTGGCTATTTAATTAAAAGTTGAGAAACTGTGATGGTTTAAAAAAATGGTTAAGTATGTTTTCACCATACAGATAAGTCAGCTCCACAAAAATAAAATCGTTGGCTGAAAAATCCAATATTTGGATTAATATTCAAGACATTTTTAAATGAGTAAGATTTTTTTCTAGCCCAAAAGCAGTGAAAATTACCACATAGAAAAGATTTATGTGTAATTCCCTAAAAAAACCTGAAACTAATATTTACCATAGATACAGCAATAGCTTAATAGCCTTAATAAATACGATTCTTTAAAGTGATTAAGAAAAAAAGCTGTAATGGAAAATTATATGCATAAAGTTCAAAGAATTTTCCAAAGATGACTGTATCTTTCTGTTTTGTCTGGGTTTCTGTTTGTTTTACGAGTAGCACCATGATGGTATGGTGGTTAAGAGCTTGGTTTTAGAATCAAAACAGCTGTGGGAACAAGTTCCAATTCTGCCATTTATCTGCTGAGTGACCTCGGGCAACTTTTATAACTTCTTTAAGCTCCAACTTGTGGGAAAGGGAATGGCTACTCCACTCAAGGATTCTGGAGAATTCCATGAAAAGAGCCTGGCAAGCTATAGTCCAAAGGATCACAAACTGTTGGACATGGCTGAGCAACTAACACTTCCACTTTTTAAGCTCCAACTACTTTATTGTAAAAAGACAAAAATAATACTACTTACTTCATTTGGATGTGCTATATTTAAATAAGCTAACGGCACAGTGCGTGGCACAAAGAAAGCGTTTATTAAGTGTTAGTTATTGTTCTTACAATAGTGGTTGCTATTATTAATAGTAGCATTGATATTAGATACCTATGTATCCTACTCATTTTCTGACCTTATAAAATGCTTTACAAATGTAGTCAACCAGTAAAGTTTTGCTAATTGAATAAGTTGGTATTCAGTCCAGTCATCAAGTACATATATTAAACATTATCATTATCAAATTCTGTTCATTGCTTACTCAGAGATTAATGGACTCTATCCTAGTTTTGTGTAATTGCACCTAATGTGCTGTGGAATGAGCCTCTGATGGGTTCAATTTGAAATTGAGTGTAAGCCATACAAAGTGAAAACAATAGAACAATTTTAAACTAGCCACACTCTAGTCATACAAAATAGAAATCAATTAGAAACATAACATCTTGGATGTCTGTCAGTTAAATATGCCACAAAACAGAAATTTTCCAGAATTACTTCCACAAAAATCTTTAAGAAAGGATAACTTATGAATGTGAAAAGAATTAGGGAGTCAAGAAGTCCCAGATTGGCAATGGAAAGAAGCCACCCTCACTCTCAAGATTGAGGGAACAAGGAAGGAAAATGGTGACCTCAGAGCCCAGTGAAAGGTGAGCCCTAGAGGAGTGCCATCGAACAGGAGATGTGGTCACTGATGGAGCACGGGCAGAGCCACAGCACCGGGACAGGCAAGCAGTGAGGAAGGAAGACCTGAACTCCCTTCTTCTCCAGCCCCCCACTGTTTGTCAGTACTTCCCATTGGCTGAACTTAAATGGAGGTCGGCCTTCAAGGTTAGCCTCCCTGGGCACAGAATAGGACTGCAACAGACAAAGAATGGGTTTGGGAGTATGAATGTGTGGGGTTTTAACACAGTGTGGAAAGACGCATAACAGACATGCAATGCCTAGCAAATACTGTTTCTCTACAGTTTTCCATTTTTCCTCATAATTTTGATTTGTACAACTACCACAGGGCATGGTTAGCATTTTGTTATTCTGCAACTGTGAAGACTGTTGAGTTGAAATATCAGTAAATGGTGACACTGGCCACAGTGAGTGGAACTTATACGAAGTTCTCATTTATTTCACATTTGAAGAGACTGGAATTTTTTTGACCTTGTTTTTTTAGGCTCTTGAATAGTAATTTTGAATCCAGTCATGGTCAATAATAATATATTCATGTCTGACATGGAAAACTCTTTCTGTCAGTCATATCACTTCAGTTTCTAATCATCTCAAAAGCATCTAAAGTGTTAGCATTCATAGAAAACAAACATCAGACTCAATAACCTTTATACTTAGACATATTCTAAGCAAATTATAGGGAAATTTTTTCTGCCTCTAACTTTTTCTTGTAGACAATAAAGACTGGACACGGAGTCTGAGTATGTATACCGGTGCTTTATTCTCTTGGAATATATGTAGGCAAATCAACTCAGAATGATACAGATTCTGGGTCTGTCTGAAAGAGAACGAGTGAGCACTGTGTGTGTTTTTAAATGTTTTCTATTTTATATTCTTGGCTATATTCAAGGATATTTTATATTCTTGACTAAAGTGGGTAATGACTATACAATCCACACACCACTGTCTAATATATGTTTAATTAATATTGCATAAAAGGCTTGCTGTGGCTTTTTATGCAAATAGGACTATAAGTATATCTGTAGGTTTTCTTTTCTTTCCTACTTCTCTCTTTTAGAGTTTTGCTCTCCTGAGGTACAAAACTGAGCAACAAAATTACCTTAAAGAGGGTTTATGAATCACAAAGGAGAATTCTTTATGTACCTTGTTTCCATATGAAAGTGGCAACATTTGTGCATAAATGGCTTGCATCATTTTTTTATGAATTGGGCCTTAAGTGCTCATGATTGTCCTTGGTATTCAGTTTTTAGTCATTAAGTAGCGCTGAAACAACAGGAGAAGAAAAAAGGAAACATTTTGTACCTGTGGTACACACTTGGACAACACAGCTTTAGTAAAATAGCTACACTCTTATCCTTTTATATGTATAAATTATGCAGGGACAAAGACAAGTGTGAATTGATGAAAAGGCAAATAATATATTTCTGAAGCATTAATAGTTGAAGCCTTACTCAGGATAGAAAAAACTGCATGATTTTCTTATTTGATTGGTGCGCACGTCCATATTTTGCCAATCTGTATGGCTCCGTTGACAGAATTAAGTTGCTCTGGATGAAGACAGGAGTAAATCTTTTCCTAACTGTAGGGTAATACGTCACTTCTCTTACCACATTATCTAATAGTCACCCTCAATGTCTGCGGAAGAGGGGCATGACATATACATTTAAAAAACATTTTTTTAGTGCTTTTTTATTTTATATTGCAGACAAAGGTGAGAGGTTTGTAGCAAGAGAAATCTTTCTTTAGGACATCTGAAAAATACATAAAAAAAAAATCTCAAGATTTCTCTGTTTCTCTGTGTTATGTGCTGAACTATATTCCCCCTCACCCCACCAAACACATATGTTGATGCTCTAACACCTACTTTAGAATGTGACCGTATTTGGAGATAAAGCCTTTAAAGAGGTAATTAAAATTACGTGAGAGCATATGGGTGGGCCCTAATCCAAAATGGTAGGTATTCTTTTAAGCAGAAATTAGGGCATGCATAGAAGGAAGATAAGGAAAAGGCAATGGCACCCCACTCCAGTACTCTTGCCTGGAAAATCCCATGGACGGAGGAGCCTGGTGGGCTGCAGTCCATGGGGTCGCGAAGAGTCGGACACGACTGTGACTTCACTTTCACTTTTCACTTTCATGCACTGGAGAAGGAAATGGCAACCCACTCCAGTGTTCTTGCCTGGAGAATCACAGGGACGGGGGAGCCTGGTGGGCTGCTGTCTATGGGGTTGCACAGAATCAGACATGTCTGAAGCTAGTTAGCAGCAGCAGCAGCAGCAGCAGAAGGAAGATCTGAGCTCAGAAGAAACCAACTCTGCCAATATCTTGTCCTCAGATTCTAGCTACCAGAATTTTGAGACAACTAATTTCTACTGTTTAAGCGCAGGTGGCTGCGAGCCGACTCACTAAGTGCAGGCGGCCGAGAGGAGCTGCCCTGTGTCCAAGGTCAGGGGCTGCGGCCGAGAGGAGCTACCCCGCGTCCGAGGTCAGGGACAGCGGCCGGGAGGAGACACCCCGAGTCTGAGGTCAGGGGCGGCAGCCGAGAGGAGCTACCCTGCGTCGGAGGTGAGTGGCAGCCAGGAGGAGACACCCCGTGTCCAAGGCCAGGGGCGGCATCTGGGAGGAGCCACCCATGCCCAAGGCCAGGGCTCACAGCCAGAAGAGCAACCCGAGGAGTGGTGGCTGCACAGCACAGGAGGGCCTAGAGGAGCTATCCCACTTTGAAGGTCAGGAACCCTGGCGGTAAGGAGATACCCCTCGTCCAAGGTAAGGAGCAGCGGCTGTGCTTTGCTGGAGCAGCTGTGAAGAGATACCCCACACCAAGGTAAGAAAAACCCAAGTAAGATGGTAAGTGTTGCAAGAGGGCATCAGAGGGCAGACACACTGAAACCGTACTCACAGAAAACTAGTCAATCTTATCACACTAGGACCACAGCCTTGTCTGACTCAATGAAACCAAGCCATGCCTACAGGGCAACCCAAGAAGGGCGGGTCATGGTGGAGAGGCCTGACAGAATGTGGTCCACTGGAAAAGGGAATGGCAAACCACTTCAGTATTCTTGCCTTGAGAACCCCATGAACAGTATGAAAAGGCAAAATGATAGGATACTGAAAGAGGAACTCCCCAGGTCAGTAGGTGCCCAATATGCTACTGGAGATCAGTGGAGAAATAACTCCAGAAAGAATGAAGGGATGGAGCCAAAGCAAAAACAATACCCAGTTGTGGATGTGACTGGTGATAGAAGCAAGATCCGATGCTGTAAAGAGCAGTATTGCATAGGAATCTGGAATGTCAGGTCCATGAATCAAGGCAAATTGGAAGTGGTCAAACAAGAGATGGCAAGGGTGACCGTCGACATTTTAGGAATCAGCGAACTAAAATGGACTAGAATGGGTGAATTTAGCTCAGATGACCATTACATCTACTACTGCGGGCAGGAATCCCTCAGAAGAAATGGAGTAGCCACCATGGTCAACAAAAGAGTTCAAAATGCTGTAAGTGGATGCAATCTCAAAAACGACAGAATGATCTCTGTTTGTCTCCAAGGCAAACCATTCAATATCACAGTTATCCAAGTCTATGCCCCAACCAGTAACGCTGAAGAAACTGAAGTTGAACGGCTTTAGGAAGACCTACAAAATCCTTTAGAACTAACACCCCAAAAAGATGTCCTTTTCATTATAGGGGACTGGAATGCAAAAGTAGGAAGTCAAGAAACACCTGGAGTAACAGGTAAATTTGGCCTTGGAATGCGGAATGAAGCAGGGCAAAGACTAATAGAGTTTTGCCAAGAAAATGCACTGGTCATAGCAAACACCCTCTTCCAACAACACAAGAGAAGACTCTACATATGGACATCACCAGATGGTCATCACCGAAATCAGATTGGTTATATTCCTTGCAGCCAAAGATGGAGAAGCTCTATACAGTCAGCAAAATCAAGACTGAGAGCTGACTGCGGCTCAGATCATGAACTCCTTATTGCCAAATTCAGACTCAAATTGAAGAAAGTAGGGAAAACCACCTACCATTCAGGGAAAACCACTTACCTAAATCAAATCCCTTCTGATTATACAGTGGAAGTAAGAAAAATTTAAGGGTCTAGATCTGATAGATAGAGTGCCTGATGAACTATGGAATGAGATTCGACACATTGTACAGGAGACAGGGATCAAGACCATCCCCATGGAAAAGAAATGCAAAAAGCAAAATGGCTGCCTGGGGAGGCCTTACATATAGCTGTGAAAAGAAGAAAGGCAAAAAGCAAAGGAGAAAAGGAAAGATATAAGCATGTGAATGCAGAGTTCCAAAGAACAGCAAGAAGCGATAAGAAACCCTTCTTCAGTGATCAATGCAAAGAAATAGAGGAAAACAACAGAATGGGAAAGACTAGAGATCTCTTTAAGAAAATTAGAGATACCAAGGGCACATTTCATGCAAAGATGGGCTCGATAAAGGACAGAAATGGTATGGACCTAACAGAAGCAGAAGATATTAAGAAGAGGTGGCAAGAATACACGGAAGAACTGAACAAAAAAGATCGTCATGACCCAGGTAATCAAGATGGTGTGATCACTAATCTAGAGCCAGACATCTTGGAATGTGAAGTCAAGTGGGCCTTAGAAAGCATCACTACAAACAAAGCTAGTGGAGGTGATAAAATTCCAGCTGAGCTGTTTCAAATCCTGAAAGATGATGCTGTTAAAGTGTTGCACTCAATATGCCAGCAAATTTGGAAAACTCAGCAATGGCCACAGGACTGGAAAAGGTCAGTTTTCATTCCAGTTCCAAAGAAAGGCAATGCCAAAGAATGCTCAAACTACTGCACAACTGCACTCATCTCACATGCTAGTAAATTCATGCTCAAAATTCTCCAAGCCAGGCTTCAGCAATACGTGAACCATGAACTCCCTGATGTTCAAGCTGGTTTTAGAAAAGGCAGAGGAACCAGAGATCAAATTGCCAACATCTGCTGGATCATGGAAAAAGCAAGAGAATTCCAGAAAAACATCTATTTCTGCTTTATTGACTATGCCAAAGCCTTTGACTGTGTGGATCACAATAAACTGTGGAAACTTCTGAAAGAGATGGGAATACCAGACCACTTGACCTGCCTCTTGAGAAATCTGTATGCAGGTCAGGAAGGAACAGTTAGAACTGGACATGGAACAACAGACTGGTTCCAACTAGGAAAAAGAGTACGTCAAGGCTGTATATTGTCACCCTGCTTATTTAACTTATATGCAGAGGACATCATGAGAAACGCTGGACTGGAAGAAACACAAGCTGGAATCAAGATTGCTGGGAGAAATATCAATAACCTCAGATATGCAGATGACACCACCCTTATGGCAGAAAGTGAAGAGGAGCTAAAAAGCCTCTTGATGAAAGTGAAAGAGGAGAGTGAAAAAGTTGGCTTAATGCTCAACATTCAGAAAACAAAGATCATGGCATCTGGTCCCATCACTTCATGGGAAATAGATGGGGAAACAGTAGAAACAGCGTCAGACTTTATTTTTTTGGGCTCCAAAATCACTGCAGATGGTGACTGCAGCCATGAAATTAAAAGACGCTTACTCCTTGGAAGAAAAGTTATAAACAACCTAGGTAGTATATTCAAAAGCAGAGACATTACTTTGCCGACTAAGGTCCGTCTAGTCAAGGCTATGGTTTTCCTGTGGTCTTGTATGGATGTGAGAGTTGGACTGTGAAGAAGGCTGAGTGCCGAAGAATTGATGCTTTAGAACTGTGGTGTTGGAGAAGAGTCTTGAGAGTCCCTTGGACTACAAGGAGATCCATTCAGTCCATTCTGAAGGAGATCAGCCCTGGGATTTCTTTGGAAGGAATGATGCTAAAGCTGAAAATCCAGTACTTTGGCCACCTCATGCGAAGAGTTGACTCATTGGAAAAGACTCTGATGCTGGGAGGGATTGGGCACAGGAGGAGAAGAAGGGGACGACCAAGGATGAGATGGCTGGATGGCATCATGGACTCGATGAACGTGAGTCTGAGTGAACTCCAGGAGATGGTGATGGACAGGGAGGCCTGGCGTGCTGTGATTCATGGGGTCGCAAAGAGTTGGACACGACTGAGCGACTGAACTGAACTGAAGCTACCCAGTCTCTGGTGTTTGTTATGTTAAGCCTACCAAACTAATTTGGTCTCCAATACCAGATTATAAGGATGCTAGATGTAGATAAGAATAACTTTTGCTCTCCACTGAGGTAATGGAGGGGAATGTACTGTCATTGTTGGAGTGGAACTTTCTACCACTAGTGTCTATCTAAGGCTAAACACAATTCTTTCTAATACTTTCTGAACTCTCAGCTCATACATTATAGATTCATGAAGCACTTTCTTATTTTTCAAACTATTATCACTAATAATCTTATTCAGATTTATTGTGTATGGTAGGCTTTATTTCTATTTTTAGGTGGTAAAGCAAAGATGCAAATATACTATCTGACTACTGAATTTTAATAAAAATGTGATTAAAATTCAGTAAGACTCATCAGAAAAGGGTGCATGTTCACCTTTTCAGAGATTTTGGAAATCCAAGGCTTGAGAAATAGAAAATTTTACTCGAAGATGGCAGTTAAGATTCCACAACTCATCTTTTCTACATGTCTAAGTAATAGTTTATGTGTGGGAACTGAGTTTTGGTGTTCTCTTATGCAATAATCAGAAATAATGTTTCAGCTCTAGCTTACAACCAATATCAATTATATAATGTTTTCATTATCTTTATTTTGCAATCACAATCTGTTTTTGTTGAATGCTAAATTGAATATCAATTTCTCACACTAATGTTATTCTTTCAGATATCCAGTGGGATATGAGGCCAGAGGAATAATAATAGTGGCAATCACAAAAAAAATAAAAACAGAAAACAGTAATAGCTTACCTGTACAGAGAATTTACTATGGGGCTAGTGCTACACCAACCCCTCTGAATGCATTATCTCTTTTCATTGTCCTAAATTTGTTATTATCTTACTTTATGTATGAGCATAACTAAGGATTATATAAGAATTTCTCAGAGTTACATAACTAATTAGAAGCAGAACCATGATTTGAACTAGACTATTTAATTCCAGATATAATGCATTCTCTCATTCCATGAAATAGGCAATAGAAAAGGTTTGGAGAATAAGAGCAGTACGTGGCAAAAGCATTAGCTTATAAAATTAATGAAATAAAATAGTCATAACATTGATAACAATACTAGTGAATGAATCCAAATGCTCTGTATAATTAGCTGATGAAGACTGAGGGCCTCTGCTGAATTTCCCACACCTCATGTTGCTATCAAATTCAGTTCCATTTTGCTCTTTTAAGTTGACAACAAATAGATCTGCTACACTTCAAACAATAATTGTTTTAGGAGGAGTCTTTTTTCATAGATAATTTTAATTGATATGCTTTCTATTAAAATGCCAATTAAACTTGATTTTTATCCCTTATTATTTAAAATAGGTACCGAATAAATTTTGTGGCAGATACAGAACTCCAAACCTTTAATGAGGTAAATTGCTTATGGAGTTCCTGCTTAATTAGTTCAGTCACTATCTGTCACTCCTAATTTGATAACTAAATTTCCTGCATTTATAAAATATCACATTTGGTATGAATTTAACACAGTCACTAGTTTAATATCTCATGGCTACATTTGTGAATTCACTTATGAAAACTTGGCTCTGTAAATATTAATTTCACCCACATTTTAACTTCCATATGTACCACATTACCATTTTTCTGTCAATTTACAGTTTATTCAATATGATCTTTTGATATTTAATTTTTAGCTAAATAATGTTACTTCTTTGTTATTCAGTTTGCTATTTATCTTGCAGTCCAAAATCTTACAAAAATCTCATATTTTTTTCTGGAAACTGTCTGAGATGTTCACAACATCCTTGCTAAGCCCAAGTTTCTGTCTACCTACTCTGATTTCTATTCAACATGACCTCACACATTCTGTCATTTTTTCGTAAGCTAGATTCAAATCTAAGCCTATAGACTCTTTTATTACACTAACTTAATTCTTTTCTCTAGTTCAGTTTAGCTTTGCTGTATAATGAAGCAATAAGCTTATACTCTAGGTCTAAAATGTACAAGACCTACATTAGGTTAAAAGCAATCCATATTAAGAAATGTAGAATTATTATCTCCTGTTTTTTTTCTTTTTGAATTTCATTGTCAGTATAGGGAATAAAAAGATTACTTTTCAAATTTTAAAGTGATTTTGTTCTTTTTGAAAAAACCAATAAGAACTTAAGGGTAATACTTTGACTTTTTAAAGACATAATTGAAAGTTCTAAAGGGATTCTCTTTAACAAAAATCAAATATAAATCTATTCATCCTTCTCAAAAAGGAATTAGAATCATGTAATACATATTTGAAATCTGAGTAATTAAATTATAACTGAAAGAGAAAGTTCTTGGATAACATTACTTGTGGCAAAGATTTGAGTGGGACATATCATAATGGCATAGATTCTTAATTAGAATTATAATTGCCAAAAAATGTTACAATGGTCCCTATAGAATAAAAATACTAAAATCTAAATAAACTGGCACAATTGTATTTATTTATAGCTTCCTAAGGTGCATGGATGGAGGAACCTGGTAGGCTGCAGTCCATGGGTTGGCAAAGAGTCGGACACGACTGAGCGACTTCACTTTCACTTTTCACTTTCATGCATTGGAGAAGGAAATGGCAACCCACTCCAGTATTCTTGCCTAGAGAATCTCAGGGACGGGAGAGCCTGATGGGCTGCCATCTGTGAGGTCGCACAGAGTTGGACACGACTGAAGCGACTTAGCAGCAGCAGCAGTAGCAAAGGTGCATAGGCTGGGCAACTTCATGATACTGAAGTATATGTTGAGTAATATTCAAAGGGTATAGACAAAAGAAATGACCAGGACTATAGTTTTGGCAGATTCTGGAAATGCTCACCAGCATCTACTTTTCCTCTGGGTATGTGACCAGACTACATTTCCCACTTGCCCTGGAGTTTAAGAGAAGCCAAATGGCTACTCCATGTTAATGGGATTAGGGTAGTGATGGGTATCATTTCAGGTTATATGGTTAAGATTCTTATTCTGTCTCCTCATCTAAGGGTCTGAAGCACAAGGCTCAGTGAATATCCATGACATTTTTTAGAGATGGCAGAGGCACCGCATGGAAAGAGTTGTTTCTGCCCAACTGTATGATGCAAAGAATGAATTCCCTCCCACCCAACCCCCACCCACCCCCACTCCTAGTGATCTGCATTGATTGTGCTATAAGTGAGAATTTTATTAAAGTTTGTGAAAGTTACTTATTGTAGCATTTAGCTTACAGTAGCAAAATTCTAGTAAGAGGATTTCAAAGACCAGTCAGTAACAAACAGACCATAAAAAGTGAGTATGGTCAAAAAACAGCTAAAATTAAAGGAAGCAACTATACAGAAATGCAAAAAGCAAAACAAAACAAAAGATGAAAATAGATACCACAGACTATGGAAATACAAAGACATTACCAGTGTAACCAATGTATGCTGTCACTTGAAAAACATTTGCAGACAGTAATATGGAGCTAATGCTAAAAGCTAAAGTCAGTTATATTATAAATATACTCTAAAATTTGCTGTAAAAATTGCATGTTTAAGGAGATAATATGAAGGTGAATATAGAAATTCTATGTATTTTTCTTTTCCTTTCCCAATAATTTTGTATATAAACACTTCAGAGCTTCAAAAACTGAGAACACTTACGTTTAGATTACAGTAAAAAATAGTTTTTATTGCTACTCACCTACCTGCCACCTCTCCTTTCCTTCATCCACTTCCCAGATAAACTTAGTAAAGAAAAAAAAAGTTTGTGGTTAAAACAAGACATTGTAAGAAAAAACAGAGCTGTAAAAAATATAGGAAAAAACATTTTTAAGCCATAGTTTTACATCAGAAAAATAAAAGAAGATCATACTTTAAGTATTGCCACCAGTATATTTACAAAACTGAGTTTAGGACTAATCAGTGCGTGACTGTTTTCACTTCCCTTTCTCTTCAGGTTCTTCTTCTCCACAGTCCAAAGAGACCCTGTGAATGTGTTTGTCTTGTTTATGTTACTACTGATAGTGGGGGTATTCACTCGGTGTTCTGCTTTTTTTAAAAAATATTTTTTTTTTATTTCTGGACACCTGCCTGCCACCTGCTTGTCTTGATTACCATTTCCCACTAGAGCCCCAGAACAGAGTGACTTAAATGTTTGAGATGGAGTGAGAGAATCAGGCACAATTGTTGGTAGTTTTCATTACTAAACCCTATTCCATCAAGCCCTGGGTCTAACTTTGTTTATACAACTGTGTGCTTCCCTTCCTTCTTACAGAGTACCTTAAAACAGAGATTGAAAGCCCAGACTTTCTTTTCTCCATCTTCCATTAAGTGTTCCAAGGATATTTGCTTTGCCTAATGTTTCTCTTTACCTCTAGATTTAAGCTCCTGATTCTTATTCCTCATAATTTTTAAACTGAAAAACTTAAGACTGATTGAAGAATGAAACACACATGGGAATGAGTTCCAATATACTAGCATACAAAATGTCAACATTGGAAATAATCATGCTGCTGCTGCTGCTAAGTCACTTCAGTCATGTCTGACTCTGTGCGACCCCATAGACGGCAGCCCACCAGAGACTAGGAAATCAACCATGAATGTTCATAGGAAGGACTGATGTTGAAGCTGAAGCTCCAGTTGATTGGCCACTTGATGCAAAGAGCTGAGTCACTGGAAAAGATGCTGACTCTGGGAAAGACTGAGGGCAGGAGAATAAGGGGCCGACAGAGGATGAGATGGTTGGATGGTATCACTGACTCAATGAACGTGAGTTTGAGTAAACTCCATGAGATGGTAAAAGACAAGGAAGCCTGACGTGCTGCCGTCCATGGGGTAGCAAAGAGTCAGACACCACTTAGTGCCTGAACAACAAATCAGTATTGATTCTAAATTAAGACATGCTGGATTAGTGTGTGAATGCTTTTTATTATTTTTTGGATGTTTTTAAATTACAGAAATAGTTTGTAATAATTTAAGACAAACCACATATTCATTAAAGAAGACTTTTATAAAAATTATGAACAATTAATAAAATGCTAATTAGTTTGATATTTTGCTCATGCCTTTTGTGTTAGGATTCACCTACAAAATTGGATATACTTTTAAAATTGGAGCAGAAAATTTGTACCTGGAAAATTTGATTCAACATTATATTTACACCTGACAGTCAAAGCTATAGGAATAAAATATGGTAGAATACTTTATTTGACCAATTTGAACAAAGACAAAATTGAAATAATTGGATTCATCATAGTTGTGAAATAGCTAGTTGATGTAGAAAAACAAAAAACAAAGAGACTATTCTTTCTGGCCATCATCTGACCTGTCTTGGAAATGCTATTCCTATTCACTCTAACATTAAAAGAAATGCAGGATATAATTACTCAATTTTCCATTTTGATTATATGTCACTTATCTATCCACAAAAACAAAAGTATGCTCATCTCACATTGGTATAGAGGTATAATGGAGAATGGGCAATATTTGCAACATGGGTTGTCATGAATATTTTATAAGTTAAATAGTAAATTTTATTTAATTATGGTAAATGAGCCTTTCAAGTTCAGATTGGACAATATCCTTATCTAATCTGTTTGAGAGAAGAGCATAGTAATGTTTTCTTTCAGGGTTAGGAGTGATGTTTCCAGAGGGAGAAATTTTATATAGTCTTCTATTTCATACTCTCGAATATCATAATAACTAAAATCCATGTGTAACTATAATTACACCAAACTAAGAAAAAGGAGGAAGAAAATATAATATAAATCCTTATCAGGTAGTGAAATATTCAGATAATTAAAGCAAAGATGTCTTTCCTCCTGAATGAGTTTAGCTGCTTATTTACTTTACCTTGCCTTTTAAAGTAAATACTGAAATAGTTCTAATATAATATAAATTTGTGTCATTTATTTTTCTCAGTCTAATTTCACACTGAGGAGAATTTTCAAAACTACTTGGCATGCACTGTTTGTAAAGAAGATGCAGAACATCAAAACCAGAATTCAACTCCAATTTTTCTTATAAAACAAAGTCTTTCACAATCTTTGCATATTGCGTTTGTTCCTGACTACTTTATTCTTAACAATCAATCCTTCCGTGAAAATGTCTCCCTTTTGCAATCACATCAAGGTGACCACCCTCTACTACCTCTGAAATGCCTTTAGATCCAGAAAGATAGATTGTGCCAGGAAATATACTCATCATGCTCATGTCAATCATTAGTGAAAGAGAAAAGACTAGCCTCTCTAACTTATAAACATCATAAAATCATAAAAGTAAAATGTAAAAATTTTACATCATAAAATCAATGCATGTATCTAGATATTCAGTTATAAATCTCCCCAAAATTATTAAATAATAAAAATCAGGATTATTAATAAGCATACAAGAAGAGATATTAATTATAGTATCAAACTGACTATTTCATGGACAACATTGCCGCCAAGTCATAGCCAGAGAAAAAAAGGAAAATAATATAAATATGATTAAAGGAAAGAGATTTTGATTATATCCTTAACAGTATTTGCCTCAGGAGAAGAGTTTAAGATTTAAAAGAGATAATGAAAATATGACTAACAATTCTTAACATTTCATATATCATCTTTGTGGTAACATTTACTTTGAAAGTTATGTGTGAAACAACCACAATTTGGTATGACCACCATTTGTCAGAATCTGTTCCAAAGATCAGCCAATAATACTTGGTTTACATAAGAGAAAAACAGACTCATTTGGGGTGTTTCTTCCCACTAGTACTGTGTTTCTTTTTCTGAGGGATATATCTCTTCAGTCAGAAAACTGATTTTATTGAAATAAGGAGTATTCAGTAGACCTCATATTTTAATGCAAATATTACCTACACAAAATATACATTACAAAGATTTAAAATCATCTAATGATGATTTTAAAGTCAAATTTCTTTGAGAACTAAACAAAGACCTAGAATTTTTTAAAATAATTATCACAGTTATAAATTCTTCATATTTCTGTATGATTATTTTCTCAAGAAATCTCCCAGATTTATAAAATCGATGTGCAAAAGCAATAGCACCAGGCTATGTGATTTACATAAAAACACCTACACAATTTACACCAAAATACTTAAGGTATTTTTTTAAAGTTAATTCTAGTGTAAACAATTGTTAGCTTAATATATAAGATGAACAAAATTAAATCATAATACACTGGTATCAGATGTTTGGTTAAAGTTCTCAACTGGATGAATATTATCAACATGCTTCCAACCTCCAAAGGCCATATAGAATTAAAGTGCTACAAATATAGCATAGAGTTCAGTTCAGTTCAGTCTCTCAGTTGTGTCCAACCCTTTGAGACCCCATGGACTGCAGCACACTTAGCCTCTGTGTCCATCACCAACTCCTGAGCCTTGCTCAAACTCATGCTCATCAAGTCAGTGATGACGTCCAATCATCCCATCCTCTGTCAATCCCTTCTCCTCCAGCCTTCAATCTTTCCCAGTATCAGGGTCTTTTCAAATGAGTCAGTTCTTTGCATCAGGTGGCCAAAGTATTGGAGTTTCAAGCTCAGTATCAGTCCTTCCAATGAATATTCAGGACTGATTTCCTTTAGGATAGATTGGTTGGATATCCTTGCAGTCCAAGGGACTCTCAGGAGTCTTCTCCAACACCACAGTTCAAAAGCATCAGTTCCTCAGTGCTCAGCTTTCTTTATGGTCCAACTCTGACATCCATACATGACTACTGGAAAAACCATAGCTTTGACTAGACAGACCTTTGTTGGCAAAGTAATGTCTCTGCTTTTAATACGCTGTCTAGATTGGTCATAGCTTTTCTTCCAAGGAGCAAGCATCTTTTAATTTCATAGCATAGAGTAGCCTATTGCAATTTAAAACTTCACTTTTTAATTTATTTCTTAAATTTTGACATTTGTTTTCTAAAACTACAATATAATTGAAATTTTCACATTTTAAAAGAAATTTTTTTTATTAGTAATAACAAATTGGCTAGAATGATCAGGGTTTAAATATTTTTGGACATAGGTTGTTGGCAAGTTTTTGTGAAAAACAAAAAGGCTTTCAGTTGAGTAGTGAATATTCATAGTAATTTATGAGTTATTTTACTTATTTACAATTTTTTTAAAAGAACAGTATACATTTGACAATGTTAAAATACCTGTGTGTGTTTATTAACATTTATAAACAACTTTCATATATATGCATAATATATATTATGTGTTAAATATCTTGTCTATTTATTTAAATGAGAAAAATGTGCACTGTGATTTTTAAGAAGAAATTATATACAAAAATAAAGTATGAAAAGATATACAATGTTATGGTAAGAACTTAATTTGGGCATACATGATTATGGGTAATATTTGTTTTATTTGCTTCTTTGTACTCCACCCTCAATGTTTGTTGCATTTTGGGGACATATCTTCAAGAGAAACACTGGAAAGAACAGCATATCAAGATACCAAAGGGATGTTTAAAAAGATAGTGGAGCATGACAACATATGGATTAAGACCAAGTGACCTTTCGGGGGCTATCAGGCCTCTTTTGCCATGAATTGCAGGATTCAAGTTGTGGTGCAAAGCTGAAGAAAAGACGAAATCAGGAAATGCTCAAAGTGTAAAAGCAGAGTGGGGAAATGGGGTCCATGAGCGAAACTGTAAGGGTTCACTTGAATGAGGTTGTATCGTGGAGTTTAAGCTAAAAGGCTATGAATATGCCAGAGTGAAATGTTTAATAACATTACACTTTCACATCGGGAGGCTATAGCTGGAGGACTTTGTTGTGGTGGTGGTGGTGATTGTTTTGCCTTGTTTTAGTGATTTTATTTCTTTTCCCCCATATATGATAAAAAGCCTATAAAGGAATATGTCATACTTGAACCTATACATGTTCTCAGTGGAGTCAAAAGCAGCAGAGAGAGAAGGGCAAGGTGAGAGCCAGTATTTAATTTCTTAAATTATTTAAGCAATTGTGCAAATATTTGATAGATCAATTCAACAAATTTACAACTGGGATTACAGATGTTTCTTTATTTCAACAAAAATTTTGTATAGACCTACTACAAAATGAAAATTTGAAGATAATATTAGAAGTAATGACCTGTATTTCAATAATGCATTTTGTTTTCCATATGAAAAAAATCTATCCTAACATTTTAATAATAATAATAAATAGTTTTTAAAATGAACTTAGTGCCTTGGTGAACACTTTCAGCATTTAGAGGAAGAATTGAAAAAATTAGTACAAAAGGACTTTAAAATATGCATATACCATGTATATTTGAAATATTGTCAGCCGTGTGTAAGCTACTTCAACATACAGTGACCACGACAAGACTTAAGGTAAATTGTTGGAATAGTGGAAAGGCTATTTTGAGTTCTGCAAATATGTACCGTGTGTCTGAGCTCAACTTTTGATCTAGTTTTTCTATACAAGTTGTATTTAACATCTTTGATCTCCAAGTTAGTGATCTAATCTGCTGTATAACTGAGCTTTTATTGATCTGTTCTCATGCTAAGCAAATCAAGTCTCACTTTTATGGGCTAGATTGAAAAAGATAGTAAAACTGCCTCTGAGACAGCAGTTTAAATCTGTGCAATAACAGTGAAAGCAAGAGATAAGACTTTTATTACACTGCCAAACTTCACATGAACTCAAAGTGTCATTAAATAGGTATGTGTCATTTGCCACAGATATTTATTTTACTAGAGAGCATGGTTACCACCCATTTGGAAGCAATGTAATATATTTTCTACCATCATAGAATATATTGCTTGCCCAGGTACCTGCAATGACGGTAATATTTGGTGCAAAACATAGCATCCTTTTTGAATAAACTGTTTATTCTGATTGAGCACTGTCTGCATCTCCTTGTTTCTTTCCTTTCTGCATAGTATCAAGAGCAAAAAAGAGGAAGTTTATGGAGAAGGAAATGGCAACCCACTCCCCTCCAGTATTCTTGCCTGGAAAATCCCATGGATGGAGGAGCCTGGTAGGCTACAGTCCGTGGGGTCTCAAAGAGTCGGACACGACTGAGCTACTTCACTTTCTCTCTTTCTTATACTGGGTTGCCTTTGTAATATTTGATTTTTAAAGCCATATTCATGGAATAAAAAAGCCAATAATATGATCTGACTATTTGCATTTGTCACCTGTGGCAGTATTCCTGCTGTTCCAAGTGATTTTTTTTTTTTTTTCACGAAAGTGGAAGAAGATGATGCAAAAACTGAAGCTCAACTAATATTGATAGATTATCATTTGCACTCAGTTCAGTTCAGTTCAGTTGCTCAGTCGTGTCCAACTCTTTGTGACCCCATGAACTGCATCACGCCAGGCCTCCTTGTCCATCACCAACTCCCAGAGTTGACTCAAACTCATGTTCATTGAGTCTGTGATGCCATCCAACCATCTCATCCTCTGCCATCGTCTTTTCCTCCTGCCTTCAATCTTTCCCAGCATCAGGGTCTTTTCCAATGAGTCAGTTCTTCACATCAGGTGCCAAAGTATTGGAGTTTCAGCTTCAGCATCAGTCCTTCCAATGAACACTCAGGACTGATCTCTTTTAGGATGGACTGGTTGGATCTCCTTGCAGTCCAAGGGACTCTCAAGAGTTTTCTCCAACACCACAGTTCAAAACCATTAGTTCTGTGCTCAGCTTTCTTTATAGTCCAACTCTCACATCCACACATGACTACTGGAAAAACCATAACCTTGACGAGATGGACCTTTGTTGGTAAAGTAATGTCTCTACTCTAATATGCTGTCTAGGTTGGTCATAAAGTACACTTTTTTTTTGAGTTGGAATTTAAGAATTCAGAAAACAGGGATGCAGAAATGGTGGTAGCTTAAAGACATGATAGACTGTAATAATAGCACCAAAAACATATTTGAATAACATCTCATGTCTCTATGAATGTACTCAAAAATTTTTAATGGAATATTAACAAGCAAAAAAAATACATCTTCATAAAGCAGTTACTGTTTGTATGGTATACAGCATAACTGGAAAATTGATGAAAAGGAAATAATTTTTACCATAATTCCAAAATTCAGAGAAAATCACCATTAGACATTTAATGTTTAAATGTTGAACATTTAATGCTATTTTCTACAGATTTTTAAAATTAAATTATCAGATTGATAAGAATAATAAATAATTATCTTATTCTTCTGGTTTAATGTTTGCTTCTTTAAATTTACAGGTTCGTAAAGACTTTCCAATATCCTATCATATGGACACTATATTAATAATTTCTATTAGCATTCACTCAGGGTTGACCACCACATATTTTTCATGTTAAATGCTACTACAGTAAGCATTGTTGTGTCAGAATCTTTAACAGCACTCCAAGTTTTTAACCTTGGCTTAGATTTTCGGAGAGCTTCCCTGATAGCTCAGTTGGTAAAGAATCCGCCTGCAATGCAGGTGATTCCTGGGTCGAGAGGATCCCCTGGAGAAGGGATAGGTGACCACTCCAGTACTCGGGCTTCCGTTGTGGCTCAGCTCGTAAAAAAAAAAAAAATCTGCCTGCAATGCAGGAGACCTGTGTTTGATCCTTGGTTTGGGAAAATCCCCTGGAGAAGGGAAAGGCTATCCACTTCAGTATTCTGACCTAGAGAATTCCGTGGACTCTATATTCCATGGGGTCACAAAGAGTCATACATGACTGAGCCACTTTCACTTTCGCTTTTTAGATTTTCAGAAATGAAGTTACGGGACAGAAGAGTAAAACGTTTTTCTATATTTTGCCAAATTGCTTTTCAGAAAAGTTGATGTCAGTAGTTAACATTTTCAGTCTTTTGTGAGATCCCATCTGACTCTACCTTCCCTGTAGCACACTTAATTGGTTAAATCTTTCCTGATTTGATAAACAGAGGGAAGTATTTCATTTCGAGTTTAAGATTTTCCCCCTTACTATCAAGCTTAATATATTTCATATGTTCATTAACTATTTCTACTTCATTTTGTGAATTATTTTGGTGTTTGCTGGAATCTCAGTGTCTTCTTATCAATTTTTAGTACTCAAGAAGTTTTACTGCATTATCCAGTTTGTCTTCCATTGTCATGTTTGCTATTAATTTTAGTCATGCTTTCAGCTGATAATTAGGAGTTTAAATATCTATTATTTTTAATGAACAATATATTTGCCTTTGTTTCAACACATTCAAGCTTGGCAAGTATTTTTCCATCCCCAAAGCAGTGCATATTATCTGTATTTTTCTAGTTTTTATGCTCTATTTTTCCCTCATTAAGTTATCTGATGCAATTTCAGTTCCTTTTTTATACTGTGTAAGGCTTAGATTCAAATTATTCTGGATATTGAAAGAGCTGATAAATTCCTTGGTGCTATTTATTAAATAAGAATATTAACAGTAACTTAATTATATTGATATCATTGCTATAACTGTAGTCAACATATCATTTGTATACCACTTTTCATGGCAACCCACTCCAGTAGTTTTGCCTGGAAAATCCCATGGACGGAGAAGCGTGGTAGGCTATACAGTCCATGGGGTTGCAAAGAGTCGGACACAACTGGGCCACTTCACTTTCACTTTTCCATTTCCAACGAAAATTCCAGAAATTTTTCATTGCGTTAGGCTCTTCAAAATCATCATTTTTAATGTTTATAGGGTACCCCTTATAAAGTTAGAGAATGAACAACAATTTAACAGACCTACACATTTGAACTTTTACATTGCTTTTCATTTTTTAGTGTTATAAAGATGTTTGTTAACAACTTTCTAAATGTACTTCTTCCTAATTTGATATTAAATTCATACATTATCTCCTCAGAGGTGGTATGGCAAAAATAAAGCACATAAAATTAGTCTTTGAAACATATTGTCAAATGTCCTTGCAAAATGTTATAAATATTAAAAATGTCATCAACTATGTAAGAAACTAACAGCTGGTAGTCTCCCTTTTTCTTTTTATGTTGATTGGATGGATGAAACCTCATGATTCCTTTTATTGTCTTCCCTCAGTTACTAATGAACTGAAGGAGTCAGTTCATTGGGGGGTCATTTTTGCTAGTTACATTTTTTTCATGTGTAAAATATATGTCATTCATTTACTGATCTAAGGCTGTTAGTGATTATTATTTTTAGGTCTTTAAAAATTATATATTTAATTATTTATATAATTTAGCTATTAACTCAATATTGTAATACTGGTTGAATATATCTCCCTTTTTGTTCAGATTAATTCATATAGATGTATTTGTTTTTGCATTACTAAATATGTTCACTGTTCTTTTAAACAGACTATATCTTCCAAAAATATTTGATACATATTCACTTCTATTTTCACTTGTGTTTCATAGCTTGGCCTTTTAATTATTATCTTAATTTTTTTAATGTTGTTAAAAATAAAGGTGGGTTGTTAAACACATTTTTGACTTGACTAAAATTTAAAAATTTTCAAAATTCTATGATTAAAAAATAATCATTTTATTTGAATTTTGTTATTAGAGGGCAATAAGTACTGATAACTCTATTGCAAAAATACAATGGTTTTAGTACAAAACTATTTTGTATACAAATCAATGTACCTTAAAATTAAAAATTAAAAAATTATAGCTCACCACTAAAAAGTTTAAAGGGATGAACTTGCATTTAAATAGGGTTACCCTCTAGCTCTTTTGTGACTTCTGAGTTCTCAATTTCTCCTGTTATATTCCCAGGCCATGAAAACACCCTAGACTAATGACAGTGTCCTAGAGAAACACTACAAGGACAAGCATGAGTAAAGTCTCTACCCCTGTGATAGAGAAGGAAAACCAAAGGATGGGACAGTTCTGAGAAGGAAGGTATATAGAACCCACAAAATAAAGGATGTCTACTTTCTCCCAACACAAGTCAAGCATCAGTGCACTTCTCTGAGTTAAATTTGTACGTTTACTTCTTTGTCTCAGGCTGATAACAAAATCATTGGCAAGTTCTACCACACTGGCATGTAATAAGAAATCAACTCCAAATTTGAGGTTCCGTTTTAAGGTTGTTTGAGCAAATGTAGTCTTCAAAATAATTTTGTGACATTTCTGTTATCCATTAAATTGATAATGCTTTTGTTGTTCCATCTTTACTATATCAGCAATACTGTACACTGCTTTCAAAGTTCAAGAAAAGAAGATTTGCCAACTTAGCTTGTAGTGCATCAGTGGTGTCTATAATGTCAAGTATAAAGAATTGAAAGGGGTCTCACTTGTATAGTCAAAAACATCTGCCAAATAAACCAACCTAAGTAAATTCTTCCCTACTGAAGAATGACTTCTTTGTTCTCAAAAAAAAAAAAAAAAAGCTTCAAATTTAAAGTAGTTTCAGACTTATTTTTGTTAAGAAAATAACATGCTAATATGAAATAATACTGAATTGAACTTTTAATTTGATTGACCTCATTTGTATATGGGCTTCCCTGCTGGCTCAGAGGGTAAAGAACCTGTCTGCAGTGGAGGAGATGCAGGTTAGATCCCTGCTATGGGAAGATCCTCTGGGGAAGGAAAAGGCAACCCACTCCAGTATTCCTGCCTAGAGAATTCCATGGACAGAGGAGCCTGGCAAGTGTATATACAACCGAAGAAAATGAAGAGCTGAACAAACTAGCAAATAGCAGTTACTATAAGCAATGAAATTGCTATCAATGACTCCCATAAAACTTCAAAATATCAAAGAATGCCAGAAATGCTGAAGTAGAAGGCATCATTTGACAGAGGTATTGTCTTGGTATTGCCACCCATTGTAAAAGTATCTATATTTCTCCCCATCTCGCAAAGAAACAAAATCTACCTTCCCACCCTCTGAATCTGGATAAGCCATGAAACTTGTTTGGGCCAAGGGGATTATTCAAGCAAACAGAGATTTGAAAAGCACTCACCCATTGGGACCTTTGCTTTTGCTCTTTAAACTCTGCTGCTAAGTGAGTAAGCTCTGACTAGCTTGCTGGATAATGAGAGATCCATGGTCCAGCTACTTGGGTCACCCCAGACAGTAGCTGGACTGCTGCCAGACCCAGGTATCTTAGACTACCTCAGGGCTGACCAAGCCCTGGCTAAGTTGCCAGCCAACTGGAAGCATGAGAAAGACCAGTTGAGATGCCACAGAGTCCAGCTGGGTCTTAGCAGAAACACCTAGTTGTCCTAGTAGATTCATGAGATTATATATCAGAGGTTTCAACCCCCGGCCATTTTGAATTATCTGTTCCAACCGACATAGTGTTTTCAAAAGCAGAGACATTACTTTGCCGACTAAGGTCTGTCTAGTCAAGGCTATGTTTTTTTCCTGTGGTCATGTATGGATGTGAGAGTTGGACTGTGAAGAAGGCTGAGCACAGAAGAATTGATGCTTTTGAACTGTGGTGTTGGAGAAGACTCTTGAGAGTCCCTTGGACTGCAAGGAGATCCAACCAGTCCATTCTGAAGGAGATCAGCCCTGGGATTTCTTTGGAAGGAATGATGCTAAAGCTGAAACTCCAGTACTTTGGCCACCTCATGAGAAGAGTTGACTCATTGGAAAAGACTTTGGGAGGGATTGGGGGCAGGAGGAGAAGGGGACGACCGAGGATGAGATGGCTGGATGGCATCATGGACTTGATGGACATGAGTCTGAGAGAACTCCGGGAGTTGGTGATGGACAGGGAGGCCTGGCATGCTGCGATTCATGGGGACACAAAGTCAGACACGACTGAACGACTGAACTGAACTGAACTGAACTGATACTGAGATAAGTGATAGAACTCACTCTGTTTTAAGTAGCAAACCAGGGAGATTATTTCAAGGGGACCTGATATAACTCTTCAGTCCAAAGCTACTTCTTTTACTCAATTTGTGAATAAGTAACCTGGCACAAAACTCCAGAACAAGATTAATAGAATAAACCCTGATTCAGCCTTTATTAATAAGGTCTTCTTTTCCATAAAAGCAATCCACATTTTCCCATGGATAGAGCTAAATTTATTTTTCTATTGGATTTCCAATTTTTACTTGTCTTACAAACAGTAATGAAATTTGGTTTCCTCTAGGTTTAGTGGTAAAGTACTCGCCTGCCAATGCAGGAGACAACTGGAGGAGGGCATGGCAACCCACTTCAGTATTCTTGCTTGAAGAATCCCATGGACAGAGGAGCCTGGTGGGCTACAGTCCATAGCGTCGCAAAGAGTCAGATATGACTGAAGTGACTTCACACACTGTGTTAAGTAATGCAAGTTAAGGATGGACAAATTTAGCCTCATCTTTTCTCTGACATCTTCCAACTTTATTTACCCTATTCTATTAATAAAGATATACACAAGGTCAATAATTATTACAAGGTATGTTTTCTTTCATTCTTACAATAGGAAAGTGTTTAAATATCAAAGCCAAGGTACACTGGTTGTGCAATACCTATTTGCTATATGCTTTGGAGTTTTATGTTATCTCATATTTCTTTGGAAGGTAGCAGTAATACTTTACCTGTATAATGTGATGTGGATTATTTTTAAAAGACAATTTTCTAAGTAACAAGAAGTGTATGTAAAGGAAAAGAAGTCCTTTTTCTCCTTTTATTTGTCAAAAGTCAGTTCACAGATGCCGTAACATTCAGCCAGGGGCCACAGGTAATAAAACTATACTAGATGTTTACTATTAAATGTAATGTTAAAAATAAGTTATACTTTCTATCATAAAAATTAGAGATATTTAAGTGTATTATCAATTGTTCTTATATACTGATCCCACCTATTATATATTTTTAATTCTATTTCCCAGCAGCAAATCATCCTTGAAAATCTAGGATTTCCTGACTCATAGTAAATTACTTTTTTAAAAGTCCATATTCTATTTATTAGTATAATAATTATGATTGTCCTATATTATGATTTAAAATAGAGACACAAAAACATGCAGATATGTGTGCATATACATATGCACATATACATACAATATATCATATGTACATATGCATACAAAATATATTATAATATGTGTATTGTATAATATTTAGGTTTCCTCCTTCTCATCTGGCTCCACTTTTTTTTTTTAGATGTGTCTATTTTCTTTAGAATTTACTTGTTTTTCTAACAATTTGAGTTAAATATTTTCTTTCTTTCCCACTAGTGACAATATTGTTACCTGTGAATTTATCTCTTTAGAACAGGAGAGCATATTTTAATCAATCCATCTGCTAGAAAGAAATATTTTAATCAGCCCATCTGCAGTATGAAAACATATTTTTCTCCCTTTCTTGTCAGGATTATCAAAAGGCTTTTGGTTTTCAACTGCAGTGTTTGTTGTTGATTTTCAAATTTTTAAAAATCTTTCACCTAGTTGCTTATGCTCAATAGGTGGGTCATTCCTCAACTTTGGGATACATTCTGCATTGTTTCCTATTCCCAATAGGACAAATGCATGAGCTAGAAACAATGGCAACACTATTGTACACTATAATCTTTGGCTTATATTATTAGGCAATTTAAGAACTACTATCTCACCTAGTAGACAGTAGAACACTAAAAGAATGGGGAAGAAGAGACATGAATTTTGAAAGGATGAGAATAACAACGCTTACAAAATATGAATGTTTCATAAAGACACAATATATATCTATGAATTACACAGAGGCAAGAGGCAATTGTACCTAACAGAAGGAAAAAAAAAAAAAGAAAAGTGAGATTGGTACTAAATGAGTTCACCTGCTTTAGAATTTTCTGTAGCCAGTAAACCTATATCCTAAGATATGCTGTGGGCTTCCTAGGTGGTACTAGAGGTAACGAATCTGCCTGCCAGAGTAGGAGATGCAAGAGATGCGGGTCGATCCCTGGGTCAGGAAGAGCCCCTGAAGGAAATCTCAACCCACTCTATCAGTTTAGTTCAGCCGCTCAGTCGTGTCCGACTCTTTGCAACCCCATGAATCGCAGCATGCCAGGCCTCCCTGTCCATCACCAACTCCCGGAGTTCACTCAGACTCATGTCCATCGAGTCGGTGATGCCATCCAGCCATCCCATCCTCGGTCATCCCCTTCTCCTCCTGCCCTCAGTCCCTCCCAGCATCAGAGTCTTTTCCAATGAGTCAACTCTTTGCATCACATGGTCAAAGTATTGGAGTTTCAGCTTTAGCATCAGTCCTTCCAAAGAACACCCAGGACTGATCTCCTATAGAATGGACTGGTTGGATCTCCTTGCAGCTTGAGGGACTCTCAGGAATCTTCTCCAACACCACAGTTCAAAAGCATCAATTCTTCAGCGCTCAGTTTTCTTCACAGTCCAACTCTCACATCCATACATGACCACTGGAAAAACCATAGCCTTGACTAGATGGACCTTAGTTGGCAAAGTAATGTCTCTGCTTTTGAATATGATATCTATGTTGGTCATCACTTTTCTTCCAAGGAGTAAGCGTCTTTTAATTTCATGGCGCAATCACCATCTGCAGTGATTTTGGAGCCCCAAAAATAAACTTTGACACTGTTTTCCCATCTATTTCCCATGAAGTGATGGGACCAGATGCCACGATCTTCGTTTTCTGAGTGTTGAGCTTTAAGCCAACTTTTTCACTCTCCTCTTTCACTTTCATCAAGAGGCTTTTTAGTTCCTCTTCACTTTCTGCCATAAGGGTGGTGTCATCTGCATATCTGAGGTTATTGATATTTCTCCCACCAATCTTGATTCCAGCTTGTGCTTCTTCCAGCCCAGCATTTCTCATGATGTACTCTGCATACAAGTTAAATAAGCAGGATGACAATATACAGCCTTGACTTACTCCTTTTCCTATTTGGAACCAGTCTGTTGTTCCATGTCCAGTTCTGACTGTTGCTTCCTGACCTGCATAAAGGTTTCTCAAGAGGCAGGTCAGGTGGTCTAGTATTCCCATCTCTTTCAGAATTTTCCACAGTTTATTGTGATCCACACAGTCAAAGGCTTTGGCATAGTCAATAAAGTAGAAATAGATATTTTTCTGGAACTCTCTTGCTTTTTCCATGATCCAGTGGATGTTGGCAATTTGATCTCTGGTTCTTCTGCCTTTTCTAAAACTCGCTTGAACATCTGGAAGTTCACAGTTCACATATTGCTGAAGCCTGGCTTGGATAATTTTGAGCATTACTTTACTAGCATGTGAGATGAGTGCAATTGTGCGGTAGTTTGAGCATTGTTTGGCATTGCCTTTCTTTGGAATTGAAAGGAAAACTGACCTTTTCCAGTCCTGTGGCCCCTGCTGAGTCTTCCAAATTTGCTGGCATATTGAGTGGAGCACTTTCACAGCATCATCTTTCAGGATTTGAAATAGCTCAGCTGGAATTCCATCACCTCCACTTGCTTTGTTTGTAGTGATGCTTTCTAAGGCCCACTTGACTTCACATTCCAGAAATTCTGGCTCTAGGTGAGCGATCACACCATCGTGATTATCTGGGTCGTGAAGATTTTTTTGTACAGTTCTTCCGTGTATTCTTGCCACCTCTTCTTAATATCTTCTGCTTCTGTTAGGTCGCTCTAGTATACTTGCCTGGAAATTTCCATAGACAGAGAAGCCTGGCCATCTACAGTCCTTAGGGCCACAGAGTGTCAGACATGACTAAGCACAACACAAAGGTTATGCTGTAAAGGAACTGTGGTATGACATGATCTCTCAACTATAGAATATCCTGCAGGCTCTATGAAAGCATAAATAAAATTATACTAATATAGTAAAACTCAATACAATTAAGAATTTCTTTTATCCATTTACTCATTTATATATTCTCACATTGAAATGCATACACTTAAAATAGTCAAAAAAATTTCTCTCTCAAGTCAAGACCTCTGAAAAGTGACTTTTCTGGGTGTCCAAAGTGTTACGGAAAATCTTTTCAACTGTTTTCTGTACAAATTACACCTTGTTCCTACCTGCTGCTGTTGGATAGCCAATAATGGAAACATTAAATCTAGTTACTTTTATTAATCAATCATAAAGCACTTTCAGTGCTTCTGAAACTTGACAAAGCACTTACAGGTTACAAACCTAATTGGGTTTTTCATGCTTTTTAAAGCAAGCATTATGTTTTGTATCTTAAGCCCCATAAGAAGTCCATCTTCTGTTACTATAAAATCATAGTGCATAGTTGTGGCATAATAGGTAGCACAACAATGAAATAAATAATGAACAATGAAAATAAATTGATTTGATGGTGAAATGGAATTTCAAGTTTACAAAGACTAAGGGAAGTGGCAGATTTAAAAGTTTATAATAATTTTGGTAGTTAGAGCAATATAGTAATTTTAATTTAAGGACACTTTAAGGTACTTACAAATTTTTTTTTTTTTTTTTTGTAATTTGAAAAGCATTCTTATAAAGGATAGAAATTTCATCTCTGATCCAAAGGTGGTGATAGAGTACAATTATCTCTGAATAAGATTGTGGAATTTTCCCAAAATTCAGCACTTTTTTTTTTCTTTCTCTACAAAATTACTTAGTGGTAATTTTTCACCATCTTTAGCAAAGTGGTACATCAAGAATTATGTGGGACTTCCCTGGTGGTCTAGGGATTAAGAATTCACCTTTCAATGCAGGGGATGTGAGTTCAATGCCTGGTCTGGAAACTTAAGATATCACATGACTTGGGACAGCTAAGTCTGAGTGCAGCAACTACTGAGCCAGCCAACACTTGAGAATCTGAGTGCCACAACTGGAGAGAAGCCCTGGCCTTGCAACAAAAGATCCTGAATGTTACAAATAAAATCTGATGCAGCCAAATACATACATAAATAAATAAATACATAAATATTTTTTAAAAGGACTAATGGGTTTCAGAGGGATCAATAATCTGTACAGGAAGCACTGATAAACCAGAGAAACAATGATTATATAAATTCATCCATTCAATCATCCATCCATACATTTGTCTGTCCACCCATATAATATCAAGATTTGAATTTAGGATTAACAGCCTACAGGTTAGATTAACAAATGTCAAGGAAATTTTTAACAAATACTAAGGCAATATTTTCATCATTTGCCTGATTTGTGGGTAAAGTGCTAGTATTTCCTGGCGAGAGATTTCATTCTGATAAGAGCCAATCTGTATTCTTCATCCGAAGTGCTACAGACCTATTCCCTGAATTGTACAGCCATTCTGCTCTTCTCCATCACTCCTTGATACATCATCTTCTCCTTCCTTTAAGCAATTGCAGCTCAACTCATCTTCCTAAAACCAATAATACTGGTTTCCTGTTAAAAAACCTATGTAATAAATATCTTAATTTAGCCTTGAAGTCAAATCATCATCTGGCCATATACATTATGATATATTGGATTTTCCTATATACTTCAATAATCTCATTCCAATAGCTTTTTTTTTTCTTAATGAAGTAAAAGTTGAAAAAGTAAAATGCACAGATCTTAATACACCATTCAGGCTTTCACTAGTAAACACATTTGGATAATCAACACCTGAATTTATATGTAAAAAATGCACATGACACGAAAATCTTCTAGGGCCCCTTTCCATACACCCTGTTATGATTTCTATCACCATTGTTAGTTTTGCCTATTCTTGAAATTCTTATAAATGAAATCAAATAGTGTTTAGAGTTTGTCTCCTTTCAATAACCATAAATATTGCTGTACAAATCTTTTTCTTGATGTGTTTTTATATTTCTTTAGTAAATAAGAGTGAATTGCTGGGCCATTAAGTTTTTAAATTTTATAAGAAACTGAAAAAAAAATATTTTTCAAACTACCATTTCAAATGACCACAAGCAGTGCACAAGATTTTCAGTTCCACATACTTAAAACCTTATAGTGTTGGCAGTCTTTTTTAATGTTTAAATTTTAGTCATTTAGTTGTTGCACGCTGTCTCACTGTGGTTTGAATTTTTCACCTATCTGAAGTCTAATATGTTGAATATCTTCTCAAAACTTCAAAAAATTCTTAGTTTGTGAGTCATGCAAAAACAGTTTTCACACCATATTTGATCTGTGGGCCTAAGTTTTTGGACACATGGTCTAATCTTCGGTTTCATTTTTATTGAGCTGTCTTTTTTTTATTTGAGTTCTTTACATAGTCTAAATATTAGTCTTTATATGTATAGGCTTCCCAAGTGGCACTAATGGTAAAAAAACCTGCCTGCCAATGCAGGAGAACTAACAGACGTGGGTTTGATCCCTGGGTCAGAAAGATCCTCTGGAGGAGGGCATGGCAATCCACTCCAGTATTCTTACCTGGGACATCCCATGGACAGAGGAGCCTAGCAGGCTACAGTCCACGAGGCTGCAGAGTCAGATACAACTGAGCAAACACATTCCATTCCGTATATACATATATATTTGTATATCAGACATAGGTGAATTGTGAAAGATGTCAGATTTTCACAGTTTATTGCATCTTTGTTCATGATCTGCCATATGCTGTTAGCAATTACATTTGTGCTTAAAAAGCAAGTGTATCCTGTATTTAGGGGTATAATATTTAAAAACAGTAGCTGTGTTAGGTTGGTTGATGCTGTTTTTAAAGTTCCTATATTCTTGATAAGGAAAGATATAAGCATCTGAATGCAGAGTTCCAAAGAATAGCAAGAAGAGATAAGAAACCCTTCTTCAGTGATCAACAAAGAAATAGAGGAAAAGAACAGAATGGGAAAGACTAGAGATCTCTTTAAGAAAATTAGAAATACCAAGGGCACATATCATGCAAAGATGGGCTTGATAAAGGACAGAAATGGTATGGACCTAACAGAACCAGAAGATATTAAGAAGAGGTGGCAAGAATACACAGAAGAACTATACAAAAAAGATCGTCATGACCCAGGTAATCATGATGATGTGATCACTAATCTAAAGCCAGACATCTTGGAATGTGAAGTCAAGTGGGCCTTAGAAAGCATCACTACGAACAAAGCTAGTGGAGGTGACGGAATTCCAGTTGAGCTATTCCTATCTCTTTCAGAATTTTCCACAGTTTATTGTGATCCACATAGTCAAAAGCTTTGGCATAGTCAATAAAGCAAAAATAGATGTTTTTCTGGAACTCTCTTGCTTTTTCCATGATCCAGCGGATGTTGGCAATTTGATCTCTGGTTCCTCTGCCTTTTCTAAAACCATCAGGGAGTTCACAGTTCACGTATTGCTGAGGCCTGGCTTGGAGAATTTTGAGCATGAATTTACTAGCATGTGAGATGAGCGCAGTTGTGCGGTAGTTTGAGCATTCTTTGGCATTGCCTTTCTTTGGAATTGGAAGGAAAACTGACATTTTCCAGTCCTGTGGCCATTGCTGAGTTTTCCAAATTTGCTGGCATATTGAGTACAACACTTTCACAGCATCATCTTTCAGGATTTGAAACAGCTCAGCTGGAATTTTATCACCTCCACTAGCTTTGTTCGTAGTGATGCTTTCTAAGGCCCACTTGACTTCACATTCCAAGATGTCTGGCTCTAGATTAGTGATCACACCATCATGATTACCTGGGTCATGACGATCTTTTTTGTACAGTTCTTCCGTGTATTCTTGCCACCTCTTCTTAATATCTTCTGCTTCTGTTAGGTCCATACCATTTCTGTCCTTTATCGAGCCCATCTTTGCATGAAATGTTCCCTTGGTATTTCTAATTTTCTTAAAGAGATCTCTAGTCTTTCCCATTCTGTTCTTTTCCTCTATTTCTTTGTTGATCACTGAAGAAGGGTTTCTTATCTCTTCTTGCTATTCTTTGGAACTCTGCATTCACATGCTTATATCTTTCCTTTTCTCCTTTGCTTTTTGTCTCTCTTCTTTTCACAGCTACTTGTAAGGCCTCCCCAGACAGCCATTTTACTTTTTTGGATTTCTTTTCCATGGGGATGGTCTTCATCCCTGTCTCCTGTACAATGTCACAAACCTCATCCCATAGTTCATCAGGCACTCTATCTATCAGATCTAGGCCCTTAAATCTATTTCTCACTTCCACTGTATAATCATAAGGGATTTGATTTAGCTCATACCTGAATGGTCTAGCGGTTTTCCCTACTTTCTTCACTTTGAGTCTGAATTTGGCAATAAGGAGTTCATGATCTGAGCCGCAGTCAGCTCCTGGTCTTGTTTTTGTTGACTGTATAGAGGTTCTCCATCTTTGGCTGCAAAGAATAGAATCAATCTGATTTCGGTGTTGACCATTTGGTGATGTCCATGTGTAGAGTCTTCTCTTGCGTTGTTGGAAGAGGGTGTTTGCTATGACCAGTGCATTTTCTTGGCAAAACTCTATTAGTCTTTGCCCTGCTTCATTCCGCATTCCAAGGCCAAATTTTCCTGTTACTCCACGTGTTTCTTGACTTCCTACTTTTGCATTCCAGTCCCCTATAATGAAAAGGACATCTTTTTTGGGTGTTTGTTAGTTCTAAAAGATCTTGTAGGTCTTCCTAAAACCGTTCAACTTCAGTTTCTTCAGCGTTACTGGTTGGGGCATAGCCTTGGATAACTGTGATATTGAATGGTTTGCCTTGGAGATGGACAGAGATCATTCTGTCATTTTTGAGATTGCATCCAAGTACTCCATTTCAAACTCTTTTGTTGACCATGATGGCTACTCCATTTCCTCTGAGGGATTCCTGCCCACAGTAGTAGATATAATGGTCATCTGAGTTAAATTCACCCATTCCAGTCCATTTATCTTGAGATATTTCAGCAATTATTTGTTCAAATACTGTTTTCTGCACCATTCTCTTTTTTCCTTCTTGGACTCCAAATATATCCTGTTTATATACAAATTATGTATGTTACAACTGTTAATACTGTATGTTAGTCCCTGTATATTAAGAATCTGTTATTACTATTCAATCATTTATCATTCTTTCATTTATTAATATATCTTCAATCTGTCTTCAAGATTACTGAATCTCTCTTCTGCAAGATTTAATTTGTGGTTAAACCTACCCAGTGAACTTTTCAGGTAAGTTATTATATTTTTGAGTTATAGAATATTTTGCTATTTCTCTGACAAGATTCCTCACTGTTTTATCCTCATTATGTTTTCCTTTAAATCTTGAATACATGGGTCCTACTGGAGTTTTGTTTACACTGGCTATTCATTTTTTCCTTTAATATGGCCAGTTTTCTTGTTTTATAATGTCTAGAAATCTTTTGTTATACAGATGAGAAAGTGGACTCAATGGTATAGAATTATATTGACTATGTTCAGTTCAGTTCGGTTGCTCAGTAGTGTCTGACTCTTTGCAGCCCCATGGAGTGCAGGACTCAGGCTTCCCTGTCCATCCCAATGCCTGGAGCTTGCTCAAATTCATGTCTATAGAGTCAGTGATGCCATCCAACCATCTCATCCTTTGTCGTCCCCTTCTTCTCCTGCCTTTAATCTTTTTTTTTTTTTTTTCCTGCCTTTAATCTTTAGCAGCATCACGGTCTTTTCCAATGAATCAGTTCTTTGTATCAGATGGCCAACGTATTGGAGTTTCAGCTTCAGCATCAGTCCTTTGAATGAATATTCAGTACTGATTTCCTTTAGGATTGAATGGTTGGATATCCTTGTAGTCCAAGGGACTCTCAAGAGTGTTCTCCAACACCACACTTCAAAAGCATCAATTCACTGGTGCTCAGCTTTCTTTATGGTCCAACTCTTACATCCACATATGACTATTGGAAAAACCATAACTTTGACTAGATGGAACTTGTTGGCAAAGTAATATCTCTGCTTTTTAATATGTTATCTAGGTTGGTCATAGATTTTCTTCCAAGGAGCAAGCATCTTATAATTTCATGGCTGCACTCATCATCTGCACTGATTTTGGAGCCCCCTAAAATAAAGTCTCTCACTGTTTCCATTTTTTCCCATCTATTTGCCATGAAGTGATGAGACCAGATGCAATGATCTTAGTTTTTTGCCAACTTGAGCTTTAAGCCAACTTTTTCACTCTCCTCGTTCACTTTCATCAAGAGGCTCTTTAGTTCTTCTTAACTTTCTGTGATAAGGGTGGTATCATCTGCATATCTGAGGTTTTTTATATTTCTCCCAGCAATCTTGATCCCAGCTTGTGCCTCATCCAGCCTGGTATTTTGCATGATGTACTCTACATATAAGTTAAATAAGCAGGGTGACAAATACAGCCTTGATGTACTCCTTTCCCAATTTGGAACCAGTCTGCTGTTCCACGTCCATTTCTAACTGTTGTTTCTTGACCTGCATAGAGATGTTTCAGGAGGCAGGTGAGGTGGTATGGTATTCCCATCTCTTTAAGAATTTTCCAGAGTTTGCTGTGATTCACACAGTCACAGGCTTTGGCATAGTCAGTAAAGCAGAAGTAGATGTTTTTCTGAAATTCTCTTGCTTTTTTGATGATCCAAAAGATGTTGACAATTTGATCTCTGGTTAATATGTCTGATTATTTTATCTTCCTTTAGAAAGCATGTTCTTTTGTTCAGGCTTGGTTTATTCTTTGTTAGCTTTATTTTGTTTTCCCCACTTTATCTTAGGTCTTGGCCCTTACTTTAGAACATAAATCTTACCATGAAGACATGATTTTTCTGTGGTTGCACTTGAATGGCTGAAGTGCCTAACAGGTTTCCATACTATATGTCGTCAAGATATCTAATGTCTCCTAGCCCATTTTCTGTATTAATATTTAAAAGGAAGAATTGTTTATTCCTTAACTACATTTGAGTAACTTCCAGATCATGGAAGAAATATGTGTTATTTGTGTTTGTATGAATGAAACTCCTGAGTGACTTTAATAAAAGTTATTTTCAGTTAAACAGGTCAAGGACAGTTTATAATATGCAGTTTCACAGAAGTGACCCTGATTTAACTGGATATCCTCTTGAAAGCAACATACACTGTTTGAACACTAAAGAGAAAAAGACTAAATAAGAAAAAATGGGCTTTAAATAGAGATACTATGTGAAAGAAAAAAATCATATTTAATATGTAGGTGTATTTATTTCATCACTATCAAGGAGAAGGAAATGGCAACCCACTCAAGTATTCTTGCCTGGAGAATCCCAGGGACAGAGGAGCCTGGTATGCTGCTGTCTATGGGGTCGCACAGAGTTGGACATGACTGATGTGACTTAGCAGCAGCAGCGGCATTAAGGTTGGCATTTATAGGAGGGGATCACATATTTTTCAGTTTCTTTTTTGGTCTAATTCATATGAATCAGTGAGAAATTAACATTAGGGCATAAAAAAGCAGCCTGAAACAGAATTAAAATTACTAAAGGCTATTTTGGGTTTTATCACCATACTCCTATTTGATGATTTTTATCTGGGACATAGAAATGAGAATTTTTCTTTTTGTTTTTTTTAGAAATGAGAATCTTTGAAAGGACTCTTAAAGTTACTTGGTTTTACTCTTAAAATATTTTGAAAATGAAATTAATGATACTCAAAATTTTTTGTGACATGTCCCAAACTAGGCAACTAGTTAGAATCTTCTGATTTTAATCAGCTCTTCCATTTTATCAAATTATATCATGAGGGGGGCTTCCCTGGTGGTCTAGTGGTTAAGAATCCACTTTTGAATGCAAAGAATGGATCCCCATGTGCCAAGGGGCAACTAAGCCTGCAAGGTGCAACTAGAGAGCTTATAAGCCACAACTACTGAGCCCATGTCCTCTAGAGACTGTGCTCACCAGCTAGAGAAGCCGTTGCACTGCAAGTAGAGAAAGCCTGCATGCCACAATGAAGACCCAGCAAAGCTTAAAATAAATAAAGTTTAAAAAATTATATCATGAAATATATTCTGTTTAAAAATAAATAATGACAAGGCTAAATGTTAGCCTCAGAGTCACTTAGTGACTAAACAACAACAATAAATATTATGCATGATAAAGATATCATATGAAGTGGATTTACTGATGAATGTAAAGTATGAATCAAATGCTTTGAAATTTTTTTTCTCTAGTTAAATTGATAAACTTCTCATTTTAATTATATCAACCTTAGAAAGTACAAACCAATTAGCAATCTCTATAGGAATAAACTCATCCTCTGTCTCTCTTTTTCATTCACCTACAATCTAAATCCCCTGGATATTGGGTTTGGAAATGGATTTATTCATGTGGTGAGTCAGGATTACTTAAGGCAAGAGATAACACCTCCAGTGAGAGCATAACAAACAATAAACAGTGGAAAATTCTGAAAGATATGGGAATACCAGAACACCTGACCTGCCTCTTGAGAAACCTATATGTAGGTCAGGAAGCAACAGTTAGAACTAGACATGCAACAACAGACGGGTTCCAAATAGGAAAAGGAGTATGTCAAGGCTGTGTATTGTCACCCTGCTTATTCAACTTATATGCAGAGTACATCATGAGAAACGCTGGGCTGGAAGAAGCACAAGCTGGAATCAAGATTGCTGGGAGAAATAGCAATAACCTCAGATATGCAGATGACAAAATCCTTATGGCAGAAAGTGAAGGGGAACTAATAAGCCTCTTAATGAAAGTAAAAGAAGAGAGTGAAAAAGTTGGCATAAAGCTCAACACTCAGAAAACTAAGATCATGGCATCTGGTCCCATCACTGCATGGGAAATAGATGGGGAAACAATGTCAGACTTTATTTTTGGGGACTCCAAAATCACTGTAGATGGTGACTGCAGCCATAAAATTAAAAGATGCTTACTCCTTGGAAGAAAAGTTATGACCAACCCAGATAGCATATTCAAAAGCAGAGACATTACTTTGCCAACAAAGATCCGTCTAGTCAAGGCTATGGTTTTTCCAGTGGTCATGTATGGATGTGTGAGTTGGACTGTGAAGAAAGCTGAGCACTGAAGAATTGATGCTTTTGAACTGTGGTGTTGGAGAAGACTCTTGAGAGTCCCTTGGACTGCAAGGAGATCCAACCAGTCCGTTCTGAAGGAGATCAGCCCTGGGATTTCTTTGGAAGGAATGATGCTAAAGCTGAAACTCCAGTACTTTGGCCACCTCATGCGAAGAGTTGACTCATTGGAAAAGACTGATGCTGGGAGGGATTGGGGGGCAGGAGGAGAAGAGGACGACAGAGGATGAGATGGCAGGATGGCATCACCGACTCAATGGACGTGAGTTTGAGTGAACTCCGGAGTTGGTGTTGAACAGGAAGGCCTGGCGTGCTGCAGTTCATGGGGTCGTGAAGAGTCAGACACGACTGAGCGACTGAACTGAACTGAACTGAGAGCATAACAGGATGGCTCACCCCGGTTTTCTACTTTCGAGTGACATGCAAAGGCAAGTTTCAGAGTTTTAGAGAGGTTGTTCATAACTATATTTACTTCAAAGATGCCATGAACAGTTGGCTGAGAAAATTTTGGTCAGGCTCTTAAAGAAAGCTCTATATAAAGACTATCAAGCTGGGGAGGTGACATGCCCTCCACCCTCTCAGAGAAACAATGCATTCTTTGTGGAACAATGTGATAAGATTCTCTTACAACTTCTGATAAACTTGTAACCAAGAGCAGATTACTGGTTTGAATTTCTGATTTTCCTGCATCAGAATTCTATTATCTTTTAACAGGACTTTCAAGCGTGTTATCTATAGAAATTTATCATGATTTTCTATTATCAGCATAGAGAGATTATTTATTCTCTTTATCATGGTATAGTATTTGATTTAAAAGTGTGCCATGCCAGGAAGTTTTTCAAGTGCCTCCAAATCATGGAAGTAAAACCTCAGATTTTTTTTTTTTTAATTTATTGATTGATTTATGGCTGTGCTGGGTCTTTATTGCTGCATGCAGGCTTTCTCTATTCACAGTGCATGGGCTTCTCATTGCAGCGGCTTCTCTTGTTGTGGAGTACAGACTCTAGGCATGAGGGCTTCAGAGTTGTGGCATGTAGGCTCAGTAGTTTTGGCTCATGGGCTCAGTTTTCCTGCACCATGTGGTACCTTCCTGTACCAGGGATTGGACTTATGTTACCTGCATTGACAGGCAGATTTTTCACCACTGAGCCATCAGGGAAGCCCCAAAACTGAGATTTTATTTAAGAATAAAACTATTGTGAGTAATATTTCAAGATAAATAAATCTCATCAGTTCATTCATACACATCAAATGTAGCCTATCAGGCTCCTCTGTCCATGGGGATCTCCAAGCAAGAATACTGGAGTGGGTTGCCAATGCTCTCCTCCAGGGGATCTTCCCAACCCAGGGATCAAACCCAGGTCTCCTACATTGCAGGCAGATTCTTTACTATCTGACCCACCAGGGAAGCCCAATGACTACACAGTACACAGTTTTATGATAGGTTTTGTGGGAAGTGCTACAAAACATCTAAGACACAATCTCTAAGGGCCTACCATCTAGTTTAGACAAGGGGAAAGAACAACAATCCCAATAATGATGTATACACAATAGACTAAAATATATTAACACGTGATCTCCAGCCAAATGATTTGCTAGTGCATGTAGAACTTCAGTAAGAGAGAAATAGGCTGATGGTATTTCACTTCTGTTCTCCAAAACTGAAGACACATTTAACCAGTTGACAGGATGTTTCAAACCTCTGTACAAGAAACAACCCTGCTTCTTGCTGGACAGATTAGAGTGCTACACATAGCTCTGCTTTACCTGGTTAAAGGGGCTCTTCCTCTTCTTCTTCTTCCTTTTTCTGTTAAATATTGTGTGGATTCCGGGGGTGAAGTTAAAAGGGGAAAGGTCAAAGTGGAATTGGAATTTAGGAGACAGGGTCATTTCAAACAGTTAAGATAATCTTGATCTTTAGAAGCACTAAAATACTTTGGGAAAGATGAGTAGGGGGAGAAGAAGCAAGACTTTTGGAGTAACATCCTGAAAAGTAGATCTAAACATAGTACGATCCTTTTTCTAATATTCCAGAATTGATTTTAAGAAGCCAACTATTTTGCTTCTTAAAGACATATCAATAGAGAAATGTGAGCTGTTAATGAGTTTAGCCCAATCAAAGTTTGAGATAAATTAAGAAAACTAATATTTCCTGAAGCCATTTTAGCTCTTTTTAACTCCTTGTTTATAAGTCAGTAAGTCCATCCTTTTTTCTTTTTTTGCCTGTAAGATTATATCTCTGTACTCTGAATCTGGTAAACAGTTCCTGAAATACTAGTTAAAATACCCTTGATCCTTCTCTGAGACAGCCCTGAAAACTTAAATGAATGGTGTTTGGTGATCTCAGCTCTGTCCCCAGTAAATGTCCACATCACAAAACCACAACAGTTAATTTTAGGTGATTGATTATATCTGCTTAGCTTAAACTCAGGCTTGAGTCAGCCAGAGGACTTTATTACCTCCATTCCTGTGAGGGTGGTCCAGCCAGGTCAAAGTCGAGGTCAATAATAGGGCAGGAAGGTAAGCAGGCTTACGCTCCACCAGAACAAAGAACTTCACTCCTCAGAGATGCTGTTTGTGCAAACAGATGTAGTTGTCACTAACACTAAAAGGCTACACTGAACCCAAGTAGCACATTTGATCAAATAAAAATCTCATTACCCAGGATTTGTTTATATTTTAATCTAAAAATAAAATGTTAAAATGATTAACTTATTAGATGCTTTAAAAATTACAGATTCACCAATTAAAATGATCTATTCAAATATTAAAACAATATACAATTTTAAAAATAACTTTTAATAGAAAAATACTTTAAAGTATAAACTTAACAAAAAATATTTTCAGGCTCTCAAATTTAAACTTGTACAGTGATATGATACTCTAAAACACTTATAAATAGGTTCCATTCTCCCAAAAAGGAATGTTATGTTTATAGTTTAAAATGCAAAAAAAAAAAAAAAAGCCTATGTATACATTTTCATTTTAAAAGTCACATTTTAAATTAGAACTAAATATTACTCAGGGTAGATGATTTCAGATTTTAAAACTGCAAAAAAATAAGATTACCCAGTTGTGCTGAACATTTATATTTGTTTTATATAATTTTAATGGAAAATTATGACAAGAGAAATGTTGATTTTAATGGAAATATTAAAAATTAGACACTAAAAGGTACTACTCAAAAAAATCCAGAAATGTTGATTTGATCCTTGAATACAAGTAATTAGAATATTAATTAGTTCATTTCATATTAATTAGTTCATTAATTTATGAAGAATAAATGCCTTAGTATAATTTTTAGCTCAAACTCATATTTTAAGTAAAATGAATTATACTGAATTAGATGAAAATGAAGACAGTAATAAATTAATAGGAAAGCCTACATAATAAAGTTTTAGTGGGCAGTTGAATAGATCTTTGCTTAAACACCATTAATATCTCTTATTAAACTAGTCAAAAGTCAAAGCTTTTCACTAGTCTAGTCAAAGCTATGGTTTTTCCAGTAGTCATGTATGGTTGTGAGAGTTGGACCATAAAGAAAGCTGAGCACTGAAGAATTGATGCTTTTGAACTGTGGTGCTGGAGAAGATTCCTGAGGGTCCCTTGGACTGCAAGGAGATACAACCAGTCCATCCTAAAGGAGATCAGTCCTGAATATTCATTGGAAGGACTGATGCTGAAGCTGAAACTCGAATACTTTGGCCACCTGATTCGAAGAGCTGACTCATTTGAAAAGACCCTGATGCTGGGAAAGATTAAAGGCAGGAGAAGAGGAGGTCAGAGGATGAGATTATTGGTTGGCATCACTGATGGACATGAGTGTGAGTCAACTCCGGGTGTTGGCAATGGATAGGGAGGCCTGGCATGCTGCAGTCCATGGGGTCTCAGACGACTGAGTGACCAAACTGAACTGAACTGACTAGACTACAACTTTGGAGAAGTTATACAATCTTTAAACATTCCCATGAGGTGTTAATTTAGGGGATACATAGGGAATAATTTCTACAATATAGGTTTGTTGTAAAAAACCAAATTATTTAATATAGATAAAATGTACTTAACAAATATTAGTTGTTTTTTTTTGTCTAAATCACTCATAAAGAAAAAAAAGCCAAAGACTATAAATCAAAACTCAGTGACTGTTTTCTAAGTTTCACAATCTCATTTGTTTTGCAATAGTATATTTTTTAGGTAAAATCTAATTGAGTAAACATAATCTGAACTTTGTATTTTTCACTAATTACAAAATTAGCTCTAATAATTTAGTGGGGTGGAAGGTAAAACAAACTCCCTTCTGTTGCTGTGCTACGAGGAAGTGTGATCCTATTTGTGTGCTAAGTCACTTCAGCCATGTCCACTCTTTGCGACCCTATGGACCATAGCCCACCAGGCTCCTCTGTCCATAGGCTTCTCCAGTCAAGAATAGTGAAGTGAGTTTCCATGCCCTCCTGAAGGAGATCTTCCAAACCTAGGGATTGAACCTGGGTCTCCTATCTCCTGCATTGGCAGGCAGGCTCTTTACCTCTAGTGACAACTGAGGTAGTGTGGGGATGCCCATGTATATAGTATGAATGATCCCCTGACAGTCCATACAGTTCATCTCAGCAAGTTAACAGTTGATGCAGACTATTGCAAATGCATTTCAGCAATGCCAGCTAATATATAACACTAGGATAACAAAAAAAAACACATCGTGATTGTCTTACTTACAAAGATACAGAACCATTGCAACAAAAAGAATAAAATACTTAGGAATATAACTACCTAAACAAACTAAAGACCTATATATAGAAAACTATAAAACACTGATGAAAGAAATCAAAGAGGACACTAATAGATGGAGAAATATACCATGTTCATGGATCGGAAGAATCAATATAGTGAAAATGAGTATACTACCCAAAGCAATCTACAGATTCAGTGCAATCCCTATCAAGCTACCAGCGGTATTTTTCTCAGAACTAGAACAAATAATTTCGAGATTTGTATGGAAATACAAAAAACCTCAAATAGCCAAACCAATCTTGAGAAAGAAGAATGGAACTGGAGGAATCAACCTGCCTGACTTCAGGCTCTACTACAAAGCCACAGTCATCAAAACAGTATGGTACTGGCACAAAGACAGAAATACAGATCAATGGAACAAAATAGAAAGCCCAGAGATAAATCCACACACATATGGATACCTTATCTTTGACAAAGGAGGCAAGAATATACCATGGAGTAAAGACAATCTCTTTAACAAGTGGTGCTGGGAAAACTGGTCAACCACTTGTAAAAGAATGAAACTAGATCACTTTCTAACACAAAAAAATAAACTTAAAATGGATTAAAGATCTAAATGTAAGACCAGAAACTATAAAACTCCTAGAGGAGAACATAGGCAAAACACTCTCAGACATAAATCACAGCAGGATCCTCTATGATCCACCTCCCAGAATACTGGAAATAAAAGCAAAAATAAACAAATGGGATCTAATTAAAATTAAAAGCTTCTGCACAATAAAGGAAATTATAAGCAAGGTGAAAAGACAGCCTTCTGAATGGGAGAAAATAATAACAAACAAAGCAACTGACAAACAACTAATCTCAAAAATATACCAGCAACATATGCAGCTCAATTCCAGAAAAATAAACGACCCAATCAAAAAATGGGCCAAAGAACTAAATAGACGTTTCTCTGAAGAAGACATACGGATGGCTAACAAACACATGAAAAGATGCTCAACATCACTCATTATCAGAGAAATGCAAATCAAGACCACAATGAGGTATCATTTCACACCAGTCAGAATGGCAGCAATCCAAAAGTCTACAAGCAATAAATGCTGGAGAGGGTGTGGAGAAAAGGGAACCCTCTTACACTGTTGGTGGGAATGCAAACTGGTACAGCCACTATGGAGAACAGTGTGGAGATTCCTTAAAAATTGCAAATAGAACTGCCTTATGACCCAGCAATCACACTGCTGGGCATACACACAGAGGAAACCAGAATTGAAAGAGACACATGTACCCCAATGTTCATCGCAGCACTGTTTATAATAGCCAGGACATGGAAACAATCTAGATGTCCATCAGCAGATGAATGGATAAGAAAGCAGTGGTACATATACACAATGGAGTATTACTCAGCCGTTAATAAGAATACATTTGAATCAGTTCTAATGAGCTGGATGAAACTGGAGCCAATTATCCAGAGTGAAGTAAGCCAGAAAGAAAAACACAAATACAATATACTAACACATATGTATGGAATTTAGAAAGACGGTAATGATGACCCTGTATGCGAGACAGCAAAAGAGACACAGATGTGTAGAATGGACTTTTGGACTCTGAGGGAGAGGAAGAGGGTGGGATGATTTTGGGAGAATGGCATTGAAACATGTATACTATCATGTAAGAAACAAATTGCCAGTCTTTGTTTGATACAAGATACAGGATGCTTGGGGCTGGTGCACAGGGATGACCCAGAGAGATGATATGGGGTGGGAGGTGGGAGGTGGGAGGGGGTTCATGATTGGGAACTCATGTACACCCGTGGTGGAGTCATGTCAATGTATGGCAAAACCAATACAGTATTGTAAAGTAAAATAAAGTAAAAATTAAAATTAAAAAAAAAAAGGAAAGAAAAATAAAATGTTATTCCCTATGAGGGTTTACCAAATTACACTTGATATGTAATTTCATTTGATATAAAAACTTCATTTTCTTTTTGTCTAACTTTGCATTTTTAAACATTAAAGCAATGCACAGTTGTAGTAAAATTTAATAAAGAAATGGCCAAGGTGCAGAAAAAAAGTGAGAATTGTATAAGTTCTAACCCTACTCTCCTGGGAAAAACATTGAATGGTATCTATTCAGTTTACCCCTTAAGAGCTTTTGTGTACATATAAAAATATATATCCTTGTGTGTTTTAAACAAAATTAGGATCATATATATATATATATATATATACATATATATATATCAGTGTGTGTTGGTGTGCATCCATTTTATGAATGCATGTCAGTTCAGTTCAGTATCTCAGTCATGTTTGACTCTTTGTGACCCCATGGACTGCAGCACACCAGACTTCCCTGTCCATCACCAACCCCTGGAGCTTGCTCAAACTCATGCCCATTGAACCAATGATCTCATCCAGCCATCTCATCCTCTGCCATCCCCTACTCCTCCTACCTTCAGTCTTTCCCAGAATCAGAGTCTTTTCAAATGAGTCAGTTCTTCGAATCAGGTGGCCAAAGTATTGAAGTTTCCGCGTCAGCAGGACTGGTTGTATCTCCTTTAGGATGGACTGTTTGTATCTCCTTGCAGTCCAAGGGACTCTCAGGAGTCTTCTCCAACACCACTGTTCAAAAGCATCAATTCTTTAGTTCTCTGCTTTTTTTATGGTCCAACTCTCACGTCCATACATGACTACTGGAAAACCATAGCCTTGACTAGGCAGACCTTTGTTGGCAAAGTAATGACTCTGCTTTGTAATATGCTGTCTATGTTGGTCATAGTTTTCTTCCAAGGAACAGGAACTTTCAATTTCATGGCTGCAGTCACCATCTGCAGTGATTTTGGAACCCCCCAAAATAAAGTCTCTCACTGTTTCCATTGTTTTCCCATCTATTTGCCAGGAAGTGATGGGACTGGATGCCATGATTTTACTTTTCTGAAAGCTGAGGACTTTTAAGTTAACTTCTTCACTCTCCTCTTTCACTTTCATCAAGAGGCTGTTTAGTTCTTCACTTTCTGTCATAAGGGTGGTGTCATCTGCATATCTGAGGTTATTGATATTTCTCCCAGCAATCTTGATTCCAACTTGTACTTCATCCAATCCAACATTTTGCATGATGATGTACTCTGCATGTAAGTTAAATAAGCAGCCTTGACTTATTCCTTTCCTGATTTGGAACCAGTCTCTTCCATGTCCAGTTTTAACTGTTGCTTCTTGACCTGCATGCAGATTTCTCAGGAGGCAGGTCAGGTGGTCTGGTATTCCCAGTTCTTTATGAATTTTCCACAGTTTGTTGTGGTCCACACCATCAAAGGCTTTGGTGTAGTCAATAAAGTAGAAGTAGATGTTTTCTGGAACTCTCTTGCTTTTTTGATGATCCAATGGATGTTGGCAATTTGATCTCTGGTTCCTCTGCCTTTTCCAAATCCAGCTTGAACATCTGGAATTTCATGGTTCACATACTGTTGAAGCTCAGCTTGGAGAATTTTGAGCATTACCTTGCTAGCTTGTGGGATGAGTGCAATTTTGTGGTAGTTTGAACATTCTTTGGCATTACCCTTCTTTGGGACTGGAATGAAAACTGCCTTTTTCCAGTCCTGTGATCACTGCTGAGTTTTCCAAATTTGCTGGCATATTGAGTGCAGCACTTTCACAGTATCATCTTTTAGGATTTGAAATGTTATGAATGTATGTATACATACATATGAATGTATACAAATGAATATGTCTATGTATGTATTGTTATCATTTTGTGTATGTGTATATATAAATATATACACACGCACATATATGTTTATAAATAAAACTCTATACACCATGTTATAGAGCTTGAGCATTTTTGGTTAATTTGGTACAGATTAAGAGCTTGAATTGAAATTGAAGTTCTCCTTGTGACTTTGTGTAAGTTACCTCTACCTCACTATGTCTCAATTTATACAACTGCGATAATTATTCTGCTGCTGCTGCTAAGTCACATCAGTCGTTTCTGACTCTCTGCAACCCCATAGATGGCAGCCCACCAGGCTCCCCCATCTCTGGGATTCTCCAGGCAAGAACACTGGAGTGGGTTGCCATTTCCTTCTCCAATGCATGAAAGTGAAAAGTGAAAGTGAAGTTGCTCAGTCATGTCTGACTCTTCGCGACTCCGTGGACTGCAGCTCACCAGACTCTTCCACCCATGGCATTTTCCAGGCAAGAGTATTGGAGTGGGGTGTCATTGCCTTCTCCAGATAATTATTCTAAGATAGTTTAAAATTTTCTAACCTATTATATGTGGTTAGTAATGTTAGCAATTATTATTTATTATCAATATATATAATTTTTATCACTTTTAAGCTACATAGTATAGAAAAGAAATACTATATCTATTTGACCTATTTCCTATTGATGAACTTCTATATCTTCATTTATTTATTATAAATTAAGTGCTAATAAATTAAGGAGGTTAATTCTTTGTATACGGCAGTAAATATGTCTATAAAATAATTTTGAAGAATTAGAATTGCTAGACCAAGCGATGTACACATTTACAGTTTTGGTAGATATTGTTTAATAAGCATATTATGCCATTATTCAAAAGGCATTGCACATCAAAAAGTCTATAAGTAATAAATGTTGGAGAGGTTGTGGAGGAAAGAGAACCATTCTACACTGTTGGTGGGAGTGTAAATTGGTGCAGCCTCTAGGCAAAACACTATGAAGATTCCTTTAAAAAGTTAAAAATATAGTTACCATATGAGCTAGCAATCCCACTCCTGGGCATATATCCAGAAAAGATGAAAACTCTAATTTGAAAAAATATATGCACTCCAATGTCCATAGTGTAACTATTTACAATAAACACATGAAGAAACTTAAATGTCTATCAGCAGATGAATGGATAAAGATTTAGTACATATATGCAATGGATATTACCCAGCCATTAAAAAGAATGAAATAATGCCATTTGCAGTAAAAAGGATGGACCTATAGACTGTCGTACTAAGTAAGTCAGGCAGAGAAAGACAAATATCATATGATATCACTTAGGCGCTGTGCTCAGTTGCTCACTTGTGTTCAACTCTTTATAACCCTTTGGACTGTAACCCACCAGGCTCCTCTGTCCATGGGATTTTTCAGGCAAGAGTACTAGAATGGGTTGCCATTTCCTTCTCCAGAGGATCTTCCCAACCCAGGGTTCTCCTGTGTCTCCTGCATTGCATGTGATTCTCTAACATTGAGCCATTGGGGAAAGACATGACTTAAGTGTGGAAGCCATGAATTAAGTGTGGAATCTTAAAAAATACACAATGAACTTTTATTTATACAAATGAACTTTTATTTATAAAACAGAAACAGACTCACAAATATAGAAAATAAATTCATGGTTACAAAAGGAAAGAGAGGGAGGGATAAATTGGGAGTATGGAGGAATTAAGGTTGTATACCACCATATATAAAATAGATAAAAACCAAGAATTAACTGTATAGCATAGGGAACTATGTTCAGTATATTATTATAAACTGTAATTGAAAATAATTTTTAAAGAATATGTATATGTACATATATATGCACACATCTGCTAGATCATGGAAAAAGCGAGAGTGTTCCAGAAAAACATCTATTTTTGCTTTATTGACTATGTCAAAGCCTTTGACTGTGTGGATCACAATAAACTGTGGAAAATTCTGAAAGAGATGGGAATACCAGATCACCTGACCTGCCTCTTGAGAAACCTATATGCACATCAGGAAGCAACAGTTAGAACTGGACATGGAACAACAGACTGGTTCCAAACAGGAAAAGGAGTACGTCAAGGCTGTATATTGTCACCCTGCTTATTTAACTTCTATGCAGAGTACATCATGAGAAACGCTGGACTGGAAGAAACACAAGCTGGAATCAAGATTGCCAGGAGAAATATCAATAACTTCAGATATATGCAGATGACACCACGCTTATGGCAGAAAGTGAAGAGGACCTAAAAAGTCTCTTGATGAAAGTGAAAGTGGAGAGTTAAAAAGTTGGCTGAAAGCTCAACACTCAGAAAACAAAGATCATGGCATCTGGTCCCATCACTTCATGGGAAATAGATGGGAAACAGTGAAACAGTGTCAGACTTTATTTTTTGGTGCTCCAAAATCACTGCAGTTGGTGACTGCAGCCATGAAATTAAAAGACGCTTACTCCTTAGAAGAAAAGTTATGACCAACCTAGATAGCATATTCAAAAGCAGAGACATTACTTTGCCAACAAAGGTCTGTCTAGTCAAGGCTATGGTTTTTCCAGTGGTCATGTATGGATGTGAGAGTTGGATTGTGAAGAAAGCTGAGCACTGAAGAATTGATTCTTTTGAACTGTGGTGTTGGAGAAGACTCTTGAGAGTCCCTTGGACTGCAAGGAGATCCAACAGTCCATTCTGAAGGAGATCAGCCCTGGGATTTCTTTAGAAGGAATGATGCTGAAGGTGAAACTCCAGTACTTTGGCCACCTCATGCGAAGAGTTGACTCATTGAAAAGACTCTGATGCTAGGAGGGACTGGGGGCAGGAGGAGAAGGGGATGACAGGATGAGATGGTTGGATGGCATCACTGACTTGATGGATGTGAATCTGAGTGAACTCTGGGAGTTGGTGATGGACAGAGAGGCCTGGCGTGCTGTGATTCATGGGGTCGCAAAGAATCAGACACGACTGAGCGACTGAACTGAACTGAACCGATGCACACATATTAAGCTAAATCACTTGAAGATAACACAATATTGTAAGTCAACTATACTTCAGTTTTTAAAAAAAGATTGTCATGAACTGTGTAGAAGAATAGCTGTTTTCTCACACTATCCATGATAGTCATTATTATTAATCATTTTAATTTCATAAACTTGATTAAATGGAATAAGGGATAATTAGTCCAATAGCTCTTTATTTTATTATTAATTATAAAATAGCTGTTCATGAACTTACTAGATATTTGCCTTATTTTTTTCTGTTATTCATTCAAATCTTTGCCCTCCCCTCAAGGTTTTCATTTAGTGTTCTTATTCATTTGTGAAAGATCTTGACATATTAAAAATATTAACCATTCTTTATATCAAAAAATGAGAGCAATCTTGGCAATATTCTCAGTCATTGTGTCCCTTAACCATATTTCTACATACAAAGCTAGTGGAGGTGATGGAATTACAAGTGAACTATTTAAAATTCTAAAAAATAATACTGTTAAAATGCTGCACTCAATATGTCAGCAAATTTGGATAACTCGGCAGTGGTCACTGAGTGGAAAATGTCAGTTTTCATTCCAATTTCAAAGAAGGGCAATGCCAAAGAATGTTCAAAATACCACAGGATTACACTTATTTCACATACTAGCAGCGTAATGCTCAAAATCCTTCAAGCTAGGCTTCAACAGTATGTGAACTGAGAATTTCCAGATGTGCAAGCTTTATTTAGAAAGGGCAGAGGAATCAGGGATCAAATTGCCAACATCTGTTGGATCATAGAAAAAACAAGAGAATTCCAGAAAAACATCTACTTCTGCTTCATTGACTATGCTAAAGCCTTTGATGGTGTGGACCACAGCAAAATGTGGAAAATTCTTAAAGAAATTGGAATACCAGACCATCTTACCTGTCTCCTGAGAAACCTGTATGAATAGTTATAACTGGACATGGAATAATGGCCCAGTTCCAAATTGGGAAAGGAGTACATCAAGGCTGTATATAATCACCATACTTATTTAACTTATATGCAGAATACATTATGCAAAATGCCTGGCTGGATGAAGCACAAGCTGGAATCAAGATTTCAGGGAGAAATATCAATAGTCACAAATATCCAGATAACACCACTCTAATAGCAGAAAGTGAAGAGGAACTAAAGAGTCTCTTGATGAAGGTGAAAGAGGAGAGTGAAAAAGCTGGCTTAAAATACAACATTCAAAAAACGAAGATCATGGCATCCAGTCCCATCATTTCATGGCAAACAGATGGGAAAAAAATTCAGACAGTGATAGATTTTTTCTTCTTTGGTTCCAAAATCACTGCAGACAGCGACTTCAGTGATGAAATTAAGAGATGCTTGCTCCTTGGAAGAGAAGCCATGACAAGCCTAGACAGCATATTAAAAAGCAGAGACATCACTTTGCCAACAAAAGTCCATCTAGTGAAAGATATGTTTTTTCCTGTAGTTGTGTACTGCTGTGAGAGTTGAACCTTAAAGAAGGCTGAGTTCTGAAGAACTGATGCTTTTGAACTGTGGTGTTGGAGAAAACTCTTGAAAGTCCCTTGGACTGCAAGGAGATCAAACCAGTCAATCCTATAATAAATCAACCCTGACTATTCATTAGAAGGACTGATGCTAAAGCTGCAGCTCCAATACTTTGGCAATCTAATTCAAGAGCTGACTCATTGGATAACATCCTGATGCTGGGAAAGATAGAAGGCAGAAGGAGAATGGGGCAGCAGAGGATGAAATGGTTAGATAGCATCACCAACTCAATGGACATGAATTTGAGCACACTCTGGGAGACAATGGATGACTGACGAGCCTGGCATGCTGCAGTCTATGTAGTCATAGAGAGTCAGATAAGATTTAGCGACTGAACAAACACATCAAACCATATTTTATAATACAGATAAATTTGAAACCACTAATTTTCAAACAGTCCATGTATGTGTATTTGCACTTAATATGATTGCTTGTTCTCAATTTTTTCTCTAGAAATAATCTAATATTTACTTGATCAATTTTATAAAAATGCAGCTGTCATGATTGTTTTTGTAAAAATGAAAACTCTCCTGTACATTATGAAAGATTTAAGGATTTGAACCCTGTAATTTATATAGAGCATACTTTTTATATAAGCTTATTGAATTTCTTCAATGGATTCAATAAAAGAGATAATATTTTAAACACTTGATTTCTCTCTGGTTTATGAGAAAACTTTCATAATGTAGTCAGGGTGATGTTTTTAAAACAAAAATATATTCATGTTTAAAATTCTTCTAATAGCTTTTATTTGCAATTGTGTAAGACAGCTTAAAGCAGAGCTACTGTAAAAAGTGTTGTAAGCAGAGGGCAGTATCCACATGTCCTGGGGACTTATTAGAAATGTGTATTCCAGGGCCCCACCACAGCCTTACTGAACTGGAAATGATGCTGAAGTCGAGAAGCACTAAAAAGTATCCATAGTACAGGATGTGTACTATGCTTTATGCTTTTGTTTTGTCCTGTTCCTTATTAATCACTTTGCTTGATACTGATTCCTAAATCCACCAGTCTGGATCCTCCACTAACTGCTAATAATAAATCACTGTGATTCACCCTTGAAACCTCATATCCTATCACAGTGCTTGACACATGCTGAGCCTGAAGTATTAGTCAAAAGAATGAATAAATATATGAATGAATAAACATCCTCCCAGAGGTATTTACTCACTAATTTGGGAATCAGAGCTAAACTCCATGGTCCTTTCCTGGATGAAGCTTCCTCTAGTTTCCTCTGCTTCAGGATGTCAGGTGCCTCTCTTTCCATGACCTTTGCTTCCCCTGTTCTGACATCATCTCTTTTCTCCCCCTTCTCTTATTTTCTCCTTGGTGCCTGAAGCACAGCAGACCTCAATGAAAGCTTTGTAAATTAAATTAAATACATTTTAAACCAATCATGGCAACAAGCTTGTGCCAAGTCCTAGGACCAGTTAATCTTCCCATGTCTCAGTTTGCTCACTTATAAAATGAAAGCAAGTTGAATTAACTTTTTGAAGGAAGATGTTCTAAATTTTGATAGTGGTGGGAGTCACCCAAAGGTACAAGCTGGACAATATTCATCAAGCTGTATCCTTAACGTGGGGGAATTTTATTTATGTAAATTGCAACTCAATGACACTAGAGGGTAAATGGAAGCATGTGACAAAATTATGAACTAGCGGTCCAGTAAGATCTTTTGGTTTGTACTTGGAGCGGATTTTTATTTTTTAATTTACTTTAAATGAATCTGGACACCTTTAAACTCAGTACTCACTTCCACCTCCCACAGACCTCTCTCTATGACTACTTTAAACCAGACCTGAGTCTCTCCTTTTTATTCATCTCCCACACAAGATGCTCATTTCCCCAGTCTCTTTCAGAACTAAGTTTGCATTATTCTGCCCCACAAACACTGGATCATAATCGAGGGTATTTCTGAATATAACACTCATCTGAGGATAATGTAAATTCTTAATTATCTAACTAAGGGGCTTTAATTATCTATGTCCCCATGCAATGATTTGCTTATGTTTACTCACTATGGTTCTACTTCACATTGAAACAAATTTATTTTACAATTTCGTTGCATTTTCACATTTATTTTCTATATTAGAAAAGAGCCTCAATCTTTTTTTCCTGTGATGATTAAAGCATATTACCAGGTTAGGACAAGAGTATCTAAGAGAGTAATATATATGATAACATAGAGGATTCTATCATATATATATGATACACACACACACACACACACACACACACACACACACATATCGGTCAGTTCAGTTGCTCGGTCATGTCTGACTCTTTGTGACACCATGGACTGCAGCATGCCAGGCTTCCCTATCCATCACCAACTCCAACATATAGTTGGAGATATAGATATATGTAGAGAGAGAGAGAGAGAGAGCATCCTATAATATAACCTCTTGTATATACGTTACATACACACATATAGCACTCAATACCATCTAGTGTTTATTTTTAGTGAATATTAATCTTTCACCATTAATATAAGAAGTCGTTTCATGTCTAATGTCTTATTAGAAAAGTGCCATTAGTCAGAACCCCAGAGACACCTGTCTGGCTTTGCGGGTGGGTTATTTTTAATTTTATTATGCCAGGAAATTGTTTTTCCTCTCCATGTGTTTGTCTTCTTATCACTCATCCCATCTCACACGTCCAAATCCATCCTGACTCTAATAGGCTAGATAATTAATCATCCTAGAAGCTGACATGTGTAACACAGAGCAATAAAGAAAAAAGGCAACAAAGGGAGTCTAAGTACTGTACAGCTCCCTGTGATAATATGGACACCTCACTTTTTAAGTTGCAAAAGAACTTTGTTGTAATCTTATAAAAATATTTTCACCTTTCTTTTCTTTTTTTTTTTTAAGCACACCCTCACATGCACACCATCTGGGAATACAAGAATAAAGCACATATTGCCTTATTATATGTTTGAAAAATTAAGATATAAATAATTGACTAAAATCCTCATCACAAGAAGAAAATAATGTCATTAGCTATGTATGCTGATGAATGTTAACTAGATTTATTGTGATGATCATTTTACAATACACAAAATAGCAAGTCATGTTGTACACCTGAAACTAATATATGTAAATTGTACCTCAAAACACCTATGAAAATTACAAATATGTTATGTGCATATGAAAAGTCTCAGTGGTAAGGCCAAAAAAATCCATCCTTTGCCTTTAGGGTGTTTTCAGTCTTTTTTTTTTTTTTTGGCATATGAAGTATTTTTTGTTACATGAATGGATATTAAAGACTATACTATTTTATAAAATATATAAATTATTGAATAATTCTTTGGTTCATAATATAGAACATTCATTTCATGTGAGAAAATAGGGGATTTTTTTCAGTTTTTTGTGGGGTATTTTAGGTCCCCAACCAAGAGTCAAGCCTATGCCCCCTGCAGTGGAAGCTCAGAATCTAAACTGCTGGGCCACCAATGAAGTCCTTATTTTTTCAATTTTAATTAAAAAAAAATAAGCTAAACTTATAAAACTTCATGAAATATTTTCTGACTTACCATATTAATGTTAACTTTAACAAAAAATAAAGGGGCATCTCCTGCCTACATGTAAGATATTAAAGTTATTCTAGTCTAGTCAATAACAAATAATTTTACTTCTGAGCTTTAGGTTACTTATCTGAGAGAATAAGAGTACTGTTTCCATTATCTCCATGATTATGTTATTAACTTCTTACTCTCATTAAGAAACAAGATAGATGCTGAGGCCTTGGAAGTGATTTCAGAACTTGCTGTGAGCTGGAATCAGCTGGAAAGCTTATGAAGGATACGAATTTGTGGGTCTCTTCCAGGCTCATAGAGTCAGCATTTCACTGGAATAATAGCTATTAATAAGCCCAGTAGGTGATAGTGATATATCTTGGCCTCACACCTGAACTTAAGACTTGCAGTTTTGGGATACTTCAACTTTCAAATCTAGGGGTAGTGGAGGAAAGGAAAAAAAAAATGTAGAAAGAGAAAAAAGTAGTATGCACTCAAAATTTAAATAATTTTGAAAGAAATAACTGGAAATTTCCTGATCCAGTTGGCTGTTTTCATTCAGTGACAGTAATCTGTAAATGAGGTGGGCATAAACAAAACATACTGAAAGCTATAGAATTCATCTCTGCTCCGTAACGAATCCCAAATTTATTCTCTCCTCTTTTTAATGATTTCATGAAAAGAAAGGGAAACAGAAGTGGCATAGAAACAGTTCTTGAATGTACAGGGAAAAAAAAAAACCACAATGGGAACGATCCAAATACTTAAAAGGAAAAAAAAAAAAAAAAAAAGTCCACCCGGGGGGTGAGGGAGTGAGTGGGTGCAGAGGTTGAGGGTGTGAGTGCAGGAGACGGGGCGTGCCAGGAGTATGGGAGTCTGTACTGAGAGTTGAGTGAGTAGACCGAGAATTATGAAAGAAGTGAGGACAAGTGGAAGAGAGATGAGGAAACAAAAAGAAGAATGGGAAAGGCCAAGGCGCTGTAGCACTGAGAAAACGTATAGACAAGGAGGAGTCTGTAGATAAAGAGCAAGTCCAGCAAGCAAGAGAAATCTGAGGACAGAGGTTTGCAAGTTTCATTTGGTGATGGTGGCAGGGGTATTGTCAGTTCCCTGTGTCTCCCTGCCCCTCACTGATCCGTAGAAAACTAGCATGTCTTTGGGGCACATGTAAGACAAATTGTGTTAACAAATTGTGTGTCGGTTAAATTGGTTGAAAAATTTTAGCAGAGAAATAGTTCCTGAGCAAATCTATTATAGCAAATATGCTTACTATTTTACTAAAACTAAATCTGAGGGTAACACTTGCCAACTTCCAGGCTGACAGATTTTGGCAGTTCAAGTAATTCTAGGTTTAAGCAAAATAAGGAAAGGTTTAAGCAAAACTACTATCTTTTAAAAACATTGTTTAGTGTGTGTTAATACTATTGTCTCAAACAAAATGAAACCTCAATTATATTTCAAGTATCTCACACATTTAGCTTTCATTAAAAAAAATTAAAGTAAAATATGTATTATCTTTTTTTTCAGTTGACCAGTACTATCATCTTTTAAAATCTTAAATAAGAGATTATTTCTGATCTTTCAGTATAGAAAAACTTCCCTCTTGCTAAGCAACTGTAGCTCTCAGTCTGAAGAAACAAGAAAAAATTGAAAATAATTTTTACTGTCCTTATGTCAATTCCAGTTTATGTCAGTTATCTTGTTGAATCAGCTTATACAATTATTAATCAAAATAGCAAACATTACTATAAAAAAGTTTTTATAAGGCAGTTGATCCATAAAAATGATTTATGGTACATTCAGTCCCCAAGTTCCTAAAGATAAAATTTTGAGTGGTGTTAATGCTACAATCCTCTTTGCAAGGAATTCTCCATACAAGAATACTGGAGTGGGTTGCCATTCCCTTCTCCAGGGGATCTTCCCAACCCAGGCATTGAAACTATGTCTCTTCCATTGCAGGTGGTTATTTACTATTTGAGCAACCAGGGAAGCCAATTGCTACAATCTTTAATTCAAACCAGAAATCCAGCAAGCATACAAGATTCAAGTAACAGAGGCTGATCTTTATCCAAGTCTTTAGTAATGTATTTCATTCACAACTGAGACGGCTATATAGTAGCATGAGTGTCTTTAGATTTGTTAATTTGTCCTTTAGTAGAGTTTCTTCAAAATTGTTCTAACTATAAGTAACATAGCAGAACTTGTAGACTGCATTTTTACATTTCAAAGTCAATACGAAATTTCCATAAAATTACATGTTCATCAATTTTTCTTTTCGTAGTTTTCAACATTAGATTGAAGGATAGGACTCTGATTCTAGTTTTCCTATAAAGACTCAACTAACCCTAGGCTTTAGTAGTAGGGTTTAATTTAATAAATATTGGGTCTCCATGTTAGAGGACACAAATTCTCTCTTTGATATATTCAGTTTGAAAAGATAGATTTCAGTAGTTTGCTGCTAGACACACAAAACATATCTCAGAATGAGGGTTAAGTTTCCTAAAGGAATGCTTTATGGTTTTTTTGTTTGTTTTCTGTCTCTTTTTGACCATGCTGTATAGCAGGTGGGATCTTATTTCCTCAATCAGGGATCAAGCTTGTGCCCAGTCTTAACCACTGAACCAACAGAGAAGTCCAAGAAATGTTTTAAAAATAGAGATTTTTAAATTAGACAGCTTAAAAGTCACTGTCTCAGCTATTTAGTGGTAAAATAACTATTAAAATAATCTACACCAGGGGGACAACAATATTTCTTTCTGGTAGTTTGTAGTAGCATGCCTAGTGACAAACTGGGGAGAGGACTGAGCTGAAATGTGATGATCAGGGAAGAACTTCTGAAGAAGGTGACGCTTGACAGAAGGTGAGAGAGCAAATCATAAGCCAGAGTTCAGTTCTAATGCAGCAAACTGTTTCAACAATTTTAAATTTAATGGTAGATACCACAAAGGTCACAAAAGAGTAAAGCTCATACTTTTCTTTCTTTACAGGGACCCATACATTTTCATAAAATTAAAATGAAAACCATTTATAAATATTCCACATTTATACTTTCTATATCAATTACAGTTCAGTATTAATAGCCATGTACATAAAAATGTTTACTAAAGATTAAGCTAATACAGCTCCATTTCTAAAACACAAGGCAAAAGTGATTCAAATATTTATTTTCAAATAGTTTGATGAGAAAACACTCATTTTGATTTTCACTCATTAATTCTTCTTGAAATTTTTAAAATGTAGTAGAGGATAGATGAGTGTAATATTCTTAACCTATTGAGGAAAATATGGGGAAAATATAATCTTTCTCAAGCCATGAGCCTAGAGTTATAGACTGTGTCATCATTCAGACCTGGGACAGCATGTAAACATTTGTACATTTGTTCGACCTCAGAAATCTAGCCTTGTGTGTCTAATGATTTAAGACTTCTTTTTAACCTCTGACTCTTAACAGCATCTGAAAGTCCTCTGTAAACCAAGAATCTACTATAAAAAAAGGATTACATTGGGCTTTCAAACAACAAATGAAAGAGAATGAGTGGTAAAAAGGAAAGGAAGATCAAATAGTCTGGTTTTCATTCTAAACTATAGTCTCTGTTTGAGAATTTTTTTTGCTATGTGGCAATTCTTAAAGTCTGGGAAGTCTGTCCAACACTTCTTTGAACAAAAGCAAATATGGGCATCTTTAAGATGTTGAATTCTTGGGAGAGGCTGTTTTCATTGTATTCTAAAAAAAAAAATCTAAATTTCTAAGAATTAAAACAATTGATGAAAAGGGGAACATAGAAGGTCAAAGCTATTATATTTCCACTTGTTTACATTGCTTAGAGTTGGCTTTATCTTCTTTTCTAAAGGCATTTTTAGATGAGTGGCACATTTCCTTTCTCTCTTGGGATGGAGCACACTGGAGTGAGCATCTCCTCCAAACGACACACACGAAACTGTAAAACGACTAAACGATTTCCAACAAAGTAGGATAAGGTCACTATATTAAGTATTAATATCATCATACAAAATATTAGTTTAAATTTAGCATTAATATTTCAGGAATTGTAAGGTTATTACCCAAGGACTTAACTATGGTTCTTAATCTGTTATATGGGAAACTTTCTCTGGATGATTTCTACCCTTTATATTTCCCAAATACAGGAACCTAAGGGAATCAAGTGATGCACTTAGAGCTTCTAAACTTTTACAGAACTTTTAAAGATGTATATAACAAATGTATTATACATAGAAAGGGCAATAGAGAAGATAAAGCCCTCATTTTTACTGATCATTTGGTAATATCACATTTGCACAGACTGTGGAAAATTCTTAAAGAAATGGGAATGGCAGAACTCCTGACCTGCCTCCTGAGAAATCTGTATGCAGATTAAAAAGCAACAGTTACAACTGGGCATGGAACAACAGACTGGTTCCAAATAGGAAAGGAGTACGCCAAGGGTGTATATTGTCACCCTGCTTATTTACCTTATACACAGAGTACATCATGTGAAATTCTGGGATGGATGAAGCACAAGTTGGAATCAAGATTGCTGGGAGAAATATCAATAATCTCAGATAAGCAGATGACACCACCCTTACGGCAGAAAGTGATGTAGAACTAAAGAGTCCCTTGATGAAAGTGAAAAAGGAGAGTGAAAATGTTGGCTTAAAAATCCTCAGCATTCAGAAAACAAAGATCATGGCATCAGGTCCCATTACTTCATGGCAAATAGATGGGAAAACAATGAAAACAGTGAGAGACTTTATTTTCTTGGGCTCCAAAATCACTGCAGATGGTGACTGCAGCCATGAAATTAAAAGACACTTGCTCCTTGGAAGAAAAGCTATGACCAACCTAGACAGCATATTAAAAAGCAGAGACATTATTTTGCCAACAAAGGCCCGTCTAGTCAAAGCTGTGGTTTTTCCAGTAGTCATGTATGGATACGAGATTTGGATCATAAAGAAAGCAAGCACCAAAGAATTGATGCTTTTGAACAATGGTATTGGAGAAGACTCTTGAGAGTCCCTTGGACTGCAAGGAGATAAAACCAGTCGATGCTAAAGAAAATCAGCCCTGAATATTTACTGGAAGGACTGATGCTGAAGTTGAAGCTCCAATACTTGAGCCACCTGATGTGAAGAACTGACTCATTTGAAAAGACCCTGACGCTGGGAAAGATTAAAGGCAGGAGGAGGAGACAACAGAGGATGAGAATTTTGGACGGCATCGCTGACTCAATGGACATGAGTTTGAGCAAGCTCCAGGAGTTGGTGATGGACAGGGAAGTCTGGTATGCTGCAGTCATTGGGGTCGCAAAGAGTTGGACATGACTGAGTGACTGAATTAGACTGAACTTGGTAATTTTACACACATTTTTTGTTTCATTTTTCTTAGTAATGCAGTGAAGTAAGTTATTCTTTTATTTTCATGGATAAGAAAATTGCCAGTTCAGAAAGGTTAGTAACTTGCTATATTAGTTTGCTATGGCTGCAATAACAAAGGACCTCAATCAGAATGGATTAGATAAATTTATTGTCTCACTTCTGGAGCCTGGAAAAATGAAAGGAAGTTGGCAGGGTTTGTTCCTTCTGAGGGTTGTGAAGAAAAATCTATTCCAGACCTTTTTCCTTGTCTTGAATGTGTCCTCACATTATCTTCCCTCCATCCCTATCTGTGTCTGAATTTCCTCTTATAAGGATGTGTGTGTGTGAGTGCTAAGTTACTTCAATCCTGTCCAACTCTTTGCAACACTATGGACTGGAGCCCACCAGGTTCCTCAGTCCATGGCATTCTCCAGGCAAGAATACTGGAATGAGTTGCCAAACCCTCCTCCAGGGAATCTTCCCAACCGAGGGATTGAACTGCTTCTCTTAGTCTCCTGCATTGCAGGCAGCTTCTTCATCACTAGCGCCACCTGGAAAGCCCTCTTACAAGGACATCAGTTGTATTAGATCACAGCTCCTCATGACTCCATATAACTTGATTATGTCTATACAAACCCTACCTCCTCATTTCCTTTCTTTAAGAGGTAGTATTTTATGCCCACAACTTATTGTTATGCCCCAAATCCTTTTATAGACTGCAGGCTTTCCCAATTCTTCTTTTCATCGATGGATGAAATCTTCCAGTGTCTGAGAATAAGGAAGGCTTCAAAGACTTAGAGTTTAGGTAAGGGCTCAACTGTAACTTCTACAATATTCTCAGCTGTGGCCATCTCCTCATTTTATATGGTCATTAGAATTTGAGAACTTAGCCCCAAATTGGGGCTTTATCTTGCCCAGGCTAAATGGGCTGCAGAAGTTTTCAGCCTTCTCTTTTTCACTCTGGCTTTGGTTTTTCTCTTTCATTTTTAAGATTTGTATCTTTTTCATTTATTATTAGAACTTAGCAAGGTATTACTTTTTATTATATTCAACCCAACATTTCTATGTGCCTGTCTCTCTCTGTGTGAGTGTGTGGGTATATAGGGAAAGGGGCTTTGATAGCATATATGTTTTAGCTTATTCCACTATAATGAAGTCAACCATCTCAGACACTTATTAAAGTTTGAGAATGACCTTAGAAGGTAAGTGGAGTGATATAGCATCTTATATTTCATTTTATTTCCCACTCCTACCACACACATATAAAAATAGTGTTCTTTTAGTTAGAAGGACTTATGCCTGTAAGTATTCAATAAATGGCTCTTTAATGACTGAGTGTATGAATGAAGAATATCTAGGATATACTATAACGATGTGCATTGTAGTCTTCAACAATTTCTCAATTTTTGTTTATCGTGAGAAATTACCTCCTAATTTCTTACTGTTATTTATCTTTAGTAAGTAATTACTTACCTAATTACTTACTATTACTATTACTTATCTAACAATTACTTCCAATTACTTCTCTAACAAGCAAATGTATTTAATTCTACTTGGCAAAATTTCAAAAGTTTACAGTTTAGTCCAATGTCCGTGTATATATTTGTTGGCTAATAATTAAATGAATATAATGCATGCATGTTAAAACCCAGGGGTGCAGCCATCATTATGGAAACACAGAGTAAAAATTATCACTGCCTTGTCAGAGAACATTAGTGAAGGCTTACCATGAGCAACTGCATTGAAATTGAGACAATAGATAACTTGGACAAACTGAAGAGAATGGAAGGGAATGAGGCAGAGACACAAGGGTGACAGGCAATAGGGGAAAATCATTTTTGGCTAGAGAAAAATAACACCAGTTCAGTTCAGTTCAGTTCAGTCACTCAGTCATGTCTGATTCTTTGTGATCACATGAATCACAGCACGCCAGGCCAACCTGTACATCACTAACTCCCGGAGTTCAATCAAACTCATGTCCATCGAGTTGGTGATGCCATCCAGCCATCTCATCCTCTCTAGTCTCCTTTTCCTCCTGCCCCCAATCCCTCCTAGCATCAGAGTCTTTTCCAATGAGTCAACTCTTCGCATGAGGTGGCCAAAGTACTGGAGTTTCAGCTTCAGCATCAATCCTTCCAATGAACACCCAGGACTAATCTCCTTTAAATGGACTGATTGGATGTTCTTGCAGTCCAAGGGTTTCTCAAGAGTCTTCTCCAACACCACAGTTCAAAAGCATCAATTTTTCAGCGTTCAGCCTTCTTCACAGTCCAACTCTCACATCCATACATGACTACTGGAAAACCATAGCCTTGACTAGACGGACCTTAGTCGGCAAAGTAATGTCTCTGCTTTTGAATATGCTATCTAGGTTGATCATAACTTTTCTTCTGAGAAGTAAGCGTCTTTTAATTTCATGGCTGCAGTCACCATCTGCAGTGATTTTGGAGCCCCCCCAAATAGAGTCTGACACTGTTTCCACTGTTTCCCCATCTATTTCCCAAGAAATGATAGCACCAGATGCCATAATCTTAGTTTTCTGAATGTTGAGCTTTATGCTAACTTTTTCAATTTCCTCTTTCACTTTCATCAAGAGGCTTTTTAGTTCCTCTTCACTTTCTGCCATAAGGGTGGTATCATTTGCATATCTGAGGTTATTGATATTTCTCCCAGCAATCTTGATTCCAGCTTGTGTTTCTTCCAGGCAAGCGTTTCTCATGATGTACTCTGCATAGAAGTTAAATAAGCAGGGTGACAATACACAGCCTTGACGTACTCCTTTTCCTATTGGAAACCAGTCTTTTGTTCCATGTCCAGTTCTAACTGTTGCTTCCTGACCTGCATACAGATTTCTCAAGAGGCAGATTAGGTGGTCTGGTATGCTCATCTCTTTCAGAATTTTCCACAGTTTATTGTGATCCACATAGTCCAAGGCTTTGGTATAGTCAATCAAGCAGAAATAGATATTTTTCTGGAACTTTCTTGCTTTTTCCATGATCCAGTGGATGTTGGCAATTTGATCTCTGGTTCCTCTGCCTTTTCTGAAACCAGCTTGAACATCTGGAAGTTCACAGTTCACGTATTGCCGAAGCCTGGCTTGGAGAATTTTGAGCATTACTTTACTAGCATGTGAGATGAGTGGAACTGTGCGGTAGTTTGAGCATTCTTTGGCATTGCCTTTCTTTGGGATTGAAATGAAAATTGACGTTTTCCAGTCCTGTGGCCACTGCTGAGTTTTCCAAACTTGCTGGAATAGTGAGTGCAGCACTTTCACAGCATCATCTTACAGGATTTGAAATAGCTCCTTTGGAATTCCATTGCCTCCACTAGCTTTGTTCATAGCAATGCTTTCTAAGGCCCATTTGACTTCATGTTGCAGGATGTCTGGCTTAGGTGAGTGATCACACCATCGTGATTATCTTGGTCATGAAGCTCTTTTCTGTACAGTTCTTCTGTGTATTCTTTCCACCTCTTCTTAATACCTTCTGCTTCTGTTAGGTCCATACCATTTCTGTCCTTTATTGAGCCCATCTTTGCATGTATCTTTGCATGTTCCCTTGGTATCTCTAATTTTCTTGAAGAGATCTCTCAGTTCAGTTCAGTCGCTCAGTCGTGTCCAACTCTTTGTGACCACATGAATCACAGGATGCCAGGCCTCCCTGTCCATCACCATCTCCCAGGGTTCACTCAGACTCACGTCCATCGAGTCCCTTATGCCATCCAGCCATCTCATCCTCAGTCGTCCCCTTCTCCTCCTGCCCCCAATCCCTCCCAGCATCAGTCTTTTCCAATGAGTCAACTCTTCACATGAGGTGGCCAAAGTAATGGAGCCTCAGCTTTAGCATCATTCCTTCCAATTGCCGGGAGAAATATCAATAACCTCAGATAAGAGGATGACACCACCCTTATGGCAGAAAGTAAAGAGGAGCTAAAAATTCTCTTGATGAAGGTGAAAGAGGAGAGCGAAAAACTTGGCTTAAAGCTCAACATTCAGAAAACGAAGATCATGGCATCTGGTCCCATTACATCATGGGAAATAGATGGGGAAACAGTGGAAACAGTGTCAGACTTTATTTTGGGGGGCTCCAAAATCACTGCAGATGGTGACTGCAGCCATGAAATTAAAAGACGCTTACTCCTTGGAAGAAAAGTTATGACCAACCTAGATAGTATATTCAAAAGCAGAGACATTACTTTGTCGACTAAGGTCCGTCTCGTCAAGGCTATTGTTTTTCCAGTGGTCATGTATGGATGTGAGAGTTGGACTGTGAAGAAGGCTGAACGCTGAAAAATTGATGCTTTTGAACTGTGGTGTTAGAGAAGACTCTTGAGAGTCCCTTGGACTGCAAGAACATCCAATCAGTCCATTCTAAAGGAGATCAGCCCTGGGATTTCTTTGGAAGGAATGATGCTAAAGCTGAAACTCCAGTACTTTGGCCACCTCATGTGAAGAGTTGACTCATTGGAAAAGACTCTGATGCTGGGCGGTATTGGGGGCAGGAGGAGAAGGGGACGATGAAGGATAAGATGGCTGGATGGAATCACCAACTCGATGGACGTGAATCTGAGTGAACTCCTGGAGATGGTGATGGACAGGGAGGCCTGGCGTGCTGCGATTCATGGGGTTGCAAAGAGTGGGACACAACTGAGTGACTGAACTAAACTGAAGTTCCAAAGAAATCCCAGGGTTGATCTCCTTCAGAATGGACTGCTTGGATTTCCTTGCAGTCCAAGGGACTCTCAAGAGTCTTCTACAACACCACAGTTTAAAAGCATCAATTCTCTGGCACTCAGCCTTCTTCACAGTCCAACTCTCACATCCATACATGACCAAAGGAAAAACCATAGCCTTGACTAGACGGACCTTAGTTGTCAAAGTAATGTCTCTGCTTTTCAATATATTATCTAGGTTGGTCATAACTTCTCTTCCAAGGAGCAAGCGTCTTTTAATTTCATGGCTGCAGTCACCATCTGCAGTGATTTTGGAGCCCCAAAAAAATAAAGTCTGACACTGTTTCTACTGTTTACCCATCTATTTCCCATGAAGTGATGGGACCAGATGCCATGATCTTCATTTTCTGAATGTTGAGCTTTAAGCCAACTTTTTCACTCTCCTCTTTCACTTTCATCAGGAAGCTTTTTAGCTCCTCTTTACTTTCTGCCATAAGGGTGGTGTCATTTGCATATCTGAGGTTATTGATATTTCTCCCAGCAATCTTGATTCCAGCTTGTGTTTCTTCCAGGCAAGCGTTTCTCATGATGTACTCTGCATAGAAGTTAAATAAGCAGGGTGACAATATACAGCCTTGATGTACTCCTTTTCCTATTGGAAACCAGTCTGTTGTTCCATGTCCAGTTCTAACTGTTGCTTCCTGACCTGCATACAGAGTTCTCAAGAGGCAGATAAGGTGGTCTGGTATGCTCATCTCTTTCAGAATTTTCCACAGTTTATTGTGATCCACATAGTCCAATGCTTTGGTATAGTCAATCAAGCAGAAATAGATGTTTTTCTGGAACTTTCTTGCTTTTTCCATGATCCAGCAGATGTTGGCAATTTGATCTCTTGTTCTTCTGCCTTTTCTGAAACCGGCTTGAACATCTGGAAGTTCACAGTTCACGTATTACTGAAGCCTGGCTTGGAGAATTTTGAGCATTATTTTACTAGCATGTGAGAAGAGTTCAATTGTGCGGTAGTTTGAGCATTCCTTGGCATTGCCTTTCTTTGGGACTGAAATGAAAACTGACGTTTTCCAGTCCTGTGGCCACTGCTGACTTTTCCAAATTTGCTGGCATATTGAGTGCAGCACTTTCACAGAAGAGATCTCTAGTTTTCTCATTCTGTTGTTTTCCTCTATTTCTTTGCATTGATTGCTGAGGAAGCCTTTCTTATCTCTCCTTGCTATTCTTTGGAACTCTGCATTTAAATGGGAATATCTCTCCTTTTCTCCTTTGTTTTTCACTTCTCTTCTTTTCATAGCTATTTGTAAGGCCTCCTCAGTCAGCCGTTTTGCTTTTTTGCATTTCTTTTCCATGGAGATGGTCTTGATCCCTGTCTCCTGTACAATGTCATGAATTTCCATCCATAGTTCATCAGGCACTCTGTCTATCAGGTCTAGTTCCTAAAATCTATTTCTCACTTCTACCTTATAATCATAAGAGATTTGATTTAGTTCATACCTGAATAGTCTAGTGGTTTACCCCACTTTCTTCAGTTTAAGTCTGAATTTGGCAACAGGGAGTTCATGATCTGAGCCACAGTCAGCTCCCGGTCTTGTTTTTGGCGTCTGTATAGAACAATAGCATATGTAACACAAAAAGAATTGAATAAGGAAAAATGAGTTAATGTGATTGGAGAACTGAGTACTTACTTGTTTTGGAGTGGCAGAACAGTTAACGAGGCATTGTGGGAGGGAAATGTATAAACATTGGCAAAGTCAGACCATGAAAATCATATAAGGTCTTCCTAGGAAGTTTGGATTTTATAGTGTAGGAGACTGTGTGTCATTGAAGGATTTTAAGATGGAAATGATATGATCAGATTAGAGATTTATAAGGCACGCTCTTAGAGCACTGTGGAGATGATTTAGAAGAGAAAGCAACTATGTTAAGTGCCAGGCAAGAAACTGCAAGTCCCTCACATAAGGTAATAGAGAGGAGCAGCATGGAGGAAATAGATAAGAGAAATAACTAAGTAATCATATCCCCTGAGCTTGGTAAAACTTACATGCAATATGTGAATAAACTGAAAATACAATTTAGTCAACAGAAAGTACTTTGCTCATGTAAACTAATTTGATTTGAATTGTATCTAAAAGTTGGAACTGATTCTCTAATGAGTAGGATAAAAATTATTTGTTCTGACTCTAAGAAACTCTTCAGATCCACAGCTGATCATCTCTAAAGTGTCTCTAAATTATATGAAAGTAGTCATGCTTAGATGTCTCTGATATTAAAAAAAAAAAAAAGTCTACATAGCTAAGTTTGTACTTAGCCAAGATAATTTCCTCCACCTATACTTTCAGAATTGCAGCCGGAATGTGAATTGTGACCATATTTGCTTTCACCAAATTCAGTCAACCTCATTTACAGTAGCATCATCTGCAGACAATGTTTAATTGCTGCTTCTCTTCAATACAACTGAAACTACCCAGTATAACTTTTTTGAAAAAAGGAGTCCAAAGCAAGGCACAGAATTCTTAAGTGCAGCTTTTTTTTTGTAGTAACATTTTGAACCATTTCTAGAAGTTGAAAAATGCTGATTGGTCGCCTAGAGGGTTATGCTAAGGAAAACAAGGCAGAAATCCAAGCTGTAGAATTCATGAAAACCTTTGTCATGGCAAACAATAGTGAAACCCAACATTGCCTGGAAGGGGAAATTTGAGTCTGCAATCTGTTAGACTTTATGCACTGATAAGTGATAAGATTCTGTGCTGCATTTTGAAAGGAATACAGTAAACACAATTCTAGACAGATCTGCCTCAGGCTTAACATGACACTTCAGTGCTCTGTGAGGGTAAAAGGAAACGCAATTCTGGATACATTGCAAACTGCTTTTATTTTCTAGCAGTAAAACTAAGATGTCATGTAATCTCTATTAACAGGGAAAAAGATCCTCTTGACTGTGTTTTATCCAGTCTATATAAACTTTGATGTGGAGGGAGAAGATAATTATCATTTTAAGTAATAATCCATGTGAATGTTTGAAAATTCTGTCTATCATAGAAGCGTTATGGATGTTTAGCTGCGGAGTATTTTTCTAGGTTTTGAAAATGTTATCACTCCCCCCAAAATTAAATACAGTTGTAATAGAAAAATTTAGTACTTACAAGTAAATCTGAATTGAAATTCATTTTATGCAATGGAAAAATACTATGTCATTTTTAACTTTGGCAATTACACATCTTTAACATATAGCTTCTCTGTAGGAAACCCCAACCCAGAAGGGGAGAAAGAGCAGCCTCATAACAACAGTATCTTTGTTTATACTGGAACAGGCACTTGATGTTTCAAGATTGAAATTATCTGGACTTCCAAAACTAAAGCATTTGACCAGTGCCTTGAAACTAGTGAAAACCGTGAAACTGTAAATATTTAACTATTTAGAAATTACGAAAAAATGAAATGATTATGGGCATCTACTAAAGAATAGTATTGTTCATTGTCTGAGCATTTTAATTTCCTTAAAGTGAAATATGATACAAAAGTTGTACGGCATTGTCTTAAAATTATGAAGAGATTTTTTTGATTGGAGAGCAAAATTCATCTTTTAAAGTTTGACACTGAGATAAATTTTCTTCCCTGTTAATAATTGTAACTAAGTGGAATTATCATATAGTTTATGATTACATATAAACAGTATAAATAGGATGAAAAGGGTTGGGTGTGGCTTCCCTGGTAGCGCAAAGGGTAAAGAATCTACCTGCAATGTAGGAGATCTGGGTTTGATTCCTGGGCTGGGAAGATCCCTTGGAGAAGAAAATGGCAACCCACTCCAGTATTCTTGCCTGGAGAAGCCCATGGACAGAGAAGCCTGGTGGGCTATAGTCTATAGGGTCACAAAAAGTCAGACATGACTGAATGACTAAGCACACACAGCACAGGGTTAGGCAACCATATGGGTTGAGTGGAAAAAAATACAGAATTATAGTTTCTTATGATCTTGAGTCATCTAAGTTTTGCTCATAATTTCTGCACTGTTTTACTATAAAGACACATTTTCCAACTATTTAGGAACTCACATTTGTTCTTTGGACTTCCCTGGTGGCTCAGACGGTAAAGTGTCTTGCTTACAATGCGGGAGACCTGGGTTCGATCCCTGAGTCCTTAAATTGACTAGCAAATTTGTAATAAAACCTTTATGATAATATATTAAATATTATTATTGGAGTTTCTTTTTCAATTCAAAACACTCTGATGTAATTTCCAAGTTATCCTAATTATGTAAATTGATCAAATAATTTAATATCAAGATGTTATTTATATCATTTTCCTGAAAGCAAAGCTAGAATCATAAGTCCCACTTAGTTTATGGAAGCTTAGGGCAGCAACTTTTCTTATGCTATTCTAGAGAAAATTGTGTTGTATTTGAAAGAGCAACAGAGTTGAGACTGAATCTTAGTTCTATTACGATAGCTTTTGACTCTGGAAAAATTCATTAATATTTAGTGAATGAAACATTTAATTGCTTTTTCCTCAAATGTGAAATGTAAATAACAATAAGAACAACAATAACTTTGGAAGATTCCTTTAAGATTTAGAGAGAATGTGTATAAAGCAATTAGCAAAGCTTTTAGCATATGGTAGGTTTTCAAAAAATAGCAAATGTCATGGGGTAGAAACATAGTTGGTGTTATTACCACCCCTAGGAATGAGTGTAGAATAATTATGTTTAAAACTGTAAGTTAATAGAGTTGTTTAAAAGATTTATTAACCCAGGTCTCCCACATTGCAGGTGGATTCTTTACCAGCTGAGCCACCAGGAAAGCCCAAGAATACTGGAGTTAGTACCCTATCCCTTCTCCAGTAGATCTTTCTGGTTCAGGAATCGAACCGGGGTCTCCCATATTGCAGGCAGGTTCTTTATTAGCTGAGCTACCAGGTAAGCTCATTTTATAAGCAAGTATCTTTAAAATTACATTCTTAACTCCATTTTGACAAGATTTTTACTCTTGATAGTTTATCCTTATTGAAAATGATGTTATGCCTAGTGTACTCATATTCAAGACACTGTAAGACATGTATAAAGTGATAGAGATACAAAAGTGAAAATAGTCTTTACTATAAGAAAAGTGGTCTATCTGAAGAATAAATATTCATTTAAATAATTATATGAATATAGAAAATATTGGAAGTCAGGAACTATTAGGGATATCTATCAAGTACAGGATTCACTATTTGGGAAGCTGGATCTTCATAGAGGAGGTAATAAAGAGAATAAAATTAAAAGAAGAGTAGAAGGTAACTGGGAATATAGCTAGGTATTGAGTGTCCAAAGATCTTCATGACCCAGATAATCATGATGGTGTGATCACTCACCTAGAGCTAGACACCCTGGAATGCAAAGTCAAGTTGGCTTTAGGAAGCATTACTACGAACAAATCTAGTGGGGGTGATTGAATTCCAGTTGAGCTATTTCAAATCCTAAAAATGATGCTGCTAAAATGCTGCACTCAATATGCCAGCAAATATGGAAAACTCAGCAGTGGCCACAGGACTGGAAAAGGTTAGTTTTCATTCCAACCCCAAAGAAAGGCAATGCCAAAGAATGCTCAAACTACCACACAGTTGCACTCATCTCACATGCTAGTAAAGTAATGCTCAAAATTCTCAAAGCCAGACTTCAGCAATACGTGAACCGTGAGCTTCCTGATGTTCAAACTGGATTTAGAAGAGGCAGAGGAACCAGAGATCAAATTGCCACCATCCGCTGGATCATGGAAAAAGCAAGAGAGTTCCAGAAAAACATCTATTTCTGCTTTATTGACTATGCCAAAGCCTTTGACTATGTGGATCACAATAACTGTGGAAAACTCTGAAAGAGATGGGAATACCAGACCACCTGACCTGCCTCTTGAGAAATCTGTATGGAGGTCAGGAAGCAACAGTCAGAACTGGACATGGAACAACAGACTGGTTCCAAATAGGAAAAGGAGTACATCAAGGCTGTATATTGTCACCCTGCTTATTTAACTTACATGCAGAGTACATCATGAGAAACGCTTGCCTGGAAGAAGCACAAGCTGGAATCAAGATTGCTGGGAGAAATATCAATAACCTCAGATATGCAGATGATACCACCCTTATGGTAGAAAGTGAAGAGGAGCTAAAAAGCCTCTTGATGAAAGTGAAAGTGGAGAGTGAAAAAGTTGGCTTAAAGCTCAACATTAAGAAAACAAAGATCGTGGCATCCAGTCCCATCACTTCATGGGAAATAGATGGTGAAACAGTGGAAATAAAGTGTCAGACTTTATTTTTGGGGGGCTCCAAAATCACTGCAGATGGTGACTGCAGCCATGAAATTAAAAGACGCTTACTCCTTGAAAGAAAAGTTATGATTAACCTAGATAGCATATTCAAAAGCAGAGATATTACTTTGCCTACTAAGGTCCATCTAGTCAAGGCTATGGTTTTTCCAGTAGTCATGTATGGATGTGAGAGTTGGACTGTGAAGAAGGCTGAGCACAGAAGAATTGATGTATTTGAACTGTGGTGCTGGAGAAGACTCTTGAGAGTCCCTTGGACTGCAAGGAGATCCAACTAGTCCATTCTGAAGGAGATCAGCCCTGGGATTTCTTTGGAAGGAATGATGCTGAAGGTGAAACTCCAGTACTTTGGCCACCTCATGCGAAGTGTTGACTCACTGGAAAAGACTCTGATGCTGGGAGGGATTGGGGGCAGGAGGAGAAGGGGACGACAGAGGATGAGATGGCTGGATGGCATCATGGACTCGATGGACATGAGTCTGAGTGAACTCCGTGAGTTGGTGATGGACAGGGAGGCCTGGCGTGCTGTGATTCATGGGGTCGCAAAGAGTTGGACACGACTGAGCGACTGAACTGAACTGAACACATATGGATGTGAGAGTTGGACTATAAAGAAAGCTGAGCACTTAAGAATTGATGCTTTTGAACTGTGGTGTTGGAGAAGACTCTTGAGAGTCCCTTGGACTGAAAAGAGGTCAAACCAGTCCATCCTAAAGGAAATCAGTCCTGAATATTCATTGGAAGGACTGATGCTGAAGCTGAAACCAACATTTTGGCCACCTGATGCAAAGAACTGACTCATTTGAAAAGACCCTGATGCTGCAAAAGATTGAAGACAGGAAGAGAAGGGAATGATGGAGGATGAGATGTTGGGTGGCATTACTGGCTTGATGTGCATGAATTTGAGCAAGCTCTGGGAGTTGGTGATGGACAGGAAAGCCTGGCATGCTGCAATCCATAGGGTAACAAAGAGTCGGACATGACTGAGTGACTGCACTGAACTGAACTAATTGAGTTTCCTGGTGACCTAGCAGCAAAGAATCTGCCTGCAATGCAGGAGAGGTGGGTTTGGTCTCTGAGAAAGAAAGATCCCCTCCAGAAGGAAATGGCAACTGACTCCATTATTCTTGCTGAGAAATCCCATGGACAGAGGAGCCTGGTGAGCTACAGTCCATGGGGCCACAAACAGCTGGACAGGACTGTGTGACTGAAAAACAATAAGCAGCTAGGTAGAGCTAAGAGTGAGAAGGTTTTTTGTATATGAGTGTTAATTAAAGTAAGTAAAAGGAAAAAAAAAAAAAAGAAATCCTCAGTAATCAAATCATAGAGAAATAAACAGCTTCTAATTTGGTGTATTTCCATATATATTGGTTCTGATCTGCTAAAAAACAAAAAAAATTAGGTTGCTGCACCTAAAGTATTTAACCAGTTCCTAACTGTTGAATGCTGAAATTCATTTTGATATTTTGACATTATTCACAATAATATGGTATGCAATATGGAGGCATTTCTGGTAATGTCTTTAGAAAGTCTTTAGAGTACATTCTGCATCAATTTACAAAGATAATTTTAAGTCTCTTGGTTCATATGTGGTTGCTGTAAGGAAAGGCTCAGTTCAGTTCAGTCGCTCAGTGGTGTCTGACTCGTTGAGACCGCATCAGTTCAGTTCAGTTCAGTCCATTCTGAAGGAGATCAGCCCGAGATTTCTTTGGAAGGAATGATGCTAAAGCTGAAACTCCAGTACTTTGGCCACCTCATGCAAAGAGTTGACTCATTGGAAAAGACTCTGATGCTGGGAGGGATTGGGGGCAGGAGCAGAAGGGGACAACAGAGGATGAGATGGCTGGATGGCATCACTGACTCGATGGACATGAGTCTGAGTGAACTCCGGCAGTTGGTGATGGACAGGAAGGCCTGGCATGCTGCAGTTCATGGGGTTGCAAAGAGTTGGACATGACTGAGTGACTGAAATGAACTGAACTGAACTGATGGGGTCTCAAGGAGTCAGACACCACTGAGAGACTGAACTGAACTGAGCCTTTCCTTACAGCAACCACATATGGACTGGACTTATTTTATTCTTCAAATTGTGAAGCAGTGTTATGAGTAGCAATAAGAATCATGATTTTTAATATTTGTATTAGCAAGTTGAGATTAAATACCTTTCTTTCTTGCTTTACTTCACTTCACAAACTTTAAAGGTATCTTTACTGCCTCTTAAGTAATTCTATTATGCCAATTCCATTGCTTATTTTTTTCCTATGTTAGGTATTATTATTTTTTTTTTTAATTTTTATTTTTACTTTATTTTGCTTTACAATACTGTATTGGTTTTGCCATACATTGACATGAATCTGCCACAGGTGTACATGAGTTCTCAATCCTGAACTTCCCTCCCACCTCCCACCCCATATCATCTCTCTGGATCATCCCTGTGCACCAGCCCCAAGCATCCTGTATCCTGTATCGAACATAGACTGTTTGAAATAATTTAAAATTTAATGGCGGCTTAGTTCCTAAGTTGTGTCCGACTCTTGTGACCCCATCGACTGTAGCCTACCAGGCTCTTCTGTCTATGGGATTCTCCAGGCAAGAAAACTGTAGTGGATAGCCATTTCCTTCTCCAGAAGATCTTCCCAACCCAGGGCTTGAACCCAGGTCTCCCGCATTGCAGGCAGAAATTATTATTACATCATTATTATTTAAATTTTCATTTCTGTGATTACCAATGGGGTAAAAATAATTTCCCTAAGAATTTGAAGAGAGAGGAACTTTTTTCAAGATTTGAGAATAATAAATAGGATAATTCTTTCCATTTGTACCTGGATCCAAATAAACCATTACCAAATGAGTAGACAACTATAAGATACAACAGTGTTCTTCCCTATACAAAAATCAAGTAATTTCAAATTAGAGATATAGCTTTTTTAAAATCAAGAATTGAAACTATGATATATATATTGACTAAGTTTTTTCACCATTTATTGATGCAGGAAGAAATGAAGAAATCAACAGAAAAATTTTAGATTTTTTTGCTTTTCATATAATTAACAAGATTGTTAGAGGATAACTTCTATCATAAATGAAATTTGAAATAAGAAAAAAACACCATTTGCTATACTAAAGACAGATTCAAAATTAAGGTTGATAATACCCAGCTTTAGAAGGAAAAGTGGAAAGAATTGTGGTTTATTTAATCAAGTACTCATCCCATCAGGCGTCAAGACAAAGTTTCATAATGGAGACCACAGATAGTCACATAGTGGATTATTCCTTATATATCTGAAAAGCAACTTTAATAGCTGGGCTCAGTACTCAGCACAGTGTCCTGCATACTTCCATGCTTATTATATTTCTACTGATTGATTGGATTCAGAGCATATGTCTGGATATATGGAGTTTAAAGGGTAGAGGAGAGAATACACTGTCATAAAAATGTAGCTAGTATTTTGACAAATATTTTTGTTTAGAAGCAAAGTCATAGTGCTAAAAATAAAAATACTGCCACTAATTATAGGAGGCAATATTCTTAACATTTTTCAGATTTATATGTGTAAATTTTAGAATTAGAACAGAATCTACAAACTGTTCAGAATACATGAGCTGATTAAAAAATAGAATTTCAGTATTATAAATTGTTTTTAGAAATCAATAAGATTGTCTGTACTTGGTCAATGAGGTTTTGAGAAACTGATCATAATATTTTAAACCAGAGAGTAAAAGTTAAGTGCTAAGAGAAACTGACAAAATTACTTGACAAAATTACTATCCTTTTATAGCTATTATCTGAAGAAAAGGTCTGAAGGTCTTATGATAACTTAAAAACATTGAATGTGGCATTTATTAATAACAAATAAGAATATATCAAAGAATTACAATAGAGTTAGAGGTGTTTTCACATATATAAGCCTTCTGAACCTGTTCACTTAATTTGTATTTATCAGCAGAACAAGAGTAGCATTCTGCTTCCTTTATGGTTCCCATTAAACTGATGGAATTAAAGAAAAATTTTTGATAATTTCTGCTCCTGAGTAAGGCTAGCTGTTAACAGACTGTCTTTCATTTAATTGCTGTTCAGAAAATGTTCCTTGATCTGAAGTGAATTTAAAGGCTTATTATATTTTGTTCTGAAAGTCTAAGCTTGCATTTTCTGCTGTGCAACAAGGGAAATTCAGGGCTGGTTCAGTACATACTTCCAACATTTAGATTAACTCCTAGGGTATCCCGTTAGTATTACAGAGATTATATGATTGTTCTACTCTATTAAATTTTTATATAAAATATACCTTTTAGAAAATTAAATCTAACAATAATTGCCACCATCTTATATGTTAACCTTAATGGAAATATCATTAAAAAATGAATTACCTATCTAATTAACTAGCAAACTTTAGAAAATGCTTGTTTTAATGCAACCTTAATATAGTTCCTAGTCTCACAAAAGAACATAGAAGCTTCAGGGAATTTTAAAGCTGTCCTGGTTATCAGCTTATCCTTGTAAGCTTTGGCTTATCTTATCAAAGTAAGGCATCACTTTTGCTTCCTTCTGCTAATAAGGTCTGGAACAGAGCTTTCCTCTAGCAGTGCAATAATTCCTTTCGCAGACAGAAGTGTTCAGTCTGTTGTCTCTCCCCTCACTTATCTCTCTCCACAGTTCCCTACCCCCCACCCCCAGGGCAACCAGAGATCCAAATCCATTCTCCATTAATGCTGGAACTTTAAGATCCTAAAGAAAAAGAAGTACCTTTTTATCCTCAAAACTTCAATATTAAGTAGATTTTGGTTTTCTGGATGCCTAGGTGGTTGTGTAGGAATGTAGAGTCTGGGGTAAATTATAAATCATGGTTGAATCATGCTTGAATCAAGCATTAGCATGCTTCTGGCCCTTTTGTCCAAGACAATGGTAAAACTAACTCTCAGCACCTTTATTTTCCTTTATGTAACCTGGTGATGAAAACTAGTAACTCACGAGATCATTGCAAAGATAACTAATTAAATATGAATACTATAAAACTCCTTATTTTAAAAATACTACTATTGACATTACTTTTAAGTGAGGTAATCTATATGAAATGTCTGGTACAATTTTTTTTTGTTATTTTAAATTAGTCCATTATCCCAATTAATAAGTGACTAACAATGACTTAAAAATGGCAAGTTTGGAAGACAGATTTCAAATTCAATATTACTTTATCAAACATAAAAATAGATATAAATTGATTATAGCTTCATTGAAACAAATTTTATTGAGAACAGATGAAGAAGATGGAAGTGAAAGAAGAACAAGAAAGGGTGGGAAGAGGGATGAATTAGAACTTTGGGATTAACATATGCACATCACTATATGGGCTACCCTGGTGGCTCAGTTGCTAAAGAATCTGCCTGCAATGCAGGAGAGCTGGGTTCAATCCCTGGGTTGGGAAGATCCCCCTGAGAAGGAACTGGGAACCCACTCCAGTATTCTTGCCTGGAGAATTCCATGGACAGAGGAGCATGGTGGGCTACAGTCCATGGGGTCACAAACAGTTAGACTGAGTGACTAACACCCACTACCATATATAAAGTAGATAGATAATCAATAAGTAACTACTGTTTGGCACAGGAAACTATAGTCAATATTTTGTGACAACCTATAAGGGAAAAGAATCTGAAAAAGAATATACATATAACAAATATACATAAATGTATATATGTGCATATATATATGAAGCATTTTGCTGTATACCTGAAACTAACATAAACTGTAAATCAGCTATACTTCAATAAAAACAAACAAAAAGATTTAACTGCTTAAATTTGGGAACAATGGGAAAAAATAAGGTATGAAGAAGAATCTGACACAATCAGCAGTATAAACATCACAGTTGGAAAGGCAAAATTAATGCTATGTTACAAAATAGTATGTAAGAACTATGAGGTAATCTTCTTAATGAATGGACAACTTGTCAAACCCTTCCTGGAATTCTGCAGCCTGTAGAAGACTCCCAATCTTAAAAGGAATGTGAAAACTTGGAGAGGGTTCAGAGGACAGCCACAAAGATAATGAATTGGTTGTAAAGTAAGACCTACAAGAAAAGGTTAAAAGATCTGGAATTATTCAACTTGGAGGCAAGAACTTCGAAGTTATTTAAATCCTCAAGTTAAAAATATACAGTGCCCATTTCAAGCCTCTCCATGAATTAAAAGGAGGAGATAAGTTTAAATCTCTGGATGAAAAATTTATGGAATTTTAACAATAATTTAGCAAACAGATTCATTACACATCATTAAGAGCTCCTGAGAATGGTTTACAAAATGAACATGCTCCTTTAGGTTGTATAATTTATTTACATATTTATTTTAGTTAGCTGTGAAGGTGCAGTCTTTGATGAAGAAGAGAAATGGCCTAGATGACCTAGTAGGGTTCTTCACAGCCTTAAATTTCACTGAAATCCAGAGTTAAGTATTAATAGTCCACTAAATCATTGCCACATTTCTAGCCTTGTCTCTCACTCATTTGTTTTAGGACCGTGGGAGTGAGAAGGAAATTGAGGTGATTTGTTCCAAGGTGAGTCTGGGAGAAGGGGATGGAATGAGTGATGTGGAGAGGTGGGAAGTTGGAGTAGTTGGGAGAAGGGCATTCAGGCAGAGAGAACTGCAGTTTAAAGGGACGGAAGTGAGAAAGTGTGGCACATTATAATTTGGGTGTGGCTTAAACAGTGTACATGGAGAGAGTCATAGGAAGTGGAGGATACTGGAAAATTTGGTTGATGTGAGACCACATGGGTGTTTTATTTTCATGATCTTCATTTCTTAGGTGTAAAAATTTAAAGGCTATTTAAGAGAGGAATGCTGTAATCAGATTACTATTTTTGGGAAAATCATACTGCAGTAATGTGAATGAGTGATGAATTTTAGAGGTCTCTATTCAGTTAGCACATCTCAAAGATAATAAAGATCCAAACTAAGTCATGGTGTGGATAGGGAAGGAGAACAAAGATGAGGGATGTATAGGAGGTAAGATGAGCTTAAGAGTACCCATGGGGATTATGTATGGGAGTGAAAGAGGGCTAGGTCTGGATTAGTTTGATACTTCTAGCATCTAAAAGAAAAAGTATATTTTATAAAATAGGATATTCAGTGATACAGAGCTTTGACTGAATCATTTGCTTATCAATTTATCAAAAAATGAGTAGTTATTGTGGATTAGGCACTATATCAGGCAATGAGAATGCCAGGACACTTATCAGTGAGGATATAGCCTGGTTTGCTTGAGACAGTCCTAGTTGACTGCCTATGTTCATCCACTGACAGATGAATAGATAAAATGCAGTCTATACATACATTGGAATATTATTTAGCCTTAAAAAGAAAAATCTGATGCAATTACAACATGGATGAAATGAGGACATTATGCTAAATGAAATAAGCCAGTCACAAAAAAGACAAATGCTGTTCGACTCCACTTATAAAAGCTAGTCAAACTCATAAAGACAAAAAGCAGAATGGTGACTGGCAGGGGCTGGGACAGAAGAAATGGGGAGTTGTTGTTTAAAGGATATAGAAATACAGTTTTGTAAAATGAAAAAGTTCTGGAGATTGACTGCACAACAATGTAAATATACTTAAGACTACTGAACTATATACTTTCAAATGGTTAAGATGGTAAATTGTATGTTATGTGTATTTACCACAAGTGATAAAAGTTTAGTGAAGTCGCTCAGTCATGTCCGACTCTTTGCGACTCCATGGACTGTAGCCTACCTGGCTCCTTTGTCCATGGGATTTTCCAGGCAATAGTCCTGGAGTGGATTGCCATTTCCTTCTCCAGGGGATCTTTCCAACCCAGGGATCGAACCCAGGTCTCCCGCATTGTAGACGGACGCTTTACCGTCTGAGCCACCAGGGAAGTCCAAAAAAGTTTAGGTTTTGGTTAATGCTTTTAGTCACAACTTGAAATTTTCTTTGAATTTTTTGAGATCAAAAATAATAAATGAGAGATCATATGTATGTTTAGGGTTTATCAATTCCTTGAATTTTTCCTAGAGCATTTCATTTGTGGTTACCAATACCCAGAAATTTTCCTTGGGGAAATGAATTAACTGTCTGGTGAGGTTCAAGACTAATTTTATATTGGTTCCATTTTCTATAAATCAGGTGTCTGGCCTGAAATGCATGTAGTCCTTCCTGTGGTTTGTCTTTGGCAATAGCTACTCAAACCTGTTAATAATAAGCTTGGACATAGTGCATCAAAGTGAAAGAAAGTGAAAGTGAAAGGAGACAAAACTATGTACTATAGTAACTCAAATTTGCAAAAATATTTTCATTTCAGTTCAGTTCAGTCACTCAGTCGTCTTCGACTCTGCAACTCCATGGACTGCAGCACGCCAGGCTTCCCTGTCCATCACCAACTCCCGGAACTTGCTCAGACTTATGTCCATTGAGTTGGTGATGCCATCTAACGATCTTATCCTCTTCGTCCCCTTCTCCTGTGTTCAGTCTTTTCCAGCATCAGTGTCTTTTCCAATAAGTCAGTTTTTCATATCAGGTGACCAAAGTATTCTGCTTTATTGACGATGCCAAAGCCTTTAACTGTGTGGATCACAATAAACTGTGGAAAATTCTGAAAGAGATGGGAATACAGACCACCTGACCTGCCTCTTGAGAAATCTGTATGCAGGTCAGGAAGCAACAGTTAGAACTGGACATGGAACAAAAGACTGGTTCCAAATAGGAAAAGGAGTACATCAAGGCTGTATATTGTCACCCTGCTTATTTAACTTATATGCAGGGTACATCATGAGAAACACTGGACTGGAAGAAACACAAGCTGGAATCAAGATTGCCAGGAGAAATATCAGTAACCTCAGATATGCAGATGACCACCACCCTTATGGCAGAAAGTGAAGAAGAACTAAAGAGCCTCTTGATGAAAGTGAAAGAGGAGAGTGAAAAAGTTGGCTTAAAGCTCAACATTCAGAAAACAAAGATCATGGCATCTGGTCCCATCACTTCATGGGAAATAGATGGGGAAACAGTGGAAACAGTGTCAGACTTTATTTTTTGGGCTCCAAAATCACTGCAGGTGGTGACTGCAGCCATGAAATTAAAAGACGCTTACTCCTTGGAAGAAAAGTTATGATCAGCCTAGATAGCATATTTAAAGCAGAGATATTACTTTGCCGACTAAGGTCTGTCTAGTCAAGGCTATGGTTTTTCCATTAGTCATGTATGGATGTGAGAGTTGGACTGTGAAGAAGGCTGAGCGCCGAAGAATTGATGCTTTTGAACTGTGGTGTTGGAGAAGACTCTTGAGAGTCCCTTGGACTGCAAGAACATCCAATCAGTCCATTCTGAAGGAGATCAACCCTGGGATTTCTTTGGAAGGAATGATGTTAAAGCTGAACCTCCAGTACTTTGGCCACCTCATGCGAAGAGTTGACTCACTGGAAAAGACTTTGATGCTGGGAGGGATTGGGGACAGGAGGAGAAGGGGATGACACAGGATGAGATGGCTTGATGGCATCACCGACTCGATGGATGTGAGTCTGGGTGAACTCCGGGAGTTGGTGATGGACAAGGAGGCCTGGCGTGCTGCAATTCTTGGTGTCGCAAAGAGTCAGACATGTCTGAGTGACTAAACTGAACTGAACTGACCAAAGTATTGGAGTTTCAGCTTCAGCAATAGTCCTTCAAATGAATAGTGAGGACTGATTTCCTTTAGGATTGACTAGTTTGATCTTTGCATTCCGAGGACTCTCAAGAGTCTTCTCCAACACCACAGTTCAAAAGCATCAGTTCTTTAGCACTCAGTTTTCTTTATGGTCCAACTCTCCCATCCATATATGACTACTGGAAAAACCATAGGTTTGACTAGACAGACCTTTGTTGGCAAAAAAAAAAAAAAAAGCAACTTTATGTAGTTTTAAAATAGACTCTAAGGCAAGATACTAAGAAGTATAAAATTGGATTTTGTATTATGATCTAAATTTGCTATTGATAGTTTTCTGAATTTTCTAGGCATTTCATATATTTCTTCTCTAATTAATAAAAATGAAAGAAATATGAAACTTCATATCTTTCTATATGTGTTAACTTGGTTTTACTTATTACTGTAAATATTGAAAAATACCCTTGCTTCAAATTATTTATGACATTTGTCAGCCTGATTAAGGCATAGTTACATATGTTACCCATATATATATATAGTTTCATATATGTATATAACACACAGATATGTGTGAGCATACATCTATATGCATACATACATATATGTATAAATGTTTGTGTATTCATTTTGGAGGGAAAAGTGAAAATATTATTTTGACTTCAACATCTTTACAATTAAAAATGGCTGTTCTACCACTTGTATTTCAGAATTTCTTTCAATGAGATCTATACTTTCAAAATTCACTAACATGTTAAGAATTTGTAAAGTCCAGCAAGATATAATGTAAACAAAACAAAACAAACAAATCAAACCAAGACACAAAAGGTCAAAAAAGAAAACAAAAATGTTATTTCAGGAGCATAGTTTGTTCCTAACTTTTCTATTGAGACGATGTATGGCAAGACTCAGTTACTAAAGTTGCAAAATCAGAAGTTTGTGATATCATCAAACATTAGCAGAGAAAAGATAAAGTTCTATGCCATCTAGTATTCTATTAAGTCTTATCTCAATAAGGGTCTAAACAAGGTCTATCAGCAGTAAATGATTCTGCCAATATCCTTCACAGTCGGTCAACTTCTTCAGCAATTTTTGTGATCAATTACCAGTGGCTAACATTTTCATAATCTGTTCTGAATTTTGCTATATCTGAATGAACTTGGCTCTGACACATTTCTTATTATTTCCTTACTAGTAGTAGGATGAACTACTTGACCAGGTCATGCTGGGTCAGAAATGTGCTAAAGTGTTTACATAAATGCTGCAAGCAGCACCTGTCTTGAACACACTGTCTTACCTTTTTCAGCCACAGTAGAACAATACAATTTTTGGTTTAGGAGTTTAAAAGGAAGAAAAGTACAAATCAAAAATTTCTAACAATATAGAGGTTAAATTGCCTTTGCTGAAGTATAGTCTGCTATTATAACATTAAACCAATTTCAAGTTTTCATCCACTACATTTTCTCATTTCCACTAATCATATAGGTAGAAATTTCAATTAGTTAGCTTTTGAAATTGCTTTGAGAATGATAACTGAATTTGCTTTCATTCTTTTTCTCAATATGTATATTTAAAGTGAAAATAAAATTAATGTGGTATCTCTTTTGATGTGTATGCCTATATACTTTATATGTGTATATGTATATATATATCTAGATTTCTTTCATGTATAATGTAATGAACTGAACACTTTGAAATCAACTAAAAGAAAAATGCATACATGTGACTAAGCTTTGATATTTTGAACTTCAAAAATTATTTGTCTAATGATTAAAAAACTTTATTTATATAGTCTATACTGTTTTTATTTGTGTTATTTGAACTGTAAAGCAAAGTTTTAAATACTTCAGCTTCAATTATTTATATTTTAAAAAACATCATTTTCAAAACATCCTTTTCAATTCTGGAGAATATATGGCACATTTTTAGTTTCCTTTGCTGGTTCTTCAAATAAAAGTAATAATTATCATAGTTTCTAAATAAACAAAATTAAATCTGTTTTGACTAGTTGCATGATTCTCTGATAATAAAAAAATTCAGCTAGGAAGAAAATTTTTTTCCCTAAGAATTTACAAAAGTTACCATTTTGATGAATTACAGAATAAAAATTAGAAGATGGTAAATATATGTGAAAATGAAATAATGGCATTTTTTGATACAAGTAAACTGATCTAAAATAAAAATTGACTCATTAATTGCTAAGTTGAAGCTGGTTTAAGCTCGTTAATTTTTATTCAAATTTTATGAAAGGCAAACATCTTTTACTATGCAATGTAAAACACTTGTTAAAACTTTAATTGTATTACCTTGCTTTCAATTGCTATTCACTCATTTTGCTAGAAGGTACGTTTATGTTGAATATTATAGTAAATGAATTTATTAAAATTTTACTAGAGAATTGGGATCTCATCAAATGCTTTTTCCAGCGTGAAACAAGTAAGCTGAAACCTAAGATAAACTGCAATTGAGTAGCTCAGAAATCCTAGGGAAAAAAATTGAATAATAATGTAACTTTAAAAAATTTTCTACCTTGGTATATATGAAGCAGACTGAGAGAGTGAGACAAAGAGATAAACATTCATACAGACATGTACTAACCTGGATGGTAGGCATAGGCTTGAGGGCCAGGGCTGGGCCCAGAATTAGGGGTGAAGGGCCAGCATATGGAGCTGAAAGTACCATAAGAGAGTGGTTTCCATTCTAACTGCTACCATGGGGCTCATAGTAACCTTCATTGTTGAAAAGGAGTCACCAGCTGGATCCACATTTGTAACCACATTAGAAGCAAGTTTTCTAGTTGTCAGTGCTTGGGGCAAAAGATTGTAAGAAATGAACAGCTGTCTCCTTAGAGAAAAGAGATCAGCTTTGGTGAGTTCTGTGACATCTCGGTCACTGACTGAGGGGTTGATAGGGGTCACAGAGGATTTTTAAATGGAGTGCCAAGGTCAAAAGGGAAAAGGGAGAGGAAATTTTGAATATTTCTAGGATTTTTAGGTTAAAAGAAAGTAATGTAAAAATAATTCTTACATCATGTGTTTGAAGAAAAACAACAGCACACAATTTGATCCCAACTGGATTATGACAGAATACAGTAAGTAAAAATAGGTCTTTGTTTCTAATGTGTTTGATTATCACTGTGAGTAATACATTTGTATTCTGACCTAAAAATTACAACTAAATATTCATTGTGCTTTGTCAAAAATATCTATAATTCTACATATAAAGAACGATATTAAAAGAATATGAATTTCTAAAAGTATACATTATAAACCCAACACGATTTTTAATGGCCCTTTGTATTGCATATTTCAGTAGAAAAGATGAATATTTATTTGGAATTGAGTCAACAGAGATAACACTTCTCAACTAGCTAACCCCATATTAATCACATTATTTTTTTTCTTTCTGTATTGCCAAATTTAAGGAATTCTAAAAGAACATGAGAAGAGTAAATGTAGGTGAGAATAAAGTTTAAGAGTTCCTTTGGAGCAGGTCACAGATAATACATGGAAGGTGAAGAGAAAGAGAAATAATACATGAAAGAAAGAGAAAAATGGAGCATATGTGCCTGCACATACATGAGAAAAATGGACTAAGGGAAATGAGAAATGCTAAGAAAGAAAGCAATATGAAAGATGCAGCCATTGAATGTATTTTACTGGTATTACACTTTTGGTCAGTTTTATCCTGGAGGAAACTCATTAGCAATGCATCAGCTTCGGGAGAACTTCCCGAGTCACTTGTTTTTTGTTTTTGTCAAGAAGAATGTCATATACCAATGCATTAAGTAGGAGTTATTTTTCATAACAAAATACTTCCATCAGCACTGATGAGGTCCTCTGAGTATCTATGTTGTTGGCACTCACTAAATGCTTAATAGTAATAATATCACAGATAACATCATTTAAGGAATAAAATTGGCCTTCACATATTTGCCTCTTCCCCAAAGACTAAAATGTCTTCCCTGGCCCTTTTCCACCTGATGTTATGTGAACATTTTCCCGTTAATGTGAGGGTAGCTCTACTTTGACGAATGCTTCCATTGCACTCAGGAAGAAAAAAAATAGGCCAAATCATAATCACTTGAGTTGTGTTCATGGAAAGGAGAGCTACAGATTCTCAAAACATTTTACTCATCATGTCTAATGTAGCTAGTTTAGTTTCATTGACTGTCTCTACAATCTTTGCTAGATGGAGTATTTGCTATATTGAATTATGCAGCTAATTTCAGATTTCAAGAGACAGATGGAATAGAACAAATGACATGAAGACTATTATTTTAAAGAATATATATCCTATTTAAGATATCAGAATAGTCTGTGAAAAAGTAGTCTAATAGTTGCCAAAGAGGCATCTAAGAAGCTAAATATATGTAAACAAAGAAAGCAATAACACAGAGTAATAAAGTTTAGACTTTTGCAAACTACACTTGGAAATTACACACATACAAACTGGTTGTACAATAAATATATAATCATCATAGCATATTTAAGATTTTAGTAAATTATATATATAATTATTGAATCATATTACTTGGACATTTAGTAAAGTTGTATCTGATTCTTTCTCAGTCTTGTAAGGGAATTTAATCTTAGATTACCATTTATCATTACTAAACCCAAAAGTGATAGAAGATAATCTATGTGGATATCTGATATTTCCTTCAAGGATCTGACATATTTTTATCAGATATATTTGTATCTGTTTGAATTCCTTCTCAGGGTTCTGTATAACTTTTGACTATTTGCTTGAACTTCCTAACTGGAAATGCCCAAGAATCCCTGCAGGTGTTCAAAACACCTGGTCAAGGGCAATGAGAAGAGGGAAAAGGCTTGACCCCTGTTGTGAACACCCAGTGATCTACTACAGGGCCAGTATACTACAGTCTGCAAGTCCAGTCAGACTGCTCTGGTTTTGCAAATAAAGTTTTATGGAAACATAACCATGCTCACTTATTTACATATTGTCAATGGCAGCTCTCTCGTTATAGAGGCAGAATTGTGTACTTGGGACAGAGACCTTCAGGTCTACAAAACCTTAAACATTTGCTATCAGGATAGTAAATATATACAGCTTTCTAAAATATATTTAGCTTTATAAAAATATATAAAGCTTTATTAAAAAAAACTTCCCTGACCTCTGATTTATTGTAACAAAGTAGCTGCTGCTGCTGCTGCTAAGTCGCTTCAGTTGTGGCCCACTCTTTGTGACTCCATGGACTGCAGCCTACCAGGCTCCTCCGTCCATGGGATTCTCCAGGCAAGAGCACTGGAGTGGGGTGCCATTGCCCTCTCCGAACAAAGTAGCTAAATTGTCCTAAATCTTCACTCCACTCCACACCTCAACTCCTTGATCTCTTTTCTTCTTTCTTTCCTCATTAGCAAATACTCAGATCTTACCCTCTTCCCTGGTGACTCAGATGGTAAAGAATTTGCTTGCAATGTGGGAGATCCAGGTTCAATCCTTGTGTTGGGAAGATCCCCTGGAGAAGGGAATGGCAACTCACTCCAGTATTCTTGCCTTGAGAATTCCAAGGACAGAGGAGCCTGGTGGGCTACAGTTCATGTGGTCACAAAGAGTCAGACACGATTAAGCAAATATCACTTTCACTTAACCCCTTCTTACCATTCACTTGGGGCTTCCCAGGTGGCATGAAAGAACCCTCTGCCAATGCAGGAGACAGAAGAGACACAGTTTCCATCCCTGGGTTGGGAAGATACCCTGGAGGAGGGCATGGCAACCCCACTCCTGTATTCTTGCCTGGAGAATTCCACAGCCAGAGGAGCCTGAAGGGCTACAGTTTGTAGGATCAGAAAAAGGCAGACACAACTGAACTGACTTAGCAAGCATGCATCATTCATTTATTGACTGACAATATGGGCTTCAAGTTTTCACTTGAGAAATATTTAAAATACGTATATATGCTCAGGCATATATATGTCCTAAAATAACATTTCAGTTTGAATGTTTCAGAGATAACCAGCAAATTCTAATGCCAATTTACTTTACATAACATTTAAAACTATTAATAGCAAGCAAGCACATAGCACTTACTAAGTTCCAATCATAGTTCTGAATTTATTTCTTATAGTAACTTAATTCAGCCTCATCACACTCCTTGGAGAGAAGCATCATCATTATCCCCTTTTGAAGGATGAAGAAACTAGGCACAGAGACTTTGAATAAATTATAACATAGCTAAAATGAGGCAGAAATAGAATTGGAACCCAGTTAGATAATCACTAGCTGGATAATCACAAGGCTCTATAACCTCAGTGTATTGTCTGTTAGCCAGTGAATGTATTTTATATTTTAATCAGTATTATTATTTCCCTACTAAGATTATTATCTGTTGTCCTCATATGTTATTGTAAAGCTCAAATGTAAGCCAGGAGATAAATTAATAGTTCATGGTTTCCATCTAACACATAGATATGTCCTGTGCCTTTAACTTTCTAGCACTTAGTAATATTCAGAAAACATTGAAAATGTGATGAACAGTAGAGATGGAGGAGTAGAAGAGCGGTGATGCTTTGACATTTAAGTGACATTGAATTGAGATTGAAAATGAGATTAAATATTTTCCAGATAGTGTAGAATTTCCTGATAAGAAAAAGATGGAGCGTTTCTAGTTCTTTCATCACAAATCTTATTAGAAAATGCCAGAGATAAAATAATTTTACTATTACATGTATTTTTCATACGACGCATACAATGATGCATGCATCATGAGAAACGCTGGGCTGGGTGAAGCATAAGCTGGAATCAAGGTTGCCAGGAGAAATATCAATAACCTCAGATATCCAGATGACACCGCCCTTATGGCAGAAAGTGAAGAAGAACTAAAGAGCCTCTTGATGAAAGTGAAAGAGGAGAGTGAAAAAGTTGACTCAAAGCTCAACATTTAGAAAACTTAGATCATGGCATCTGGTCCCATCACTTCATGGCAAATAGATGGGGAAACAGTGGAAACAGTGGCTGATTTTATTTTGGGGGGCTCCAAAATCACTGCAGATGTTGACTGCAGCCATGAAATTAAAAGACGCTTACTCCTTGGGAGGAAAGTTATGACTAACCTAGACAGCGTATTAAAAAGTAGAGACATTACTTTGCCAACAAAGGCCTGTCTAGTCAAGGCTATGGTTTTTCCAGTAGTTCTGTATGGATGTAAGAGTTGGACTATAAAGAAAGCTGAGTGCAGAAGAATTGATGCTTTTGAACTGTGGTATTGGAGCAGACTCTTGAGAGTCCCTTGGACTGCAAGGACATCCAACCAGTCCATCGTAAATGAAATCAGTCCTGGGTGTTCATTGGAAGGACTGATGTTGAAAGCTGAAACTCCAATATTTTGGCCACCTGATGCAGAGAGCTGACTCTTTTGAAAAGACCCTGATGCTGGGAAAGATTGAAGGCAGGAGGAGAAGGGGACAATGGAGGATGAGATGGTTAGATGGCATCACCCACTCAATGGACATGAGTTTGGGTAAACCCTGGGAGTTGGTGATGGACAGGGAGGCCTGGCATGCTGCGGTTCACAGGGTTGCAAAGAGTAGGACACGACTGAGTGACTGAACTGAACTGAATACAATAATGAAACACAGAGAAGCAAATGAGCCTATAACAATAAATAATAGACACAAATTTATTTGGATGATAGACATAAGCATCAGCAAGAATGAATTTGCCCAGCTAGAGAAATAAAACATCATTGGAAAAAAATTCCAAAAAACTAAAGGGAAGCACCTTATTCAGGCATTATTATTAGAATAATAATTGGAAAAGGGAAAGACTGGGAAAATGACTAATTTCAAACTAAGCCACATTAATTACTCTAATTATAAGTAAAATACCTTGGAAAAACCTATGTAAGATCCATCAGTAAAACATCTTGAGAATTCTCTAGTTTATCAATTTTTCTTCCTTTTGTCAAGATTTACCTAAACTGTTCAAATCTGAAAAATTATCTCACTTCTAAACTGACACAATTATTTTTTATTTGTGAGCCTTTCTTCATAATTCATTGTCTGAGAAGCCTCTCTTGGTCTTTGATACAGAAAACCAAAATAATACACCTACTTTTTTCTAGAAAATTATTTAATATATACTAAATGGAGACAAATGGTATATGTTTCTTTTTTTTTTTAATAATCAGAAAGGAACTGAACAGCTATTGTGTGATATGGTTAGTGCTCAATTAATTTTATTCTCTATCATCGCAGAGTCATCTTGAAAATGAGAAATGCTACTGATTTGAAAAAAATTTGCTTTGTACATTTAATAAAAAAAACACTAGCTACTTAGATCAACCTTGAAAAAAATTAAACTTTACCCAATTAAATGTTTGTTACAATAGCTGTTTTTTATAATACTTGTTCAAAAACACTTAAACATTCACATCTGATAGAGGGATAAATCTGTTTAAAGGGGTTTAAAGCACAACCACTCTCAACTAAGCTGGCCTTTGTCAGCATGCACTTGACATCTGAATGAGTCTATTCTCTGTGTGGTGAGGGGTCAGCACAATAAAATAACTGTCATTGAATCATTGAGTGGTTTTGGAGAATACTAACAAAATGCTGTCTAGGTGTTCTGACACTGATTGGTGAAAAGTTGACTTTCACCTGAGTGACCTATGGAACCTCATGATCAAGAAGACACAAAGAATAGTTAACAAACCTAGAGATAGTAGACAATGAAGCAGCTCTTCCTTGACCAGTGCTTTGTATATAACCAAAGTCTTCTATAGGGGTCTTGTTGGATCTTGTTTTCAAACTATGGAGAGAATGTAAACTTCACACAATTGGATGGATGGGAATTTTCTGTTCCAAATCCCAACCTATTTCAACCATAGAGATTTTATTATGCTATTTTATTATTGTTATTGTTGTTGTTGAAAATATATAAGATTTCTACTAAATAAAAGGGTCAGATACTTAAAAGAGATTAGAAGTCCACCAAACTAAGGAAATAAGTTTCTGAGACTGTTTCAACATTTATTTACATACTAAATAAATTTCTTAAATTATACGATGATTTGACACAAGGTGACTATAAACAAAGTGCTCAAATATCTGTTTAAAAATTAGGCTGATTATAAAATAATGTACATGGAATCTCAGAATTAAATATGATGATAATTTTATTTTAAAAACACATAGTTATTTAGATTTAGTTTAATTATTAATTTGGATAAGAACGTTTGCATCATAGATCCAAAGATACTAAAGACCATCTTTATTCCTGCAAATAGATTTAACAATAAAATCTGTTCAGGTCAGTTCAGTTGCTCAGTCGTGTCCGACTCTTTGCGACCCCATGAACCACAGCACACCAGGCCTCCCTGTTCGTCACCAACTCCCGGAGTTCACTCAGACTCACGTCCATCGAGTCAGTGATGCCGACCAGCCATTTCATCCTCTGTCGTCCCCTTCTCCTCCTGCCCCCAATCCCTCCCAGCATCAGAGTCTTTTAGATAGCAACTATTGCCCTATTTTACCAAACAGATAGGTAGGTTGACTGGCAAACATCAGAAAGAGTGGCTTGCAATTAATTGCCAGTAAAATTTGTTTAAAACTCAAAAGAGTGATCATTTAGAAACCAACACAACTTCCAAAGTGTATGTAACACATTTTCTAGCATGCCTTAATAAAGTTCTTTAAGTAGGGAAGAGCCCTCACATGGACATCAGATTAACAAACCTACTTCTGGTCTCTCGCTCAGTTAATTTCTTTCTTTGGTTTCCTTTTCAACAGGGCTCTGCATTCATTCACAAGTTCAGTGTTACAGTTGTGATTAAAGAAACTGTCTTTTCACTATTTGGATCCTACAAAACCATTGCTGGCTAGGTTATAAGAGGAGAATATTCAGGCGATGTTTGAAAAAGTTAAATTTTCATTGTTAAAAGGTACTTTAAACTTGGGCGTCAAGAGTTGGTTTCGAGCAGACTGCTTTGGGCAGAATGTATCTTGTGCTCATCAGGGTGCTTGATTGTCTGGTGGGTCTTCTGGATGAAATGTAATTTGCTTGAAGTGTTCAATTGAAGTAAATTAAATGTAGAGGAAAAGTTCTAGCAGAAATCTATACAGACTTGGTAATTGTGTCCATGGTCATAATTTTTAATAGAAATTAGATTGGCATTTGCCATAATGTAATATATTGTTTAAATTCTTGCTTCCTCTCCAACATCTACTCATTAATTCATAGGACATCATGAACTTGATGTGTGCCAGGCATCATTGTTGATTCTGACTGTCAGAGTGAATCAGTCAGACATGGTTCCTCCCTCTTGGAGTTTATAGTCTTATGAAGTCTTCAAGGCAGAAAATTAGTCCTACTCATTTCATTATATTACAAATATATACAGTTGGTGCTTAATACGCATTTAGGAATCCTGATTAAAATTTATAAAGTACATATCATATTTTTAAATTTTTGAATAGCTTGAATTAAAAAAGCTGAGTGCTGAATTTAGTATGGCTGAAGTATCTTTTATGCATTACACAACAATTAGCAAATAAAAAAAATTCTAGGAATGTCTTAAATTAAATATAGAAGTAAAGGACACAGTTTAGGGCTTTTAAAACTTTGAGAAAATCCAAAATTGAGTTAACACCAATGTTAAAGAACAATACTGACAACCAACACCCTAAATGAATTTGAAGAAGTAAGCTGGTCCTTCAACACTATCTAAATGTATGGCAAGCATATGAGCCTTAACAATCCCTTTAAAAACGTATCATAAATACAGCTAAAGTCTAAGTTCTAAGACTGCTACATTTCAGTAGTTCCCTTCAACCCATATTTTCTAAACTTGCTTGGGTTTTTGCTTTCTGCTGTAATTTTTTGTTTTATTTAGGTTTCTTTTTTTCTTTCTTCTCTTTCCCCTGAGAGAAGGGTAGAATGGTAGGAGAGCTGGCAGTTCTCTGGGTTACAGGATAAATCCCGCTTGGCTGCATGTGACTGCCTCATTTAGCAGCTGGTAATTCTGTGGAGCAATGCTCAGCACTTGCTCTTACAGTCTTTTATGTAATATAATATATATTTTTAAAATTGATTGTAATTTTTTTTAGCACTTTGGGGGCTGCTGGTGGTCTCTTTTTCAGGCTAAATAGACCAACTGCTGCTGTTAAAAGAGTTTATTCGACCACCCACACTCGGAAGCACAACCTCCTTCTCCCTGCGTCCCCTGAAGTAGCAGTCAGCAAGGCCTGCGCAGTAATAACTGTGAGCAGCCTTCAGGCTCAGAAAAATGTCACAGCTTGAGCCCCAGAGCCTCCAGTGCCCCCATTCAATCAGTGCTCAACTGCATGACGCACCCTGAAACTTAAAATGAAAGCCCTGGATTCATGGCCAAAAATACAAACTCCCTACAGGTTCTTTCTGTGGGAGCTATTGAAGTTCTCTGTTAGCTCACAGACGGTTACCTACCTTCTCCTTCTGTCCCAGGTAGCAAGGGAAAAAAGGCACAACTGTACCATTTTGTGCACAAAGACCTTGACTGGGATACAGAAAGACTTAAAAACAGCAGGCATATACTTTTTAAAACAACATTTTGACAGATAAAGTCAAGTGATAAAGTATAGTGAACTTATTTATAATTACCTCTGCTGTTGGAGGCAAGTGAAGGAGGGGGTAACTCAGAAGAGGGGTATGCCGACTAATCAAATTTCATTTTATTTTGCTCTGAAACCAGAATTTGATAGCATGTGTGTGGGTGTATGTGTGTGTGTATGTACAAATTATAGTAAGGGGTGATAATTTTCGGTCTCTGATAAATACAGAAGTATAGGGGAAAGCAACACTGAATTAAATTTTTGTTGCAAATATTTCCATGCTACTCCAAGGCAAAAAGAACACCTGGTTGTCCCCAGAGGATCACATACAAAATATTGTGCAACCTTTCTGGGTCTACATTTGAGAGGCCCAATACAAAATTGATTAAGAGTTTTGGGAGCATAGAGTAGTAAACACATAGAAATTTACACTGATATCAATAATCACTAATAGCAGCTTTTTAGGTGACTAGATACTCTTACAATCCTTGTTTCCCAAGGGATTTATATCCTGAGTTTATGTGTTTTTCCAATAAAATCTAATTTTCTAAAGTTTCAAATTTTGCTGTTATTCTGGTAAAAGTGTTCAAAAAAGTACTAAATAATTTCCTTTAGTTGCTGCCAAAGTGGTATATAAGCAGAGATAATGTATATTTTGACACAAATGTCAAATCTTGGTTCAGAATTATTCTGGTGGATAATTCATCATAATAGAACTTCAAAGGCAATGCCTACTCTCTATCCAATAAATTAAAAGACTCAATCATGCAAGTAGCTTGGAGATCTTGTTAATTTTAGAATCAGACGTGCAGCTCCTTTCCGCACATGAAATTTTGTTTGGCAATTCAAACCTGTATTACCTGACTTTATTTTTACCCTTTTAAATCTCTACTTTACTACTCTTGTAGAACATGGTTTATTTCTTCATTAGGGAGCTTAACAGAAGTTCAGTGAATCTAAAGCTCCATCAGATATGTGTGTTCACCACGGCTGAGAGGGCAGCCATAATGAGAAGAGAGGGGACTTGCTCAAGCTAAAGAATTTCTGTTTAAAATAACCAAGCAGTGATGAGCATGCAAAGAAATCCTTGTTGAATAAATGAATCACTTTTCTCAAAATTTTACATAAGCAAATATAATATTTTAAAAGTAAATAATATAACTGATCAATGCAATTTCCATAAAAATATAACTTTTATTAGGTAGAGAATAGTATTTAAGATGTTTATTTTTAACTCTACCATATACAGGAGAATAACAGTCTGTCACTTTTCTGTTATGAAACTGATAAATGGTACATGGAAAAAATCAATAAAAAAGTAAAAGATGGTAAAGCCTAGATTTTTAAAGAGGCTTTGTAGTATAAGATTTGACGTAGCTTTTATTCTAACTCTTTCTTTCCTTTTTATGTTCAAAAACAACGAGAAATAGCAACAGGGAAAAGAACTGTATAGCTCAATGTTGTTTCAATAAATTTTTGTAATATATCACTAACATTTTTCCCCAGGATTCTGAGAACCTAGTGATATATTTGGGATACAGGGCTATGGACTATGGAATATCTATGTGCACATATATGCAAACACACAGAATAACATCCATACAAGAACCAGTGCTGCCAAAATCTTCTTTAAAGGGTAGTATAAATTTCAGGCTGTTTTAGGCTCTGTGGGCCAGAAGGTCTCTGTTGCAGCTACCCACTTTCTCCCTGAAGTGGGAAATCAGCCACTGATGATGATGTGTGAACAGATGAGAATGGCTATGTTCCGACAAACCTTTATTCAGAAAAGTAGGCTGAGGGAATGACATCAGTGAATGATAGAATAAGGGCCTCAGAAATTTTTCTCCTCCATAAAACCAATGAAAAATGGCAAAATTATCAGAATTGACTCTTTTAGCACTCTGGAAATTAATCAAAGGCTTATAGCAATTCAAAAATAAATGAATGAAAAAATAAAGAGCAGAAAATCTCAGTAAAAACAGTGACTTTTCTGATATTTTAACTTGACCTCTTCTCAATCTCCACCTCAGCTCCAGGGGACAGCCTTAAAAATTATCACTTTATAATCACAGTGGAAAACAGCAGCAAGGCAGCCATCAGAGTGCAGAATAAGGTTGGCGCTCCTTCAAGTCTCATTCCCCAATATTTGTCATTACTGACCTGTCAAGTGTATATAGTAAAGAATTTGACCTTGTCCAAAGAGAGGCCTGTCCTTTGCCCTCAGTGACTGGGCGGTAACCGGTGTCAACTCTGCTAGAAGGGTCACAGTTTCAAGCAGAGGCTGGTCACACCAGGTCTTAGGGTGGCACTGGCTGCACCAGAACCCAACTGTGTGGGTAAGGAGGGAAAGCTTGGGTCATGCAGTATTAGCTGGTCTGGAGACTTGAGTCCAACCAAGTATCATGTCATGAATATATAATGAAGTTCCAATAAAATTTCCAACAATGAATCTCTGTTACAATGTTTCATATGTATTGCCACATATCAATGCCAGAAGGTTAATGTGTTTAGGCAACAACAGAGCTCCATGTTTGGAACCTTCCCATACTCTGCCTTATTCAACCAAAAGAAAGATAAACATGAAGCTCTGTTGTTGTCTAAACACATTAACCTTCTGGCATCGATATGTGGCAATACATATGAAACAGCAAAGCATAATTGTGAGTGTTACAGCTTTTAGTAAGTTCTGTGAGGACTTCTAGCAATTAACAAAACTTAGGTGATTTGGAGAACAGCTTCAACCTGCAGTTGGTGTCAAATGTTTTGGGAAAACTTGGCAGTCTGGAGGATGATGTCCTCAAATTCTGCAGTTTGATTAACTCTGGGTAGTTGGTACCAGGATTAGAAGTTCTCTAGGATAATCCTGATTCAACTGATTCATCCTACATGTGGTTTAGAAAAACAAAAAAGGTAGAATAAAGTTGGGGCTGAGGAAATTTTGAATGGTCAGTGTCACTCATGTTAACTAAAGCTGTGTTTTGCTCAGTTAATGGACATGAAAGCTACTTTTACTTTAAAATGATACAGCTTCTGATGTGTTGGTTCACTGGTTACATAAAGAAATTTAAAACAAAAAATAAATATGCAATTCCTTGGTTATTGATAACTGTAAATTGCCAAGATTCAAGCAAGGGAGAATGTTGGATCAAATTTGGATTCTGACTGGTCCAAGTTATAGCCCTCAACCTCAGATTATCAATGGGTAAAGTTAAAATAAAATAATTAAAAACCATTATGGCAAATTCTGACTGGGCCAAGCTTGGATCCTGACCAGCTGAGCTTACAAGTTTTAATCTCAGGGCCCTCATCAATGGGTAAAGTTAAAACTAGAGCAAATAAAATATGGAAGTAGATCTTAATACTGGATCTCAAGTCCACTTCCAAAGGGGAAAGTTGTGCGAAACAATAGATAGCAAAGAAGGTTAGAATGACTTATAAGATAATGAACAAAATAAAGAGGTTAGATAAAGGAGTAAGTCAGAGGACTCTTCCCAACGGTATGAAAATCTTTAAATGGTTATTAAGAAATGGGATGAATAAAGCAAACATCGATGGGGTCAAAACAAAGGTCTTAATCTAGCACTCTTGGAAGTTGTATGGGTCAATGGAAGCCCCTGAAGTTCTGCCAACATTAAAAGCCCGAAACAAGTCAAACAAGTCTGCCTAATTAATCTTAGTTTGGAGGAATTTAAAATACTGTAAGACAAAGATGGCAATGAAAAATAGGACCTATAATTACTTAGGACCATGGTCTCACAAGAGAAAGACAGATTAGAGGGTCTAGGCCCTTGACCTGACTCCCAACAGGGGACTAGTGTCAGAGGGTGGAAAAAGACATTTCTGGGACATGGGAGCCCCATGCAGTATATTCCCAAAAGAAAAGTAAACACTGTCTTAGAGACATTGATACACCATCAAAGACACAGCAAACATATAATTGAGAACTAAAGGACACCAAAGGGAGAAAAGGACCAAAACAAAAGAAGAAATAGTGCTGAAATCTTTCTAAATGTGATGAAAAATACTAATCTACAACATATAAGAATCCCAGTGAATTCCATGTATAATATATACACAAGAAGATTCACAATTAGACAACTCATAATCAAATGGTTGAAAGCCAAAGAGAGAATCTTGAAAGCTCCAAGTGAGAAGGAACTCATAACTTATAAAAACTCCTCAATAAGATTAACAGCTAATTTCTTATCAGAAACTATGGAAGCCAGAAAACAGGAGAACAGCATATTTAAAATGTTCAAGACACACCACTATGTATAACATAGATAAACAACAGGACTTACTATATAGCACAGGAAGTTACATTCAATATCTTGTAATGGAAAAGAATCTGAAAAAGAATAGCCACTGTAAAATAAAACTTTCTTTGTGGCAATGATCTGCTGTGTTATCTTTAGTAAACGATTCTGTGCACAGATAGGAATTCCAGCCTTAAAGGAACACTTCAAATCCTCTGGGATTGCACACTTTTGTACTCTCCATCACTGCATTTAGCATTTACATACTTTAAAAGTAAGAGAGTTTAGGTAACATGGCAATTAAACAACAAAGAATTTTGACAGAGGGCCCTTCTTGTCCAAAGAATGACAGTGCTGGGAACTTAGACTTGGAGTCTAGTGTGGTAGACAAATAGTTGCCCAACTAAGATGGCTACAGTTCTCTTAGGCATAGTCTTCCATATTTCACATTTCTTCTACATTATAAACTTCTTGATGGCAGAAGTGTATTTATTTGGTCATTTTTAAAAGTTTATCATAATCTCAATAACTGACAGGTAGCTGGCATTATATAGGTGCTCATTAAGTAAAGGTTAAATGACTTAGAGAATATTGAACTGAATATGATGAACATCTTCCAAATCTAAATTTTCTATTATAACTATTTTACAATTTAAAAAGGAGGATATAATGTAATAAATATACATTAAAATATCTTATCCACATTTCAGTCAGATTCTTTACCAGCTGAGCCACAAGGGAAGCCCAAGAATACTGGAGTGGGTAGCCTATCCCTTCCCCAGTGGATCTTCCTTACCCAGGAATCAAACTGGGGTCTCCTGCATTTCAGGCAGATTCTTTACCAGCTGAGCTACCAGGGAAGCCCCTATGTAAATAAAATAGAAGGTAATGAATAAAATACATCATTATTACTTAACTTATATACCCTTTGGGTGAATGAATTCTGACTCTCTGTCTCATGGAAACCCAATCATGCTATTAACTTAAATCATTACTATTTATAATTTTCTCCATCAGCCATGTTTTGCAAAGGCCTCAGCCTTTCCCAGATACAACTGTAGTCACAGTGTCTTTTTAGCTACAATCTAATACGATTTCAAATTTTTACCCTCTTTTTCCTTTTCTCTCAGAAGCTGTCAAAGTAAACTACATTGGTCTCATTTTATCAGTCTGTGGCTTAGTTAAGAGAAAAGGAAACAAACTGATGCAAACAGAAATTGGCATCTTTACCCCTCTAAAACAGAAGCAGCCTAATTTCTGAGATGCCCACTATATGAGAAAATTTTTCCCACACTGCTCTACGTCATTCCTGAAGAAACTTTAAGATTCTTTAAAAGTATCTACAAAATTAGGTGAAGGGTAAAATTATGAATTTCCCACTTGGAAGAAAGTGGCTTAAATTCTATCCAATTATTTGCCATGACAACCAGCTAAACACAAAAGGGCTAGAATGGATGTAGAGTACTGCCTCTATAATCATCACTGTATGTCCTTCAAATCATGGATATGCAGCACCACTATCCCCGGCTACTTCAGGGCCATAAGCCTACACGGTAATTACATGCTTTGGAACACTCCACTTAAGTGCATCAATAATATAGTGAGCGAACGTGTTCTTTAATTCTGCACCTGTAAATGGAGAGAAAAAATAAAGAAAATATCTCTATCAGAAAAATAAATAAATAAAAAGAAAAATAAATTAGACAGCCAAATTATTTTTAAGCTGCTTTTGTGAGATCTCCCTCTAAAACTCTGATACTTAATAATTCAAAGTTTTCCATAAATAGAATGACATGACCAAATATCTCTGCTTAAGTGACTGCAGAGGTTAGGACATATGAGAATAAATGATGACAAACAAAAACTCTCAATTAAGCTTAATATTTTATATTTAATGTACCCATTTCATCTGTGAATTACACAGTCTCAAACTACTTTTTCTTTCCATTGCCATGTCTCTGTATAACTGCTATTATAGGGATTTGGAAGATAACACCCACTACTCCAGGAATTCTCACACAAAAGAAGAGTTAACACATCATGGCATTACAAAATCATATTACTGTATATGCAATTTATAGTACATTCAGTACATGTTAGAATGAAGTGTTTCTCTGTGTGTGTCTTTTATTTTATGGATGAACTTGAAATCCATATTTTTTCTCAAAAATGGAAAGTTATATAGTCAATTTGACAGGGAAGATATAAGTCAATAGAACCATAAGGAGAATAAGTAGTTGGTGTAAAAGTGTACGAGCTTTCTCTCACCCATATATTCCAATGAAATAAAATGAATATAAATAGAATAAAAATTTCTTCTGAAAGTCAAATATTTCTGAGTGACTCATTTCCTATATTCTTGAATTTCAAAGAAATTCTAATGAAAATTATGCACATAAAATTTATGTTAACATAAAACTTAACATTCTTAGTGTTGGCAACAAACCAAGCTTTTAAGTGGGTCTCTCCTAAGTTTTTCCATTTATGAAAATAAGAAAAAATAAATAGGAAAGTTATATAGGTACCAATGTTTCCTATGCAAATTAGCCAACATTTTTCAATGAAATACTCGATGCACAATATGTCTCAGTATATTAATTTCAAAATATAAGTGCAATTTAAATTTTAAAAACCTTGCCATAATTTCAGAACCACCCCCCCCCCCACAAAATACCATGAAAATCAGATATGTAGTGGTTCAAAATTCACAAAGGAAACAGAAAGGATGTACTGAATAATCAGAATAGAGTTTCTTGGTTTAAAAAAATGAGTTATTTCAAAGTGAGGTTGTATTTGCTTTTCCTTGTCGTTTTAGGTTTGTGAATTTATGGATGAGCATATTTTATACCAAACTAATATTCAGTACATGAGTATGACCTTGTGTTCTGTTAATTTTGACACATTTACTTCTTATTAATTGCTATATGTTTCAAATGTTACTTTGGGAATTAAGAACAATTGTTATCTCATTACATAAACAATATACAGTCTGTTTCTAATAATAAATATCTTTTGTGAAAAATATGCAATTTAATTTACCATGTGGCAATGCAACATACTAAAATCAATTGTGTGTTCAAAACTACTCAAGAAGTTTCAAGCAATACTTGTTAAATTATTAAGTAATATTAACTGTTTCTTTATAATCTTGAGCTTCTAAAGATTTTTACTGGTAAAGACATCAGATTTTGAAGTTCATATGCAACTTTTATTATGTAGATAGCCTGCTACTAAAACAGTATTCTACAATATAGAGAAACTACTGTCTTAAAGCTTAGACCTGTTCCCAGGATACACATCACACTAATTTGGCCAGGAACTATGACCACACCAAATCTATGGTGGAACATCAGTTGTTTTTTGAAAGAAATATAGATAATCATCTGAGAGCACAAACTTATTAGTATTTACAGTTTCTTTCCTCTTCTGACATGAATGTATAAGCAAGTCAATTGTTTGCAGCCACAGCTTCCCTAGTGGTTCAGACAGTAAATAATCTGCTTGCAATGTGGAGACCTGGGTTCAATCTCTGGGTCAGGAAGACCTCTGGAGAAGGGTATGGCAACCCACTCCAGTATTCTTGCCCAGAGAATCCCATGGACAGAGGAGCCTGGAGGGCTAGAGTCCATAGGGTCATAAAGAGTTGAACATGACTGAAGTGACTTAACACATGTAAACATGCATACTCCTGAGATTTGAACAATAAAATGTAGACTGGAGAGAAGTATTAGAACAGAATTTTAAGTTCTTTAGAAGATTTTATGAAGAAACGCTGGGAGAATCTTTCCAAAATCACAGTTACAGTAATGCCTCCTCTCAAACACTTCATTAATGATGTGTACAGCAAAAAGCAAAAGTTGAAATCTGTAAGGTTGGATGTCCTAATGACCCCACATCCAATGTTTTTGTTGTCATTATTTTTTGTTTGGTTTTGTTGATTAGATGACAATTGATCATTTTACTGCTACTGCTACTGCTGCTGCTGCTAAGTCGCTTCAGTCGTGCCCGACTCTGTGCAACCCTATGGACAGCAGCCCACCAGGCTCCCCTGTCCCTGGGATTCTCCAGGCAAGAACACTGGAATGGGTTGCCATGTCCTTCTCCAATGCATGAAAGTGAAAAGTGAAAGTGAAGTCGCTCAGTTGTGCCCGACTTGTAGCAACCCCATGGACTGCAGCCTACGAGGCTCCTCCATCCATGGGATTTTCCAGGCAAGAGTACTGGAGTGGGGTGCCATTGCCTTCTCCGATTGATCATTTTAAGGCAAGGCAATTCTAAAAATTCAGCTCATTTAATTGGCCTACATCTGTGATCTCAAAGAAAATCTTAACAAGGGTGTTACCTTTGAACAGGCAACTGAGTGTGGGATATTAATCAGACATATAGAAACTATCTCTTGGTGTCATCTAGTGGTTGTATTTCATCACTGCATAAAAGAAATGGCTTACTGATTTTTCTGAGTAAAGATTGTTTTATTACATTTATTTCTGACTGACTGGAGTGAAAGAAGCTGCCATTTTTAAGAGACAAGAGAAGGTTAGTAGCAATCAAGCCTTTCTGGGCTCTTCACCCTGGCCCTTTGCTATGCCTTCTTATAAGGTCAAGACACATCGATGGGAAGCTCAGTTATCGTACACTGGTGTGAAGGTGCTGTCTGCTGCCCCATTTAGGCTGCATGACTGAGTGACTGGGTGTTGTTAAGGGACGTCCACAGCCAATACAGAAGGTATTTTCTCTTTGCTGGCTGAGCAGCACTCGAGGGATTCTGACAGACTGAGCTGACATGCTAACAATCTGATTGCAGATGGCAATGGTAGGAGGCTTTGAGTGAGAGAGAAGAGTCCCCTGACCCTCCTGTCATCTACTCTCTCAATCTCCATCCTAGGATAGGAGTGCTGTGCAACTATCACAGGGAGAGGTGACATAGTGAAAATAACTTATCCACAAATGTGCTGAAATGTCATCTCTAATGTTATAGTTCCTTTAAGACGGACTATAATTTCTAATATAACTTTTCAGTTTTGAAAGGAAAGGGCACCAAGGCTGAGTTGACAGAAATAAATTATCCAGATAATTAAGGCTAACTACTCCACTTTCTCCTACTCCCTGGCCCACGCACAGACAATAATAGAGCTCAATTATTTATAATTCAGGAATATTTTTTCTTTTTAAAAAAGGATTTTCTATAAAGCTGGTGTTTGAATGGCTCAAAATTATAATCATTAAGGAAGCAAATTATTAACAAATTATAATCAGAAAATTTACAAATTTTAAATTATTATAGTTCCGTTACCTTAACAAAGATAAGGCATGATAAAAAATAAATGAAAAAAAAAAAGATTGTGACACTTCATTTTCAATTTTCCACAATCACCTGATGTTTTTAGGCAAATCTGTGGGTTTTTAAAACTGATCTTAATGGATTTAACAATCTCAACCAAGATATTTCTCCACATATTTACTTTATATTACAAGGTGAACATTTTTTGTTGTTGAATTATTTTTCAATGATGTTTGCTTTTTCTTGTATATATCTCTAATGTTTATATGTCTTACACAAGCATAAATTGGGAAAATAATTAATAAGAACATAGGACTTTCCTGGTGATCCAGTGGTTAAGTATCCTCCTGCCAATGCAAGGGACACAAGTTTGATCCCTGGTCTGGGAAGATCCCACATGCTGTGAGCAACTAAGCTTATGCACCACAACCACTGGTCTGTGTGCCTAGAGCCTGTTCTCCATAACAAGAGAAACCACAGCAACGAGAAGCCTGCACACCACAATGAAGAGTAGCCCCCACTCACAGCAACTAGAGAAAGCCCTCACACAGCAATAAATATCCACTGCAGCCAAAAATAAATAAAGTTAAAAATTGATAAGAATATTAGTTAATGTTAGTTGCTCAATAGTGTCTGACTCTTTGCAACCCCAAGGACTGTAGCCCACCAGACTCCTCTGTCCATGGGATCTCCCAGGCAAGAATACTGGAGCGGGTTGCCATTCCTTTCTTGAGGAACATGAATGTATATAGATTTCTTAAAATTTCTATTTGCCTTTGTTATAAGGAAATTTACTACTGCTAGGATCCTTGAAATGTAAATATATGTACTACACACAGAGATACATAGATGTATAGGGTATATACTTGTATATATGGAAATATATATTTTTATATCTATGTTATATATATATCATATATATCATATATATATCATATATATGTTTTTGTTGGAGATATATATATATATATATATATATATATCCAACAGAAATACTTCCAGTTTGCACACACTTTAACCAAAATGTATAGGACCAATTAGTGCTGTCGTATTCCTGCAAAGGGCTTCCCAAGTGGCACTAGTGGTAAAGGATGCACCTACCAATGCAGGAAAAGCAAGAATCGTGGGTTTGATCCCTGGTTGGAAGATCCCCTGGAGGAGACCAGGGCAACTCACTCCAGTATTCTTGCCTGGAGAATCCCGTGGACAGAGAGGAGCCTGGAAGTCTACAGCCCATGGGACTGCAAACAGTCAGACACTACTGAAGCGACTTAGCATGCATGCATGCATATCCCCTCAAAACATCACCTGTCTTCTCAACAACATTGCAAGACTAAATCATTTAATCGTGTATCTTGTATGAGTGAGAATCAAGCTTTGTTTACAGTCGCTCCAATTCTGATCACTGTGCTGTATGTTATCTTGTATAGCAAGTGATTGAGAATAATAATGAAATCGTTATGTGGGAGTATATACATTTGTAGCGCTCAAAAAATCTCTCATTAGATCTTGATTTCACTTAAAGAACTATCCCAAGTCTGATCATACAGCTATCATAATTTTCAGTCTATTAATACATTTCAAGCCTACTTCCTGGTACCGTAGCTAAAATCAGAGTACAAAGAAAAGATTTCTTTGACAAATAAAACTGGTGATTTAAATACCTTATCTGAAGAAAATAGAACTGTGCCTTCAACCCCAAACACTGACTTCACTTTAACCTTCTCAGTAAACAAAATGTACACCATGTAACTGGAAAATAGATGAATGTATACCAGATCTAGCAAATAGGAAACTTGGACCTCTTTGTTAACAGAGCAGGTTGACTACATCCAAAAAAGAGCGACCTTAAGTAGCAGCAGAAATTCATGGTTAATCATCAACAACGTAAGTGCATATCAATTTAATGTAATTCACTATTCTTCAAAGATATTCTTTGATATTTAGTTGGCTATGCTAGGTGGTTTTATGAAATAAATTATTTTGTTCAGTCATATGGAGATACTTCTGGGAACCAATTCATCTTTGACAAGTCTACTGGAGTTCCATTTCATTTTCCCGTGATGTTTAGTTAAATTGTGGACAAGATGATAGATGAAAAACACCTATCCATGTTAAGCATTGTGGTAATCTGTGGTTTCAATTACATATTTGCCTAGATGCTAAAGCTGATATAAAACTCTTTACGTGGTAAAAATAGTATTTCTCACTAATGCAATTCATGACCCAACCTCCTTAGCAAGTGAATGCAGATTCCATACTGCAGTATATCTCACAACTGGTACCTTCATCTCCTACACCAGTTTGTGTTTTCTTCCCAACAATGCCTATGCATTGGAATAATTGCCTAAATTTTACAGATTATAAAAGCAAATGGAGAAGCTATGCAAGTCTCCCAAGCTACATAATAAATTATGGAACTATAATTTGTTCCAAAGTCTGAGTTTCTTTATAATTTAATTTGTTCAACACATGGATCTCTTTTCCAAAAATAAAACAGAATAATCTCAACTTTGTTGTAATATAGTCCCTTAAGATAACTTTCGTTTAAAAGGAAGGGACAGTCTAATGACATGCTAGCTTTTTTGCTTTTCTCAATTGTCAAAATCCTTCCTTTATTCAACCATGCATGAAACTGGTATGGTTGTGTAGGTTAATGTTGGCCAAAATATAAAAGCACAGGTGTTCTGGGATCCTGGAATTAAAGGGGGATGGACCATTTCTTTCTTCCTTTTCTTTGCTTGTAGATATGGTTGCTAGATTTTCAGCCACAATTTTGCATCTTCAGTTCAGTTCAGTTCAGTCGCTCAATCGTGTCCGACCCTTTGCGACCCCATGAATCGCAGCACGTCAGGACTCCCTGTCCATCACCAACTCCCGGCGTTCACTCAGACTCGCGTCCATCGCGTCCGTGATGCCATCCAGCCATCTCATCCTCTGTGGTCCCCTTCTGCTCCTGCCCCCAATCCCTCCCAGCATCAGAGTCTTTTCCAATGAGTCAACTCTTCGCATGAGGTGGCCAAAGTACTGGACTTTCAGCTTCAGCATGATTCCTTCCAAAGAAATCCCAGGGCTGATCTCCTTCAGAATGGACTGGTTGGATCTCCTTGCAGTCCAAGGGACTCTCAAGAGTCTTCTCCAACACCACAGTTCAAAAGCATCAATTCTTCAGTGCTCAGCTTTCTTCACAGTCCAACTCTCACATCCATATGTGACCACAGGAAAAACCATAGCCTTGATGTAAAATAAAATGAAAGGCCAACAATGTGATAGGCTGCTTGGATCTTGATCATTCAGAAAACATATTAATCCTACATTATACATGTCTGGGCTGCTTTCATATGTAAGAGAAATAAAAGTCTATCTTGTTGTTCAATATTGAATTTTGTTCAATAAAAATTCAACTTTTATTGCTACATAACAATTTACCACAAACTTAGTGACTTTAAACAATGCCCACCTATTACCTCACAGATGGCATTAATCTACTAGAACTGCAATCTCATATGTGTTGAGGCCTCTTCCAAGAATGGTGACTGTAGGACTGTAGGACTGAAGTTCACATTTTCGTGTAGCCATCAGGTGAGGGTGGCTCCAGATCTTAGAGGCTGCCTGCAGGTGTTTGCCACTCGGGTTTCTCCATTGTTGTTATCGATGTCTTGTCGGACTCTTTGTGACCCCATGGACTGCAGCATGCCAGGCTTCCATGCCCTCCCCTATCTCCCTGAGTTTGCCCAAACTCATGTCTATTGAGTCAGTGATGCTATCTAACCATCCCATTCTCTGCCACCCGCTTCTCCTCTTGCCTTCAATCTTTCCCCGCATCAGAGTCTTTTCTCCACCGTGATTTCCTCCATAGGCCCTCTCATAACATGGTAGTCTACTTCTTCAATTCCAGCAGGAGGTTCCGTGGTGTGGTGACTCAAATCTCTTCTTTTAGCAAGGGTGCAGTCCCTTTTAAGGGCTGGCTCATCTGTTGAGGTCAGGCCCACCCAGAATAATCTCTCTTAATTAACTCAAAGTCAATTGATTTGGGACCTTAATGACACCTGCAAAATCCTTTCACCTTTGTCATATAGTACAACTTAACCATGAAATTGAAATGCATTACACTCATAGTCCCACATTCAACTGTTCTTTACAGAGAACATATATTAGGGATTGGGAATATTATGCACATCTTAGAATTTTGCCTATCATGCTTGTTTAAACTATCATTATTTTGTTTTTTAATAAACAGCCAAACCTCATTGTAAATAATGCATCACATGTTATATTTATGTTTGAAGTCATGTAGAATTGTTTAGAAAATTTTGTATCTATCCTATCACAAACATAATTGTTTACCAAGTATCTATAGATATATATGATTTCTTAGTTTTGATATCAATAGATTTACTTTTAAATATAGTAAAAAATAAATTTTGAATCAACTAGGATGCTTAATCCCTTCTGCTCTCTTTCTGCATTTTAATAACCTAGCTCTACATTGTACTTAATTTTAAAAATCACCTCAAGTTGTTTTTGAAATTAAAAGAAATAACAATACAAAGATAAGTAAATATAAGAATTAACACATTCTACATTGTACTTAAAATGGCTGATAAGCTTCATCGAGGGAAAAGATGAGGTGCTTTTATTTCCTCTTAGTCATTTGAGTTTTCTATCCTTATTTATTTTATTTAACCCACAAATTAAATTATTTTAAAACATTACTGGATAAATGATATTTGCCTCTAGCTGTTTTTAGATTTCCATAGTAAATTCAGGCTTTTCACTAGTCTTTCTACATGATCTCTACTTATTAATTACTTACCTAAAAACCTCCCACCCCAGACTTTATATGGTGAGTTGAGGTTATAGAGCTTACCTGTGATTAAAGAGGCTAATGAATTTTTTTTTTTTTTGCATTTCTTCCAGAGGCAAAAAAAAAAAAAAAAAAAAAATCTGACTTATAAGTGTATTGGTAAACTAAGAATATATTTGCCTTATATAAAACATTTATTGCCATTTTGCAATTATCCTTATGATTTAGACATTACCTGAATAAGCTGGGAAAGATTGAGGGCAGGAGGAGAAGGGGACGACAGAGGATGAAATGGTCGGATGGCATCACCGACTCAATGGACATGAATTTGGGTGAACTCCAGGAGTTGGTGATGGACAGGGAGGCCTGGTGTGCTGTGGTCCATGGGGTCACAAAGAATCAGACACGACTGAGTGACTGAACTGAACTGAACTGAATAAATCAACTGTCCTGTATCATGATCCACAAACTTAGAAGTTTACTGGCCAGGCATGAATTATGAATCAGTTAAATAATTCAGGTATAATAAAACAGGGTGGGGTGAGAAAGTGACAAATAGGATAGTGAACTTACTATCCCTTTAAAGCCATACTCCCGACATAGCCCCAGCTGATTCATTCAAGGCCAAGCATACAAGAAGGAAAAGTGGACGTGGCCAAAAGGTTGGCAATGGTCAATTTCTGCTCTAGACAATTCAGTTGGTTAACAATTGTAAATGTGTTGTTGGCTCTGAGTACATTTTAAAAGCCTCATACAAAATAAGTGCTCTTGAAATATAAGCTGGTTTAATTTGATATTTCATAGACTAAATTCTTTAAGATTTATATCATTTACTAAATGATATAATATAAATATACTTAAAGAACTTTGTCCTGAGAGTTCTGTACATATAATTACTTTTAGCATAATAACAAAATCCTTATATTTCATATTGCAGATAAAACCTGAGCTATCTTTCGGAGCAAAGAGCTCAAACCAGTCAGTCCTAAAGGAAATCAGTCCAGAATATTCATTGAAAGGACTGATACTAAAGCTGAAGCTCCAATATTTTGGCCACCTGTTATAAAGAATTGACTCATTGGAAAAGACCCCGATGCTGGGAAAGATTGAAGGCAGGAGTAGAAGGGCGCAACAGAAGATAAGTTAGTTGGATGGCATCACCAATTTGATGGACATGAATTTGAGCAAACTCTGGTAGTTGCTGATGGACAGGGAAGCCTGGTGTGCTGCAGTTCATGGAGTTGCAAGAGTCAGACATGACTGAACAACTGAATTGAACTGATATTTTGAATAATGTTAGTTGCTAAGTCATGTCCAGCTCTTCGCAACTCTGTGTATGGAATTTCTGCAGGCAAGAATACTGGAGTGAGTTGCCATTACCTTCTCCAGGGTATCTTCCCCACCCAGGGATCGAACCCAGGTCTTCTGCCTTGCAGGAAGATTCTTTACCATCAGAGCCACCAGGGAGGCATAAAACACTTTATAATCTATATATTATATAGTAAATGGATTGCAAAAGTTCTTTTTTCTGTGTACCATATCTGCTCAGTCAGGACTTCAATTTCCACAATAACAATCACTCTTTGAAAAATCAAGGAAAAGTTTTTCACTTTTCATGTTCAAAAGACAAAATATCCTAAATCCAGTGGGGAAATTTGTATTCTATGCACTTTATATAACTTTCGTTTGCATTTATAACTCCTATCATATCTAATTAATCATTTAACTTCAGACTCTACTTATATATAGTGAATCATTACATTTCATAAATGAAATAAGATTTTGCCCATTCACAAATGCTTGAGTATTGACAAACTTTGCCATATTATTATTTTGATGAAGCAAATACACATCAAACTTTAATATGGCAACTCTCTTGTGCCAAGTTTGTGAGGGGAATCGGTGCAGTCTTCCAGATCCATTTCAGGCTACAGTTGAGCCTTGAATCAAGTGGAGCAAGGATTTCTGTTGTTGTTTAGTCACTAAGTCATGTCTGATTCTTGTGTGATCCCATGGATCTGTAGCCTACCAGGCTCCTCTGTTCATGGAACTTTTCAGGCAGGGATACTGGTAGGTTTTCATTTCCTTCTTCAAGGGACATTCCTGACCCAGGGATTTAACCCAACCTTTTGCACTGGCAGGTGGATTCTTGACCACTGAGTCTCCAGGGAATTGGGGCAGGGAATAATTATATATAATTTATAGTCAGCCCTCCATCCATTTCCTACTCATCTGCAATACAATCAACCACTGACCCACTGACCAGTATTAGTACTCTAGTATTAAAATCTGTGTGTAAGTGGACCTGTGTAGTTCAAACTTTGTTTGTTCAAGGATCAACTGTGTATTATTCTGTATTCTTTGTCTTAAGTTCCCAAACTGCACACTCAGGTTCGCTGGGGCACTGCAGTAAACTCACAGGAATGCCTCAGAATATTTAAAATTCAAAAACTTTGAAAGTTTGAAAGAAGCACAGTGATACTTGATACCTGTTGGAACTCTGTGAACTATAAGCCCAAGATAAGTTCACGGTTTCTGTATGAGATGGTGCTAGTAGATATGATGTCATCATGTCTTTACCAAGCTGAGTTTTCAGCATTTCCTACAATAATAAGAAAGCACTGTGTATAAATCAGTGTAAATCAGGAAATGAGATTGGTGGTGTCCAATATGATTCCAATGTTTGAGAACTTGTGCAAAGCCCAACAGCATTACTAAGTACTTGTGGTTATTCAAGAGTGAACTAAAATATTAGTTCACTTAACTAACATATTAGTTCACTTTTCTTTAAATTTATGTGTATTATTTCTATGTACTAAGTTTTTAGAACAAAAATACTCGTTACATTGTTTGGACTTCACTTTTTACCAAGTGGAATGTTATGTCTTCTTGTGTAGGAGCACCATGAGAAAACTTTCTTTAAAAAAGTCGAGGTCCATGACGAGAGAAAATCTGGAAACTGATGGTCATTTCCACTAATCTATCAGCTCCAGATAGTTAGGGACCAAGTCCACCCTGTTTACTGTTCCATTCCCAGTACCTACTATAGTGCCTGGCATATCATTACCAGTCAAATATCTGTGTTTGCTTCTTTTATTCAGTAATCAAATGACGTAAATGGTCCTGATAAGTAAGCCAACTGCTACCACAAGCATGGAAAATAAGAGAAACTAAATGTTTCAAGAAAGATAGGCTTCTTAGTAAAAATTGAAGGTTTGGATACATTTTGAGTGGAAAGTCAATTTCGTCCAAGGCCTGCCTCTATGGGAATGACCCCACGTATTTTTTTTTTTCAGAAATAAGAGAAAGAAATTTTTGGAATCACTTTTGTATTTCTGCCAGAATTAAAATGCTCATCAAATGAGAAATGAAACTGTTTGAGAGTCAAAAAGACATGGGGGAGTAGTTGTTTATACATGTGCATAAAATATTTCACTCTTAAAACTGATTCAAGCAAAATTCACCCCTCTGTACTTAAACTTTTCATGAAGTAGCAGGTGGCAAATGTTTGAGTAAAGACAACAAACCCGTTTTCCCAATGAATAAATATTCCAGTTATCCATTGCTGTACCATAAAGCATCACAAAATTCAGTGGCTTAAAATAACAATTTACTCTTTTCTCTCACAATTCTGTGCCTTGACAGGACGCAGCTGGTCAATTCTGCGATATTCTCAGGAGATTACAATTAAAGTATTGGTTCAGTCACGTGGCTAGATGACTCAGATATCTTCTTTTTTTCATATCTGGTACTTGGGCCAGGATGGCTGGAAAAGTTAGGCATTGCCTGGGGATCTGTGTGTCCACAAGATCGCCTTTATTTCCTCAAAAGCTGGTGGTATCATGGTAGAGCAACATCTTACATGGCTGTTGGCTTCCTGAGTGAGTATCCCGAGAAATCAAGGCAAAAGTTGCAAGGCTCCTTATATGCAGTCTTTATAATCATACAGAATAATTTCTGTTGGACTATACTAGCTGTAAGTATGTCACAGCACCAGCCAGATTCAAGGAGAATAAACTATTCAATGGCACAAATACTGGGAGAAATGATTAACTGTAAGGACATCTCGGAAGATCAGCTACCAAAATACAAATTGTTTTACTGTTTCCATGCATATGAAACTGTCCATTTTGATGAAAACCTTGGTAAACATCCGTATTAAAGAGAACTTACACTAGAGACTTGGGTTGCCAAAGACAAGACAGTGTCTTCTAATACTAGACAAAATAGAAGTCTTTGTAATTAAATAAACTTGGTTTACAATTTTGTACACAGGAGAAAAATAATTCTTTTTATATTGAGCATATATTGGGGCAGTTTTCTTAAATTTCTTCTCCGTCTGCTATAGTCTGCTAACTTTGGTGACACTGACCCCTGAATGATTGGAATTATTAAAATCTAATAATGATTTCTGTGTTTCTAATAAGGAATAAAATCATGAAATGCATCTCTAAAAGATGATAAGCTATAGACTAAAAATATAGATGTATTTCAAATATAGTTGGGCGATTTATTTATCATGACAAAGAAAGGAAACAAAGTAGCCCAGCAGGCACAAATCAATCTGGGATCTAGAGCTAAAAGCTGGAAACAGTATTTCGGGATACTGTACGTATGTTAGCTGTTTTTTTCTGATGTTCTTTCCTCAGATATATATACTTTTAGGTTCTAAATTAATAGGTCTTTTCTTATATCTCCTACATAGAAAACATAATGACCCTATTCTTTTCCTGGGTCAGATTAATATTTTATAGACCAGCTTTGCTGAACCTGGTCTCATAATCATGAAGTTTATTACAGAAATCTAGTGGATTTCTGAGACATTCGCCAAACTTCAAGCTTAAAACAGCAGCCACATCATGCCCCTCAGAGCCAACACCAGAGAGAGCACACTGGATCAGTCGTATGGTGATGTTTATTTTATTTTATTAATTCAAACCTTGTGGAAACATATGTTTGGTTTTGTTTCAGTTATTATTCATTTTTCTTATCATGTCTGGGAAGTTATTAATACAAAAAAAAAACAGTATGTAGACTATAATAAGGGCTTCCAAAGTGGCACAGTGGTAAAGAATCCATCTGCCAATGTAGGAGACGCAGGAGACCCAAGAGACGCAAGAGATATGGGTTTGATCCTTGGGTCGGGAAGGTCCCCTGCAGTAGAAAATGGCTACCCACGCCAATATTCTTGCCTGGAAAATTCCATGGAAAAACGAGACTGGCAGGTTACAGTCCTTGGGGTTGTAAAGAGTTGGACATGACAGAGAAACATGGATAATAAAAAATATATTTAGTGAATATGAGTTAAGTGAATGATTTTTCAATATTTGTGAAAAATAGGTAGTCTGTGTGTATGTGTGTAGCAGGGGCAGAGAAGGGTACTAGGTATTCCTGGTATTCTATACCTAGAATTGGTTTTTTCCTCAACTATCAAGCAGAGGTATGTCTCTTCACTTAGTCTGTTACTGCCTCATTTTAAGTCTTGATTGACAAATCTAAACAGCATATTAAAAAGCAGAGACATTAACTTTACTGACAAAAGCCCATATAGTCAAAGCTATGGTTTTTCCAGTAGTTATGTATGGATGTGAGAGTTGGACAATAAAGAAAGCTGAGCACCAAAGGATTGATGCCTTTCAACTGCGGTGTTAGAGAAGAATCTTGAGGGTTCCTTGGACATCTAGGAGATCAAATCAGTTGATCCTAAAATAAATCAGTCCTAAATATTCTTTAGAAGGACTGATGCTGAAGTTGAAGTGTTGAAGCTAAAAACTTTGGCCACCTGATGTGAAGAACTGACTCAGTGGAGAACACCCTGAAGCTGGGAAAGATTGAAGGCAGTAGGAGAAGCGGATGACAGAGGATGAGATGGTTGGATGGCATCACTGCCTCAATGGACATGAGTCTGAGTATGTTCCAGGAGTTGGTGATAGACAGGGAAGCCTGGCATGTGGCAGTCCATGGGGTTGCAAAGAGTCAGACATGCCTGAACGACTGAACTATATAATTATTAAGAATTTTACATTTTATTTTATGCCTTTTGCGATTATTGCCTCAGTCTTCTTTTAGTGTTTAAAATTTTAAACTCTTTATTTGAAATAATTAGATTCTCAGAGCAAGTTGAAAGCATAGTACTGAGGTCCTCATAAACCTTTCAACAAATTTCCTTCAATGGTAACACCTTATATAACTAGAATACAATATCAAAACCATAAAATTGACATTAATACAACATTACTAACAAGACTATGGACTTTCAGATTTCAGGAGTTTTTAGGCACTAATGTGTGTGCATATATGTGTAATTCCATATGAGCTAGTTCTATGATATATTGTTGCATGTATAGATTCATGAACTACCACCATGCTTGAGACATAGAACCACTTGGTCACCACAAAGAGACTCTTGTATACTACACCAATCTCCACCTCACTATTCCTAGTCTCTGGCAACTACTACTCTGTTATCCATCTATAATTTTGTCACTAAGATAATTTTTATATAAAATGTTCAGTTCAGTTGTTCAGTTGTGCCAACTCTTTGCGACCCCATGGACTGCAGCATGCCAGGTTTTCCTGTCCATCACCAACTCCCAGGGCACGCTCAAAATCATGTCCATCGAGTTGGTGATGCCATCCAACCATCTCACCCTCTGTTTTTCCCTTCTCCTCCTGTTTTCAATCTTTTTGAGCATCTGGGTCTTTTCCAAAGAGTCAGTTCTTTGCATCAGTGGCCAAAGTGCCGGAGCTTCAACTTTAGCATCAGTCCTTCCAGTGAATATTCAGGACTGATTTCCTTTGGGATTGACTGGTTTGCTCTCCTTGCAGTCCAAGGGACTCTCAAGAGTCTTCTCAAACACCACATTTCAAAAGCATCAGTCCTTCAGTGTTCAGTTTCTTTAGGACCCAACTGGAATATCTATACATGACTACTGGAAAAACCATAGCTTTGACTAGACAGACATTTGTCCACGAAGTAATGTCTCTGCTTTTTAATATGTTGTCTAAGTTTTTCAAAACTCTTTTTCCAAGGAGCATGTGTCTTTTAATTTCATGGCTGCAGTCACAATCTTTCAGTGATTTTGGAACCCCAGAAAATAAAGTCTATCACTGTTTCCATTGTTTCCCGATCTATTTTCTATGAAGTGATGGGATAGCATACCATGATCTTCATTTTTTATTGTTGAATTTTAAACCAACTTTTTCACTCTCCTCTTTCACTTTCAACAAGAGGCTCTTTAGTTCCTCTTCACCTTCTGCCATAAGGGTGGTGTCATTTGAAGTTATTGACATTTCTCCCAGCAATCTTGACTCTTTCTTGTGATTCATCCAGCCTGGCCTTTCAGATGAAGTACTCCGCATAGAAGTTAAATAAGCAGGGTGACAATATACAGTGTTGAAGTACTCCTTTCCCAGTTTAGAACCTGTCTCATTGTTCCATGTCCAGTTCTAACTGTTGCTTTTTGAACTGCATACATATTTCTCAGGAGGCAGGTAAGGTGCCTTCCTGAAGAGATCTTTAGTCTTTCCCATTCTATTGTTTTCCTCTGTCTTTGCAATGTTCACTTAATGAACCGTGCATAATATAATATTTTCTTTATTGGCTTCTTTTACTCTGCCAAATACCTGAGTGTATTGCTAACTGCTAAATCACTTCAGTCGTGTCCGACTCTGTGAGACCTCATAAATGGCAGTCCACCAGGCTCTGCCGTCCCTGGGATTCTCCAGGCAAGAACACTGGAGTGGGTTGCCATTTCCTTCTCCAATGCATGAAAGTGAAAAGTGAAAGTGAAGTCGCTCAGCCGTGCCCGACTCTTAGCGACCCCATGGACTGCAGCCTATCAGGCTCCTCCATCCATGGGATTTTCCAGGCAAGAGTACTGGAGTGGGGTGCCATTGCCTTCTCCGCCTGGGTGTATTAAATCCATCTATTTCTTTTATTATTTTAACACCTCCACTTCTTTTATATTATTGATGGATTTTATTATTTACCTCATTTTTAAATTAATTTATGCTATTAACCCTGAAGAAGGAAGTGGCAACCCACTCCAGTATTCTTGCCTGGAGAATTCCATGGACAGAGGAGCCTCATGGGCTACAGTCCATGCGGTCACAAAGAGTTTTCCACTAGTGTGTGACTAACACATTAACAATTGTGACTGAATGGTAGAAGGTAGTGTAGAAGTTTCCACCTTGCTCCCCTACCCATATGAGGTGTCATTAGGACTACTTCGTGCTATAGCTGTATCCTGGCCTTTGGCTTCATTTCACTGGTGGATCACTCAGCTTTTTTAATCCTGACTCTTCAAGTAATTCTTTGTTTAAGACACATAGGAGACTTGCAGTTTAACTCTCCCTAAGGCAAAAATCTTCATGTAGTGCTACTGAAGACTCATGATCCTTATATAAGGTTTCTAAAGCTCATAGTCTCTGATATTGACAACGGTTTAGTACTAGATGTGATTTATTGAGTGCTTGATATACACTGGATGCCTGTTTCTACACTGTGAGCTAGTCCATCCTTTCTTCCTTTCTTATTTTTCTCTTTTCATTTCCTTTCTTCTTCACCCCTTTCCTTCCTTTCTTCTTTCATTATTTTGTTAGCTAGTTAGTTAGGTGTTGGAAACATTGTGTTCACTGGACTAACAAAGGACTTCTCAGGGACCTTGGGGACTGGTTAACATTGAAACCTACCTTATTATTCTAAGTCCCTATCACTGTCTTATTTATTGGAATATATTTGACCTCAAGATAATTCTTTACTTTGCTTTATTGGTCTATGTTTAATTTGTTAATTCTTAAAAGTGTTTAGAACAGTAGTGCATTTAACACTTTCCTAAGTGTTCTGAAGAGAAGTGTTCTTTCCTAAAGTGTTCTAAAGAGGAGCTAAAGTCAAAGGAGAAAAGGAAAGATATACCCATCCAAATGCAGAGTTCCAAAGACTAGCAAGGAGAGATAAAAATCCTTCCTCAGTGATCAATGCAGAGAAAAAGAGGAAAACAATAGACTGGGAAAGACTAGAGATCTCTTCATGAAAATTAGAGATACCAAGGGAACATTTCATGCAAAGATGAGCACAATAAAGGACAGAAATGGTATGGACCTAACTGAAGCAGAAGATAGTAAGAAGAGGTGGCAAGAATACACAGAAAAACTGTATGAAAAACACCTCTATGACTCAGATAACCATGATGGTGTGACCCCTCACCTAGAGCTAGACATCCTGGAATGCAAAGTCAAGTGGGCCTTAGGAAGTAACATCACTATGAACGAAGTTAGTGGGGGTGATGGAATTCCAGTTGAGCTATTTCAAATCCTAAAAGATGATGCTGTGAAAGTGCTTTACTCAATATGCCAGCAAATTTGGAAAACTCAGCAGTGGCCAGATGAATGGAAAATGTGAGTTTTTATTCCAATCGCAAAGAAACTCAATGCCAAAGAATGTTCAAACTACTGCACAACTGTACTCATTTCACATGCTAGCAAGTAATGTTGAAAATTCTCCAAACCAGACTTCAAGTTCATGGTATGTTAATCATGAACTTCCAGATGTTCAAGTTGGATTTAGAAAAGGCAGAGGAACCAGAGATCAAATCGCCAACATCCATCAGATCATCATAAAAGCAAGAGAGTTTGAGAAAAACATCTATTTCTGCTTTATTGACTATGCCAAAGCCTTTGACTGTGTGGATCACAACAAACTGTGCAACATTCTTCAAGAGATGGGGATACCAAATCACCTTATCGTCCTCCTGAGAAATCTGTATGCAGGTCAAGAAGCAACTGTTAGAATTGGACACGGAACAGCAGACTGGTTCCAAATTGGGAAAGGAGTACATCAAGGCTGTATATTGTCACCCTGCTTATTTAACTCATATGCAAAATGCTAGGCTGGATGGAGCACAAACTAGAATCAAGACTGACAGGAGAAATATCAATAACCTCAGATAAACAGATAACAGCACTCTTATGGCAGAAAGCAAAGAAGAACTAAAAAGCCTTTTGATGAAAGAGGAGAGTGAAAAAGTTGGCTTAAAACTCAACATTCAGAAAATGAAGATCATGGTAGCTGGTCCCATCACTTCATGGCAAATAGATGGGGAAACAATGGAAACAGTGACAGACTTTATTTTCTTGGCCTCCAAAATCACTGCAGATAGTGATTACAGCCATGAAATAAAAAGACACTTGTTCCTTGGTGGAGAAGGAAATGGCAGCCCACTCCAGTACCCTTGCCTGGAAAATCCCATGGACAGAGGAGCCTGGTAGGCTACAGTCCATGGGGTCGCAAAGAGTAGGACATGACTGAGCGATGTCACTTTCGCTTTCACTTTCCTCACCTCCTACTCTTTTGTCTATAAAAGAAACTGGCATTCAGACCTAGATAAGATGATACACTGGGGCAATAGCCTGCCATCTTCTAGGACACCTAGCTTTCCAAATAAAGTTGTATTCCTTGCTTCAAAAAAAAAAAAAAAAAAGAAAGAAAAAGACACTTGTTCCTTGGAAGAAAATCTATGACCAATCTAAACAGCATATTAAAAAGCAGAGACATTACTTCGCAGACAAAGGTCTGTCTAGTCAAAGGTATGGTTTTTCCAGTAGTCATGTATGGATGTGAGAGGTGGACTATAAAGAAAGCTGAGCACTGAAGAATTGATGCTTTTGAACTGTGGTCTTGGAGAAGACTCTTGAGAATCCTTTGGACTACAAGGAGATCAAGCCAGTCAATCCTAAAGGAAATCAATCCTGAATACTCACTGGAAGGGCTGATGCTGAAGCTCAAACTTCAGTACTTTGGCCACCTTATGCAATGAACTGAACTCTCTGGAAAAGATCTTGATGCTGGGAAAATTGAAGGCAGGAGGAGAAGAGGACAACAGAGGATAAGATGGTTGAATGGCATCACTGACTCGATGGACATGAGTTTAAGCAAGCTCTGGAAGTTGGTGGTGGACAGGGAAACTTGGCATGCTGTAGTCCATGGGATCACAAAGAGTCAAACATGACTGAGTGACTGAAGTGAACTGAAAGTGTTCTGAATTAATTTGACTAATATAACTAGAGTGATATCGAAGAAATAAGCTGTATATTTTCTAATATTAAATAGCACATTTTAGTTTCTGTTGCAGTGGCTTTTTATGTACAATGAATTTGAATTATAACAATGTGATTTTCCAAAATGTTACTTTAGGAGTCATTTTTATACCAAGAGAAAAAAAATATAATAATAACATCTATTTTTAGTTAGATTGCTACAGATATTTTATCTCCTAGAATTTATTCTGGTTTTACTTCTATACTGGCAAAAATTAATATTTTCACTCAAATAAAACATTCAAGGTACTTAAAAATCTCATTACTGTACTCCAAAATCATATTCCAAATGTCAGAATCTTTATCAAATTCTAAGTAATATAAGGAAAAGGAATTTCTGAGTATCTAAGAGCCAGTCAAGAATGAAATTGCTCCTGAGCATCAATTAATATGTGGAACAAAATACCTTTGTCATTATTCTATTTTCTTACTTTTTCAGTTTTTTAAACGTTGGTTTACCTTTCCACTCTCTGTGGATATTCTTGTTTAAATCTCTGATGAAATGGAAAACATTTTTTGAGATAAATGTTTACCTTTAAATTTTTTTTCTTTAACTCAGCTTCAGACAAAATTTCTGTATTCTAAATGTCTACAAAAAAGCTTTAAAATACAATGGATTAAAATGTAAATATTTTCTTTGGTACTTGTGATGCAAAAATATAAGGGTCTTTGAATTGCCCCGCTGTTCAGGGGAAAGCAATGTCTGTACCGCATCCAATATGATCTCACCTGTATTAGAAACTGGAGAGTTTAAAAGCCCTTCTATTCTTTCTCTTTCAGTAACTGCCTTCACCCTTTGGGGCCACTTTAATGTGCCAGACCCAGTGGAGCTGTGTTAACATTAGCACAATCCCCCTGACAGAAAATCAGATCAATTGTAAGCCAGTTCTTTACTGAGGTAAACAGCTTTAAGGACTGACTGGAAACCCACTTGACAAAATAAATATATATTTGTTGCCCTAGCCTTATTTATCTCTCTTATCTGCTCTTTTAATTACATAAAGGAACCCTGGTCTTAATATAGTGTGAATGTGATTTTTTAAAAAATCTCCCTTTCACTTCATAGAATTAAGTCTACCTAAGACTCTCACTGCAGATGGTGATTGCAGCCATGAAATTAAAAGACGCTTACTCCTTGGAAGGAAAGTTATGACCAACCTAGATAACATATTGAAAAGCAGAAATATTACTTTGCCAACAAAGTTCTGTCTAGTCAAGGCTATGGTTTTTCCAGTGGTCATGTACGGATGTGAGAGTTGGACTGTGAAGAAACCTGAGCACCAAAGAATTGATGCTTTTGAACTGTGGTGTTGGAGAAGACTCTTGAGAGTCCCTTGGACTACAAGGAGATCAAACCAGTCAATCATAAAGGAAATCAGTCCTGAATATTCATTGGAAGGACTAATCCTGAAACTGAAACTCCAATACTTTCACCACCTGATGTGAAATGACTCCTTGGAAAAGACCCTGATGCTGGGAAAGATTGAAGGCAGGAGGAGAAGGGGATGGTAGAGGATGAGATGGTTGGATGGCATCACCGACTCAATGGACATGAGTTTGAGCAAGCTCCAGGCATTGATAATGGACAGAGAAGCTTGGTATGCTGTATTCCGTGAGGTTACAAAGAGTTGGACATGACTGAGTGACTGAACCCTTTGGCCACCTGATACGAAGAGCTCACTCATTGGAAAAGACCCTGATGTTGGGAAAGATTGAAGGCAGGAGGAGAAGGGGACGGCAGAGGACAAGATGAGTGGGTGGCATCATCAACTCAGTGAGTTTGAGTAACCTCCAGAAATAGTGAAGGACAGGGAAGCCTGACCATGCTGCAGTCCATGAGGCGGCAGAGAGTTGGACATGTCTGAACGACTATACAACAACAAAAACTCAATTCAGAACATTCCACCATCCCAGCCTTTCTCTCTACTTCTTTTATCTCACTCTCCCTCTGCTAAAGCTCTTAAATAAGCAAATTCTTCTCTTCTTAAACAACTTTCGTGCCCTAATTCTAAATCTGTACTCCAAGAACTCAGTTTGGAGGGTGGGGGAAGGAGAGAAAGGGGAGGAAATAGAAGGAGAAAATTTTTTCTATCACTCTATCTTTCTTTCTGTAAACAATAGTAACCCATAGGTAGGTGTTGCACTGTCTCTTCAAAGTGCAAAAAACCCACTATAACTGAGCTCCCAACTTAAGCCTACAAATATTACTGCCAAAACCTTCTCATTTTATTAAGTTTTAATGATACAAGGTGATGAGTGAAGTTTTGTGATTTCTCAGTAAAGAGCAGTATTCTAAACAAACAAAGCATAGAAGTCAAGGCTTCACTGAAACAGTGACCAAGTAGTCTGTTTTAAAATTTGACAGAAGTTATTAGTGCACATGTCTCAGTTAACCAAATAGAACTTTTGAGACTTGGAGGACATCGTGATTTTGTAGTTATCCCAGGGTCCAGCACATGGATAGGCACATGGAAGGTATTTAATCTATATATTGATAGCTACATATAAAATAGATAATTAATGAGAACCTTCTGTATAACACCGGGAACACTAACTTGATGCTCTGTGGTGACCTATATGGAAAGGAAATCTAAAAATGAGGGGATATATCTATATATATATGTATAGCTGATTCACTTTGCTGTCCCATAGAAACTAACACAACTTTGAAAACAACTATACTCTAATAAAAATTAATTAAAAATTTTGTGCAATGAATGCGCTAGTTTTATCGCTTAAAGCATGTTCCCTGCCTTCAAGTTACTAGTTTTATTTTGGTAAACTGTATTTTTAAAAATTGAGGTTAAAACATAGATATATATATAAATGCATGACAGGTGCAGCCTGTTGTCTTACCTTCAATCAGGCCTCCTGGTAAAGTGCATGTTAATACTTTGTTGACAGGCTGCAGTATAAATTAGAGGCATTATGGTTCAAAGGATAGGAATTTACCTTTCACTTTCCTTTGTGGAAGTTCTGCACTGAGGCATGGGTGTCAACATCCCTTCGTGCCCACCTGGGACTAACTTCAAATATGAGTTGCTGCTTTTCTTTCTGAATTGCATCCAGGCTCAATAGATGGCAAACTCTCAGTTCTCTCTAAAGTGAGCTGGGATTTAGTAAAGCAGTTGGGTTACCCTCCTGGCATCAGGAGCAGCAACACAGCTGAGGAGGATTGATGATCTTTAACAGCAAGAGGCTATTTGAGCATTCCTTTCAGGAGATACTGGTGGAAGAAGCTAGAAAACAGTGAGTCCAGGTTTCTTTACCCTTGACATGATGTAAGTTTTCTGGTTGTGCAAAAACAAAAATCTTTAGAGACATATTTTAAAAGTATCAAACAGCTATTGGAACATCAAAATGTTCTTACTCAAAAGTGATTTATGATTTAATCAATGATTTAATTATAAGTTATTCTGAAAATTTTGTAACATTTTCCTTTAAAGCATATTTCAATGAATGGGAATGCAATTAATACATTCACTGTACCTTCAAATGCAAAATGTGCCTATATTGATATATGTTTTCACTTAATTAAATATGGAGAAGGAAATGGCAACCCACTCTAGTATTCTTGCCTGGAAAATCCTGTGGACTGAGGAGGCTGGTAGGCTACAGTTCATGGGGTCTCAAAGAGTCAGACACGACTGAGCCATTTCACTTTCTTTTCACTTTAATTAAATAATCTAATTGTATGAGGCTTCATAGGTTTGAAGTTGAGGTACAGAGTTTTTATGATTAGTTAGGATTCACCCTGACTTTTCTCCTGTGACTGAGAAACAAAGTCAAAGCTTCAAGATCCAGTCTGTCTTTGATGAGCTGCTTGAATCCAGATCACCACATCACTAGATACTTTTGGCCTTGTCATGAGAGACTCTAAGGATTTTATCAGGACAACATCCTTCTTCATAGGAAAATGCTTTGATCTGGTCATTTAGTTGTTCAGCTTCTAGAAAGATTTTGCTGTTGTCCAGATAGAATGCTTGAAGGTTGGGGATTTAAATGGAGGATGGAGGTTATCTCTGGAAGCATCAGCATAGACAGGTGTGAGAAAATAGTCATAGACATTGATATTGCCAGCTGCAAATTGCAGCTGGGATACTACTTGGGGCTTCCCTGATGGCTCAGATGGTAGAGAATGCAATGTAGGAGACCTGGGTTTGATCCCTGGGTAGGGAAGATCCTTGGAAAAGGAGACGGCAACCCACTCCAGTATTCTTGCCTGGAGAATTCCATGGACAGAGGAGCCTGGTGGGCTATAGTTCATGGGATCATAAAGAGTTGGACGCTACTGAAGGACTAACAGTTTCACTTTCACTTTTCATACTGTCTGACTTAGTAGAGAAGCAGGCTAGAGACTTCCCAGGTAGTTCAGTGGTAAAAGAATTCATCTACCAATGCAGGAGACTCAAGAGATTCAGGTTTGATGCCTGGGTTGTGAAGATCCCCTGGAGTAGGAAGTGATGACCAACTCCGGTATTCTTGCCTCAAAAATCCCATGGACAGAGAAACCTGGTGGGCTACAGTCCATGGGGTTGCAAAATGTCAAACATGACTGAACACACACATGGGCTAAAGATGTTCCTAGGCTGTCAGCACAGTTAGGAGCACAGGCTCTGGCATCCAACTCAGGCTCAAATCCCACTGGCTCTTCTGCTCTCTAGCTGGGTTTCGTTGGATGATTTATTTCATCTGTATAAGCCTCAGTTTCCTCATTTGTAAATTGGAGCTAATTATACCTAATCCATGGCAAGTTGAAATGATTGAATAATTTAGATAATTGATGCCAAGTGCAGTGCCTATATTGAGTGTCCTATAAATGTGAGTAGGGTTATAATTATAGGCATGACCTAGATTTGGTGATATCATAGAACCATAGGTCACAACCCTGCCTACACTTTAGAATCACCTGGGGAATTTTTAAGACATGCCAATACCCAGGTCTACACTGGAGGTTAATTTGCTTTAAAGCTCCCCAGGTGAATCTAATGTGTGCCAAGGTTGTGCACTACTATAGACCTTCCAGTTTTTTAAATCTATCAGGGCTTTTAGTGATCAGCGAAACCAATGCCCTCCTTTTACAGATGGGATTGGGGACCAATATAATTCAATGAATTGTCTAGGATCATTTTTAGTTAAGTGGCAAAGAATGCAAACTTCCTGATTTCTAGCCCAGAACAATTTTCACCTTTCTAGCATATATCAAAATCTGACATATGTTCTCTGGTAGCTTTAGAGATTTGATAATTTATTAAGTTAGCTGGTAATGAGATTTTGGACTATGGTGGGTGGCTGTCTCTGGTTAGTAGACTACCATGCTCCTTTGATAGGATGGTATTCCTAAAGCTTTGCTGTGATAACCCTCTTCCTGGGAAGGTATAACATCTAAGGGAATACAGCTTCTCATTAGAAAAAGGGGCTCTATTTGTTGGCCATTTGTGTGTCTTCTTTGGAAAGATTTCTTTTTAGTTCCTCCGCTGATTTAATTGGATTATTTTTTAAATTGAGTTGTGTGAATTCTTTATATATTTATTGTACATATTAATTTCTCTATAATTTCTTTATATCAATCCCTTATCAAATATTTGGTCTGCAAGTATTTTCTCCCATGTGCCGCAACATGGGTGAAACTGGAGAGTATATCGCAAAGCAAAATGTCAGAGAAAGATAAATGTTGCATGATATCATTCATACGTGGATTGGGTATCACTTTTAAAAAGCCAAATGCACAGGAACGGAGAGTAGACTGGAGATTACCAGGGACTTTGGTTGTGGTAAAAATGGGTCGATGTTGATCAAAGAGCCACAGACTTCCAGGCAGAAGATGAATATATTCTGGGGATACTGCACAGCATGGAGACTGGAGTTAACAATAATGTGTTCTACACTTGAAAGTTATTGAGAAAGTAAATCTTATATGTTCTCACCACAAAAAAAGAAATAGTAATTATGTGACCTGTTGAGAGTGTTAACTTAGGCTGTGTTGGTAATCATTTGTGATATAACAGTGTATCAAATCAACATGTTGTACACCTTAAACTTAAGGTTATATGTCAGTTATATCTCAATAAAACTGGAGGAAAAAGAGCTGTGTACATGATCTCCAAAGCTGTGCTGGTGTTTTATCCTCAGGACAAAGAAGCCTTTCTCCTTTATGCCCGGGTGTCTCAGGCATGCGGTACAAGTTCCTGACTGGTGCAAACTGATCACAGTGCTGGAGGCTGGAAAGCAGGTTCAGTGGCCCCTGCTTCCAGGGCTGTTGCCTGCCTCCCCGGAGTTGCCCCAGTTACACAGCTGCTGAAGCGGCACCATTAATTAGGCGATGCGCCTTGTTGCTACCATCTGGACGGCACTACCCAGTCCTATCTCTAGTCTCCCTTGTGGCTCATTGTCCCTCTCAAAAACCACCTGGGAACTTAGCCCCGCACTCCGGCTGGGGTGCGGTGGTGTGGCTGGTACCACACAGGAAAGTGCCAGAGTCAGTTCAAGCAAGGGACCCTGAAGTGTAAAGTAACAAAGAAAAGGACAGAGAAGTTGAAGTAAGTTTTGTGAGACTAAACTGGGATCTCTTCTCAGGAAGTGGTACCAACTCAAATATTTTACCATAGTCTCCAATCAACATGTCTGAAGCTTGCAAACATACTTGTGAAATAATTTGTATCAATATATTAGGATATGCCTTACTACATATATATACATATATATATAAACACATTTATATTACATATGAATACATATGAATTGCAAAATGCTTCTCTCTGCTTTCCTTACATTTTCTGTGATAAAGAGTGGGTAGCATTTAGTGTTGGATAAAAAGAAAGACCCCTGTAGCTACATTAGAATGTCATTTTCAAGCATTTCTGAATCTTCTCTTTTACATCCAAATTTCTTGATGGAGAGTCTTCAATAAAATAAAACTTCTCTAAGAATACTATAACACACACACACATACACACACATATCAAGGAAATATATAGTGTTCTAATGTTTATTGTTTCAAGAAAATTCATAGCAATATAGGAGTTCCTGGTAGGAATTAAAACCGCATTGAATTTTCATATGTGATACAAAGTTAGGTTTGTACAAACCATCACTCTTAAAGAAATTGAACTGCACCCAGACTAAACTTCCCAGATTCATCCTCCTTCTGCCAAATGTTATTAGCAGCAAGTTAAAAGTAGGCCTGCTGTCACTGTGACCTCCGCTGACCTCTTAATTTCTTGAGTTCAAGTCCAATTAACCTCTAGGAAGAGGCACAACTGTTCTAACCAGACAAGTCAATAGAATCCAATAGTAATCATTTCATTTTCTGCCTTGTCAAAGGGTGGCCCTCCCACCTAACCCATTTCACACAGAGGTGGTCATTTATCACCGCTTAGAGAACTGTACTGAGCCGTGTCCGAGTCCTGCCTGAAGTACATTCATCAACTGCACAGACAGGGCCTGGGGTGTGCTGTGCTTTGAGAGGGCTTAGTAGAAGGTGCTGCTGGAAAACCTGCCTTGTCTCTGCAACCTGTTGGTGTGTTTTGCCTAACAGTGCCTGCATGTGGACCCAGACTGCAAGTGGTTAAAGCATAATGTATCTGCTTCAAGGAGAGCTATCCCCTTCCTGAAGAATATATAATGTCTTTCTCTCTAGGGCAGCCAGACATTGTTATAATTATTTTTAAAGGACTCAGTTTGACATGTATACTATCATGTGAATTGAATCGCCAGTCTATGTCTGACGCAGGATGCAGCATGCTTGGGGCTGGTGCATGGGGATGACCCAGAAAGATGTTATGGGGAGGGAGGTGGGAGGGGGTTCATGTTTGGGAATGCATGTAAGAATTAAAGATTTTAAAATTTAAAAAATAAAAAAAAAATAAAAAATAAAAAAAAAAAAGAAAGTACATGGTGAAAAAAAATCATTAAAAGAAATAGATATGTACAACCAAAAACCCTTTTCCCATCTAGGCTGCTCCTGGCAAATGAGGGAAAGACCATTACCTGTGTAGTTCAAATAAAATAAAGTTTACTTTAAACCAATTTCCCAGGTGACTATTCATGAATAATCAAAGATGTTCATGGTAATCCATTCATTTCCAGGAGTAGTTCTCTGAAACAAGAATTTTTTTCAGGAAATGACATTTTTTTTTAAACTCTGATATTAATATACTTTATGAACTGGCTTATTAGAAATTGAATTCTAGGACTTCCCTGGTGGTGCAGTCATTAAGACTCTGCCTGCCAAAGCTGGGGACATGAGTTCAATCCCTGGTACAGGCAGATTCCACATCCCAAGGAGCAATGGAGCCTATTTACCACAACTATTGAGCCCGCAGGCCTTGAGCCCAGGCTCCACAATAAGAGAGGCCAGTGCAGTGAGAAGCTCATGCACCGCAAGTGTAGCCCAGGCTTGCTGCAACTAGAGAAAAGCCATGCGCAGCAGCAAAAAGCCACTGCAGCCAAAAATAGACATACAAATAAATAAAGTTATAAAAGAAATAAGTTTGAATTCTAGAAAGAATCTAAGGACAAATTATGTTCAAATATTTTCAGTGCTTCCAATTACATAAAATATTAGTATGGAAACCTGATATTTATATTCCCATGATAAGGCTATGTATTTCCATCTACCTAGGTATACTAATTTCCTTACGCTTTAATTTCTTATGTGTGTTTAGTTGCTCAGCCATGCCAAACTCTTTGTGACCCTGTGAACTGTAGCCCACCAGGCCCCTCTGTCCATAGGGATTCTCCAGGCAAGAATACCAGAGTGGATTGCCATGCTCTTCTCTAGGGAATCTTCCCAACCCAGGGATCGAACCCAGGTGTTCCACATTGCAGAGGTATTCTTTACCAGCTGAGCTACTACTAAGCTCAATTTCCTATGCTTTCATATTAACTTAATTTATTGCTTAATTTAATATGAAAAATTATAAGTAAGAAACTAGTCACTAAGAAAATATGTAACGTTTCTGCTCTGGTAGCCGTTCGAAACTAACAAACAAAAATTTTCAATATTGTTTTTACATTTATGTTGGATCTTCTGGGCTCTGTGAATTTAATATTTTTTCTTCCTAAAAGAAACACAGCCTTCTGAACTAAAGGTCAAAGTCCTTTGGCATCACTACTCTGCACCCTCATGCCTTTCCCTTCACTTGACATTTCTCTATTTTTTTAACATCTCATTCCTACTCTTTTCACCAAAGAACACTAACCATAAGGTGCAGACAAGGGTGTAAACTAGGTGGGATAACAATGCCAGTCCCAAACCAAGTCCCTCTCCAAAAGTGAGACCAGTAAAAATGTAATGGATCTTAAGGTGAAATTGATCCCTCGCTTTCCAAAACAACACCATCCAATAGGATTTTCTATGAAGATGGAATTATTCTATAACCATGTTGTCCAACAGAGTAACCAATATCTTCACATGTGTCTAGGAAGCACTTGCAATAGGGCTTACTGCTGCTAGGGACCTAATAGCCGAATATCTAGAATTTTCTCACTTTTCACTGGATGGAACTTAGCAGACATATTTTCACTGAAAATCTACAAGCAACCTCATACTCACAAATGTACAATTGACCTCCAGGTCCGTTTCTGCCTATTTCTTTATGTCTGTCTAATTGAGTCTGTGGCTTTAAGTTGTGCATCTGTAACACATGCATGGGCAGGATATGACCTCAGTCTCATATAAACAGGTCCTGAATCTCAGTATGGACAGTAACATACATATGTGGGAATTAGAGTTATTTTCATCCTATTTGAAAAATGAAAATAAACTTTATGTTATCTCACAGACTTCCAGAAGCATAGTCTCAACATGATCTGAGTTTGTGGAGTGGAAGTGTTAGTTGCTCAGTCATGTCTGACTCTTTGTGACCTCATGGACTGTAGCCCACCAGGCTTCTCTGTTCATGGGGTTCTCCAGGCAAGAATGCTGGAAGGGGTAGCCATTTCCTTCTCCAGGGGATCTTCCCCACCCAGGGATTGAACCCGGGTCTCCCACATTGCAGGCAGATTCTTTACCATCTGAGCCAATGAATTAATTGGTAATTGTAAAAGACAGGCTATTTTTGACAAAAAAAAAACACACAAAAAATGATTGCTCCTTATATCATATACATATATTCCTTAAAGTTAACAGAATATCTCATGCAAGTAGGTTGACATTGGTTGTTAATATTTTAAGATCAATACAGAGATTGACATAAGGACAATTTTAGGCAGCTTTTGAATTATTATTATAGAGATAGGAAATATTGTTTCTGTGAATTAGCAAACTGTCCTCCAATGACTGTTCACATGTATGAGACAAAGAGCAGTGGTGAAAAAAATTCCCTCTAATCTAGTTGTTCAGTTTCCTACTGTCTTGTATTAAAAGCTACCTAATAGAATTTATAGTTGGAGAAACCTTTTAGGCAGCACTCTTTGTATTTTTTATTAAGTCCAAACTCAGAGAATCTACTTAATGTCAATTTTGTACAATGGTTATACTGCACAGCATTTTTTATTTTAAATCTGCAGGACATGATGATAAATTGATAATTGACCCCAAGGCCATTATAAATAAAGAAGCCCTGTTTTTCATTAGTACAGTATTACCTAGTCATAAGGGTAAGAAGACCAATACTAATTTCTTCCTGAGCAGTAAGCAATCAAAAACTCATGGTTTAAAAAACACACATTTAAAGAAAGCAAATTTCTAGTTGTGAACAGTAGAAGAAAATGCAATTATAGGAACATATGATTAGAAACGTGCCAAAACCAGTTTGTGTTGTGTGCTGATAAATATAACATTCTTAACTGTGTTTTTACTTTAAAAGAAAAATCTAGCTGAGAAACAAACTGAAAAATATCAGGTAATACAATTCCTGTTGGCATTCTTGTCTACTGTGTGTGAATGCTAAGTCACTTTAGTTGTGTGTGACTCTCTGTGACATTATGGACTGTTGCCCACCAGCCTCCTCTGTCTATGGGATTCTCCAGGCAAGAATACTGGGGTGAGTTGCCATGCCCTCCTGCAGGGAATCTTCCCAATCCAGGGATCAAACCTCCATCTCTTATGTCTCCTGAATTGGCAGGCGGGTTCTTTACCATTAGCACCACCTGGGAAGCCCTTGTTCAGAGTATCCAGGTACAAATGTCTCATGTTGACTTTCCTACCCTGGGAGAGAGCAGTTTCCTTAAAATTGTATTCATGTGAAAGTCATTTTAAACATGCTCCTCACACTCATTTACACTTATACTGTACATACACTACCTGTCACAGTTCTACTGACCCTTGCTTCTTTAATAAGTGCACGAAATGTGTTTGGGGGCTCTTGCTAGAAGCAAAGATACCATGGAGCATATAAAGTCTAAAAAACACAAGTCAGTGATCTTGAAAATCCAAATGTAGAGAACAGACACTTCCTAAAGATAATACTTTATTAATACAATAGAAGATATTATCCAACTGCTATATCCATGCAAAAAAAAAAAAATGAAGAGATAATATAATTTGAGAGTACTGCTGCCACTGCTGCCGCTAAGTCGCTTCAGTTGTGTCCGACTCTGTGCGACCCCATAAACGGCAGCCCACCAGGCTTCCCCATCCCTGGGATTCTCCAGGTAAGAACACTGGAACGGGTTGCTATTTCCTTCTCCAATGTATGAAAGTGAAAAGTGAAAGTGAAGTCATTCAGTAGTGTCCGACTCTAGCGACCGCATGGACTGTAGCCTACCAGGCTCCTTGGTCCATGGGATTTTCCAGGCAAAAGTACTAGAGTGGGGTGCCATTGCCTTCTCCAGAGAGTACTAAAAAGACCTAAATCAAATCCCTTATGTCTATACAGTGGAAGTGAGAAATCGATTTAAGGGACTAGATCTAATAGAGTGCCTGATGAACTATGGACGGAGGTTTGTGACACCGTACAGGAGACAGGGATCAAGACCACCCCCAAGAAAAAGAAAAAAGAAATGCAAAACAGCAAAATGGTTGTCTGAGGAGGCCTTACAAATAGCTGTGAAAAGAAAAGAAGCGAAAAGGAAAGGAGAAAAGGAAAGATATACCTACTTGAATGCAGAGACCCAAAGAATAGCAAAGTGAAGTCGCTCAGTCGTGTCCGACTCTTTGTGACCCCACGGACTGCAGCCTACCAGGCTCCTCTGTCCATGGGATTCTCCAGGCAAGAATACTGGAGTGGGTTGCCATTTACTTCTCCAGGGGATTTTCCCGACCCAGGGATCGAACGCAGGTCTCCCACATTGCAGGCAGACGCTTTAACCTCTGAGCCACCAAGGAATCCCCAAAGAATAGCAAGGAGAGATAATAAAGGTTTCCTCAGCGATCAATGCAAATAAATAGAGGAAAACAATAGAATGGGAAAGACTAGAGATCTCTTCAAGAAAATTAGAGACACCAAGGGAACATTTCATGCAAGGATGGGCTCGATAAAGGACAGAAATGGTATGGACCTAACAGAAGCAGAAAATATTAAGAAGATGTGGAAAGAATACACAGAAGAACTATACAAAAAAGATTTTCACAACCCAGATAATCATTAAGGCATGATCACTCACACTCATGTAGAGCTGGAGATCCTGGAATGTGAGGTCAGGTGAGCCTTAGGAAGCATCACTACAAGCAAAGCTAGTGGAGGCGATGGAATTCCAGTTGAGCTATTTCAAATTCTAAAAGATGATGCTGTGAAAGTGCTGCACTTAGTATATCAGCAAATTTGGAAAACTCAGCAGTGGCCACAGAACTGGAAACTGTCAGTTTTCATTCCAATCCCAAAGAAAGGCAATGCCAAAGAATGCTCAAACTACCACACAATTGCGCTCATCTCAATGCTAGTAAAGTAATGCTCAAAATTCTCCAAGTCAGGCTTCAGCAATACGTGAACCATGAACTTCCAGATGTTCAAGCTGGTTTTAGAAAAGGCAGAGGAACCAGAGATCAAATTGCCAACATCCAATGGATCATCAAAAAACAAGAGAGTTTCAGAAAAACATCTATTTTTGCTTTACTGACTATGCCAAAGCCTTTGACTGTGTGGATCACAATAAACTGTGGAAAATTCTGAAAGATATGGGAATACCAGATCACCTGACCTGCCTCTTGAGAAACCTGTATGCACGTCAGGAAGCAACAGTTAGAACTGGACATGGAACAACAGACTGGTTTCAAATAGGAAAAGGAGTACGTCAAGGCTGTATATTGTTGCCCTGCTTATTTAACTTCTATGCAGAGTACATCATGAGAAATGCTGGGCTGGAAGAAACACAAGCTAGAATCAAGATTGCTGTGAGAAATATCAATAACCTCAGATATGCAGATGACACCACCTTATGGCAGAAAGTGAAGAAGAACTAAAGAGCCTCTTGATGAAAGTGAAAGAAGAGAGTGAAAAAGTTGGCTTAAAGCTCAACATTCAGAAAACGAAGATCATGGCATCTGGTCCCATCACTTCATGGGAAATAGATGGGGAAACAGTGGAAATAGTATCAGACTTTATTTTTTTGGGCTCCAAATTCACTGTAGATGGTGACTACAGCCATGAAGTTAAAAGATGCTTGCTCCTTGGAAGGAAAGTTATGGCTAACCTAGACAGCATATTCAAAAGCAGAGCCGTTACTTTGCCAACAAAGGTCCATCTAGTCAAGGCTATGGTTTTTCCAGTAGTCATGTATGGATGTGAGAGTTGGACTGTGAAGAAAGCTGAGTGCAGAAGAATTAATGCTTTTGAAGTGTGGTATTGGAGAAGACTCTTGAGAGTCCCTTGGACTTCAAGGAGATCAACCAGTCCATCCTAAAGGAGATCAGTCCTGGGTGTTCACTGGAGATACTGATGTTGAAGCTGAAACTCCAGTACTTTGATGCGGAGAGCTGACTCATTTGAAAAGATCCTGATGCTGAGAAAGAGTGAGGGCAGGGGGAGAAGGGGACGACAGAGGATGAGATGGTTGGATGGCATCACTGACACAATGGACATGATTTGGGGTGGACTCTAGGAGTTGGTGACGGGACAGGGAGGCCTGGCATGCTGCAGTTCATGGGATCACAGAGAGTCAACCACAACTGAGTAACTGAACTGAACTGAACTGAACAAGACTATCAAGAAATGTATTGAATTTAAAAATAATCCTAAAGAATAAGCAGAATTTTAATTGATAAGATACAGAAGGGGTTTTGAGCTTCAAGCACACCACCAAGAACATGAAATGATAACCCATGGAATGGGAGAAGATATTTACAAATCACATATCTAGGGTCTCTGAACTAGGAACTTTGAAGAAGATATACAGATGACCATCAAGCACACAAAAAGATGCTCAATATTTTAGTCATTTGGGAAATGCAAATCAAAGCCGTAGTGAGACATCACCTCTTACCTACTAGAATGTCTAAATAAAATAGATAAATAATAAAAAGGGTTAGCAAGTATATATAGAAATTACCAATGGACTATAAAATAGGATAGCCACTTTGGAAAACAGCGTGTAAGTTCCTCAAAAAAAGAAAAAGAGACTTAACACATAACTCAGCATTCTACTCCTAAGTATACAACCAAGAGGACGGAAATATTATATATATTATATTATGTTTAAAAAAAACTTGTACATAATGTTTATATTAGCATTATTCATAATAGACTAAAAGTGTAAGCAACCCAAATGTCCATTAAGTGATGAATTGATAAAAAAAAATGCAGTATATCCATACAACAGAATATTCAGCCATACACAGGAACGAAGTACCAATATATGCCACAACATGGATAAACTTTAACAACATTCTAGGTAAAAGAAATCAGACACAAAGGCCACGTCCATGCCTAGGCAAACCATAGAAACAGAAAGTAAATTTGTGGGAAGAGAGGGTGAGCAGTGATTGGGAATGGGTACAGGTTTTTTTTTTTTTTTTTTTTTTAGTGATAAAAATATTCTAGAATTAGATAGCAGTGATGATTACATAACCTTGTGAATATACTAATAAACACTAATTGTTACATGTAAAAGAGTGAATTTTATGGTACATGAATTACATCTCAGTTATTTAAAAATAATGATCCAAGAGGCTCTCTGGTTAAAATTAGTGGATGGCATAAATAAAGAAGAGTGAAGGTGAGAAATATGTGAAAGAGGATAAATGATCTTGTCAACAGTAGTTCTAGGAGGGAGCTGTATCAAATATATTTATATTTACATGTAATAGTGGGAGGTGAATTTGAAATGTTGGATGAATGAAAGATCAGGGAAGGGTTCCCAGGGTAGGCTAAAGAGTTTAGTGTTTATTTGTTGATATTAAGGAGTTTAATTAATTTTGTAGTAGCATTATTTTACTTAATTTGGGAGGAGAATAGTCTAGAAGGGGTAGATTAGCTACCCACAGTGCATATTGGTTCCCTGAAAGATAAGAAAAGATCTTTTCTTATAGATCTGTATAAGAAAACCACCAGTATCTGGTGGTTGATGTGATATGGAGAGAAAGTCATGGGATATGGGTTGAATATCAGGAACAACTGAGAGGCAGTTTCCTTGAATGGAGAATTTCCCTCTGACCAGAAGAAAATGTCTCCGTTTCTCTATCACGCACCAAGTGAAATGAAATCTATATCTTTAAAAGTAAAAGAAGAATTTCATGTTTTACTTTAGATTGGTTATTAAACATCAGTGATCTCTTCTGAGATGTTATTAATAATTTGGACAAAGTCTTTTTATTCTTTACAGGAAAATAGAGTGACTTATCAAAAGTGAGAAAGTTTAGTTTTAATCAGAGTTAAGAATTTAAATTTGTAAAGGAACTGGAGGCTAGGAAAATCTTTGGAGGAAGGGCTGGAGGAAATGTTTGCCAAGGCAACTGCATAGTTCTTTGCCTGGTGACCAAATAATAGCAATTCTAGTAAAGAAAGGAAACTTTAGAGAGGAGATGCTGGTATCATATAGTCATTGATTCAAGGAGTGCCTCTCTCTTTTTTTTCATATTCCTTGCAGTTAAGCACCAAGACTGCAGTAAAGAAACAATATGGTCTCCACTGTTCAGGTGCTCAGAACCTCTGGGAGGTTCTCTGTTCTCATAAAACAATTATAATGAAATGTGAGAAGCACAAAGCTTGGCACAATCCAGACCAATTATGCAGAGCAGAATCTATGTTAGATGGCTATTAAAAATTAACAGGAGCTCCCCAGGCCAGAAATTCAGCAAAAGATTTTGAAGTTCAGAGAACAGTGTTTGCAACCAAAGGAAGCCAAGACTATGCAGTATTCTGAGGGTTGAGAAATGTGGTAAGGTTGGATACTCAGATACTAGTCAGGGAGAAGGTGCCAGAAGTTGTTGGTAATGATATAGACTTCATCTTTCATTCCATCAACATGGGGAACCAGTGAAGTTTGTAAAGCAGAAAAAAACCAGGATTATACTTAATTCTAGAAATAATATTATGTTGGATTTGAGGGTGAAGGGGTGAGGAGGCTGGCTAGGACTTTATTTTCTTCTGAATGAGAGACAGTGAAGACTTCCTCTGGGGCTGGAGGAGAATAAGGAGAAAAAGCAATGGATTCAGGCACTGTTTAGAAGGATGTTCACAGAAATAAGTGATGTGATAGAGGCAGGAGGTGGGAGGGAGGTGAAGCTATCAAGGAAGACTACAAGGTTTCTGGTTTGTGTGACACAAAACGGATGTGTCGTTTACTAAGATCCAGGAGACTGGAAGGAAAGCAGGTCTCAGGAGGAGGAGGGGCAGACAATAAATTCATGTTGGTGGATGTTGAAATACACCCTGGGAAAAAAATCCAGAGACGTGGCCTCTCTTCCTTTTCACCTTGATGGGCAAAAGGTGATTAGCCTATATATTTCCTTGCATCTGTGGTGAGAATATGATTCATTTTCTTCTCACCAGGGTTATCAGTGCAATTTAATTGTCTTAGAGCCTTTCAATTTTTTGATTTAGGTAAGGACTGTTTGGATTCCCAAACCAGCTTTACACATTTTTGCACTGACTGTGCTTTTTTTTTTTTTTTTTGCTGTTGTGGTAGGAACCAAGCCTGTTATTTACTGTTCTCTGTTGAAATCACGAGGAGAAGTGAGTTGAACATTTGACATTCAGCATCTGGTTAATGATGTCTGCTCACTGGGCCTAGCAATATTTACAGATAAGCAACTCCATAGAATGGGACTCATATTACAGGCCCTATGTATTCAGGAGACACAGCTTCTCTTATGATCCAATAGCCATAATCCAAAATAAACATCTTGGTTTTCCAGTGAGTACTTCCTAGTGTTATGGGCCATTTCTTTGTAAGCACATCAAGTAGTGCACTATCTATTTGGTGAGATTTCATTCAGAAGATTTTATTCCTCTCCCTTTTAAAATCTTAATATATAGCTTTTATTGAAATATGAAATAATTTTAAGTGATTGACTTTTACTTAAAGTAAAACTGTGGTTTTAGCTCTGCGAGACATTGATTTCAATGTATAATATGAGTTACTTGATTGAGAAGGTGGAGAAAGTTCTCAGGCATCGGGTACACAGGGGACAATTAGTCAAGGAGAAATCACTGGAGTAAGAAGCAAACTATGACCTCTCAAATAGAAGCTTTTTTCCATTTCACCATTTCTAATATCTCTTAGCCTCTTTTTTTTTTTTTCTTAACAATGAAATTTTATTTTGATGAGAAATGAGTTTACAATCATTTAGTAAATGAAGAGCAAATACTTCATTTTCCCATCCCATAACTTACAATAAAAAGAGTAGTAAATAAATGTGAACAGATTAAGGGTAAGGCAGATTGGATAATAACACACCTCTGATGTCCAGACTCCCTGAAAATAATATCTCTCAGACTTTGTACTTGCATCTATATATGAAGAGTTTAGGAAAGATAAAAAGTGCAGAGTTAGTGGGAAAAGGGTCAAGACTAGGAATCTGAAAAATCCCATTTCTGAAATTAACCACTGGGACTCTTCCAGCCTGAATGCTTGTTCTTTGCTGCTTCTCTAAGTAGAAAGTATAGTGAACAGTTAGAGAACACAGGAAACCACAGCAATTAATAATGATGGGGATATCACTTGGGTAGATATGTAAAATACAAGTCTGTGGTGTGTTTTAAAATAGCTGCATGTGTCTTTTGAGGAGTCCAAGTGCATAAAGACTCTCTTGGTATTGAATTTTAAAAATCAATGATATAATTAGATTTTTAAAACAATTTGTATTACAAACCTTGCTACCTTACCGATAATCTTTGGCCAGGAAAAGAAATGAAGGGAAGGAGGGAGGAAAAGGATGGAAGGAAAGAAGGAAAAAAAAACTAAAAATATAATTTTTATAAAGGGGATTTTTTAAATTCTTTTGAGATCAAAGAGCCTGCAAGCAACTCATTAAATAGGTGATAGTGCAACATTGTTCATCAGCTATTCCCTAATACAAAATAAAAAGTTCAACGGGGGGGGGGGGGGGAACATAGACAAGAGTAAATAGTAATTGAATTAAAAATATTGATTTGTATTAAATAGCTTATTAGTGAGGCTATCTACCATTTTCATTTCTGTCTTGTTTTGACTAAACTGTTGTCACCGAAATAAGTGTGAAATAAGCAAATACATGCACATTTACTATAGCAAACAGGCCGCCCAGAATCTAATTAGACAAAACTCTGCCCATCTGCTCTGCATTATCATGGGGCCTGCTCAGATGGACGCTGTTTCATTACCAAAAGGCAGAGAGATGCAAATTGAATTGAACTGGACTTCCTCTCAGACAGAGACCAGGCCATGAAGTCAAACCCTTGCTGTGAACCAACAAAGCACCACTGGGGAAAAGTGGGCTGAGAGGGGATTTCTTTTTCTAAGGCCACATGTCTAGTACTTAGTAGAGGCCATAAGGGAGTGTTCATCCCATTGTTCCTTACAAGGCAACATGAGTCGCCACAATATAAACCTTGTTCACTATGCAAATTGTTGATTTTGGTACTTAGTCCCTTGTGGCAGATGCCCTTTTATTAGCTGTATGTCACGGCATGTTGAGTTGCATTTCACATGAGGGAGACAGAACAACCATCCTGACGTGAGTTATTTCAGAAAGTTAGTCATTTGCATTTAGTACTGAGTTATATATGAAGATGAATGAAAATACTTTGGTAATATTGTTCCTTGGTATAGCATCTCTGGTATGCATAAAAAGACAAAGGTCCTTTTTATGCAATGTTTGTACCTAGGCAGTTTTAGTCTAGTTCTGGCAATTTCTCTATTAATAGGAGTAATTAATCGCCAATGTTTTCAATGACTAAAAAAGAAAAAAGTAAAACCCCTTTGGCTTGAAAAAGTTGTAGAGTTAGAGTAGCTAAAAAGCTAATATATTGTATGAAAAAGTTCTACATTTTGATCTCAGAAATAGGCTTTGAAATGACATTTTTCTTCATATGATGAATTTGTGCCATTTTCTTTAGTAAAAGCTGTTTTCTTGCACAAATGGATACATTTTATCCTGGATTCCATTCATGCTTATTTCTTAAAATGTTTATCTCTTTGTAGAAATGCACTCTAATAAAGATCCAGTCTTCCAAGCTTCAATAGGAGCAAAAGAATTAGATTTTATGTTAAATTTAAAGGTTTTTTCCTCTAAGTATTTTTCCTGATAAAAGGTTATACTATATCAAAAGAGAACTACACACAACTGGTAAAATCTTAAAAAACTAGAGACCTCTAGAGATAGATTCAATGCTTCTTCTTATACTTCCAGCAACAGGTAAGCTTGAAACAGGGGGAAAGAAGTTCCAAGCCCAGGCTCTCCTTGTCTGTGCTTTAGTTTCCAAAATAAACCAAAGGGTTTATTCCCAGGTTTTTTATAGATTTTCAGAAATTTTCAGCCACTGAAAACCACCCCTAGGCTCTTATAGAAGATCAGATAAACAGCTCTACCCTGCAAGACTAAATAATGAGGTCTAAACTGTTTCTGTCATTTATACTTCTCCTAAAAAAAAAAAACAACTAAAATTTTGCTTTTTATAGACTGGAGATAATACTTCCAAATGGAAAGAAAATCCCTTTTAATGTTGGGACAGGGACACCAGGCGCTTGTGTCTCATAACACAGTCTAACGCTTCCAGTAGGCATCAGCGATGGATCATAGAATTGTCAGCCTAGTGCTTGATGCTACCCTAGTGTTCATTGCTACCTGATCTTTTGATAAGATGAAGACTCTTTGCTATCCCTGCTCTGGAAGACCAACCTGAACATCAGATGGAAGTGCTTATGTGAGCCCTGAAGGAAGTAAATCCATTGGGTGAGCCCAAAAATCCAGAAGAGGAACCTCAGTGAACATGGTGGTGACTTTCTGGAAAAAACACACACCAAATAGTGTTCAGATCCAACCATCTATTTGGTTACACAGTTTCCTTTGAGTCACCTCCAACTTTATTGTCTGTGACTTGAATGCCTGGGATAAATCCTACCTTTTGGATATCCCGTTTGGCTGATCCCCTGTCATTCAAACTATGATGGTCAGTCTGAACTCCATGCCTTTAACCCTCTCCTCAATTACTATTCTTACTAGTCCCCTTTCTTTGTTGTCACAGGTGCACACCAATCTACTTTGCTTTTTCTAACACCCTGTTGTTGTTGGGTTTTTTTTTTTTGTCATTGTTGTTTCCTTTTATCCCCTTTATTGTTGAATATATAAACTCTATCTATATATTTATTTACCTTGTTGATATATGACTCTACACACTCATCTGCCCAGATTCATCTGCATATGGATTGCTGTGTTTCTAGATGGTTTCTTTCCTAACTCTGTGCCTAGATCATCATCCCCTTTTGAGTCTTTTGGCTGACTATCTACTACTGATCATTCTAACAAACTATTATGCACTTAATTTTTAGCACAACAAAAAGCTGTTCCTTCATGAAATGAAGTTTCATTTGTTGTGTTTTAGGTATAAAATAATGCTGCAAATGAGCATTTCAGGGGAAACAGTACCTTCCCACTTTTTTTGACATTTTAGGATATAAGTAACAGTCTATGTTCCTGAGGTCAGCCCTTTCACAAGGAAGAAAAGACTTCAGTGATTAATTTTTAGATGATAGACAAACAATTTAACCTGATCCAGAGACTGATTCGATATCTTTACACCAAAAGAAATATGCAGATAAAATCATTACCAAAAAATGGTTAATAGTTTTAATTCATAGAACTTTAAAATTACCTAAATTTAAATTTTGTTGGTATATACAATGAACTTATAGATAATACCCTCAATTTGTTCTAGTTATAAAATAAAATGTGATCAGACTTATGATTAAGTGGTGAACAGACATATTTCTTCAAACCTGGGGATATTTGAACAAGCACTGGGATGGGAGAAGAGACAGAAAAATTCCATGAGGTCACTGACTGAGAGGAGACACACATCCAGAGTCAGGCGTAGTTCATTCTATCTTGTGAAAGAATCTAAAACAAAAGATCTAAAACTCAGGCATCTCAGGGGGCCAAGTCTATGACATAAATGTGTATGATCGGCTAGGTATTAGAAAGTATAGCAAGTGTTGAAATTTTGAGAGTACATGGCCAGCTCTTCAGCTCCTGTTTATGGCCATTTTTAATGTTTCAAAAGAAGCCAGAAAACCAGATTTTTATATGAGATTTATCAATATGAATTCCAATTCAAATACCAAAAAACCCCAGGAAGCCCTCAGATGTCTTCAGTTCTCATTATAGCCTGTTGGCCACAGATTACAATCAGGAATATATTTATTAAACTTATTTTATGTCTACCCAAACCATAATTCTTTCAGAGAAACATCTTCCTCCTTAAGGATTTGGTAAATGTTTAGTCTAGGTCTCATTCAGTTCAGTTCAGTCGCTCAGTCATGTCCGACTCTTTGTGACCCCATGAATCACAGCATGCCAGGCCTCCCAGTCCATCACCAACTCCCGGAGTTCACTCAGACTCACGTCCATCGAGTCAGTGATGCCGTCCAGCCATCTCATCCTCAGACATCCCCTTCTCCTCCTGCCCCCAATCCCTCCCAGCATCAGAGTCTTTTCCAATGAGTCAACTCTTCACGTGAGGTGGCCAAAGTACTGGAGTTTCAGCTTCAGCATCATTCCTTCCAAAGAAATCCCAGGGCTGATCTCCTTCAGAATGGACTGGTTGGATCTCCTTGCAGTCCAAGGGACTCTCAAGAGTCTTCTCCAATACCATACTTCAAAAGCATCAAATCTTCAGTGCTCAGCCTTCTTCACAGTCCAACTCTCACATCCATATATGACCACAGGAAAAACCATAGCCTTGACTAGACGGACCTTTGTTGGCAAAGTAATGTCTCTGCTTTTTAATATGCTATCTAGTTTGGTCATAACTTTCCTTCCAAGGAGCAAGCATCTTTTAACTTCATGGCTGCAGTCACCATCTGCAGTGATTTTGGAGCCCCCCAAAATAAAGTCTGACACTGTTTCCACTGTTTCCCCATCTATTTCCCATGAAGTGATGGGACCAGATGCCATGATCTTCATTTTCTGAACGTTGAGCTTTAAGCCAACTTTTTCACTCTCCACTTTCACTTTCATCAAGAGGCTTTTAGTTCCTCTTCACTTTCTGCTATAAGGGTGGTGTCATCTGCATATCTGAGGTTATTGATATTTCTCCCAGCAATCTTGATTCCAGCTTGTGTTTCTTCCAGTCCAGCGTTTCTCATGATGTACTCTGCATAGAAGTTAAATAAGCAGGGTGACAGTATACAGCCTTGATGTACTCCTTTTCCTATTAGGACTTGTAATTAATAACCACTCAATACATATTTACTGAATGAATGATGATAATAGCCTATTAAAATAATGTCAGATGTTCTTTATCTGCTCTTTTAGTACATCAAGCTACTATAACAAATTATTAGAGTAGGATTATGGACATACCCATTCTACAAACTGTATTAAAACTAGCTTAAGTCTGATTCTTAACTATAAACAGAAATTGAATTTGCTATTTCAATATGTTGATGGTTAGAAATTTTCAACTTCATGGCATTGATAATTTACATTTTTATCAAAAATTTTCAAAAATGAATAAATGTTTTATGATGATTAAATATTAACTTATTAATAAATAAAATCAGTGATTTTCAGTTGGTAAAAATTGACTCACAAGATATAGAGAACAAACTAGTGGTTACCAGTGGGGAGAAGGAAGGAGGAGAGAGGCGATATAGTCATAGGGGAAAGAAAAGAGTTATTTTGTGATTGCATAAAATCATGTGTGTGAAATGAAAATTATAAAGTAATATAAAATTTAAAGAATCCCTTATTCAATAAAAAACTGAAAAAAAAAAGTTTTGTGCATTTATTTTCCACCAGGAGCTGGGGTTCTTTCCTCTCAGTCCAGTTCAGTGACTCAGTCATGTCTGACTCTTTGTGACCCCACAGACTGCAGCAAGCCAGGCTTCCCTCTCCATCACCAACTGCCAGAGCTTGCTCAAACCCACGTCCATTGAGTCAGTGATGCCATCCAACCATCTCATTCTCTGTTGTCTACTTCTGCCTCCATCCTTCCCAGCATCAGGGTCTTTTCCAATGAGTTAGTTTTTTTGCATTAGGTTGCCAAATTTTTCCTTTGGCTGAGCAGAATAAAGCACAGGCACTCATGGTATAGCTTACTATAGTCAAGATGTCTTGGAGCAACATTATAATATCTGCTTTACCGCCTTTAGCACTCTTCAAAGTCTACGTTCAATAGTATTCTTGAGTTGATTTTAAATTAATTCAAGTGAATCATTTAAATTTGCATTTATTAGCAATAAACTATTTTAATGTTTAAATGTAATGAGGGTAATTCATTATAACATAGCGTTTTGGTTGCTGTTTGTTTCATATTTTGAAGGGAGAGAGTTTGTGCAATAATTATCAGTGTTAAATTTGTTGTGGCCGATGACTGCTTGTGGATGGTGACTGCAGCCATGCAATTAAAAGACACTTGCTCCTTGGAAGAAAAGCAATGACAAACCTAGACAGCGTATTAAAAAACAGAGACATTACTTTGCCTACAAAGGTCCATATAGTCAAAGCTTTGGTTTGTCCAGTAGTAATGTATGGATGTGAGAGCTGGACAATAGGCTGAGCGCCGAAGTATTGATGCTTTCGAACTGTGGTGTTAAGAACTCTTGAGAGTCCCTAGGACTCTTAAAAGCCCCCAATCAATCATAAAGGAAATCGACCCTGAATATTCATTGGAAGGACTGATGCTGAAGCTGAAGCTACAATATTTTGGCTACCTGATGAGAAGAGCTGACTCATTGGCAAAACCCTGTTGCTGGGAAAGATTAAAGGCAGGAGAAGGGGATGACAGTGGATGAGATGGTTGGATGGCATCACCGACTTGATGGACATGAGTTTCAGCAAGCTCCAGGAGAATGTGAAGGACAGGAAAGCCTTGCATGCTGCAGTCCATGGGGTCACAAAAAGTAGGACGTGACTAAGTGACTGAACATCACCAACAAAATTTGTTGTTGAAGTATAAATCAGAGGGAATTATTTAAATGTCAGGTTTTTGATTTGCATAATATTTTTAATGAGCAATTTTAATATCTGGATTTGTGTGGCTCTTCTTTCAGATGCCTGGGCATGAAATGGCCTGAGAGCATTCTCCAATGACTAATTAGGCACCACAAACATCCATGCATGACTATGTAAAAACAGACACTTGTACAGGCAAGACTTGCCAGTAATGTCAAATAGACCTTTAAGCACTGGGTATAGTGCCTGTCCTTGAAGGGGAATACCTTATTTCATCCTCTTTCAAGTTGACAGAGGCCGCATCTGGACTTCTGGAGTTTATTGACTGTTCAGGGCGTTCACTGCCAGAGAAAGAATACTTGAGAAATAGAAGGCAATGGCACCTCACTCCAGTACTCTTGCCTGGAAAATCCATGGATGGAGGAGCCTGGTGGGCTGCATTCCATGGGGTCGCTAAGAGTCGGACACGACTGAGAGAGTTCACTTTCACTTTTCAATTTCATGCATTGGAGAAGGAAATGGCAACCCACTCCAGTATTCTTGCCTGGAGAATCCCAGGGATGGGGGAGCCTGGTGGGCTGCCGTTTGTGGGGTCGCACAGAGTCAGACACGACTGAAGCAACTTAGCAGCAGCTTCCCCTTAGCTGGGATAGTTTGGTGATCATCGATCATGAGGACTAAGCTTGAAGGGTGCTACTGCCACTACACACTTGTTTGCTGTTTATCCCTCTGCTGCTGCTGCTGCTGCTGCTAAGTCACTTCAGTCATGTCCGACTCTGTGTGACCCCATAGATGGCAGCCCACCAGGCTCCCCCGTCCCTGGGATTCTCCAGGCAAGAACACTGGAGTGGGTTGCCATTTCCTTCTCCAATGCATGAAAGTGAAAAGTGAAAGTGAAGTCTCTCAGTCGTGTCTGACTCTTAGACATGGACTGCAGCCTACCAGGCTCCTCCATCCATGGTATTTTCCAGGCAAGAGTACTAGAGTGGGGTGCCATTGCCTTCTCCAGTAGATAGCCTTAACTTTCACTTAATAATGCCTTTTGAAGGCTATTCTGTCAGTCAGCCATTTTATATTATATTTGTGCATATCATGAAATTTTGATAAGTGTGTACAAATTATGGTAGAACAACTTTAGTGATTCATTAACTAAAAGTCAGGAAGAAATGTCAATGCAAGAGGGTGGACTGAACCCATGGTCAAAGTTTGGGTGGATATGGGGAATGTATTGACTATCTGTGATTTCAGTGCACAGGCTAAAATTAGGGACAGTGAATGAGAATGGTAAAAACTGAAACCCTTAGGGACAGTGAATGAGAATGGTAAAAACTGAAACCAAGAAAATGGGAGGAGCCATCATACTGCCCAATATTAAGGTCTAAAAGTATCAAGAGGCTTTCTGATAGTTGTTGATACATCTGTGATATTGTTGAAAAAAACAAGAGGAAGAGTTTTTACGTGAGTATTTATTAGGTGCTAGAGAAGACTCTTGAGAGTTCCTTGGAAAGCAAAGAAATCAAATCAGTTAATCCTATAGGAAATCAACCCTGAATATTCATTGGACGGACTGATGCTGAAGCTGAAGCTCCAGTACTTTGGCCACCTGATGCAAAGAGCCAGCTCACTGGAAAAGACCCTGATTCTAGGAAACATTGAGGGCAGGAGGAGAAGCAAGTAACAGGGGATGAGATGGTTGGATGGCATCATTGACTCAATGGACATGAGTTTGAGCAAACTCTGGGAGATGGTGAAGGACAAGGAATCCTGACATGCTGCAGTCCATGGGGTCTCAAAGAGTCAGACAGGACTTAGTAACTAAACAACAACAGTAATTTATTAGAGAACCATTTTTACATTGCACTAAATAATGTCAGATATTTAACAGTAATTTTTCCTATCATACTGACTATGATAGCTAGATATGTTAGCTAGGGAAAAAAATAGAATGGAGAAAAAAATGACAGTGAGTTGTTTTCTCATAAATACTCACTTTCAGATTAAGGGGTACATTTAAGAAAGTAACTTCTATTTCTGCCCTTCAAAGTCTGTTTAGGTTAATTTAAAGCTACAAGTATTTCCTCAAACATGCTTAACTATTTGTTACCACTTTTATAAAAATGTTTTATTTTCAGAGAAATACATAGTGCTTACTTCTTTTCACTGAAACAATTTAATACCCTAGTTACAGCAAGTTTACAAGAAGAGCAAAACTTCTAAAAGCAAATAATAACTATATCATAAAAACAGATTGTTATAAAATTTATTTTCTGAAAATTGTTTGTGTTCATAATTTTAAGAATTTCTTTTTTTGTGTGTGTGGTCCTAGAGCCCTTTGAGCATGTTTGTGAAATGAGAATTTATGATGTCTACTTGAGTGGCTTGTCATGAGCAGAAAAAAATGATAAAATAATATGTGTAAAATACAACCAGAGTGTCTAAAAAAATCTACGTGATTAATAGACGTTTATTTCCCTACCTTACCTCCACTATGGCACCTTCTCTCCACCTTACTATTCCAATCTGATTCTTATTTGGACCATTTGTAGTCAATATTCACAGCACATATTACTAGGTTAAATTCAAAATTCTTTAGTTATTTTCTATCTTTAATGGTATCAAGTATTTCTTTTCAAGCAAACTTGTATTTGTTTTATATCAAATAAATATTTTTAGGTTAAGTCCTATATCCTGAATCTCCCTGGGTAATTTTGAACCACAGCACATCACACGTAGTTCTCCAAATATCAGATAAACCTTGCAAATTCTGCACTTCTGATCATTCTCTATAATTCCATTAACAGCTTAATTGTTTTGGTATCTAAAGCATTTGAAGATATCTTATTTTTGATAGTATATTGAAGTCATCTGTATTCTCTGATTTAAAATATGAAATTTTTCACAATAAGAATCATACATCCTTTAAAGTTATACTCTGGTGCTTAACATAGAGTCTGGCCTATGCAATAAGCAATTGTTGAATAGATGAGAAAGTTATATCATTAAATATTAACCAGACAGAGAAATCATGAGGGAAGCTTTGAATGATGTCCTGATAAATGGAGGATGGAATATAGGTACTCAACGCAGACCAAAGCTATAATACAGCATGCTGTATAATTTCCAAGGAATTAAGCTCAATTCCTCACATCTCCCAATCAGGAAACATATCAGAGTGAGAATGAGTGAGGGTATGATATTTAGGGCCAATCATGGATGTGTTAAAATAAAATCAAGAAAATAATTTACAAATTTTTCTGTGATTCCTTCAGAGATACGCTTACAAAAGGAAATGATTATGAAGGAAACTTTCCTCTGTGAAGGTTAAATACATTACTATTTTTATATGAAATATTATTTTTGTTTGAACACAAGTCATATTAAGATCACATTTCCTAGAAATTATTAGGCCTTCGACTTTGGCAGCTGTGCTACATTCTATTTTTGGAAACCTACCACAAATATTGAAGTACCTGAAAATCCTGAAGTAGAGGTAAGGCTTGGTAAATAGCTAACATGCATTTGTATATTCTAATTATATTTCTATGTTCTAATTATAATCATCTCTTATCAAATTTAATCTTAAAGTTTAACTTTATATTTTCAATTAAACCTCTGGTTTTCTAAAACTCATCTGGGATACCATCTTCTAGAAGATTCTCAAACCTAGTGAGAAAATAAGAATGTTGCTTAATTATACAGGGGTCCAAATTTTGCCTACATGGGAGGGAAAATGGGGAATCAATTACCTCCCCCAAATTAGGAGAACATGTTGACAATGTGAGATAATTTTAGTGCATAAGTATATACTCTCAAGGTAGATGGTGTCTATGTGGCCATTACGTTCTTTCTTGTCTTAGAAGGGGAGAGTTACACAGAATACATGGTTTACTGTAATGTCATCTATAATCTATTGCACACTACTCAATTTAATTCCTTTTGTGCTCACATGCTCAGTCATGTCGACGCTTGGCAACCCCATGGACTATAGCCCACCAGGCTCCCCCGTCCCTGGGATTCTCCAGGCAAGAACACTGGAGCGATTGCCATTTCCTCCTCAAGGTGATTTTCCCAACTCGAGGATGAAACCCAGGCCTCTTCTGTCTCCTGCATTGGCAGGCAGATTCTTTACCGCTAGCGCCACCTGGGAAGCCCTTAATTCCTTTTAATGGTGTTAGGATAAGGGACTTCCTTGATGGCGCAGCAGTAAAGAATCTGCCTGCTTCTGCAGGAGACTCGGTTTGATCACTAGGTCAGGAAGATAGCCTGGAGGAGGAAACAGCTACCCACACCAGTATTCTTACCTGAAAAAAATCTGCTGACAGAAATGCCTGGTGGGCTACCATCCGTTGGGTCGCAGAGTCGGACATGACTGAGAGACTGAGCATGCGCACAAGTCAGGATAAGTTACGCAAAGCTAAAAACAAATCTCAAATTTCAGCAGCCCAAGATGTTAAAGATCTATTCCTCTATCACACTATGTATCTGTTGTGGTGAATTAGGGTCAGCCTTCTGCTTTGACTTCACTAAATGACTGAAGCTTGACAGAGAAGTCACAATCTGGAAGTCACAAATTCTCACTTTTGGCAAACTCTCACTATGTTTCTGCTCAGAAGTGACATATGTCACTTCCACACTCATTTCTGTGTGAAAGTGAGTCACACTGCATAGTAGTAGTGTTATCATATTAGTATTTATGAAACTAACTGCCAAATTCAAAAGAATTACCTAAAATAAAATACGGGATTTATTTAAAAATAAGTAAAACAAACAAACAAATAAAAGGGTGAAAAGAAGATTGAAGATTGCAGCTAGTCTATTCTGTGGTAGCTAGGAAGAATGGTGTTCAAATCTTAGAATGACAGCAGTAATAATTGTATTACACATCATCAGAACATTTTACAAAAAAATATAATGTTATAGCATAGCAAAATATTCTTGTAAATTTTCTCTCTAAGATAAGGCGTTCGGATAAGGTGCTTTTGTCTTTCCTCATAAAATCTTTTTAAATATCCCACTGAGAAACACATTCGCTATTTTGTACAAGTCTTTTCAAAACCTTAAAGTCTAAATTCCTTAATAGGTGGAATGGAGATGGTGGAGAATCAGATATAGTCCACAAAATCATTTAAATATTTTACCTTAAAAAATACTGCAGTCATATTGACATTTTATAGCTCTTATTTACTCTGTGGAAAGTGGCATAAATAGATCTTTGGCAAAGAACAGTTTCTGCTACATAGTACTGAGTTATTCGAGAAGGATGAAAGAGATGTTATATGAATGTAGCTACCCTTATATTATTAATGACAAGAAAAAATAACATAAAGGCCAAAGAATTCCTAACTTAGTTTTAGTTTGATGAAGCAGAGTCACTAAAATTTAGTTCTGTAACAGCATAGAATGCATTCTAATATATATGGAGAAGAATTCCCTTTTGTTGGAGTTTTGAACTTTCAGAAACAATACCCATGGTGTTAATTTAGGCAAACAGCACTTCCCAAGCCTAAACTGGGACCCAGGTTTGACATATATTCTGAGGAAAGATTGCCACCTACTGGAGTGCCAACACCACTTCCTTAGTTCTTAAGAGTATACGTAAAAACAGCTTCTTTAAAATTGTAGACCTTAAAACTAAAACCCCAGTTTGTCTATAAAACCTTCCTACAGTCATTTCAAGAAAGGCACCTAGATATGAAATTATTTCAGTCATCCTCCAAAGAGAGCTAAACATGAGCAGTCAAACCTTGGCTGCCACTGGTTCTTATTCTGGGGTCACTCTCACAAGCTGGTTGGGGTGCAACAGAGGAGATTCATTTTTCTCAAATGTCAAGTGGGTACCAGCTGGGTTTCCCATCTTGATCAATCCAACTTTCACATTGGATTTGTAGTAGAAAATGATTCTAAAAAGAGAAAAAAAAACCCACTATTTTTAAATATGTATCTGACTTCTTGCAGCAGTTCTAATCTTTATAAACTTTTCATCTTTAAATTATTTTGTGAACTACATATTACAAGTACATGGTTTAGAAGAAGAAGAATGAAATTTAATATGTATTCATATGAGCAGCAGAACTGTTGGTGATTTCTCTGGAAAAAATGGCAAGCAACTGAAATTATATTCTTCATTCAACTGTTAGCCTATGGCCTTTTGTAACATAAGCAAGAGACTTCAGTTCTGTCTTTCGAGTGTTGGTGAAAGAAGGGTGATTTTAAGCCTACTTACAATGCTGCTGTCAGCTTTAAAGGTAAACGTATTTTAACTATTAGTGAGTTAATATAGCTTGATGGCATTTTAGTAGATCAGTATAAGAAAAGACAAAGAGAAGATTTAAGGGTACCAAGCCACAGAATAAGGAAGGCTGCCAACAAGAGGAGAAGGTCTAGAATAAGAGCTCAATGAAAGAGAAAGAAAAATGGGAAGTAAAAGATTAAGGATAATGATTAGGAATGAGAATAAAAAGCTGAGATGCCAGAAATAATAGTACAGTTGTGTCTATGTAGAGAAATGTCTAGGCAGGAGACAATGTGATAAAGAAATAACAAAAGAACACAATCAAGACTTTGGAAATACACAGACCTCGGTTCATTAACACTGTGACTTGGGAAGGGTCTTTAACTTTGCTAAGGACGAGTTTCCCACAAACTAACAATTTCCTCTTAATTTTTAAAATTAAAATAGGTAATACATATAAAATGCTTAGGATCCTAAAACACACAATAAATATTTTAAATTTCACTGTTCCTTTGAGAGGTTGAAAGATAAGTAGAAAATTAATGAAGACCTTTGGCCATGGTAGACACACAGACACACAAAGGAGGAGAGGCAATAAAAGAAAATTTAAGAATTGGGAGCTGAAAGGAAAAGAATTGAAATTGCAACAGTAACAGGAAACACAAGACCTTGATCAGAAAATTGTTGCTGTAATAACAGTACTGGCTCAATGTGATACCCGCATTCTGAACACAAAGCAAAATATACTGGCAAACTATGCTTGTGCTGGCCAAAATACATTGAATAACAGATTTAGCTATCCCCATGATTTCTTTTCTGTATCAATGTCATTTCTAATTTTAATCTGCAAATTTTTCCTTCACTCTGCTTTGAGTTACATTTCTACTTTTTGATAACTTTCTGGACATTTCTGTTTGAAATCTTATTCATGTCTAAAAGTCAAAATTGCCATAATGGAATCTTAATATCTTCATTATAAAACTTCACCTTCCCCTAGTGACTTTTTTCCTTTATTAATAACATCACTGTTCTCCTAGGACAGAGGTTATAGTACTTAGATCAGTACTTCAATTTTTTTCTTCGTTTTTTACCAACCCCTCCACGTGTGTTTGTCACGTGGTGTTTGTGGGTGGGATAGTGGTGTTACGATGAAAATAAGAATGTATACTTTTCTTTTTTTAAAGAATTTGTATAGTGCATCTTCCCTGGTGGCTCAGACAGTAAAGAATCTGTCTGCAATGCCAGACACCTGGCTTTGATCCTTGGGTTAGGAAGATCCCCTGGTGAAGGAAATGGCTACCCTCTCCAGCATTCTTGCCTAGTGAATCCCATAGACAGAGGAGCCTGGTGGGCTACAGTCTGTGGGCTCACAAAGAGTCAGACATGACTGAGTAACAACATATACATAATATTACTTAATTTTTACCTAAAGATTCTTCAGCTAAATCTACCTCCTTATTTCAATTATTGCCACTATTATCTTAGCAAATATCTTCCCCATTTCTTGCCTGGATTCAAGAACCAGTGTCTAACATGCCTTAAGTAGTCTACAGTGTTCAAGGGGAAATCTTCTTTTATATATTATAGGAATATATATATTCCTGGCTGTTTATCTTCCAGGATGACTCTGTACATGTCTTATCCTCTGCCCATTTATAGCCCAGGTATATCTCAAGACCCTGAACCAATGAGAGCTTCTCATTGATTCCTCACAAAATGAAAGACTGGCTGACCCAGAAGGTGCCAGGTCCCAGTCTCTCAGGATACCAGAACATCACTAGAATAAACTGGAGCTATTTCTAACCAAAAAAGGATGGTAGTGGTTTAGTCACTAAATCTTGTCTGACTCTTGCTACCCCATAGACTGTAGCCTGCCATGCTCCTCTGTCCATGGGATTGTCGGGCAAGAATACTAGAGTGGACTATGCCTGTACATATATCTTCAATTGCACACAGTGATTTAAATTTTAGTCTCTTTGAGGTCATTCAATTATTACTTTGACACCAAATGCTTATAGTGTAGCTCTGCTTATCTGACATTAGTGGTGTATTTTATCATCAAAAATTTCAGCCTTTGGCCAGGAGTTGTCTAATTCAGATTGCGTGTATGCTTGCTCACTCAGTCATGTCTGACTCTTCGCAACCCCGTGGACTGTAGCCCGCCAGGCTCCTCTATCCATACAATTCTCCAGGCAAGAATACTGGGGTGGATTCCCATGATCTCCTCAGGGGAATCTCCGCATCCCAGGGACTGAACCCATGTCTTCTGCATCTCTCTCATTGCCAGGCAGACTTTATCACTGAGCCACCTGGAGAGCTCCTAATTCAGAAAAAGAATTTTAAAAATAAGAAATAAAAAGATAATAGAAGCCATAAAGAACCAGTAAAATTTTGTTTATCCTTCCAGAACAGTGAATCTTCACTGGTCAGTGGAAGACCTTGGTAAGTGAATTTATTTATAATATTTATTGACAGAAGATATTGCCCACATTCACTAAATAAATACTGAATAAATAATAAAATATTTTTGAAAGGCCTCAACTTATTAGCTTTTTCAGGCCTTCAAATGCTTACTTTCTCCATACTTATGTCCCTTATCATACTTACTGTCTTGTTTCATAGAATTGAACACAGATTTATCTTCTCTAAATGCTAGGAAGACAGACTTTTATCTAACACTGTGCAATATTAGAAATATGAACAGTTTTGAGAACTGGAAGTGAAGAACCATGCCCTCCATTTTAGACTTCAGACACAGAGCCTAGTAAAGATTGGCATTTTGTCTTATGCTTTATACAGGTGATGTAGTGGAAATGAGTTATGAAGGCTAAAAAAATACAACTGTCTTGAATTTTAGGCTATTATAAGTAATGGCACAGAATACACAGAATTTCATGCTCACACACACATACACACACCCACTACATAAGAGATTTTAAGGTAGAAATGATCTCTTTATCCAATAAGGACTATTGTGTTCATAAATGCAAGTGTTAAAAAACAAATCCACCTACAAAGCAGATGGGCAAATTTTTTTTTTTTTAGTTTTTTCCCCCTGAATTTTAGATTTATAAAAACTATGTCTCAGCTGCTACCTTTCAACAATTTTACTCTGAGGCAATAAATAATTCAATGTGCTAATTTGACAGATGACTCTCCAGGAGCCTCCTACCATTACTAGCATCATTAGGCCATAATATGCGTGACGAGGATGGGCCATTCAGCAAATGTCCTTCACTTGTTTACCCCTAAAGAGCTGTACTCTGCACAATTAACTAATGAAGCATTATGGACCTTATTTTTCCTCTTCCCTCCTATTTTAATATATCAATGCAGAGAGTCCGAGGGAAAATATATTCTGTTTCCTTTTACTAAATAAGTATTTATGCAGTGGTTAAGACTTCACTGTAGCTCCCAAATGAATAAGGGGAAAATAATAAGATGCTCAAAATGGATTATCATCATCATTATTGTTATTATTACTTCCTTTCTCTTCCATGGTCTGTAAAGAAAATGTAAAAGCAATTTGGTGTTGAATTGCCAAAAAAAAAAAAAAAAAAGATCAGTGTACAAATCATTTGCTTAACATTTGCTGGTTATCAAGAACTTATTTGAGTTTAAACTTTAATCCTACTTTTAAAAAATATTAAAATAGTACTATGAATATTCTAGTTGGGTTTTGTGTGTGTGTGAATATACCCTTACTGATCAAATCAACAAAGCACATGTCTACAGATGTTCAGATGAAGTCACCAAGTCTGTCTAAATAGTTCCATCCCACAGAAAAGAAGCATCAGCTTACTTGCCTATTGTTATTGTTTCATTAAATATTTGACTGCCAGAATAGGTTGTTTTTGGGAAAAGGAAAGATCGCCTAAGGTCGAAATGCTTTTAGGGACTCTTTCTTGCATTGTATTCTTAGTTAATATACTATGGCATCCTTTACCATCCCTGGCACTGGTTTGTGGTTTAGAGTGTAGAAAGTAAACATTGGAAGTGAAGTAAAAAGCATCTCACTGGAAGAAAAGTGGGAGGGGTCTAGGAGTAAAGCAGGTACATTTTCCCTTTGCAGTCATCCAGAATCACAGTGATACTGATGTTATTTTCCAAGAGAAATAGTCGCATTTTCCTAGACATGAAACTATTTTTCCCCAGTTGACAACACATGCCCGAAAACAATTATAATGTTCCTCTTTGCACCAATACAATAATAAACATTATGATATGAATCATAGTAAAATGACTATGATTTATTAAGAGCCAATTCAGTCTAAACCCTTTACACTTATTGCCTGTGTGAAGCAAATATGAAATGCTGGTGTGAAGGGCTTGTTGGTTCCTCTACGAACCTCAAGGTTACAGAAAATATTTATATTAAAAAAGAAAGAGAACCCTTAAATGTCAAGAGTTCTGCAGATATATTCTAGAGGATTATCAATGTCATGTCATATTTACAGGTTTCAAAATTACCTGATAATATGTCATATTCCACTATTCCGCTTGAACAATATAATCAATTTTACTTTCAGTAGGATAAATGTTAAAGATGTTAACTCAATAATAGTAAATTTAGTGGAAAAATATTTCCCTTTTCTCAATGTAAATATTCCCAGCAACCTTACTATAGCCTTTTGATAAATTATAGATGCAATGAAAGTCTGACATATTTCTGATATTTTGTATGTAGTAAGTTGGATATTGTTTAAAATATTCTCTTTTCTATACACATGTAAAAACAGCAAGTACAACTTATTTTTCAAGTTGAAGTTAAAATGGAAAAGACTACTTGTATGCCAAAGAAAACCATGATTTTCTTGCTTTTTGTATCAGGCAGAAGGCAATGTATTATCATTAGGATGGTGATACGTATCATCATTATGAAACATATCCCATCCATACAAATCTGAGGAACATTAGTAAAAAGTAGGAACATTTCTAGTTGCTAGTAATGGAAGAATTTCACAACACTGAATATATTTGGTGCAAAATTTCTTTAGAAACCACCCCCAAAATTCACATTTCTATACACATGCTCTTCCTTTCCATATAAATCTTTCCATACAAGGTTTGTTAAATTTGGTGGAAAATTATTTCACTATTTGAAATATACACTGAATATTGTCTACTATGTGCAGAATCTATAATTTAATCCAGATATCCTATTAAATGGAAAATAGACCAAAATAGGGAACACCTGGTAGAATAATTAAGTGCTTTATAAACATGGAAGTAAAAAAACTTCATTTTAAATGGTTAATCATTTATCCACAAGAGTTATCTAGCAAAAATAGTATGGATAATAAATTACAGCTTATAATTAATAAAATTACCTCTAGAGTTTTAGGATATTGGAATTTGAAATGTTTCAGATATCACTAATGAGTATTGAAAGTTACTAGCAAATATTACATACTAATGATTATTTTAAAATAATGTTTCTACACTAAAAAAGGCTGAAAATTAATAGTAACTGTGATTAAAAAATCACTCAAATGAGTATATATAATTTCCACATGAATTTGTTTGTAATCAACAGAATTTAACCAAAATTATCACAAATTTTATTTAAGATGTCTAAGGAAATAAGCAATCCAGCTTTTTGTAAGAAAAAAAGCTACATGTGGTGCTTTTCTAGATCTTTGTTCATTCTGATGTAGTAATTTCCTTTTTCTAGTGTGACTTTGCTAAAAATTCAATAATGTACTGTTAAAAAAAATCATAACTATACTAAATACATCCCAGAGCACGCTCCCATAGATATACCACTTAACTGCAGGCTCACAGTTCATCGGAGACATTTCTGTTTATTTTGCTATCTTTTGTTAAAGAAATCCACAGTAACAATGATGACCAGACAAAGGGAGGGGAAAAAAGCCATTCATCCATTCATAGGTAATTGAATTCCCTCATATTTCATAAACAGACTACCTATCTGTAGGGTTTGTTTTATTTGAATAACTTTCTTTAAAATGCTTTTCCTTATAAGATGTGGAATTACAATAATGTTTAAGAACTCAAGGTCAAAACATTTTTAAGTTAGTTTATTTGATGAATGCATTGTCATGAGAGAAGGCACCCCTCCTTTCTCTCTCCCCTCTCTCCCACAAATTGCCTTTAGACTGGATGTTTATTGCCCAATGTAAAGAACAAAACAGGGAGGTAATTAAGCCTAGAATTGCCTGCTGGTGCTTATGACAGTCAAACCACCAACCTAGGACTAGGAGTCCTCCCAAATCTGCAAAGAAGGAGCCTTGGTTCAGGAACAAAGCTAAGCAGCAAGACATCATTACTGTTAATTACCTGATAAACAAAGAAGACTTGGTGTCAGTGGCAAAACACCAAACTCAGGGCGGCAGCTGATGCTGTAAAAGACAGTTGGCCTGACTTTGTCCTGTTGAGCATTGTGCTGTGAGATGATCCACCTCCATAAAGAGCTCAAGTAATTAGACTCCAACCACTGTGTTTATCCATGCTGTACCCTGTATAGTGCCCTAAAAACAACAAACAACCTGTCCTCTGGAGACAGGTGGCATCTGCTAAACATCAAATAGGAAAAAAAAAAAAGAAATGATTTTAAATGGTAGTTCATTAATTTATAAGCCAAGGGACAATGTACATAAAGACAGGTGAGAAATATGAAGATAGGTGAGAAATACAAAAATTTGAAAGCACATTGATGTTTATAGCTTCCTTAATAAATAAATAAGAGTTAAAACATAAGATCTATTTCATTGGCCTTTGTGATCTACCTTGAGATGTAAGAAGCACACAAGAAGCATTTTAACAAGAATATTATACATATATAGTGTATATATACACAGATATGTACATATAGGTATTATTATGCATTTGTTGTTTTGTTTTAATCTTTTTCATTCCCATTGTCATTGATTATATATGAAACTCAACCAAGAACACAGGTAAATAAGAGGGCAGACAAAATAAAGTTCAGACAAGACTCCACTATAGAAGACCTATCTATGTCCATAAAACCAAAGAACATATAGCTGATTGAATGGATCTGAGTATAAAACAGAGGGTGATGTAGAATTAATGATATCCTTAGATAGACCTAGTTTGCTCCTTGTCAGTTGGCTAGGCTTAGGTGAGTTAGACTTCTCAAATTTGTTTTATTCATATGGAAATAAATTTAATAAGTTAACAACACATTTTTATCAGCATAATTGCAAGGACTAACAGCCACAGTGTGTGTGTGTGTGTATATATATATGTATACACATAAGCATATACATATGCTTAGCATGGTACTTGATACATAGCAGGCTCTCAGGCAATAGTGGTTCCAGTAGCTGACTTGGACTAAATTACTTTCGAACGTGTTAGTCATTCAGTCCTGTCTGCTTCTTTGCTACCCCATGGACTGTAGCCCACTAGGTTCCCCTGTCCTTGGCGTTTTCCAAGCAAGAATGCTGGAGTGGGTGCCACTTCCTTCTCCAGGTATCTTCCTGACCTAGGGATCGAACCTGGGTCTCCTGCTTTGCAGGTGGATTCTTTACTATCCCAACCACCAGGGAAGCCCAATTTCTTTTGAGGCAACCAGGTATTTAAGATATTAAGAATCTTAGAGTGGGCTTAATCATAGCTGACTTGGTAAATATGTGCAGACAACTCATAACACTCTCCTCTAGTAGAGACCCTGTTAGCTAAGGTAAGAATAGAGAAAAGCTCTGAATCTCAGAATCTTCACTACTCCAGACATTCCTCACACACTTTAAGATAATGGGATGATTAAAAGCACTGAATTTGAAGTCAGAATGATCTGGGTTCATATCCAAGCTTTGTGCTAGCTAACTCTGTGTGCTTGGTTAAGTAACTTGAACTTTTTATTCATATCCTCATCTAAAAAATGAGGTGTGTAGGGATGTATAGGACAACTTCAGAACATGAACTACCTAAGTTTGAATCACAAATCCACCATTTACTTACTTATTAATGCTTCAATACAGTTGTTATGTGGATTTATGAGTTATTTATGAGTGTATAGTCCTTATAATTCAGAGAAGGCAATGGCACCCTACTCTAGTACTCTTGCCTGGAAAATCCCATGGGCAGAGGAGCCTGGAAGGCTGCAGTCCATGGGGTCACTAAGAGTTGGATACGACTGAGCGACTTCACTTTCACTTTTCATTTTCATGCATTGGAGAAGAAATGGCAACCCATTCCAGTGTTCTTGCCTGGAGAATCCCAGGGACGGGGGAGCCTTGTGGGCTGCCATCTATGGGGTCGCACAGAGTCAGACACGACTGAAACGACAGCAGCAGCAGCAGCAGCAGCAGCAGCAGCAGCAGCAGCAGCAGCCCTTATAATAGTGACTGTGTTATGATTTGTTCTTATTACCTGATACTTACGGTCTTTTGAGATCCTCTCAAGTTGAGGCTTTACATGCCTGTGGATTTAAATGTTGCTTTTAATAATCACTACCTGCACACAATACGGTGCTTCCCTGGTGGCTCAAACAGTAAAGAATTCGCTTGCAATGCAGAAGACACGTGTTTCATCCCTGGGTCAGGAAGCTACCCTAGAGAAGGAAACAGCAACCCATTCCAGTATTCTTGCCTGGGAAACCCCATGGACAGAGGAGCCTGGTGGCTGCAGTCCATGGGGTTGCAAAGAGTCAGGCGAGACTTAACAACTAAAGAACAACAAACAATCCACAATACCACGATTATGCTCCAAATGCTCTGCATCTCCTCATGATTTTCTGAGAGACATTAAATGTACCTTCACACTTGCTTATAAGACAATCAGTCCCCAATATGACCGCTGCAATTGCCACATGACACTTTCCGTGTATTTTCCTTCCTTCTTAGCTTTACTCTATTTCACATAAATTAGCAAACCTACCTGAAAGGGACTCTCCACTGTTACTGCTATTCTAAGATCCCAAGTGGCATTCAATGTCACTAAAGTTTTAGTGGATTCCCTACGGACATGGACAGAAAGGATAGTTTTACAATTCTCATTCATAATTTGTCACCTGGGCACAAAATACTCCTCATGATCCCAAATTGTCTCCTAACTCCTGTTTCCCTAGGTCTCCAACCCCAACTCACAGTCTGAAAAAAATCAAAATGAAACTCATCCTTTCCATTGTTATGGTCTCTCTTCTAATACATGCCAGAGCTGTAATGACATTGTACTTAAATAACTGCTTGAAAACAAAAATTAATGCAAATTACGTGCCCCTTCATGTAGAGCCACAGAATCTATTTCTTTAATTTCATGGCTATTAATTTTATAGAATTTACATGCCTGACATCTCTAAGACTGATCTTTTCTGAATGACCAGGGACCACTGATTGTAAAATGCTGCTCTTCCATTATAAAGACAAATTTCTGACCTGCCTTTTATGATAAAAAGATTAGTCGGACACAGTACTTTATTCACTATTATAGTTTTGTATAGTGAACTTTTCTGAGTTTTTTATGGCCGTCAATAATTTACATAAATACCTAGAGCATTGAAGTGCACATATTGCAGTTTTAGGTAATGAAAGCAAGCATTACATTTAGCTTAGTAAGTAAGCATCCTCGATAAAATCCACCAAGAAATAATAAAAATTACACATATAAAGTACTTTATACTTTTTTATACATTAGCTCATATAATCCAAAATTCAAAGGCAGTAATTCTTCAAATTTGAATTCCAAATTATATGTATTCTGAAATCATCTTAATCATTTGCTTAAGAGCAATCATAATATTTAATAATTTTGTCTAAAATACCTAAGATTTTTATCAGAAACTCCTGTCCACTGTTGAAAGAAAGCCTTTGTATATAGGTTCAATCATCCTTTTATTTTTGTCACATAGGTTAAAACCTTTGTCATAGAAAGACATGATATTTCAATGAAATATACCAAATAATATTGATAAGACATTGGAGATATAGACAAAAATGGTCATTATATTAACATTTATATACAGTGGTATGTCATGTAAATGACCTGAATATACTGTCTTTAAATGGTAAAAGTAAAGCTGCTGTTCAAATAATATAAGTAAATTTTAGAGTATTAATGAAAGACTATAAATATTACTAAGATTCAGAGATGTTTAAGATTCAGGGTTGGACTATGGAGAACACTGTGGAGACTCCTTAAAAACTGGAAATAGAACTGCCATGCGACCCAGCAATCCCACTGCTGGCCGTACACACTGAAGAAAACAGAACTGAAAGAGACACGTGTTCCTCAGTGTTCATCACAGCACTGTTTACAATAGCCAGGACATGGAAGCAACCTAGATATCCATCAGCAGACGAATGGATAAGAAACCTGTGGTACCTATACACAATGGACTATTACTCAGCCATTAACAAGTATACATTTGAATCAGTTCTAATGAGGTGGATGAAACTGGAGCCTATTATACAGAACAAAGTAAGTCAGAAAGAAAAACACCAATACAGTATATTAATGCATACATATGGAATTTAGAAAGATGGTAATGATGACTGTATATGCCAGACATTGAAAGAGACACAGATGTAAAGAACAGACTTTTAGACTCTGTGGGAAAAGGCGAGGGTAGGATGATTTGAGAGAATAGCGTTGAAACATGTATATTATCATATGTGAAATAGATCCCCAGTCCAGGTTTGATGCATGAGACAGGGTTCTTAGGGCTGGTGCACTGGGATGACCCTGAGGGATGAGATGGGGAGGGAGGTGGGAGGGAAGTTCAGGATGGAGAACACATGTATACCATGGCTGATTCATGTGAATGTATGGCAAAACCCACCACAATATTGTAATTAGCCTCTAATTAAAAAAAAAAAAAAAGATACAGGCTTGGAAAAGAACAGTGGAAACTTGCAAGGCTTGCAAAGCCAGGCGATAAGATTGAGGCATTTGATTATTTTAAATTAAATAATTAATATATATTTAAAATTGGAGGATAACTGCTTTACAAAGTTGTGCTATTTTCTGCTATACAACAAGGTGCATCAACCGTTAGCATACATATATCCCCTCCCTCTTGAGTATCCTTCCCACCCCTCCATCCCACCCCTCTAGAGGATCTTCACAGAGTTCCAAGGCATGTAATTCTAAACCTTCAGACAACTTTAGAAATGCTTCAGCAAGACAAAGATAATGAATACACCTTCTTTGATTCCTCATGTCCCTTCCACAAGGTTTTCATTAACGGAATGGCAAAGTTATTGCCATTTTTCTTTGTCTTTCTTGCTATGTAGTTTACTATCCTTCTCCAAAATCCACTCTTTCTTTAAAGACAGTTTATAACTTTTATGATAATAAAGTGCTCTGAATTTGTGAAAAAGAAGCCGTCTTCTGTATAAACACTGGTATTATGCCAACCCTTATGCAGAAACTTGGGAGATATGGTTTCAACCATCAAACCAAAGCTCTAGTTTAAAATTAATCATTTGTAAGGATTATCATTCAGAATTTTTTTTTAAATTTTTATTTTTACTTTATTTTACTTTACAATACTGTATTGGTTTTGCCATACATTTAATTGTCCTAAATGTCAACAATTTCAATATTTTTATTAACCTCATGCATGCACTCAAGAGAGCAGATGATATTTGTGTTAACCAAGTTGTTTATGCTGAGTCATCAAATATTTACTGCCTGCTTTGTTTTGTGCCTCATTCTATTTATGTTAAATGACCTTTAGTCTCTAGTCTAAAGCAATAAAGTGAATGCTTCCTGTTTTATTGATTAGCAAAAGCCTATTTTCACACTAATAAAATGAGAAACCCAGTTTAATAAAATACTTTTTTCTACTAGTGGCCCTAGGTGAACTGGAGACTTGAACACGTTGGCAGAGGTCAACTGAGAGGGCAGAGGTCAGATCTGCGGTAAATCAACTTCCAGGAACAAATCACTGGACACTATAAAAATCAAAAGTGGTTCTTTAAGAGACCAGCTTGACCCTCCTTAACCAGAAAATAACATCTGACCTGGCAGGGAAATTTATCACAACATTTCAATTAAAACTTGGCAGGCACACTGGCAGCACACGATTCTTCTACAGTTGGCCTTGTTATAGGAAAAACAGCAAAAGAGGAGAAGAATAGATATTCTTTCTTCCTATTACATAACAGGTATGATCTGTACAATAACATGAAGTTTTCTGGAGACTACATTAACATGCTAAGTGTGTACAAAACACAACTTTTCATCAATTATTTTCTGTTCAATTCTTTCAAATGTCTGTTTCCCAGTGATATTAAAAAACAGCCTGCCAATATTTTCAGTTAAACAATTATTTGTTCAGTATTAGCAGATATTTGGAATTTGGCCGGCCATACAAAACATTCTTTGTTATCTTTATTTTTTATTTACTTTTTCAGTCACTCAAGTATTTATATTCTAGATTTCAAGCAAATCAATTTGATCATATGGTTTTCCTCCCATCTCTACCAAAGAAAAGTACACCAGAAATCAAGAGAAAAATATAATTTATACATGCCCATCTTCTTCCCAGGTGGCAATAGTGGTAAAGAACCGGCCTACTAATCAGGTTCGATACCTGGGTCAGGAAGATCCCCTAGGGGACAGCAAGGCTACCCACTCCAGAATTCTTGCCTGGAGAATCCCATAGACAAAAGAGCCTGGTTGACCACGGTCCATAGGGTCACAGAGTTGGACAAAACTAAAGTGACTTAGTACATCATTTTGGATGCAATAACTGTGATCTTTCACCTACCATAAGAGACAATGAGTTTTTAATCTAAGTTACAGACACTTTCTCACCAACTTTTACAGTGGAAGTAGTACTCGGAAAATAAGCACAGCTTGACTCAAATGACATCACATTTTTGGGAACAAGCTTTCTCTACAAAGATTAAAAAAAAAAGCTTAAGTTAGATAAAAAGTTGTTAATTCCTTGAACTATTTACTTTCACCTGTGGTTCCTGTGTATAATAAAAGAAATTTCTCCTTTGTTAATATTAACTATGTGATCCATCAATGGTATATTATTATAAAATGAAATGGCAGAAATAGATACATTTAAAAATCTCTTCTAGCTACCAATACTTTTAATCTCTAGATAGCTGAATATAAAATATTAATGTAATATAGATAAGTTGTAAAATCAGGATACAGCTTAGGGTGTTCTGACTTCTAAGCTACAGAAACATTTGGATTTATCAGTCTTGGTGAGACTTCAAAAAGAAGGCACTATACACAAGCTGCTTACCTAATGCAGGCAACAAATACTAAAATCGAAAAGAAAGCAGTGCTATTCCAGCTGAGTTAATGAGGCAAGATTAGAGGCAAGTAGGTATATGACCAGAGAAGGCAATGGCAACCCACTCCAGTCTTCTTGCCTGGAGAATCCCAGGGACGGAGGAGCCTGGTGGGCTGCCGCCTATGGGCTCGCACAGAGTCGGACACAACTGAAGTGACTTAGCAGCAGCAGCAGGAGGTATATGACAGTATATTTATGATTATATCAACAGATATATAGAGATGTTTATCCATGTATTTAAAATTATTTTATTCATCTAATATTGATGATATTAAACTTCTGAAATATAGAAATGCTGATAATAAAATATATAAACATTGTACTTTACTCAGTTAATGATCATATAACAGATGTAAATTTTTGTGTTAACGTTTTTATTTTCAATCAAATTGGGATTTACTATTATTTTATTCATATTATTTGTTTAAAGACCTGAGATGGAGTGATTACATGAAGGAAGGCCAAACAACTCATTCAACACATTGTACAAAAGATAATTTTGCAAGAAATCAAATAGGAAAAAGTGATAAGGGCGTGAAAGCAGTATGTGACACCCTGTAAAATAGTATGCCAGAATGCAAGGAAACAGTAAGGATGATACTCCCTTGTAAACAATGATCAGATTTCAGCAAAACATCATCCATGGATGCCTTAATGTTTTGCAGTACGATCTCATTAGAATTTTTACTTTGTTTTCAATTTGCAACTTGTTTTTGTATGACGAAAGTTCATTCAAAGTAGGAGTACAACAAAGTTGGGGGGCATTTCAGTGATGGAAAGGCTGTGTAAGCATGTTTTCAGGGAAGATGGAGTTGCCTAATGAAGACTTGAGGAAGGATAGAACTTACTACACTCCCCAAAGAGAATTAGGTAAGCTGGTCAGAGAGAAAAAGTAGTGTCTTGAAAGGAGAGATGAAATTAAAGATATTGGCAAAGTTGAAACATTCTTTGCAATGTTTGTTTCGTGCCTTTCCTATGGTTTCAAATTACTCCAATACTTTGAATTGAAAATCTACTGTTTACAGCTTAACGTGTTAACAAATAAATATGTTTGCTTTCTTAATTTAGATGTTGCCGAAGAAATTCTCTTGGGATGAGGCAGCTATGAAGCCTCCCACTCAGAGCTCCCTTCAAAAGAACCCTCTGCAAGGAGCACAGTTGGCTGACAACCTTTAGCTGCCACCTTTTCTGAGGTATGAAGGTGGTCAACTAAGGCCAGTTACCCTGTGTTGCTGCTGTTGTTCAGTCATTAAGTTGTTATGTCTGACTCTTTGTGACCCCCATGGACTGTGGCACACCAGGCCTCCCTGTCCCTAACTCTCTTCCAGAGTTTGCCCAAGTTCATGTCCATTGAATCAGGGATGCTACCCTGTGCTTCACCCATTCAATGAGTGAATTACAGCAAGAAGTACTAGAGCCAGAAATTCCTGTTTGACCTGGACCCCATCTTATGGCTTCCCTGATGGCGTAGGTGGTAAAGAATATGCCTGCAATACAGGAGACCTGGGTTTGATCACTGAGTTGGGAAGATCCCCTGGAGAAGGAAATGTCAATCCATTCCAATATTCTTGCCTGATGAATTACATGGACAGAGGAGCCTGGTGGGCTACAGTCCATGGGGTCACAAAGAGTCAGACATAACCGAATGACTAACACTTACTTACTTCTTATTCCCCTCTTATAGGCAAGTGTCAAGAATTTAGCTAAGATATTCCATGGCATTGCTCCTTTGGCATCCAACATTTTGTTGGGCCAAACAACCTACAGTGACTTTAAACTTACACTGCTGCTGCTAAGTGGCTTCAGTCATGTCTGACTCTGTGTAACCCTATAGACGGCAGCCCACTAGGCTCCTCTGTCCCTGGGATTCTCCAGGCAAGAACACTGGAGTGGGTTGCCATTTCCTTCTCCAATGCATGAAAGTGAAAAGTGAAAGTGAAGTCGTGGCCAACTCTTAGCAACCCCATGGACTGCAGCCTACCAGGCTCCTTCATCCATGGGATTTTCCAGGCAAGAGTACTAGAGTGGGTTGCCATTGCTTTCTCCGAAACTTACACTATTCCCCTCATAAAAGTTCATGCCCTCAAGAGATCTTGACAGTCATAAGCAAACGTAAATTCCAATGGATATAAACTTGGACAAACTTCTGGGGATGGTGAGGCACAGAGAGGCCTGATATGCTGCTGTACATGGGGTGGCAAAGAGTTGGATATGACTGGGAAACTGAACAACAATGAAGTTCCAAATATCACTTCACCCAAAGTTCTTGTAATCAAATCTCTCCTGTCTCCCAAAGCCTTCACTTATGTGCCTCTGAGAGCCCATGGAACTTACCAAAATCCCAGCACCTTTTTTTTCTTTTTTTCCTGCAACCCTCAGTTTAAGTTCTTTGACCAGTGATTGGACCTGGGCCGCATAGCAGTGAAAGTCCTGAGTTCTAACCACTGAACCACCAGGGAATTCCCTCAGCTATTTTAAGTTGACCATCTGACTCATTAGAAAAGACCCTGAGGCTGGGAAAGATAGAAGGCAGGAGGAGAAGGTGATGACAAGACAAGACGGTTGGATGGCATCACTGACTCAATGGACATGAGTTTGAGCAAGCTCTGGGAGATGGTGAAGGACACGGAAGCCTGGCATGCTGCAGTCCATGGGTGGCAAAGAGTCAGACATGCCTGAGTGATGGAACAACAAATCCAGCCTTAGGTAGGGAACCCTAAAGCACTCCAAGCACTCCACCCCGAGGCCCTAATGAAGATATGTGCCCCAGGTCCTGCTTCTCTCTATTTGCCTCTCTGCCTTGTACTACAGTGTGGCCCCTTGAGTGGACCAGGTACTTTCACTAGGACCTGTGAATAATAAACTTCACTGCTTCAGCTCATATTTGTACTTTGTCGTTGAACCACGACTCATCATCCAGCACCTGTACTCCACTTAATAAGGGTTAATTTGACAAATTCATAATAGGAAGCTTTGCTTAATGGCCTCTCATCTGCCTGGCCCAGACTCTTCAAATCAGAACTGTGCTGGCACTGAGGCTTTTCCTACTCAATCCTACCTTGCCTTAGTTTCTCTCCTTAAAGGGACCAGGCTGGCACTGTATTCTGAGGCTCTCCTCATCTATTCCTACTTCTTGTTTTACCTTTCATGGGCCATTCCCTCAATGTATCACTTGCACAGCTAATCCCTTCTTGGGCTCTGTACTCAGAGAACACTGGCATAGCGGGACACCCACAATTTTTAGGTACTTGGGTCCTCTACCTTTCTTGTGGGTATTTGTTAAAGTCACATACTCATTTGTCATTAGAAACGACATCCTTTTTTCTATTTTTTTTTCTTATTGATATTTATTTATTTATTTTTTTTAATTTAAAAATCTTTAATTCTTACATGCGTTCCCAAACATGACCCCGCCTCCCACCTCCCTCCCCACAACATCTCTCTGGGTCATCCCCATGCACCAGCCCCAAGCATGCTGCATTTGTACCTTGACATTTTTTAGATTATTTAATCTTCATACAAATGAAAATGTAATTCATTTATTCATGAGTCAACGTATTAGAAATAATAAAAGCTTATTTTTCCCTTTGCTCCCCTATCTAACGCCACATGAACCAGGAGCAGAGCTAAAAATAATTGAAAATCACTGTATATATTAGCAAAATTTTTTTAAAACTAGTTTAGAATTATAAAGTTTGTTATATAAGACAAAATCTTCCATTCTCTGAATATCAATAAAAATCTTAATAATAGTAATATTATTTACTTAATATTATTTATTGAGTGTTTATTATGTACTATTTTCCATAATCTATATCTATATTTTCCCATAATTATAAAATAACCATAGATTTATCCTACAAAATTATTATCCTTTATCATAAGTGGAAGAGATTTCTTGCCTAGAAATGCTCCTAATTTTTTTCTTTTACATGATTGCTTTTCCATATATTTATTAAGTAATATCATTCAAATTGTGTCTCTGAGAAATGTTCCCATGTGGTGGCCAAATAATAGGTATTGCAGATAAAACTAGTGTTTTGAAAGATATTTTTTTTATTTTCTGAGATAAATTCTTCTGGTAATAAAGTCATGACCTGACATAGTCAGTTACTGATCATGAGCTGAATCTCCCACAGTGAAGTAAGAGCTCTGGCACTGGCAAGTATAGGAAAAGTTGATAAACACTGAAAACAGGAAAAAAAAACCCTCAAAAAGAAGAGTTTAAGTGAAAGGATCATAAAAGAATTGCTGATATGCTTTAAAAATATGAATTAAATTAAGCAAAAGGCAAACAACTTATTAGCATATGCCTTTACAGTAATTTTGAAAACTTAAAGACATTTTAAACATATTTAATATTCTATCCTGTACACATAGATGAGTAAAGAAATTTGGTGGAAGGGTACATAGGTGTTAGCAAAAAAATGTATGATAAAGTTTTACAAAACACAAGAAATCTTTGAGTTAGAGGACTGCAGTTTTTCAAAAAATTCAAAACTACTAGGAGGAGGAAAGAAAATTGCCTCAGATTTTAATTATAAATGGATTCCATCCACTCACTATAGTTTTCTGAGTTGTCCTACGTATAAGTACATATAAGTTTTTAATGTTTTCTGCCTTCTGTGATGCATTTGCTATTAAAATATATTGAACTATTTTTTTAAAATTCTATTACCAAAATGCTTTTTGGTCTATTTCATTTGAAGAGATGGCTCACAAAGGGTGTAACAGACACAATCATTTATGATATTATTCTCTAGGAATTAAGGATGGGGCATGAGGAATATGCTTCTCTAGTATCTACTAGGAATAGCTTCCCTAATAGCTCAGCTGGTAAAGAATCTGTCTGCAATGCAGGAGACCCTGGTTCGGTTCCTGATTTGGGAAGATCCCCTGAAGGAGGGATAGGCTACCCACTCCAGTATTCTTGGGCTTCCCTGGTGGCTCACTGGTTAAGAATCCTCTGCAATGTGGGAGACCTGGGTTCGATCCCTGGTCTGGGAAGATCCCCTACAGAAGGGCATGGCAACGCTCTCCAGTATTCTGGTCTGGAGAATTCCATAAACTGTATAGTCCATGGGGTTGCAAAGAGTCAGACATGACTGAGAGACTTTCACATGAGGAATATTTCCATTTCTTACATTTTTTATGACAAACTTACATAAACTTTGTGTTTAGAAAATAATGGAAATTATAGCATCTGGTTCTAAAATACCTGTTCTCAGTATACTTATATCACTGGCTTTTTGATTCAGTAAATTTTCTAATTTAGTAGTCATATATTAATTTATATATGAAACCTTTACATATAAGATATAAAATTTATAAATAAATATAAACATTTACATATTAAATGAAACTAAGACTTAATATATTCAATTTTTTTCAAATACTCATAATTTTACAGATTAGGAAAGTGGCTTGGAAAATCAATTCAATTTTCTTAGTTCATATAAATACTTTGTGATAGAGCCAGGGAAGACATATTGTCTTTTTACTCAATCTGTCTATTAGTCAGACAAAAAGTTTAAATGAATGCATTCAATATAACATACTATGGTAGATATTGAGGATACAACAGTAAACAAGGCAGATGTCTTTGCCTTCACAGCCAAGTAGAAGTCTTGAGTAATGTGAGAAATGCATGCATGCTAATTCGCTTCAGTTGTGTCAGACTCTTTGCGACCCTATGGACTGTAGCCCACCAGATTCCTCTGTCCATGGGATTCTTCAGGCAAGAATACTGGAATGGGTTGCCATACTCTCCTCTAAGGGATCGTCCCAACCCAGGGATTGAACCTGGGTCTCTTACGTCTCCTGCATCGGCAGGAAGGTTCTTTACCACTAGCGCTACCTGGGAAGCTCCAATATGAATCAATATGAATAATTGATATTACTCAGTACTGAATTACTCAGTACTATACGAGTCCCTTGGACTGCAAGGAGATCCAACCAGTCCATCCTAAAGGAGACCAGTCCTGGGTGTTCATTGGAAGGACTGATGCTGAGGCTGAAACTCCAGTACTTTGGCCACCTCATGCGAAGAGTTGACTCATTGGAAAAGACCCTGACGCTGGGAGGGATTGGGGGCAGGAGAAGAAGGGGATGACAGAGGATAAGATGGCTGGATGGCATCACTGACTCGATGCACATGAATTTGGGTGAACTCCTGGAGTTGGTGATGGACAGGGAGGCCTGGCATGCTGCGATTCATGGGGTTGCAAAGAGTCAGACACCACTGAGCGACTGAACAGAACTGAACTGATTGATACTGAATAATTTAGAAACATGTAACAAGGGTTCCTGATCTACTTGTAAAAGTTAAAAAAAAATTCTTTTCTACAGAAGTGTCATTTAGGCTAAAACATAGTTCATTGTTATAGTTTTTTTTTTTTTTTTGCAGTAGTAAAAGATGTTTATCAGTTTTCAAAACTAATAGCCAGGCAAAAAATGAAAGATAATTACAATTGTGAGTATTAATGGGAAGATGATTAACCTAGCAATATAAAATAATTGCATATGATTTGGGGTCAAGCAAAGTGATATGGTAAGTGGAAATGCATTCACGCGTATGTGTTTATTCACCCAGCCAGTCTGTCTTTTGGTTGGTACAGTTAATCCATTTACATTTAAGGTAATCATTGATTTTTATGATCCTATTACCATTTTCTTAATTGTCTGGGGTTTATTTTCTTTGGTCTTTTCCTTCTCTTTGCTTCCTACCTAGAGAAGTTCCTTTAGCATATATTGTGAAGCTGGTTTGGTGGTACTGAATTCTCTTAACTTTTGTTTGTCAGAAAAGGTTTTGATTTCTCCATCAAATCTGAAGGAGAGTCTTGCTGGGTAGAGTATTCTTGGCTATAGGTTCTTCCCTTTCATAATTTCAAATATATCATGCCATTCCCTTCTTGCTTGTAGAGTTTCTATTGATAGAGTTTCTTGTAGCGTTTCTTGCTGATAACCTGATGGGATGTTCCCTTGTATGTTGTTTGTCATTTTTCCCTTGTTACTTTTAATATTTTATCTTTGTCTTTAATTTTTGTCGGTTTGATTACTATGTGTCTTGGTGTGTTCTTCCTTGGGTTTATCCTGCCTGGGAGTCTCTGTGCTTTCTGGACTTGGTTGAGTACTTCTTTTCCCATGTTAGAGAAGTTTTCAGCTAACATCTCCTCCATAGGAGACCCTCCAACACTAGCAGGTAGTTTTGATTCAGTCTCCTCTGGGGTCACTGCTCCTTTCTCCTGTGTCTTGGTGCATGCAAGATTTTGTTTGTGCCTTCTAAGGGTGGAGTCTCGATATCTCCCAGTCCTATGGAAGTCCTATAATCAAATCCCGCAGGCCTTCAAGGTCAGATCCCCTGGGGATTTCCCAGTTCCTTTCTGACATGGAGCTCAGAACCTTCACAACAGTGGGAGAACTTCTTTGGCATTCTCATTCTCCAGTTTGTTGTTTGCCCACTGGGAGGGTATAGGATTTGATTTTATCATGATTGTGCCCCTTCTACCATCTTGCTGTGGCTTCTTTTTTGTCTTTGGATGTGAGGTATCTTTGGTGGGTTCCAGCATCCTCCTGTCAGTGGTTGCTCAACAGCTAGTTGTGATTTGGGTGCTTTGGTAAGTGGAGAAGAGCACACTCCACCATATTGAACTTGAAGCTATACAGATTTTTTTTTTTTTTAACTTGAATATCCTATCCTATGCCAGGCACTAGTTCATACTAATTGGTGGTTGCATGTTGCAAGCCATTATTCTCAGTCATTCAGTTCAGTTCAGTTCAGTTCAGTTGCTCAGTTGTATCCAACTCTTTGCAACCCCAGGGATCACAGCACACCAAGCCTCCCTGTCCATCACCAACTCCTGGAGTTCACTCAAACTCATGTCCATCGAATTGATGATGCCATCCACCCATCTCATCCTCTGTCATCCCCTTCTCCTCCTGCCTCCAATCCCTCCTAGCATCAGGGTCTTTTCCAATGAGTCAACTCTTTGCATGAGGTGGCCAAAGTATTGGAGTTTCAGCCTCAGCATCAGTCCTTCCAAAGAACACCCAGGACTCATCTCCTTTAGGATGGACTGGTTGGATCTCCTGGCAGTCCGAGGGACTCTCAAGAGTCTTCTCCAACACACAGTTCAAAAGCATCAATTCTTCAGCGCTCAGCCTTCTTCACAGTCCAACTCTCACATCCATACATGACCACAGGAAAAACCATAGCTTTGACTAGACAGACCTTTGTTGGCAAAGTAATATCTCTGCTTTTGAATATGCTATCTAGGTTGGTCATAACTTTCCTTTTAAGGAGTAAGCATCTTTTAATTTCATGGCTGCAATCACCATCTGCAGTGATTTTAGAATTGAAAAAAATAAAGTCTGACAGTGTTTCCACTGTTTCCCCATCTATTTCCCATGAAGTGATGGGACCAGATGCCATGATCTTAGTTTTCTGAACGTTGAGCTCTAAGCCAACTTTTTTACTCTCTTCTTTCACTTTCATCAAGAGAATCTTTAGTTTACATTAAGTATGAAGAAAAATATGTTTAGGAAATCATTTGGCATTTCTGAAGACACTAAGTAAGGAAATGCTTGAAATTTAGTGAAGTAATTTATTAAGTTTGAAATGGATATTTACTTCAAAATTGGGCAGGTAAAAGAATACAAAAAGATGGCTGGATGGCATCACTGATTCATTGGACATGAATTTGAGCAAGATCTGGGAGTTGGTGATGGACAGAGAAGCCTGCTGTGCTGTAATCAGTGGGGTCACAAGAGTCAGACATGACTGAGCAACTGAACTGAAACTGAAAAATGTAAATTCACAGAAGTAAATAGCAGTTCTTGATGACTTTTGGATATTGAAGATGGAGAGAAATTTAAAATAATTTTATATTTGCAAGTCTGACTATAATAGTTATAATGACAATAGAAAAAGTCATCTCAATTTATAGCAGGGTGATTGGCTTATGATCATTAGCTACCAGTCTAGTACTATGTGAACATATATTATATATCAGCATGTATAATTATACCAACATATATTAATAACATTTATTTAAATAATATGCATTGAAATTGACTAGAAAAATCTCTCATGTCATAAATTCTAAAACTGAGGTAGAGACTACTGATGTGCTCATGGTCATTAAACAGTGAGAATGGGTTAATAATGATAATATTCTTTTTCATATTAACCTTCTACCATGTAAAATTTGTGAGGGCAGGGACTTTGTCCCATCCAGTACTAGAAGAACACCTGGAACTCAAGCATGCTGCATATGTATGTTAAATGTGTGAGTACATCAGCTCTAGTGAAATGGCAACCCACTCCAGTATTCTTGCCTGGAGAATCCCAGGGACAGAGGAGCCTGGTGGGCTGCCTTCTATGGGGTTGCACAGAGTCGGACATGACTGAAGCGACTTAGCAGCAGCAGCAGCAGCAGTGAATTCCCCGAATAGTTCACCCAAACACCACACATATTGAACATTTGAATTGCATTAAGGTAGCAGTACATTCGAAGAAGGCAATGGCATCCCTCTCCAGTACTCTTGCCTGGAAAATCCCATGGACGGAGGAGCCTGGTAGGCTGCAGTCCATGGGGTTGCTAAGAGTCAGACATAACTGAGCGACTTCACTTTTTCTTTTCACCCTTATGCATTGGAGAAGGAAATGGCAACCCACTCCAGTGTTCTTGCCTGGAGAATCCCAGGGACGGGGGAGCCTGGTGGGCTGCCGTTTACGGGGTTGCACAGAGTCGGACATGACTAAAGCGACTTAGCAGCAGCAGCAGCAGTACATTATAAAAATACCCTGGTAAACATCAGTTGCTGAGGTTGTTAAGGCAGAATGATTGCCCTCAAGAAGTAAGAACCTAGAGGGGACTTCATTTTACCCTGGCATAATATTATCCTGCTCTGACCTCCCACACCATTCCTACACTGTCTACTTCTTCCCCTTTATCCTAATCCCTAGAGGACCAAGGAAGAATAGATTTGGTAGGGATTGAAGACTAGATAGCAATCACATTCCCACTGGAAGTAGAGTTGGCTTTTCTTTTCCATTTCTATAGAACATTCCATTTTATTCCACATAGTCTTTATATGTCAGACTTTTTGGTATACATTGAATTAAATCACTAAAAAAATTAAAATGATTCTCCAGAGAATGTGGGAGAGTTTTAAAATCTTCATTTACTTGATGACATCTCTCAATGTCAGTTTTCCCATGAAGCATTTGATCAATTTTCAACACAGGCACAGCATCAACACAGTGTCAAAGACTGTCTCTATCACAGCTGGCATTGCAATAGAGCTGTTCATTTCTTACGAAATTAGTTCCCTTTGTGACATAAGCAGAACATAAATAAATGTGTTGGAAGAAATAATTTTCATGATTTTAATGTGCTCCCTATATTCATGATAAGGGCCATGATCAAACACGTTTTCGTTTGATAAACCCACTGAACAGATGATCTATAATTCTTTTGGATGCAAAAATCTAAGCAATATTTAAAAATCATGAGCACCCACTTCAGGATTGATACTGCATAAGGCTACTCTAATTTTCCTGTGAAGTCCAGGTGTTGTAACAATTATGGCTCATTATGTTGTCAAAGAAAGACCTGTATTCAGTAACTATTTCCAACTCAAGACAGACTGTGCTGATGCCAATAGGTTTTTCAATAACCTGTGACAATCCAGCCTGCAGAGGTTAGAATTTAGCCTCTACACTGTCATCATTTTGTCTCAGTTCCTAAATCATCTGGCTTATTTGCAGAGATCACAGATAAATCCCTTGTTCATGTTCATTCTTGACAAGTTCTTCCTCTCAGTTCTCAGTATAATAAACATGATTTTCTAATGATTATCTTCTTCAGATTACTTATGGCTTTCATCTAGCACAGTATATGAAGGCAGAGGAGAAGGCAATCCAAACAGAACATGCAGCTTTTAACTTAGCTTCCATGGAGGGAGCAAGAGGTCTTTCACTTAAAATACTTCCTTCATCTCCTTGGCTGCACACCTTGTCCTTTTCTGGTCATCTCTTGTGACCTTGTTTACACAGAGTGACTCTGGTGCCTGTTCTTCTTCTAGATTAGGATCAGCCAGAAACCAGGGAATGTTTGCCTGATACTCAGTAATTCATGTTTCTGATAAAAGCATAATATATATCCTGTTTTGGAAATACAAATGCAATGACTGAATCATTACATTTTTTGATCTGTCATGCAAGAATTTAAATGTAAGATTGTCATTTAAACTTACGAAACTGCTTTGTTTAAAGCTACATTTCTTTTCTCCAACTTGAAAATAAAATGCCATAAAAGCTTAAGAGCAATGGTTCATTGGTTGTTATTTAGAGAAAATTTTTTTAAAAAAAGGAATAAAAAAACTGTTGAGATTATTTGGATTAAAATTCAGTATATTTGTTGCCAATCTGAAAAAGGTACTCGAAGAAAGAAAAAGGATGAGTGTTTCCCTTCATTTACTTCTGCTCTCTGATACAAATATTTTATATTTGGATATCTAAAGAGGTCTTGAGTTGAGATAACTGAGATGTGAAAAAGTGCATAAAAAGAAAACCATGGCTCTTCAAATGAAATAAGCCACAAAGTCACCATCTTTATCATTAAAACTGTTATCACATTGAACTTATAAAACTATGACAGTGATGATGTTAATGAAGGAGAAAGAGATGGAGAAGCAGCAGCTGTACTGTGAACATTATTTTATATCTTGATAATGCCATTTTTTAAAAAAATCAGCTCTTCAGTGGAAATGTTGGGGAACAAACTTTTTAAAAAATCTGTCTGGCATGAATAGTCCCAGCAACTATTGTATAAATATATATACCTCTGAGCCACCAGGGACTCATATATATATGACTCAGATGGTAAAGAATCTGCCTGCAATGTGGGAGACCCGGGTTCGATCCCTGGTTGGAAAGATCCCCTAGAGAAGGAAATGGCAACCCACTTCAGTATTCTTGCCTGGAGAATTCCATGGACAGAGGAGCCTGGTGGGCTACAGTCCGTGGAGTCACAGAGAGTTGGATATGACTGAGAGACTCACGATTTCCCTTTTCACTTCATAGTGAATATAAGAATATTTATACATATATATATATAAACATACTATATATATATACACACATATGTATAATGTAAGTGTACATATATTATTATATTTAATCCATTTAGATTTTGTAGTGCTTCTGTTTAAAAGTCAATAAGATCCACTTTGGGATAAAAGGTAAATACATTTGAATCATTCAATACAACATGCCCAAATGAAAGAAATACCAAAGGGGTAGGTAGCTAAAGCCTTTAATGGTAAAATACTCTGAGCACACGGAATTTTCTTTTTCTTGCTACAAGAAATTACATTGTTGATTACTTATCACAATGAAGAGGAAAACTAGGATAATTAAATTAATTTATTTGCTCATAAACTTTAGTGCATTTGATGATGTGTAAGGCTCTAACTAGCTCAATAACCAAATCAGAAATTTTTTCAAGCAAAAATCATTTTGCACATTTGTAAGTGGCTATGATATCTGTACCAATGAAACAACATCCTTGGTAATAGATAACTCAACTTTACATATTTTAGTTTATACTTATGCACTCCTATTATCCGTGACTGTAGCCTTCTGAATACAGACATATTATGTTCTTACTTTGTTCAAAAATGCTATGAGAACCTAATACTTTGCATAAAATGAGTCTAAAAATATTCCAGGCCCTATGTGCATGCTCAATTGCTCAGTTGTGTCTGACCCAATAGACTGCAGCCCGCCAGGCTCTTCTGTTCATGGAATTTTCCAGGTAAGAATACTAGAGTGGGTTACCATTTCTTCTTGCAGGGGATCTTCAAAATCCAGGGATTGAACTCATGTCTCCTGCATTGCAGGAGGATTCCTTAGTGTCTGAGCCAACAGGGAACCTTATCAGTGATCAAATGTTTCAGTACTAATGATTGATACTCTTAGTATCTAGTTTTGATCCATATTAAAAGTTGCTGAAGGAACTTCCCTGGCAGTCCAGTGGTTAAGACCTCGACTTCCAAAGCCAGGGTAGAAGTGTGGATTCAATCTCTGGTTGGAGAGCTAAGATCCTACATGCACCCTGGCCAAAACAACAAAACATAAAACTGAAGCAAAATTTTAAAAAATTCAATAAAGACTGCAATAATGATCCACACCAAAAAAATCCTAAAAAATCAAGTTGCTGGGCTTAGGAGAGGTAATATAGTTAACTTTATCAGTCATTCATACTTCACATGAATTAGTTTTTTATTATGCTCTGCCCTGAGAATTATAAATAGGAGAGAGGAGAGAGGATAGTTCCAAGGAGCTAAGTGTCTGAGATTGGAGGGGAGGCCACCACAGAGGAGGAGAGAATAGGAAACTAACTTTGTTTATTTCACTGCTATTTAATCTGTGCTGTAAAGCAAGGAAGGACACTGATTTACTCTTTAAACTAGGCAAACTGGCATTATGTTCTGAGGCACGTGGACACTATTGACAATGTCTGGTTGACATTTTAGTTCCTTTCTTTGACATTTGTCTTTGTTAGGCTTGAAAAAGGTATCATTATCTTCAATGTTCTTTCCCACCCTCCATCCCTGCCCCCATTCTACAATGCTCAGTGAAATAAAAAAAGATCTATACTTGATCTTTTCTTGACTCCAGTTTCTTCAGGAATAGTACATGTGAATGTACGATTGTTGTGAATGGCATTAAATTTATAATGTGATTTCTTTATCTATTCATTTGCCAGATAATAGAGAAAGAACTGGTGGAGCTGAGGTCAAATCGACATATACAGAAGATACGTGATTTCAGAGCTGGAGACAGCTCCACACACATGGGTTGACTGTCACGGCTACAGAACTGTCATCCCCATCATGCTTAGGCATATTAAATGGCATGACACTTCAGCAGGGCATGTCAATTCACTGAAGAATGATAAAGACTAAGCTGCACGCATGCTAATCTGGAAAGTGTTAGAAAACTGCCTTGTAGCCTGTGATTCTAGTTTGAAAAATGACATTGTCCAGCTTGTCGTCATAACAAGAGGAAAGACTTGTTTACAAAATGGCAAGCTTTAGGTGGAAATTTCTGACTTTTTACTCTTGGTTTTATTATTAGGTAGGAATCAAGACAATGGGATTTAAGGATGCAACATGTAAATCTCACAAAGCGGTGGAATAAAAATGAGCAACAAGAATATATCTGAGAAACATAACCAGTCTAGAATTCAAGATATCAAGAAACATGATGATTCCAAAATTAAGCAATATAAAAGTGAGCAATAAACAACAGAAGTCAGCAATAGCAAAGCAAATGAAAAACACAGATGTAAGGGAATCTTACTCTTCTTGATTTTTAGAAGCAAAACCATTTATTTCTCTCAGGAAAGAAATTAAAATTTTAAAAGCCATAATTAATATTCATATCTCTTAAATTGAGTTTTTTTTCTAAAGAGGGAATGGTTGTTTCTAAGAATTTCATTATCTGATTATAGCTTACGTTGATTTACAGCATTTTCTTATTTACACAGGTACGGGTTCAAATTAGATTCAACGGCAAAAATCTAATAGCATTCAGAGATGGAATTTGAACAGATTCAGTGATGGAGGACCAATGGGAAAATAATGGTGCTTCTCCCATATTGGTAAAATGCTGCTTACTATTAAATGTAAAGAATTAGGCAAGTCTACCAAGCACATTTTAGAATTGTACATATGATACAGTCAGCTATACTCATTTCTTGAGAATTATAAGGAAAATATACATTATTATACACTATAGTTTCAGGAAATGAGTATAGCTGATCATATCGTGTGTACAGTGACTTTTGATAGGTCACATTCCCCCAGCAAATTCATGATTTTACCTTTAATGATTTCAATTTATTTTGTAGGGAAATAGTCTATTAAAAAACTGCTATGCTATTTTTTAATTACACATTTTCATTCTTGGTTTTTGAACCAGGTCTTGGCTAGCAAATCAAGTGACTTTGATCAAAGTCTTTGGAAAATGTAATGTTTTAAGGACATGTTTAATTGGATCACAGTTTGAAGTGATAGCAAAGTGAGTTTGCCCTTTGTCATAAGGTACCTAGGAATCCTGATCTATATACCTGATTGCTATTGATTTTTCTAGATTTCATTATAAAATCAATAACTGTTGCACAGGGTAAAATAGTTTACAAGGGTTGCAACATACTGTGGACTTCTGAAAACATACTGAGCTCTGTGAAGCCACCCAGGCAGCCAATTAGGAGAAAACATCTATTAGGTAAAAACAGGGCAGTACCATTGACTGCTATTGATTTTCTTAGCCCTGTGAAAAGACAATCAATTAGATAAAGAAGGCTAATGTTACAGCTGCAATTTAATAACCCCTAAAAAAAGAAGGAGGGCTATTGATTCCTGACATGGAATGTTGAGGCTTATTGAAATATACTGAACTTCACCTGTCTTTTAATCAGGCCTGCAGAGAGGAAAGGAAGCCAGCCTTTCCTGCCTTGTGGTAGAGAATCCCAATTATGAAAGAGACTTGGTGAGGCCTGACCTAAGAGATGCAAATGAAACAGAACTTTAGAAGAAACACAAGCCCAGATTGAATAGGAAATCATGGAAGCTATTGACAGAAACTGTCTTGGTGAAGGTTGTTTCTTTTTCCACACAGAGCTCACCAGAGTACCACCTGTCATTTTCAAAAGCAAAGTCAGTTTTGCCAACCAGCCGTGAATGACAAATAAAGCTTTATATGAAACACAAGGGCATATTATGTGCTATTGTGAGTTCTGCTAAGTGCTAATTTATCTGGCTTGTTCTCTTCAGCAAACACAGGCACAGACACATGAAATAATCCATCTAATTATGTAGCTATTTAGGAGAAAAACAAAGCAAGGTGTTTTTGTGTGTTGCAGAAGGTACATGATACAAGAAAGGTTTTCACAAAACCTAACATAGCTAATGAGAATAAATGAAATGCTGTAAGCTGTGACAATTTTAGAACAAATAAACTTTTGCCAGTTTTGGATTTAGGGAGTCCCAGCTGCTTTTCATAAATAGATGAGTACTTTCATTCACTTTTTTATAGTCCCTAATTGGAAATGCCTAATAGGCCTTGTCCCTTTCAAGTATAAAATCTGGGCTAAAATACCTCATATAGATATTTTCTTTATGCTTTTCTTTTCTATTGCATGTATTTGATCCTTTCTCCCTCATTATATATATGCCTTTTTACCAGCAGACAGCTGCTATTCACAATAATTGCTAGGGCAGTCAATTATACTTTAAATAGACCTACTTGAGGACAAATGGTGGTCTAAATTGTACTGTAGGCATACCATACACAAAGGCTATGTCATTTCTAGTATCTGAAATATTCTAAATATTCCTGAGCCATGATATAGTTTATATATCTTAGCATGTCAAAGACATTCCCCCAAATATTTCCTGAATACAGCATCCTATTCTGTAAGCCATTACTTAATTACTTAAATTTCTATTTATAAACAGAATATATTGTGCTAATTCCCTCTTGTGTATTTAGATAGCATAAATCTGTGTGGGAGGGAATCTATTTTATTAGTATTTCCTTTTTGTTTAAATCCATGTGAATTCAGTGTGCAGGTATGCTTCTAGTCATTAACATGGATGTTTAAAATGTTCTTGAAAGGGTGTATTTTCCTTAGGAATTATACATTTGTAAAAAAGAAAAACTATTTATTTGGATAAAGAATTAAATTTCAGAATGTAATCACAATCACACACACAATCACAATGTGATCACAATCAAATGTGTATAAAATATATGTCTTGTTACAATCATACTTTACATACATAGCATTTGTATTACAAACACTACTAGAAGCAGGTCACAAGGGAGACCATTGGGCTTCTGCATGTAAAAATATAACATTGGAATAAAGGTCAACACATTATTCACTGGCAAGAAGACTGCAATCTGTGAAAATCTAAAATACAATGTTATAGATAAACCACAGTAATGATATTTTTATAATCAAAATTTCTGCTTATGAAACTGTTTATCTAATTTAAAAATTAAAAATATACTTTATCCTGCCTTTTGGAACATCATACCAAAATGTTATGTATTCTCTCATTGGTTTTCAGTTGCAAAGCAATAGATATAGGTCGTTTATTCTCAAAAGTGTATGCTGCTATTGAGTTTATAAAATATATCTTTTTCCTCATCAATTTCCTGTGTATTTGGAGTAAAATGTCACACCTCCTAGGTATCTTGGATGGATGTGTTCTGAATTGTACTTTGACCTTAAAGGTTGAAGATAGCTCTCCTGCTGTCAGATAAAGCATAAGTGAATTTATATATATATATATATATATATATATGTATATATATAATGTAAATAAAATCTGAGTTATAAAAGGGTAAGAATCTATCAAAAGAAGGGTAATGAAAGTGCATATTTAAATATCAAGGAATGAGATTTTTGACAGCTACACCTGTATTAGAAATACTGAAGAAGCATTTAGCTGTCCAACAGGCAATAGAAGAGCCCTTCACTCAGATATCGTCCCTCAATTTTCTAAGACTGCAAAAATAAAAACTTCACTTTAAATCCCATGGTGAGAGTAGCAACAAAGTCAAGTACCATTTTCCAAACCTCAGAAAGTGTTTTATGAATGAGGGAATGTAAATGAATTAAAAAGATTTTTGATGGGGATGGTAGAGGACATTGGGCATCCCAGGTGCACTAGGCAGGTAAAAACCTGCCTGCCAATGGGTAAGAGACATTGGTTCAATCTCTGGGTCTGGAAGATCCCCTAGAGGAGGGCATGGCAACCGTCTCCAGTATTCTTGCCTGGGAAATCCCTGACAGAGGAGCCTAGCAGGCTACAGCCCATGGGTTCACAAAAGAGGTGGACATGACTCAGTGACTAAACAGCAGTTAATGGTATAGTTGCTTAAAAATTTTGAAGGATTTAACTTATGAATGCAAATTTTAAAAAATGTCTTTATTCCAATAGCATAGAGTAATATATATTTTAAAGTGAGAATTTAATAAACATATGTAAATACCCTCCCCTTCTATCCAGAGTGTGTGTGTGTGTGTATGCTTTGAACTTCTGAGCCCACCTGCTGCAACTACTGAAGTCTGTGCCTGTAGAGCTGTGCTCTGCAACAAGAGAAGCCACCACAACGAGAAGCTCATGCACTACAACTTTCTCAGGGAATAGCATCTGCTCACCACAACTAGAGAAATCCCGCACACAGCAATGAAGACCCAGTGCAGCCAAAAATAAATTAGTTAATTAAATTAAAAATGTTTAAAAGCCTACTGTAAACTTCACCTGGTGGAAGACTTTTGAGCTAGAATTGATTAGACTATTTTAATTCTGCTTTTATTGTAGAACTGGGGCTGCTGCTGCTAAGTCACTTCAGTCGTGTCCGACTCTGTGCGACCCCATAGACGGCAGCCCACTAGGCTCCCCTGTCCCTGGGATTCTCCAGGCAAGAACACTGGGGTGGGTTGCCATTTCCTTCTCCAATGCATGAAAGTGAAAAGTGAAAGTGAAGTCTCTCAGTCATGTCCCACTCTTAGCGACCCCATGGACTGCAGCCTACCAGGCTCCCCCATCCATGGTATTTTCTAGGCAAGAGTACTGGAGTGGGGTGCCATTGCCTTCTCCAAGTCCTCTGCTATAAGGCTGTATTTTATGATAGAGGTGGTAGATAGTCTTGCTGCTGTTGCTGCTGCTAAATCACTCCAGTCGTGTCCGACTCTGTGTGACCCCATAGACGGCAGCCCACCAGGCTCCCCCATCCCTGGGATTCTCCAGGCAAGAATACTGGAGTGGGTTACCATTTCCTTCTCCAACGCATGAAAGTGAAAAGTCAAAGTGAAGTTGCTCAGTCTTGTCCAACTCTTTACGACCCCATGGACTGCAGCCTACCAGGTTCCCCCATCCATGGTATTTTCCAGGCAAGAGTACTGGAGTGGGGTGCCATTGCCTTTTCCGAGAACTGGGGCAAATGGAGGCAAATCTGTCAACATTTATCTCCCTCTTTGTATGCAAATTGCTTGACTAATGTGAAAATATGTTTCCATCACAAAATGATAAGATATAGCATTCCAAATCAATAGATAAATCTCTTAAAATGGTTAGCATAAGAAATTTAACGATGAATCCTCTCTTTAGGAGTGTTACTTTTACTAGCCCTTGCTATTTTGATTTTAAGAGATAATAGGTTAAATCAAAGGTTCTCAACAGAGAATAATGGTCTCTGATTTTGATCAATGGACATCTCTGGAAACACTTTGGTTGTCATGATTAGGGAACAGAGGGCTCCTGAGATCTAGTGGTTAGAGACCATATCTAGCAATGCACAGGATAATACCATAAAACAAAGAGCTATTCAGCCCAAAGTGTCCTTAGCACTGCTGTTGAGAAACCCTAGTTTAGAAGTATGACCTTTGCTTTCATTGTCTTGTGTATCATTTTGCTTTCATTTTCATATGCGTCATATGCATATTGGACATGTGCATATGCTGAAGATCAAAGAGAAACACTTCGAAATTCTGTACATATTAAATCCTTTATCACTGGTACAATAGAGGGCCAAGCATTGTCTTGAGAATGCCATAATTTCTTCTGGGGATGAACTCTTTATTCAGTCCTACATAGGTACTATATGGGAATCCAGATGTATAATTTTTAGGAAATTATTGTGTTAATTTTTTCCTTACTACATTAATTGAAGAGCATGAAAAAAGACATTGACAAGTGAATTTGTTAACTCATTATCCACAGTTATTTTATAAGAGTTTTGCTATAGACACAGAATTCCATTATAACATGCTTACCTAGTTTGTTTAGCCACTAAGTCATGTCCAACTCTTGAAACCCCATGGAATGTAGCCTGCCAGGGTCCTCTCTCGATGGGATTTCCCGGAATACTGGAGTGGGTTGCCATTTTCTTCTCCAGGGAAACCTTCCCTACCAAGGATTCAAACCCAGGTCTCCTGCACTGCAGGCAGATTCTTTACCAACTGAACTGCTAGAGAAGCCCATAATTACCTTGGTCTACGTGAAATTTCCATCATCTCCAAAACTGATACTCATGCCCTAAGCATTATGTTTTCCTTTACATAACAAATGGCTGCCCTGTAGAGCAAAGAGCTGTAAAATTATGTGTGGATATCTGAATTCAGAACCATTTTGCAGATACGGAAAGAAAACACATTTGAAAGAATCTCATTTTCTTTATTCTAAGAATCTTACACATTCTGTTCTTTCACTGTTATTAATTTGGTAAGAATTGTGCTGTTGGACCAACAGGCTGACAGGCGAAATGTTGAAACTTCAAATTTTACAGCTAAACTCTACAGCATCCAGCTTCAGTGCTCCATTTTGTTGTCACCTCCTTTTACAGAGATACAAAATCTTCTCTTTTTCTTTTCTAATTGTATTGCCTTTATTCAATTTGACAATATGGTTACTTTCTTCATATTCTTCCTAGTTCTGCTTTGTTTTTTAATTGAAGTATGCTGCTGCTGCTAAGTCGCTTCAGTCGTGTCCGACGGCAGCCCACTAGGCTTCTCCATCCCTGGGATACTCCAGGCAAGAATATTGGAGTGGGTTGCCATTTTCTGCTCCAACTGAAGTATAGTTGATTTATAATATTGGAGACAGAGGATCTTCGTCTATCACTTCATTTTTAAATTTTAAGATGAATAACAAAGTTAGTGGGACTCATTTTTTAAAATTTGGTATTCAAAGTTTGTAAATTATCCTCAAAATTTTCATTTTTAATGCTTGAATTGTAGAATAATATTGAAAATCTATATAGCTTAATAAAAATTACAATATTTGTCTATTTGCCTGAATCCATATAACTGAAAAAATTAGATATTAACTTGTGGTTGTGGACATGTAAAATTTTGAAGCAACATTTATCAGCTCATCTAACCATGATTTTCCACTTAACCCTATACCAAACATTTATTCAAAATAATTAATAATGTTTATCATCAGTTCAGTTCAGTTCAGTCACTCAGGCATGTCCAACTCCTTGCAACCCCATAGACTGCAGCACGCCAGGCTTCCCTGTCCATCACCAGCTCCCAGAGTTTACTCAGACTCATGTCCATTGAGTCAGTGATGCCATCCAACCATCTCATTTTTCCTTTGCTCTCAGAACTCCTTGATTATGTAATAATGTCACTGTTTTGCTACATTTGCCTTCCTATTTATATTAAAATTGATTGCATTCCTATTTTAATAGGAATGGCTAAACCCTAAACTTCTTGAGAGAAGAAGATATATTTAACTGATCTGTGTTCATGCTTATAATGCCTAGCAAAATTGGCTTTTAAGAAACACTTCTTGAAATTAAAAAAAAAATCTTTAGTGAATAAATTATGGTGTACTTACAATTTCTTGATATTTGTTCATATATCATTCAAACTATTGCTCACAACCTTCTTGAAACTATTTTCACTTTACAAAAAGTACACTATCTCATTCTTCTTGAGATTCTTTTTCATCTGCTTGCCATTTCTTTTCCATTTCTTAAATGTATATGATCTCCAACATTCTTTCCCTATCCATCTTCTCTGTATTTCCCATCTTCCCTTGGCTTCCTCAAAGATCTAACCCAGTGAGGTTATGTTGGTTCTCATGTAGTCATTATCTTGTTATTATCAGGCAATAGCATTGGCCATATCTATTTGCATGCATATGGTAGGTGAGTGTGTGCTAAATCACTACAGTTGTGTCCGACTCTTTGTGGCCCTATGTATGGACTGTAGCCCACCAGGCTCCTCTGTCCATGGGATTCTCTAGGCAAGAACATTGAAATGGATTGCCATGCCCTCCTCCAGGAGGATCTTCTGGACCCAGCTGGGTCTCCTGCACCTCCTGCATTGGCAGATGGGTTCTTTACCACTAGTGCCACCTGGGAAGTCCCCATATCTACATACCTCCTGCAAATGGCAATAAATTCAAAACAAAATTAATGGTAAGTGGCATTTCACTGTATTATTCTATTTTTGTAAATTATTCTGTAACTAGAATAAGGATAGTTTAAAATGTTAATACAATGAGAATTTCTAATATAAATTTTAATATACTAGAAACAATAAACAAATTGCTCCAAAGCAGAAGATGAAGTATGTATACTCTGTTACTTCTAGGCCACTGAATATACTAAAGTTATTTAAAAATATAGTATTCTAAAGTCAATTAATTATATTAAAATTGGATTCCAAATATGTTATTAAAAGTAAATAAAAATATTTGCAAAGAAAGATGACTGGTATAGTTCTTTTTTAAATAAAATATGGAAATAGTTATATCACTATCAACAGTAATCTCCATTAATAATTCATACTAGTGAAGTAATGCAGTTATGGCTTATTTCACTTTACTTTGCTCATTTATTATTTCTAACTTTTCCTCAGATATCTATATGCATACGTGTAGACACAAATGTAAACAATAAAATATTATTTTAAAATAAATCATGCTCAATGGCTTTCCCTTTCTGCAGGGAAGAAAACCATTTTACTGCCAATAATACCTGAAATTTATGGACAAATTATCAAAACAATTTATTTAGGAAACAAAGAAGAAATTGAATTTTGTTAAGAGCACGTACAAAAAATGAAAATATTTGCTACTTTTTATCTCCTTAGTTTACTTTGGAGTTTTGTATGCTGAGTTGACACTGCCTTATACTAATTGGAGGAGGGCACCATAACCCACTCCTGTATTCTTGCCAGGAGAATCCCATGGACAGAGAGCCTGGTGGGCTTCCATCCCTGGGTTGGGAAGATCCCCTGGAAGAGGTCACAGCAACCCACTCCAGTATTCTTGCCTAGAGAATCCCATGGACAGACAGCCTGGTGGACTACAGCCCATAGAATCACAAAGAGTTGGACACAAATGAAGCTATTTGGCAGACCTTATACTAGAAGACCTTATACAACTTCCCTGGTGGCTCAGATGATAAAGCATCTGCCTACAGTGCGGGAGACCCAGGTTTGATCCCTGGGTTGGGAAGATCCTCTGGAGAAGGAAATGGCACCCCACTCCAGTACTATCGCCTGGAAAATCCCATGGATGGAGGAGCGTTGTAGGCTACAGTCCATGGGGTCGCAAAGAGTCGGACATGACTGAGCAATTTCACTTTCACTTTTCACTTATACTAGAAGAGCATATACTTTCTATGGGTAAGTTTTAGAGTTTCAAGGTGTGGGTAGTGTGAGACACAGTAATGGCATGAAAAGGAGACAAGATGATTGGAAACATTCATTTTGGGGAATTATATATAAAAGGGCAAAACCATAGGGGTGATTCTGACAATAGAATTAGTTAACTTTAGCTGAAATGTAAGCTTCAAAAGTCTATAATGAAAACTAAACTAAATAAAATACATGTTTAGAAAAGCTTTTGAAGACTGTCAAAATAATCCCATACCAATAATTTACAAAATACTCTAGAGTGTACAAAGATGTTGGATGAGATTACTTTCTTTGTCATTGAATTAGGATAAACCTTAAAACTGAAGTAGGGAATACTAACTTTTCTGCATGACAAATATAGTTATAGTCAAGAGAAAATGTTTCAGTTGAGGTTTACTATGAGGCAAGAAAGTCAAACTTAGTGTCATCAGTTACCACCCAGTTACTCTCAAGTCTACATTTAAGACAAGCAAAAAAGCACCATAGCAGGAGTGAGTGAGCTGAGAGTAACAGGCCTTGTGAGAAATGTCTCTAAGCCAAGAAAAGAGGTCAGAGAGACCTGCATAAAATCACACCTAGAAGCTGCTGACTACAACAGTTAGAGACTGAAATCTTGTTTCCTAACTGGGTATTTTCTAAATTGCTGACTCTATAATTCCATCAGTTCAGTTCACTTCAGTCACTCAGTTTTGTCTGACTCTTTGTGAACCCATGGACTGTAGCTCTCCAGGCTTCCTTGTTCTTCACCATCTCTCAGAGCTTGCTCAACTCATATCCATTGAGTCAGTTATGCCATCCAACCATCCCATCCTCTGTCATTCCCTTCTCCTCCTGCCTTCAGTCTTTCCCAGCCTCAGGGACTTTTCAAGTGAGTCACTTCCATCAAGTGTTTTTATTCTTGCAAAATGTGTTGACAGAATCCTTGGGGACCTATCATAAGATCTTCCTAATTTAGGGGCAAAAGTGAACACAAGCCTCTGTTTGATATTTCTGAAGATAGGAGGTATAAAAAAATGGCCTCACCTAGCAAGGTAAGAAGGGACCAGGCAATTGTGGGCCTGATTACTCAAGTCTACTGATTTAAATGTTAATCACATGTTTTTTTAAAGTACCATCACAGCAATTGCTATACTAATGTTGGATAAACAATTGGGCACCATAGCCAGGCCAAGTTAATACATAAATGTAACCATTTCAACCTGCCCCCCGGTAAACAATTCGACATTCATATACATCCCCTGACACCTTACTTAATATCCAAATTAAGATAATAATAAGGTCATACTTCCACCTAACATGAAAAAACTATCCTCATGCATCTGAAAATTCACTAACTCCCCAGAAGAGAAGGCAAGAGTCCTTGGGTGTTGTTAAATTTTTCCTTTAATATCCTGTGAGTTAAATACTGTGAAGTAAAACCAATGATAAATAAATGCTATAATGGAAAGTTAGTGCATCTTATGTGATAAAAGGTTAATAGAGAAAAAATAGATAATTGTTATACACATGCACTCAACACAAAGCAAGGAAGAAATATTCATGACAATTACTATTCTTGTTTCTCTAACTAGCCATTTGGTTGTAGCTGATAACTTGTGACTATCTTCTTCCACTATCCATTCTCTATTTCTTTTGTAGTACACCACCTACAAAAAATGTAACATATGCTAATATGGATATCATAAGTAGAAGAAAGGAAAAAAAGGAACAAAATAAATATTTGAAATAATAATGACAGAATTTGCCCAACAATGTCAGACACCAAACTAAAGATCCAGGAAATGCAGAGAACATCAAGGAGGGTAAATGCAGGGGAAAAAAAACAAAAACCTAGGCATATTATATCCTTCTGCTGCTACTGTTGCTGCTGCTGCTGCTGCTAAGTCACTTCAGTGGTGTCGGACTTTGTGCGACCCCATAGATGGCAGCTCACCAGGCTCCTCTGTCCCTGGGATTCTCCAGGCAAGAACACTAGAGTGGATTGCCATTTCCTTCTCCAATGCATGAAAGTGAAAAGTGAAAGTGAAGTCGCTCACTCATGTTCAACTCTTCCCGACCCCATGGACCGCAGCCTACCAGGCTCCTCCATCCATGGGATTTTCCAGGCAAGAGTACTGGAGTGGGGTGCCATAGCCTTCTCCATATTATATCCTAACTTCAGAAAATCAAAGATAAGAAAAGAATTTTGAAAAACGTCAGAGGAAAAACACACCTTCTCTGTAAAGGAACAAGGTAAACTATATCTGTCTGACTTCTCAGATTGCTTAAAACATTCTTGTTTAGTTACTCGGTCATGTCTGACTCTTTGAACCCCTTTGGACTGCAGCCCACCAGACTTCTCTCTCCATGGGATTTTTCAGTCAAGAATACTGGAGTGGGTTGCCATTTCCTCCTCCAGGGGATCTTCCCAACCCAGGGATTCTATCCTCATCTCCTTTGTCTCCTGCATTGCGGCTGGATTCTTTACCCTCTGAGCTATCAGGGAATCCTGACTTCTGAGAGAACATGCAAGTGAGAAAAAAGCGGAGTGAAATATTTAAAATGTTAAGAGAAAAACCCATTAACCTAGTATTCTTTATCCTGGAAAATTATCTTTCAGAAGTGAAGGAAAAATAAAGAGCTTCTCAGACAAAGAAAAGCTGAGGCAATTTGTTGCAAGTAGATGTACATTGTAAAAAAGTCTCAAAAGCAAATTCCTTAGAAATAAGGATAATGGTATAGGTTAGATATTAGGATCTACATAAATGAACAACATCAGAGAAGGAATAGGTGAAGGTAAAATAGTACTTTTATTTTTTTATTCTTAATTGAGCCAACATTTAACAGCCTTTCAAAATAATATTAGTTGCAATATATTTATATACATTTACATACAAGTGAAGTGAACGACAGCAGTGATAAAAAGGGCATGATAGAAAAATTATGATCATTTTGTCACTATAGGAAATTTCATTATCAAAAGCCTCTTGATGAAAGTAAAAGAGGAGAGTGAAAAAGTTGGCTTAAAGCTCAACATTCAGAAAACGAAGATCATGGCATCCGGTCCCATCACTCCATGGGAAATAGATGGAGAAACAGTGGAAACAGTGTCAGACTTTATTTTTGGGGGCTTCAAAATCACTGCAGATGGTGACTGCAGCCATGAAATTAAAAGACGCTTACTCCTTGGAAGAAAAGTTATGACCAACCTAGATAGTATATTCAAAAGCAGAGACATTACTTTGCTGACTAAGGTCCATCTAGTCAAGGCTATGGTTTTTCCAGTAGTCATGTATGGATGTGAGAGTTGGACTGTGAAGAAGGCTGAGCACCAAAGTATTGATGCTTTTGAACTGTGGTGTTGGAGAAGATTCTTGAGAGTCCCTTGGACTGCAAGGAGATCCAACAAGTCCATTCTGAAGGAGATCAGCTCTGGGATTTCTTTGGAAGGAATGATGCTAAAGCTGAAGCTCCAGTACTTTGGCCATCTCATGCGAGGAGTTGACTCATTGGAAAAGACTCTGATGCTGGGAGGGATTGAGGACAGGAGGAGAAGGGGACGCCCGAGGATGAGATGGCTGGATGGCATCACTGACTCGATGAACGCAAGTCTGAGTTAACTCTGGGAGTTGGTGATGGACAGGGAGGCTTGGCGTGCTGCAATTCATGGGGTCGCAAAGAGTCAGACACAACTGAGCGACTGAACTGAACTGAACTGAACTGATAAAGCCATATAGCATTGAAAGTGGATTTGGATTAGTTGTAAATGTATATTGCAAACAAATCTATATGAGGAAAACTGCAAAACTCTGATGAAAGAAATCAAAGAAGAATTAAATAAATGGAGAGCTATTTCATGTTAATTTTGACTCAATATCATTAGAATATCAGGTTTTTCCAATGTGAAATGTAGACTCAACACAATTACAATCAAAATCCCAGTAACTTATTCTGTGGACAGTGACAAACTGATTCTAAAGTTTATATGGAGAGAAAAAACCCCAGAATATTCGATACAATATTGAAGAAGAATAATGTTGAATTACTAACACTGTTCAACTTCAAGACTTACTACATAGCTACATTGGTGGTAGAACAGGGAAATAGATAAATGGATCATACACACAAATATAGTCAACTGATCTTTGATGAAGGAGCAAAGGCATTAGAGGAGAAAAGATAGTCTTTTCAAGCAGTGATGCTAGAAAAACTATACATTCAAGTGCCTAAAAAATGAACCGAGACAGAGATCTTGCACCCTTCATACAAGTGCGTGCATGCTAAGTTACTTCATTTGTGTCCAACTCTTTGTGACCCTATGGACCGTATCCCACCAGGCTATCTGTCCATGGAATTTTCCTGGAAAGAATAAGTACAGGAATGGGTTGTTGTGCCCTCCTCCCAGGGATTTTCACAACCCAGGGATTCAAAATGTGCATCTCTTCTGCCTCCTGCATTGGCAGGCAGGTTCTTTACCACTAGTGCCATCTGAGAAACCCCTCTCACAAACAGGCAGACAGACAGACAGACAGACAGACACACACACACACACAGAATCTCAAAATGGACAACAGACCTATGTAAATTCAAAACAGCAAACTTTTAGAAGATTACATTGGAGAAATGTAGATGACCTTGAGTTTGGCAATGATTTCTTAAATAAACCAAAAGCACAATCCGTTAAAAAAAAAGATCTGATACAATGAACTTCATTAATTTAAAAGTTTCTCCTCTGCAAAACATAGTCAAGAGATCAAAAATGCTAGCCATGTACTGGGAGAAAACTGTTGCAAAAGCATATCTAATAAGAAACTGAAAGTGAAGAGGAACTAAAGAGCCTCTTGATGAAGGTGAAAGAGGAGAGTGAAAAAGCTGGCTGAAAACTCAACATTCAAAAAACTAAAATTATGGCATCCAGCCCCATCAGTTCAGTTCAGTTCAGTTCAGTCGCTCAGTCGTGTTTGACTCTGCAACCCCATGGACTGCAGTACTCCAGACTTACCTGTCCATCATGAACTCCTGGAGCTTACTCAAACTCATGTCCATTGAGTCGGTGATGCCATCCAACCACCTCTGTTGTCCCCCTCTCCTCCTGCCTTCAATCTTTCCCAGCATCAGGGTCTTTTCTAATGAGTTGGCTCTTTGCATCAGGTGGCCAAAGTATTGGAGTTTCAGCTTCAGCATCAGTCATTCCAATGAATATTCAGGACTGATTTCCTTTAGGATGGACTGGTTGGATCTCCTTGCATTCCAAGGGACTCTCAAGAGTCTTCTCCAACTCCACAGTTCAAAAGCAGCAATTCCTCAGTGCTCAGCTTTCTTTACAGTCCAACTCTCACATCTGTACATGACTGATGCGGAAGCTAAAGTTCAAATACTTTGGCCACCTGTTGGGAAGAACTGACTCATTGTGAAAGACCTTTATCCTGGGAAAGATTGAGGGCAAGAGGAAAAGGAGGAGGCAGAGGATGAGATAGATAATATTACCGACTCAATAGACATGAGTTTGAGAAACTCAAGGAGATAGTGAAGGACACGGAAGCCTGGTATGCTGCAGTTCATGGGGTTGCAGGGAGTTGGACACAACTTAGGGACTGAATAACAGCAAATTATTTTTCAAAATGAACAAAGAACCCTTAAAATTCAAAAGTAAAAATAAAAACAATTCAAGTAAAAAGTGGGCCAAATATCTGAACAGGTACCTCACCAAAGAAGATAGAGTGATATCAAATAAGCACCTGAAAAGATACTCTACATTGTGTATCATCAGGAATCTCCAAATTAAGATAACAATGAGATAAGACTACATTCCTATTGCTGCTATCATTCCTATTAGAATGGTCAAAATTTAGAACTCTGACAACACCACACGTTAGGAAGTATATGAAGCAACAGGAATTCTCACTCACTCCTGGTGGAAATGTAAAATGATGGAACACTTTTGTTAAAGTGTTTGGTAGTTTCTTACAAAATTAATCACACTCTGAACATATGAAACAGGAGTGGCACCTTTTGGTGTTTACCCAAAGGAGTTGAAACTCACCCCTACAAAAATCTGTACATGGATATTTATAGCTCCTTTATTCATAATTGCCAAAACTAGGAAGAAAATAAGAGTCTTTCCCTAGGTAAGTGCATAAACAAACTGTGGTACAGCCAGCCAATGGAATATCATTCTTTACTCACAGCAAATGAGCTATCAAGTTATAAATTGACATGGAGTAAACTTAGATGCAAATTACTTAGGGAAGGAAGCCAATCTTAAAATGCTACACACTGTTTATGATTCAAAATCTATGACATTCTGGAAAAAGAAGGACACCCCTGGTGGCTTAGATGGTAAAAAATCTGCCTGTAGTGGAGGAAATCCAGGTTCGATCCCTGGCTTGGGAAGATCCCCTGGAGACAGAAATGGCAACTCACTCCAGTATTTCTGCTTGGAGAATTCCATGGACAGAGGAGCCTGATGGGCTACAGTCCATGGGGTTGCAAAGAGTTGGACACAATTGAGCAACTAACACATACACATGAAGAGAGTGAAAAAAGAAACAGTGGTTGCCAGAGATTAGAGGGGAGCAGAAGAATATGTGAAGCACGCAGGATATTTAGGGCAGAGAAACTATTCTATACGGTACATGTAATGGTGGTTACACATGTATACGTTTGTTGAAGCCCATAGAATTAACACCACCAAGAGTGAACCCTAATGTAAATTATGGACTTAGGGTGACAATGACGCATCTGTGTACCTTCATCACATGAAAAAATGTACCATTCTGGTGAGGGATATTGATAATAGGGGAGGCTGTGCCTGTGCAGAACAGTGTGTATGAAAAATCTTTGTAAAACCCACTCAATGTTGCTGTAGACCAAAACTCTCTAAAAGATAGAGACTACTAAGGCAAACCCTAATGACAGCACCAAATGCTATCAAGAAGGCAGGAAAAAAATGAATCACTTAAATATCACTGATAGGAATGAAAAATGTTATATCTAGTTTTGGAAACAATATTATAGTTCCTTATTTATATACACTCCCTTATAATATCACCCAGCGATTGCACACTTAATCATTTATCTCAAAGACAAGACAACACAGAAATATGCACGTGAATATTCAGAGTGGCTTTATTCATATAGTAAAAACTTTAAACCATCAATTCCATCAATATGTGAATGGTTAAATAAAATTATATACATTCCTTTCATGAAATATACTACTTAGCGATGTAAAGGAATGAACTATTGATAGAACAACTCACATAGATTTCAAGGGAATTTTGCTGAATGAAAAATAAGGCCAATACCATATGAATGATATACCAAAAACCAATACAAATAGAGTTGACCGTTGAATAAAGCAGGCTTGTTTTTCTACACATTGGAAAATCCACATATAACTTATAGTCAGACCTCCCTATACACCAGTTTCTCCATATCTGAGCTTCTGTATAAAGGCTCCTTATCTGTGGATTCGACTAGCTTCAGATGGTATGATACTGTTGTATTTACTACTGAAAAGAACTGTGTTACATGGGTTCATGCAGTTCAAATCAATGTTGTTAAAAATCAACTGTAAATCATGTAATTTCATTTATGTGGCAATTTTGAAATGACAAAAGAATAAAGATAGAGAATAGCTTAATGGTTGCCAGTAGTTGGTTTGAAATGAATGGAGGGATAGGGGTGATTGTAGCTACTTATAATGGAACTGTTCTATATCTTGATTATAGTGGTAGTCACACAATTGTACATATATGATAACAGTGCATAGAACTAAATACACATACACACACACCAACACACACTCAAATAAGTACATATAAAGCTGGTGATATGGGGCTAAACTTACCAGGTAATATCTACGTCAGTGTCCTGATTCTGATATTGATATCATGTGTTTGTTATCCCAAAGTAAAAATCGCTAGTAGAGTGGAGGAAGAACTAGGATATTAACCAAAATCTGTTTCAGTTTCAGTTCAGTTCAGTCGCTTAGTCATGTCCGACTCTTTGCGACCCCATGAATCGCAGCACGCCAGGCCTCCCTGTCCATCACCAACTCCCGGAGTTCACTCAAACCTATGTCCACTAAGTCGGTGATGCCATCCAACCATCTCACCCTCTGTCGTCCCCTTCTCCTCCTGCCCGCAATCTTTCCCAGCATCAGGGTCTTTTCAAATGAGTCAGCTCTTCACATCAGGTGGCCAAAATATTGGAGTTTCAGCTTCAACATCAGTCCTTCCAATGAACACCCAGGACTGATTTCAAAAGTACAAATGCCGGTAACAAAACTTTTGTAAGTTTTGAAAGATTTTTGAAGAATCAAAACAAAAACATTAAAAATGACACATATAAAGAATTAAAAATAAAATCTGTATAGTTAAGTGTATAAAATAATGTGTGAAACACTACAACAGTGAATTTGCATTAATATGGGACTATATTTCTCAAAATGTGCAATTTGGAGTGTGATCATTGTTTGGGGCTTTTGTGTATATGTGTGTGTTTAAGACTTTTCTATATATTGGATGGTGTTCATCATACTTGCAATCCATCATTAATATCTAGTGGGTCCACTTAGTCATTATAAAAGTTAAAAACACCTGTACACATTTTCAAATATCCTCCAGAGGTGTCCAATTCGACAGCCATCAAACTAGACTGTCTCTTTTCCAAAAAACTGAGTGATCAAAATTTCTTGAAGAAATAGGGAGAAAATGAATGCGGTTGTCTTTTTGATGATATTGAAAGAACAGTCAAGTGTATACATCTTAAAAGGGTGCCAGGACAGATATATTTTACTGGTGAATTTTAGTAAACTTTGAAAAAAAAGATATAATTCTATTATTATTGAAATATTGCTCATCCAGTAAAACAGATGGAACTATCTTTTGACTTTTTGACTGGCTGGCAATCTGTAGAGGTAAGTATGATGTTTTTAAAAGTAATGCAAATTATGAATATCAGTACAAATTTCACAAGTAAAATATAGTAACTAATATCTATCATTGCACAAAATAATGAACTATAATAACCAAATGCAGTTTATCTTAGGTCAAGAATGTAGAAATGCTTCAATATTAAAAAATCATTAAATGATTTTCAATATTAAAAATTGAATGAGGTGAAATGCATTATTGTGTTAGTAGAGGTCTATATGTAATTGGAAAAAGTAAAACTATCTAAATTTAGACTTATATAAAAAATAAAAATAGAATAAACCAAATGATTAAATTTTGTTTTAAAATATTAATAGTTGTTAAAATCATAATATGCTATGATATAAAATAGTTTATAGTTCTTTATTATATAAAATACTCTGATATTTTAAAAATTTCTGAAATTTAAAACCTACAAGTAAATAATCTAAAATTTCCTTATTTATTTTTACTACCCTTAAACAAATTATAATTAGCATGTTAGTAAAATTCACCTATCTCTATATATATTTATCCAAAATACGTGGTTTATACAAATGGACCCTTAATAAATAAATACACAGTTTATTTTAAAAACACATTGTGCAACCTTTATGTTTTTCTTGATTTCCTCTTCTCTACACCTTTACTCAATCTTGAAAGAGATGATATTGAAAGCTTTCTCCTTCCCAAGCCCATCCCTAAATACATAAATAGAATTATAAAAATATAAATTGGTTCCTAGATAGAAAGATTTACCATTATCAAACTATTTTCTCCAAATTTATCTAAATTTAGTACAACCTGAATCAAAATCAGAAAAGAACTTCGCTTAAAATTTAACAAGCTGTATCCTGCATCGAACCTGGACTGGTGATTCATTTCTTATATGATATTATACATGTTTCAATGCCATTCTCCCAAATCATCTCACCCTCTCTCTCTCCCACAGAGTCCAAAAGACTGTTCTATACATCTGTGTCTCTTTTGCTCTCTTGGGGCTGGTGCACTGGGATGACCCAGAGGGATGGTACAAGGAGGGAGGTGGGAGGGGGGGTTCAGGATGGGGAACATGTGTACACTCGTGGTGGATTCTTGTTGATGTGTGGCAAAACCAATACAATATTGTAAAGTAAAAAAATAATAATAATAATAAATGATAAGCAGTTAAAAAAATTTAACAAGCTGCTTGTGGAAGGATAAAAGGGAAAAACTGATGAGACAATTTTTTTTGGTTTGATAAGAACAGTTAAAAGTTTTCAAACTATATTACAAGTATTGACTATCAAATCGTGGTATGGGCCTGGGAACAGATAAACACAGCAGGGGAAATGGTTGATGAATTGTGCTAATTAATATCCTGTGCAGCAGTAAAACTTAAAAAGATACAACCATATGTATGGAAAAGGAAATCTTTCACATAAATTTAGATAGTATAAAAAGTCACACAATGTCATATTATAATTAATATCTAATTCCCTGCAAAGACCACCAGAAAAACCTGCTGAGATCAAATTGAGTTCATTGGAAACTTGCTACTGACCAGATGCATTTCCTCACATGAAGTGCTCTAGTAGCTTAAGCACTGGGGTTTTAGAAACTTTTGTTGTAGAGAATTAGGTTATAGGGTAGTTTTCAGGCCAGGATTATTAAACCCAGTGCTATACAAGCTGTTCTCATTTAGAAATTAATGACCAAGGGAAGTTGGTTGGTTCAGTAGGAAAACGAGACTGGATATAAAAATGTATTTTATAGTGTGTCAAGATTCTTATTGTTCTGCAGCCTATAGAGCAAGCACAGAAGATCCAGCTGTGTATAGGACAGATACACATAGTCTGTTCTAGAAAATTCATAATTCCATTTGGTAATCAGAAAGAAAAGCAATCCTAAACAAAAACCCAGACCAAGAGAACTTTAGTACATTTCAAACACAATTGCTGTATCAAGGAAAAAGACCTAGTCTGTGACCCGTTTTTCTTGTCAATGTAATAATGTCTTGGAAACATTTTGTCGTAAATGACATAGTTCATAGCAGAACTGACATAAAATAGGATTTTTATTTAAAACACAGAAATATATAGGTATTGTCTTTTGGAGGGTTATTTTTATCACTTATTTGAGATAGAAAGTTTGTGCTTATGTAAGGCAGAAATGATTCTCAACCTTCCTATACTTTTTGTTTCATTCTGTTTAACTAAGCATACTGGTAGAATTATGCAATTTTCTACCTGGTAGAATTAAGCAATTTTTTCTTGCATTAAGTCTGAATTTTCTGATAGGTATACGTATAAAACATTACCCCACTAGAAAATTTTATGGCAAACTTTGGATCAATGAATATTACTAAGCAAACTGAAGCAAACTCAAAGTGTAGCTAACAACCAACACACAGATGCCAGGGATCTGTCACCTTCAAGCTTTCCCTTTCACACTCCCTCAATCCCCCTACCCTACCCGCCTCATTCTCCTTAGTAGAGCCTGCCAATGTGAGGAGTGAATGAATCCATCAAACTGTAAGGAAAACTAAAACTATATGTGAAGAATATGCGAAGAGTTGACTCATTGGAAAAGACTTTGATGCTGGGAGGGATTGGGGGCAGGAGGAGAAGGGGACGACAGAGGATGAGATGGCTGGATGGCATCACTGACTCAATGGACGTGAATCTAAGTGAACTCCGGGAGTTGGTGATGGACAGGGATACCTGGCGTGCTGCCATTCATGGGGTCGCAAAGAGTCGGACATGACTGAGCGACGGAACTGAACTGAACTGAAGTGATGACATGATGAATTTCAAAAGTCAGTTAAGAGAAAATTTCAGGGGCAGTGTGATCTTGAAACTAGAAATTACAATTAGAAAGGGTTATACAGTTAACTCTGTCCCTTGTGTGTTAGTCTCTCAATTGGGTCCAACTCTTTTGAGACCCCAAGGACTGTCGCCCACCAGGCTCCTCTCTCCATGGGATCCTCCAGACAAGAATACTGGAGTGGGTTGCCATTTCCTTCTCCAGGGACTCTGTCCCTTATGTCACTGATATATGTTAGAACTGAGTGAAAAAGATTCCAGTGCATATTCCAGGTCATGGAACCAGAAACATGAGTGAAAGTTGTAAAGGCCAGAGTGCCAGATTCCTGCACTCAGCATGAATGCTCCGTGGGCTACTCCTGTAGCCCACATAATAAGGGGCCTTTGTTGTTCATTCTCTCACTCATGTCTGACTCTTTGCTACCCCATGGACTGCAGCACACCAGGGTTCTCTGTCCTTCACCATCTCCTGGAGTTTGCTCAAACTCATGTCCATTGAGTCAATAATGCCACCCAACCAAGTCGTTCTCCGTCGTTCCCTTCTCTTGTATTTCACAAAATTTGAAAGATCCATCAGAAGAAGATATTTTTGAAAATAAATCTCAAAGGTCAGTCTCTCCTAACTCAAAAATTTGTATTTTTGCTTTTCTAGTGTCTGTCACAATGCCCTCTATAGAGAATACTAGTTTCTAAGATTCCAGTAGAAGAATTAAAATTTCCAAAGAATAACCCATAAAACTAAAATTTACTCATTGAAATTGTATGTGCAACATCTCATGTTGCTTATTCTATATTACATAGTGTAAGAAAACTACATTTCTTGTTTTCAAAAACCAGATTGGTCTTCTCTACACTCTGCAGTGACAGGTAGAAGGATGCCTAAGCCTGGATCCCAGAACCAGTTACACCTTCGCAAGGAATTTGGCTGAAAAGACCAAGAACAAGTCTTTCTTGAATCAGGGAGGACGAGCAAGGACTAGCAGGAGAGCTTCAAGGTGGCCTCTGATGCAGGTTGCACACCAACACAAAGGGCATGTGAGGTCTGCCATTAACTTGGATCGGTTTCTGGATCATTTTACTGAAGAGAAACTCAGTTTATGATGCATAGGGAATATTCAATGGGTTAAAAAAAAGTGTTGGAAAACGTACATATTTGATCACAAGTCATTTGTTCACAGAAACCATTCAGCCATCAGGAACTGCTTTTGGACGTAAGAGAAGTGGTTTCTCAGTGTTCCTGTAATCTGTGCTTCGACAGTTTGGTAGAGCAAATGTTTCGGCAGAGCAAAACATTTCCCAGAGAAAAACCGAGTACATGGAAAAGCTACTGAGAGGTTGTTCATTATGTGATAAAAACACAGAATTTGATTACTTCAGGGAAATTCAGGATTATGGGGACTTGCCTTTCACTATTATCTAATTACAGCTGGGAGCAGCAGAGTGACAGAGCATACTCATGGCCAGCTCTGAGACAATAACGTGGAAAAGCCGATTTATATCCTAACGTTAGACCTTTGTGAACACAGGAGGTAACTTTTAGAATTAGGATTTCCACAAATATAAATGGAGATTAATTTCCTTTAAAGAAGAAACCACATGATTAAAAGCTTCCAAAAAATATATTGAAGTCCAACTGAGACTTGGAGTGCTCCCCAAAATGGAAAAATTTTCTATTATAAAGGATATCGTTTTGGCTACAACTTAGAAACTTAGAATTCTCATTGTTAGTGATTTTTTAAGAGTCTAGAATCAGTTTATTGTGGGCTGTGATCCAAGAGTTATTTGATGTTTTTAAATTACTAAGCAATTGAGACAGAAAAATTAATTTTCTGTATTATCTTTCCTATATGCAGAAAATATGGTTTAAGCAATTTATTTCTTTATACTCACTTATGGTTTGGGGAGTTGTTTTAAAATAAATATTTGTATTTTTTGGATGCTGGGAAAAGGGTGTGTAATTTGCTTATGTGGAACAAATATATAAGTATGTGAACAGGCAAGGCTAATTTTCAGTCCTTAAATGAATGTGTATTGCTCTTTCCAATTTGTTTATATTCACCCTACACTCATCAATTGGGCCATTGCAAGAGGTTATATATGCTTACTACCTCTTGGCAGGGGTATAGAGCATAAAAGCAGGGAAGAAAGAAACAAAGGTCAGCTTTTGAGTTTTCATGGATCTAATGCTAACGTGCAGAGTGAAATGAGATCTGACTCTCCCAGAGAGGTGTGGCAGATGGGTTGGAGCTGTGGCTGCATTGCAAGGTGCGTGGTTTAGGTAAGTAATAAAGTCAGTGACTCAGCCAATCCAAACTTCCATCATATTTCAGAGCTTAACTGTTAATTCTGGTGAAAGTCTCACCAATCACACATGAAGCATCTGTCAACCAGGAATCTGTTACTGCCTCTAGCACCAAAACCATTCTGCCTTAGGTAGTGTCTGGGAGCTTCCACAGCCTTTCTTTACTTAGTATCTGCTGTAACCAGTGTCAAGAGATGGATACCTCATTCTCTGCTTAACGGCTCAATACATATATATTTAAAATCAAAGTCTTCCTCTGATTCACCTGGCAGGTGAAAATATTACATGACAATGAAGTCTGTAAATACAGTGGTTCTTTTTACTCTACATGAATAATGAAGGCTTTTAAATACAGAGACATTTTTTCAAATGTTGAAGGACTGTTCCAAAATGTCAGAACAGGTACAAATGGTGGGTTCTCACTGAAGTCTATGCTCTCATTACCAACACCAATAAAATGTATTTTCTTTCTTTAATATAAAGAAAAAGTAGAAATAAAATATTTTCCCACAAAACATAAATCAACTGCATTATAAAGAAAAACATTTTCTCCCTCCAAAAGGAAGGTACAATGTATTATCAAAATAAATCCAGTAACAAGTTCTAAGAGATCATTTTATTAGATGCCTTAGGATTTTCCACATACACAATCATGTTATCAGTGAATTTAGAAAATTTTACTCCTTTTTTTCAAATTTATATACCTATTTTCTTTACTTGTCATACTTAACTGGCTGGGGAACTTTGGTATAAGTTTGAATAGAAGGAAGAAGAATAAAAACCTTTGCCTTGTTCCAAGTGTTTAGAGAAAAGCATTCTTTATTTTGACATCAAATATGATGTTAATGTAAATTTTCATGGATTTCTTTACAGGTACAGGGAGTTCTTTTTCTACTGGTTTGAGAGTTTTATTGTGGATGTTGATTCATTTCAAATATTTTTGCTTTATCTAAAATATGATCATACCCTTTCCCCCTTTATTCTGCTAATGCATTGATTTCCATTAACTGATTTTTGAATCTCAATCTTACATTCTTGGAATACATTCCGCTTAGCAATGAAGTGGTATATATATATATATATATATATACACACACACAAATATGTACATATTTATTTGTCAAATTTCTCTGACTACTTGCATTTATGCAAGAATATTGGCCTGTAATTTCTTTTTTCATTATATTTTTGCTTTTTTCTGTGTGTTGGAATAGTTCAGGCTCATAAAATATTTGAGAAATACCCTTCCTTTTCCTTGAAAAAGCAACTGTGCATGATTGCTATTATTTCTATGTTAAATATTTGATAGAATTCCCCAGTGAAGCTGCTGAAGACTTTAGTTTTCTTTTCTGAAAGGTTTTAATTACAATTTTAATTTACAATTGGCTCTTGAACAATGTGCTGTAACAGCATGGGCCCATATATACTTGGAGTTTTTTCAACAAATATGAGCGACAGAACTACATGATCTGCTGTTGGTTGAATCCTCAGATGTGGAAACTTGGATATGGAGGGCAGACTACAAAGGTATATGCAGATGTTCCATTGCCCACGGTGTTGATGGGCACTTAACACCACCATTGTTCTAGAGTCAAACATGCTTAATGCATGTAAGGCTATTCGTGTCTTCAACTTTTTCTTGAGTCAGTTTTGATAGTTCATTTGTAAAGAATATGTCCATTTCATCTTAACTGTTGAATATGTTGACACGAAGTAAGTAGTAATATTTTCTTAATTTATTTTAGTTTCTTTGGAGTCTATAGTGATGGCCCCTCTAAACAAGTGACATTGCAATGTGTGCTATCCTTTGTTTACTCACTTCTTTGATCAGTAGAGCTGTAGATTTGCTAATTTTATTAGCTCTCTCCCCTGGCAAAATTCTGTAGATTCCCTTCTAAACACAGTTTTATCTGTTTCCAACAAAATCAGGTATATTTTGCTTTTAGTATAATTTTGCTCAAATTCTGCTGCAGCCCCTGACATCTATGCTGCCACTGCTTTGTTTATAATACTGAATTAACTCTTAGTTTTCCCTTGCTACTACTCTCTTGTAGATTCCTGATCCTAAGACTTAGACAATTTCAATAAAGCTGAGCCAGAAAGAAATCAGAAACAGATGCTTTTAATCTCCAAATTATGTAACCTCTTCAATAATGTTGCATTGTCCATGAGTTCAACTTTAGCTACACTTTCATGATAAATTATTACTCATAAATATCCCCAATCAATCATAAAACAGAACTTTAGTGAGCATAACCCAGCAAACTGCAGACTAACCTACAAATGCCTGAGTTCTAGATTCAAGCTAAGATTTCTACTGATACAGATTACTATAACAACAAATTTAGATGGAATAGACTTCCCTGGTGGCTCAGATGTTAAAGTATCTGCGTCTACAATGTGAGAGACCTGGGTTCGATCCCTGGGTTGGGAAGATTCCCTGGAGAAGGAAATGGCAACCCACTCCAGTACTCTTGCCTTGAAAATCCCATGGACAGAGGAGCTTGGTGCAGGCTACTATTCATGGGGTCACAAAGAGTTGGGCACGACTGAGCGACTTCACTTTCACTTTCACTTTAGATGGAATTGGATATTGGCATGTTTATGATTTATAATGCAGAGGAATTTTGTCAGAGCATTATTTTAAAATACAGCAAATTTTTAATTTTATGTATTATAATTTTTACTAATATGACTATATTCAAAAGCATACAGATAAATATAAAGGGTTGTTTTAAATGTTTTTGGTAAATTTGACTATCTATTCATTCTTATACCCGATATCATTTTTGTTTGTTTTCTGGTAAGTATTTATGAAGCCTTGCAGAATTTTATAGAATAGGTATTGATTTAATGCATTAATGAGAGAAATATTTTCTCTAAGCCCATTACTAAAATTCATATATGAAAGATAGTAGCCACTTCTATTTTTTTAATTTAAATAATTTTTATTAAAATACCAAAAATGGCACAGCTTTGGAATACTTAGGGCTAAATAGTAAATAGTGGGAATGCATTCTTATTACCTTTCTGTGCAGGAGTCTATGATACTATTAGCTAGTTAGAATAAGAAATAGGAGTCCAGAATGGCGGTGGCTAAAAGAGAAAGAAGGGAAAATAGAACAAAAGAAGGTCAAAGGACCAGAGTGAGAACCTCAGGTAAAACAAACAGCCCTCCTGGCTAGCCCAATTTACATAGGGTGGGAAAAGGAGTAAATCAAGGCTGTATATTGTCACCCTGCTTATTTAACTTATATGCAGAGTACATCATGAGAAACGCTGGACTGGAAGAAACACAAGCTGGAATCAAGATTGCCGGGAGAAATATCAATAACCTCAGATATGCAGAGAAGGCAATGGCACCTCACTCCAGTACTCTTGCCTGGAAAATCCCATGGATGGAGGAGCCTGGTGGGCTGTAGTCCATGGGGTCGCTAAGAGTTGGGCATGACTGAGTGACCACTTTCACTTTTCACTTTCCTGCATTGGAGAAGGAAATGGCAACCCACTCCAGTGTTCTTGCCTGGAGAATCCCAGGGATGGGCGAGCCTGGCGGGCTGCCGTCTATGGCGCACAGAGTCAGACATGACTGAAGTGACTTAGCAGCAGATATGCAGGTGACACAACCCTTATGGCAGAAAGTGAAGAGGAACTAAACAGCCTCTTGATGAAAGTGAAGGAGGAAGGTGAAAAAGTTGGCTTAAGGCTCAACATTCAGAAAATGAAGATCATGGCATCTGGTCCCATCACTTCATGGCAAATAGATGGGGAAATAGTGGAAACAGTGTCAGACTTTATTTTGGGGGGCTCCAAAATCACTGCAGATGGTGACTGCAGCCATGAAATTAAAATATGCTTACTCCTTGGAAGGAAAGTTATAACCAACCTAGATAGCATATTCAAAAGCAGAGACATTACTTTGTCATCAAAGGTCTGTCTAGTCAAGGCTATAGTTTTTCCTGTGGTCATGTATGGATGTGAAAGTTGGATTGTGAAGAAAGTTGAGCACTGAAGAATTGATGCTTCTGAACTGTGGTGTTGGAGAAGACTCTTGAGAGTCCCTTGGACTGCAAGGAGATCCAACCAGTCCATCTAAATGAGATCAGTCCTGGCTGTTGTTTGGAAGGATTGATGCTAAAGCTGAAGCTCCAATACTCTGGCCACCTCATGTGAAGAGTTGACTCACTGGAAAAGACTCACGCTGGGAGGGATTGAGTGCAGGAGGAGAAGGGGATGACAGAGGATGAGATGGCTGGATGGCATCACTGACTCTATGGACCTGAGTTTGAACTCCGGGAGTTGGTGATGGACAGGGAGGCCTGGTGTGCTGCAACTCATGGGGTCACAAAGAGTTGAACACAACTGAGCAACTGAACTGAAGTGGCTTGGGGAGGGGGTGTGAGGGTGGGGACATAAAAATAGGAGCCAAAAGTGGGCCAGAGGCTTCTCTTCTCTCCGTCTTTTGAGTTGGCCTGCCCTCATGCCTCCAGGATGTGTTTTTCTTTACTTTCTAAATAAAACTGAGCTGTAACACGGAGCTGTAACACTGGTCTATCTACCACTTCTAATTTTTGTTGCGATGAGACAGAACTGAGGAAATTACAAACACCCCTGAAAATGCTAACTCAGTATGAGAGAATATATGTGAAGTACATTGGAAAATGTTTAGTATCATCACCTTTAATCAAAAATATATCAAATAAAGTCTACCCAGATACTTAATGTTTCTATATAGTAATATATTCTTTGGAGAACTCAGGTGTTCAGTTTTACATTAGAGCCACATCAATGATAAGCTTGTATGGGAGTTCACAGCACTCTGTATAGACACAGAAGGCATGTTAGATTTCTATAGACCATAGAAGCAGAGATTCAAGGTAAACCTACATAGGTATCATGGACCTTAAGTCACATCACATGTAAGAGAGAGAAATTAATTCTGAATATTTCTGACAGTTTGAAAAATTAAGGGTGTGCAGTATGGTTAGAAGGGTCTGAAAAGAGGTTCACTGAGAGCATGCTGAACACAAAGGCTAACACACAAGTTATGGAAAAGCTTGGAACAAGTGGTTCAGGGTTTAGAGATGAAACCCTGGAGGGTGGATCTTGGTTAGAGACTAAAAATACAAAGATATAAAGATGTTAGTTCTGAGTAGAATAAAGTATAGTAGATGAGTTTAACTAAAATACAAAATACATTTTTTAGTTCACACAAAGCTTCTAAGGAACCACTCTTGAGCTTTCCCCAGTGGTTTTCAATTAGAGGGACTGACCAGGAATATTTAAGATCATCGATTCTGCTACAGCTGTCTGTGGCTTGATTTCCTGCTTACAAATGCTATAAGAGGGCAATAACTGAGTAACCCAGATAGAAAACAATGACAGCGAAGAGACAACTTCTTCCCACAATCAAACCATACTTTAGGAGCTTCTCCATAGGTATGTAGATCTGGAGTAAATTATCCCCCTAATAACTAAATACTACCATTACACATACAGGGAAATGATAGAAGCTTGGGGTTTTTGAGTTGCTTTTTTGCTTAGGAATTAAACTTCTCATTATATAAAAATGATCTATCTAAAAGTGACATTTAAAAAACTAAAAGTGTGTCAAGTAATATACAACTAATATACATAAGTGAGTCCTCATTTTCAAGTTTGTGATACCATTTACAAAGCTCATCTTATTTCTTTACTTCTAATATGTGTTTGAAACTAATTGGGTAACATTTTAAAAGATAGCCAAAAATATCATTCACTGCAGCCAACATATCATAGGATCCTTTCATTATTTGACAGTTTTGACAGTTATTATTGATCTGGGCAGCAACTGCAGCTAACCAGAAGGGGACAATGTGACAGTTTTATGTAACAAAAGGCACAGTGTCATGTCAACTGAACTAAATGTTGTACAAAGTGACAGCAGGACAAAAAATCCTTTCAGACTTAATTTTCTGCTTCATTTTTTTTTTTTCTTTCTACCATCAATACATAAGGCAGTGCAGTAGGTGACACAAATTAGCAGGATGGAGCAAAAGGTCTATCCCAGTCTCTGTGGCTACACTTGACTTCTTCTACCACAAGAGTGGCAATTATTTTTAAGGTGAATGAACAAGAAGAGCAGCTTATAGTAATCAAACTACCCCTATAGGAGAAAATATATCCCTTATCAAGATGCTTTATCTATTTCACCTAGGTGGCTTTTGGTGAAAGATGAAAGGAAACAGTCCCCATCTGCTAGGTCATGCCTACAAGACACATTCTGTCAAGTCTTAAAAGCAACAACAGATTTGCCTGTGGGATACCTATAATTATTATGCGGAGCAGCCCAATGCCTGCTGCAGCTCATTGTTCTGCTAACGTAAGACCGAATGAGAACAGTGGCTCCAGGCTGTGAGTGGATAAAGTGCAACTTTTCGATTTTGCTCTTCTAAGGCTCCTGCATTGTGTGGAGTCCATGAGTGACATCTTTGGCCTTCCTTGGGGCTCAGCAGATTGAATCAGTCATGCTGAGTTAAACAATGAGTGGGAGACATAACCTTAGTAGCGCCTGTCATTTTTTCCTCCTAATTCAATCTACATTTAATCAATGAAAGTAATTTCTTGTTTGTTTAAGTTTTATATCCAGTGGATCTTGAGGATTCTGAAGTAGTACACCTTCACCTTGACCTTCTCTGCCTTTTGAAGTTCAAGTACTTTGTCAAAATTGAGATCTGCAAAAATGGTAAGCTGCAACGGCATACCTTGCCGGCTATTCCATCTATGATTTCCCTGATTTGTGCTTTTAATGGAACTTGGGAAATAAAGTTATGTAAAGGATAAGCTGGAGAAAATATTTTTAAAAGGAAAAAGCAACAGGGACAACAGCAAGGATAGAATAATATGAATATCTCGAATACCAATGTAGGTATACAAACTTGAAATAATACTTGTAGGGGGAAAAGCTCATTTTCCAGGTTATCTGTTGTTCATTTTGTGCTAATGGTTTGAAGTTTCACTTTTAGGCTATCACCACTATTGGGAATAGCCAGTAGTAACTTACACAAGTTCAAGGTCTTTATTGATCAGGTTAGCCAGTCTTAATCAAAATATGTCTTCCTTTCCACTCATCGTGATTAAATAAGCAGAGAGCTTGACACTGAGTCTCTGACTTTTTTGTAAGTTTTCAGAAAAATGCTGATTGAAAGGTTTTGTTACCTGTCAACTCTCAAACTGGAAGGCAAACCAGAAGATAACATTTTAAGGAAATGAATACACAGTTAATAAACTGTCACAATTAAGAGCAGTTATCTATAATATTCAAAATGGAGAAAAGTTTTCAGAATTTTTCTCAGATTATTGCTGAAATGTCAAATAGAAAAAAAAAAACCTACATAAAAATATTTGAGAATGTCAACTGGATGGGATAATATTATGGTGGAATGAAGAACTGGTTTGAAATAGATCTGGAAAACTTTGGCATTTATTACTTCTTGAAAGAAAAGCTAATTTTTCTTCTTTAAAGAAAAATAAAACCAATGATAGAAATGTGGGTGTGGTACATTTTTGTCAAAAGAAAAATAAACTAAGTTTTTATTAGCCTTGGAAAAATCTGGAATATTGGAAACTTGGATTTAAATTTTAAAATTAATTTCAACATGCAATTTCCCAGTGCTACTCTGTGAGTCCAAAGATAAATAATAAAAAGGACTTTGATAACAGTTGAATTTTTTAAAAGCCACATAAAAATTGACTCAACATTTCATCCGTACGGTACCTAAAAAGTTTGAAAGAATGAACTTATTTAAGAAGTAAGATTTGTTTGGCTTTTCTTCTTTGATTCTTTCATTTGGCATTCACTGAGTTCCTACGGTGTATTAAGGACTGTGATAAGTGATAAGGCAGCAAGCCTGGACTTAAAGAGTTCACAGTCTATTTGAACTGTGTGGAATGTGCTCCATCATCTAAAGGAATGAAGTTTCACTATTAGAAAATGCTTCAAAATCGTTGACTAAATCGTGATTAGCTTAGTGTCAAAGACTGAACCAAGTCTTTCCAGCATCCAGGCTCACAGGGAACAGGGAGAACTCTGTAAAAACAACTACCTTCTGAAAGGCAACCTCTTTTGCTGCATCCCAGGGCTTCCCCACCCGACAAAAGAGGCCTGTAAGACTAAAAGGATGTACAGCAAGAGAAAAGATATATGTAAGAACCAAAACAAGGAAACTAACTAAAAGTCCAGGGCTATGAAGCCCGAAAGAAGAGCTGCAGTGGGATAACCCAGAATTATACTAAAACAAGGCAGTTGTACCTAAGGAAATGGGCATTCTGAAACAGAGGGATAGGGGCTTGCAAGGCAAGGTGACTGTGTATGTGTATGGGACAGGATCTGAAAGCAGTTATTCAGGATATGCACTACTCAAAATATGGTTCTAAGTGCCAGCCAGGGAAAAGTAATTACGCAGTTCCATCTAAACTGTTCTTTGATGTAACACTTACTTCTTTGGTTCCTAAGTACCTGTTTCCTTCTCAAGGAGATTCCTTACTTATCCCCAAAAGCCTGAGCTCTTGGTTGCAAACTCTGTTATAGATGCAACTCTAAGTTTAAGAAATTAATGTTTCCTCCCATTTCTCAGAATTGATAATAAACTGATAAGATTTTGATTTTTGTCTCAACTCAGATTTCTCATAACAGACTAGACTGTGGTAAGTCTGTTGAAATTTTCAAGCTATTCGTTACTTTTCAGCCAATTAGATATGTGTAGACTTTTCTTTGTATATGTGTTTGTTCATGTGGATGTCTGTGTATGTATGTGTCTCCTTCTGCGTACAAATGAGTGAACCGCTAGTAATAGAACAAAACCTTTTCACATATCTTTAATCATAATTAATTAAATTAGTCAAAACTAAGTTTCAGTGTCTAAAGTATAAGGGTATATCACTTTGAAAAAGTATATTATTTTTACATTCAAGACAATTATCTTTTAGAAATGACTATTATCCAGAACTACAAATTAATAATTAAAAAGTGGGTAATTGATTCTGGTTACATTTGATTTTGTGCTCTTTATTTATTTACTTATTTTAACTATCTGAGAAGAACAGTTGATTCTGATAGGTTGAGCTCTCCTGGAGGCAGAGATGCAGGATTCGACAGCACAGATTATCAATCAGTTCACTCAGATCATGAACAAGTTGGAGATTTAAGTCTCTCAGCAGGATACATTGCTGAGTTCTCCAAGTGGATCTAATTGTAAAGTGAACCCCTCCTGTGTCCTTGGTTACCTGAACTAATCAGTCTTGCCACTTTCACCTACCCAAAGCAATTCAATGTGGAAATAAGAATGGCTTTATGAAAGAGTGGGTTATTGACCCCAGGTGTGTGGCTTTTCTCTTATTTTTCAGCTGGCTCTAGTTTCTCCCACATTTCAACTAGCAACAGGGAGTTTCAAGACTAATCAGAAGCTACTCCATGTGTGGAGAACCAAAATCTGAGGACTATATTCATTGGTTAAAAAAAAAAATAGATTAAAAAGCTGTCAAATAAAAGTAAACATTTATCTAAAAATTTTTGTCTAAAAATTTAACTAAATTTTATCTAAAATTAGATTTAAAAAATAATTTTTACCATTGGTAATAGACTGGGTTTCTAGGTAATTCTTCTCAGACAGTACATGCTTATTTGAAGCATCTTCTTGCTATTTATTTATTTACTCATTTATCCTGTACATAATTATTAACCATCTGCCAGGTGCCAACCACTTTACTTGCTGACAGAAATGTAATGATACACCGGGACAATTCCTGCCCTTAATAGAACAGTCAGAGATTGTCAGTGTTCCTCTTTAAAATAACACAGATGCTTTTCTCTTTTAGAACATAAAATATTGGCCTTTTACAATGTAAATTTTACAACAGAACAGCTGAAAAGAACTGGAAAACAGCTCTAAATCCTAAGACTTATTAGTGTTTGTGTGTGCATTATAGCAGACCTCTATATCATATGTGTATATATATATATGTCTCAATATCCAGATACATTTAGAGATATACTGATAAACATACATAGAAAACAGATGAGAAAAATTTTATACAGTGTGTATGTACATATATATATATGTATGTGTATGTGTATGTATAATTTGTGTTTACATTGCTGCCTGGTACCATATATATATCAGTTCAGTTCAGTCGCTCAGTCGTGTCCGACTCTTTGCAACCCCATGGATTACAGCAAGCCAGGCCTCCCTATCCATCACCAACTCCCAGAGTTCACTCAGACTCACATCCATCGAGTCGGTGATGCCATCCAGCCATCTCATCCTCAGTTGTCCCCTTCTCCTCCTGCCCCCAATCCCTCCCAGCATCAGAGTCTTTTCCAATGAGTCAACTCTTTGCATGAGGTGGCCAAAGTACTGGAGTTTCAGCTTTAGCATCAGTCCTTCCAAAGAAATCCCAGGGTTGATCTCCTTCAGAATGGACTGATTGGATCTCCTTGCAGTCCAAGGGACTCTCAAGAGTCTTCTCCAACACCACAGTTCAGAAGCATCAATTCTTCAGTGCTCAGCTTTCTTCACAGTCCAACTCTCACCTCCATACAAGACTACTGGAAAAACCATAGCCTTGACTAGATGGACCTTTGTTGGCAAAGTAATGTCTCTGCTTTTCAATATACTATCTAGGTTGGTCATAACTTTTCTTCCAAGGAGTAAGTGTCTTTTAATTTCATGGCTGCAATCAACATCTGCAGTGATTTTGGAGCCCAAAAAAATAAAGTCTGACACTGTTTCCACTGTTTCCCCATCTATTTGCCATGAAGTGATGGGACCAGATGCCATGATCTTCGTTTACTGAATGTTGAGCTTTAAGCCAACTTTTTCACTCTCCTCTTTCGCTTTCATCAAGAGGCTTTTTAATTCCTCTTCACTTTCTGCCATAAGGGTGGTGTTATCTGCATATCTGAGGTTATTGATATTTCTCCCAGTAATCTTGATTCCAGCTTGTGCTTCTTCCAGCCCAGCGTTTCTCATGATGTACCCTGCATATAAGTTAAATAAGCAAGGTGACAATACACAGCCTTGACATATTCCTTCTCCTATTTGGAACCAGTCTGTTGTTCCATGTCCTGTTCTAACTGTTGCTTGCTGACCTGAATATAGGTTTCTCAAGAGGCAGGTCAGGTGGTCTGGTATTCCCATCTGTTTCAGAATTTTCCACAGTTTATTGTGACCCACACAGTATATAATACCATACATATACTTTATATCTCTTTCTAAATATGCACACACATACAAAGAGGGATTTTTTTGCATAATTTTATTATTAGACTTTTAGAATCATTTCAGTTCAGTTGCTCAGTCATGTCTGACTCTTTGTGACTCCATGGACTGCAGCACACAAGACTTCCTTGTCCATCACCGACTCCCGAGTCCTACTCAAACTTACATGCATCAAGTTAGTGATACCATCCAACCATCTCATCCTGTGTTGTCCCCTTCTCTTCCTGCCTTCAATCTTTCCCAGCATCAAGGTCTTTTCCAAAGAGTCATTTCTTTGCATCAGGTGGCCCAAGGATTGGAGTTTCAGCTTCAGCATTGTCCTTTCAATGAATATTATGGATTGATTTCCTTTAGGATTAACTAGTTTTATCTCCTTGCAGTCCAAGAGATGCTCAAGAGTCTTCTCGAATACCACAGTTCAAAAGCATCGATTCTGTGGCACTCACCTTCCTTTATGGTCCAACTGTCATAACCATACATGACTGCTGGAAAAACCATAGCTTTTACCAGAAGGACCTTTGTCGGTAATGTCTCAGCTTTTTAATATGCTGTCTAGGTTTGTCATAGCTTTTCTTCCAAGGAGCAAGCATCTTTTAATTTCATGGCTGCAGTCATCATATGCAGTGATTGGTGGGCTTTCAAGCCTCTCTTCCCCCCAAAAAGAACTGTTTCCATTGTGTCCCCATTTATTTGCCATGAAGTGATGGGATGGGATGCCATGATCTTCGATTTTTAAATGTTGAGTTTCAAGCCCACTTTTTCACTCTCCTCTTTCACTTTCACCAAGAAGCTCTTTAGTTCCTCTTCACTTCCTGCCACTTCCTGTCCTCTGTGTATCTGAGGTTACTGATATTTCTCCTGACAGTCTTGATTCCAGCTTGTACTTCATCCAGCCTGGCATTTCTCTTAATGTACTCTACATATAAGTTAAATAAGCAGGGTGACAATATACAGCCTTGATGTACTCCTTTCCCAATTTGGAACCAGTCTGTTGTTCCATGTCCAGTTCTAACTGTTGCTCCTTGACCTGCATATGGGTTTTTCAGGAGGCAGGTCAGGTGGTCTGGTATTCCCCTCTCTTTAAGAATTTTCCAGTTTGTTGTGATCCACACAGTTAAAGGGTTTGGCAATAAAGGGTAGTCAATAAAGCAGAAGTAGATGTTTTCTCTAGAACTTTTTTTGAATCTCCAACAAATGTTGGCAATTTGATTTCCTGTCTTTTCTAAATCCAGCTTGAATATCTGAAAGTTCTCAGTTCATGTACTGTTTAAGCATCACTTGGAGAATTTTGAGCATTACTTTGCAAGCATATGAGATGAGTGCAATTGTGTGGTAGTTTGAACATTTTTTGGCATTGCGTTTCTTTGAGATTGGAATGAAAACTGACCTTTTCCAGTCCTCTGGAAACTGCTGAGTTTTCCAAATTTGCTGACATATTGCATAGAGCACTTTAACAGCATCATCGTTTAGAACTTGAAATAGTTCATCATGGAATTCCATGACCTCCCCTAGCTTTGTTGATAGTGGTGCTTCCTAAGGCTCACCTGACTTTGGACTCCAGTATGTCTGGCTCTATGTGAGTGATCATATGGTCATGATTGTCAGGGTCATGCAGATCTTTTTTGTATAGTTCTTCTGTGTATTCCTGCCCACCTTTTCTTAATATCTTTTGCTTCTGTTAGGTCCATACCATTTCTGTCCTTTATCATGCTCATCTTTGCATGAAATGTTCCCTAGGTGTCTCTAATTTTCTTGAAGAGATCTCTAGTCTTTCCCATTCTATTGTTTTCCTCTGTTTCTTTGCATTAATCACTCAGGAAGACTTTCTTATCTCTCCTTGCTATTTTTTGGAACTCTGCATTCCTTTTATCTTTTGTCTTTAGCTTCTCTTGTTTTCTCAGCTATTAGTAAGATCTCCTCAGAAAACCACTTTGCCTTTTTGCATTTCTTTTCCTTGGGGACACTTTTAGAATAAGTGTTTTCAAGTGATTTCAAGTGTCTTGAAATCAAATATCTGTACCCAAATTATCCATATTTTTTATTGCCATATTACTCCCCAATTTATACTATCACCAGCAGTGTATCTCCGTATCTTAATAAACAATGGGTATGATTAAGCTACTAACCACTTAACAAATGCGTAATAAAAATGTAATCACATTAACTGCCAAATGTGAACACAGAGCATATTTCATATCATTAGTGATAACTTGGTAATTCTTCTTTAATCTCTGTTTTCTTCTAATGTGTGCGTTTACTAAAATCTGTAAGGCAAAGGAAAAAGGGAAAAGTATACCTAACTGAATACAGAGTTCCCGAGAATAGCAAGAAGAGATAAGAAAGCATTCTTAAGTGAACAATGCAAATAAATAAAGCAAAATAATAGAATGCGAAAGACTAGAAATCTCTTCAAGAAAATTGGAGATACCAAGGGAACATTTAATGCAAAGATGGGTACAATAAAGGACAGAAATACCAAGGACCTGACAGAAGCAGAAGACATTAAGAAGAGGTGGCAAGAATACACAGAAGGATTATACACACACAGTCTTAATGACCCAGTTCACCACTACGGGGTGATCACTCACCTAGAGCCAGACATCCTGAAGGGTAAAGTCAAGTGGGCCTTAGGAAACATTACTATGAACAAATCTAGTGGGCATGATGGGATTCTAGCTGAGCTATTTCAAATCCTAAAAGATGATGCTGTGAAAGTGCTGCACTCAATATGCCAGCAAATTTGGAAAACTCAGCAGTGGCCACAGAAATAGGAAGGGTCAGGTTTCATTCCAATCCCAAAGAAAGGCAGTGCCAAAGAATGTTTAAACTACCAGTTGTGCTCATTTCACATGCTAGCAAGAAAATGTTCAAAATTCTTCAAGTTAGATTTCAACAGTATATGAATTGAGAACTTCCAGGTGTACAAGCTGGATTAAAGGCAGAGGAGCAAGAGATCAAATTGCTAACATCCTTTAGGTCATAGAAAACGCAAGAGAATTCCAGAAAAACATTTACTTCTACTTCATTGGCTACACTAAAGCCTTTGACTATGTTAATCACAACAAGCTGTGGAAAATTCTTAGAGATGGAAATACCAGATCACCTTATCTGCCTCCTGAAAAACCTGTATACACGTCAAGAAGCAACAATTAGGATCGAACATGAAACAAAGAACTGGTTTAAAATTTTGAACTGATTCAAAACTAGTTCAAAATTAGAGTAAATAAGAACGATATATAATCACACCCTGTTTATTTAACTTATATTCAGAGTACATAATGCAAATTGCCAAGCTGGATGAATTACAAACTGGAATCAAGATTGCTGGGAGAAATAACAACCTCAGATATGTAGGTGATATCACTCTAATGGCAGAAATCAAAGAGGAACTAAAGAGCCTGTTGATGAATGTGAAAGAGGTGAGTGAAAAAGTTGGCTTAAAACTGAACATTCATAAAACCATGATCATGGTATCTGGTCCACAAAATTCATGGCAAATAGATGGGGGAAGAGTGGAAGCAGGGACAGATTTTATTTTCTTGGGCTCCAAAATCACTGAGGACAGTGTCTGCAGCATGAAATAAAAGATGATTACTAAACTATAGCTATCTACATCACCCAGGATATCTGGATAAATGTTCAAAATTATGAAAAAATAAGAATATTTGATAACTAGAGCCACTGTAATTTTACATACATATATATATATATTTACAGACATATATGTGTATATATATGTATATACATTGACCAACAACTAAAATTTCCCTTGAAAACAAATCATTTAACTTTGGCTAACTCTATCACCTTCTTATTATATTTATTCTTTTCACTCTCATTTTACTGTCATCATTCAGGAAAATCTACTTTCTATCTTCTTGACAGTAAACTAGTATAATTACTTACTAGGTATAATTACTTACTAGTATAATGGATCTCAACCAGTAGAATTAGTGTTTCTCTTTGAGGGAAGTAATAAAGATATGAAGAAGTATGAAACAGATAATAGCTTTCCTTCTCCTTAATGATACACAAATACAGTTAATTCTGCAAGCACATGAATGTCGATTGTGAATACAGGGTTGGACTGTACAATGCTATAAAGCTTTCCAGGATGTAATTTTTCTTTAATATCCCAGGAAATTAGCATAATTCCTAGACTGCAAGATATTCTCTGTGCTCAATTTGAAAATGGACATTTTCACTTTCTTATACGTTTTGTGATCATTATATAACACAGATAATTGAGATAAGGGCAAATTACTGAGTTGGTATTAACCTGAATATTCACTGGAGGACTGATGCTAAAACTGAAGTTCCAGTACTTTGGCCACCTGATGTGAAGAGCCAACTCATTAGAAAAGACCCTGATGCTGGAAAATATTGAAGGCAGGAGGAGAATGAGACAACAGAAGTGGTTGGATGGCATCACCGACTCAATGGACCTGAGTCTGAGCAAACTCCAGGGGATGGTGAAGGACAGGGAAACCTGGTATGCTGCAGTCTATGGGGTGGCAAAGAGTTGGACACAACTGAGCGATTGAACAACCACAGCAAACGATTTTTTGGATGTACACCATTTTTAAAAGTCTTTATTGAGCTTGTTACAATATTGCTTCTGTCTTATGCCTTAGTTTTTTGGCCAAGAAGCATATGGGATCTTAGCTCCCCGACTGGAGATCAAACGAGCACCCGCTGCATTAGAAAGTGAAGTCTTAACCACTGGACCATCAGGGAAGTTCCTGGGTTTGTACTTTTTACAAATATTTTACCCCAGAAGAAGCAGTTACATTTCTTATGTACCATGCATATTGCTAATAGGATAGAGTAAACTAGAAAAGAACATGCAGTATACACATGCCCCAGACTTCTTTCAGATTTGGACTAATAACAAAATTCTTAGCAAGATATGTTAACAAGATAGATATAGAACAATTATATTAACAAGAGCATTAGTCTCCGGAGGAAGATGCTTTGTGAACCTACTCCAGTCAGACTGAAATTTTAGTGCTTTTAATTGTTTTTCAGTAATATTTGGAAAGCCCTCAATTTAGGAAATAGAACTTTAGAAACAAGGATATTAAAAATAGAAGCATCAAAATGTCTTTTTCATGTTTAACAGATCAGAAACATTTCAATCAGCTGAAATCTTTAGATGTCAAAGATTAAATCAAAGTATAAGGAAGATTATATGCTTTGTACTGAGTGATACATGAAATCCTCGCACAAAGCTTTCTATTTTAATATTGACTAAACAGGGACATAGGTTCCAAATGTTGAGTTCAAAGTAAAGATTTATTTTTTTGGAAACTGTAAGCAATTCTCAGTCATTAAAGCTGAAATTGTTTAAAAAACAAAAAGCAAAATCCCTGTGAAATTCAACTGTTTGCTACTATAATGGAAACTATTTTTCTTTCAGAAACTTTCATCGAAAATTCTATCAGGTCAATTTCTGTAATGAGTAGTAATCAGGAGAGTTTTTTAGTGAATTCTAAAAAGTGTGATTTATTTCACAGTGTTGCTTTTGAATAGCATGTGTCTATTGATTTGTTGTAATTAAATATTTAATGCTTCTCAGACTATGAAATCTCATAACAAAATTAAGCCTTGAACAGGCCATAATGGGCTTCTTAATTAGATATATATAAATGTGCTCAAGTGATCTACATGAAGGTGGTAGAAAAATTTATGTTTAATTTATCATTTCCTTTCATTTCCTCTTTTGCTTACCTCAATTACTGTCCATACTATGGCTCTATTGCTTTTTCTAACAAGTAAATCTAACTCTATCACTTTTCTGTTGACAAGCTTGCATATTTCCCCATTGAGCCTAGACTCCTTATCAAGGTGTGCAAGGCTCCTCAAGATCTCCTGTTCTCTTCTTTACTCTTCCCCTCTAGAGCTAAACTCTAGCCACAGTGAACTACTCACACTTTCTCAAAACTGTTTTTCTAGGATTTCTACAATTGACAGATACTTTTTGGAATAACTTTATCCTCTTCTTGATATAACTCCTATTTGTCACCCCAGTTAAAAAGCTTCCACTAACCCACCCTTTGGCTCAGTGGATTTGGCAGCGAACAAGACAATGCCTCTGCCCTTGTAATTCTTATAATCTGGAATAAATTCATGAGTATGTCCTTAACATGATGTGCATCCCCATCATAATCTAATTGCCTCTTTTCTTTTGCCCTCCCCTGGTTGATAGTAAGCTTCTGCAATACAGGGTCTGTGTCTCACTTGTCATTTTTTTTCTTACAGCTTTCATCTCAGTAGTTAGCACATAAGGAAACCCATGAACTGTTTTCAGAGTGAATCAATGAATCTCTCCATACTTTCCCAACACCTGCCCAAGAAAATAAGTCTCACACAAAATTAATGGTAAGAAATATGGTGATAAGTCTAGTGATAAGAAGCATAGAAAAATTTTTGCAGCATCTAATCTTATCAATGTACAGCATTATTCTCCTAAACCTATTGTACCTCAAATTTGTCTGGGTGAATATTAAAAAGGGTAGTAGAAAAAATTAATGATATAACTTAAAATGATTAAATGTTAATATATGTAATTCACTTAATTGTTGCAGAACCTTATGAGATAGGACAGTGATCTCCTTTTTTTTATATAGATGGAAAAACTGAAGCCAATAGAAGTTCAGTAACTTGTCCAATTATATGTTTAGTAAGTGTTGGAGCTGGCCGACAAACCTGACAGGCATTGTAGACGTGATAATTAATTTACTCAATCAATATTAGAGGTGGAGTTCCTCCAGTGAGTGACAAAATACTCTGCCAATTACTAGCCTAACTTCTTATCTCAGTTTCTTCATGGGTATGACATGGAGATACACAAAAATTGGCATTGCAATCAAGTGTACAATCATTGGAAAACATTTGGCACAGTTCTGCACAAATAGTAATCATCTATGTATTGCAATGTTGTTATGCAATATTAAGCATATGGGTAATACTCTCTGCTACAGAGCATAAGTTATTTTCCTCCTAGCATGAGTCATTTCAATGCTATTATTTAAAATATATACACCGCTCTCAACAGCAATTTTTTTTTTTAAAGCCATTTCTTTCCACAGAGGATCTCCCGAACCCATGGATCAAAACCAGGTCTCCTGTTATTGTAGGAAGATTCTTTACCCTCTGAGCTACCTGGGAAGCCCTAAATAAACAGAAAAGAAGAAAACTTTTATTTATTCACTGTTTACTGTTTCAACATCTTTTCCTACCAGTCTCTCACAGAGATTTGCTTATGTGGAGATGTATGTGCTAAGTCACTTCAGTTGCAATTGTCTCTATGTGACCCTATGGACTGTAGCCCTCCAGGCTCCTCTGGGATTCTCTAGTTAAGAATACTGGAGTGGGTTGCCATGCCCTTCTCCAGGAGATCTTCCTGACCCAGGGATGGAACCCACGTCTCTTACAACTGCTGCATTGGCAGGTATATTCTTTACCACCATTGCCACCTAGGAAGCCCAGCTTGCAATTAGTTGCAAAGTAATTGCAATTAAATGCTTCCTGAAGTAGAAAAATCAAGTATACATACTTGTTTAAGATAAAAATTCATGTAAGTCTATTACCAACCTACCTTAATAATTTATATAAATCTTAGAATGAAGGGAAATAAATTGTTATTATTGTTAAGCGACCATTATTTGAATGTTTCTGTTTCAATACCAGTAAACTGGCAATGGATTCTGAAACAAATTGCATCAAAACATGCCAAGAAATATATCGAATGTAACTTGATTAAAAGACACATCCTCCATTGCTGGGAGCCAGCACGGGAGATCCCACCCATGACAAAGTCATGTGGAAGAGAACTGTTAAGCAAGGCTTCAGGACTCAAGGGTCTCCCTAGGCTTTCTTGACCATCTACCCCCAAACCAGAATCTGTCTGTTTTACTATTTCATGACTTTCACCAACTCCTCTGACATTAACAGGGGGCTATCCCCGACCACCTTTCTCTGGGGAAAACCAACTTAGGATGATAGCTAATAAGTCTCCTGGACATGAGAGGAATATTTCAAATCAAACCCCATCTGTTAGCATTCTAGCTTGCTTGGCAGGTATATCCAGACTTTTGCAGCTACACATATGATTATTTACAGCCTCCCAACTGTGAGAGGCATGGGAAGCCTAAAACATAGAGCCTTTCAAAGAGTTAAAAGTTATTAGAGTAGTGCTGGTGTAAGATTTCATTATTGGGCCAATGCTTATTGCTAAGTTCCCATATCTCTTATCCACTGTGCACCTGGGAATGCATTAGTTAACATAGTTAGAATGTAAGAAAAACAAGTATATCCTTGAAATTAACCACATCAGACCTTGAGCTAATTGGTTCTTTCTTGTAACTCACTGCACCTTTGCTTTGTGAAAAATGTAACTCTGTTTAGCATTTTCTGAGGCTGACATAGATTAGAAATATAAAGAAAAGACAGTTTGAGGGAAAATAAGTTTTCTGGTTGAGCAGCCTTTATCAAAAGAGGGTCATAAAATGTTCACAGGCCTCCAGGGCCAGATGATACTGTACACAACATCATTTGTGGGAAAGGTATGCAGAAAAAATCCTGGTTTTGATAAGGGCAAAACTGCTGGAATGTTTGGGCTGACTCTGTATGACCTTGCATCTTTCATTTCCCTCTATGTATACAGCAGGGTATAAAAGTACCTTTAAAAAATAAAGCTATTGGGCCTCACTCACCAAAGCAGCTTGGTCTCCCCGTGTCAATCATTCCCTCTCTCCCCCTCCCTCTTTTTTTCAGGCTGATCCCTTGGAGCATAGAGGCTCCCTGCGTTCACTTATCTGCCCGGATTTCTAAGACCTGAAAGGGAAGAAGTTCTGCGGCTTAACTCCCTCAGGAGACCAGGAGGGCACATGTGGCCTCCGTGAACAGGGCAAACTTCTTGTCTCGGAGTTTTATTGGCTTTCTATGTAAACCAAGGAATATCAGCCTCTTTCTCTCCTCTGTTTTCTTATCTTCAACATTCTTTCCTTATCTCTCTCTAAATCAATCGCTGATGCTGTTTCTCCTTCGGGTTTCCCTGGATCCTGCGGGGGCTGGACCCTGGCACTCCATTTCTGATTTTGGGAGTAGGCTAGTTGGTGCTGTGATCTATGATACTTCTGGGGAAAATCAGGTTTCTGGCCAGGGGGTTATCTATTTTTATTTTTATGAAAACCAAAGAATGATCTTTCCAAAAAATGTAACTTTGAAATTTTCACACTTTGTCAGAAAATAGAACATATATATCTTGAAAACTCAGAGTGGAGAAATTATTTCTGATTTAACAAGGAACTCAGAATTTTGCAGACATTAATGGAGGCAAAAATCAGTTCAGTTCTGTTGCTCAGTCATGTCAGACTTTCTGTGACACCATGGACTACAGCATGCCAAATTTCCCTATCCAGCACCAACTCTCAGAGCTTGCTCAAACTCATGTCTGTTGAGTCGGTGGTGCCATCCAATCATCTCATCCTCTGTCACCCGCTTCTCCTCCTGCCCTCAATCGTTCCCAGCATCAGGGTTTTTTCCAGTGAGTCAGTTCTTCATATCAGGTGTCCAAAGTATTGGAGTTTCAGCTTCATCATCAGCCTTTGTGATGAATATTCAGGACTGATTTCCTTTAGGATTGACTGGTTTTATCTCCTTGCAGTCCAAGGGACTCTCAAAAGTCTTCTCCAACACAACAGTTCAAAAGCATCAATTCTGTGGTGCTCAGCTTTCTTTATGGTCCAATTCTCACATCCATACACGGCTACTGGAAAAACCATAGCTTTGACTAGATGGGCCTTTGTTGGCAAAGTAATGTTTCTGCTTTTTAATATGCTGTCTATGTTGGTCATAGCTTTTCTTCCAAGGAGCAAGCGTCTTTTAATTTCATGGCTGCAGTCACCATCTGCAGTGATTTTGGAGCCCAATAAAATAAAGTCTCTTACTGTTTCCATTGTTTCCCCATCTATTTGCCATGAAGTGATGGGACTGGATGCCATGATCTTTGCTTTTTGAATGCTGAGTTTTAACCCAACTTTTTCACTCTCCTCTTTCACTTTCATCAAAAGGCTCTTTAGTTCCTCTTGAGTTTCTTCCATAAAGGTGGTGTCATCTGCATATCTGAGGTTATTGATATTTCTCCTGGCTATCTTGATTTCAGCTTGTGATTCATCCAGCCTGGCATTTCATATGATGTACTCTGCATATAAGTTAAATAAGCTGGGTGACAATATACAGCCTACAGCCTTGATGTACTCCTTTCCCAATTTGGAATAAGTCTGTTGTTCCATGTCCTGTTCTAACTGTTGCTTCTTGATCTGAACACAGATTTCTCATGAGGCTGGTAAGATGGTCTGGTGTTTCTATCTCTTGAAGAATTTCCCACAGATTGTTGTGATCTACACAGTCAAAGGTTTTGGTGTAATCAATAAAGCAGAAGTAGATGTTTTTTTCTGGAATTCTCTTGCTTTTTCTATGATCCAATGGATGTTGGCAGTTTTATCTCTGGCAAACAGTATGTTTTAAATAATAGCTATACATAAGGAAACTTTTTATAATAGACACTTAGTGTGAAGTACCTAATTTTAGGAAGCTTACTAATCAAATGCAAACTGGCATGGAATAAGATCAACTTTATACAAGTAAATCAGAGTCTTCAGATTTGTTATGTTCTTGTTTCCTGCTTTTATGTGCTGGGACTCCTGCCCTCTCCAAATTCCTCTGAAATGGATTTTTAAATCAATATTCTGACTTGTGTTTGGATTTCTCATTATAAGTCATAATCTATAACTAAATGTTTCTTCTAAAGTCAAGAAAAACTCTCCCCAAAGTACTATAGACACATGTATGCATCAGAAAAGCCCAACTCCATCACTGTTAATCTCTTACATACTGAGAGCAGAGGTAATGAACTATGCAGGAAAGATACAGGCATTAAAGGTGTAGAGAAGGAGAAATTAGATAGTAAAAAGCAGGACCTGAAAATTAACTGTGTGACAAGAATGTTGAACTTAGTAGAATGGGTGAGGAGTAGGTTCAAATGTATGAAAAAGAGAGCTGAATGCAGCAGATAAAGATTTTAATTATTAGTGTTGAGGGAAGTATAATTGTAAAAAGACTGAGTGAGAGAGGATGCAGCTTAAACAGCAGGAACACTGTGCTGATGTTTATTGTTAGCACATAAACAAAACAATCAAAATTATGCATAGATACAGCACTGTGGAAACACCACATCCCTATACAGAATGGAGAGAAAAATTTTGGAATTAATTTTGAGTTCTGTTTTTGCCATATTGAAATGGTGATATAACCACAAAGTTTAAGTTGTTTGTAAATCCAGAAAATGCTTAAATTGGAAGAATAAGATAGGAGAGTATTAAACAGAGACAACTCATAAGTGATGATATGAATCAGGTAAATGTGATTTCACGATATTAGTAATAATGCTGACAACACATTCAAGTGAGCAGAAAAGGAGCTAGTGAAAAATAACTGGGGACTTCTGGTAAATCAGTGAGAGTGCAGATCTCCTAAGGTTTCATGACACTTTAAATATGTAGAAACAGTAAATGGAATATAACAATGAAATTGAATATATTGCTAAATTCAAGAGCAAAATATGGAACACAATAGGAATCAGAAGTAAAAGGCCAAAATTCAAGTTGATGTAAGAACTGAAACTGAAGGCAAATAATTCATAGTGCACTAGACAAACTGTTGTTTAGCTTGTTGTTCATGTCTGACTCTGCAGCATCATGGACTGCAGCACAACAAGCTCCCCTTTCCTATACTATCCCCCAGACTTTGCTGAAATTCACGTCCGTTGAGTAAATGATGCCAGCCAACCATCTTATCCTCTGTCGCCCCCCTTCTCCTTCTGCCTTTAATCTTTCCCAAAATCAGGATCTTTTCCAAAGAGTCAGCTCTTCTCATCAGATGTCCAAAGTATTGGAGCTTCAGCTTCAGCATCAGTCCTTCCAGTGAATATTTAGGGTTGATTTCCTTCAGGATTGACTGATTTGTTCTTCTTGCCATCTAAGAGACTCTCAAGAGACTTCTCCAACACCATATTTCAAAAGCATCAATTCTTCAGCACTCAGCCTTCTTTATGGTCCAACTCTCACACCCATATATGACTACTGGAAAAAAAAAAAACAAGACAATTTTGACTATATGGAGGCAAAGTGATGCCTTTGCTTTTTAATATGTTGTCTAGGTTTGTCATAGCTTTCTTTCCAAGGAACAGGTGTCTTTTAATTTCATGGCTGCAGTCACCATCCACAGTGATTTTGGAGCCCAAGAATATAAAATCTGTTACTGCTTCTACTTTTTCCCCTTCTACTTGCCATGACATGATGGGACCAGACGCCATGATCTTGGTTTTTTTGAATATTGAGTTTCAGCACTAGAATTATTTATCAGGTTTAAAAGTCATAAAGAGTTGGAAATTTGAAGGCCATGTAAAAATTGAGATGAGAGTAATGTCTTTGAGAGACAAGGAGCTGGACCTTTGCTATGTGCATAGTGCTACAAGCTAGAAAGATTGTCCAACCAAAACCAAAGAGCTAGATTATCCCTACTGACCAGTTTAAAGAAGTTCTTTGGTGTCCGCTTGGAGCAGTGGATGAAAATCAAAAGTCAAATCTTGCATCTTTCCAGTAGTATAGTCTTCAAATTCATACTAATAGTGGAGCAAAAGACCTAATTGTTAGCATGCCATAAAAATATTCCTGAACTAGAAACATCTAGGGAGCCCCAGAAGAAGAAAAAAAAATCTCTTGACAGAAAATTGTTGATAAAAAAAGTGAAACAAAGTTTTAAAGCAAATCAAGACACCTTCCGTTTTGATTAGTAACTGAGAGTGCTATTAAAGATGAAGGACTTACTGGAGTGATAGGATTCAATTAGCCGTAAACAGAGTCCCTCAAGGAAATAGCCTGGATGAAAAAAGTTTAAAAAAAAATGTGCAGAAGATATGAATGGCAATGTGAAACAGATAATAAAAGTAACAAACATGATAAGGTATATTCAAAAAGTGAGATAGTAGAACTACTTGAAAAAAAAAATTTTTTTTAAAGCATGAGAAAATATCCAAACAGTGAAAAAGAATAATAGACTGTAAAGAATAAACAGAATGAGGACTTCCCTGGTTGTCCAATGGTTAAAAATCTGCCTTCCAATGCAGGGAGCATGGGTTTGATCCCTGGTCAGGGAATTAAAATCCCACAGGCTGCCAGACAACTCAGCCCACACAATGCAACTACTGAGCCCATGTCTTCTAGGAAGAGAGAAGCCCACATGCCACAATTAAGATTCAACACAGGTGAAAGTAAGTAAATATATATAAAAAAAGATCAATTTGAAAACACAAACACAGAAGTTCAGAAAAGAAAAAGGTGAACAATCCTAAAAAAAATCAACAGCTCAAAGATCCAGTCAAAAATAGTGAATTAGTGAACTGCAAAATATTCTTAGCATCATCTGTCTAGTCAAGGCTATGGTTTTTCCTGTGGTCATGTATGGATGTGAGAGTTGGACGGTGAAGAAGGCTGAGTGCTGAAGAATTGATGCTTTTGAACTGTGGTGTTGGAGAAGACTCTTGAGAGTCCCTTGGACTGCAAGGAGATCCAACCAGTCCATCCTAAAGGAGATCAGCCCTGGGATTTCTTTGGAAGGAATGATGCTAAAGCTGAAACTCCAGTACTTTGGCCACCTCATGAGAAGAGTTGACTCACTGGAAAAGACTCTGATGCTGGGAGGGATTGGGGGCAGGAGGAGAAGAGGACGACAGAGGATGAGATGGCTGGATGGCATCACCGACTCGATGGACGTGAGTCTGAGTGAACTCTGGGAGTTGTTGATGGACAGGGAGGCCTGGCGTGCTGCGATTCATGGGGTAGCAAGAGTCGGACACGACTGAGCGACTGAACTGAACTGAACTGACATATAAAGAGCATGAATTCAAAACAAAGAGAAAAAGACAGAGAAAAATTGATGTTGAAAGTGGTTACAGAGAATTTTCAAAGAAGCATACTGTGTCCAAAATGGCAAAATAAAACACACTTAGAAACATAGCACAGTGAAACTACAAAAAATTAAAGACAAAAATATTAAAGTCAAAAAATAAAGTGTGATATTCAGTGTTAAGGCATTCTAAAATATTGATAGGATTTAAATAAAAACAGAAAAAAACTGGGAAGTAAGAGGAGAAGTTAGTCTGAGATATGGGCCAAAATGTAGAAATGTGTCAGTATCCTTGAAGGCTTCCCAGGTGGCACAGTGGTGAAGAATCCTCCTGCCAACTCAAGATATGAAAGAGACACAGGTTAGATCCCTGGGTAGGGAAAATCCCCAGGAGAAGGAAATGTCAACCCACTCCAGTATTCTTGCCTAGAAAATGTTATGGACAGAGGAGCCTGGTGGACCACAGTCGATGAAGTCATAAGAGTTGAACACACACACAGACATCCAATATTCTTGAAAGAAACAGGGGAGATAGGATCAGGAAGGGACCATTCCCTTGGAGGTTTTTGGATACAGTACCGTAGTATGAGAAAATTTACGATATTTGTCAGAATATTCATAACTAGAGTAATATCACCAATCCGCCAGTTCAGTGTTGTTTTCTAAGGAAGACAGTGTTCATGAGCTTCATTCAAATGTGGCACTTAACGATAGAAATACGAGAAGAACCAGTAAGAAAGGCTCTAGAAAGTGTAAGTGACTGGTTACTTTGTAAATATAATAACTAGTTATTTCTTGTATGTCGCCACACACCCTTACTTCACTTTACAAAAACATGCACTGTTTAAATTGATGACTTGGAACTTGCATAAAACAAGAAAGCAAACTTATTATGGTAAATGCCTGTAATTAGTCCAAAAGGACAACATTTTCCATCTAAAACAGGACTGAATACAGAAGCCAAGATATTTTCCTGAGGCAAAATTCCCCATTTTCACAATGAATTTTAACTTGAAAGGAAATAGTTCTTTTGTTTGCAATTGCTTTTCCTTTGTGACAAATCCCTTCACAAGGTCTGACTGTGAGAAATGATATATGCAATTCTCAGTGCCACAACATCTTGAAAATAAGCATTCTTTATTGGGATTTAAAAGATAGAGAGGTAGGGAATTACTTTCCCAATGTTGAGATTTCTGCTCATGAGCAATAAGAACAACAGATATTTAAGATACTGGACCTAGGATTTTCATATATGAATGGCTACAGAAAGTAAAATGTATACCTGGATTACAGCTTTTCAAAACAGTGAGAGATGCTTTCAAGGTACAAATTAACATTAACAGAATGTACCTGTGGCAGTGTAGTGATCATGCTTTGCCTAGACAGTGCCTGACCACACAACAGTCTTTCTTCCTTTAGCTACTCTTTCTCTCTTCCCTTAGCCACTCTCTCCCTCTTTAATAAAATACATCACCAGGCAAAATCAGGCAATTATCCTTGATTCCATCCTTTCCTTCTTCCCTCATCTCAAATCTACTACTATATCCTTAGTTCCTATAGACATTTTATAACCCAATTCAGTTAAATTCTTCTCAAGTATATGTGTGTGTTACTCAGTCGTGTCCATATCTTTGCAACCCAATGGACTGTAGCCCACCAGGCTACTCTGTTCATGGAATTCTCCAGGCCAGAATACTAGAGTGGGTAACCATTCCCTTCTCCAGGGGATCTTCCTGACCCAGAATTGGATGCCAGGTCTCCCACATTGCAGGAAGATTATTTACCATCTGAGCCACCATGGAAGCCCCAGATGCTTCTCATGGACTGATGCAAATTCTATCTGATTGTCCTGATTTGAATTTTGCACACCATTACCAGGGGGTGCTAGTAGTAAAGAACCCACCAACCAATGTAGGATACATAAGAGAGGCAGGTTTGAACTCTGGGTCGGAAAGATTCCCTGGAGAAGGAAATGGCAACCCACTCCAGTATTGTTGCCTGAAAAATCCCATGGACAGAGGAACCTGGCAGGTTACAGTTCATGGGGTCGCAGAGTCAGACAAGACTGAGGCAGTGTAGCACACACACATTGTCTAATTCAAGAAGTAGTTATTTGGGGCTGTTTTCGTTGATTGGGGCTGCTATATCAAAATATCATGAATGGAGTGACTTGTAAAATTGACAGTTCTGGTGGCTGGAAGTCCAAGATCAAGATGGCAGGATAGGATGGTTAAGTTCTCATGAAGACTTCTTTGTTGTTGCAGACTCTTGACTTCTGGTTGCATCCTCCCTTGGCAAAGAACAGAGGATGAAGCAAGCTCTCTCCTGACTCCTGGGCAGTTGTCTCATTTCACTCCTATGACTCCATCAAATCCTAATTACCTTCTTAAAGTATCCACCTCCTGATACCATCATACTGAGAGGTACTATTACAATATAGGCATTGGTGGGGGAGGGATGCAACATTCAGTCCATGACAGAGACATTTATTATGTGCCTGCCATGGTTCTAAGTATAGGAAACCTATTATTAAACAAAATAGGCAAAAAACCTTGCCTTCATGCTTATAATTTAAAGTGTGAAACTCTCAAGGAATAATAAGTGTTAGTAGAATACATATACTTTACAGGGTTGAAGGAACTATGCTGGGAAAAGAAGCATGGAAAATGAATGAGAAATTGTGGTGTGCAGTTTTTAATAGGATAGACAGACATGGGCTTCCTCAGTGGAAGTTCCAGGGTGACCTATGAAAATAGCTGGAGGAGAGCACTCCAGGGGAAGAGAAAAGTACGCTTCAGGATATGTACCCAGAGATGCCATTTTAAAAAGTGCTGTGCTTAGTCACTCAATCATGTCTGACTCTCTTGACCCCATGGACTGTAGCCCACCAGGCTCCTCTGCCCATGGGATTCTCCAGGCAAGAATACTGGAGGGGATCGCCATGTCCTTCTCCAGGGGATCTTCCCGACCCAGGGATCAAACCCAGGTTCATTACAGGTGGTTTCTTTACTATCTGAGCCATCAGGGAAGCCCAAAAATACTGCAGTGAGTAGCCTATCCCTTCCTCCGGGGATCTTACCAACCTAGGAATTGAACTGGGGTCTCCTACATTGCAGGTGGATTCTTTACCAGCTGAACTATCAGGGAAGCCCTTTAAAAAGTAGATACCACCAAATAACTATTATGCTTAAATAAATTCAGGAGCTTCCATTTCTTCAAGAACAACATGTGAATACATGTTATACAATATTCCAAAGGCCCTTCAACTCTGGGTTCCAGGATGGGTATTCCCCCCATCCTGTGTTCCTGTACTTCTCTCACAACACAGCACAGTCCTGCCAGCCCACACTTGAGCACCTCCAGCCCTTGGACCAGTTAATTTATTTTTTTTTTTCATTTTTACCCATACCTGTGAGAGATAACTTTTTGTTTTTTTATGTTCAAGTTTAAATGCTATTTTGTCAAAGAAGATCTTCCCCAATATTTTGTTGTTTAGGATATGCAATTAATTATTCACCATTGTCTAATTTTCCAAGAGAAACTACCTGATTCTTTTAAAATATAATCTCTCTCTCTCTCCTTTTTTTTTTCTTACTTTGCTTCTTTATTAATCATTCTATTGTTTGCCTCTATCCTTCCAATGAAAGAAACAGGAAGGCAGAGAGACCTCCTTTATTGTTTTTTTTCTGCCGGAATGACCTTTTCCCAGATCTTCCCATAGACTGTGCAGTGTTATCTTTCATTTCTCAGATCCAATGTCTCTCCTCAAGAATTGACTATGAAATTCACAGAAAATGCACCAAAATTATAATATAACAAGAAACCAATTTTTAAAAGAAAAATACCATAAGCTTCATATGGGGAGAAATTTGTGTGCTTTCTATCACCATAAAATCTCTAGTTTCTAATGTGAAATCTGATATATGACACTGTGTATACGTGTAATTACTTATCATTTGGCCTTAAAAGATTCAAGAAAATGGATACAGATATTGTTGGAAAGTGTGACAAAACAGACACTACTGTACACAGTTTTTAGGTCTCGGAGTTTGGGAATATCAGAACTGGAATTGTAAATTCTCTTAACCAGTTTTTTTTTTAACTCTTGGAATTTATTTCACAACATCCCAAGTTAAGTAATGAAATAGTCACTTAAGCAAGTTTTGCAATAACAAACAATTTAAAAAAGTAAATTTGCATCAATTGAACAATGATTAAATATGTCATTCAGAATGGCTATTAAAAGGTGCATTACGGAATATGTTAGAATACACTTTTAATTACTGCTACAGAATGAAGCAAACTTGCATATATGTGTGTTAGCAGAAGGAATAGAAAACATGTAAAAAATGTTACCTTTGTTTATTAGTGGACTTGGAAATCCAAGCTTACTTATTTATTTGTGTATGCATGCATTTATGTATAGATTTCTCCAATATTTTATAATAAACTTATTTGCATCTTTTTAGTCAGAACAATTTTAATTATAAACTATTTATTACTTCTCACAACATTTGGCATTACACTGAAAAAAGGGATTTTCAGTGGAAAATTCCATTTCTACTGAAGTCTGACTTAGAGTATATTTATAGATACTAATTTTCACAATGAGGTTTTGTTTACACATTAACCACATTTATTTGCAATTACCTGCACAAATATTGAAGCTTCCTCAGTGACTCAGTGGTAAAGAATCCTGAAATGCAGAAGACTCAGATTCTGTCCCTGGGTTAGGAAGATGCCCTGGAGGAGGGTATGGCAAACCACTCCAGTATTCTTGTCTGGAGAATCCTATGGACAGAGGAGACTGGCAGGCTGGCAGCCTAAAGTCTATAGGGTTGCAAAGAGTTGGACATGACTGAAGTGACTTAGCATGCACTCATGCATAAATATTGCCTGCTGGTACAGGGTAGAGGAATTTGTCTCAAAATATGTTATGAATTTACAAATAGCTTTAAATCCATACATAGAATCGAGAGTAAATAGTGATTTATTAGTTGGAAATAAAAAGAATATAATATAACTATATTAGTTTTCTACAGCTTCTGTAACAAACTTCCACAATTACTTAACAATGACTTACAATGACTATAGCTTACAGTTCTCAAGGTGGGAGTCTAACCCAAGTCTCATTGAGTTAATATCAAGGTGTTGGCAGGGCTATATTGTTTTCCGGCTCCTCTATGGGAAAATACCTTCCCTTGCCTTTCTAGCTACTTTGGACTGCCTGCACTCCTTGGTTTGCAGTGGCCTTCCACTCACTTTGAAGCTAGCAATGAGGGGTCAATAGAATCACTCTAACCTACTCTTCAACTTCACTCTTTCATTTTTTAAAAAAAAAAACCCTTGTGATTATGAAAAAGAAGGGCAAAAGGCAAAAAAAAAAAAAAAAAGAAAGAAAAGGAGATGAAAAAAGGCAAAATGGTTGTTTGTGGAGTCCTTACAAAGAGCTGAGAGAAGAAGAGAGGCTAAAGGCAAGGGAGAAAAGGGAAGATATACCCATCTGAATGCAGAGTTTCCAATAATAAGAAGGAGAGATAAGAAAGCTTTTTGCAGCGACCACTGCAAAGAAACAGAGAGAAACAATAGAATGGGAAAGAATAGAGATCTCTTCAAGAAAATTAGAGACACCAAGGGAACATTTCATGCAAAGATGGGCACAATAAAAGACACATATGGTGTGGACTTAACAGTGCAGTTCAGCTCAGCCGCTCAGTCGTGTCCGACTCTTTGCAACCCCATGAATCAATCACAGCACGCCAGGCTTCCCTCTCCATCACCAACTCCCGGAGTTCACTCAGATTCATGTCCATCGAGTCAGTGATGCCATCCAGCCATCTTATCCTCGGTCGTCCCCTTCTCCTGCCCCCAATCCCTCCCAGCATCAGAGTCTTTTCCAATGAGTCAACACTTCGCATGAGGTGGCCAAAGTACTGGAGCTTCAGCTTTAGCATCATTCCTTCCAAAGAAATCCCAGGGCTGATCTCCTTCAGAACGGACTGGTTGATATCCTTGCAGTCCAAGGGACTCTCAAGAGTCTTCTCCAACACCACAGTTCAAAAGCATCAATTCATCGGTGCTCAGCTTTCTTCACAGTCCAACTCTCACATCCATACATGACCACTGGAAAAACCATAGCCTTGGCTAGATGGACCTTTGTTGGCAAAGAAATGTCTCTGCTTTTCAATATGTTATCTAGGTTGGTCATAACTTTCCTTCCAAGGAGTAAGCATCTTTTAATTTCATGGCTGCAATCACCATCTGCAGTGATTTTGTAGCCCCAAAAAATAAAGTCTGACACTGTTTCCAGAAGCAGAAGTTATTAAGAAGATATGGCAATAATACACAGAAGAACTATATAAAAAAGATCTTCATGACCTAGATAACCATTATGGTGTGATCACTCACCTAGAGACAGACATCCTAGAATGTGAAGTCAAGTAGGCTTTAGTAAGCTTCACTACGAACAAGCTAGTGGAGGTGATGTAATTCCAGTTGAGCTATTTCAAATCCTAAAAGATGATGCTGTTAAAGTGCTGCACTCAATATGCCAGCAAATCTGGAAAACTCAGCAGTGGCCGCAGGACTGGAAAAGGTCAGTTTTCATTCCAATCCCAAAAAAGGCAATGCCGAAGAACATTCAAACTACCGCATGATTGCACTCATTCTACATACCAGCAAAGTAATGCTCAAAATTCTCCAAACCAGGCTTCAATAGTACATGAACCATGAAATTCCAGATGTCCAAGCTAGATTTAGAAAAGACAGAGGAACCAGAGATCAAATTGCCAACATCTGTTGGATCATAGAAAAAGCAAGAGAGTTCCAGAAAACATCTACTTCTGCTTTACTGATTATGCCAAACACTTTGACTGTGTGGATCACAACAAATTGTGGAAAATCTTCAAGAGATGAGACTATCAGACCACCTTACCTGCCCTCTGAGAAATCTGTATGCAGGTCAAGAAGCAGCAGTTAGAATTGGACATGGAAGAACAGACTTGTTCCAAATTGAAAAGGAGTGCATCAAGGCTGTATATTGTCACCCTGCTTATTTAACTTATAGGCAGAGTACATCATGCAAAATGCCAGGCTGAATGAAGCACAATCTGGAATCAAGATTGCTGGGAGAAATACCAGTTAACTCAGATACGCAGATGACACCACCCTTATGGCAGAAACTGAAGAGGAACTAAAGAGCCTCTTGATGACAGTGAAAGAGGAGAGTGAAGAAGCTGGCTTAAAACTCAACACTCAAACAGTGAAGATCATGGCATCCAGTCCCATCACTCCATGGCAAATAGACGGATAAACAATGAAAACAGTGAGAGACTTTATTTTCTTGGGCTCCAAAATCACTACAGATGGTGCCTGCAGCCATGAAACCAAAAGACACTTCTTCCTTGGAAGGGAAGCTATGACAAATCTAGACAGCATATTTAAAAGCAGAGACATTAATAAATTTGCCAACAAAGGTCCGTCTAGTCAAAGGTATGGTTTTTCCAGTAGTCATGTATGGATGTGAGAGTTGGACTATAAAGAATTCTGAGCGCATCAGGGGGTCAAAGTATTGGAGTTTCAACTTCAGCATCAATCCTTCCAATGAATATTCAGGACCGATTTCCTTTAGGATTGACTAGTTTGAGTCCCTTGCAGTCCAAGGGACTCTCAAAAGTCTTCTCCAACACCACAGTTTAAAAGCATCAACTCTTCAGTGCTCAGCCTTCTTTATGGTCAAACTCTCACATCTATACATGACTACTGGAAAAACCATATCTTTGACTAGAAGGACCTTTTTGGCAAAGTAATGGCTCTCCTATTTATTATCCCATCTAGGTTTGTCATAGCTTTAATTCCAAATAGCAATTGTCTTTTAATTTCATGGCTGCAGTCACCATCTGCAGTGATTGTGGAATCCAAGAAAATAAAAGTCTATCACTGTTTACATTGTTTCCCCATCTATTTACCATGAAGTAATGGGACCAGATGCCATGAATTTAGTTTCTTGAATGTTGAATTTTAAGCCAACTTTTCAGTCTCTTTCACCTTCATCAAGAGGCTCTTTAGGTCCTCTTTGCTCTCTGCCATATAATTGGTGTCATCTGCATATCTGAGTTAACTGGTATTTCTCCCAGTAATCTTGATTCCAGCTTGTGCTTCATCCAGCCTGGCATTTCCCATGATGTACTCCACATTTGAGTTAAATAAGAAAGGTGACAAATACACAGCCTTGACATAGTCCTTCCAAATTTTGAACAAGTCCATTGTTCCATGTCCATCTAACCCAATCTCCTTTGATACTTTTCATTTTTCACTTAGATCAGTTACTGTCAACTAGGAGGGCTTTGCCTCCCAGGGGACAAAATTTGGAGCCTGTTTTTATTATCATGACTGGAGAACTGGGTGAGTATTTCTGATTTCCAGTGAGTAGAGGGCAAGGATACTGCTAAATATCCTGCACTGCATACAACAACATCACCAAAAAAAAAAATTGAGTCCAAAGCATCAATAGTGCCAAGGTTGCAAGACCTTAACTTATAGAAACTAAATATAAGTGCTCCATGCTCAATGGCTCTTCAAGTAACATATAGAAGAAAAATATTGATGTGCTGGATTTATTTTTTTCATGCAGAACTAAACCAAGAAATATAGAATCATTACTGTGTACATTTAATATAAAGCATATAATATTTATTCACATTTTCTTTGATTCATAACAGTTTTATTAAATTACAATTCTAATTAGTTAAAACCAGTAAGTGAAAACCTGGCTGATTTGTCAAGTATCTATGGAGACACAGCTGGAATGAAAACAGATGGAAGGTGTAAATGAGAAGATTCAATTAACATTTTTCCTTCCAGTAAATGTTTCACAAAGAAAATCCCCTGAGACTGAAAAGTAGGACCTTAATTCAAGAAATATGGTGCTTTTTTACCATGTTAAGAATAAAATCTTTTAACATCTTTTTGCATCATTTGGTGTTCAGACCAAATCTGTGTCCTTTGGGTCAAGACACAATATATGATAACAAAGAAATTCCAAGCTAAGAGCTACAAAATTACTATACATTAGAACACTAACCAATTTAGTGGCATTCTGATTCTTTCAGGAGTGTTTCTCTACTCCTAATAGCATTATAATTGTTATTATAAGATTTCATTTGACACTATGATTCCAAAGAATGAAGATAATAAGAACACACCGTTTATTACAGGACTAGCAATTATCCCGCTGTGCCTTCATCAACATCTAAAGGGATCGATGGAATGTAGTTAATCAGATCCATTTGAAACATCTTTATTCTGAAAGTTTAATGCCTCTTCAGTGCTAATTTAAAATATACTAAAATTGAATTTGGCCCTTCATAAGACTGAGATTGTTTCCCATCTGTCTCTTAGGGATCAACAAAGAATTCTGAAAAGATGAGCTGATGGACAGAGACAAGGTTAGGCATTCTTATCTTCAATTATTTAAATTGCTCAAAACGTTGCAAGTGCTTTCAGAGTTAAACATTGTAATTATATGTACAGTATTTAGGAGGACTCTTTTAGATTTTAAGAAAAAAATAGATGTTCATCTTACTGTGGGCTGGAAGTGGACTACATGAGGTTGTAAGGAAACATAAAGCCCTCAGCGACAGTTGTGTCTCACTGGGCAACCTCATGTGATGCACCAACTTTTTTGAGCTAGTTTTTCTCCATCTACTCTAGAGTCACTGAATTTTTTAATTGGAGTATAGTTGCTTTGCAATGTTGTGTTAATTTCCTCTCTACGCAAAGTGAATCAGCTGTACATATACATACATTTTATCTTTTTTGGATTTCCTTCCCATTTAGGTCACCACCGAGCACTGAGAAGAGTTTCCTCTGCTGTAAAGTCAATGGAAACAGCAGTAATAAAATGCCGTCATTCTCATTAGCCACCTATTGAGAACCATGCAACCATACCATTTTATTACTATTGCTTTCACTACTGCTTCTTCCTGAGGGCTTCTGCTTATGGGTTTTCATGCATCTTCTACCTACTTTCCACTTTAATGTAGACTGCTTCTCTATGTGATTCCTGTTCAGTCTCTCCAACAAGAAAGTTCAAGGAGAATTCCTGGGGATCAGAGTTTTCCAATCAGACCTCTTCACAGCCAACTGGCTCCTTTTATGTCCATTCCATGGATGGCTGTCGATTTTTGATCCAGGCAGTTTTGGCCAGGGTTGCGGATTCAAGGATGTAGAGCACAATAGTCATTTGGAACATGAGGAACAACTGTAGACTCTTTACAGATGTGGACTGTGCTGTGACGTTCACTTCATGATCCCCTGAGTCTGCCTGTCTATCTCTCTACCCATCTATCTCTCTAACGATATATCACATCTTTATCCATTTACCCCCTGATAGACTTTTAGGTTGTCTCAATATCTTGGCTCCAACATTTTGGCCACCTGAAGCAAAGAACTGACTCATTCAAAAGACCCTGATGCTGGGAAAGATTGAAGGCAAGAGGAGCATGGGACAGCAGAGGATGAGATGGTTGAATGGCATCACCAACTCAATGGACATGAATTTGAGCAAATTCTGGGAGATGGTGAAAGACAGGGATGCCTGACATGCTGCAGTCAATGGGTTCACAAAGAGTCCCATATGACTGAGTGACTGAACAACAAAATATCTTGGCTTTTTATGAAGAGTGCAGCAATGAACCAATGAATATGGGAGTACAGATATCTTTACAATAGCCTGTTTTCATTTCCTTTAGATATATACCCAGTAGTGGGATTACTGGATCATTTACTGGATCATATAGTAGTTCTATTTTTAAATTTTTGAGGAAATTCTATACTGTTTTGCATAATGGATGCACCATTTACATTTCCAACATGTTTTTAGCTTTAATGGTATCACTTTTGCGTTATGTAATTTTCAGAAAGATTGATTCACTAATCTATTTAATTCAAAACAAAAAATTATTTTGTTGTGATTGTTATATACATTGTGATTTTTAAAAACAGATTGTGTATTAGATTTATGTTAACAAATATATATTTATTTACTTAAAATAATACATTTTTTTCTCTTGTAATTCTAGTGGTCAGAAGTCTGAAATAGTGTCACTAGCCTGAAAACAAGGTGTTGGCAGGGTTGTACTCCCTTCAGAGACTCTACGGGAGAATCAGTTTCCTTGTCTTTTCCATCCCTCTCTCTTATAAGGACATTTGTGATTTAATTTAGGGCCAGTCCAGGTAAGGCAGAATGACACCTCCTTATTGAGATGTTTAACTTAATCTCATCTACAATTACACTGTTTACATATAAGGTAACAATTACAGGTCTACATTCATAGTCTGAGTCTCAGATATATTAGCACAATGGATAATTCTCCTTTTTTTATTGTCTAAGATTCAGTTCCACAGGGCTCCTACCCGACCTCCTTAAGGTACTAACATCAATTTAGCTTTGTGCTTGCTCTCTGGAGCTCAACTCTGCAAATTCTTTTTCTGAGTTCCTATGTTCTGGTAATCCTGAGTTCTTCCCTTTCCCCTCAGTCCTATAGTTGGTAAGTTATTGTTATAATTATTATCTCTGATACATCACAGTTCCATTTTTGCCTTTTTAGTACTCTAAATCTGATTGTCATTTCCTATATTACATTCACTGCTTTTTTTTTTTTTAAAGGAAGCCTGGTATGTGTTGAAATATGGCTGACTTCTTTATTCTGAGTATCTCCTACTTAATCTGTAAAGTGCAACTGTAGCATAAAATAATAAATTATTCATGAGATATACACACACATACACATTCATAGACACAGAATAGTATTAAAATTATAAGCAAGAGTTTTTGGAGTCAAAGCAGATTTTGACTAAATGTCCAAAATAATAATTCAACAAAATGCAACTAATTCAACTAATAATTCAACAAAATTGTTAAACATTTTAATGCCAATTTTCTAATTTGTAAAAGGCAATAAATAAAAAGAGCAAGTACTAACTAGCATAATTTTCCATTTTCATAGCAATTATACAGATTACATAGCATTTATATAGCATATATAACTACATAGCAATTATACAACTATACAGCAATTATACAGGTATATGTGCATCTGTAACTTACTACATTAATGATATAAAGAAGAAATATACATGCTTATCATGAGGTTAATTTAAAAAATCAGTAACATTTAATATATATCAGTGATGAAATATCTCTGAAAACTAGAATTAAAATAAACATCCTTAATCTGATAAAGGTGGCTAGAAAACACCTAAACTTATACTGAAGGAAGAGGTATTGATTTTTTTAATCCAAGTTGGAAAAAAAATAACTCTACCATAAGCTCCCCTATTAAATAGTGTACTGAAAATTCCAAACCATTTAAAACGTAAGCCATAGATATTAAACAAGAAGTAAAAATGTCATTATTTGCAGAAGATATAATTATATGATGAAGAAAATCTGAAGAAAAAAACCCCTACAGTCTATTTTAGCTAAAAAGGCACTTTAGCAAGATTGCTGTGGATTTGGACATACAGTATTTATGTATGTTCAGGTCAGTCACTCAGTTGTACCATGTGGATTGCAGCGCGCCAGGCTTCCCTCTCCATCACCAACTTTCAGAGCTTGTTCAAACTCATGTTCAACAAGAAGATGATGCCATTCAACCATCTCATCAACTGTCACCACCTTCTCTTTCTGCCTCCAATCTTTCCCAGCATCAGGGTCTATTCCAATCAGTCAGTTCTTCGCATCAGGTGGCCAAATTATTGGAGCTTCAGCATCAGTCCTGCCAATGAATAGTCAGGACTGATTTCCTCTAAGACTGACTGGTTGGATCTCTTCGCAGTCCAATGGACTCTCAAAAGTCTTCTCCAACACCACTTTTCAAAAGCATCAGTTGTTTGGTGCTCAGCTTTCTTTATGGTCCAACTCTCACATCCATACATGGCTACTGGAAAAACCATAGCTTTGACCAGAGGGACATTTGTCGGTAAAGTAATGTCTCTGCTTTTTAATATGCTCTCTAGGTTTGTCATAGCTTTTCTTCCAAGGCCCAAGCATCTTTTGATTTCATGGCTGCATCCACCATCTTCAGTGATTTTGGAGCCCAAGAAAATAAAGTCTCTCACTGTTTCCATTGTTTCTCCATCTATTTTCCATGAAATGTTGGGGCCGGATGCCATGATATTAGTTTTTTGAATACTGAGTTTTAAGCCAGTTTTTTCACTCTCCTCTTTCACTTTCATCAAGAGGCTCTTTAGTTCTTCTTCACATAAGGCCATATGGCTGGTGTCATCTGCATATCTGAGGTTAATGATATTTCTCCTGGCAATCTTGGTTTCAATTTGTGTTTCATCCAGTCCAGCATTTCGCATGATGTACTCTGCATATAAGTTAAATAAGCAGAGTGTCAATATACAGCTTTGACGTACTCCTTTCCCAATTTGGAACCAGTCTATTGTTCCATGTCCAGTTCTAACTGTTGCTTCTTGACCTGCATACACATTTCTCAGGAGGCAGGTAAGGTGGTCTGGTATTCCTATCTCTTGAAGATTTTCCGCAATTTGTTGTGATCAACACAGTGAAAGGCTTTGGCATAATCAATAAAACAGAAGTAGATGTTTTTCTGGAACTCTCTTGCTTTTTCTATGATCCAACAGATGTTGGCAATATAATCTCTGGTTCCTCTGTCTTGTCTAAATCCAGGTTGAACATATGGAAGTTCTCAGTTCATGTACTATTGAACTCTAGCTTGTAGAATTTTGAATATTACTTCATTGGCATGTGAGAGGATTGCAATTGTGCATGTTTATGTATGTTAGTGGTCAACAGAAAACATATTAAAACCATATGGTTTACGAAGGTAAAAAAATGTAACCATCTTGCATTAGTTCTGAGGGAATACTTGCAACGCATTATACTGAAGATTAAGCAATATGGATGAGTGTAATTAACAAAGGTCTCATTAGTGGAAATATATCATGTTGGAAGAATCAATATTTTTGACATATCAATTGAAATTGATATATGAATAAATTCAATATTAATCAAGTTGTGCACAGGTATGTGTATGTATGTATGGAAATGAAAATTTCTTTTTAAAGTCTCTATGGAAAGTAAGGCAATTTTGAAGAAGAACAAACCTAAAAGACTTAAATGATCGGTAATCAAGTTTGCCATAAAACTGTTCTAATTAAGATATGTTGAGATTAGCACAACAAAAGAAAAGCAAATAAATGATACAGAATAGAGAGCCCAGAAAGAGAGCCACATATATACGTCACCTGAATGATGACAAAGAAGACATTGAACAGTGCAGGCAAGGGTGGTCTAGTTAATCAATTGGTGCTGAATCATTTGGATTAAAAAATTATATAAAGTGATATAGAAACAAACCTTGAAATAATGAACTTTGAACTCATCTCACCATATGTAGTATTTAAGAAGTGTCACAGATTTAAATATGAAAGGTCAAACAACAAACTGTCTATAAGAAAATAAAGGAGAGTCTTTCCATGACCTTGGAGTAGGAAAATATTTCTTACAGGAGACAGAAAAACTAACCATAAAAAAAAGTAATAATTTGACTTTGTTAATATTCAGGACAATGTTCTTCATTTTAAAAGATCATTTTTTTAAGAGGCTGTAAAGGCAAGCCATTGACTGAGAGGATTTATGTGCTATACATACATAGATATATTCAAAATGACTTTACAACCAGAATAGATACAAACTTCTCCATATGAAAAAGAAAAGAACAAATATTCCAAATGAAAGGTATAAAAACTTGATCAGGCTCTTCCCTAAAAGGGATATCCAAGTAAAAAACAAGCATGCTTCATTTTAAGCTTCAAGCCTTCACTTTGAAGCCTTTCATTATTAAAACTCTTTTGAGATGCCTCTACACTTCCACCAGAAAGGCTAAAATTCAAGAGACTATCAATACCAAGTTTTGATTAGACAGCAGAACCACAGGAATCCTCATATGTTGCTTGTGGGAGTGAAATTGTCTCCATCCAGGTAAATGGAATGCTTCTGACAAAACCATTTCATGTGTATTCGACAATTCAGAAAGTTTGCAGCTGAAAACTAGAGACAACCCAGAGGTCCATCAACATTATAACTACTGTAAAAAGTGGTAATTTATACAGCAAAAGGCTATGAAACAGTGAGAGAAATGACTACTCTCCTTGCAACAAAAAGGATAAATCTCACAGAAGAAAAAGACAATGGGCAAAAGTAGCGAAACTCCAAGGAGTGAATGCTCCAAGATTTAATTTTTGTGAAGATTCCAAGCAGGACAGACTAAACATATGTCCCCTCCCTCTTGAACCCCCCACCGTCTGTCCCCATCCCATCCCTCTAGGTTGTCACAGAGCACTGCCTCACACAGCAAACTCCCACTGGCTGTTTTACATATGGTAATGTATATTCAATGCTATTCCCTCATATCATCCCACCCTCTCCTTACCCCACTGCATCCAAAATGTCTGTATGTCCTCTGCTGCCCTGCAAGTAGGATCATCCATACTATCTTTCCAGGTTCTATATCTATGCATTAATATATGATATTGTTTTTCTCTTTCTGACTTACTTGACTCTGTATGAAAAACTACAGATTAAAGACCTAAATGTAAGACCAAAACCTATAAAACTCTTAGAAGAAATCATAGGAAGAACACTCTCATCATTCTTTTTTTTAAATATAAATTTATTTATTTTAGTTGGAGGTTAATTACTTTGCAATATTGTATTGGTATCCTCTTCCCTCCCTGTACCGTCCCTCTGGGTCATCCCAGTGCACCAGCCCCAAGCATCCAGTATCATGCATAGAACCTGGACTGGTGATTCATTTCATATATGATATTATACATGTTTTCTGTCATTCTTGAGTAACAAAAAATGTGTTCATCTGTTTTAAGTTTCATAATAGAGTCTCAACTCAGTTACTAAAATGTCAAATCTCAGGCAAAAATCAGAACTCAAAATTTGATTGAAGTGGAGGATTCCTCCCTTCAATGTCATCAGACCTACAGCCCACTGGCTGTCTGCTGTGTGTGTGAGTGGGCTGGGAGGAGGGCATGGCCAACCACTGTCTTCTCTCCCTACCTGTGTCTCTGGTCAGGGAAACTGAATTCAAGTTCCATATAGAATTGGAGCAAGAAGGGAAAGACATATCCTTCTTGGTTGATAATGCTCTGGAAACCTTGCACTCTGGACTTGACAGATGTTGACAACTGGCTCATTCTACACAATGGCACTCTTCTCTGTATGAGTGAGGGGTGAAGTACAGCCCAGAGGCCCTGTGGTAACTTTGAGGAGCCCATGATGGAATGTAAATGGGGTCCTATAGCATATTTCTAAATATTTAAGTTTATAACAAGCAACCAAAAGTGTCAATGTTTTGTATAATTCATAAAATTTTAAAAGAGTTTCTGATTTAATTATTCTTTTTCATGTCTAGGTAAACGTCTTTTTTCAAGTATTACAATATTTATTGATAGATACACGTATATAAAATCAGGGCATGAACTTGACTTGATAGGTAGACTTAATTTCAAAACTATGATAAGAGGGACCAATTCAAATTTGCATTATCTACTTCACACCCATGAAGACTATTTCAAAAGCATTTATGATCTCTCAAAACTGATCAGTTTTGTGCAAGTAAATGATGTTTCCTTTAAAAAGACTTGTGCACTTGCCCAGGCTCAAGGATATTAAAATCTAGCACATAAAGTCCATTACTAGAGGTAGAAATATAGGCACTATACTATTATAGCAACAACCATCAATTGCAGTTAAGGACTTTTCTGTAACAACCAAATGGATAATCAAATATTGCAACAACTCAAGTACTACTGACCAAAGTGCATTCTATAGTATTTAGCATTGCTATTCAGTTTTCTAACTTAAAAAAAAAAAAAAAACCTATGATAACTGGCAGTAAAAAAAGTTCCTTGCAATAGACTCTCTCTGCTTGAGAAATTAGGATGTAATTATTGCATATTGCTAATATACCACCAAAATATTAAAGATACTCCTAAAAGGTAGGCTTTTGCCAATCAAAAGCCTACCCAGACACGAGCCAAGGAAAAAAAACACAGATAATTCATCAATGATTGTATTTTCCATAAATTTCTTATATTTACTCAATTCCAGTGCAAATATTATATTCTTTTATTAAAATCTTCACATATTTTGCATTACATAAGCAAAGTCAACACACTTTTCCATGAAGAGCCATATAGTATATATTTTATCTTTGAAAGGCATCTAGTCTTTCATAGTGACTCACTTTTGCCATAACACTAAAGCAGCATCAACAAAAAGTAAACCAAAAGGGGAAGTTGTGTTTTAATAAAACTTTATTTACAAAAAAAATCAATGGGCTATAGTTTGCCAATTTCTAATCTAACAGATGAAATAATGAAAATGTAATTGCATTCAAAATATACAAATTTTGTATGTTGTTATTAAGAATGTAATTTAGTAAATGTAAACTTTTTTGTACATTTTTCATGTATGTCCTCTAGTGAGTTCTAGCATTCAATATCAATCTAGCAGTGAGTATAAAGGGTCAGAATTACATTTCATGCTATATCTCAGCACATATACATTTAAGAATATAAATTATTTTATATTGCAAAATTCCTCAGACATGTAATTTTTGCAAAAACCGTACTAAATTGTAGATACCTCTTGAACAATAAATCAGAACACAAAAAATGCAAGAAAATAATATCTCATTATGCAAGTTTCTATTGAATTTATGCTCTCTAAAAGGAATGATTTGAAAGGTTAATTAACTTATATTTTCTCCTATTCAGGCTCTTCTGCCTCTCAAGTTCTCCTCGCATTCTGAAACCTGATCCATCTCCGAAGTTGGCAGCAGCAAAACTCACAGACCCTCATGGATGGCATTAGATGTAACTGCCGTTTGTTTTGAGTGTATTGGGCAAGAGATCTGGAGAGGCAGTGCCCTGGAGCCTGAATCATGTGGGTTAGGAGAGTAAAAGGTTCTGGGCATAGGTATTCTGTGCCAGGGCTAATGGTAGGTCATGAGTCACAGAGAAGGGAACAGAGCTATTTACTGATGGATGGAGGACTTATCATTGGCTCCAAATGCCAGTCATTTCCCTCTAAACTAATATTTCAAAATTCCAAATGGTTTTGTACAAAAAGTCATCTGGGGAACTTAATGTATATGGAATCTAATATATATATATATATATATATATGCACAGAAATTGCTTCATCACTGACCATGGCTATCTGGTAGGTCTCCAAGAGATGGTTGGGATGTGTGTGTAAGTGTGTCTTCTTACTGGAATCTCCCCAGACAATTACATGGTGAAGTCATGTTTTGGAACCACCGATCTAGACCATGCAAGAAAGGGAACTGATAGATGTTTTAAAATATTGATATTACCCTGCCTTACACAAGATTATTTGTTTAAGAAAAGTTTTGTTACCTTGGTTGCAGTACTATTTTTGTTATTCAAGGGCCTCTCAGACAAGTTCTAGTACCCTGCCCTCTAGTAGCAGTACTGAATGATTCTGAGTGAAGTAGTAAGATACATGGACCAGTTGCCAAAACAGCAGGACTGTATGGTTCTTATTCCCCATGTCCTCCACCTGCCTTCTGTCTATAGAAAACTTCAGCTAAAGAATACATTTAATCACAGAAGTGAGAAAAAGCAGAATCAAAGGTAAGTAGTTAAACAAGACAGCATGATAATAGTTTTGTCATTAAGCAAAGAAAAGGCCCTTTAGTTCTTCCTCAAGGGCTATAGATAATATTCTGAGCCATATTCTTTGAGCAGTCTTATAGATGCTGAGACCCTTACCAGGTGGAAAAAGACTATGACCAGATTGTAGCCATGACATAAGCTGCCACAATTCAGAGAATTTGCCTCAAAGAAATGGGAACAAACCAACCCTGGAACTGAAAACTAACTGTACTTAAAATAATCAAGACGACACTGATCAGACCACTGCATGAATTTCAAGATGACTCTGAGAGCTGACTGTACTCTTTCTGCATGTAGACCCCTCCCTCTATCTATATGCTCCTGAAACTCCCCTTTAAAAGCTCTTGCCCACTGACTGTCAGTAGGGGAGTTGGCCTTTGGATACAAATCTGCCCTCTTTCCATTTGCTAGCATCCAAAATAAAGCAAACTTTCCCTTCTACCAACCTTGCCTCTCGAATATTGGCTTTTGACCAGTGAGCAGCCAGACCCGACTTCCAATAACTCTTCCAAGGGCTTAATTTATTTTTGTTAAGGAACTAATTACACTGCTGTGAGATTAGAAAACTTGAATAGCTACGGGGAACTCACTGTAACTCTTGTTTCTCCCCTTAGAGGGAACACAATGACAATGCTTTGGGCATGACATGGCTACTTAAGCTCTGGGATCCACTTGCCACAGGAGCCATCTTTGATGTCTCGGCAACAAATGAGGCATGATTTTATATGTTTCCTTGAATTTCTCTGACAGTTTGTTTTTTTTTTTTTTAATTTGGTTTGTAGCTCTTTTGAATTCAAAGCGTTCACTTTTGTAAATACTTCTGAAGAGTAGTGACTTTGCCTGATTAATCATTATATTCTTAGTACACAGCACTATTTCTAATCCATAATACATGCTCAATAAAAATTGCAACCAAGTAAGTATTTAATAAATAAATAAGCTTCAACATTTACCAACTTTCTTCACTGCTGCTGAAAGAGCTCCTCACATGAGAACAGGAATAAAAAGATATTTGATTCCCGTTGCTTCTAATTTGCTATTTGAAGTAACAGATCCTGTATTATACTGGGAAAGCTCTGCCATTCTAAGAGTTGCCATCAGCATTTTCTGAACAGAAGACGGAAATCAAGGGCCCTCTTATAGGAGGTTTCTTACTTTCTTACATCTTAACCTCCATAAAGAAAATTGTTAGGTTGGCAGGGAATTTCTGGAAAATGTAAATTTATAACTTACTTTTCTGTTTCTTGTTAATACAGGTAAACATGATTATAGAGTTAAATAATTTTGAAAAGTATACCAGGACATTTTAAAATATGGACTATAAGCCTTTAAGATGTAAGTTTCTTTGTAAGGAGATCATAGATTTGGTGGTGACAGGTGATCCCAGGGCATAAAGGAGAAGGTTCCTATAAAGACTAACGCTATTGGACTCCATCAATAGCTGCAAATATACTTAAATCTCTGATCTTCAATTACATTAGATTGTGATTGAAAGTTGTTTCAGAACGTTCACTTCTTTGTACTTATTTTCTTCTATCATTAAATTCAGATATAAAAGCCTCCCTAGGCTCTTTCTCCAGGCACCCCTCGCCTTCTTCACCTCTATCCACTCCACCACTTTCTCTTTCTCCTGTGTTTTACCTGCCATCTGGAACCACTTCCCTGCCTCTCTGGACTTAATTGACTCTTTTCAAATCGCATTTCTAGCCCCCATCTCTCCTGTCTGCCTTCTGACTCCTAACCTCACAGAAACAATCAGCCTCTTCTCGGGAGCCTGGCGGTTTCCCTCTGCTGAAGTTCTTGTCCTAACCAGCCTTTCCCGCTCTTCTCCACTCAAGTGGCTCTCTGTAATCTCTATGCTGTTGCTTGTTCCTTTATTTAAAGCTATTTAAAGAAGCAACTGCAAATGTCGTTGCATTGTTCCAGATACACATGTACATGCGTGCAAAGCCTATTTAATTGTGTTGCATCTTACATAATCAGTATGAGTCACTGAAGTAAAACCCATTAAGGAAAAATTACTCTCTAAGGAGATAGAATATTGCGCTTGGGTGACTTCCTCTTGGTCAGGAGGAAGAGGCAGGCTTCCCTGATTCATAATTGGCTTTAAAGGCTCGGAGAATACATTTCAGATTGTGTCATTTGAATATGTGCAAAGACATAGAAATATTCAAAATTGGTACCTCCCTTGCAACCCCCTCCAAAAATTAAGATCTGCTTTTTGGAACTTTGATTTAAAATATTAAAAGTGATTAAAAATAAAACAAAAAGATATTGTAACTTAAAACAATTCTAAAAATCTATCCTGTATAAAAATATCAGCTGAACCTAATTACTCAATGTTAGTATTGAAAGAATACAATCTCTTTGAAGTTTTAGTATGAGAAAAAATATGTTGGACAATGAAAAAAAAAAGATACTGCTATGCTACCTTAACTTAAAATCTATAAATATCCTCTTTTGAGTATTAAAATATGAATATAGTTTGAAAATCTATAATGAGTTTCTGTTTTCATCAATTTAGAAAAATTCTTTAGTCCTCATTTTCAGTTCTTTATCAATGTGCTGCTGCTGCTGCTGCTAAGTCACTTCAGTCGTGTCCAACTCTGTGTGACCCCATAGATGGCAGCCCACCAGGCTCCCCCATCCCTGGGATTCTCCAGGCAAGAACACTGGAATGAGTTGCCATTTCCTTCTCCTATCAATGTGCAAGATAGCTAAAACAGCACTTGCCAATGGTCACTGGAATATCAAAGAACTCACAGAATTCTTTACAATGTCAGTTTTGATAAGAGCAGTTCTCATATTTTTGGAAGCTGCCGTAGATGATCAGGACATTCTGACTCAAATATCAAGCCTCTTACAGAAACCCAAGTTAGCTGTAACAAGAACACTAAAGAAGTGTCATATTTCAATAAAATTAAATCTTTAATAAATTTTGCCTTCAGTTTTTCAGTAAAATAAAATCTTTTCAGGTTCACATTCAAGGTTATTTGCATTAACTTTCTGATGAACAAAATAGTCACTGAGAAATATGAGCAATTTCTTCTATGATTATTAGATTAATTTAGGAAACATTTATTGTCAAGCGTAAATGTTAGTGACCAGAGATTTCTAAAACACCTTTCCAGCCTCAAAAATGCTGTAGTCTATTGAGAAAGGGAAATTTGCATGGGTTACGAATAATAAACCCTAACATTTATAAGATTAATATGCCAAAATGTGACAACATTCAGAAAGCCAACATATTGATTTAAATTCCTGAGATAAATCTCTCCTGCTAATCAATTCATAAAGCATAATATTTACAACAGACCAGGTCGCAGTGGCTCTTTAGTGAAAGCTCAGTCCATGCCTAGCTGAAATGAGGTGTTTAATACACATTCTAGGAAGTGACAGTGTAGTGCTATCGAGCATATATCAGTTTTGTATTATTTCTATCTTTTTTGTGTTATCCAATATAACACTTTTGCCCTTCATCTTTGTGGATCACATGAAAGGAAAATAAGATTTTATTTGACTGGGTAGCTCTTCGCGCACAGATGGGCTATGCTCTCTTCTGCTGGCATATTAGCTCTATTTGTGATAGAAATGTCTCCAACCTTTTTAAAAAAAATGGTAGGCTTGTTACAGGATAACACAGAGCGCTATCATCAGCTCTCATCAGGGCAAAGCAGATGTTCCTCAGCCTTGTGTATCCCCACCTGCAGTACCCTGGATGCCCCAGACCACAAGACGCACGGTTGAGAGGTCCTAATGTCTGTCACTTGTGCTCTCGAAGTGTAGCACCTATTATCCTTTGTCTGCTTGAGACAGTCACATGAAGGGGAAGCAGAGTATGAAAGCCAAATAGAAGAAAAGCAACTGAATTCAGGAGACATCTCTTTACAGCTTCAGAGAAGTCAGTATTTAAGCCAGACATTTGGTGCCTCGGTTTTCATTCAAAATTTACGACAGACTCTTACACAGATAAATGATTGCCCTGACAAGACCCTCTGGGACACTAAACTATTATTTATAATTATTGTTCAAGTGTGCTTTTCAAATTGAAGGTCTGCTTGTACCTGCCAGAAATCTATTTTCAAAGAACTTTACTTAATTAATTACACTCATGTTTGTGTAGTAACAAAATTCTATAAAATATTTAAACTATAAATAAAAATAGGGTGGAAAACAGCTGATAGAAAATGACCATAATTGATTTTGCAAAAGTTGAATAAACTGAAATGATACATTTAATCAGGACAAATATTATGTGGTAGGTCATGCTTATAACCTTTTTTTAATTGTAGAAAAGAAAAGCTACTTGTCATTCTAGTTATATAATTTCTACTTTAAATTATTTCTCTTGATTCAATTTCCATGCTAATGTAAAATCGAAAGATAACAAACTGTTAGGAATTCTGAAAGGGCAAATTATAAAAAGGAAAACTAAGTAAGAGATTTAGGAATCTGAGAATTCTTTATTTAAAAAATTGACTATAAATATATCAATGCACTTTTACTGGATTATCTCTCATAAGAAAAACAGTTTCACATTTGGTAAATCTTTTGATAAAGTTATTGTGGACTTGAATGGAATGGGTATAATTTAATTTTGATCTGTAATTAACCTATTTCATTATTTGTTGTCAGAAAAATATCTGTGTATTGGAACTAAGTATTTGGAATACAATTTTAATTTGTAAATGATGTCTTAACAAAATCAAGAAATGTACATTAGTCCATTTGTATAACTTTATAGAACATTACACAAAGAAAACATAATTTAGGTAAATGGGAAATTAATCATATAGAATAAATTTTAGACAATCTCTTAATTTGTTGTTATGCTCTAAAATATTCACATTTGTATAATTTTTTCATATATTTAAATTATCTTAACAAATGAAACATGCATATTTTCATTTTAAAATAGTTGTATTTTTTCATCTCTATTGGGATAGTAACTTAACTGATTTTTTAATTTAAAATATTATTTGAATATAAATTTTAAATTAGTATAAAAATCTAAAATCATATTAAATCTAATAGCTAAAAAATATAATCATTGACTTTTTGCTATATGATAAAAGTGATCTTCACAAAAGTGGAAGATATGTGGGAAATCCCAACTGTGGTAAGCATAGAAACTAAATATTGACACATACTTGATTGATTTGCTGAATAAAAACCCATTACCCAGCTTCTTTCTCTACTCTGTTTCAGTAAGCTTCAGTTCAGTTCAGTTCGGTCCAGTCGCTCAGTCGCGTCCGACTCTTTCCGACCCCGTGAATCGCAGCACGCCAGGCCTCCCTGTCCATCACCAACTCCCGGAGTTCACTCAGACTCACGTCCATCGAGTCAGTGATGCCATCCAGCCATCCCATCCTCATCACCTTCTCCTCCTGCCCCCAATCCCTCCCAGCATCAGAGTCTTTCCCAGTGAGTCAACTCTTCGCATGATGTGGCCAAAGTACTGGAGTTTCAGCCTTAGCATCATTCCTTCCAAAGAACACCCAGGACTGATCTCCTTTAGAATGGACTGGTTGGATCTCCTTGCAGTCCAAGGGACTCTCAAGAGTCTTCTCCAACACCACAGTTTAAAAGCATCAATTCTTCGGCACTCAGCCTTCTTCAGTAACATTATTACCAGAAGAGACTGAAACATGTAATACATTGATGTATTCTGTCCTTTCAGTCGGAGTTTCCTGTTCTCTTTTCTTCATCTAAGAAGCTGATGATTTTCCCTTTGACTCTTGATTGTGGTAAAATGAGCTATTTCTTCATATGAATGTTATTATTCTGTTCTATTGTGAATGACTCCCCATTTACCCATTGAGTCATATGCTTGATCTTTAGTCAATAATTTTAGTTTCTATGGTTACCACTGTTGGGATTTCCCACATATCTTGATTGCAGAAGTCAATCATAACCAAAATTTAATTGACTAATTGAACCTGTATATACATTCAATTAAATATCATTCATGTAATTATAATGAAAATATGGATGTCTAAAATGATTTCAAATTAAGACTTGATACTAGGAGAATATGAATGTAATTCAAAAATCTATAGACATGTAAAGGAATGTTGGGACACAGAATTTAGAATCTATTGTAGATTTTTGATATTCAATATATTTTTAGATGTTTGTTTTACAGCAGTACATTGTCTAGGAGTCATTACTGACTATACAGTCCATGGAATTCTGCAGGCCAGAATACTGGAGTGGGTAGCCTTTCCCTTCTCCAGGGGATTTTCCCAACCCAGGGATCAAACCCAAGTCTCCTGCATTGCAGGTGGATTCTTTACCAGCTGAGCCACAAGGGAAGTCCCCAGAAAGGGGACTCAATACATCCATCATCAATATATTGTCTAGGAGTCATTACTGACTGAGGTAACTTTTTCTGAAGGTCCATGGATTTATCAAGGATTGTTCTGATATAAAGTATTAGGTAGATCTCTTCCCACTCCTGGCAAATGTCTTTTGGACTTCAATATCAATGATTATTTTATGCAATTGTTTTTGGAAGTATCTTGATTTATGTAGACCTTTATAATAATAACTGATCTTCAGTAAGTTATTTACAATTTTTTTCATAAGGAATTTCATAAGGAATAAAAGGTGCTTACTCCTTGGAAGGAAAGTTATGGCCAGCCTAGACAGCATATTGAAGAGCAGAGACATTACTTTGCCAACAAAGGTCCTCTAGTCAAAGCTATGGTTTTTCCAGTGGTCATGTATGGATGTGAGAGTTGAACTATAAAGAAAACTGAGTGCCGAAGAATTGATGATTTTGAACTGTGGTGTTAGAGAAGACTCTTGAGAGTCCCTTGGACTGCACAGAGATCCAACCAGTCCATCCTAAAGGAGATAAGTCCTGGGTGTTCATTGGTAGGACTGATGTTGAAGCTGAAACTCCAATACTTTAGCCACCTGATGCAAAAATTTGAAAAGACCCTGATGCTGGGAAAGATTGAGGGCAGGAGGAGAAGGGGACAACAGAGGATGAGATTGTTGGATGGCATCATCAACTAAATGGACATGGGTTTGGGTGGACTCCGGGAATTGGTGATGGACAGGGAGACCTGGTGTGCTGCAGTTCATGCACTCGCAAAGAGTTGGACATGACTGAGCAACTAAACTGAACTGAACTCATAAGGAATTTAGTCTTCTATGTCAGAAAATTTTTCCTATTTAAATTATTGCAATAAAATTACTTTGTTAGTCAAACAATAAAAGATCTATAGGTGGTTGAGCAGTAAAGAATCCTGCTGTCAAGCAGGGTTCAATTCCTGAGTGGGGAAAATCTCCTAGAGAAGAAATGGCAACCTATTCCATTATTGTTGCCTGGAAAATCCCATGGGAAGAGGAATCTGATGAGCTACAGTTCATGGGGTTGCAAAGAGTCAGAACATGACTTAGGGACTAACCAACAACAACCAACAAAATTAAATTACTTTTCTCTGAGAGGAGAAAGTCTGTATTATAAAGACCATACAAAACACATGATTTTCAGATTTTAGATTTCAAAGTTCTGATAATCAGCCTTTTTCACTTTGTCTACAAAACACTAATGGTTTGTTGTACTATGTACAAATCATACTGTGGTTTCTTTTTTCTAGTGCTAAAATTACAGACAAAGATAAAACAAGGTGAATGTTCAACTTTGTTGAACATTGATTGATCACTAGAAGCTGATCGCTAGAAGTGGTGGCTAACTAGTTATAATTATGTAAATGCTAAAGGTTAATCTGCTATCTATTGATTTAGGATAACATATTTTCATAATGTAGGTGAGTTATCGTCACATCAAGGGAGCTGCACAACACAGCAGTAATAAGATTTCTCAATGTTAAATTCCCTAAAATAATCTAGAATCATTAGCAAATATTAACCCAATAAAAACCTATAAAAACATAAATGTGTCAAATCAACATAACGGCAACACAATCGAAGATAGAAGTCCATTGGGGAAGAATTAATAGTTTATAGTTTGTTCTCAACAAAGCCCATTTCTGTATAACTATGTGACTTTTCTTATAAATGCCAAGATCAGCTTTAGTATAAATCTCATATCACCTTTATTCTCTTTGGAATTTATATTTTTCATTAATGGATAAAGACTGAGGGAAATAGGCAGTTTAAGTATATTAAATGCATTAAAATTATTTTACTTAGATTGGTCAAGTAAATGTTTCTAATCTACTAAAATGATTACATGTATAGCATTTAAAATCACATTTGTATTTCAGAATAGCACTCAAATTACCCAGACAAGTTATTAAGTTAGTGCATAAGATTTCCTAACAAACTCTCTAAAGATTAGAGAAAACATAAAACTGTATCTACATATTAAAATATATATGTGTACAGTCATAGTATATTTAAATATATTTAATATTTATTTCCATAAAATTCGATACTTTATAAAATATGTTTAATAATTTTAATAAACTTATGCTTTTACCACATTTATTATTTAAAAATAATTTCAACATTTTTGTGATAATTGCCATATCCTTCTCCAGGGGATCTTCCTGACTAAAGAAGATTCTGTAACATCTGAGTCATCAGGCAAACCCTTATTTTCACCAGTCATGTATATAACCATAGATATGACACATTTTGCGTGTGATTTCTCATGTGATATCTTTCTGTAAATTGTATAAAAGAAGGCTTGTTGGGCCCTTGCATGGTACATGCTGTATCTTTAATATATATAAAAATATTAATAAAACTGTTTTTTATCCCATGAAAGAGTCACTGGACTTTAAAACAATACTTCCAATTTTAAAATTAACTGATATTTCTTTTTAATAAATTGCCAACTATCTGAAGCGAAATTTATATACACAGTAAATAAGTAAAAAATAGATATCTTGCATGAGAGTACGAAATATTTTCTAAGTCAATGATAAATGAAAAAAATGGAATATTATTTGGGAGTAGAAAGAAGTAATTATACATATTTCAACGTAAATGAACTTCAAAACACTATAAGTGAAAGAAGCCAGTCATTAAAGACCACATGGTCTAAATTCCATTTATATGAATTTTCTGGAATGAGCAAATTTATAGAGACAGAAAAAACATTAGTGGTTGTCACAGAACAGGAGAAAGTAAATAGGGAGTGGCTGCTAATCAGTTTAGTTTAATTCAGTCACTCAGTTGTGTCCTACTCTTTGCAACCCTATGCACTGCAGCATGTCAGGCTTCCCTGTCCATCACCAACTCCTGGAACTTGCTTGAGCTCACATCCATCAAGTCAGTGATGCAATCAAACCATCTCATCCTTTACCGTCCCCTTCTCCTCCTCCTGCCTTCAATATTTCCCAGCATCAAGGTCTTTCCCAATAAGTCAGTTCTTCGCATCAGGTAGCCAAAGTACTGGAGTTTCAGCTTTAGCCTCAGTCCTTCCATTTAATATTCAGGACTGATTTTCTTTAGGTTTGACTGATTTGATCTTCTTGCAGTCCAGGGGACTCTCAAGAGTCTTCTCCAAAGCCACAATTCAAAAGTATCAATTCTTCGGCATGCAATTTTCTTTATAGACCAACTCTCACATCCATGCATGACTACTGGAAAAACCATAGCTTTGACTAGAGGGACATTTGTCAGTAAAGTCTCTGCTTTTTAATATGCTGTCTAGGTTTATCATAGCTTTTATTCCAAGGAGCAAGGGTCTTTTAACTTCAAAGCTGCATTCACCATCTGCAGTGATTTTGGAGCCCAAGAAAATTAAGTCTCTCACTGTTCCCATTGTTTCCCCCATCTATTTGTCATGAAGTGATGGAACTGGATGCTATGATCTTAATTTTTTGAATGTTGAGTTTTAAGCTAACTTAATCACTCTCTTCTTTGACTTTCATTGAGAGGCTCTTTAGATCCTCTTCGCTTTCAGACATAAGAGTGATATCATCTGCATATCCGAGGCCATTGATATTTCTCCCGGCAATCTTGATTCCAGCTTGTGCTTCATCCAGCCCAGCATTTTACATGATGTATTCTGAATATAAGTTAAATAAACAAGGTGATAGTATACAACCTTGACATAGTCCTCTCCAAATTTGGAACCAGTGTGTTGTTCCATGTCCATTTCTACCTTTTGCTTCTTGACTTGCATACAGGTTTCTCAGGAGGCAGGTCAGATGGCCTGGTATTCCCATCTCTAAGAATTTTCCACAGTTTGTTGTGATCCATACAGTCAAAGGCTTCGGTGTAGTCAACAAAGCAGTAGATGTTTTCCTGGAACTCTTGCATTTTCTATGATCCAACAGATGTTGACAATTTGATCTCTGGTTCCTCTGCATTTTCTAAATACAGCTTGAATATCTGGTAGTTCTCAGTTCACGTACTGTTGAAACCTCACCTGGAGAATTTTGAGTTTTACTGTGCTAGCGTGTGAGATGAGTGCAACTGTGTGGTAGCTTGAACATTTGTTGGCATTCCCTTTCTTTGGGATTGGAATGAAAACCGACCTTTTCAGTCCTGTGGCCACTGCTGAATTTTCCAAATTTGCTGGCATATTGAGTGCAGCACTTTCACAGCATCATCTTCCAGGATTTGAAATAGCTCAACTGGAATTCCTTCACCTCCACTAGCTTTGTTGATAGTGTTGCTTCCTTAGGCCCCACTTGATTTCACATTCCAGGATGTCTGGCTCTAGGTGAATAATCACACCATCTTGGTTATCTGGTTCTTGAAGATCTTTTTTGTAGAGTTCTTCTGTGTATTTTTGCCACCTCTTCTTAATATCTTCTGTTTCTGTTAGGTCCATAGAGACTAGGAGAAAGTAGGCAGGGAGTATCTGCTAATGGATATGTTTTGTGTGTGTGTGGCGGGGTGGGGGTTGGGGGCAGGTTGGAGGTAGTTAAATGTCCTAAAATTAAATAGTGATGTTGCATAATTCTGTAAGTATGTTGAAAGTCACTGAATCACACACTTTAAAAGAATGGATTTTATGATAGGTGAATATCTCAATAAAGCTGCTATTTAAAAATAATTTTAAAATCACCAATATCCTTTTGCTTTTAATCCATGTTGATAATAATATATACTAAGGCGGTTTTTTCTAGCTTTTATTAACGCTGTGTTAGAGTTACTTTTTTTAGTTAAATAACTTTGAGAGGTTCATTTCATTTGCTATTAGCTGGAAAACAATCTTTTTAAAATTAAGGACTGATAAATGTGTCAAACTAAGTAAGTTTGTACTTGTGTGAAATTATATAATCAATTTTATATTTACAAGTACAGAATGGCTATTTCTATTCAAAAATTGTTTGTTCAGATGTTTTATCCACCTTTTAATTAAGTTGTTTCCCTATTGTGAGTTTTAAAGAGTCTGTTGTATATTTTGGATAGAATTCCTTTATCAGATTTGTGTTTTGTCAAATTTTCTCCAAATCTGGAGCTTGTATATGCATTCTTTTAACAGTGCCTTTCACAAAGCAGGAGTGTTTAATTTTAAAAAAGTTTGATTTAACAATTTTTTTTCATGAAGCATACTATTTTGGTCTCTGAACAAACATCTCAATAAGAAGATATACAATTGACAACAAACATATAAAAAGAGGGTTAACATCATATGTGATTAGGGATTTTCAAAAGAAAACAGTAAGAGATATCACTGCATATCTATGTGTGTGCAGTTCTCAGTCATGTGAGCACAGTATTTGCGACCCCATAGACTGTGGCCTGCCAAGCTCCTCTGTTTATGGAATTTTCCAGGTAAGGATACTGAAGCCATTTCCTACTCCAGGGGATCTTCCCAACTGAGAGATTGAACCCGTGTCTTTTACATCTCTTGTATTGGCAGGCAGATTCTTTACCACTGCACCACCGCATACCTTTGAGAAGGACTAAAATCCCAAACACTGACAATATCAAATGCTGATGAAGATGTGGAGGAGCCTCATTCACTGCTAGTGAGAATGAAAAATGGTACAGACTATGAAAAGAATCCTGCCAGTTTCTTAACAAAGCTGAGCAGTCTACCACACCATCTTGCAATTGCCTTCATAAGTATTTGCCCAAAGGAGTTGAAAACTTATGTCCACACCAAAACTTGCACACAACTGTTTGTAACAGCCTTATTCACAACAAAATCAGAAGTAAGCAGAATAGTCTTCAGTGGGCGAATGAATAAAATACTGGGGTACATCCATAAAATGGCAAGTACTGGGCAACAGAAGTAAACAAGCTATCAAATCACAAGAAGACGTAGAGGAACTTTAAGGCTATTCTTATTGCTATTTGAAATAACCTCACCCCAAGAGACTAGACATAATGGTTTCAACTACATAACATTTTGGAAAAGGCAGGCTATAGAGACAGTACGGAAAGAAAAAGAAATCAGTGATTGCCAGAGGATGGAGAGAAGGCTGTGGAATACAGGGAAGTCTTAGTGACACAAAAATATTTTGTCGAGACTATAGTATGATAATGGTGGATATGTGATATGATGCATTTGGAGGAATGCATAAAACTAGAAGTATGAATAGTGAGCTCTAATGTAAACATCAGACTTTAAGTTAATAACAATGCATCAATATCAGTTGATCCATTATAACAAATGTACCGATTCAAGGGCTTCCCAGGTGGCGCCAGCAGTAAAGAAATTGCCTGACAGTGCAGAAGACAAGATGCAGGAATTCTCGGGTTCGATCCCTGGGTCAGGAAGATGCCCTGGAGGAGGGCATGGCAACCAGTATTCTTGCCTGGAGAATCCCATGGACAAAGGAATCTGCTGGGCTACAGTTCATGGGATCACAAAGAGCTGGACATGACTGAGTGACTTACACAGATTCAATAGGTTCATAATAGAGGAAACTGTAGTGAGGGGCATGGAGAGTGAGGTTACAGTTTTTATATTTCCTACTCAATTTTTCTGTAAGGTTCAAACTGCTCTATAAAATAAAGTCCATTAATTTTTTTAAAAAAATTTTCAACCCTAATATTAAAAGTTATTTTAATTTTCAAAAATTTAAGTAGTACTTTAAAATATCACCTTAATTTGAACAAAAGTAAATACATTTAAGAAATGTTCAGTAGAAGTTTATATAAATTCTGATGTCAGAATGCTTTAATTTTAGGAAAAAAGACCCTAAACATTGAGGCCTCAGTGACAATGTCTGATAGGCAGGGAAACAAGAAAGTGAAGTCGCTCAGTCATGTCCGACTCTTTTTGATCCCGTGGACTGTAGCCTGCCATGTTCCTCTGTCCATGGGATTCTCCAGGCAAGAATACTGGATGGGTTGCCTTCTCCAGGGAATCTTCCCAACCCAGGGATCGAAAAGGCAAGAAGGAAAAGAAAAGATTATTAATTTAAATTAAGTATTTGTTTTAACTTTTCACAAAGGAAATCATTTGAACATCTAATAAGGCTTAGAACACATTTGGTATTGTGGGAAAAAATATCTAAAAGTAAGATGAAGTATTACAATTACTCTGTTTCAAGGTATTTGACTACCTTCTTGTATCATCCTTTATATTTGTCAACCTTCCTGGACTAATTTTCCTTTTTCTTTTCCTGAAGGAGTGAATAGTGTGTTCACTAAAATCTTTCCCAGATCTGAGAATGTATCCTATTAGAAAAGTAAAGTATCTCTTGTGAGCAAATTTCTAAGAGAATATGAAAAAATTTTGAACAATAAAAGTTGGGAGTTGGGGAATCTAATACTGACTCACCCTCTTTAATAATCCACACAGCTCTGGAGCAACAATAATAAAAGAAATGGAGCTCAAGTATCAGAAATATTAATATTTAAAATAAGCTACATTTGAACTTATGTCTTAATGAGGGCTTAATGAACTTACATATGTCTTTTTCTAAATATAAATGTATTTATTTTAATTGGAGGCTAATTACTTTACAATATTGTATTGGTTTTGCCATACATCAACATGAATCCACCACAGGTATACACGTGTTCCCCATGCTGAACCCCCCACCCCTCTCCCTCCCCGTACCATCCCTCTGGGTCATCCCAGTGCACCAGCCCCAAGCATCCAGTATCATGCATTGAACCTGGACTGGCGAGTCTTGTCATATATGATATTATACATGTTTCAATGCCATTCTCCCAAATCATCCCACCCTCACCCTCTCCCTCTCCCACAGAGTCCAAAAGACTGTTCTATACATCTGTGTCGCTTTTGCTGTCTCACATACAGGGTTATCGTTACCATCTTTCTAAATTCCATGTATATGCATTAGTATACTGTATTGGTGGTGTTTTTCTTTCTGGCTTACTTCACTCTGTATAATCGGCTCCAATTTCATCCATCTCATTAGAACTGATTCAAATGCATTCTTTTTAATGGCTGAGTAATACTCCATTGTGTATATGTACCACAGCTTTCTTATCCATTCATCTGCTGATGGACATCTAGGTTGCTTCCATGTCCTGGCTATTATAAACAGTGCTGTGATGAACATTGGGGTACACGTGTCTCTTTCAACTCTGATTTCCTCAGTGTGTATGCCTAGCAGTGGGATTGCTGGGTCATAAGGCAGTTCTAGTTCCAGTTTTTTAAGGCATTTCCACACTGTTCTCCATAGTGGCTGTACTAGTTTACATTCCCACCAACAGCGTAAGAGAGTTCCCTTTTCTCCACGCCCTCTCCAGCATTTATTGCTTGTAGACTTTTGGATCGCAGCCATTCTGACTGCCATGAAATGGTACCTCATTGTGGTTTTGATTTGCATTTCTCTAATGGCACTAACTGTAAAGAACCCTCCTGCCAGTGCAGGTAGATGCAGGAGACTATGCTTCAATCCCTGGGTGGGGACGATCCCCTGGAGGAGGGCGTGGCAACCCAGCCCAGTACCCTTGGCTGGAGAAACCCATGGACAGAGGAGACTAGCAGACTCAGTCAATAGGACTGCAAAAAGTTGGACACAACTGGTTACTTAACACACACGCCCATGTCTTACTGAAGAATTTTCTCTTCTTGACCCTGTAATGTCCTGCTGCATATTATGATGAGATATAATATGCATACTGTAACAGTAGCCACATCTTATTTATATATTGGAGAGAAGATTTATAAAATAAATTTCTCATTAAAAATAAATTTCTTTAAAAATGAACTTACTTATAAAACACAAACAGACTCGTAGACTTGGAGAACAAACTTATGGTTATCACAGGGAAAGGGTGAGGGAAAAGATAGCTACAGAGTTTAGGATCAACATGTACACACTGCTATATTTAAAATCAATAATCAACAAGGACCTACTGTACAGCAAAGGAACTCTGCTCAATGTCATGTGGCAGCCTGGATGAGAGAGGAGTTTGGGGATGAATGGAAACATGTATATATAAGGTTGGGTCGCTTTGCTGTGTACCTGAAACTATCACAGCATTGTTAATTGGCTATATTCTAATATAAAGTAAAAGTTTACAAAAATAAAACATTTTGAAACAGTGGGAAAAAAGAGATTTCTTTTTCTAAGTATTTCTCATACAATATAACAAAGGTCACAGGTGGAATTTTAGTGATATGGCATTTGTGAAGTTTCAAAATATTATCTAGCACTACTCAAATTTTATCTTCATTCAACTCTGATTGACAGGAAGTGAGAATGGGAAGCATTCCAGCAATGTTCATTAAAAATATTCTCTGTACATGAAATCTCTTGATTGTCTCTATCCTTTGATGTACAGGTTAGCTTACATGTGCACAAGTTCGTATTGTGGGTATATTTTCATTACATATGTATAATCATAGTATTATAATATACATAGTATATAAAATATATATATTTATGATAATCTGTAAATTATTTTTCACTAAGATTGATTTAAATATATGAAAGACTAAAATATTTTGTACAGTTCTAATCAACAAGTGTTTTGATTTACCATTCAGTATGTCTAAGATATTGAAATAAACCCTGTGTGTTTTTGGGTGTGATATTTATTAATTTGCTTTCCATGATGGAATTTAGCCTTAATATGTAGGGGTGTGTGTGTGTATCTAAGGGAGAGAAAGAAGGAGAAAAAGAGAGAGGAGACAGATATACTTTTTGCAAACATATAAAATTTTAAATTGCTTTTGTAACAGGCATGGAACCATTCAAAAAAAGATTATGACATCTGGTCCCATAACTTCATGGCAAAGAGATGGAGAAACAATGGAAACAGTGACAGACTTCATTTTCTTGAGTTTCAAAATCTCTGCAGATGCTGACAGCAGCCATGAAATGAAAAAACGCTTGCTCTTTGGAAGAAAAGCTATGACAAACTTCACATAATAAAAAGCAGAGACATTACTTTGCTGACAAAGGTCCATATAGTCAAAGCTAAGGTTTTTTTCAGTAGTCATGTATGGATGTGAGAGTTCGATCATGAAGAAGGCTGAGTGCTGAAGAATTGATGCTTTTGAACTGTGGTGTTGGAGAAGACTCTTGAGCATACCTTGGACTGCAAGGAGATTAAACCAGTAAAACCTAAAGAAAATCAGTCCTGAATATTCAATGGAAGGATTGATGCTGAAGCTGAAGTTCCAATACTTTGGTCACCTGATGTGAAGAGCCGACTCATTAGAAAAGACCCTGATGCTGGGAAAGATTGAAGGCAGGAGGAGAAGGGGTCAACAGATGATGAGATGGTTGGATGGCATCACCAGCTCAATGGATATGAGTTTGAGCAAGCTCTTGGAGATGGTGAAGGACAGGGAAGCCTGGCGTGTTGCAGTCCATGGATTTGCAGTTTCGGATATAACAGAGAGACTGAAAAACAACAAGAGGCATAGGACACGTATACTCATTTTAGGATACACTGCATTTACTTAGAAAATAAAAGTTTAGGTAATTTTTAAACTAAATCATATTTTGAAGATGTATAAGTTAACAACCAAAATTCTTAACCAGCAATGTTTAAGAAAGCTAAAAATAATACATTGTGCATGTTCTCTTTATAATCAAGAAATTTCTGTAAAAACTTCTTTTAAAATTAAGACAGAGAAGATTCTATCAATGTTTGTTTTGAAGGAATAGCAATATTTCACCTGCTCTGAGAATATGTGAGAGAAAATAAGAGAATAGAAAATAAAAGCTCGGTTGAATTTTTATGAGAAGTTTTTGGGTAGCAATAACAATAAAAGAGGATGTTTAAAAATTATTGTAATAAATAGAATTTTCATTTTTTTCTGAGTGGGCCTGTTGTTAATAATCATTTATTTTAAGTATTATGAACATAGGAATTTTAAACTATAAATACTAATCATAAATTTCAATTAAATCTCCTTCAAATAATCTTGCCTAGATAACTTTTAATTACTCCATTCTTTGTAGCTAGAAGAATATCTTTATTCCCTGTACATGAAGTAAAGTGTCATAAATCATATCTTTTTAGGATGCCTGAATACTCAGATATGCAGATGACACCACTCTTATGGCAGAAAGTGAGGAAGAACTAAAGAGCATCTTGATGAAAGTGAAAGAAGAGAGTGAAAATTTTGGCTTAAAGCTCATTTAAAAAATTAAGATCATGGCATCTGGTCCTATTACTTCATGGCAAATAGATGGGGAAACAGTGGAAACAGTTGCTGACTTTATTTTTTGGGGCTCCAAGATCACCGCAGACAGTGATTGTAGCCATGAAATTAAAGGATGCTTACTCCTCGGAAGGAAAGTTATGACCAACCTAGATAGCATATTCAAAAGCAGAGACATCACTTTGTCAACAAAGGTCTGTCTAGTCAAGGCTATGGTTTTTCCAGTGGTCATGTATGGATGTGAGAGTTGGACTATAAGGAAAGCTGAGCACCGAAGAATTGATGCTTTTGAACTGTGGTGTTGGAGAAGACTCTTCTGCGTCCCTTGGACTGCAAGGAGATCCAATCAGTCCATCCTAAAGTAGATCAGTCCTGGATATTCATTGGAAGGACTGATGTTGAAGCTGAAACTCCAATACTTTGGCCACCTGATGCAAAGAGCAGACTCATTTGAAAAGACCCTGATGATGTGGAAATTGAGGGCAGGAGGAGAAGTGGATGACAGAGGATAAGATGGCTGGATGACATCACTGACTCAATGGACAGGGGTTTGGGTAGACTCCGGCAGTTGGTGATGGACAGGGAGGCCTGGCATGCTGCGGTTCATGAGGTTGCAAAGAGTCGGACATGACTGAGGGACTGAACTGAACTGAACTGAATACTCAGAACCAAAAAACTAATTTATAAGTGAATATCACTCTCTGACTTTCAGTTCATTTTTATAAAACCAACTGATGACAGTATTTGATGTCATTGAAAACTAATCCACAAGATGGTATAGATCTCTCGGTAACTCAAAAGTTAGCAGATGTACCCCTCATTATTGTTCAGAAAGATAATAAACATTTGTGATTCTCAGGATGTAGAATAAATACAGAAATATGCACTAATCACTTAACCAAGTCTTAAAGTATAGCATATTGTACCTAATTAAATCACCCACAAGCACAGAGAAATTCCATGTACTCCAGCTCTTTTTTCTTATTCTGCTTTAGTATTATAGCTTTATGGGAATAAGCTACCAGTTCGACAAAAACATACATAATAAATGTATACTGATCATTGATCACATAGAAAATCCCAAGTAATATCCTAAGTGCTAAGAATTCAAATAGAGGACGTAATTCTTGTCCTTAAAATTGCAAAGTCCAGTTGTAGTTTTTGATCATCTAGTGACTAAATTCTATGTATTTCAGGGTGTGAGCTTTGTAGTACATCTACTTTAGACTTTTCAATAACTGGGCCACTTAACAGGATATGATGAAAGCTGAAACTTTCCATCTCCCGGATGGAAGTGGTTGGTAGGGGATATATTTCTGAGTGTTGTTTGTTCATCCAGGTATCTGAAAACCTTGGTTTAATTTATGTTATCAGTTCTGGGAATATCAACCTCAGACAAGTAGGTTTTTATGAGTATTTTTTTCCTCTTGGATGTATTGATATATTACTACAGATGTCCAGATAGAAATAATGTTCGTCTATTTTTAACATAATTCTTGATATTAGAGGGATTCCCTGTTGGCTCAGACAGTAAAGCCTCTGCCCACAATGCAGGAGACCCAGTTTCGATCCCTGGGTTGGGAAGATCCCCTGGAGAAGGAAATGGCAACACACTCCAGTGCTCTTGCCTAGAAAATTCCATGGATGGAGGAGCCTGGTGGGCTATAGTTCATGCAGTCGCAAAGAGTCGGACACGACTGAGCAACTTCACTTTCTTTCTTTCTTGATGTTAGATGTGCAGGATGTTTTCCTATAATGAAGAATTTTGTGAAATAATTACATATTGTGGACTTTGATTTAAAATGAATAATAAGGGCAAAGCATTACAGAATAATTGGTTTGGGGAAAAGTTTAAAAATGTAGAAATGATAAAAGGATGCTTCTTTGGACATAACACTCTGTATAGTCTTTTATCCTCGATATAACAGAAAAATGAAAATTACACTGAGTCAGAGAAATTACACTAAATTTAGTGTAAAATACACTAAATATTCATATTTAGCTTTTAACTATCGGTCCTTTGATCTCTGGAGTGTGTATTAAATTTTCTAATTCAAAACATACTAAACAGCTTCTTATAGAAAATAGCAAAGGCTATATCAGATGAATATTACTTCTGAAAACTGATTATAATTCAAAGATGTTGCTCCATCCAAAGCTAGAGTGTCCACTTAAAAATATGTATTTAATTGAATTTTTAATTTAATCAACTTGAAGCTATGAATTTAGTGCCCCAGAAAGAAAGAGATTAAGATTGAATGGAAAGAGGAGGTCCCCATTGTGCTTTCCTAGTACATTTAAGATTTCACCTGAAGGGGCCACCCTCTAGTACACTGAACAATGCTTTCCACATGGTTATTAAATCCTATGGACAACAAAACAATAGGCCAGTGGATTTCACTTAGGACTTTCTTTAGCTCATTAAGTCTTGAAGCTTTCTTACAGAAAGTCAAACATGCCTTATTTTTCTTACAATAGGGCAGTAAGTATACTGAGTTTGACCACCTAATATCAAGTTGTAATTTGATTTAAAAACCATTTTCATAAAGAAAAGAACCAAAAATACTGTCTAAATGTTGAAAAGTCACTGAGGAACAGTTCAGTCTTAAAAAATACGCACACACACACAAAATATTTAGAGTGGAGTTAGAGACCTAGAAACTTTATAGATTACTTAACAAAAAATAGTGAACTGAAACTCATCAAAGTTTTCATGACACTGTTTTTAAACTGCATGCTTTAAAATTGTCTCCCATTTTGTAAAGACATTGATATCTAAAGTGAATTACATAAACATTCATCACTTCTTTTAATAATCAACTCTTGTGAGGTAAAACTTGGCAAGGAGTGATGTAGGAAATCTTTGCTTTAGATAAAGAATAAATACCACATCGGAACTGGTTCAAAGTAACTTTTGAGTTTCTCAGTATGTTGTCATTTAAATACTGAGCAATTATTCTGATAACTAGGAGAAAGAAACTCCGTGTAGGAAATAGTTTATAAGAGGCATACTAGCACTGCGTTCATCAATTTCAAAATCAATTAGGTTCTAATGAAAACACTCCATATAAGCCAGGTAAAAAGTCCAGCTGCCAGGGAGATAAAGTGTCACAAACTATCAATGAAGAGCAAACAATCAATGAAGTGTTAGTGGGAAAACAAACTTTCCTCTTTACCTTCAACTATGCAAACAGCAAGTATTTCAAAAGCTACAAAAGTGCAACCCTACTGATAATGACAAAACAACACTGCTGATTATTCAGTATGCTAGTGCAGAAAGCTTCAAAGTTTGCCGACTACATATAATCACTTCCATTCATAATGAAATATTGACTTCCTTTGATTTGTATTTAATCCTTATCTCGGAAAATGTATAATTTTCAAATAGCATAATCACACATACTTTAAACACTCATTAAATTCTTTTTGTTAGAATTGGATGAAATAACTACACTATCAACAGCTATTTCAAAGTTAGCACAACAAACTTTGGTGATTGATAAAGATGGCAAGAATGTGTTAGGTACCATAGATTAATTCAGTTCATCAGTTCAGATAGGTAGTGGTCAAATACGGAAAAAAAAAGAAATCAGGAACAGGATGTATTTTTGTTTTTATACATGATATTTAACCTGCTACATTTTTTATTATTCAGAGAGTCAATATAATCCAACAAATAGATCAGAAAACTAAATGTGAAAGGAGCTGAGAATTTAGAATTATCAGATTTTAGAGACAGGAGGAAACAGAATTATTTTTATAGAGCTCACATTTTGAAAACAAAGTAACTAGGGTCTTTAAAGTGCTACATTCAGCTTTAAGTTTGAGTGGAATCCGCCTGCAATGTGGGAGAACCTGGTTTGATACCTGTGTTGGGAAGATCCTCTGGAGAAGGGATATGGTCTCACTCCAGTGTTCTTGGGCTTTCCTTGCGGCTCATCTAGTAAAGAATCTGCCTGCAATGTGGGAGATCTGGGTTCAGTCCCTGGGTTGGGAAGACCTCCTGGAGCAGGGAAAGGCTACCCACTCCAGCATTCTGGCCTAGAGAATTCCATGGACAGTCCATGGGGTCTGAAAGAGTTGGACACTACTGAGAGACTTGCACTCACTTCACTTGAGTGGTAAAGGTAGAGCTAGGAATGTATCTTTTGATTCCAGTTTTTTCCATCTCCCCAGTCTATTTAGAGCTTAATTATCATCCCAAACTCCATTATTGCTAATTATGAACAGAGCAATAGATTGTGAAGAACTCTCATGTCCCTTCCACCTAACTCACTGCAGTTTGTTTTTATATTCTATTAATATCTTAGAAATACTTATAATCCATAGAATAGCATGGTATACTTTCAGTCATATATACTGTTTTGGTAGTGGTTGAATTTGGTCACAGTCAGGTAAAGCATAGGTAAGCTTCATTTCTTATTTATCTGTTTCTTTTCTTAATCTGTTGTATGTTTCTACCTTTTTTTCTATATTTTCCTACATCAGGAGAAAGGAAAATATTAATAGGGTCATAGACTAACAATGCCTTTGCATTTTAATGTGATGGGCAATGTTGTTATAATGCCATTTATTAAGGGAAGTCTGACAGTTTAGATTTGCATATATTTATGGTGTGTGAAGTGAGAAAGAATAGGACACATGATTTTTAGATACTATTGATTTTTTTTTTTTTTTGCAGAGAAACACTCCCAGTCTTTAAAAGGGGGAGATTTTGTCAACATTGGGGCTTCTCCTGTGGCTCAAATGGTAAAGAATCATCTGCAATGTGGGAGACCTGCTTTTGATCCCTGGATTGGGCAGATCTCCTGGAGAAGGGCATCACAACCCACTTCAGTATTCTTGCCTAGAGCATTCCATGGACTGAAGGGCCTGGTGGGCTACAGTCCGTGGTGTTGCCAAGAGTCAGACATGACTGAGTAACACTTTTCCTTTCGCACTTTTAGTCAACATTAGTCAACATTGCTGCTGCTGCTGCTGCTAAGTCGCTTCAGTCATGTCCAAGTCTGTGTGACCCCATAGACGGCAGACCACCAGGCTCCCCTGTCCCTGGGATTCTCCAGGCAAGAACACTGGAGTGGGTTGCCATTTCCTTCTCCAATGCATGAAAGTGAAAAGTGAAAGTGAAGTCGCTCAGTCGTGTCTGACCCTTAGCGACCCCATGGACTGTAGCCCACCAGGCTCCTCCGTCCATGGGATTTTCCAGGCAAGAGCACTGGAGTGGGGTGCCATTGCCTTACCATATGTAAAATAGATAGCTAATCAGAATTTGCTCTGTGACTCAGGGAACTCGAACCAGGACTCCGTAACAACTTAGAGGGATGGGATGGGTAGAGAGGTGGGGTATGGAGGTTCAAGAGGGAGGGAACATACGCATATCTATGGTTGATTCATGTTGATGTTTGGCAGAAGCCAACACAATTCTGTCAGAGAAGGCAATGGCAACCCACTGCAGTGTTCTTGCCTGGAGAATCCCAGGGATGGGGGAGTCTGGTGGGCTGCCGTCTAGCCGTCTATGGGGTTGCACAGAGCCAGACACGAATGAAGTGACTTAGCAGCAGCAGCAGCCACACAATTCTGTAAAGCAATTATCCTTCAATTAAAAAATAAATAAATTTTTTAAAATTAAAAAAAAATGTTTTTGCTTCCTTTACAAGGAGGTGAAGCAAACATTTTTAATAAATTAATGATGGATTAAAACTGCCAGACCTAGGCTCTCAAACTCTAGAACTCTGAAAGAATTTACAGATGTTACAGTGAAGCCATTATTGATAATTTTTAAGAATGGTAGTGTTTTGGAACTATATCAGAAGAAAGAAAAGTGAAAGTGAGTGTTAGTTGCTCAGTTGTCCATGGGATTCTCCAGGCAAGAATACTGGAGTGAGTTGCCATTCAATTCTCCAAGGGATCTTCCTGACCCAAGGATCAAACCTAGGCCTCCTGCATTGCAGACAGATTCTCTGCCATCAGAGTCATGAGGGAAGGCAATCCTCTGTCTCTCTCTCAATATTAAAGAGGTGAATTCTATATATTGCTAAGATTATCTAACACTAATCTCTGGAAGAATTAGTAAAGTATAACTCTAATAGAGAAATTCACTAATACCAGATCCTACCAAATATCCTTCTCTTTTTATTTACAGTCACTTTACTAAACTTGCATACCTAAGGAATGGTCTAAAATGCATATATTTTCATTTCAGCAAGTCAAATGATCACATGTATCACTTTTAATTATAGAAAAATGGGAAAATGTAAATGATTAATAGTATAGATTGTAAATACGAAGCTTATTGAAAAGCAATGCCCATTTGGTACTGACTAATGGATCACTCTCACTTGGGAGAGTAGTCTCAAGTGACTTACCACAGACACTGGCCCTATCTTGTCTACATCTAATCAACAATTTCCACAGAGTTTAAAAAGGTACTGCTTATCAGATTGCATTCAGAACTAGGTTATAAACATATTTGATGATAGATTTTATATCTAAAAATCCATATTCAGAAACATGTTGTTTAGCCTCCATGTGTTTGTGTTTTTTATAGTTTTTTTTTCCCCTGCAGTTGATATCAAATCTTACCATAGTATGATCAGAAAAGATGCTTGAAATTATTTCAATTTTAAAAAATTTACCAAGGCTAGATTTGTGGCCCAAGATGTGATCTATCCTGCAGAATGTTCCATGTGCACTTGAGAAAAAGGTGAAATCCATTGTTTTGGGTGAAATGCCATGTAGATATCAATTAGGTCTAATCCGTCCTTTGTATCATTCAAGGCTTGTGTTTCCTCAAGAATTTTCTGTTTGGTTGATCTATCCATAGGTGTGAGTAGGGTATTAAAGTAACCAAGTATTATTGTGTTACTGTTAATTTCCCCTTTCATACTTATTAACATTTGCCTTACTTATTGGGGTGCTCCTAGAAAAAGAAATAAAAGGAATCCAGATTGGAAAAGAAGTAAAAATCTTACTGTTTGCAGATGACAGGATCCTCTACATAGAAAACCCTAAAGATACCACCAGAAAATTACTAGAGCTAATCAATGAATATAGTGAAGTTGCAGGATATAAAATTAATACACAGAAATCCCTTGCATTCCTATACACTAGCAATGAAAAAACAGAGAGAAAAATTAAGGAGACAACCACATTCACCATTGCAATGAAAAGGATAGAATAGTTAGGAATAAATGTACCTAAACAAACAAGAAAAACAAACAAAAGATCTATATATAGAAAACCATAAAACACTGATGAAAGAAATCAAAGATGACACAAATAGATGGAGAAATATACCATGTTTGTGGATTAAAAGAATCAATATAGTGAAAATGAGTATACTACCCAAAGCAATCTATAGAGTCGATGCAATCCATATCAAGCTACCAACAGTATTTTTCACAGAACTAGAACAACTAATTTTACAATTTTCATGGAAACACAAAAAACCTTGAATAGCCAAGGCAATCTTGAGAAAGAAGATTGGAACTGGAAGAGTCAACCTTCCTCACTTCACACTATACTGCAAAGCTGCAGTCATCAAGACAGTATGATACAGGCACAAAGACAGAAAGATAGATCAATTGAACAAAATAGAAAGCCCAGAGATAAAGCCACACACCTATCGACACGTTATCTTTGACAAAGGAGGCAAGAATATACAATGGAGAAAAGACAATCTCTTTAACAAGTGGTGCTGGGAAAACTGGTCAATCACATGTAAAAGAATGAAACTAGAACACTGTCTAACACCATACACAAAAATAAACTCAAAATGAATTAAAGATCTAAATGTAAAACCAGAAATTATAAAACTCTTTGAGGAAAACATAGGCAGAACATTCTTAGACATAATTCACAGCCAAGATCCTCTGTGGCCCTCCTCCCAGAGTAATGGAAATAAAAACAAAAATAAACAAATGAGACCTAATTAAAGTTAAAAGCTTTTGCACAACAGAGGAAACTATAAGCAAAGTGAAAAGATAGCCTTCAGAATGGGATAAGATAATAGCAAATGAAACAACTGACAAAGAATTGATCTCCAATATATACAAGTAGCTCACTCAGCTCAATACCAGAAAAATGAACAACCCAATCAAAATGTGGGCCAAAGACCTAAGCAGACATTTCTCCAAAGAAGACATGCAGATGGCAAATAAACACATGAAAAGATGCTCAACATCACTCATTATTAGAGAAATGCAAATCAAAACCACAATGAGGTATCATCTCATGCCAGTCAGAATGGCCACCATCAAAAAGTCTACAAACAATAAATGCTGGAGAGAGTATGGAGAAAAGGGAACCGTCTTACACTGTTGGTGGGAATGCAAACTGGTACAGCCACTATGGGGAACAGTATGGAGATTCTTTTAAAAAACTGAAAATAGAACTGCCATATGACCCAGCAATCTCACTGCTGGGCATATGCATCGAGGAAACCAGATATGAAAGAGACACATGTACCCCCGTGTTCACTGCAGCATGCCAGGTGAGTGATCACACCATCGTGGTTATCTAGGTCATGAAGATCTTTTCTGTATATTTCTTCTGTGTATTCTTGCCAACTCTTCTTAATATCTTCTGCTTCTGTTAGGTCCATACCATTTATGTTCTTTATTGTCCTTTATCTAAGGCTAGGTAGACATTTTTACAAGTCCCTATGTAGAATGCTCTCATGTTTGGAACTAGGCCAACGGAGGTGTTCTCATTCCTTTTTGCCATTGATTACTCTTGAGATGGTTATGTGATCAGTTTCTACTATGAAGATATAAAGGAAAGGATTCTTATATAAAAGGGAAGAGTTATTTCTTTCCTGGTAAGGAGAATATAATTTTCTTTCTTAGCATATGGATAGCTGATATGTGGCCATAGTGTTTGTAATTGTGGTTGCGATTCTTCCTGTGGAAATTGAAGGAATGGTCAATGGAATTGCAGGAATGCTGCTCCAGAGCCTTGATATCACTGTTACCAAATTAAACTTAGGACCAACCACTTCTAGACTCTTATTAACCAAATTCTAAGTGCCCTCATATTTTAATTCACTTTTAGAAGGTTTTCTACTTTAAGCAGATAAAATATTTTAAACTAATACATTATACAAATATTATATGACTATAAGATGTGGACTTATCTGTGGTAAGTATCATCAATAAAAATATGACTAGGAAGATAAGAGGTTACCCATAACAGGAGAGACATACAAACATTAAATAATCAGAAAATCCTTTTCTAAAAAAGGTAGACTAAATGTTAGGGCAGAACAAAAACTATCCATATGTTGAGTATATCATGTGGACATTTTGTGAGGAAAGGGTGAGAGATTTCTTATGAGAATGCTCTGAAGCAGTAAAGAGATTGTTTATTAGTAGCAAGTGTAAGGCCTGTGTGCTTGGAGCATAAAGAAGAATAGGAAGAGGGGAGGAAAAAAAGTTTAAAGGTAAGATTAGGAAAAGAGAAGATTAAGAGTTTGGCTATTCATAATGAGTGTATTCATCCTAGTGCAAATATGACTTTGGACAGTCTGGTAGTAAGAGGCTGAGATTTATACAGTCAGATTTGTGTTTTTAATGTGTCATCTGTGATGAGAAAGTTTTGGGAGAAGGATTTAAGGTGGCTCTGAAATGTTTGATTCAAGCCTACTGCAGATGTTCAGGGAAGAGAGTAGCATAGTAGTGGTAAGGAAATATGTATATAAATTTGAAATATTTTAGCAAGAGCAAATCTTTATGATGGTTAGGATGTGAGGCCTGAAAGAAAGAGGATAGTGTCAAGTAAAAGTCTTATATTTCCAACATGAGCCAGAGTTGATAAGCGGCATTGACTTGGAAAGAAAAGTATTATGAGTTTCAAATTTTTATGACAAAATCTAAACAAAGATACAAAAGATGCATTGGATACCAGATCCTGGAATTCAAAAGACTGATACAGGATTATGAAAAACATTTATGAGTGGTTAACATACACAAGGCACAGCTTTGCATACTGTATTATTTGGTGTTTATAATATTAATAATCATTAAAAGAGTGAACAAAAATTAACATAATGTGCATGTATAAATTCAGTTCTTAACCAGGAGACATTTGCATGGGGATTCATTTTCTAAAGGAATTAGTTCATTAATAGATAGTTTACTTCTATTTACCAAGATGTCAAGGGCTTGGGTAATGAAGAATCTTTGTATTTGAAGCCACTGGGATGACCTATTCAACTGGTATACATTCTGATAAATGCCCTGGGATTCAGAGAGAGGAAGAACCTTAACTTACTCTTTGGGGTTATCTTGGAGAAGGAAATGGCAACCCTCTCCAGGACTCTTGCCTGGAAATTTCCATGGACAGAGGAGCCTGGTAGGCTACAGTCCATGGGGTTGCAAAGAGTTGGACACGACTGAGCAACTTCACTTTCACTTTCACTATTTCATTCTTAATCACCCACAAGGACTACCACTCTTCTTGACAGCCATCTTGAGTCTGCCATCTTCCATATATCTTTCTTCGTGATTATTCCCACTTAATGCTTTTCCATATAGTTTTTTTCCCTGCTTGATTTTTAAAATTTGGATGAATCCAGCATGATCAAATACTCTATAGTTATAGTAAACCCTGCACCTAGGCAATCATTCTCTGGATTTAACCTGACTATTATGACTGGTTTTTCTCCATTTCTGCAGCATGATGGCTGAGTTTCTTGGTTTAACACTTGAGACATTTAGCAAAAATTATAATTTTTCTTTTTGTGTAAGCACCAGTCATGCTTAATGTTGCTTATTTTATGCATGCAATTTATATTTCTTTTATGATCTAGTTCAACAGTATTTAGTGGATGACTGCTACATGCAAAGAACTATACTATGTTTCCCTGAAAGATATGTAGTCTTTGGACTTCCCTGGTAGTTCAGACAGTAAAGCACACCCTTGCAATGCAGGGGTTTCAGTTCCTGGGTTAGGCAGATCCCCTGGAAAAGGGAATGACAACCCACTCCAGTATTCTTGCCTGAAGACTCCCATGGACAGAGGAGCCTGACAGGCTACAGTTCATGGAGTCACAAAGAGACATGACTGAACAACTAACACACACATAGAGTCTTTACCAATTATGAGTTATAATTAAGCACATTGTATCTTTATGTTTCTGTGTAGATATATTTTTTTAATCCCTTGGTGTAAGGACTTATCTAACTCTTATTAGCATTGCCTAAAGCCTTTAGCACCAAAATGAAACTTTTTTTTTAGTAGATGTTGATCACTGCAGTTTAGATATGATAAGAATGTGAAAATAACTAAGTAAAGAAGTCTGGAGATGCTTTTACAGTCTAGGTATTGGCTGTTAGAGGAAGTATATCCATTCTTTGTGCCTGGCCATTTGCAAGGTTAGTCATCTAGGCACTATGACAAAAAAAAAAAAAAAAAAGCACAGATAGATTTTTCAAACTAGGCTTTTCATGCTGAAGCTTTGAAAACATTGTTTATAATAGTAAAAAATATATTAATCAACCTAATGTCTATCAATGTGGGTTAGGAAATATATATCCATTAAGTTAAATACTTGACTGTTAGTAAAAGAATGATATGGGTCTGGTTTTGATTTAATGATTAATATTTACTGAGAAAGATAGTAACAAAATCTAGATAGATTATAATGCAAATTTTAAAGTTAATACTATAACTTTGATTTTATTAATATAAAAATTTTGAAGTCACAAAGCAATATTCTAATTCTGCAGTCTAGACTTGTGCAAGCATTTTTCTCATATTTCTGTTTTTCCAAATATTGTCTTAATAAAGGAGATAATATGCATTATTGTAAGTACCAATAGCCATTATTATAACTATGATACCAGAAACAATGCATACCATTGCTCACAGTGAAAGTTCTAAGTGAGACTTGCAGATTTTACCACTGACACTGCCCAACACTGGGAAGTTTCTTGACCACTCTGTGCCTCAGTTTCCTGTTTTCCTTTCTTTTAAATTTTACTTATTTTTTACTATGCTGGGTCTTTGTTGCTTTGCACAGGCTTTCTCTAGTTGCAAGTGGGGGCTTCTCTCCAGTTGTGGTGCGCAGGCTTCTTACTGTGGCAACTTCTCTTGCAGTGGAGCATAGGTTCTAGGTGCTCATACTGAGTGATGCCATGACGTGTGGGATTTTTCTGAACCAAGGCTCTATCTCATGTGACCTGCATCGGCAGGCAGATATATCTAACCACTGAACCACCCGGGAAACCTCTTCTCTTTCTATTGAGGATAATGATAGTACCAACTTCAAGGTGATATGAGGTAACAGCGCCTGAAATACATGAATCACTACAGAAGTGTTAGAAATAATTAAAAGTAAATAGACACATAAACATCCATTGCATTTTGTCTATAACTGTAATCTCTAATAACTCTCCACAACATACTTTGTCATATGCAAGCATTAAACAAATGCTTTCTGACTGAAACCTGAAGATATATGTTTGTGCTTGTATCACTGCATGTGCTGTGCTGTGCTTAGTTGCTCAGTCATATCCGACTCTTTGTGACACCATGGACTTAGCCTGCTGAGCTCTTCTGTCCATGGAGATTTTCCAGGCAAGAATACTAGCGTGGGTTGCCATGCCTTCCTCCAAGGGATCTTCCCAATCCAGGGATCAAAACCAGGTCTCCCACATTGCAGGCAGATTCTTTACTGTTTGAGCCACCAAGGAAGCCCATACTGTATCCTTACATACATGTGCTCATTGACTTAGGCCTGTCCTTTGATGTGTACATGTCATTATATTCTACATAAGAATGTAGATGATTTTTACATGAGGTATTCTGAGGCTAAGTCCATTCTTATATATTCCAAATGGTAAACAAATCATGGAACATCTTTATTAATAATAAGCATTTTGAGTGAAAATAAGGAACGAACTAATCAAAAACTATTTCACTAAAACTCTTTAAAATGCTGATTAATCACTGAATGACTCCAATACTTAAAGTTAGTAAGGCCTAGAGTCTCTGGACTTACCTGGTGGCTCAGATGGTAAAGCATCTGTAGATACATGTATTAGTATAAACAAATGGTTTATAAATAAGGAAATATCTTTTTTGTCTATAAGTTTTTTTCATTTTCCCTTGAATATTTTTGCTATTTCTATAATTGTCTGTTTCATTATTTTCTGAAATATATTTTCTTAATTTAAATATTAACTCATGTTTTACCTGAGCCATAGTTTGATTGCAGTTACCAAATTGATAGAGATTATAGTTTTTTTGTATGTAATAAAATCTGGCATCAAAGTGATAATTAATGATAAAACATATTTGCTTTCACATGGTTGTTACAATTGTGATTCCTGGGAACCAAAACTGTACAATCCAGTATTAATATTGGACTTGAGGCTTCATTATGAAAAATATATATCTGATATATATCTTGGGCTTCCCTAGAGGCTCAGATGCTAAAGAGTCCATATGCAATGTAGGAGAGCTGGATTTGATCCCTGGATCTGAAAGATCTCCTGGAGATGTGAATGACTATCCACTCTAGTATTCTTACCTGGAGAATTCCATGGACAAAGACGTTGATCTTGAGGGGGAAAAAAAAAGAGTGAAACATTTTTTTCCAGAAAAAAAATCTTTTTTGGGCTCCTTTTATTCGATTACTTAAGTGACTACAGCTAGCCTTTTTTTCCTTAATTTTCAGCATTATTGATAAATGTCTCCCAGGCTATATAAATTCCCTGGTAGCTTAGTTGATATAGAATCCACCTGCAATGCAGCAGACCACAGTTTGATTCTTGGGTCGACAAGATCTGCTGGAGGAGGGATAGGCAACCAACTCCAGTACTCCTGGGCTTCCGTGGTGGCTCAGCTGGTAAAGAATTGCCTGCCATGTGTTCTGTCCCTGGGTTGGGACGATCTCCTGGAGAAGGGAAAGACTTTCCACTCCATTATTCTGGCCTGGAGAATTCCTGGGACTGTATAGTCCATGGTGTCACAACTGAGTAACTTTCACTATCAAGCTGTATGATGCCATTATTTAATTACTCTGGAATATGATTACATGCAACAATTTATTTCCCTCAAGATATCTATTAAACAATGTTTATTTGTTAAAAGCTCTGACAGATTATAAACCTCATAGAAAGAATAGATGTGAGCTAATTTCTTCCCTTTCCCACAGGAATATTTAATAAATATAAAATATGTGAAATTATATGTATTTATGTCCATATATATGTTCAGTTCAGTTCAGTCATTCAGTCATGTCCAACTCTTTGTGACCCCAAGGACTGCAGCATGCCAGGCCTCCCTGTCCATCACAAACTCCTTGAATTTACTCAAACTCAAGTCCATTGAGTCAGTGATGCCATCCAGCCAAATCATCCTGTCGTCCCCTTCTCCTCCTGCCTTCTATCTTTCCCAGCATCAGGATCTTTTCCAGTGAGTCAGCTCTTCACATAAGGTGGTCAAATTATTGGAGTTTCAGCTTTAACATCAGTCCTTCCAATAAATATTCAGGACTGATTTCCTTTAGGATGGACTGGTTGGATCTCCTTGCTGTCCAAGGGACTCTCGAGAGTCTTTTCCAGCACCAGTTCAAAAGCATCAATTTTTCAGTGCTCAGCTTTCTTTATAGTCCAACTCTCATATCTATACATGACTACTGGAAAAACCATAGCCTTGACTAGATGGACCTTTGTTGGCACAGTAATGTCTCTGCTTTTTATTTATTTTTAATTTTTTAATACAAATTTATTTATTTTAATTGGAGGTTAATTACTTTACAATATTGTTGTAAAGTAATTGCATTACATTATTGGTTTTGTCATACATCGACATGAATCGCCACAGGTATACACGTGTTCCCCATCCTGAACCCCCCTCCCTCCTCCCTCCCCATACCATCATGCTGTCTAGGTTGGTCACAACTTTCCTTCCAAGGAGCAAGCATCTTTTAATTTCATGGCTGCAGTCACCATCTGCAGTGATTTTGGAGCCCCCCAAAATAAAGTCTGCCACTGTTTTCATTGCTTCCCTATCTATTTGCCATGAAGTGATGGAACCAGATGCCATGATCTTAGTTTTCTTAATGCTGAGTTTTAAGTGCACTTTTCACTCTTCTCTTTTACTAATGCTGGGAAAGATTGAAGGCAGAAGGAAAAGGGGACAACAGAGGATCAGATGGTTGGATGATGTCACTGACTCAATAGACATGAGTTTGATTAAGCTCCGGGAGTTGGTGATGGACAGGGAGGACTGGCCTGCTGCAGTCCATGGGGTCACAAAGGGTCAGACACAACTGAGAGGCTGAACTGAATACTGGACTGAATGGTTAATATTATTTTGCTTTAAGTTTCATATAAAGGAGTTTTATTATATACAGGTATGATGTTCAATTTTTGTGTCAACTTGACTAGGGCATAAGGTATCCAGATATTTGATCAAACATTATTCTGGATGTCTCTCTGAGAGTGTTTTTGGATGAGAGTAACAGTTAAATTGGGTTAACAGAGTAAACCAGATTGTGTGTGTATTAGCTTAGTTGTGTCCAACTCTTTGCTTCCCCATAGACTGCAGCCTGCCAGGCTCCTCAGTCCATGGAATTTTCTAGGCAAGAATACTGAAGTAGGTTTCTATTTCCTCCTCCAGGATATCTTCTTGACCCAGAGATCCAACCCACTTCTTCTGCATCTCTTGCATTGACAGGTGGATTCTTTACCAATGAGCCACTTTTTCTGTGTTTTAGCAGCTTCAGGTCTCCAGACTCCATGAAGTCATGGACTTGCCAGTTTCCATAGTTACATAAGCCAAATCCTTACAATAAATAGTAAATATACTAAATTATGTGTATATATCTATAAAATGATATATCTCTTCAAAAAGCATTGACAAAATCCATCCTATTGGTTCTTTTTTTTTTTTTTTTTGCTGGATAATCCCAGGGATGGGGGAGCCTGGTGGGCGGCCATCTATGGGGTCACACAGGGTCGAACATGACTGAAGTGACTTAGCAGCAGCAGCAGCAACCCTAAAGCAGCAAGTTTCTGCCAATTTGTTTTTTTTTCTCTCAGTATTTTGTCTATGTTATGATTATTGTGGTATATGGTTGCAACTCAATAATTATTGTAATATTTGTCTACTATTTCATTCTGTGAATATATATAAGTTAAAATGCATATTCTTTTATCAGAACATTTGAATTTCTCCCTTTATTGTTTTGCTGTTAATAGTTTTAGCACTTTGTGTATCATATTTATGCAGGACACTGACTATGGTATACACCTTGATACTGAATTCCTCATTTGTAAAGTTTATGCCTGATTGGCTTTTCAGAAAAGTTCCTAATTATTTTCCAAGGGTAACACTTATTTATATGGCAATGAACTGTATATAGGATTCCCATTGGTACACCTTTTAACCTATGTTTGAAATAATATACTATTTGTATTTAACAAATATCAGTTCAGTTCAGTTCGATTCAGTTGCTCAGTTGTGTCTGACTCTTTGCAACCCCATGAATCACAGCACACCAGGCCTCCCTGTCCATCACCAACTCCCGGAGTTTACCCAAACTCATGTCCATTGAGTCGGTGATGCCATCCAGCCAGCTCATTCTCTGTCATCCCCTTCTCTTCCAGCCCTCGATCCCTCCCAGCATCAGGATCTTTCCAAATGAGTCAGCTCTTTGCATGAGGTGGCCAAAGTACTGGGGTTTCAGCTTCAGCTTCAGTCCTTCCAATGAACACCCAGGACTGATCTCCTTGAAGATGGACTGGTTGGATCTCCTTGCAGTCCAAGGAACTCTCAAGAATCTTCTCCAAACCACGTTTAAAAGCATCAGTTCTTCGGCGCTCAGCTTTCTTCACAGTCCAACTCTCACATCCATACATGACCACTGAAAAAACCATAGCCTTGACTAGATGAACCTTTGTTGGCAAAGGAATGTCTCTGCTTTTTTAACATGCTGTCTAGGTTTGTCATTACTTTCTTCCAAGGAGCAAGTGTCTTTTAATCTCATGGCTGCAGTCACCATCTGCAGTGGTTTTGGAGCCCCCCAAAAAATAAAGTCTGACACTGTTTCCACTGTTTCCCCATCTATTTCCCATGAAGTGATGGGACCAAATATAATGAGTATAAAATGTTTTCGTTGTAATTTCAACTCACATTTCTCTGATCATTAGTAGATTTGAACATATTTCCATTGTTGATTTATATGTCTTGTATACCTTTCATCTTCTATAAAATGCTACACATTACTTTCAGTCATTTTTCTTTTGAGATGTTTGGCTTTATATTTTTTTGCATTGATTTGTTAATTTAATCAGTCAACAGATATTTATTGATCCTATACTACTTGCCAGACACTCTTCTCATTACTGAAACACAATATGAAAGAAAATATGCAAAAATGCCTCCTTCATAGATGGTACATTTAGTGAAGGGTTATAGACAATACACAAATGGGTGAACCAGTAGTAATTAGAAGATGATAATTGTTTTGAAGAAATATAAAGCAAAGAAGGTATTCAGAGAGTTAAGGAAGTATTTATAATATGAAGACGGTTAAAATGTTTATGCTGCCTTTAAGAGAAGACTCTACACATGAACATCACCAGATGGTCAACACCGAAACCAGATTGATTATATTCTTTGCAGCCAAAGATGGAGAAGCTCTATACAGTCAACAAAAACAAGACCAGGAGTTGACTGTGGCTAAGGTTATGACTTCCTTATTAGCAAATTCACACTTAAATTGAAGACAGTAGGGAAAACTGCTAGACCACTCGGGTATGACGTAAATCAAATCCCTTATGATTATACAGTGGAAGTGAGAAATAGATTTAAGGGCCTAGATCTGATAGATAGAGTACCTGATGAACTATGGAATGAGGTTCGTGACACTGTACAGCAAAGAGGGATCAAGACCATCCCCAAGGAAAAGAAATGCAAAAAAGCAAAATGGCTGTCTGGCGAGGCCTTACAAATAGCTGTGAAAAGAAGAGAGGTGAAAAACAAAGGAGAAAAGGAAAGATATAAGCATCTGAATGCAGAGTTCCAGAGAACAGCAAGAAGAGATAAGAAAGCCTTCTTCAGTGATCAATGGAAAGAAATAGAGGAAAAGAACAGAATGGGAAAGACTACAGATCTCTTCAAGAAAATTAGAGATACCAAGGGAACATTTCATGCAAAGATGGGCTCCATAAAGGATAGAAATGGTATGGAGCTAACAGAAGCAGAAGATATTAAGAAGAGGTGGCAAGAATACACAGAAGAACTGTACAAAAAGATCTTCATGACCCAGATAATCACGATGCTGTGAGCACTTATCTAGAGCCAGACATCCTGGAATGTGAAGTCAAGTAGGCCTTAGAAGCATGACTATGAACAAAGCTAATGGAGGTGATGGAATTCCAGTTGAGCTCTTTCAAATCCTGAAAGATGATACTGTAAAAGTGCTGCACTCAGTATGCCAGCAAATCTGGAAAACTCAGCAGTGGCCACAGGACTGGAAAAGGTCAGTTTTCATTCCAATCCTAAAGAAAGGCAATGCCAAAGAATGCTCAAACTACCACACAATTGCACTCATCTCACATGCTAGTAAAGTAATGCTCAAAATTCTCCAAGCCAGGTTTCAGCAATACGTGAATCATGAACTTCCTGATGTTCAAGCTGGTTTTAGAAAAGGCAGAGCAACCAGAGATCAAATTGCCAACATCCGCTGGATCATGGAAGAAGCAAGAGAGTTCCAGAAAAACATCTATTTCTGCTTTATTGACTATGCCAAAGCCTTTGACTGTGTGGATCACAATAAACTGTGGAAAATTCCGAAAGAGATGGGAATACCAGATCACCTGACCTGCCTCTTCAGAAATCTGTATGCAGGTCAGGAAGCAACAGTTGGAACTGGACAGGGAACAACAGACTGGTTTCAAATAGAAAAAGGAGTACGTCAAGGCTGTATATTGTCACCCTGCTTATTTAACTTTATGCAGAATACATCATGAGAAACACTGGACTGGAAGAAACACAAGCTGGAATCAAGATTGCCAGGAGAAATATCAATAACCTCAGATGTGCAGATGACACCACTCTTATGGCAGAAAGTGAAGAGGAACTAAAAAGCCTCCTGATGAAAGTGAAAGAGGAGAGTGAAAAAGTTGGCTTAAAGCTCAACATTCAGAAAATGAAGATCATGGCATCCGGTCCCATCACTTCATGGCAAATAGATGGGGAAACAGTGGAAACAGTGTCAGACTTTTATTTTGGGGGCTCCAAAATCACTGCAGATGGTGATTGCAGCCATGAAATTAAAAGATGCTTACTCCTTGGAAGGAAAGTTATGACCAACCTAGATAGCATATTCAAAAGCAGAGACATTACTTTGCCGACTAAAGTCCGTCTAGTCAAGGCTATGGTTTTTCCTATGGTCATGTATGGATGTGAGAGTTGGACTGTGAAGAAGGCTGAGCACTGAAGAATTGATGCTTTTGAACTGTGGTGTTGGAGAAGACTCTTGAGAGTCCCTTGGACTGCAAGGAGATCCAACCAGTCCATTCTGAAGGAGATCAGCCCTGGGGTTTCTTTGGAAGGACTGATGCTAAAGCTGAAACTCCAGTACTTTCGCCATCTCATGAGAAGAGTTGACTCATCGGAACAGACTCTGATGCTGGGAGGGATTGGGGGCAGGAGGAGAAAGGGACGACAGAGGATGAGATGGCTGAATGGCATCCCTGACTCGATGGACGTGAGTCTGAGTGAACTCCGGGAGTTGGTGATGAACAGGGAAGCCTGGCATGCTGCAATTTTGGGGTCGCAAAGAGTTGGACACAACTGAGTGACTGAACTAACAAACTAAGATAAAAAGTCATTATTATTGTAAAACTGTATTTTCTATCCAAAGGTTATACAATTTGTGTCTTAAGAAGTTCTTTAGATATTTTTTCCAATTTCTGCTAATCTTTTTTGTTTGTTTGTTTGTTTGTTTTTTACTTTTTAATTCAACATTTAAATAATATATTTGAAATCAGTTTATTGTTCTGGGGTATGAATTAGACACTTATTTTTCTTCTCCAAAAAGAAAACTAGTTGTCAACCTACTGAAAATTATTTTCTGCTTCCTCTAGCCTTGTTTTTGTGTTTTTTGTTAGTGTCTTCCCTTGAATTTGTTTCTTCTTTTGCTGGTATTTATATCTCTACTTTGATAGCTATCAATTTATAAGAAGTTGCTGCCTGTTAAGGCATTTCTCTCACCTTATCCATTTCTACTTTTGGGAAGTCTTGACTGTTCTTGGATCTTTGAATTTCCATGTAAGTTTTTGAATCAGTTTGCTGACTTTTACCCAAATCCCAAATCTGTTGAGATTCTGATTGCAACTACTCTTAGTTTTTGATCAATTTTCACAGAATTTAATGTATTTATGACCTAGTCTTCCTGTTTATGTTTATGGTACATTTTCCTGTTTGTGTGCATTTCCTTTGGTGTCTATTAAAAAAGTTTTCTAATTTTTTACACAAAGTTCTCTTTATGATTATAAATTCTAAGTCTAAATAATTGATATTTTAGTTTCTGTTTCTCTTAATTTTTCTTAATATACAAAAGAGTAATTGATTTTTATCAGCTTTCTTAAATCCAGTCATCCTGCTAAATTTTCTTGATATGTATAAAGAGATCTCCATAAAGTTTTATTATTCTCTGTGAACTGTGGTGTTGGAGAAGACTCTTGAGTGTCCCTTGGACTGCCAGGAGATCCAACCAGTCCATCCTAAAGCAGATCATTCCTGGGTGTTCATTGGAAGGACTGATGTTGAAGCTAAAACTCCAATACTTTGGCCACTTGATGCGAAGAAATGATTCATTTGAAAAGACCCTGATGCTGGGAAAGATTGAAGGCAGGAAGAGAAGGGGACTACAGAGAATGAGATGGTTGGATGGCATCACTGATTCAATGGACATGGGTTTGGGTAGACTCCGGGAGTTGGTGTTGGACAGGGAGGTCTAGGGTAGCAAAGAGTAGGACACAACTGAGCGACTGAACCAATGCAGTCAATTGTCTCATATCCATGATTAGTTTCAAATATTCTTTGACAATCACATCTTATTTTTTCTTGTCTTCTTGTGCTTATTAGGACATCAAGAACCATATGGTATCTTCATTATTGTATATACAAACATTTATTCACAATAAATTTTATTTGCATTATGAGTTTCTCTTTGATGAATGATATTTTCTTGGAATAAGCTCTATAATTTCTGAATATACAAACTTAGAAATTATTGACAATCTACTGCAGCTATTTGTTTTATTGTCTTGATCAGAAACTCGAATAGAATGCTTCATTTTATCTATTTGTGATATTCTCTTTTTAGTTTACCAAAAGTTTTTTTTAATATAAACAAATGTTGAATTTCATCATATGCTTCTTTCTACAAATGTCAAATATTTATATTATTTTATCCTTCAATAGCTTACATTTTTAATTATAATGATCAATACCCTAAAATGTTCAATCATATAGTAATCACATCATGCAAATTGCTGGAATTACTTTGCTACCATACTGTTGAAATTGTTTACATCTATTTTCATAAGTAATATGGCTTATCTTATTTATTTTAATTTTTCTTAATCTGTTTTCTAATCATAAACTTGGAATCTTGTACCTCTGATTGTTCATTTGACATGCTGTATTTGTCCAACATGGCAGAACAGAGAAGATTGGAAAATATTAAATATCCTATACCCAAGTTCATTCCACCTCTTTGAAATGTGTCCCATTCTTATAAGGCTTTAGATCAGTTCTCTAATGTATCATGAAATATAAGAGCCTTTACTTACATCACAGACCCAGCCCTCTATTACCTTGCTTCCTCTGGTTGTCTTAGAAGTCTATTTTTTAATCGTCTTGTCATTATACTTTTTTTAAATTGGCATGCAATTTACATTTTTGTAGAGATAGCAAATAAAGTCTTGGCTATTTTGCCCTGATTTTTAATCAAGTACAAATATTAATTTCATTCAGCAAATTATACAACATACTTACATTTAAAGTAAACTCACAATATAAATATATTTATAATTTATATTTACATTTTTAAATGTTTGATTCTGTTCTTTTACTATTAAACAGAAATGAATATTGGTATGCTATATTGGAAGGGAAATTAGTAAAAAATAAACATTTAGGAAAATTTATAAAATTTGTAACATTTATTATTGGTTTTAGGGAAAACAGTTCTTCTAGAAAAAGCATTAAAAAGCACTGTTAATAGAAGAAAGTCAAAAGTGAAAACATATATCTTTGGAAGGATGATATGAATCAGTGGAAAAATGGTATTGTATTTGGAACTGGGGAGTCAAGATGCCTGGAGAAGAAAATAGCAACTCATTCCAGTATTCTTGCCTGGGAAATCCCATGGAAAAAAGAGCCTGGTGAGCTACAGTCCACGGGGTCTCAAAGAGTTGGACAAAACTTAGTGATTGAGCATGCACGCAAATGCGTGCATGCACCTTTAAAATAAGTTATGTCCAAATTAAGATCAGAATATAATATGTTTGAGTTTTATAAGAATATAGTGCTTCGGGTTATTGTTTTCCTTCTTTTTTTTTTTATAATAACTCAACACTTAATTTTAATAAAAATCCAGGTTTGGATAGATGTGTGGTTGAGTTCTCATTAATTTGAATTAGTCTGGTGTTGTGGCTGCCAAAAATATACTGAAGTGAGGTACTCTGCATATGGTGTTGAATGATTCTGCAGTATTCATTTAGGAGTTTACTTTTACCATTGCTTAAACAGAGATATATAAACTAATAGCTGTTTATCATTTCAATAGATATTGTACCCAAATGCTTCATAATCAAGCATTCATATTATGAATTGCTGTTGATAAATGTTTTATAGATGATGTAAGATAAAATTGTACATCAACAAAGCTGAGATCATTGACTTATTGATTTGATGTCTCTTGCTAAAATTACCAAGCTAAATATGATGTCAGCACTGAGACTTAACAGGAATGAATATTATTATGCTTTTGTCACTATGCTTTTAATTTGAACAGATACTTTTAATTTAGTGTGTATTTTCTTTCTTGTTCACTGCCAATACTTCAGAGGTGTCAGTAAATCAAAATATAAAGCATGAAAGGTGTAACTTATGTTTCTTTTTAGTCTATGTATATTTATTGTTTGCTTTATTCATTGCAATATATTGACAAGACTCCAGTAATAATGGATAATCCATATTACACATGTACATTTATATTTTATGTAAAATCATTAGCAAGACCCTTGAATATAGAAAGGCACAGAATTTAATGGCAGATGAGTAACTGATAGATGCTTCTATTCTTCCCCAGAGTCTATTTGGAAGAGTTCTATACCTGTGTTATAATAATGTTCACTATTTTGGTAGATATAATTACTTCTGATTCATTAATATTTAATCTTTAATGTAAGGTTGTTTCTCTGGATCTTTATAATGCTTAAAGACAAAATAAACAGTGAGCTATGCAGAGAAGTAAGGGAGTATCTGGGGACTTGATGGTCTACTCATTTCAACTCTCTTTACTTAAGCTTGTACACTAGAATAAAGTAGGATCATTAGTATAAAAAACTCATACTTTTCAAGGTATTTTTAGGATAGGAAAGACAAGCAAATTTCTATGCCTACAATGGCAAAATTACTTTAATATGCAAGCAGATTTTTATTTGTTTGGATGTGTGATTCTTATAAACATTAATATAGATTGATACAGAATTGTGCTATTGGTATGAGCTGTTTTAATTAAAATGCACAAATGTTCTCAAAGGATTTTGAGTAAACTTTTAGAAACTAGAGTATCAATAAAAATGAAAATTTTGTGAATAAATAGTGATTAAATAAAATTAGCACAGTACCATTATTTATTTTAAAGAAACAATTTTTGGCTTCTGAATTTAATCAACAAAAGCAGTACATACTTTTGTTTAGCAGAAAGAGAAATATGTCATAAGCTGATATCTTTCTTATGATCATCTAAATTGGATCATTAAAAACAATAATTGAATATCTAATATTTAGCTACTCATCCTTATATTATTATATAATTAAGTCTTGTCTGATTCTTTGTGACCCCATAGACTTAGCCCATCAGGTTCCTCTGTCCATGGAATTCTCCAGGCGAGAATACTGCATGGGTTGCCATTCTCTTCTCCAGGGGATCTTCCCAACCGAGGAATCGAACCCTGGTATCCTAAATTTCAGACTGATTCTTTACCATCTGAGCTACCAGGGAAACAAAATAAGAGTAAAACAACCACTTTTACCACAAAACCACAAAAGAAGCATAAAATAATTTATATTTTAGGTCATTTCCTTTTATATTGCGTATGCAATATTTTTACCCATGTGAAGGGACTGGAATTTTTTAGTCTATTTATTCAATAATTTCTTTATATCAGTATATAACATAATTTACTTACATTAGTATTATAATTTGGGTGTAATCCAATATTATTTAATTTGTTGCTCAAATTTTTCTAGCTTTGGCTCTTGGGAGCTCTTTCAGTTCGGTCCTGTATTTCTTCCTCTTTTGATATCATTTGTGTGTGTGTGTGCATGTGTTTATAGCAGTTTTCTGCATTTTTTTTCACTGCAAGATGCTTCAGACTCATCTTTGAAATTATCTTAGTCCCAGGATCAGCTCCTCCAAGGAACTCTGGCTTCTTTTATTTGGAGAATATTATCAGAAACTAAGATCTGGGGGCAACATAATATTAAAAATGGATTTAAACAAGTTATAGAAGAAAAATGCTAAAATATAATTATCTTAAAGAAATCAGTTCAGTTCAGTTCAGTCGCTCAGTAGTGTTCAACTCTTTGTGACCTCATGGACAGCAGCACGCCAGGCTTCCCAGTCCATCACCAACTCCCAGAGCTGGATGAAACTCACATCCATCGAGTCGATGATGTCATCCAATCATCTCATCCTCTGCCGTCCCCTTATCCTCCTGCATTCTATCTTTCCCAGCATCAGGGTCTTTTCTAATGAGTCAGCATCAGATGGCCAAAGATTCAGCTTCAGCATGCATCAGTCCTTCCAATGAATATTCAGGATTATTTTATAGGACATTGCTTAGCTAACAACTAGATCATGTTATTGCCTTATTCTGAGTTAACATACTTAATTTTAAGTAAAAAAATAATAATGATACTTTACTAATGAAGAGTGATATTTGACCTAATAATTGTCATTTATTATTGCATTTTTAAATGTATAAAATGAGCAAAATAGCTACTGTTAAAGCAGTTTTCTTATTGAAAATAATTATAAAATTTAAATTAATAAACATGATCAAGAAAAAATAGACAATGTAATAATCTTGTTTTACTCTATACGTTAGTAAAATAAATGTTTACACAAATAATTAATAAGCTACTATGGACAAAATACCCATGTACAATTTTTTACATATAAAGTACGATTATTATAGTTAAAGCATCCTGCATGAAATTGCTATTGTTGATGTACTCTATATATTACCCAAGTAGTCCCTGAAATTTTATTAATATTAGAGTATCTATGTGCATATTGACTATGTTTTCTCATTTGATTTCTCTCTTGCTATATTTATGGAAGCCTTAGATTTAAATTTACATTCCTCAGCTCTTTATTCTGCTGGTAATTTGTCAAACATTTGATGCAAATATGCTGAATCAGCTTCTTTACAAGATGACTTTCTTCATCTCCTCTTAGAAAATTTCTCTATTTATGTATGCACATACAAGCAACCTTATAGTAAGGGTATAAATAAAATATATAATCTTCTTGATAGTATGAAGACTGAGCAATTTCATAATGAAACTCAACCAAAATCAATTATCAATTTGAATATTTTAGAGAAAAATATTCATGTGTCATTTTTCCTTCACCTTTGAGTTTTCCTTTAAGTTTGCAAAATATTTTCTAAGATTTGCACTCTATTTAATTTTATAGTCATGGAAAAAGGTGCTGTGGCATATGTAAATATAAAGTTATTTCACTGAGGTCTTTTTTTTTATGAAAAAAATCAAAATTAAATACTTCCCTGAAATTACTATGGGCTTCCCAGGTGGCATTAGTGGTAAAGAACCCACCTGCCAATGGAGGAGACATAGGAGACAGATTCAACTCCTGGGTCGGGAAGATCCCCTGGAGGAGGGCATGGCAACTCTGTCCAGTATTCTTGCCTGGAGAATCCTATGGTCAGAGGAGCCTGGCAGGCTGCAGTCCATAGGGTCGCAGAGTCGGATATGACTGAGGTGACCTAGCACTCACCCACCTGAAATTACTTCTCCCTCTGTATCTCTTCTCCCTTTAAGGAACTTCTTATAAATGTAGTATTATTTTAATTCCCTACATTCAACTAGTCAATTATTTAACATAACACGTATACTGTGTATTTTGCTAGATTTAAACAATGCCCAGAAATGCTTTGGAACATTACTGAGCCAAAGGTAAGTGAAAGTTGCTCAGTGGTGCCGACTCTTTGCGGCCCCATGGACTATACAGTCCATGGAATTCTCCAGGCCAGAATAATGGAGTGGGTAGCCTTTCCCTTCTCCAGGGGATCGTTCCAACCCAGGGATCGAACCCAGGTCTCTCGTACTACTGGCAGATTCTTTACCAGCTGAGCCACGAGGGAAGCGTGAGCCAAAGTTAACCTAGGAACAAAAACCAGATTTAATATTTCCATTGTCCCATTTTTACAGGGAGCTTTGGAATACTGAGTAGATTGCCACAAATGCAATCAACTGTCTTCTAACTGTTCTCTTCTGGAGTCACTCTTACCATTCATTATGCCCACCAATCTTGCAATAATGAGTTAACTTAAGAAGTTAATACTGATTTAACTATGATAAAATGTGACTTAATCAGAATTATTTGTAAAAAGAAGTTCCAAGAAAGAATATTGGTCTTGTATTTAAAAGGATTTATTAATTGTTAATAGGCTGCAAAGCACTGAGAAATTCTGAAATTCCTTTGTTTTATTTTTCTCTCATTCCAAAACTATTTTGTCTTTAATTCCAAAATTTAAATAACCATCTAAAGGTAGCTTGCCTTGCAAAATTAATCTGAAACTGTACATTGTCATATCATTGGTGGTATAGCATACCAGTTATATGATAGATAACCTCTATCATTCATGACATAAATAAGCATTTATAATAATCAATACAGTGCAAAAAAGAGCACTCTAAGCAGATCAAGGTCAATGCTTTACACAGTTCTAATAAGTGGTAGTAATAACATTGTAAGCAGGCAGGAAAATCCTTCTTTGAAATTGTAAAATTGTTATGGGGAGGAGGACTTACACCTATACTGTGCTTTTAAGCATAAGGGACATAGGCATAGAGCTGAACTAGGTAAATGGAGTCACTTTAGCTTTGGATAATGTAGCCGGAGAATTTAATTTGGAGTCTACAGTCTTCAGCATGGTAATTCACACAATAGGCTCTACAGGGAGGGTCAAACTTGGCAGTGATCACTAGTGTTTTTCAGGGCCTTCATGGTATAAGATGGCCATTATAGATCACTGTTTCTTTAACAGTATTTAAGGGGTAGGTTTGTTTAGCAGTTCAGGTGTAAACACAGTAAGAAGTGGTAAAAAAAAAAATATATATATATATATATATATTTGAGTAAGACATTTTAACAAGTTTACAAAAAGGAACAAAGCCAAAGGGAAGAATCAAGAGCACTGGCTGGCCCTGGAGGAAAAAAACAGAGTCCGGAGCCAAGAAATCTTACTTATGATGCCTGCAAGGGTACAGAAAGGTCGTGGACAGCATTTTCTGGAGTTATCTATGCTGAATCAGCCTTTTTCTAATTAGATAGCATATTTCACTGGCAGTGGCCAAGCCAAAGTCAGTTCTGATGGACTCAAAGTTAAGCATACTCAAAGCAAATTCTGATGTTGATTAGAAAGTCTATGCACTTTCTATTTATTGTAGAGCTTTTTCACAAAAGAACTGATCATGTTTTTAGAGTGTTAACATATGCAGCTTTCTATGCTGAGGAAAATATACAACACGAAAAGAAAAATCAACTTCCTGCATCCTGCTGTTTACTTAAAACGCTATTTTACATATAGAGTCTATTGAAACACAGAACACAAGTATTGATCTAAAAACACATATGTTGCACATTCGTGTGATACAATACTATTAAGAAATAAAACCTAACACAACCTACTGAAGTGTAGCGAGATGGAGGCATCTCAAATACATTGAGCTAAATGAATGAATTTATACCCAAATGGTTGTATATGTTATGTTTCCTTTTACATCACATTTTTAAAACACAAACTTATAAAGGACAGAAAATAGATTAGTTGCACCCAGAGTCTAAGGATAGGAGCATGAGCTAAGTGGTGATAGAAATGTATGTGCAAAAACTCATAGAACTATGCATCTAAACAGGGTAAATTATATTATCTATGAATTATACTTTGATAGATCATATCAAGTACTCTTCAGTACAGTCAATTAAAGAGTTATAAAAAATTCACAATACATGTTTAATATTGCAAGTATGAAACATGCTTTTGTTTACTACAAGGAGATCATAAAAGAGACCAAAGATGGGAGGTTTAAAGTTTTGAATTCCAAATTAGGAATTCTTACGGGGATAATCGCAGGGACAGAGGAGCCGGGCGGGCTACAGTCCATGGGGTCACAAAGAACAAGAGATGACTGAGCAAGCACAAACCAAAAAAATGTTAACAGACTAAAGATGTAAAATATTTAAATGAGGGCTTCCCAGGTGGTCTGGTGGTTTAGAATCTGCTTTGCATGCAAGGGACATTGGTTCAATCCCTCACCTCAGAATCACACACCACAGAGCAACTAAGCCTGTTACCACAACTACTGAAGCCCAGGAACCTAGAACCTGTGCTCCTCTAGAGAAGCCACCGCAATGAGAAACTCAAGCTCTACATCAAAGACTAGGCCCACTCACTATAACTAGAGAAAGCCCTCACTCAGAAGCAAAGACCCACCACAGTCAATAAATAAATATTTTTTAAAATGTTTAAATGAGAATTAGCATTAAAAATTAGTCACCCTTGAGACTTCAAAAATCCTCTATTACATTGTTTTGAATCAATAAAACATGATTAATATAATATCAACCACTTTTTTTGATTACACATTTGGGTATTGGCTATTAAGTTTAAAAGATCAGGGGAAAAGTCACCCTTCCATCATTGACTTACTGTTTAAGCAGTGTTTTGAGTTTTTTAAAGTGTAATTTTCTGATATATCTTTTCATCCAGATCAAAATGAAACTTTTCTATTATAAATTTAAACTTTATTTATAAAGTCTAAGCATGAGATATTCTTTGTTTTTTATTTTTATTTATAAGAAAATAATGTAAAGAATTAAAAATACCCTAATTTAATTCTGTGATAAGTGTCAAGTGTCCAGTCACTGTACAAGCTAGGGATCAAGATGTCACCCAAATGATTGGAAATAGATCCCTGCTTTGTGTTGGGGATATTGCCAAATGAAAATAATTCACAGTCGTCACATATATAATAATGGCCTCTTGAAGGAGAACAAATGAAACGAAACATCTATTAACACATTTCTTAGACAATTCTATATGGTTCACACCAGGGCAATCGTCACATTATTGAAAATAAAAATGTTGGAGAAGAATTATTTTGTCCAAGGATGAATCAGAGTTTATGTTTTTAATGATTTCAAACGTTTTTTCTTCATGATTACACAATTATGCTTTTTAAAACCAAATGAACCACATCCTTACACCATCATATGGTTGTTGCGGTTTAGTCACTAAGTCATGTCTGACTCTGTGACCCCATGGACTGCAGCACGCCAGGCTTCCCTGTCCTTCCCTGTCTCCTGGAATTTGCTCATACTCATGTCCATTGAGTCAGTGATGCCATCCAACCATCTCATCCCTTGTAGCCCCTTTTTCTTCCTGCCTTCAATCTTTCCCAGCATCAGGGTCTTTTCCAATCAGTCAACTATTCGCATCCGGTGCCCAAAGTATTGGAGATTTAGCTTCTTTTTATTGGGTCACTGTCTCCTGTACAATCTTACAAACTTCTGTCCATATTTCTTCAGGCATTCTGTCTACCAGATCTAATACCTTGAATCTGTTTTCACCTCCACTGCATATTCACAAAAGATTTTATTTAGGTCATACTTGAAAGGCCTAGTGGTTTTCCCTACTCTCTTCAATTTAAGCCTGAACTTGGCAAGAAGGAGCTCATGATCTGAGCCACTGTCAGCTCCAGGTCTTGTTTTACTATCATATATATATACACATGTATATTTATACCATTATATATCTACATACATATATGTTTCATTTCAATAAAGAATATAAAACATTGTTTGTTTTTTTCAAATAAAACAAAGTTGCCTCTAGGAAATCACACCTAATTTTGACCAAAAAATACAGTAGTTAATTCTGCATTTGGAAAATTACTGTGCGTTATTTATGCTGTTGCTGAAAATCTCAAAATGACTATTTTCAAGGAGTGCCCAATTATGAATTATAAATTTTAGTTAAATTGCTCATAAGCATATTTTCCTTCTTTGACTAGAAAAGTGAAAAGTTTGCAAAGTCAGAAAATTCTCTCAGTTCATTAGTTTTTAAAATCTAATCAAATGATAGTATAATCATAATTAAAAATAAATTAAGAAGAACAGTTTAGAAACAGTATTTTAGCACTTTATCTAATAGTATCTAGGTCCATAATGCCCTGATATACGTCTCTAAAATTTTACTCTCCAGGAAATCTTATCATTAATATGAGCCCTTAGATGAAACTTTAGGCATAAATTATTATGATATAATCACATGTTGGGCTTGCCAGGTGGCTCAGTAATAAAGAATCCGCCTGCCAATGCAGGAGACCCAGGTTCAGTCCCTGGGTTGGGAGGATCCCCTAGAGGAGGAAATGGCAATCCAACTCCAATATTCTTGCCTGGAGAATTCCATAGACAGAGGAACTACAGTTCATGGGTTGAAAAGAGTCAACAGGACTTAGCAGCTAAGCATGCATACAATCACATGTTAGGGAACCCAGGGGTATAGCCCACTCTTCAGATTTTAGTTTCTCTCCAGTGTTTACAACTCACATCATAGAGATGCTATCAGAGTTCTGGGTCACAAATTGTTTTTTGCTAGACAATTTAATTTTTTCCTTAATAGAAGCAATTCAAATATAATTCAGGTGATTCAAGCTTTGTATGTCAATTTAAAGAGGAAGACATTGGCAAATAGTAAAATGCTTTAGTGTCAAAATGCCACAAATGTAAAATACATAGTCAAATAGTAATTTAGAAAACTTGCCTGTGATTAAATCATGGTGGACAGTTGTGATAAAAAGCCGAAAGTCACACTATCTTTTTCAACTAGGTTTCTAGAAGCCACAGTTTCAACTGAATTTGATTTGTCATATAACAGGCAGGAAGTGAAAAGCCATGCTGCTTCTGAGGGATCTGTTTAAGCATCTGTTTAGCACATTAGCAGCTCCAGTCAGGACAAAACGGATGCCAACTGGTTTTAGGGGGGTTCAGGTTTGGGAACTCATGTACACCAGTGGCAGATTCATGTCAATGTACAGCAAAACCAATACGGTATTGTAAAGTAAAATAAAGTAAAAATTAAAAAAAAGATCTGAGTCTGTTTTTATTGTATGTTCTTTTAGATAGGTTTCTCAGTCTTCAAGCTGATTTTAAGTGTTGACTAGAGAAAATGTAAATCTCATAAGTAGCTTGTTCTAGTAAAAGAATGGCATTTGCTTCTGTTTTGCAAAAAGAGGGCTAAAGCAATTTTGATTAACAGAAGTGACACGTCACTGAATTATTGCATACTGAAAGTAGAGCACATCAGTAAGATTTAACCCATTTGTGGAAAGTAGTTCATAAATAAATTTTCAGGCTCTTCTGACAGAGCATTTTCAGAGACTTATAAATCTGTAGATATGTGCTTGGCCATGAAATGCAGAAGAGAAACAGTAAAAAGAATTTCATTAAGATAAACAAGCCCCCCAAATCCTAATGCCTTTCAAAAGAAATGGACTCCCATGTAAGCTAAAGTTTGGAATGAGAGCTCATGTAGAATTCAAACTTTTTAGGAGCTTCTGCGCAACGTACTATGATTTATTTTAAAAGACATGGAAACATGCATGGCAGTAAAATTTCTTCTAGATTTTTAAATAAAGACTGAAAAAATCCAATCTTTGAGTTCTAGGGTTTTTAAGGAATTAAACTTCTTACTAGGAAAAGGTTAATACTATATGAGTTACAGAATCTATACCCATCCACAAAATTTGAACAGAATTAAATCTAAAGCAACCATATAGCATCATAGGAGAGGTTATTTCTGAACCCCCAGGGCATCCCTATTTTCCAATACTCGAATAAAAAGAGAATTCCATTCGTATGCTTCCCACCAAGAGAAACACCTTGCACTGCACGTCTGGCAAAATGGGTCGATATATTTTTTTTCTACATCAGTGCTCTTAGGCAACATCAAAGCGCCATGGAAGCAGAGAATCAATATCTTTGTGCCAGCGGCAGTGGCAATGTTGTGACCTAGATGGCATTTACTGCTGATCAGGTTACCGCCTCTCCCTCTAAACCTTCTAAAAGTACCAGCGAACATATCCACTTGGCAGAGCCTTTCTTTCAGCTATAGCTATTGAACATATTTCACTCTTATCTCACAATGGAAGTGTGACGGCTAAGAAAGGAACAGAGACAAAAACAAGCAATAGAAAAAGGCTTCTAAGTAGTTCATTAAGTGGAAATGTTTCAAAACAACGGAGCTTATTGAATTGTTCCTCAAAAGAGGGCTGAGACTATGCAAAAGCTGAGACAGAGAGTACTAGGGCATCATTAGTCTCGCTCAGGCTACACAATTGGCTTCTGCCAGCTTTCCAGACGTGCACAGTATCAAAAAGGAAAAAAGAAAGGAGTTAAAGATATATCACCAGCAGTATTTCAAATTACTGATGCCCAATTTATACCCAACTGTAATGAATGGAATGACACTGTTTAATGTAACTTATTCTGTACTTTAAGCAATATTCCCTTGGTTAATTGAAAAAAGCAAGGTTACAGTTGATGATTCTACCATAATATACTCCTTCAGCATAACAGAAGTTATAATAACCTAAATGCCTAATAATTCTGAACAGATCTCATGTGACAATAGAAAGAACATTTTTTGGCTTCAATTCTTGCTATTGAATCACATACTTTAAAAAGTCAATACAAAATTTTTTCAGATGAAGTAAGTAAATGTTAATTGCTCAGTCATATCCGACTCTTTGCAACCCCATGGACTATAGCCCTCCAAGTTCCTTTGTCCATGGGGATTCTCCTGCAAGATACTGGAGTAAGTTGCCCTCACCCAGGAGATCTTCCAGACCCAGGGACTGAATCCTAAGTCTCCTGCACTGGCAGGCAACTTCTTTACCATTAGTGCCACCAAGAAAGCCCAAATGAAATAAGGTGGATTAATTTAATAAGCAAAATGGAATGCGCAGATGAACTCAGTAGACACAGATAGCTGGAGCCACATAAAACCAATGTTTCTTGATTGAGCAGCAGGCAGAATTTGATGTTTTGAATGAAATACTCAAGAAGAGATATTACTACTTAGAACTAGATACATAAAATATCAACATTAAAATGCCACTACTTGTGTCTGACCTGTTTCTAAAATGGTTTAAGGTAGCTTGCACTAGAAAGATAAAGGTGTCAACAGTCTTAAGTTTGAAGCTTCGTGAGAAAGCAGGGTAGGGTAGCATTTCTACTCTGCCCTTACTGCCAAAGGATTGAGGCTTCATAAATTTCTATGTTACTTTATTTTTTTAAAATGTTTTTTCATCAAAATTTGCATTTTAATTAATATATTTGGAACATAAAGTTGGCAAAATAGGTAGATTTATTTTCTTCTGTTTGTCAATTGGTAAAGGCAGATGGGATGAGGTGGAATGAAGATGTGGCTCTTAGTAACTGGGTTCATTGCCTATGTTTAACTCCTCATGCAGTCATGTTTGATTCCTCAGTATTCCCCACAATGTCTGACACATGAGTATTCAGAAGCTTTTCATTAATGAATTAAGAAGAAAAAAAATGCCCAAATTCCTCATCACTCAGTTTTCTGTGGCTGATAGTTTTCTTAAAGAAATGGGAAAAAACTGCCTACTATAGCATTTGTAAGAGATAGAAACATGGATTTTATTCAAGAAAAAGTCACCCCCAATTTTTAAAACTTTTAAAAATGTTTTTGCTCCTATAGTGCTTAGGAGACCCTATCACTTTAAATAATAATGAAGTTAACTATGGGCAAAGATGAGATCTTAAAATAATTAGAATCAAATGCTCACCTTTGATATTTTTTTCCCCAAGAGCAGGATTCTATTGATTCTAGATTCCACCTTAATTTCAAAGGAAGATTTAAAATCTAGTTTGACTTCATGGCTAATGGATATAGGAATGTAGAGCAAAACACAATTACCACAGTCAAACTGCAGGGGTTTTATAACATTTCATTTTGATTTGATTTTAAGAGTTGTTAGTGATTCCACAAGAAATTCTTACCAAAATAGAAGTTCAAGATTCAGAATTTGAATCACATATGTCCTACTGCAAGACTGTCAGAGAAATATACAAGTGATTGGTAAACATCATAGTCTACATGGTTAATAACAGTGTCATATAGGTGCTATTTTAAAGAGGTCAATTTCTATGAAAAGTACAAGCATAACAGAAGAGCAAAATATTTGCCCACCTCAATACATTTTCCAAAGTAAAATTTAATTGACATTTCAAATTTTAAGAATTCATGCAGGGAAGGAAAAAAATCATTTTATAATTATTTAACTAATTCTAGTAAATGTAAAATTATGCAGTTTTTATATTATGCTGAAAATATCTCAATGAAAAGTATTTTAAAATATAAAAAAGCAAATGCTTAAAGAAGCATACAAAAGAAAATAAAAATTAGAATAGTTTGAGTCATTACATAAAGCTAACTTTTGTGTTACATAATTCTCAAACTATAATGTACAAAAGATCTTAGCTGTTATTTATTGCAAACCCTCAACCTATCAAGCAATACCTCTGACCTGGCCAATAAGTTGTCACTAACTCAAACAGCTAATGATAATGCACAGTGTATTTGGGAATCTCTTCTTCTATAGTGGGGCATCTCCAATTGCTATCAAAATCTTCCTTTTATTAACTGCATATCTGAATCCCATGAATCATCACCAATTCGTCCTAATGAGAGTCCTTCTTTTATCTGAAATTTTAAACCACTTTGTTATCTTCTTGGGGGATTTTATTTCATTCAAGTTTAATTTCCACACTTTGTTGAACTTGTTTCTAGACTTTTCATTGCCTTGCTCATTCTCTGATGGAACTTGTCTGCTAATCAAGAGGATCCTCTGGAAATATAACCTGCAGGGTGAGGTACAATAACTCTCATGTCACTGGGATCTTATTCCACTTCCCATCCATAAATGATAGTACTATCCAGAATTCTAAAATTGCATACTAGATTTTATTTCGCTTTCTATATTTATGTTTAGGAGCTTCCCAGGTGGTGCTAGTGGTTAAGAACCCATCTGCCAATGCATAAGAGACATGAATTCGATAATTGGGTCAGGAAAATGCCCTGGGGAAGGGCATGGCAACCTTCTCCAGTATTCTTGCCTAGAGAATCCCATGGATGGAGGAGCCTGGTGGAATACAATCCATAAAGTCACAAAGAGTTGGAGACTAGCAAGCATGCATGCATTTATGCTTAGATTTCATTTTATTTTCCACATTTAATAGTTTTGTATCAATACAAATGGCTTACATTGATGACTTGTAAAAGTACAGAAAAGGTCAACTAGTCTTATGCAGACTAGAGGTGCATATCTAAATATGTACTTAAGTGCTGTAATCCAAGCTCATTTTAGACTTCATGGGCATCTCAAAATTTTTCTCTTCTTTCAAAAGATATATGTCAATTTTCTTTCGTATGTTAAGCATTCAGTTCAGTTCAGTCACTAAGTTGTGTCCAACTCTTTGTTACCCCATGGATGGAAGAATGCCAGACTTCCCTGTCCATCACCAACACCCAGAGCTTGCACAAACTCATGTCAATTGAGTCAGTGATGCTATCGAACTCTCATCCTCTGTTGTCCCCTTCGCCTCTTACTTTCATTCCTTCGGAGAATCAGGATCTTTTTCAATGAGTCAGTTCTTCACATCAGGTAGCCAAAGTGTTGGAGCTTCATCTTCATCATCAGCCCTTCCAATGAATATTCAGGACCAATTTCTTTTAGGATTGTCTGGTTTGGTCTCCTTACAGTCAAAGGGACTCTCAAGAGTCTTCTCCAACACCACAATTCAAAAACATCAATTCTTCAGCCCTTAGCCTTCTTTATGGTCCAACTCTCACATCCATACATGACTACTGGATAAACCATAGCATTGACTATATGGAACTTGTCAGCAAAGTAACGGTTCCTCTTTTTCATATGCTGTCTAGGTTTCTCTTAGCTTTTCTTCCAAGGAGCAAGCATCTTTTAATTTCATGTCTGCAATCACCACCTGCAGTGATTTTGGAGCCCAAAATATAAAATCTCGCACTGTTTCATTGTTTCCATGTCTCATTCAGTTCAGTTCAGTCACTCAGTCATGTCCAACTCTTTGTGACCCCGTGGACTGCAGCACACCTGGCTTCCCTGTCTATTACCAACACCTGGAGCTTGCTCAAACTCATATCCGTTAAGTCCGTGATGCCATCCAACCATCTCATCCTCTGTCCTCACCTTCTCCTCCCACCCTCAATCCTTCTCAGCATGAGGGTCTTTTCCAATGAGTCAGTTCTTCACATCAGGTGGCCTAAGTATTGGAGCTTCAGCTTCAGCATCAGTCCTTCCAATGAATATCCAGGACTGATTTACTTTAGGATGGACTGGTTGGATCTGCTTGCATTCTAAGGGACTCTCAAGAATCTTCTCCAACACCACAGTTTGAAATTGTATGGCACATCAGTTCTTTGGTACTCAGATTTCTTCATAGTCCAACTCTCACATCCATACATGACTACTGGAAAAACCATAACCTTGACGCAATAGACATTTGCAAACAAAGTAATGTCTCTGTTTTCTAATATGCTATCTAGGTTAGTCATAGCTTTTCTTCCGAGGAGCAAGCATCTTTTAATTTCATGGCTGCAGTCACCATCTGCAGTGATTTTGAAGCCCCCTCAAAATATAATCTCTCACTATTTCCATTATTTCCCGAACTATTTGCCATGGAGTGATGGGACTGGATGCCTTGATATTAGTTTCCTGAATGTTGAGTTTTAAGCCAGCTTTTTCACTCTCCTCTTTCACTTTCATTAAGAGGCTCTTTTGTTCTTCTTCACTTTCTGCCATAAGGATGGTGTCATCTTTGTATCTGAGGTTATTGATATTTCTCCCTGCAGCCTTGATTCCAGCTTGTGCTTCATCCAGCCTGGCATTTTGCATGATGTGCTCTGCATATAAGTTAAATAAGTAAAGTGACAATATACAGCCTTCATGTACTCCTTTCCCGATTTAGAACCAATCTGTTGTTCCATGTCCAGTTCTACCTGTTTGCTTTCTGACCTGCATATGGGTTTCTCAGGAGGCAGGTCAGGTGGTCTGGTATTCCCATCTCTCTAAGAATTTTCCACAGCTTTTGTGATCCACACAGTCAAAGGGTTTGATATAGTCAATAAAGCAGAAGTAGATGTTTTTCTGGAACTCTCTTGCTTTTTCGATGATCCAATGGATGTTGGCAATTTGATCTCTGGTTCTTCTGTCTTTTCTGAAACCAATTTGAGCATCTGGAAGTTCATCGTTCATGTTGTTGAAGCCTGGCTTGGAGAATTTTGAGCATTACTTTGCTAGCAAGTGAGATGGGTTCAATTGTGCTGTAGTTTGAGCATTCTTTGGCATTGCCTTTCTTTGGAATTGGAATGAAAACTGACCTTTTCCAGTCCTGTGGCCACTGCTGAGTTTTCCAAATTTGCTGGCCTATAGAGTGCAGCACTTTCACAGCATCATCTTTGAGGATCTGGAATAGCCTAACTGGAATTTCATCACCTCCACTAGCTTGGTTCATAGTTTGGCTTCCTAAGGCCCACTGACTTCACATTCCAGGATGTCTGGCTATAGGTGAGATCATGCTATTGTGGTTATGTGGGTCATGAAGATCTTTTTTGTATAGTTTTTCTGTGTATTCTTGCCACCTCTTCTTAATATCTTCTGCCTGTTAGGTCCATACCATTTCTGTCCTTTATTGTGCCCACTTTTGCATCAAATTTTCCCTTGGTATCTCTAATTTTCTTGAAGAGGTCTCTAGTATTTCCGTTCTATTGTTTTCCTCTATTTCTTTTTATTGATCACTGAAGAAGGTTCCTTATCTCTCCTCACTATTGTTTGGAACTCTGCATTCAAATGAAATGATGGGACCAGATGACATTATCTTAATTTTTTGAATATTGAGTTTTAAGCCAGCTTTTTCATTCTCCTCTTTTACCTTCATCTAGAGACTCTTTAATTCCTCTTCCCTTTCTGCCATAAGAGTGGTGTCATCTGCATATGTGAGGTTATTGATATTTCTCTTGGCAATCTTGATTCCAGTTTGTGCTTCATCCAGCCTTGCACTTTGCATGATGTACTCTGCATATAAATTAATAAGTAGGGTGACAATATACAGCCTTGACATACTCTTTTCCCAATTTGTAACCAATCCATTGTTCCACATCTGGTTCAATGTCTGTTTCTAACTGTTGCTTCTTGACTTGCATACAGATTTCTCAGGAGGCAGGTAAGGTAGTATGATATTCCCATCTCTTTAAGAATTTTCCACAGTTTGTTGTGATCCACACAGTCAAAGGCTTTAACATAGTCAATGAAGCAGAAGTAGAATTTTTTCTGGAATTCTCTTGCTTTTTCTATGATCCAACAGATGTTGGCAATTTGATCTCTGATTCCTCTGCCTTTTCTAAATCCAGCTTGAACATTTGGAATTTCCGGTTCATGTACTGTTGAAGCCTAGTTTGGAGAATTTTTAGCATTACTTTGCTAGCATGTGAGATGAGTGCAATTGATCAGTAGCTTGAACACTCTTTGGCATTGCCTATCTTTGGGCTTGGAATGAAAATCTACCTTTTCCAGACCTCTGGCCTCTGGGTAGTTTCCCAAATTTGCTGGCATGTTGAGTGTTAAGCATTATTCAAGGATTTTAAATATTTCAGTGACCAAAGATCTCTACCTTTGTAGGGTTTATATTATAGAGCTGTGTGGGCAAGCGATGAATAGTAAGAACAAAAATAGTAAAATCAGTATGTAGGAAATTAAGTGCTATGAAAACAAGGAACTCTAGAGCCAGGTAATAAAAATCAGGAGAGATAAAATGGAAATTTGTGATTGGTCTCCTTGAGAAGTTGACATTTAGGCAAACTTGAAGCACAGAAGAAGTTGGAAAGGGCAAATTTTGTATTAGAGTTAAGAGGCATCCTTGGAGAACAATGCAAATATAAATAAGCTAAAATAGGGAGAAAGGAGAGGTATTTATGGAAAATCCCTGTTGAATGTAAGGAAACTGTAAGGAATATAAACATTAACACTAGTAAAATTTCATTAGCTGATTTAATAATTTTAGACAAACTATATATTCTTAATCCATTTATACTTCCACTCTACTCTACCTAAGTTGTCTATTTTATTCCTTTTTCTCTCTTTTCTAATCTGTAACATTTCCTTTTCTACTCTCCAGGTTAACCCATGACTTTGCTAATTCACCGAGAATATAGAAATAATCAGAAGACAGGCATTTCTCATCTACTCTTTTTTTAACCTGCCTCTCTGCCCACATGTTCTTCCTTTCCTCATTTGCAGTTTCTTCCTGGTTCCCACAGTTCTCAGCACTGAAATAATATGGTGTTCAAACCTTAGACATATTTTCTTTTCTATCTACCTGTACTTTTTGTGGGGGGCAGGGGCGGGGTGCTGATCTTTTCCAGTGTTGTTGGCTTCCTAGGTGGTTCAGTGGTAAAGAATCTGCCTGCCAATGCAGGGGATGTAGGTTTGATCCCTGGGTCAGGAAGTTCCCCTAGAGTAAGAAATGGCAACCCATGTCAATATTCTTGCCTGGGAAATTCCATGCACAGAGGAGCCTGGAGGGCTACAGTTCATGGGGTCACAAAAGACATGACTTAGCAACTAAACCACAATAACCTGTAGTGTTGTGGCTTGATATATCATGTATAGGCTCATGATTCTCCTCTCCATTTTTTATGAACTTTTCCCATAAATACTATTTATGATATGTCAAACTGCTTATAAAAAATATCCATTTGGATGGTGTGGTGGGTAGAATGACCTCTTCCCCTTATGTCAACTTCTTCCTTTCAAATCTGTGAATATGTTGCATTACATGGCAAAAGGGATTCTAAAGATGTAATTAAGATGACATTGCAAGATAGGTCCTCGATTACCCTGGTGGCCTCAAGCTACTCCCTTGAGCCCTTAAAAGCAGAGATCATTTTTTTCTGCTTGAGCACAGAGATATATAGCAGAAAGAGAAGTCTGAGAGATTTCAAGTGTGAGAAAGAATAATCATGGTTCTGATGAAGTGCATGCGTGCATCTTAAGTTGCTTCAGTTGCATCCAAAACTTTGCGACCCTATGGACAAGTAGCCTGTCAGGCTCCTCTGTCCATGAGACTCTTCAGGAAAGAATACTGGAGTGGGTTACCATGCCCTCCTCCAGGCCACTTGATATGAAGAGTTGACTCTTTGGAAAATACCCTGATGCTGTGAATGGTTGAAGGCAGGAAGAGAAGGGGACCACAGAGGATTAGATGGTTGGATGGTATTACTGACTCAGTGGACATGAGTTTGAGCAAACTCTGGGAGATGGTGAAGGACAGGGAAGCCTGGCGTGCTGCAGTCCATGGGGTCACAAAGAGTCAGACATGACTGAACGACTGAACAAAAACTTCTCCCTGTTTCTGCCTTTGTCCTGTTAACTTCTTGTCAGACTATCAGTCCGTAATTCTTATAAATCATTAGTCAAATTGTGTTTCTCATTAGCTCAGACCTTCTGATAGTATCTATGGAGTCAATAATAAAAAGTATGATGTGAAAAAGCAGGCACAGATAGGTAGAGGCACAGGAACCCAGAGAAAGAGAACATCATGCAATTATGAATTCTGTCAATTTCCATTACCCAGGCTTTGTGTGTGTGCGTGTGTGTGTGTGCATGTGTGTGTGCTTAGTCTCTCAGTTGTGTCTGACTCTTTGCAGCCCCATGGACTTAGCCTGCCAGGCTCCTCTGTCCATGTCTGTCTTTAACCAGGCTATAAAATTAAGAAGTCCAAGAACCCTCATCTGTGGTTTAAGGAAAACAAAAGGAGTCACTTTTCAACCAGCTATGATTTAAAAACATACAGAATTAACTATTTACAGTGGTTATAATGGAAGAATGGGACTGAGGGGCACAGAGAAAAGGAGGTTTGTGTTTTGGTTGTACTTTTTCCCATTTTTATTAATTTTTCAATAAGGAAATGTTAGATTATATTAAATAATTACTTGAGAACTTGAGTTTTTACCTGGTCATCTCTGAATAGTGATGTCATCAAATATAAAGTAGTAGAAATATCAGATATTATAAAAAGTTTTCAACAGCTTATTTAAATAAGATTACTTCTACCAAATAGCCTTATATTTTTCTTTATAATACAGGAATTTCACTTTTTGAATTTTAAAAAAATCATCTTTTAAAATTAAACTACTTGTTTGAACTCTTCTTGTATGTGCTGTGAATGATATTGCAATAAATCAAGCAAATAAATATTCATTACAAACAATAAATTTTTAAGGATGCCAAAGGAATATGATTTATTGTGCTGGAAGAGGAAATAGACATTTATATGAATATACTGACATCCTAAGTAATATAAAAGATGTTCTTTTAAATTAAAAATTAAGGGAAAAGGACTTCCTAAGTAGTCCAATGGCTAAGACTCCATGCTCTCCATGCAGGGGGTTTGATTCCTGGTCAGGGCACTAGAACCTGCATGTTGCAACTAAGACCCAGTGCAGCTAAATAAATAAATGATTAATCTTTGTTTTTTTGCAAAGGAAATAATTACTATACTTTATTTAGATAAATAATAATATATAATTAATACCTATAATTAGACATATAGTTGTTTTAGTTATTTGAAGTGGAATTATGCTATAACATAATTCATGTTCCAGGTCCAAGGGAACTAATCAAGTTTTTAAAGAATGTTTTGAAATAACACTTTGATAAAAGAAGAGAAAAATACTGAAATGGTAGATAGTCTGTAACTATGTGAAGTTCTAATAATTATCTAAAACACTTTTTTAAAATATATTTTTTGAAAAGATTTTAAATATCCAGGCAGGTTGAATTATGCTACACATTTCTTTTATTTTTTAGTACACTCTCACTGGAAATTATGCTGAACCATATCTAAAGAATATTTTTTTTAGAATAAGGAAGCTGCAAAAATAATTTTTAGAAATGTGGTGGGAAAATATCTGGGAGTCGTGAGTAGTTAGATGATTCAACTCCAGGAATAAAGATTGTTCTATTAGGGACAGATTGAAAGACAGACATTTAAAAAACACATTTCAATTTTTTTTTGAATGCAGCATAACTATGTCTGTAACAATTTGAATTTAAATGTAAAACTACATTTACTTCCAGAAATTGAAGTAATTTGACTGAAACCAATAGTATGTATCTACCAGTGACTAAAGCTAATTTATATGCATAGTATTTTAAGCACTGGACCTAAATATATATACCAATAAACACATATGTTTATATATATATATGAAGAAAATAGAAAACAAAGAACATATCTGAAATATTACTTTTACATAGTTTAAATTTTGAGCTCACATTTATTTTTCTCAAAAAGCCATTTAAAATTAAAAAAAAGTAGAGTGATCAATAACCTCTCATCACAATCTCTTTTCCTCATATCTTTTTCATCTCTCTTTCTTACATTAGTAGATCAGATACCAGGCAAGGCCATTCAGATAAAATGAACATTCAAATACAGACCACACATTAGAGAAGTCAGTAGCTTAATGGAGAAGGAAGAAAAACAAATTTCAATTCAATATCAGAAACACTATGAAGTGTAACAGTGCAGGATACCTACATGAGCATGTGTAAGTATTCAGTAAGGCTAGAAATTAAATAGGTGTGTTCAAATTAACTGCTTCAACTAGGAGCATATATGTAAATATTATCCAATTTTCAACTGGACTAGTGTTTTCTAAATGTTGGTTTTAAAGATAACACTTTATATTAAGGATTTAATGTCAAATCCTCACATATGTGCCATTATATATATAACATTTTTATTTTTATCTAAGTTTTCAAATTTTAATGCTTTTTGTGACATGTAATTTTCAATTTAGTGTTTATGGTTATGGTTTCTTCCTTACTTTTTAAAGTCATGTTTAAGAAACTATTTCCCTTGAAAAATGAATAAGCAAATAAATGAATAAATATACAATTCATTCATAGTAGCAATTATTCATTGTGAGTAAATTGATGTGAGTACTATGATGATATACTTTAGTAATAGACATGCAATATAATACATTTATATATGTATATAACTACTAAATATTTATATATAGTCAACAAAAACTGTTTAATTATATTCCTCAGGCTATTTATAATTTATAATACTATATAATTATATAAAAAGCATAATATAATAATATATAGCAAAATTTACTACCAAGGAAAATTGTGTTTCATTTTCATATACATGAGATCATATAATGTAATGATATTCTATATTATTCTATTACAGTTTTCTCTTTTTAAATAGTTATTTGTAAGACTACCTCTTTCTCTTTCATATGTACATGCATGTAATTATAAGCACATATTCATAAATGCATCAATATAATGTTTTCTGTTAATCACATGTATTATATAATTATAAATATATGATTTACTAAGAGAGGACACATTTTAAATCATGACTCCAAACAAGAAATAGAAAATGTAGTAGTATATAACATATAATAATGTAAGAAAATATATATACTAGAAAATGAAATCAGAAATTTGTATATATTATTATGTAACATGTATGGTATGTAATATGTGTATCATGTGTTATGAAGATCTATGCATGTATATGTGCATTTGTGTATTTGTATATATGGTAGAGCATAACATGTGAGTGGATAGGAAACTTAAACATTAGAGGCAATATTTGTAATGTTCAAACCATCTTTATATTCTTCATATATCAAACTCAGAGGAATTGTTAACTCTGCTGAAACTACTGTGATTTGATCAACTTTATTTTTCTAATAACTTTCATTTATATATTGCAATATAATGTTATTTAGTATATGGGATTTTTTGACATATATTTTTAGCATACTTGTTTCCATTTACTTTGATACAAAGTTTGCAATTCGTCCTTTTTTGCACATATCATTTCTTTAAAAAATGTTTTCAGTTATCTTGCACCAATTTTGTTTGTAAATATCATAAACTTTGACATATTTAGAACTAATCTAAGATTCATTGTCTCTAACAAGTAAAACTTAACTCTCTTTTTCACTTTTACAGAAACGTTTTTTTATATTCTTTTGTTTGTTTAGCATGTTTTTTTTCCAATTTGCTTTTTGTCTCTTCTTTATTGATTTTTATTTTCTCCAGTATTTTGAAAAATAGTTTTAAATGAGTAATAATCTTTAAAGTTTCAAAAACAATGCTTTCATAGCATCAATCTAATTACCAAGGTCAAAATATAGTCTCTTTAATGAATTGAATTTTCCATTCCCCCTATAAGAAAATCAGTTAGAGTTAGAGACTATTCTGAAGTTCCAGGATGATGAGCATTTTCCTGAGAGAATTATATGATAAAAATAAGAAGTTTTGGAAGAAAAGCAAAGTTGGAGCAGAATGGATCTGGAGGAAAGAAGAGTTAGCAAATTAAATGCCAATGAGTCTGTGACAAAATGTCTTGAGTTCCGTGGTGGTGCTTCTCTGCTCTATGATTTCACAAATCTTAAGTAAAATCCAGAAAAATCATGAGATGACTGTGCTTGTGCTGTTCTTTCACATTCTTTTTGTCCTCCACCTGCAGACCAGTCTCGTTAACCCTGTACCAAACTGCCATTCATCCTTCAGCTTTCAGAGCAAACTCCCACACCACAGGAGCTCAAACCCCTTAGTTGCATATCTGTAGAGTGCCCTATATTTTTCCTCTATAGAATCTAAGAGAACTGTAATTAATGTTTGTGTAATTATCTCTGCCTCCCCAGACTCTATAAATATCAGAAATTGAAGTAATTTGAACAAATCCAATAGTATGCTTCTTCTAGAAAATAAGAATACCAATTTATATGCATGACAAATTTACCAAGGACAGGAACTCCGTTTAATTTTTTCACTATTTGTTCACTGGAGCATATCACAGAGGTCATAATCATTGAATATCTATTGAATAAATATGCAACTATTAAATAAAGATGTATATTTATTGACATGAAAATCTGTCTCTAATGTACAGTTAAGAGCAAAAAGATATTGTAAAACATCATGCATCTGTATCACATTTTGTTTAAAAATAATCATATTGAACATATAATTGTGTTCAAAATGTACAGCAGCATATCCTAGCCTGAAAAATATATTTAAATTTATTAATTATATATGTCTGGATGATAAAGTTAGATATGATTTTTGTTTTTGATTCTTTATATCTTCCAAATCTGAACCTGCATTACTTTCAAATTCAGAAACAAAATTCATTTTGGAAAAAAAATTCTCTTGGTAATTGGATTGAACTTTGGTGAAATGTAGAATTTTCCTGAATCGCAATTTCTAAAAAGATACAGAATTTTGAAATCTCTGAAGAATGAACTGAAATGGAGATAAACTACAGTCAGAACTTTTAAGAAAGAATCAATTTCCATAGACCAGAATATTGACAGTAAGAACCTGATATAGGGAAGTAACTATACTTTTGCATTTGAACTTTGTGAATAATTACACACCAACCCCAGATATTGGAGGGTGAAACTTACAACACTTTGGACATGGTTTGTGGTTGGTAGAAGATTGTTTAGAACATTATCTATATGGTATTCTAAAATTATTACTGGAAGCATTTCCCACCTGTACCTCCTCAATGATAGCTTCATGTAAGATGGTCCACTGTTAAAATAGATCCTGTGACTACTATAAAATATTTTATATTTTCTCCTGTCATCTCCTCAGTTGATAAAAGATTATTTCACTCCACTTGCCAGATTCAAGATTCAGAAAAAGCAAGTTAATAGCTACAGTCACTTTTTAGCTTCCCTTGAGTCAGTCAAGGGAAGATTGCCAGGAGAAATATCAGTAACCTCAGATATGAAGATGACACCACCCTTATGGCAGAAAGTGAAGAAGAAATAAGGAGCCTCTTGATGAAAGTGAAAGAGGAGAGTGAAAAAACCTGGCTTAAAACTCAGCATTCAGAAAACTAAGATTATGGCATCCAGTTCCATCACTTCACAGCAAATAGATAGGGAAACAATGCAAATAGTGAGAGACTATATTTTTGGCCTCCAAAATCACTGCAGATGGTCACTGCAGCTATGAAATTAAAAGACGCTTGCTCCTTGGAAGAAAAACAATGACTAACCTAGATAGCAAATTAAAAAGCAGAGACATTACTTTGCCAACAAAGGTCTGTCTAGTCAAAGCAATGATTTTTCCAGTTGTCGTGTATGGATGTGAGAGTTGGACTATAAAGCAAGCTGAGTGCTGATGAATTAATGCTTTTGAATTGTGGTGTTGGAGAAGACTCTTGAGAGTCCCTTGGACTGCAAGCAGATCCAACCAGTCCATCCTAAAGGAAAACAGTCCTGCATATTCATTGGAAGGACTGATGATGAAGCTGAAACTCCAATCCTTTGGCCACCTGATGCAAAGAACTGACTCATTGATAAAGACCCTGATGCTGGGAAGGATTGAGGGTGGGAGGAGAAGGTGAGGACAGAGGATGAGATAGTTGGATGGCATCACGGACTTAATGGACATGAGTTTGAGTAAGCCCTGGGGGTTGGTGATGGGCAGGAAAGCCTGGTATGCTGCAGTCCATGGGGTCACAAAGAGTGGGACATACTGAGTGACCGAACTGACTGAATGACTGAGTCCTTCAGGTACTCTAGGTCCTCTTCAATTCATCCACATTTGCTGTTTTCTTTGTTACTCAAACTTAGAGTGACAAGTAAATATTTTGCTGACTTTTTAAAACTTACTTAATATTTTTAAGTATCCTTGTGGATGTATGGGTTTTCCTGGTGGTTCAGCGATAAAGAATCCACATATAATGCAGGAGCCACAGGAGATGTGTGTTCATTCCCTGGGTCAGGAACATCCCCTGGGTGAAAGCATGACAACCTATTCCAGTATTCTTGCCTGGAAAATCCCATGGACCGAGAAGCCTGGGAGGCTATAGTCCATAACATCGCGAAGAGCCAGACACAACTGAAGTGACTTAGCACTCATGAAGATTTGGTATTTCTTTGTAATTTTTTTCCCACTGAAAACGCAGATCAAGAATTTCCTTCTAAATATACACTCTGCTCCTTGTTCATCAATATCATAAGTCTAAGGGAAAGATAATGGTAACAAAAATAAAGAAATAAAAAAATCCCCAGCAAATATTATGCAATACTCATGATATTCTAGGCACTATAATAAACAATATTAATTACTGCCATTTTATAGATAAAGGAAATTGAGCAATTATTTTTCTAGTTTGCACAGCTAAAGAACACACATTTTTTTCTCAGAGATACTGAACCACAATTCCATGCCCTAAACTACTTCTCCCTTCACTTGATCTTCTTTCCTCTGGGCAATTAGTTGTTTTATATTGTAACTAGCATCTCAGGCAGCTCTGAACAATAAAACAATGCAGTGGGAAACTATTATCTTCCCAGTGAGAGGCAGGATTATGAACTTTGGGAAGTGAGGTCTCTGGAAGAACAAGTACTAACATGAGTTGTATTAACAGTAGAGATGGACCAGAGATGGTCATGTCACTTCTTTTTAGATAAAATAAACATTCTATGACAGAAAATAAGGTTTAGAATCAAAGACTTGAGTACAAGACCTTGTTCCACAATTAATTAGCATAATCACACTGAATATAACGCTATGACATGATGTCACATTCCCCAGCACCTGTCTGGCATACAACAGCTTTCAGATATTTGCTTCATCCTTTTTTTTTGAATGTAATGTAACTAGCATATAAATTTCTTGAGTACAAATGCTTGCTCATCTTCTTTATTAGTTTAATTTTAATATAATTGGCATATTGTATTTATCTAATGGACATGAATTTGAGTAAACTCCAGAATACAGTGAAGGACAGGAAAACCTCACATCCTGAAGTCCTTTGGGTCACAAAAAATGGGACATAACTTAGTTAATGAACAATAAAAATTTAATATTTATTGAATAAACTAATTAGTTGATTTAAAAAATTTTAGAGACTTATCTTCCTTGTCTCTGAAGTGGAAATGTTTCCGATCACTGAGTGACTTAACATATTTCAAATTCCTAGTCTACTCTTTAGAATATACTCGATGTTGTATTCCAATAAATATTAGCTCCCTACCCTGACCAAAACCCTCAATTAACTTAGGGACTTAGCATATGTATTAGAGTTTATTTCTACTCTAATTTAAAGCTTATGACCAGAGCATTCTCAAGTGTGGTCCTTTGGATGGGCTTGAAATACAAAAAAACAACTCAGCTAAGAATATCTGAATAGCACTGAATGGAACATATGAAAATCCTAATTAGTGAAAGTTATGCAGTGGATAACTACAGTGTATCTAAATTATATTTATCCATTACAACTTTGTCATCAAATATTGGATATGGCCTATAGTTAGCGTCACTGTAAATTTGCATTTCAACTAGAGAAAAGACACCTTCTTTTTGTCTTCACTGATTAACATTTTCAAGCTCTGTAATTTTCTTGCTGCTCACAGAAACAAAGCAAGCCAAGCTCAAACAGAAAGCCTATTCTCCAAGATATAAATATTTGCTATTCAGAAAATCTCAATGAGGGTTTAGTTATTTTAAACTAAAGGAAGAAAATTACTAGTAATGATTGGTTTCAGCTAATGAAATGCTTTTATGCAAATATGTGAACCCTAAATATGACCTGGAAACAAAAGACTGCTTAACAGTTACTATTAAGCAATACATTAGTAGATCAATTAAACAGAACTTCTTTCTAACGAGTATGTGGTACAGAGGTTGCCGTAGAAACCTGGAAAGGAAAAGCCCTTGAATGCTAATTTATTATTATAAGACTGTAAAATACTATAGATCTATTGGTGACTGGAAGTAACTGAAGTTGAAATAAGTCACTTTCAAAGAACTGACTTCTTGTAATTTATAAGGTGGCTTTGCAAAGATTATCTGTTAGAGTCTAATCACCTCAGACTTATAGTATTTAAATATGCCATTCAAATATACCACCTCCTTCGTTGCTCCTATAATCCAGACCTGTGTCTGCTGAGACCTGTTAGGGCTCATTCTATATGCCTGAACTTGAATTTGCTCCAAGAGGAGAAACATACAGAAAATATAATATTGATACAATCTTGATTTCTTTCTGTGACATTCCAGTGAGGTAACTCTCTAACATCTCTTATATTTGCATATAAAAATCACAATATTGGGCTTTACCAAGTGTTGCAGATGTGCAGGTTAGGGAGTAGGGGAGGACTGACATGACTGGGTGGAGAATGAAGTCAAACTGCAATTCAGACCTAATGAGAAACCTGGTCAATCCCAGAAGGAGACCTGGAAATAAAAAGGGCCTTCAGAAATAGACTGTGGTGGGCCAAGAAAACAGAAATTTTATTCCACCTGTTTCATGAGTTATTAAATGCAGGTTGTCCCAGGAAAGGATGTGACTTTAAGTAAAACATGTCTCTGCCACTGACACAGAATCTGACAGCTGAACTCTCCTTTGACTGCACTCATAGCACAATGAAGGGGAACCAGACAGCAGTGCCACCTGGATTCAGGAAAGTCTTAAATCCAGTGTTTAAAAGCAAAGATTAGACTAAATCCATACATTTTTTTCTTTGGGTAATGATACTTTTCTGAAGAACATGTTTAATGAGGTCTTTGTGCAGTTGGATCTTAAATTATTAAAATACTATTGTTGTTCGGTTGCTAAGTCCTATCTGACCCTTTGAAACTCTATGAACTGTAGCCTGCCAGGCTCCTCTGTCCCCAACAATGTCCCAGAGTTTGCTCAAATTCATGTCCATTGAGTCTGTGCTGTTATCTAACCATCGTCCTCTCCAGCCTCCTTTTCCTTTTGCCTTCAGTCTTTCCCAGCATCAGGGTCTTTTCCAATGAGTTGGCTCTTAGCATCAGGTGGCCAAAGTATTGGAGCTTCAGCTTCAGCATTAGTTCCTCCAGTGAACATTTAGGGTTTTTTTTCCTTTAGGATTGACTGACTTGATCTCTAAGAACTAGTTAAAATATCAGTTGGGCTGACTATAGAAGGATGGTGGTGGTGGTTTAGTTGCTAAGCCATGTCCAACCTTTGCAATCCCGTGGACTGTAGCCTGACAGGCTCCTCTGTCCATGAGATTCTCCAGGCAAGAATACTGGAGTGGGTTGCCATTTTCTTCTCTTTAGAGAAGGATATCAAGTACAAATTTCACATTGGTGAAAAGGAATGAATGAAAAAAATCGTGCATGTCTATTGTTTCAGAATATGGGAAATCTACTTAATAGGGAAATGATAGAAAAGCTATTCCCAGATATTCCTCTCAAAAAATGATCACATCTGTTTAAGAAGAGGCAAAGCAATCACTACAGTTTTAAAAAAGTACTTAAAATATATTCATTTGGAAAACACATAAGTGAAAGAATGTAATATTTTATAATAATAGTATGATAGTGAAGCCTTTAAAAAATACTTAATCCCGAACAAATGTATTAATGTAAATGAGAAACCATAAAATTAAGGAGACAAGACATTGCCACCAAGAAAACTGAATCCTTAATATTGTATAAGCCTGAATGAAGGTTAAGGAGTGTAAAGAGAATGGCAAAAACACTTACCAGAGGAATTATATAGAAAGATAAAAGCAGTTATTGACTCAGGGTTCATAAGCGCTTTATGCTGACTAGGTTGGCCTCTATTGAAAATGGTCAAAGAATTTTTGCATGACGTTCAACTGTAGAGAAGAATAGCCTACAGTCTGATGAATCACAGCTTAAAGATGACAGGAATAAGAATGCTGGATTAATAAGTTCTTATAAATATCTGATAATTTCAAAATTGTACATATTGTCATTAAAGTTTATTAGTAATTTTATTTTAAAAATTAATGACAGTTTTACCATTAAAATTCACATGCTTCCAAGTGATAAGAAAGTCATGAAGTCTAGGATTTGTTGTGAAGTCTAGGATTTGTTGTGATCCTAGACAACAAATAAAGATACTTAACCTCACTTAGAATGGGATGAGTTGAGGCAATCTTAAAATTGAGAGTATCTTTGTTGTCAAAGCTTTTCACCTTTAAGTGTCAAGGGTGTGAAAACGGTATTCTCCTGATATTTTGAAATCAATCATATAATAATTCCTTGATAGCTCAGACAGTAAAGAATCTGCCTGCAATGCAGGAGACCAGTGTTCAGTCCTTGGGTCAGGAAGATCCCCTGGAGGAGGGAATGGCAATCTACTCCAGTATTCTTGCCTAGAGAGTTCCATGGACAGAGGAGCCTGGTGGGCTACAGTCCATGGGGTCACAAAGAGTTGAACATGACTGAGCCACTAACACTTCCTTTCACTTTCATATAATAGTATCAACACTGATTGTAACTATATACTGAATCTTACAGTTTGGACAGATACTCTAGTAGACTAAATGACAGATTATTATAAGCAATGTGAATTATTTAGTCCAAGATACGTCAAAGGTTCAACGAGGCAGCTATGAAATCTCCAAAGTAATAATGACTGCATATACTTACCTTCTGGAGAAGACTAGAAACAGGCATTAGTCTACATTTTAATGATGTAAGTAAATATATTAACTATTTGCATAAAACTGAATTATTTGTAAAGCATACTATGTAAATTCTAATATTTTCCATGTGTAAGTTTTATAAAACAAGTGGAATACTTTTACTCAAAATCATGCTTTTTTTCTCCAACTTGAATAGATGTTACCAAGTAATGAGATAGCTCTTTGCATGTTTAATATGTATAAATGATCTGCCTTTACTTATAGACTCCTCATCATCTTTTTTCTGTGTAATTGTGAAAATAACTCTGCTACTATTTTCAATATTAGTGTCATATTAGTAAATCTGTATCAATAGATTATTTGGCATTTCTGTGATGACAATGGAATGTAGCTTAGTTTAGTAACAAACCTCAGTTTACAAAATGTTATGCTAGGTCTAAGCACATGAGGCTGTGCCCGGCGCACTAAGCACCAGTGAGAGGAGCTACCCCACGTCCGAGGTCAGGGTCAGAAGTCGGGAAGACCCCATTCCTGAAGGGTGGCGGCCAAGAGGAGTTACCCCAGTCCGAGGTCAGGGGCAGTGGCGGAGAGTGCCAGGCTGCGATGGTGCAGAAACCGCCAAGAGGAGCTACCCCACGTCCGAGGCCAAGGGTGGCGGCTGGGAGGAGCAACCCCACGTCCAAGGAGTGGTGGCTGTGCGGGCACAGGAGGGCCTACAGGAGCTATCCCACTTTGAAGGTCAGGAATGGCAGTGGTGAGGAGATACCCTTCCTCCAAGGTAAGGAGCAGCAGTTGCGCTTTGCTGAAGTAGCAGTTGCGCTTTGCTGGAGCAGCTGTGAAGAGACACCACACACCCAAGGTAAGAGAAACCCAAGTAAGATGGTAGGTGTTGCAAGAGGGCATCAGAGGGCAGACACACTGAAACCATACTCACAGAAAACTAGTCAATCTAATCACTCTAGGACCACAGCCTTGTCTAACTCAATGAAACTAAGCCATGCCCTCAGGGCAACCAAAGACAGGTGGGTCATGGTGGAGAGGTCTGACAGAATGTGGTCCACTGGAGAAGGGAATGGCAAACCACTTCAGTATTCTTGCCTTGAGAACCCCATGAACAGTATGAAAAGGCAAAATGATAGGATACAGAAAGAGGAACTCCCCAGGTGCCCAACACACTACTGGAGATCAGTGGAGAAATAACTCCAGAAAGAATGAAGGGATGGAGCCAAAGCAAAAACAATACCCAGCTGTGGATGTGACTGGTGACAGAAGCAAGGTCTGATGCTGTAAAGAGCAATATTGCATAGGAACCTGGAATGTCAGGTCCATGAATCGAGGTAAATTGAAAGTGGTCAAACAAGAGATGGCAAGAGTAAACGTCAACATTCTAGGAATCAGTGAACTAAAATGGACTGGAATGGGGAATTTAACTCAGATGACCATTATATCTACAACTGCAGGTAGGAATCCCTCAGAAGAAATGGAGTAGCCATCATGGTCAACAAAAGAGTCCAAAATGCAGTACTTGGATGCAATCTCAAAAATGACAGAATGATCTCTGTTCATTTCCAAGACAAACCGTTCATTATCACAGTAATCCAAGTCTATGCCTCAACCAATAATGCTGAAGAAGCTGAAGTTGAACGGTTTTATGAAGACCTACAAGACCTTTTAGAACTAACACCCAAAAAAGATGTCCTTTTCATTATAGGGGATAGGAATGCAAAAGTAAGAAGTCAAGAAACACCTGAAGTAACAGGCAAATTTGGCCTTGGAATGCAGAATGAAGCAGGGCAAAGACTAATAGAGTTTTGCCAAGAAAATGCACTGATCATAGAAAACACCCTCTTCCAACAACACAAGAGAAGACTCTACACATGGACATCACCAGATGGTCAACACTGAAATCAGGTTGACTATATTCCTTGCAGCCAAAGATGGAGAAGCTCTATACAGTCAACAAAAACAAGACCAGGAGCTGACTGTGGCTCAGATCATGAACTCCTTATTGCCAAATTCAGACTCAAAATGAAGAAAGTAGGGAAAACCGCTAGGCCATTCAGGTATGACCTAAATCAAATCCCTTATGATTATACAGGGGAAGTGAGAAATAAATTTAAGGGTCTAGATCTGATAGATAGAGTGCCTGATGAACTATGGAATCAGGTTCACGACATTGTAAAGGAGACAGGGATCAAGACCATCCCCATGGAAAAGAAATGCAAAAAAGCAAAATGACTGTCTGGGGAGGCGTTACAAATAGCTGTGAAAAGAAGAGAGGCAAAAAGCAAAGGAGAAAAGCAAAGATATAAGCATCTGAATGCAGAGTTCCAAAGAATAGCAAGAAGAGATAAGAATGCCTTCTTCAGCAATCAATGCAAAGAAATAGAGGAAAAGAACAGAATGGGAAAGACTAGAGCTGTCTTGAAGAAACTTAGAGATACCAAGGGAATATTTCATGCAAAGATGGGCTCAATAAAGGACAGAAATGGTCTGGACTTAACAGAAGCAGAAGATATTAAGAAGAGGTGGCAAGAATACACAGAAGAACTGTACAAAAAAGATCTTCACGACCCAGAAAATCACGATGATGTGATCACTCATCTAGAGCCAGACATTCTGGAATGTCCAGTCAAGTGGGCCTTAGAAAGCATCACTACGAGCAAAGCAGATGATGGAATTCCAGTTGAGCTATTCAAATCCTAAAAGATGATGCTGTGAAAGTGCTGCACTCAATATGCCAGCAAATTTGGAAAACTCAGCAGCGGCCACAGGACTGGAAAAGGTCAGTTTTCATTCCAATCCCAAAGAAAGGCAATGCCAAAGAATGCTCAAACTACCGCACAATTGCACTCATCTCACATGCTAGTAAAGTAATGCTCAAAATTCTCCAAGCCAGGTTTCAGCAATACGTGAACCGTGAACTTCCAGATGTTCAAGCAGGTTTCAGAAAAGGCAGAGGAACCAGAGATCAAATTGCCAACATCTGCTGGATCATGGAAAAAGCAAGAAAGTTCCAGAAAAAGATCTACTTCTGCTTTATTGACTATGCCAAAGCCTTTGACTGTGTGGATCACAATAAACCCTGGAAAATTCTTCAAGAGATGGGAATAGCAGAGCACCTGACCTGCCTCTTGAGAAATCTGTATGCAGGTCAGGAAGCAACAGTTGGAACTGGACATGGAACAACTGACTAGTTTCAAATAGGAAAAGGAGTACGTCAAGGCTGTATATTGTCACCCTGCTTATTTAACTTCTATTCAGAGTACATCATGAGAAACACTGGACTGGAAGAAACACAAGCTGGAATCAAGATTGCCAGGAGAAATATCAATAACCTCAGATATGCAGATGACACCACCCTTATGGCAGAAAGTGAAGAGGAACTAAAAAGCCTCTTGATGAAAGTGAAAGAGGAGAGTGAAAAAGGTGGCTTAAAGCTCAACATTCAGAAAATGAAGATCATGGCATCCAGTCCCAACACTTCATGGGAAATAGATGGGTAAACAGTGGAAACAGTGTCAGACTTTATTATGGGGGGCTCCAAAATCACCACAGATGGTGACTGCAGGCATGAAATTAAAAGATGCTTACTCCTTGCAAGAAAAGTTATGACCAACCTAGATAGCATATTCAAAAGCAGAGACATTACTTTGCCTACTAAGGTCTGTCTAGTCAAGGCTATGGTTTTTCCAGTAGTCATGTTTGGATGTGAGAGTTGGACTGTGAAGAAGGCTGAGTGCCGAAGAATTGATGCTTTTGAACTGTGGTGTTGAAGAAGACTCTTGAGGGTCCCTTGGACTGCAAGGAGATCCAACCAGTTCATTCTGAAGGAGATCAGCCCTGGGATTTCTTTGAAAGGAATGATGCTAAAGCTGAAACTCCAGTATTTTGGCCACCTCATGTGAGGAGTTGACTCATTGGAAAAGACTTTGATGCTTGGAGGGATTGGGGGCAGGAGGCGAAGGGGATGACAGAGGATGAGATGGCTGGATGGCATCACCGACTCAATGGACGTGAGTCTGGGTGAAGTCTGGGAGTTGGTGATAGACAGGGAGGCCTGGCGTGCTGCGATTCATGGGGTTGCAAGAGTCGGACATGACTGAGTGACTCAACTGAATTGAGGTCTAGCAGTGATTGTTGTTCAGTTACTAAGTCAAGCCTGACTCTTTTTGACCCCATGGACTGCTGCATGCCAGGCCTCCCTGTCCCTCACCATCCCCCAGAGTTCACTCAAGTTCATGTCTATTGAATCGGTGATGCCATCCAGTCCTCTGCCATCTCGTTCTCTGCCGCCCTCTTCTCCTTTTGCCTTCAATCTTTCCCAGCATCAAGGTCTTTCCCAGTGGACTGGCTGTTTACATCAGATGGCTAAAGTATTGGAGCTTCAGCATCTGTCATTCCAATGAGTATTCAGGTTTGATTTGCTTTAGGATTGACTGGTTTGATCCCCTAGATGCCCAGGGACTCTCAAGAGTCTTTTCCAGCATCACAGTTAGAAAGCAAGTGGTATGGATATACATTCATTAATCACTTTCTTTTTAAAGTTGAGGTTTTGCTTGTGGTTCAAAGTGATAACTAATGTTAAACACAACATATGCATTTTTAACTATATGAACTTTATGTAACACCTCTGTGTTTGACAATGGTCTTCATTACAGTGATACCATACATTTAAGAGCCTAAATGAGAGGCACTAGAACCGTCTATATTTTATTTTTAGGCTTTTCCAGGTGGCTCAAAAGGTAAAGATTCTGACTGCATTCTGGGAGACCTGGGTTCAATCCGTGGGTTGGGAAGATCTTCTGGAGAATAGAATGGCTACCGACTCTCATATTCTTGCCTGGAGAATTCCATGGGCAGAGGAGCCTGGTAGGCTACAATCCGTGATGTTATTTTATGAGTTGATGATTAATATTCTTCTGTATATAAAACCATATACATTTTAAAAAAAACATGAAATTGTCTAAAAGAGTGGAAATTAAATTATCTTTAGTCCAAAACTAAAGGTAAATATGTGAGGTAATGGATGTGTTAGCTCAACGAGGGGAATCAATATATATGTATAGCAAATCATCACACTATGCTCTTTAAATCTGAGGATTAAATTTGTCAATTATTCCTTAGTGCAACTGGGAAAGAAAAAGAATGGCTAGTATAAAAATATGTAAAATATATAAATCAAAATATCAAAACAAAATGCACTAAGATAATTTCAATTATGTTTATTCATATCCTAAAAATCTTTAAAGTACTAATATTTTCTACATATAAAAATGTCATAAAACCATTCTGGACTTGATATTGCCCTGAGTTGAAATAACAAAGTTAAAGCTCATGGGAGCTCGAGGGAAACAACTTTCAGACAGGCTTCTATAAAAAAGGAAAACACTAGTTCTAGAAATGATCATTTGGAAGAGGGGGGATAATTTTCTAGTAAGAAATGAGTAAGTTCTAAGTTAAAAGGATCAAAAATAGATGATGAATCTGTGGACAGAGTGTCATTAAAGTGAACTGTGTTAGAATAATAGCTATAAGATGAAAGATAACTCATGTGACATTTGATTCAATTTGAAGAGTTCAAAGACTCTCAATCATTATAGCTAAAGATTGATTTATTCTTGTCCCTCAGCACTAAAGATAATTTTAGATGGAAAAATATCTTCATTTTAAGAAAAATGTTAGGAGTATTACCAAAGCCCCAAATGGATTGAAGTTAATAAGACTTTTAAGAGCATGCATCAAAAAAAGAAAAAAAAAAAGTCCCCTCTGTCTCTCTCTCTTTTTCTCTGTCTCTCTGGTGTTATTTTTTCTTAAAACTTTATTTAATCAGCCAAAAATAATATTACTTTGAGGGAAAATTTAACATGAAACAATTGTTTTGTGGAAACAGTCATTTTGCCCATGGATCTTATGTCTATCAACTCTTATAACTGCCAGTTAAATTCTGTGTTAGGAAAATATTTTTTAAATGATGTCTTAGGTATTCTCCCTCCTCATTTCCCATTCAATTTATTCATTTAGAGCAAAAGCCCCATGTTTAGTAGGACTCTGCATTTAATATGGTATCTTCAGTGGTTGAAGGAGGTTCCTATGCAGAATCTGAAATAGTGCTACAGCCCTTCATTGCTTTAGGATGTCAGGGGTGGAATTCTAAGTTTCTTGCATGCCCCAGAGTGATGAGGAAGTTACAGGATATTTCCACCAAGTCCATCAGGAAAAAGCCCATGGGGATGGGTGAGGCATGATTTCTTAGTTGAATCAAATGGCAATTGCACTGGGCCTAACAATGTGAAGGATAGCCAGCAAAAGCCAAGGCAAGAAACAAGAAGGCAAGTGGAACAAATGGGACTCAGTCATACTCTGATATCACACCAGACGGTAACTTAGCTAAGGACTCAAGATAGCGGATAAAGTGGAGACTAAAGGACAAAAGCACAAAAGGAGCAGCTCATTTTCTTCACCATGAGGAAAGTAAGTTACATGCCGACTTGAATGACCTGAAGGGAAAAGAACAGGGATGTCAAGAATAAATCCTGAAGAAGCCCAGTTAACTCTGAGTGAATTACAAAAAAAGTATCATTTTGAGTTAGAAAGTGCCAAATTAGTCTTCAAATATCAGATTTTGGTTGCATGTTGTGTATATCTGCATGTTCTTGATGTCACCGTCAATTACAGAGGCTGCCACAAGATCAGGGTAAGATGATATATGGAAAATAAAAAGGATTTCCATATTTTCCCCTTTGACAGAGAGAATTAAAACTCATAATACCCACCTATGGGTATTATAGTATTGAATAAAAATACACATAAGTTTGTGCTTCATTTAACCTAAGTCCTACTGATTTTTTTCAAAACAAGTGCTACCTCAAAATAACATATAATAGAAAAAGTCTAACATCAGAATTTTTCAAAATTAAATGTAAGGTTCTAGCCTTCTTATGTCCAATATAGAAGTTACGTTTGGCTATTGAGCACAACAGATGTGACTAATAGAAACATGCTATAAGTGTGAAAAATCACACAGTACAACAGACTCATTATAAAAGAAACGATTTTAAAATATCTCAGTAATGATAGTTTAGTAATGATTATATAATGAAATGGTAATATTTTAAATATATCTTACTTAAATTATGTGGTAGAGTCATTCAGTTGTGTCTCACTCTTGAAGACCATGGACTGTAGCCCAAGAGGCTCCTCTGTCCATGGGATTTCCCAGGCAAGAATACTGGAGTAGGTTTCCATTTCCTTCTTCAAAAAAAATTATATTTTTTTATCACATAAGTTGTGAGTACACAGCACTGTGGTTCAACATCTGTACTCACTACCGAGTGGTTACAACTATAGGTCTAGTCACATTCCATCACCATACAAATGACCCTCTTCCCCTTTGGCAACCTCTAATTTGATCTCTGTATCTAGAAGTTTGTTTTCTTCTATTCGTGTGTGTGTGTGTGTGTGTGTGTGTGTGTTTAGATTCCAAACATGAGTGAAAAAATACAGTATTTGTCTTTTTCTTTCTGACTTATATTTCATTTAATACCCTCAAGATCCATTCATGTTGTAACAAAGTGCAGAACTTCATTCTTTCTTATGGCTGAGGAGTATCCCTGTGTGTGTGTGTGTGTGTGTGTGTGTGTGTGTGTGTGTGTGTGTGTAGCACATCATATCTTCTTTATCTATTCATCCATCCTATCATAAAGAGTGTTGCAATGAACATAGGGGTGCATGTTCCTTTTCAAATGTTCTTCAAGTGTTTCTCAAATAAATAAGCGGAAGTGAAATAGCTGGGTCATATAGTACTTCTGTCTGAGTGAACTCCGGGAGTTGGTGATGGACAGGGAGGCCTGGCATGCTGCCATTCATGGGGTAACAAAGAGTCAGACACGACTGAGCGACTGAACTGAACTGAACTGACAATACTTCTATTATTAATAATTTGAGGAACTTCCATATTGTTTTCCATAGTGGCAGCACCAATTTACCAACCCATCAAAGTATACAAGATTTCTCTTTTCTCCACATACTCCCTAGTGTTTGTTATTTCTTGTCTTCTTGATAACAACCATTCAAATAGGTAAGAGGTATCGTGGTTTTGATTTACATTTCCCTGGTAATTGGTGATGTTGAACATCTTTTCATATGCCTGTTGGCCATTTGTGTGTCTTCTATGGAAAAAATATCTATTAAGAAACTGCCCTTTTTTAACCAGGTTGCTTGCTTTCCATTGTTGAATTTCATGAGTTTTTAAATATATTTCAGATATTAACCCCTTATCAGTTGTATGACTTTCAAATATTTTCTCCCATTCAGGAGGTTGCCTTTTTGTTTTGTTGATGGCTTTCTTCACGATACACAAGTTTTTCTCTCTTCCTTTCTGTTTTTTGCTGTAGTCCCATTTGTTTCTGCTATTGTTTCCCTTGCCTTTGGAGTCAGATCCACAAAAACGTTACTAACACTGATCTCAAAAGAGCATTCTGCCTATGTTTCTTCCTCAGAGTTGTATGGTTTCAGATCTTAAATTCAAGTGTTTAATCTATCTCAAATTAATTTTGTATATAAGGTAAGAGATTGATCCAGTTTCCTTCTTTTGTGTGTGGCTGGCTGTCCAGTCCTCTGGGCACCATGTATTAAAGAATCTGTACTTTCTCCACTGTAAGTTCTTTGCTCCTATGTCATAGATTAACTGCCCATATACATGTGAATATATCTTTGGGCTCTCAATTATCTTCCATTCACCTGTATCTATCTTTATGCTAGTATCATCATGACTCCAGCTTTGCTCTTTTTTCTCAAGATTGTTTTGGCTATCTGGGGTCTTTTGTGGTTTCATACAAATTTTAGACTTCTTTGTTCTAGGTGTATAAAATATGTCCTTGGCATTTTGATAAGGATTGCATGGAATTTGTAGATTGATTTGGGTAGTATGACCAGTTTAACAATATTAACTTTTCCAATCCACGAACATGGAAATCGACGCATAATGTGTTAAAAAAAAAAAAAAAAACACCTGCGGAGAGGGGACTAGTTAGCTTAAATTGGATCCACAGCAGAGGATGGTATTTTAGTTGAGCCCTGAAATTCAAGAAGGTGGATATAAAGATTCTTGAAACGTAAAAGAAGAAACTTAATCTGGACCCTTGCACTACAACCTAGTCACGGCCAGAATGACTAGATCTTCATGCAAGGGCCCAGAATTACATGGGAAAAATCAAGAAAGTCATGCTTTAGCTTATTAGGACCTTGTAGATTATTTTAAGATGTTTAAAATTTTCTCTTAATAAAATATAAAGCTGTAATTTACATCTCAAGCTTTTTTTTTTTCCCCACCTATCCCTTTTGTCATCTTTGTCAGGAAAAAAAAAAAACCTTAATATTCTGTTTGAGAAAACTTAATTGAACAGGGTATGAGTTCCCTAATGTCTCTTGGCAATCATAAAATTTCCCTCAAAATTTGAAAATTGAGCCCAATAATTCAAGGAAAATAAATGATTTGTTTTAATGCACTCTTTAAGGACCTTCTGAAGAGAATGCCTATTTCTACTATCTGCAGTCCAAAGGCTAACATAATCCTTGTCTCTTGAAAGCTTTAATTTTGTTTTGTTTTTTACCTTCCCCTCCCCCACTCCAGCTACTCACCTTTACCAGCTGACCTGTTTTTTTCTTAATATACTCATCCAGGTGCTATCATCTAGTTTTCTGGCTGAACACGACTCAGTTTTTCTCTCTCCTTATTCCATTCAGCATTCTATATTTTGACTTAGATATCTACTAAATATCTCAAACTAAACATGCCCAAACCAAATCCCTGATTCCTGTTCCTGGCAAGTCTAATCCTTTATCAGTCTCTGCTGATTCCTTAAAAGAAAGTATCAGACTTCCAGAGGCTCTGGCTGAATATTTTTGAGTCTTACTTGACTGCTCTCTTTCTTTCACTTCCAGTAACAAAACTACCAACAAATCTTTTGGCTCTAGCTTCAGAATATGCACAGATTCCAATCACTCCTTAATACTACCATGACCTCCACTCTAGTCCAAGACACCATCATCTCTTTACAGGAGCTTTGCAATGAAAGGTTCCCTCCTTCTGATATTTTCCCTTACCCAAGTATACTCTCAACAAGGAGAAAAATTAGTAACATCCATCAAAATTCAAAATGTATGTGTCTAGCAATCTCACTGCTATGAATTAAAGTATATACTCAAAGAATTTCACTGACTTATAGGCAGAAGAAAATTTAGTACATCATAGCCTTTAATAGGAAACTATAAATAATTGGGAACTGTTTCAATTCAGCATGATACATCCATAAAAAATCATGCTGCAGTTTTGTTTAACTGATAGGGGTAACTCTATGTATGTGAATAAGCAAACAAGAAAAACCAGAAGAACATGCGGCTATGGCAAAATGCAGGAAAATATGGAACCTAAATACAAGTTCAGTTCAGTTCAGTTCAGTTCAGTCGCTCAATCATGTCCTACTCTTTGCGACCCATGAATCGCAGCATGCCAGGCCTCCCTGTCCATCACCAACTCCTAGAGTTCACTCAGACTCACGTCCATCGAGTCCGTGATGCCATCCAGCCATCTCATCCTCTGTCGTCCCCTTCTCCTCCTGCCCCCAATCCCTCCCAGCATCAGAGTCTTTTCCAATGAGTCAACTCATACGTGTAACTACATATATTTTTTCATTAGAAATTACATGAAATTGATGTCTGGAGTGTTTGGACCAATGGGAGACTTTTCATATTTCATCTCTTTAAAATACTTAATTATTATAATCTTCACTATTCACTTTATATATATTTTAAATTTATCCTGAAAAAAATTCAGGCATACTCAGAGTAGAATAATTAATGGAACTGTTTCAAACCATCACTAAAGTTAAATATCATCAAAGATTTGTCAGTATTGCTGCATCTGAATCTCTCTGGCCATACCTGCCACTTTTAAAAAATTTTTCTTCCAACAGATACTATTGTGGCAAGATAGTAATGGAACATATTTTAATTTTCTTTCTTTTCTTTTAATATGTGTAAAGATATAATTGAATATACAGAAGTATATAATCACTGATAAGAATGATCAGTTGTTAGGGGACAATAATGAAAGTGGAGACTCAGGAGGGAAAATTGTGCAGTGGTCTTTATGAAAGATGAGAGGTCACTTTGTCGAGCTATATTTCTTTCTAATCTCACGAATAATTTTTTTGATTCCTTCATTCTTTCAACAAATCCCATTCTTACTTCAGTAATTATGAAAAAAAAACCCTAAAGACACTCAAATATTTTTATTTGTGATATTTCATATTTCTATAGAAAGCATAGTGATTAAGAAAGTCACAGAACTAAGAATTTCCAATGGAAAAATAATGCTTTATCAAGCTCCGTATTTTACTTTAAAGAAAAAAAAAACACATCCTTATGTGAGGATCCAATTTTCTCATGTCTAAATCAAAAGATTATTGTTTTTCAAAGAAATAGAAAGTATAAAACAAAACAGCAAAACAGAAAAAGACTGAGTTACCTGTGTTGTGATTGGCACCTTAATTTGAATACTGTATATTGAACTGTTCAGAGAACTTCACAAGCTTTTCCTCCCATCAGAGGATACAGGTTAAATTAGATATAAATATGGGAGAAGGAAATGGCAACCCACTCCAGTATTCTTGCCAGGAGAATCCTGTGGACAGAGGAGCCTGGAGAGCTGCTGTCCATAGGTTGGCACAGAGTTCGACGCAATGAAGTGACTTGGCATGCATTGGAGAAGGAAATGTCCGCCCACTCCAGTATTCGGGCCTGGGAATGCCAAGGACAGAGGAGCCTGGTGGGCTGCCGTCTACAGGGTCGCACAGAGTCGGACAAGACTGAAGCAACTTGGCAACAGCTGCAGGGGTAAATATGTAAGTAAAATTACAGATACAGTTACTGATATAGATATTGTGTAAATTTTCTAGGGCTGCCATGACAAAGCAGCTAAATTCTAAGACCTATGTAGATAGTGACTATGGATATTCATAATATGGCTAGTACTCATCCCTGTGACGACACATAGGAGACCCTTATTAAACACTGGCTGAATAAAGGAATAAACAGCTGACCTATTAATGAGAGAAACTTACCAAGAGTATAGTCCTTTTTCTGTAATATCTACATTATATGTGGGCTATTTACTAACTTAATTTAGCTATTTAAGATAAATATTTAGCAACTGCCCTATATCTAAACTAATATCAGGTAGTCTTGTGAAGTTTCAGCCATTTTACTTACTATTGGAGTATATAAATTGTACTTCTCAATCCCAATTTTGTCTTTTTGATTGCAAAATAGAAATATAACCAAGATATACATGAAAGGAAACTGGTGATTCTAAAAGTTGCATGATTTTAAAAATTCCTGAATTGTGAAAATGATAACAAAGCAATTCTTTGAAGCTAATATTACAAAGAAACCAGCAATCCAAAATATTTAAATTATATTAAAAATGCACCTTAGACAATTGTATATACAGTTAGTGCTAAACAAAATTTGTAGCAAACTGAGTCATCTCACACGCCAGTAAAGTGATGCTCAAAATTCTCCAGGCCAGGCTTTAGCAGTATGTGAACCATGAACTTTCAGATGGTTTTAGAAAAGGCAGAGGAATCAGAGATCAAATTGCCAACATCTGCTGGATCATCAAAAAAGCAAGAGAGTTCCAGAAAAACATTTATTTCTGCTTTATTGACTATGCCAAAACCTTTGACTGTGTGGAACACAAAAAACTGTGGAAAATTCTGAAAGAGATGGGAATAGCAGAGCACCTGACCTGCCTCTTGAGAAATCTGTATGCAGGTCAGGAAGCAACTGTTAGAACTGGACATGGAACAACAGACTGGTTCCAAATAGGAAAAGGCGTACGTCAAGGCTGTATATTGTCACCCTGCTTATTTAACTTATATGCAGAGTACATCATGAGAAACCCTGGGCTGGAGGAAGCACAAGCTGGAATCAAGATTGCGGGGAGAAATATCAATCACCTCAGATATGCAGATGACACCACCCTTATGGCAGAAAGTGAAGAAGAACTAAAAAGCCTCTTGATGAAAGTGAAAGAGGAGAATGAAAAAGTTGGCTTAAAGGTCAGTATTCAGAAAACTAAGACCATGGCATCCACTCCCATCACTTCATGGTGAATAGATGGGGAAAAAGTGGCTGACTTTATTTTCTGGGCTCCAAAATCACTGCAGATGGTGATTCCAGCCATAAAATTAAAAGACGCTTACTTCTTGGAAGGAAAGTTATGACCAAGCTAGACAGCATATTAAAAAGCAGAGATATTACTTTGCCAATAAAGGTCCGTCTAGGCTATGGTTTTTCCAGTGGTCGTGTATGGATGTAAGAGTTGGACTATAAAAAAAGCTGAACTGAACTGAGTCATATTTTCCTTAATGAAGCACAGCACTTAGATGTGTTGTATTTCTAAGTCAATAATCTTATAGATGAAATATAGACTGACAATATTAAATTAGCAATGTAAGCCTTTATAATCATGAATAGCCAATTTGGCATAAAGTCATTCAAATCACTAAAAAAATACTATATATTATATATTAAACATACTAAATATATGTGTATATATACACATATGTATATATATCTGATTCTTCATTTCCTGAGCTCTACCAGTCACATGTTCCTGAACAGAGCATTTTCTCTCTTTTGAATGCTTTCTGGTCAGTGGGATCATGAAAGTGACAAAGCCCATGAGCTGGCCAATGAAGAAGGAAGAAGCAGACCAGTCGAAGAGGCATAAACAAAATCCTACATCAGAAATGAGCTTACAATCACATTTTAGTAAAGTCAGGAAAAACAAGAACAGTCAGACTGATTTTTTTAAAAAAGCCTTTCTTTTCATAATACAAAATAAAAAGCCTTTCAAAAAGGAATTTGAAGACAATTATTTTCTATCAAACTGTAACTCATAACCACAGCCTTTCACCAAAGCTCGCTCAAGATACATAAATGTTTCATCTTTACAGTGTTGATTGATACCCATGCTTCACACAAATAAAACTGTAAGCTGATATTTAAGTACTTTGTCATAAGCATGTCTCTAAAATGTTTATATCATGAAGAATTTTTTAAAAAGTTATACTTACTATCTTCTCTAAGGAAATTTATTATGTAAATATCCAGTTGAGATAATGAAAGATGCATACTTCAAGTCAATGAACGAGTGAACTTGCTTCAGCAAGTGGGTTTATACCACCTAAAACTAGAGCTTTCCCTTGTAAATTTACTTAATTAGGGCAAATAGTAGCTATAAAATTTATATGGCATATTTATGCATGTTTCTCAATACAGACAGAATGTAAAATAACCTTTAAGCCATATGGGAATTATTTCTAACTGTTGGATATTATATTCTGTTATGGTGCAACCATGCAGATTTGCCCATGACTGAGGAGTAACCAGAATAATTTCCCAGGGAAATTGAACCCACTAATCACCCAGTGACAACATGTAGGGGATTTGTCATAAGAAAGAAAAACAAACCAAACAACAACAAGAAAAACAGCATCAATGATAAAAATCATGTCCCAGAATCAACACTCATTTTAATTTTGTCCTGCTAGATAAAGACTGGTTGGAGGAATAATATGAGATTGTCTCTGGCTGAAATGCTTACCATTTCCACCAAAGATAATAAAGGTTGCTAATGACATTAGGAATGTTCACTTTGGTCTGCAAGTCAATAAATTCTGCCTATTAAGAATTTATCTCAAATCTCATAAATCTAGCCTATTCTCCACACTTTCTACTGCCACTGTCTCCATTTATGCTTTCATTGTTACTCACCTAGACCCATGAAATTGCTTGGGTTTTACTTTTCTACCTTCCAATTTGTCTACCTTGCAATTAGAATGATTCTTGAATTAATTAATACTATAATTTTTTCCTTAATGCACCTAAGACTGCAAATTGAGTGACAAAGAGTAATCATATTTTATTTATTTGGCTATTTAAAAATATTATAAATGCCTTTGGTTCAGTTCAGTTCAGTCGCTTAGTTGTGTCCGACTCTTTGTGAACCCATTAATCGCAGCACGCCAGGCCTCTCTGTCCATCACCAACTCCTGGAGTTCACTCAGACTCACGTCCATCGAGTCAGTGATGCCATCCAGCCATCTCATCCTCGGTCGTCCCCTTCTCCTCCTGCCCCCAATCCCTCCCAGCATCAGAGTTTTTTCAATGAGTCAACTCTTCGCATGAAGTGGCCAAAGTACTGGAGTTTCAGCTTCAGCATCATTCCTTCCAAAGAAATCCCAGGGCTGATCTCCTTCAGAATGGACTGGTTGATCTCCTTGCAGTCCAAGGGACTCTCAAGAGTCTTCTCCAACATCACAGTTCAAAAGCATAAATTCATCAGTGCTCAGCCTTCTTCACAGTCCAACTCTCACATCCATACATGACCATTGGAAAAACCATATCCTTGACTAGACGGACCTTAGTTAGCAAAGTAATGTCTCTGCTTTTGAATACGCTGTCTAGGTTGGTCATAACTTTTCTTCCAAGGAGTAAGCGTCTTTTAATTTCATGGCTGCAGTCATCATCTGCAGTGATTTTGGAGCCCCCAAACATAAAGTCTGACACTGTTTCCACTGTTTCCCCATCTATTTCCCATGAAGTGATGGGACTGGATGCCATGATCTTTGTTTTCTGAATGTTGAGCTTTAAGCCAACTTTTTCACTCTCCTCTTTTACTTTCAAATGCCTTAGTTAATCCAAATTTCTGCATACTCATCAGCATGAACTACTGTAATCCCAGGTGTTGCACAAACTTATATATTTGATCTATGAGTACAACTGAAATTGTACATATCAATAGACATCATTAGCATTTAGAAAAGGACAATTATTCACTGGGCACTTTGTACATATAGAAACCCTTGCTCTAGGACATTAAATTTCAATGGCATCTCTGGTTACTAAAACAAATAAATATACACGCAAGTAGTTCTAAAAACACCTAAGTAAGAGAGTAATGCTGACAACTGAGAATCACTGGATAGAATTAAACATCATAGAAATACTTGAAGTCTTATCATTTTTAAAACCACCATCCCATCGTCCTAGGGACCAATTTTTTTTTAATTTCTCTGTACTATTATTATACATGGATTATTACATACTACATGACATATGGGAATTATATACATATTAATCATGCATATTTATATGCCTTACACACAATGCCATATGTTTTTTACATTTATGTATTTTCATGTATATATTCCTGCTGCTGCTGCTGCTAAGTCACTTCAGCTGTGTCCGACTCTGGGTGACCCAATAGACAGCAGCCCACCAGGCTCCTCTGTCCCTAGGATTTTCCAGGCAAGATATATATGTTCCTAGGAGGAACAAAACTAATTTCTGTGAAATTTGATAATATGTTTATATGTAAGTCTTTTTATCTGTATCATACTATTTTTCATTGTTAATTTTTTCAACATTATACATTTGGATACACATAGATATAACTCATTTTAGCTACTAGATAATATGCTATCATGTAAATACAATACAACTGATGTATTCATCTATAGTATGATATATGGATTGTTTCCTGGTGGTTTACTTTTTTGCCATTTCAATGAATAATACTGTCCATGTTTCTCTGAGTATATATGAGAAAATATTTCTTTGAGTACATAAGAGAAATTTTTAATTAAATGTTTTTGACATAACTGCAGACTTCAATGTAAGAAATAATTGAGGAAATGATGTAAGAAGACCTCATGTACCCTTTATGCAATTTTCCCCAGTGGTAACATACAAAATTTACTGCACTATCACACCCAGGGTGACATTGATGCAGTCAAAATAGTATTTCCATCACTGCAAAGATGTTGCTAGACCACATCCACTTCACTCTCACACACTGTCCTAACACCTGGTAACCACTGTGAAGTTCTAAACATGTTATTTCTCCATAACTTTGTCATTAAGGCAATGTTATATAAATAGAATCTAATAGTTTGTAAGCCTCTGGGATTAACTTCTCTTCAGTCAGAATGATTCTCTAGAGATTCATCCAGATTGTGGTCTGTGTCAACTGCTCCTTCTTTTCAACTGTAAAGTAGTATACATTGGTATGTATGGACCAGTGTGTTTAACCATTCATTTATATACATACATCTGGGTTGTTTCCAGCTTGTGAACATTATGAATAAAGCTTCTATACATGTCTATACAGGTTTTTGTATGAACATAAGCTTTCATGGGTCACAGCTTTGTCATGGTGAAAGGGCTTGCCTAACTCAATGAAGCAGTGAGCCATGCCAAGCAGGGCCATTCATGAAGGACGGGTCATAGGGAAGAGTTCTGATAAACTGTGCTTCACTGGAGGAGGAAATGACAACAGACTCTGCACTCTTGCTACGAGAATCCCATGGAGAGTATGGAAAGACAAAAAGATGAAATACCGGAAGATGAGTCTCCCAGGTCAGAAGGTGTCCAAAATGCTACTGGGGAAGAATGGAGAAATAGACCCAGGGAGAATGAGAAGCCTGAGTCAAAGCATAAACAATGATCAGTTGTGGATGTGTCTGGTGGTGAAAGTAAAGTCCAGTGCTGTACATAACAATATTTCATAGGAAGCCAGAATGTTAAGTCCATGAATCAAGGTAAATTGGACATGGTCAGGCAAGAGATGATGGCAAGAGAAGAGTGAACACTGACATCTTAAAAATCAGTGAAGTAAAATGGATGGGAAAGAGCAAATTTAATTCAGATGAACATTATATCTACTACTGTGGGCAAGAATTCCTTAGAAGAAATGGAGTATTCCTTACAGTCGACAAAAGAGTCCAAATACAGTGTGTGTGTGTGTGTGTGTGTGTGTGTGTGTGTGTGTGTGTGTGCACTGAGTCACTTTAGTCATTTCCAACTCTTTGCGAACCTATGGACTATAGCTCACCAGGCTCCTCTGTCCATGGGATTCTCCAGGCAAAAATACTGGACTGGGGTGTCATGCCCTCCTCGTATCTTCCCAACACAGGGACTGAAACCATGTCTCCTGCAGCTCCTGCACTGCAGGCAGATTCCTTACCATTGAGCCACCAGGGGAAGACCATGGTACTTGGGTGCAATCTCAAAAATGACAGAATGTTCTCAGTTCATTTCCATGGCAAACCATTCAACATCACAATAATTCAAGTCCTATGCCACAACCACTAATGCTGAAGAAACTGAAGTTGACAGGTTCTATGAAGACCTACAAGGCCTTCTAGAACTAACACCAAAAAAAAAATGTCCTTTTCATCATAGGGGATTAGAATTCAATGGTAGGAAGTAAAGAGATATGCAGAATAACAGGCAAATTTGGCTTTGGTGTACTAACTGAAGCAAGGCAAAGGCTAACAGAGTTTTGCCAAAAGAATGCACTGGTCATAGCAAACACACTTTTCCAACAACACAAGAGACACCCTATACATGCACATCACTGGATGGCCAATCATGAAATCAGATTGATTATATTCTTTGCAGCCAAAGATGGAGAAGCTCTATACAGTCAGCAAAAACAAGACCGGGAGCTGACTGTGGCTCAGATCATGAGCTCCTTGTTGCAAAGTTCAGGCTTAATTTGAAGAAAGTAGGGAAAACCACTAGGTATTCAGGTATTAGCTAAATCAAATTCCTTATGACTATATTGTGGAGGTAATGAATAGATTCAAGGGATTAGATCTGGTAGATAGAGTGACTGAAGCACTATAGACAAACGTTCATAATACTGTACAGGAGGCAGTGATCATAAACATACTAAAGAAAAAGAATTGCAAGAAAGCCAAATGGTTAACTGAGGAGGCTTTACAAATAGCTGAGGAAAGAAGAGAAGCAAAAGTCGAGGGAGAAAGGGAAAGATACACACAACAGATTGCAGAGTTCCAGAGAATAACAAGGAGAGATAAGAAGGTCTTAAATGAGCAATACAAAGAAATATAGGAAAACAACAGAATGGGAAAGACTAGAGATCTTTTCAAGAAAATTAGAGATACTAAGGGAATATTTCCTTCAAGGGTAGGCACAATAAAGAACAGAAATGGTAAGGACCTAACAGAAGCAGAAGAGATTAAGAAAAGGTGGGATGAATACACCAAAGAACTGTACAAGAAAGGCCCTAAAAACCTGGGTAACCACAATGGTGTATTCACTCACTTAGAGCCAGGCATCCTGGAGTGTGCAGTCAAGTGGGCCTTCAGAAGGCTTACAATGAACCAAGCTAGTTTACAGTGATAGAGTTCCAGCAGAGCTATTTGAAATCCTAAAAGGTGATGCTGTTAAAGTGTTGCACCTAAAATGTCAGCAAATTTGGAATACTTAGAAATGGCAACAGAAGCGGAAAAGTCACTTTTCATTCCAATCCCAAAGAAGGGTAATACCAAAGAATGCTCATACAATTGTGCTCATTTCACATGCTAGCAAGGTTATGCTCAAAATCTTTCAAGTTAGGCTTCAGCAGAACATGAACCAGGAACTACCAGATGTAGAAGTAGGTTTAGAAAAGCCTGCTGCTACTGCTAAGTCACTTCAGTTGTATCCGACTCTGTGTGCCGTCCCATAGATGGCAGCCCTCCAGGCTCCCTTGTCCCTGGGATTCTCCAGGCAAGAACACTGAGTTACCATTGCCTTCTCCAGCCTCTGTGAAAAGGCAGAGGAACCAAATATCAAATTGCCAACATTTGTTGGATCATAGAGAAACTAAAGGAGTTCTAGAAAAACTTCTACTTCTCCTTCATTAACTATGCTAAAGCCTTTGGCCTTGGAAAAAAAAGTGAAAGTGTTGGCTACTCAGTAGTGTGCAACTCTTTGTGACCCCATGGACTGTGGCCTGCCAGGCTCCTCTGTCCACGGAACTCACAAGGCAAGAATACTGGAGTGGGTAGCCATTCACTTCTCTAGGTGATCTTGATTGTGTGTATTACAACAAACTGGAAAATTCTTAGAGAAATGGGAATATCAGATCACATTTTTTGCCACCTTAGAAACCTGCATGCAAATCAAGAAGCAGTAAGTAGAACTGCATATTGAACAAAAGACTGGTTCAAAATTGGGATAGTACAACAGGTTGTATATTGTCACTCTGCTTATTTAACTTCTATGCAGAGGGAGTACATGCTAAGTTCCTTCAGGAGTGTTTGACTCTTTGCGAGCCTATGGACCAAAGCCCACCAGACTCCTCTGTTCATGGAATTCTCTAGGCAAGAATACTGGAGTGGGTTGCCATGCCCTCCTCCAGGGAACCTTCCCAAGCCAGGGATCGAACTCACATCTTGTATGTCTTCTGTATTAGCAGGCAAGTCCTTTACCACTAGCACCACCTGGGAAGCCCTCTCATGCAAAATGTCAGGCTGGATGAATCACAAGCTGGAATCAAGATTGCTGGGAGAAATATCAACATCCTCAGGTATGCAGATGATGCCACTCTATTGGCAGAAAGTGAAGAAGAACTAAAGAGCCTACTTGATGAGGGTAAAAGAGGAGAGTGAAAAAACTGACTTGAAACCCAACATTAAAAAAAAACAAGATCATGGCATCTGGTCCCATCACTTCATGGCAAATAGAAGGGGAAAAATTGGAAGCAGTGGCAGATTTTACTTTCTTTGGCTCTGAAATCACTGCAAATGGTGACTGCTCTTGTTGTTCAGACATTCAGCATGTCCGACTCTTTGAGACCCCATAGACTGTAGCACACTAGGCTTCCTTGTCCCTTGCCATCTCCCAGAGCTTGCTCAAACTCATGTTCATTAGGTCAGTGATGCCGTCCAACCATCTCATCCTCTGTCATACCCTTCTCCTCCTGCCTTCAGTCTCTCCAAGCATCAGGGTCTTTTCTAATGAGTTGGCTCTTCACATCAGTTAGACAAAGTATTGGAGCTTCAGCTTTCTGCATCAGTCCTTCTAATGAATATTCAGGATTGATTTCCTTTAGGATTGATTTCCTTGCAGTCTCCAAGGGACTCTCAAGAGTCTTCAACACACAGTTCAACTTCGTGGTCCAACTTTGTGGGCCAACTTTCACATCCATACATGACTACTGGAAAAAACATAGCTTTGACCATACATACATTTCTCGGCAAAGTGATATCTCAGCTTTTTAATATACCATCTAGGTTCATCATAGCTCTTCTTCAAAGGAGAAAGCATTCTTAAATTTTGTGGCTGCAGTCACCATGTACAGTGATGTTGGAGCCTGAGAAAATAAACTCTCTCACTGTTTCCATTGTTTCCCCATCTATTTGCCATGAAGTGATAGGGTCAGATGCCATGGTCTTAGTTTTCTGAATGCTGTTGAATTGTAAAACAGCTTTTTCACTCTCCTCTTTCATTTTCATCAAGAGGCTCTTTAGTTCCTCTTCACTTTCTGCCATAAGGGTGGTGTCATCTGCATATCTGAGGTTATTGATATTTCTCCTGGCAATCTTGGTTCCAGTTTGCGCATCATCTGGCCTGGTGTTTTGCATAAGGTGTTTTGTCTAAGTATAAGTTAAGTAAGCAGGGTGACAATATACAGCCTTAATACGCTTCTCTCCCAATGTGAAACCAGTCCATTTTTTCATGTCTGGTTCTAACTGTAGCTTCTTGATCTGCATACAGGTTTCACAGGAGGCAGTTAAGGTGGTCTGGTATTGCCGTCTGTTTAAAAATTTCCACAGTTTGTCATGATTTGCAAAATCAAAGGCTTTAGGGTAGTCAATAAATTAGAAGTAGATGGGTTTTTTGGAATTCTCTTGCTCTTTCGATGATCCAACGGATGTTGGTAATTTCATCTCTGGTTCCTCTGCCTTTTCTAAATCCAGCTTGAACGTCTGGAAGTTCTCATTTCATGTACTGTTGAAGCCTTGCTTGGAGAATTTTGAGCATTACTTTGCTATTATGCGAAATGAGTGCAATTATGCAGTAGTTTGAAAATTCTTTGGCATTGCCCTTCTATGGGACTGGAATAATAACTGACCTTTTCCAGTCCTATGGCCACTGCTGAGTTTTCCAAATTAGCTGGCATATTGAGTGCAACACTTTAACAGCATCATCTTTTAGGATTTGATATAGCTCAGCTGGAAGTCCATCACCTCCACTGGCTTTGTTCATAGTGATGCTTCCTAAGGCCTATTTGACTTTACACTCCATGATGTCTGGCTCTGTTCTAGGTGACTGATCACACCATCATGGTTATCTGGGCCATTAATATATTTTTTGTGTGTATTTCTTCTATGCATTCTTGCAGATAGTGACTCTAGCCATGAAATTAAAGGACGTTTGCTCCTTGGAAAAAAAGCCCATGACAAACCTTGACAGCATACTTAAAGCACTTTTGTCAGCACTTTGCTGACAAAAGTTTCATATAGTCAAAGCTATGTAGTCCAGTAGTCATGTATGGTTGTGAGAGTTGGACTATAAAAGGCTAAGCACTGAAGAATTGATGTTTTTGAATTGTGGTGCTGCAGAAGATTCTTGAGAGTCTCTTGGACAGCAAAGAGATCAAATCAATCTATCCTAAATGAATCAACTCTGTATATATTCATTAGAAGGACTAATGCTGAAGCTAAAGTTCCAATATTTGGCTACTTGATGCAAAGAGCTGATTCATTGCAAAAGACCCTGATGCTGGGAAAGATTGAGGACAGCATGAGAAGGGGATGACAGAGGATGAGATGACTGGATGGTATCACTGACTCAGTGGACTTGAGTTTGAGCAAACTCCAGGACAAAGTGAAGGACAGAGAAGCCTGAATTGCTGCAGTCTGTGGGGTCACAGAGACAGACACAACTCAGCCATTGAACAACAATGTTATATATGTAATCTCCCAATATTTTTTCTTGTCTTTTGCTTTTTCATCTATGGATAGATTTCTTCTAATTTGTCAAATTTATGACCAACCTAGATAGCATATAAAAAGCAGAGGCATTACTTTGTCAACAAAAGTCCATCTAGCCAAGTTTATGGTTTTTCCAGTGGTCATGTATGGATGTAAGAGTTGGACTATAAAGAAAACCTAGTGCCGAAGAATTGATGCTTTTGAACTGTGGTGTTGGAGAAGATTCTTGAGAGTCCCTTGGACTGCAAGGAGATCCAACCAGTCCATCCTAAAGGAGATCAGTCCTGGGTGTTCATTGGAAGGACTGATGTTGAAGCTGAAACTCCAATACTTTGGCCACCTGATGCAAAGAGCTGACGCATTTGAAAAAACTCTGATGCTGGGAAAAATTGAGGGCAGGAGGAGAAGGGAACGACAGAGGATGAGATGGTTAGATGGCATCACTGACTCAGTGGACATGAGTTTGGGTAAACTCCAGGAGTTGGTGATGGATAGGGAGGCCTGGCGTGCTGCAATTCATGGGATCACAAAGAGTCGGACATGACCGATCGACTGAACTGATATATGTAGAGTTATTTACAGTGTTTCCTTATTGATCTTTTCCCCCGCTCTGTAGCATGTGCAGTGGTAACCCCTGTTCACACTTGATTTTGGACATTTGTGTCTTCTCTCTTTTTCTTTGTCTGTTTTATCAGTTTTATTGATCTCTCAGAGAACAAGGTTTTGCTTCATTTATTTTCTCTATTTTCAGTGTCATTGATTTCTGCTCTTATCTGTTATTATTTCTTTTCTCTTGATTACTTTGGTTTTATTTTCCTCTTCCTAGTTTCTTGAGGTGGAAATATAGTACTAATTTGAGGCTTTTCCTTTCCTTTTCTTTTTTTTTTGTTAATGTAAGCATTTCGGTACTGTAAGTTTCCCTGTCAACAGTGCTTTAATTGTGCCCCACAAATTCTGATAAACTCTCATTTTTGTTCCAGTTCAGTGTGTGTGTGTGTGTGTGTATGTGTGTGTGTGTGTGTGTTTTAATTTCCCTTGAGACTTTCATTTTTACTGAAAGGCTCTTTATACGTGTGTTGTTTAGATTCCAATTGCTCATAGATAATCTTATTATCTCTCAGCTATTGATTTCTAGTTTGATTCCGTGTGTTTAGAGAATGTAGTATGTATGAATCAAACTTTTAAAATGTGTTTAGTTTTATGTCCCGTGATATACTTTACCTTGGTATGTGTTCTGTGGACATTAAAAAACCATTCTGATGTTTTAGGGGTGGAGATTTCCATAAGTGCCAGCTAGATCCTATTGTTATATTTGTTTGTTTGTTTTTTCAATTCTCTGTTCTTGCTAAATTTGTATCTAGTTGTTCTATTGCTTCTTGACAGATGAGTTTTAAGTCATCAACTGTAATTATATGTTTGTCTGTTTTCCTTTCTATTCTATCTGTTTTGCTTCATATATTTTACAGCTCTGTATTGTGACTAATATAGATTTAGAATTGTTATGTGGGCTTCCCTTGTGGCTCAGCTGGTAAAGACTCAGCCTGCAATGTGGGAGACCTGGGTTCAATCCCTGGTTTGGGAAGATCCCCTGGAGAAGGGAAAGGCTACCCACTCCAGTGTGGCCTAGAAAATTCCATGGACTGTAGTCCATGGGGTCACAAAGAGTTGGACACAACTGAGCCACTTTCGCTTCAGAACTGCTGTGAAGTCACTAAAACGGAGTGACCCTTTTATCATTATGCAACACCCCCACTCGGTCTCTAGTAATTTTCTTTGCCCTAAAGTCTACATTTTTTGATATTATTATAATCTTTATTGCTTTTTTGGAGAAGGAAATAGCAACCCACTCCAGTATTCTTGCCTGGAGAATCCCATGGACGGAGGAGCTTGGTGGGCTACAGTCCACGGGTTGCAAAGAGTCAGACACGACTGAGCGACTTCACTTCACTTTCACTTATTGCTTTTTAAATTAATATTTGTGTAGTAATATATCTTTTCACATTTAATCTCAAATTCATGTATTATTATATTTGAAGCAAGTCTTTTATAGACGTATATCACTTAGCTATTTTTAATCCACTCAGCGAATCCCTTTTAATTGGTATATTTAGACCATTTATATTTAATGTGACTATAATATATTAAAGCATAGGTTTCTCATTTTATCATTTAGTGAGTAATAATTTTTGCTTCTGTGACTCATTCATCTGTTTATATTATTGTGGGTTTTAGGATATCATCTTAATTTCTTCTTAGTGTTTTGGAGGATATCTTTTTGTACGGCTTTTGTTTAAGTATTACATAATATACTCAGTTTCTCATAGTCTACTCTTGTTATTTTGGCAGTTATAGGGAATATAGAAACTGTATCTACATTTACCTCCCTTCCATATGACATAGTTTTATTAAATATTTTTCTACATATATTTATTACCACTGAAGAGAGTATCATAACTTTTGCTTCAACTCTCAGATATAATTTAGAAAACTCATTTCTTTTTTTACCCTTTTTTCCTGATTTTCCAAGAATTCTTTTTTCACTTCCTTTCCATTCAGAGAGTTTCCTAAAACTATACTTGGGTTGACAGAATTTTCCTTTCAGCACTGGGAAAATGTGCCACTTCCTTTTGGGTCCCACCATTTCTTATGAGAAATATGCTGCCATTTGAATTGTTTTTCCCATATAGGCGAAGTCTCATTTTTTTCTTTTCCCCACTGTATTCAAGATTTTTCATCATACAAAATTGACAGTTAATTTATCCATTTCCCTATTGAGAGATACTTATATTGTTCTCTGATTATCTTATTTTGTCACTCAAATTAACCACTGTACAAATTTCCTTGAGCATATATGGGAGGATAAATATTTAAAAGTAAAATTGAAAAGTTATAAAGTTTGCACACTTTTAATTTCACTAAATAGTTTCAAATAATTGTTAAAGTAGTTAAATTATATGCAGTTTTAGGACATACTCATTTTTCTACATCCTAGTCAAAATTGGTATTCATATATATTTCATTTAAAAATTCTTCTGCCACTTAAATGCGTCTATTGAAATGTTTCCATTGTTTAAAACTGTAAAAATTTACATATGTATCTTATTTTTTCTAGTTCAATGACTCAGAAAGGAAAAAAGTATGCTGATTTTCTCCCCCCAAAATGAGAAGTTATAGGCAGAAGTTTCAAAGACTACAGATTTGTCTACAAAACCCTTGATAAATTCTTATTTTTCTTTTATAGGAAAAAATCTTACAGTGTGGATAGTATGTGGAAAATGGAGCATTTATATTACAGTGACAACGAGCTCTAAAATTAAAACTAGAAAAATTCCAAAACTAAAATATTGTTCCATTTCATAAATTTATTTTCAGTAAAATTATTTTTTTCCTCAGTTGTTCCATTAGTAAAGGAGTTAAAAGCATTAACCTAAGGAAGACAGGTAAAAGTACAATGTATTATTTTGAAAGTTAACAATAACATATGGACAAATGAAGTGTTGTGTTAAGGGATCACATCTTAGATGTTGTTACCACAAAATCAGAAAATTGTAAACATGTGAAATGATGGATATGTTGTTTATTTCAGCTATGGTAAATATTTACCTATATATGGTCATCTGCTTGTTATTATTATTAAATATTAAATATGTACCATTTTAAATGTGCACTTTTTCATTGCCAATTATAGCTCAATAAAGCCAAGGGAAAAAACAAGTAAGAGATTTCAATTAAATAATTTTAAAAAATAAATTTAGTTTAAAAATAGATATTTTGAGGCAATCATAATGTTCCAAGTTTTGATGATGAATAGTAGCTGGCTGGATATAATTAACTGAGAGTCATTTATAATTTCCATTTATCTAGTTCTTTGATTTGTTATATTTTTACTTCATGGGATAGTTTTTATTAATTATTGTGTTTTTCTATAAAGATGATTCATTTCATTCATATAATACCTATGCAATATACTTGTAACTATTTTAAATACATGTTTAATTGAAGCAGCCTGTTTAACTTTCCTATAATTAACTGTGGGAAAAAAACACCACCATATGTCTGGGTATGTATGTCTGAATAATGCTATCTATTTTAATGTTATATACATTTGAATACCAAGAGTTTTGCATTTGAGGTCAAACACCATAATATTTTCATTTCTATTCTAAAAACAAATCAAATTTTAAATAATATATGTTATAATTTCTACTAGATATTTTTATTTTACCTCCAAACTATTTTTTCACTGAAATTTTATTTATCTTCTTTGTAGCGTCAAAGCATGTGTTTTGATAATAAAGTGTCAGAAATCAATGATTCCATAGTAACCTATTTGAATAATAAAAAGAGAAAAAGAAAGGTTTTATATAAAAAAGTAGACCTTGACAAATATGAATTTTTTACCAGAATAAGCTATAATGTATATATCACTTCCTACAGATTTGCTACACAATCCATTTTATTATTTAATATAAAAATGAAGACAGTACTCATTCCTACATGCTAGTTCCCACTGTTAAACTGATTTTAAATCTCATATTTAAAGTTATCTTACTAACTCTGTCAAATACAAGCACATTTTCAAAGGACTGTTCAGATTTTATTGATGCAAACATTTTTTTGTTTTTCTATTTATCCCTTGCTTTCTTTCTTCTTCTAATTTATCATGGATTTCTTGGGTATATCTCACAGTGTACATAGCATGATAATATTACTTTGAGAAATCAAAAAGAATTGAAGATGTCTAAATTATGTACAGCACATTTAGATTTCATAAGACAAAATATATAAATATATATAATACATTCAAAACCATGACCTTTCCTAATTTCAGATTGATGACTGTATATAAGGAAGTCATCAATAGGGAGAATATTTTTATTTGTAATTTAATTTAGCTTCCATAATAAATAATTGGACACATTTTAAAAGCTGATTGAACAATTAAGTGCATAACTGGAATCTTCATTTCCTCTGTAAAGCGTTTATAAAACAAACGCTCATGATGACATACATGAGATGTACAGAAGTTATTTTCTTTACATAAACTGCTTTTAAAATATTGTCTTAGTCAAATGTGTGTTTGTGTGTGTGTGTTTCTCTTTGGTAGCCAAGAGTATTTTGGACATATGAAAGAATTACTCTAAAATTATTCAACCATTTGTAATTTTTCCCTAATAGTTAAACTCAACATGATATATATGCTATTCATTAGAGAATAATGCAGCTCAATTAGTACTTTATGATCTCATGATTGTACATGTTTACTGGTTACTTTTCTTCAATATATTTTCTTTTCTGTATCACAATTTTCCTTCTATTCTATTAAGTTCCTATTCTGTTTTCTTTTCCATTATTTTGTCTTCTAAAAAAGTATTTTATTGTGAATACCTGTAACAAACACTTTAAAATACTTTTTAACTTCCTCTATAAATACCTTTAATCTGCTGCTGCTGTTGCTAAGTCGCTTCAGTCGTGTCCGACCCTGTGTGACCCCATAGACGGCAGCCCACCAGGCTCCCCCGTCCCTGGGATTCTCCAGGCATGTGATGCAATTAATTTAACAAGTTATGCATAATATTTCTGGTGCTGTTATATGTAAATAAGCTCTATTGTTGGGGAAGGAAATGACAATCCACTTCAGTATTCTTGCCTGGAGAATACTATGGACAGAAGAGCCTGGCAGGCCACAGTCCATAGGGTCACAGAGGGTGGGACAAAACTGAAGTGACTAAGCACATATGCACAAACTCTACAGTAGTAGAAGTTTATTTATGTTGGATAAGTTTCTTTTATGATGTGTATTTGTCCAAGGTATAAGTAGATATAGAAAGATAATATAATAAATGTAATTGTGTTTAAGGTGCATTGAAACCAGACAACATAATTAGACTCAACCCTTCTTGGGCATATGTGGAGCCAAAAAATGACTAAAAGAGAGAATATATAAATTTTCCTAGATATAAATTAAATTTAGCCAGAGATGTCTTATAAGAAAAAATTTTTAATATATTTTTAAAATGTAACTTTATAAGTAAGAAAATCCATACGTATGGCCTGTATTTGTCCTTATCATCCGAATTTTTTTCTGATGGCTCTCTATAATAATTTGAATACTCATCCTTAACTATCACAAATTTTTGTTCTATTTGTTGCTTATCTTTGGTAGGCTTTTAACAAATAAGCACTATCAAACTGTCTTTGTAGATTTTAAACAATTTATATTTTACATAAGATAAAAATGTCATCAGTTCAGTTCAGTTGCTCAGTCACGTCCAGCAGTTTGTGACTGAATGAATCGCAGCACGCCAGGCCTCCCTGTCCATCACCAACTCCCGGAGTTCACTCAAACTCATGTCCATCGAGTCACTGATGCTATCCAGCCATCTCATCCTCTGTCGTCCCCTTCTCCTCCTGCCCCTAATCCCTCCCAGCATCAGGGTCTTTCCCAATGAGTCAACTCTTCACATGAGGTGGCCAAAGTACTGGAGTTTCAGCCTCAGCATAAGTCCTTCCAATGATCACCCAGGACTGGTCTCCTTTAGGATGGGCTGGTTGGATCTCCTTGCAGTCCAAGGGACTCTCAAGAGTCTTCTCCAACACCACAGTTCAAAAGCATCAATTCTTTGGCACTCAGCCTTCTTCACAGTCCAACTCTCACATCCATACATGACCATTGGAAAAACAATAGCCTTGACTAGACGGACCTTTGTTGACAAAGCAATATCTCTGCTTTTAAATATGCTGTCTAATATGGAGGTTGAAAAACACACTTCTGAATAACCAACAAATCACAGAAGAAATCAAAAAAGAAATCAAAATATGCATAGAAACTAATGAAAATGAAAACACAACAACCCAAAACCTGTGGGACACTATAAAAGCAGTGCTAAGAGGGAAGTTAATAGCAATACAGGCATACCTCAAGAAACAAGAAAAAAGTCAAATAAATAACCTAACTCTACAGCTAAAGCAACTAGAAAAGGAAGAATTGGAGAACCACAGAGTTAGTAGAAGGAAAGAAATCTTAAAAATTAGGGCAGAAATAAATGCAAAAGAAACAAAAGAGACCATAGCAAAAATCAACAAAGCCAAAAGCTGGTTCTTTGAAAGGATAAATAAAATTGACAAACCATTAGCCAGACTCATCAAGAAGCAAAGAGAGAAAAATCAAATCAATAAAATTAGAAATGAAAATGGAGAGATCACAACAGACAACACAGAAATACAAGGGATCATAAGAGACTACTATCAGCAGTTGTATGCCAATAAAATGGACAACGTGGAAGAAATGGACAAATTCTTAGAAAAGTACAATTTTCCAAAACTGAACCAGGAAGAAATAGAAAATCTTAACAGACCCATCACAAGCACGGAAATTGAAACTGTAATCAGAAATCTTCCAGCAAACAAAAGCCCAGATCCAGACGGCTTCACAGCTGAATTCTACCAAAAATTTCGAGAAGAGCTAACACCTATCCTACTCAAACTCTTCCAGAAAATTGCAGAGGAAGGTAAACTTCCAAACTCATTCTATGAGGCCACCATCACCCTAATACCAAAACCTGACAAAGATGTCACAAAAAAAGAAAACTACAGGCCAATATCACTGATGAACATAGATGCAAAAATCCTCAACAAAATTCTAGCAATCAGAATCCAACAACACATTAAAAAGATCATACACCATGACCAAGTGGGCTTTATCCCAGGGATGCAAGGATTCTTCAATATCCACAAATCAATCAATGTAATTCACCACATTAACAAATTGAAAAATAAAAACCATATGATTATCTCAATAGATGCAGAGAAGGCCTTTGACAAAATTCAACATCCATTTATGATAAAAACTCTCCAGAAAGCAGGAATAGAAGGAACATACCTCAACATAATAAAAGCTATATATGACAAATCCACAGCAAACATTATCCTCAATGGTGAAAAATTGAAAGCATTTCCCTTAAAGTCGGGAACAAGACAAGGGTGTCCACTTTCACCGCTCCTATTCAACATAGTTCTGGAAGTTTTGGCCACAGCAATCAGAGCAGAAAAAGAAATAAAAGGAATCCAAATTGGAAAAGAAGAAGTAAAACTCTCACTGTTTGCAGATGACATGATCCTCTACATGGAAAACCCTAAAGACTCCACCAGAAAATTACTAGAGCACTAAGCCAACTTTTATACTCTCCTCTTTCACTTTCATCAAGAGGCCCTTTAGTTCTTCTTCACTTACTGCCATAAGGGTGGTGTCATCTGCATATCTGAGGTGATTGATATTTCTCCTGGGAATCTTGATTCCAGCTTTTGCTTCTTCCAGCCCAACATTTCTCATGATGTACTCTGCATATAAGTTAAATAAGCAGGGTGACAATATACAGCCTTGACGTACTCCTTTTCCTATTTGGAACCAGTCTGTTGTTCCATGTCTAGTTCTAACTGTTGCTTCCTGACCTGCATACAGATTTATCAAGAGGCAGGTCAGGTATTCCCAACTCTTTCAGAATTTTCCACAATTTATTGTTATCCACATAGTCAAAGGCTTTGGCATAGTCAATAAAGTAAAAATAGATGTTTTTCTGGAACTCTCTTGCTTTTTCGATGATCCAGCGAATGTTGGCAACTTGACATCTGGTTCCTCTGCCTTTTATAAAACCAGCTTGAACATCTGGAATTTCATGGTTCATGTATTGCTGAAGCTTCGCTTGGAGAAGTTTGAGCATTATTTCACTAGCGTGTGAGATGAGTGCAATTTTGCGATAGTTTGAGCATTCTTTGGCATTGCCTTTCTTTGGGATTGGAATGAAAATGAACCTTTTCCAGTCCTGTGGCTACTGCTGAGTTTTTTAAATTTGCTGGCATATTGAGTGCAGCACTTTCACAGCATCATCTTTCAGGATTTGAAACAGCTCCACTGGAATTCCATCACCTCCACTAGCTTTGTTCATAGTCATGCTTTCTAAGGCCCACTTGACTTCACATCCCAGGATGTCTGACTCTAGGTGAGTGATCACACCATCTTGATTATCTTGATCGTGAACATCTTTTTTGTATAGTTCTTCTGTGTATGCTTGCCATCTCTTCTTAATATCTTCTGCTTCTGTTAGCTCCATGGCATTTCTGTCCTTTATTGAGCCCATCTTTGCATGAAATATTCCCTTGGTATCTCTAATTTTCTTGAAGAGATCTCTAATCTTTCCCATTCTGTTGTTTCTGTATTTCTTTGCATTGATCGCTGAGGAAGGCTTTCTTATCTCTCCTTGCTATTCTTTGGAACTCTGCATTCAGATGCTTATATCTTTCCTTTTCTCCTTTGCTTTCACTTCTCTTCTTTTCACAGCTATTTGTAAGGCCTCCTCAGACAGTCATTTTGCTCCTGTGCATTTCTTTTCCATGGGCATTGTCTTGATCCCTGTCTCCTGTACAATGTCACAAACCTCCGTCTATAGTTCATCAGGCACTCTGTCTATCAGATCTAGTCCCTTAAATTTATTTCTCACTTCCACTGTATAATCATAAGGGATTTGATTTAAGTCATACTTGAATGGTCTAGTGGTTTTCCCTACTCTCTTCAATTTAAGTCTGAATTTGTCAATAAGGAGTTCATGATCTGAGCCACAGTCAGCTCCCGCTCTTGTTTTTGCTGACTGTATAGAGCTTCTCCATCTTTGGCTGCAAAGAATATAATCTATCTGATTTCAGTGTTGACCATCTGGTGATGTCCATGTGTAGAGTCTTCCAACAGAACATGTTGTTTTTATCCAAGGGCAGAATAGTTCGTGATAGATTATGCTTACATAGTTTTAATTTTAGTTATTTAGTATCAGTTAAGCATGCTTTCTTCCCTGGTGGCTCAGACGGTAAAAGTGTCTGCCTACAATGTGGGAGACCCGGGTTTGATCCCTGGGTCGGGAAGATCTCCTGGAGAAGGAAATGGCAACCCAGTCCAGTATTCTTGCCTGGAAAATCCAATGGATGAAGAAGCCTGGTAGCTATAGTCCATGGGGTCACATAGAGTCGGACACGACTGAGTGCCTTCACTTTCTTTCAAGCATGGTTTACTGCTGCCCTTATATATAAAAATAGATACCATTTGTATGACACCAAATTTATTAATATTCTATATAATGAGTGAAAATTACTTTGTAAATTGTTGTATTAATGTTCACCCTTCCCAGGTGGTACTAGTGGTAAAAGATCCCACCTCCAAATTAAGAAGACATGAGACTGGGATTTAATCCTTGGGTTAGGAAGATCCCTTGGAGGAGGAAATAGTAGTCTGCTCCAGGATTCTTGCCTGGAGAATCCCATGGACAGAGTAGCCTGGCAGGGTTACTTTGCTACCTGGGGTCACAAAGAGTCTGACACTACTGAAGTGACTTAACCACATGCATGTCAAAAGAATAATCTTTCCTGTTGATTATTTTATACTTTCATACTTGTCTGTCTTTGCTTTCATCTTGCATATTATATTTTCGCATTGAACTAATGTTTAAAATGTGAAAATAATTATTTTAGCCATTTAACAAGATAGTAATATGTAATTATAACAATATGCTCATTTTAGTAGCAGCAGGGTCAATATGGATATTAAAGGCAGCAGTTCTTTCCCTCAATAACTACTTTTTTAAGTGTATATTTAGCATGTATTTTAGAAATACTTATATTTTGAGGGAAAACATGATCTTCCAGGAAGAACGTAACACATATTGGTTAAACAGTATCCTAATATCTGATTTTTATAAATTACCAGGAAGAAAGTAAAACTAGAAGAGTTGGATTAACTTACGCAAATGGCCCCAGCCCTTCACTACTTTCTATATCTAATCCATTTTTCAATGACTTTGTAGCACCTTGGGCAGTATGAAAGGAGTGGAGCATCCTGACTCATATTTTAATTCTAGATTCAGTCCTGTGACTTGTTTTGGCCAATAGAATGTTAGGAAATGTAGATTCTTGGGAAGTTCTTGTATAATTGAGCTTACTTTCTCTTACTTTTTGTCTTAAAAATGAGGACATGCCGAAGTTACCTGTTGGAAGAACAGATGCACATGGGACACACTCAAGTCTTCCAGGTAATTCAAGCAGAGTCTATCCTAGGTTTGTTAACAACCACCTAACTTCCAGATCTCAGAACAGTCAGGTGCACTGAATAAATAAAACACAGTTTCCAAAAAATGTGTTTCAAGAAAACAGTAGTTTAATTCATAATGTTGCATTCACTGTGAGAGTGTGATGGATTCTCATTACAAGGGTCATTATCAGTAAAAGCAAATGGAAAGCTCCCAAGATTAAGGAGCGAGTGTTTATTCAGTTCAAGGAAATATTGAAACATAAACATTAAGACATTTGTCTATAGATTCTAATTTACATAAAACTTCATAAAATTTTTCAATACATTGATGAAATATCACATAAAATTATGCTTTGAAAATTAACAGAAACTTTGGGTTGGGAAGATCCTCTGGAGTAGGAAATGGCAACCCACTCCAGTATTCTTGCCTGCAGAATCCAATGGACAGAGGAATCTGTCAGGCTACAGTCCTTTGGGTAGCAAAGAGTCAAACATGACTAAGTGACTAACACTACTACTACTTTCTTATATAAAAGGGGGATCTTAGACAAACACCAAAAACTTGCCCTACTTCCATCAAAAATTACCCCTCCCAATAAGATATTATAATGCAAAGAAAATGCCTCAAAATCACCCCAGAATAAAAAAATGTTCTACAATCCAACATTTTGATAGACCATGCTGGTGGCTCAGATGGTAAAGAATCTGCCTGCAATGAAAGAGAACCAGGTTTGATCCCTGGGTTTGGAAGATCCCCTGGAGAAGAAAACGGCAACCCACTCCAGCATTCTTGCTTTGAAAATTCCATGCACAGTGGAGCCTGGTGGGTTACTATCCATGGGGTCACAAAGAGTTGAACACTACTAAGCTACTAACACTGAGCCATACACATGGAGTTTGTTTTTTATGAAATCAGAAAGGTAAATTTAGGACCATAACTGCAGGCTATATTCTAAAGTAGTACACAAAAACTTTAACTACATCTTAACACACAAAGTAAAAAGAGAAAACTAAATACTATTTCATGAAAAATTCTCCCATTAATGTGTCTTATGATATCCCTTTCCATGTCTTTGTCAACTCCCATAACTGGCCATTCTCAGTCTCTGAGCATCTGTGTCATTATAAGGCCCTCTTCTAATGATCAGATTCTGTCTCTACCATCTTCAGCTATGCTATCTCCAAATCAGTAGTTTGTTAGAAGATAATAAGGCTGGAAAACTAGTTTAATTTAACCTTTAAAAGACTATAATGAACCACATGATATGTTCATTTAATAGTAACACACTTTTATATAAATGCCTTGGCATCCACTTTCAATATACTTACAACACTGGAAATGAAAATGTTCATTAGAAAATAAAAAGGCTGGAAAATTAGCTTAATTTCACCTTTAAAAGACTATAATGAACTACATGATATGCTCATTTAATAGTAACATGCCTTTATATCAATGCCTTGACATCTACTTTCGGTATATTACAATACTGAAAATAAAAATGTTCATTAGTGATGCCACTGTAGGGCTTCTCTGATAGCTCAGTTGGTGAAGAATCTGCCTGCAATGCAGGAGACCCTGGTTTGGTTCCCGAGTTGGGACGATTCACTGGAGAAGGGATATGCTACCCACTCCAGTATTCTTGGGCTTCTCTTGTGGCTCAGCTGGTAAAGAATCTGTCTGCAATGAGGGAGACCCGGGCTCGATTCCTGGAGATCTGGGTTTGATCCCTGGGATGTGAAGAAACCCTGGAGAAGGGAAAGGTTATACACTCCAGTATTCTGGCCTGGAGAATTCCATGGCCATGGGGTCGCAAAGATTCAGACATGACTGAGTGACTTTCACTGTCATATATTCCATATAATGCTACTGTGAATACAGTTCTGCTAGGGTTTATGTTTAACAATGTAACATTTTTTTCTTTTTAGAATGCACCAAGGATATGTTAAGATTTTCCATCAGCACCTGGTTAACAAAAGGGCCTAACCCCATGCCTTAAGTGTGTGAAAGTTGCTCAGTCGTGTCCGACTCTTTTGCGACCCCATGGACAGTATAGTCCATGGAATTCTCACCAGAATACTGGAGTGGGTAGCCTTTCCCTTCTCCAGGGGATCTTCCTGACCCAGGCATCAAACCCAGGTCTCCAGGGATCGAACCCAGGTCTCCCTCATTGCATCGCAGGCAGATTCTTACCAAATGAGCTATCAGGGCCTTAAATATAGATTATATTAGAAAGGTAAGCTTCAACATCTTCCTCCAAGCAGCTATCTCCAGCCTTGGACCTCTCAACACTGATGCTAAATGAGATAACTCAAGTACCACAGACTGGTTTATTTCTTCTCTTTTCAAAATGAAGCTTTCATGATTCTGATACCTTTGATTTCTGATCTGATTGATTGATACATTGATTCCTTCTCATGGCTTATCCTATATAAAAATATATTCTATATTATTAATTTTCTTATTACAGCTATTCGTGACTTTCTGAGCACCCATAGTGCCTTTAGAACAAACAGTACATGATATAAAAATATAGTGAAACAACTGAAGACATAAGAACAGAAACAAAAATGCTAAATGAGAGGATGATCACATCTCCAAGAGGTAAATTTACTAGCATGCATGCACTTGCTTTTTATATTTCAATATTATGATCCTTGTTTCACCCCACTATCTTTGAAAGACACTTTTCAAAATAAAGAAGAAATACTTTGAATTAATCCATAATTTTTTTCCTAAAATGATTTTAAAGCAGTTATTGTAAGGAAAAGTTGTGGTCCCAGGTGGTTTATCTTTTCCCCTAAGCCATTCCATTCCAAATAATATCCATTACATATAATACTTCTAAGTGTAGAAAATAAATTTAAATTTCTCACATGTACTGCTCCTATTTTCTCCTAACCTACTTACAGTATGACTATGTTATCTTTATTTCCTTAAGTAAATAATTTAGCACTCAGCAATATTCTTTTTAATTAAAAATTAACAATATTTTATTCTATTGTCAAAATGTTAGATTATCTTTATAATATTCAGGTTCTTCATTATTAAAACTTTATGTGGAACCTTGGATTATAATACATATGAGGTATAAATTATGAGGTCTGTTAAGTTAAATATTTCTGGATAACAAAAACAACGTTTAAAGTTACTAATGAGTTTTAAATATCTAGGTTGATTTGTGAAAGATTTTCTTTCACGGAAGTGATTTATAAAAATATGTTAAACTACTCCTATTAATTTTTTAGCTTTTATCTTTGCATAGAAGTTAAAAAACTAAATGATGTTTTTGGTAGAGGAACTGATATTATTTAAAATGTGTAACTTTGCAGAAATAATTATTTTTAAATAAGGAAACAGCTTGGGATTGTATTTCAGTGTTTAAAAAGTATTTTTGTTGTTTGCTTGTTTCTATTTACTTTACATTTTACTTTGAAAATGTGACATCTTGCTCAACATTTCCTCATATGTCATTTTAAAGAGTGCTTAACCTGGGAAATCTGGAGGATAAAATTTTAGTAATGAAATAAGTTTGTGAATTACATCCTCTAGCCTCCTCTGAGAAAATTACAGAAAGTATAATAATAATTCAGAGATTTCCTACAAAAATGGTGTCTATTCAATATGAATATACTCAGGAGTTAGTATAAATATATTTAGTTACAAGCCATTTTTTCTCTACCATAAATATCTAACTAATATCCCAGAGAAATTGTGCTTTATATAAAGTATATTATAAAATACTGTAGATCATACATTTTTCTATAAAAATAAAATATATAAAAATCACTTTTGCTAGTATAATATTGTCTACTTGAACACGTTTTTTGCTGTTAAAATACATTTTCTACTTTTATTTTTATAACTAATTATGATAAGTTTTTATAAGAATTATACCAGATTTCTTTTTCTTTTCAAAGATGCCATACTCCAAAAAAATCCCTGTGAACTTATGTAGCTTAAATATTAGTAATCCTGCCCAATAAAGGTGAATAATTAATTGACACAATTAACTAGTTAGTGGTAGAAGGAGACCTAGAATCCAGGTTCATAGCTGGTTGGTAGTAGAAAGGAAATTAGAAACCAGGTCATCTCATATACAGTCTGAAAACTAGTCAATTGTCCCAAGTTTTGGAGATACTCTGAAGAGAGCAAAAGAAAAAATATTTATAACATTATAATTTAATTATTCATTCCCATGTGTTTGTAATAGCAGCCTAACAGGGCACTAATTTATTAATAATAGCATCTATATTTTGGCTAAAAATGTTTAGCCTATGAATAATCCAGGTTTCTGAGAATTATTGTGCTAAAAACTGTCAAAGAAATCAGAGCCAAAGGAATCCCAATGTTGCATTACACAAATGGTTAAAAAGTATAATATTTTCAATCAGACAATTCAAGATAATTCCACAAAACCAGGTTAATATAACTTTTTTATCTTCATGATCAAGTGGATTTATAAGGAAAACAATAGTTGTCTCATAAAATTCTTAAAGATTAGAGGTAAAATATAGTTCAAACTGCATCAGTTAATCAGGTACAGAGTTTTAATTTCATTTTATTAAAAAATTCTTGCCTATATATTTACTAAAAATTATTACAAAGCTGAATTAATATGATCATATTAAACATTGCTGCAGTTCTGACTTTTTCATTCTTTTCTGCTAAAACAACAATAAAAACACAGCCTTCCTTTGCTTCACTGCTCTATCTGTAATCCTGTGTTAATAACCTTCATAATTATACTCTAAATTTATTTATGACACATACCAATAATATTTCTGTCAGTTTGTTTTACAAAATGGGGCCTTATCACATACACATTTTGTGACTTTTTCCTCACTCAACAATATCCGGTGAAAAATTTCCTAATTAACTGACATTTGCAATTCATTCTTTTTAATGGCAGCCTTTTATTCCATAGTATGAATGTTGTGGATATTTCCTAAATTTTTTAATTTTTGTTTTTGATGTGTATATTTGGGCTCATGTGTTCCACTTGTGCTCCCACAAAAAAATGTTACCATAGATGCCTTTTGTGATTGAGTGCTAATAATTTTTTATTTCTGAGATATAGATTCCCAGAAGTATGATTGACAGGTCAAAATTATTTACATCATTACATGGTTAACTGCAATAGATATTTTTAAATTGGGATTTTAAAGAATTTGCTTAACAACCCACATTTCTATCAATTTATGATAATGCTGACTTCCTCACATCTGTGCCAATAACACTTCACTTTCTCCTAAACTGTCTATAAGTTAATACCTCATTCTTTCTTTAATTTGTGTTTCCCTGACTGGCTTTGCATTTGAATAGCTTTTCAAATGTTTGTTGGCTATTTGTATTTCCTCTTTTGTAAAATTCTTCTTTATTCCCTCTGTATTCTCTCTAATTTGTAAAAGATTTTTGGTTATCACTGAAATTCTCATTATGTTGCAGGTACGTTCCCTCCAAATCTATTATCTATGAGATCTGTTAATGCTGTCATTTATCATACAAAATTATATACATTACATATTCTACATAGCTTCCAGACTTCATTTTTAATATCTCCTTTATCCTCAGATTTTAAAGGAGAATAGTAAATATTCTTGTTTTATTTCACTATCACGTACATCCTTACTTACAATGGGATCTGTTGCTATATTCTCTCTCTATTCCTAGAATCAGTGGCAATATCAAACAAAATCATTATATAGAAGCTTTATAGTATTACTTGCTAAAATAAAGACCCAATAGCTGTGGTTTCTCTTCACTGAAAATCATTAAAAATTATTCTTATTAGGAACTTGAAAAAATATACTTGATTAAAAATGTTATTCTAAAATCTTTTGGAGAATTGTCATCTTTATGATGTTTCCTTTCTAAGATTATGGTCTCTCTTTCCATTTTTTAGTTATACTTTAGTCTTTCAAATGTTTTCTTTATTGGAGATGCTGTCATTGTTTTAAATAAAATTATTTCTATTTGCTTTATTAATCTTTAAATTACTCTAAATAAATTTTCTATTTATATTTTTGAGTGCTAATTGCTAGAGCATAGAAACATCTTGGGTCTTCAGGGATTTAGTCATATCACGAGAAAAAGAAATCTATATCTTCTTCACCACTGTTTTGTTAATTATTTCACTTTCTTTTCTTACTGCTTTGCTAAAACTAAAAAATGATATCAGGTACCAGTGCTGAGAGGATAGCCCTATTTCAATTGCAATAATTAAAAGTTTTACTCTTGGGTATTTTATTTATTGTGTTTGTTTTTGTTGTTTTGCTTTGTTAAAGAGAATTCTATTGCCTTAAAATATTTATCTATTCACATTATCACTCTTTTTTGTACATGCATACTGTTTATTTCTAATTTTTTATGGTCATTTAATTGGATATGGCACAGCTGCCAGTGTAAGATTTTGTATTTCAAAATTTTAAAACTTTAATTGATATATATTGAAAGAATATATGCATTCTTTTTCAGATTCTTTTTCACTGCATGTTATCACAAGATAGTAAATATAGTGTCTGTGAAGTACAGTGTGTCCTTGTTGTTTATCTGTTTTGTATATGTGTGAAGTCACTTCAGTCATCTTTGACTCTTTGTGACCCTATGGACTGTAGCCCACCAGGCTTCACTGTCCATGGGATTCTCCAGGTAAGAATACTGGAGTGAGTTGCCATTTCCTCCTCCAAGGGATCTTCCTGACCCAGGGGTTGAACCCATGTCTCTTAAGTCTCTTGCAATGGTAGGAGGGTTCTTTACTACTAGCACCACCTGGGGAGCTCTATTTTACATATAGTAGCATGTATATGTTAATCCCAAACTCCTAATTTATCCCTCACACACTCACTCTTAAACTCAATCAAATCAATTTTCACCAGTAAAATTCTACCAAAATATCTTTTGTCAAAGTGACCGATAATGTTCCTATGTTAAATCTAACGGTCACTAGCCATTCTTCTTCTGTCCCTACTATTAATAATAATATTTAGATGGGCTGATATCTTTTCTTTCATATACCTTCTTCTCTTTGTTTTCTTCTCCTACAATTTATTTCTCAGTCTTCTTCCCTTCATTCTTCTTATTCTTTCCAACCTTTAAATGTTGGAGTAACCAAAGTCTCAGCACTCAGTTCTATAATTACTCCCTTGGTAACTTTGTCCAAGCTTTTCATTCTAAATGTCATCCATTTGCAAAGCACTCCCAAATTTGTATCTCCTGCTCAGAGTTTTCTCCTAAGCTCCAGAAGAATAAATCCAATTGACTACGTGAATTATTATTTTGATAACAGACACTTTAAATTTCACCTATTCTATAGTTAATAAGTGGTGGCTTTCTTCAAAGTGTATGCACCTAACTGCTCTACTGCTCTGCTTTTTTAGTTCTATGTACACACAGTCTTATAAAAGTAATGATAGACTTGGCCAGAGGTTTCAATAGTAATAATAGTAATAATAATGATAAATGTGTATAATGACAAAATATCTTTTGTGATTTGTCTTTTCCAAATTAAGTATAATTTGGAAAAGTATAATTATTTCTTCCAAAGTATAGATTAAATATTGTGGAAGCAAATACACTCATTTCTTGGTATGGAATAAAAATATCTAAACAAAAATAGTTAATAATATATCACTATAGAGTTTTCATAACAAAACAATTTTAAAATCAGCATTTTAGTGTGTCATGGAAACCCAAGGAACCAGTGTGTGTGTGAGTGTATTGTATGTGTGTATATGTGTGTGTTCCATAAAAAAGAGCCATGGAATTTTGCATTCCTCACCTCATTTAATCCTTACAAGAATCCTATATGGTATAATATAATTACTATTTTATAAATGAGATAACTAAGATACACAAAAATTAAATAATTTGGTCAAGTTTTCACCCAGACTGATTATAAGACCTATTCTCTTAACTATTGTATTGTTTTTTGGCAAAATATCTAACAGTAAAAAAATATTTAGGCAATATATAAATGACTACTTTCTTCTATATATACTATTAATATATATTATGATGATGACATTGATGATTTAGGAGGAATTTGCCAAAGAGCTGGAGAGTATGTCCAAAGAAAATTATGTTTTGGACATTTATTCAACCAATGTTTATTGCTGTGCTCTAGTCACATTGTTTTATAGCAGACTGGATTAACTGTGCAAATAATGAAAATAACTCATAGTCTTGATTCAATCTTATAGTAGTCATATTTTTATTAATACATATTTATCACAATAATGTTTATAAGCTATCAATAAGAAATCTATGTAAATTTATTTTTAAATATAATTTTCTCTAGAAAGTAGATATATACAAAAATACTTTTTTAAAGAATTATGAACAGAGAAAAGATTTACTAAGATATTTCATCTATTGCCTCATCTAGTATAGAATCTGTACTAGTGACTCAATACTAAGCTACTAATTTATTCTTACATTTCATAAAATCAAATTGAATACCTTAGTTTTATGAGTAACAAAAGCTATGCTATTTATAGAACATATTTCCTTATTTCATTCTCAAATGCAATATTGAATGAATGTTAAATATATGCTAACTTTTATATGGATGCACAGGTGTTCTCTCTTTTCAATTTCTAGTGACTCAAGTCTGGGTAGAAGATAATCTAATATTTAAGTGGAACTGCCAATTTGAATAAAATAACTGTTAGCATAAAATCTGCCAAGAATTGTTCCGTGGTTATGTCTCTGAGAAGGAAGCTGCTTGGTTCTGAGAAGTGTCATTTGGAAGGTGAGGGGTGGGGTACACTTGCTCTGGGCAGCATTGCACAGGTATTGTTCCTCCCATGATCTGGGACAGTATCCTGCTAAACCCCTTCTAGGTCTAAAATAACATGGTATTAGCTGCTTCTTACTTTGATTCTCATTTGAGAAGTTACTTATATACCCAAATATAAAATATATATTTAACTCATTAGAACTGCCTTGTAACATTACCAAACTTAACAAATACATTTATATAATCCCATAAAAATATTATTTTCAACTATTTTATGTACTAATGATCCACATAAACATTTATTTGAGAAAAAATCAATTATAATTAAATAAATTTCTAAACAGGAAAGTTTAGGGAAAATATAATATCCACATTTGAAGAATAAAGAAATAAGGAAAATTAGAAAACAAAAACTGAAATGCCTCATAGACACTGTAAAAAATATGAAAAATCAATAACTTTAATCACTATAATGCATTCCATTTTCCTAAAACTACTTGTATTTTCAGGATTTCTAGTGTTTTTACTGAATTATAAAATTGGTATCCAAAATTTAATCATGATTTATAGGTCTTAAAATATCCCTTAGTTGTTTGATGAATATGCCAATGCTTTGTCACTATTTTAAATTTGCATGCAACACACCAAAACATTTTCATTCATCATGCTTACTATTGTCATTAAAATTATACTGTTAGGTAGAATCTAATTTGACTAAAAGACACTCTCTCTCTTAAAAATTGGTCATTTATTCTCACACATTGAAAACTAGTTGGCAGCACTTTTTCTAACACTTTTATGAAAACTATATATTTAGTCTGATAGTCAATAATGATTTTTAATGCACATATCATGGTTTGCTCTAAGTGATGATATTATAGACTTGTATGGATATCTGAATGTAATAAAATTTTGATTAAACGCCTAAACTGTTTTTTTATCAGATGAAATAATTTGCAATAGACAGGCTTTGTGTTCACTGGGAGACTCTCCTCAAGTGTTTTGTGTTCTCGAGTGAGCCAGGGACTGAATTAACGTGCTGTGCACAATCATGCTGACCACTGAAAAACAAATGCTGAGTGCACTGAGAGGCCCCAACCTCTTCAGGACTAAAAGAATTTTCTGACTGCTACATTTCCAAAACATATAGCTGAAAGAGAGCAACATCATTTAAAGCTGCTTCTGAGATCAGTGGAAATCCATTTCCCGCTTCCATCTTTTCAAGAGCAGAAGATGAAGTCTACTTCTCAGAAGTTTGGGGAAAAAAAAGAACAAATGCAACTTTGCCTTAGGAAGTCTAAATTACTTACATGTAACCTCAGAGTCGTTCAGAGTTTCACAATAAAGCCTAGACAGTGCCTGCCGAACACTGACATGGTGGTGTATGAAAAGAGAGCCTCTTCCGGGTGTATTCACCTCTGCATCTGTTGATATTATGTGGCCTTGAAGTCTCTAGAGTCTCCACGTACCTTTATTTCTTTTTGGTGTGTTTGGATCTCTGCCTGTTTACTACAGCACTCATGCTGTATGAAAGGAAGCCGGCTGGGATGTTTTATCTCTTGTCTGAGCTTGCTTCAATTAAATTAATGGACCCATTCAGCTCACTCTTTCCTCTTTCAGATGTACCCCTGATGAATACATTAAAAAGATCTTAAGTCTCAAGATGGTACATCACAGTATTAGCCAGGGCACTCATTTCCCTCTGCCTTCTTTTCTGTAAATCAAATAATTAATGAGATCTCCACCTCAATAAAGCACTTCATCAATATTTTGTGGAAAAGGGAAAAAAAGTGCCCTCTTTACATGTAGTAGAGCTTTTATCTCCATCTGTGTAGGATTTTGTGGGCAAATGTAGTAATATTGAAATGACAAAATATTGACTGTTTTTTTGCAGTTTGTTCTTCAGAGCTCAGAAGGATTAGTTAAAGGCTTTATACACTGTTCAGCAGAGATGCAAGTGACAAGCTTGTCAATATGCTGTGGATGTTTTGTACTCAATATATAAGTTGTAAACATCAAGTGGGACAATTAATTTTGCCAGAGTTTAATGTCACTACAGAGGTTGCATAGGTCAAGAGGGAAAGCACACATTAATTCATCATTTTGTAATGTAAGGAGTTATCTATATTTAACTATATTTATTTCCTTACATTTTAAGATATTGTACCTTTTAACAAAAAGTCAACTATTTTCTACCTTAGAGTTTCAATTAAAAATGACACTAAACATGTAAGTGACCGTAATAGTTGTCAATGTTGTTCAGCCACCAAGTCCCATCTGACTCCTCGTGACCCGATGGACTGCAGCGTGCCAGGCCACACTGTGTCCATAGTAGCTGCACTTAACTTGCTACAGAAGGTCCCTTTTATAGATTATAGAAATGAAGTATAAAATTAGAGGAGGAAAATGTTCAATTTGCTTTATGCAACACTCTCCAGCTGAGTTGGCAGCCATTTCTCCTTTCTGTGAAGAGAGCTACACCATAAAAGTTCTGGATCTTTCTCTTTCTCAATGATTTATACAGCTAGAACCTCAACCAGAGACAAAGGTTTGCTTTCCTGAAGTGTTTAGATTCACTTTGGGATGAATGTCAATAAGCCATATTTGATGTTTCCTTTAGCATCTAATGTTAATTCATATGGGTCATGGTCTGAATGGGAATTGAGTCTGGAAAGAATGCAAGAGAGAAAAGAGAAGATAGAGACAGAGGTAGACATAGGGACAGAGATGAGAGAGAGAGAAATCTGACTGCCAGAAACTAGGTTTACTTAGTGCATTTAAATCACTATCAATCCAAACACAGCTTGGTAAACTACCAAGGAAAGGAATGATGTAGCCCTTATATTTGTAGATTATGGATTCAAACAACCAAATTTAAAGGAAGCCTAAAGCATAAATATAGGCATATGAACAGGATGGGGTAAGCAATTAGAGAAAATTAAAAGGCTTGTTGCCTTTATTAAAATAACTAGATACAGTTAGAGGAAAACTGAGAAAGACTCAAGAAGAAAGGGAAATTTGTTGGAGAAAAAGCATGCTCCTCTGAAGACTTACAAAGTATAAGAGCTGTCTTCAAGAAAACTAAGTTGAAAAATAAATAACTCTAGCTATTGTGGTCAAAGAAATAGCTGCTAATGGTTGAGTCATGAATCCAGTATTGATATGTAGTATATAATTAAACTTTGTTTCAAAGGCATCATAATTGAAATAATACTTACATGTTTATGTCCAGGTAATTGAGGCAAGACTAATATTTTAAATTTTCCAGAATGCACATAGTGTCCAGCAAATGAAGTGGATACTCAAATACAAATCATGCAGTGTACTGGATTTTCCTCAGTCAACTTAATATTTATGGATATGTACAATTCAAGTCCCAAATGATTTGACAAAAAGAGTAGAGAGGAAAGGTAAAATAGAAAACTTACAATGGACATTATAAAAAGTTGAAATTTACATGCTATAAACTTAAGAATATTTTGATAGATTTAATGAACATAATAAATTGAAACAGCATAGAATCCAATTTATGATTCACTCTTCAAATAAAAATATCAATTTAAGATTAAACTAAAATAAACTGATTTATTATTTTGGGGATCAAGACCATCCCCAAGAAAGGCAAAAAGGAAAAATGGTTGTGTGAGGAGGCCTTACAAACAGCTGTGAATAGAAGAGAAGTGAAAGGCAAAGGAGAAAAGGAAAGATATACCTATTTGAATGCAGAGTCCCAAAGAATAGCAAGGAGAGATAACAAAGCTTTCCTCAGAGATCAATGCAAAGAAATAGAGGAAAACAATAGAATGGGAAAGTCTGGAGATCTCTTCAAGAAAATTAGAGATACCAAGGGGACACTTCATGCACAGATGGGCTCAATAAAGGACAGAAATTGTATAGACCTAACAGAAGCAGAAGATATTAACAAGAGGTGGCAAGAATACACAGAAGACTACACAAACAAGATCTTCAAGACCCAGATAATGACAATAGTATGATCAACAACCTAGAGCCAGATATCCTGGAATGCAAAGTCAAATAGGCCTTACGAAGTATCACTGCCAACAAAGCTAGTGGAGGTGATGGAATTCCGGTTGAGCTATTTCAAATCCTAAAAGATGATGCTGTGAAAGGGCTGCACTCAATATACTAGCAAATCTGGAAAACTCAGCAGTGGCCACAGGACTGGAAAAGGTCAGTTTTCATTCCAATTCCAAAGAAAGGCATTGCCAAAGAGTGCTCAAACTACCGCACAATTGCACTCATCTCACACGCTAGTAAAGTAATGCTTGAAATTATCCAAGTCAGACTTCAACAGTACGTGATCCATGAACTTCCAGATGTTCAAGCTGGATTTGAACAGAGGAAGATCAACCAGAGGAACCAAAGGCAGAGGAACCAGAGATCAAATTGCCAATATCCGCTGGATCATCAAAAAAGCAAGAGAGTTCAAGAAAAACATCTACTTCTGCTTTATTGACTATGCCAAAGCCTTTGACTGTGTGGATCACAACAAACTTTGGAAAATTCTTCAAGAGATGGGAATACCAGACCACCTGACCTGCCTCCTGAAAAATCTGTATGCAGGTCAAGAAGCAACAGTTAGAACTGAATATGAAACAACAGACTGGTTCCAAATTGGGAAAGGAGTACATCAAGGCTGTATATTGTCACCATGCTTATTTTACTTATATGCAGATTATATCATGAGAAACGCTGAGCTGGATGAAGCACAAGCTGGAATCAAGATTTCCAGGAGAAATATCAATAACCTCAGATATGCAGATGACACCACCCTTATGGCAGAAAGTAAAGAAGAACTAAAGAGCCTCTTGATAAAAGTGAAAGAGGAGAGTGAAAGAGTTTACTTAAAACTCAACATTCAGAAAACTAAGATAATGGCATCTCATCCCATCACTTCATGGCTAATAGATAGGGAAACAGTAGAAACAGTGACAGACTTTATTTTGGGGGGCTCCAAAATCACTGCAGATGGTGACTGAAGCCATGAAATTAAAAGACAGTTGCTCCTTGGAAGAAAAGTTATGACCAACCTAGACAGCATATTCAAAAGCAGAGACAGTACTTTGCCAATAAAGGTCCGTCTAGTCAAAGCTATGGTTTTTCCAATAGTCATTGGAGTTGGAGTATAAAGAAAGCTTAATGCCAAAGAACCGATGCTTTTGAACTGTGGTGTTGGAGAACACTCTTGAGAGCCCCTTGGACTGCAAATAGATCCAACCAGTTCATCCTAAAGGAAATCAGTCCTGAGTGTTCTTTGGAAGGACTGATGCTGAAGCTGAAAGTTCAATACTTTGGCCACTTGATTCAAAAAACTGACACATTTGAAAAGACCCTGCTGCTGGGAAGTATTTAAGGCAGGAGAAGAAGGGGATGACAGACGATGAGATGGTTGGATGGCATAATCGACTCGATGGACATGAGTTTGAGGAAACTCCAGGAGTTGGCGATGGACAGGAAGGCCTGGTACGCTGCAGTCCATGGGGTCGCAATGAATCGGACATGACTGAGGGACTGAACTGAATTGAAACTGATTTATAAATGGTAAAAATAAATAGGAGAAGGAAATGGCAACCCACTGCAGTATTCTTACCTGGAGAATCCTGTGGACAAAGGAGCCTGGTGGGCTGCTGTCCCTGGGGTCACAGAGTCGGACACGACTGAAACGACTTAGCATGCATGCATGCATTGGAGAAGGAAATGGCAACCTGCTCCAGTATTCTTGCCTGGAGAATCCTGTGGACAGAAGAGCCTGGTGGGCTGCTGTCCATAGGGTCACAGTGTCGGACACGACTGAAGCAACTTAGCAGCAGCAAAAGCAGCAGCAAAAATAAATAGGAACAAACAGAAATAAGCAGGAAAAGCATAAATGGTGTCTATAACTGACAGCTGCCTTAGAATTAAGATCAAATTATTAAACATAAAAGAAGGACAAATGGTAACATACAAGAGGATGCTGTAACAATCATGAATTTTATGCATGTTTTAATAAAATATATAAATAACTAAAAGTGCTAGAAATGAAAAGAATCTAAAAAATCATAAATGTAGAGGTCTTAGAATATTTCACTGAATATTGATTTCAAAATTAAGTACAAATGCAGATTATCTGGAAATATAATAAAATTTGATTTAACAAGTATATAAAATATATTTTGTAACTCCAAAATAATAGTCTCATGGAAAAATATATGAAATTTGACCATGTGTTAACCTAAAAGAAATATATTGATAAATTTTCAAGGGCAAATATGTTTGCATTGTTGTGTCACCATATAATAGAACTTGAATCCGAAAGTCACTACCAAAACAGTTTTTAAAATTACTCAAAAATTATCTTCTAAACAGTGGAAAATCAAAATGAAAATAACAACAACAGTTAAGGCTTTGGGGTCAAGATTGTAAAAATATATAAACATTACTGCATCTTACCCAATTAGCTAATGCTCACAGATACTATTGTTTTAATTATTTAAGATTTTTACATAAATATTTTATAAATATTAAGCAGACAAAAACTGTTTAAAACTTATGTGTAAAGTGCAAGGCTAGCAATACAGGAACTTACATCAATTTAAGGGAGTACATTACTTTACATGTGAATTCTCTTCTGTAAACTCCCCTGATCCTTGATCTAGGTTCTCTTTATCTCTTCATTAACCATTATATTAAATCTTTTGCTTATCATTCTCTGACTTCTGAATATTATTAACTGCACAGATTGGTATTTTAAATGATATATTTTGTGGTGTATATATTAAACATTGTAGAAATGGATTTATACAAAATCCATGACTTGCTCTTTTTGCTTTTCATCATTCTCTGGCTGAATTAAGTTGAAGTGAATTCATTTTGCCGCTGCTCAATAATCTGTCTTAGAGATGATCTACTTCTTTTTCTATTTACAGTAATTTGGGTAGTGTCCAGATACTTGTATTTGCAGGAGTGCCACTATAGACAAATCCTTGTACAAATCTTCTAGTACACATTAAAAAAAATCTACTATGGTACTATCTAAGAATTCTGATTAAAGAGAAGATAGTGTTTAATTCGCTTTGCTGGGATTTTTTAAAGTGCTTAATGCAGATGACACCACCCTTATGGCAGTAGGTAAAGAAGAACTAAAAAGCCTCTTGATGAAAGTGAAAGAGGAGAGTGAAAAAGTTGGCTTAAAGCTCAACATTCAGAAAATGAAGATCATGGCATCCGGTCCCAACACTTCATGGGAAATAGATGGGGAAACAGTGGAAACAGTGTCAGACTTTATTTTGGGGGGCTCCAAAATCACTGCAGATGATGACTGCAGCCATGAAATTAAAAGATGCTTACTCCTTGGAAGAAAAGTTATGACCAACCTAGATAGCATATTCAAAAGCAGAGACATTACTTTGCCAACATAGGTCTGTCTAGTCAAGGCTATGGTTTTCCCTGTGGTCATGTATGGATGTGAGAGTTGGACTGTGAAGAAGGCTGAGTGCCAAAGAATTGATGCTTTTGAACTGTGGTGTTGGAGAAGACTCTTGAGGGTCCCTTGGACTGCAAGGAGATCCAACCAGTCCATTCTGAAGGAGATCAGCCCTGGGATTTCTTTGGAAGGACTGATGCTAAAGCTGAAACTCCAGTACTTTGGCCACCTCATGTGAAGAGTTGACTCATTGGAAAAGACTCTGATGCTGGGAGGGATTGGGGGCAGGAGGAGAAGGGGACGACAGAGGATGAGATGGTTGGATGGCATCACTGACTCGATGGATGTGAGTCTGAGTGAACTCCAGGAGTTGGTGATGGACAGGGAGGCCTGGTGTGCTGCGATTCGCGGGATTGCAAAGAATCGGACATGACTGAGCGACTGAACTGAACTGAATGACGTTAGAGTTGCCCTTTCCAAAAAGAAATTATTATATTTAAATACCACCAAGTAAGATTCTGTACTTCGTGTTTCCACACTGATATATCTCCACAAGTCTCAAATATTCTGTCTTATGCATTAAAATAATACTTTCTTTCTATTTATAAAAATAAAAATATACTCAAAATAGAAAATTGAAATCTAAAGTACAAGAATAAAATCAAAATATTAACACACATATGTCTACATATAGACATTTGCATATGTGTGCACATAAATAAAACTAATATGTATTAATCACTGGAAATATAATGACTGAGTCAAACTCTTTTGGCAAACTGTTCTGGCAGCTGTGGTTTATCTGCAGCTGACATTTGTATCCAAAGGTGTTCTATAGTTAGAAAACTTCATTGTTAAAAGTTGACTTTAAAGATTTGGCAAAGCTTGAAGGCAAACCTCATTGGCTTCAATATTATTAAAGTCATTTGTGCTGTAAGTAAAATTTGCCCTCAAACTTGATCAAATTTACAAAGCAAATATGTTCATCTTTTGCTACCTAGGTCAGCTCAAAGTCAGTATAATCTTTTATGCCGTAGAAGGCTAAATGACTCATTCTTAAAGCAAAAAAGAAATACTGTCTCTATTAGGATGTCAAAAGGCAGCTTATCTAATATATTAATAAACAAAGCCAAATGGTCCTCTCCTACATATTTACCCATCCTAGAATCAATCACTCAGCTGAATTTATTATAACTGCCAAGGCTTAGTTAAGAAGACATTTAATTATGAAGCACATAATTATCACAATGTTTGCTTAAATGGGATAATGAAATATATCTTGCATAAATATTACTATACATATGGACAGCTGTAGCAGAAAAGAATGAAATTAGGCTATCAAAATATTTTGTAATTAGATTAAAAGGCTTGGAATATTTTAATAAACAAAGATTCAGAAGAACTAACTTTTTAGAAATAAATCACTGATAAAATATGGGCAATGAAGAAATGGCCACGATGAGAGACACCCAGAGTCCCTGGAATCACTCGGCTCTGTATTGTAAACTGAACTTTATTTAAAAACCCTATGGGGTGAGATGTCATGGACTAACTTTTCCTGGATCCTCGCCTCTTATTACTTCTGTGTCCTGAAATAATTCCATAATCATAAATGGACTCAGAATTCTGTGAAGAGAAAGGTGACCTCACAGCCCTGAGTTTCCTGGGTTTTCTTTCCATCACCATAGATACTCAGCTGGGCAACAAAGAGGCCCACAACTTGGAGGCACTAAAATGTGTAGACAAAAACAAAGAAACCAAAAACCTTGCTCTCTTTGGTAAAAAGGCCAGGAAAGAGACGGCCAATCAGAAACCTAGCTAGAAGAAACATTCCATGATCCTCACCAAGGGTGCAAAGGGTCCCACTGGCCACAGCAGCAGAGTAAGGGCAGAGACCAAACCCTTGCTCACAAACCTGGACCATTGACAGACCTGGTCCAGTGCAGCAGCAGAACCAGAACAGGAACTCACCTCCTGTCGCATATCCAGGGCATTGCTGCCTCATCCACCCCAGCAGCACCACCCAAAGATAAATCCTTGCCCCACATTTGAAGCATTAGCAGGTTTAATATGTAGGAGCTCACATAGGCAGCCCTCTATCTTTGATCTTAATGGCATTAAACTTCTTGAGATTTTAATTTTTCAAAATAAAGTTGTGTATAATTAGGTGACATTTGAGCTTTCCTGCTAGCTCAGTGGGAAAGAATCTGCCTATAATGCAGGAGACACAAGAGATGAAGGGTTCAATCTTTGGGTCAGGAAGATCCCCAGGAGGAGGAAATAGCAACCCACTTCAGCATTCTTGCCCAGAGAATCCCACGGACAGAAGAGCCTGGTGGGCTACAGTCTGTGGGGTCGGAAAGAGTCAGATACAACCGAAGTGACTGAGCATGCAGGCAACACTTAATTCTAAGAATGAGTTCATAGTCTTTAAGATAGAAGAAAATGTTTACATAGAAAAATTGTTTAAAGTGCAAAACAATCAAATTAGATCTAAAAATCATAGTGTTTTCAATATCACTTAGAATCAAGACAATGTTATTTTGGGAGAAGGTGATGCATGAGAGCATTTAAAGTCTTACTCAGTCCTCGGAGACAAAGAAAGGGAGAAACTTGGATCTCCCATTCTCAAAGTGAAAAAGTAAAGTCGCTCAGTGGTGTCCAACTCTTTGTGACTCCATGAACTATAGCCTACCAGGATCCTCCATCGATGGGATTTTACAGGCAAGAATACTGGAGCAGGTTGCCATTTCCTTCTCCAGAGGATCTTCCCGCCCCAGGGGTCAAACCCAGGTCTCCCACGTTGTAGGCAGACACTTTACCATCTGAGCCACCAGGGAAGCCTAAATATAAAGTGAGTGAAAGTGAAGTAGAGAAGAAAATCTTCCCTGACCGGAAATCAAACCCAGGCCGCGGTGGTGAGAGCACCGAATCCTAACCACTAGACCACCAGGGAGCGCCATTCTCAAAGCACCCACAACTTAGTCAAGAAAGGCCAAGTAGTAAGAGGAAAGATCCATGTGATACAGGAACATGAATTTCATCCAGCCTCACGGAAATAATGCCAAGAGGACACATACATGTGTGTTTTCAACCAACAGTACAGCCATTAATGTGGAGCAAACAGAAAGAATCCACATCCACTAGGTTATTTCTCAAATTAATGCAGAGGTATAACGAACTATGTTAGCGTCAGGATAGAAGGAAAAAGACATGCTCTTAAAAGAGAAAAGGCAGAGTCACTATGAATGTGTAGTTTGTGCACGAAGGACCTTGATGAAAGAACATGGTTGTGGGGGGGCGGGGAGTGAAATTTAGCTTTTAATCCATGGTACCTTGTGCCTGGATACAGGAGTGCACTTACTCTTGCAGTATCACTCACTGTTCACCAAACCATGCCCTTGCTGGGCTGCATCTTCCCAGGGAAACATTTTTCTTCTTTCTTTGTTATCATTGCATAGGCTGGTGATAGACCTGAGGGAAATGATACAAAACACTCCGAACATGATAATAAAATAAAATAAGGACCATTTTCAAAGAGGTGTTTCGGTCATGGCCCTGAATGAAATGAGAGTCATGAAGAAAAATATCAGAGATGCTCAGTCACATCTTGTCTAAGATGCCAGAGAAAGCTGGGGTACTCTCTTAGAATCTTTTCAATTTTAACTCCTCCTATGGATGTTCTGATCCTAATGCTATTAACTATTATATTCATTAAACATCTTTTATTCTGACAAAATGTTTCACAAAGTACCATTTTCAGTCTGTTTTATCTGCACTTGAACGGAACATTCAAATCATTCTTCTGACCTAATTTTCCATGGATTAAGATTTCTTGGCTGTTTGAACAAAATTATAGGTGCGGGCTTTTGCTGTGCTAAAAAAGAGCTTCAAAATGGGAGGATTCCAGAAGACTAATCACTATGAGAAAGATTACAGAGCTGCTCATTGGAAAAATAATAATAATATCAGAAAAGCAGGAATGCTGGACAAGAGTTTTTAAATTTTGACCTAGAAAAATCTTGGAAAATGAGATTTTTTTTTAACCAGATGTTCTGAGAAGTTGGGATATGAATAAGTGGAAAAGATTTCTTAATGTTGTTGTGTTATTATTTGAATTCCCTTGGAACACTTGGATATAGAATTGTAATATTTATTTTTTAATTTTTTTGCAGAAATCTTTTTATTGAGGTACAACTCATAAAATGTATAGATTCTGAGTATAGTTTGATGAGTTTCAACAAAGGTATACTCCCATATAACCTCTGGCAAAATTGAAATATAGAAAAATCCATTCATCCTAGAATGGTCAAGATTTTAACCTTAATTTACATTGGCTTTGGATCCCAGACTATGACTCTTATCTCACAAAGCTCTGTATTATGCTGGAGGTAAATTTTCCATGTAAGAAAAGAATTGAAAATGCCTTTACTAGAGAAGTTAACCAAACATGCAATTCAATCAGGATGTTCATCTTCTTCCAAAGATTTATGTCTTCCTGTTTCTATCTTCCATGGGTTACTCTCTAGTATCTAAAATGAGTATTTTTCTTAAGAGATACTTGTTCAAACTTTATAATTGTCACTCAGTCAGTTCAGTTGTTCAGTCGTGTCGGACTCTGCAATCCCATGAATCGCAGCATGCCAGGCCTCCCTGTCCATCACCAACTCCTGGAGTTCACCCAAACTCATATGCATCTAGTTGGTGATGCAATCCAGCCATCTCATCCTCTGTTGTCCCCTTCTCCTCCTGCCCCCATTCCCTCCCAGCATCAGAGTCTTTTCCAGTGAGTCAACTCTTCGCATGAGGTGGCCAAAGTACTGGAGTTTCAGCTTCAGCATCATTCCTTCCAAAGAAATCCCAGGGCTGATCTCCTTCAGAATGGATTGGTTGGATCTCCTTGCAGTCCAAGGGACTCTCAAGAGTCTTCTCCAACATCACAGTTCAAAAGCATTAATTCTTCAGCACTCAGCCTTCTTCACAGTCCAACTCTCACATCCATACATTACCACAGGAAAAACCATAGCCTTGACTAGACGGAACTTTGTTGGCAAAGTAATGTCTCTGCTTTTGAATATGCTATCTAGATTGGTCATAACTTTCCTTACAAAGAGTAAGTGTCTTTTAATTTCATGGCAGCAATCACCATTTGCAGTGATTTTGGAGCCCCCCAAAATAAAGTCTGACACTATTTCCACTGTTTCCCATCTATTTCCCATGAAGTGATGGGACCAGATACCATGATCTTAGTTTTCTGAATGTTGAGCATTAAGCCAGCTTTTTCACTCTCCTCTTTCACTTTCATCACGAGGCTTTTTAGTTTCTCTTCACTTTCTGCCATAAGGGTGGTGTCATCTGCATATCTGAGGTTATTGATATTTCTCCTGGAAATCTTGATTCCAGCTTTGCTTCATCCAGCCCAGCATTTCTCATGAAGTACTCTGCAAATAAGTTAAATAAGCAGGCAGACAATATACAGCCTTGACATACTCCTTTCTCAATTTGGAATCAGTCTGTTGTCTCATGTTCAGTTCTAACTGTTGCTTCTTGACCTGCATACAGATTTCTCTGGAGGCAGGTCAGGTGGTCTGGTATTCCCATCTCTTGAAGAATTTTTCACAGTTTGTTGTGATCCACACAATCAAAGGCTTTGGTATAGTCAATTAAGCAGAAGTAGATGTTTTTCTGGAACTCTCTTGGTTTTTCAGTGATCCAACGGATGTTGGCAATTTGATCTCTGGTACCTCTGCCTTTTCTAAATCCAGCTTGAACTTCTGGAAATTCATGGTTCACATATTGTTGAAGCCTGACTTGGAGAATTTTGAGCATTACTCTGCTACTGTGTGAGATGGGTGCAATTGTGCAGTAGCTTGAACATTCTTTGGTGTTGCCTTTGGTATTGGAATGAAAATTGGCCTTTTCCAGTCCTGTGGCCACTGCTGAGTTTTCCAAATTTGCTAGCATTTAGAGTGAAGCACTTTAACCGCATCATCTTTTAGGATTTGAAATAGCTCAACTGGAATCACTCACCTAGAGCCAGCTATAGTCCACAGGGTCGCAAAGAGTCAGACAAGGTTGAGTGGCTGAGTACAGCACAAGAGAGTTAGTCTGATATAATCTAATTTACTATCCCCAAATTGAAAAGTTCCCAAATCATTTAAAATATTTTAAAATAATAAACGTGTACATTTTAATGCAATTCAATATTTGGATAGTATACAAAATTTGTCCATTTTTATGTAGGGTGAAGTGAAATGAAAGTTGCTCTGAACAGTCCGTGGCATTCTCCAGGCCAGAATACTGGAGTGGGTAACCATTTCCTTCTCCAGGGTATCTTCCCAACCCAGGGATCAAACCCAGGTCTCCTGCATTGCAGGTGGATTCTTTAGCAGCTGAGCCACAAGGGAAGCCTTTATGTAGGGTACTTGTCAGATTATTCTGAATTTTGCAAATAATATACAATAATTAATTAGTCCAAGATAAATTTCTTACCACAACAAAAAGCCAACAGCTTACTCTCATCATGATCAAATGCAGACTGGATTTATGTTACAGCAGAGTTGCAGTGGAGAAGCACAAGCATTATGGTTCTTAGAATTGCACCTTGGAGTCAAAATGAAGACTTCTCTGTGTTTAAATATGATTTTGGGAAAATGTTCTGTGCAGAATGGAATATACCACATGAAATATTAAATTTATGCAAAGTTACATTAAGTAATACAAGAGTCTTCTCCAGCACTATAATTCAAAAGCATAAGTTCTGTGCTCAGTCTTCTTTAAGGTTCAATTTTCACATTCTTACATGACTACTGGAAAAACCATAGATTTGAATATGTGGACCTTTATCAGTAATGTCATGTTTCTGCTTTTTAGTACATAGTCTAGGTTTGTCATTGCTTTCCTTCCAAGGAGCAAACTTTCAATTTCATGGCTGCTGTAACCATCTGCAGTGATTTTGGAGCCCCCCAAAACAAAATCTATCACTGCTTCCACTTTTTCCCCTTCTGTTTATCATTAACAGATGAGATCAGATGACATGATCTTAGCATTTTTAATGTTGAGTTTTAAGTCAGCTTTTGCACTCTCCTCTTTCACCCCCATTCAAGAGGTTCTTTAAGTTTCTCTTCACTTTCTGCCTTTAGAGTAGTATAACCTGCATATCTGAGGTTGGTGATATTTCTCCTGGCAATCTTGATTCCAGCTAGTTGATTCATCCTGTTCAGCATTTCACATGATGTACTATACATAGAAGTTAAATAAGCAGGTTGACTATATATATATATATATATATATATATATATATATATATTTATATTTATATTTATATTTATATTTATATTTATATATAGCCTTGTTTTACAATTTTGAACCAGTCAGTTATTCTATATCTCGTTCTAACTGTTGTTTTCTTGACCCACATACAGATTTCTCAGGAGACAGGTAAGGTACTGGTACTTGTAACAAGACAGGTAAGACCTGGTACTCCCATTTCTTTAAGAAATTCTCACAGTTTATTGTGATCCACATAGTCAAAAGTTTTAGCATAGTCAGTGAAGCAGATATTTTTATGGAATTCTCTTGTTTTCTCCATGATCCAACAAATGTTAGCAATTTGATCTCTGGTTTCTCTGCCTCTTTGAAGCCCATCTTGTACATCTGGAAGTTCTCAGTTCATGTACTGCTGAAGCCTAGTTTGAAGGATTTTGAGAAAAACTTTGCTAACACTGAAATGAGCACAATTGTACTGTACTTTGAACATTCTTTGGCATTGCTCTTCTTTGGTATTGAAATGAAAACTGACCTTTTCCAGCCCTGAGGCCACTGTTGAGTTTTTCAAATTTGCTGACATACTGAATGCAGTGCTTTAACAGCATCATTTTTAGGATTTTTAAATAGCTCAGCTGGAATTCCATCACCTTCACTAATTTTGGTCATAGTACCTCAGATGTGCAGATGACACCACCCTTATGGCAGAAAGTGAAGAGGAACTAAAAAGCCGCTTCATGAAAGTGAAAGAGGAGAGTGAAAAAGTTGGCTTAAAGCTCAACATTCAGAAAATGAGGATCATGGCATCCAGTCCCATCACTTCATGGGAAATAGATGGGGAAACAGTGGAAACAGTGTCAGACTTTATTTTGGGGGGCTCCAAAATCACTGCAGATGATGACTGCAGCCATGAAATTAAAAGACGCTTACTCCTTGGAAGAAAAGTTATGACCAACCTAGATAGCATATTCAAAAGCAGAGACATTACTTTGCCAAATAAGGTCCATCTAGCCAAGGCTATGGTTTTTCCTGTGGTCATGTATGGATGTGAGAGTTGGACTGTGAAGAAGGCTGAGCGCCGAAGAATTGATGCTTTTGAACTGTGGTGTTGGAGAAGACTCTTGAGAGTCCCTTGGACTGCAAGGAGATTCAACCAATCCGTTCTGAAGGAGATCAGCCCTGGGATTTCTTTGGAAGGAATGATGCTAAAGCTGAAACTCCAGTACTTTGGCCACCTCATGTGAAGAGTTGACTCATTGGAAAAGACTCTGATGCTGGGAGGGATTGGGGGCAGGAGGAGAAGGGGATGACAGAGGATGAGATGGCTGGATGGCATCGCTGACTTGATGGACGTGAGTCTGAGTGAACTCCGGGAGCTGGTGATGGACAGGGAGGCCTGGTGTGCTGCGATTCATGGGGTCGCAAAGAGTTGGACATGACTGAGCCACTGAACTGAACTGAACTGAAGCTTCTTAAGGCCCACTTGACTTCACACTCCAGAATATCTGGCTCTAGGTGAGTCAACACATCATTGTGGTTATCTGGGCCATTAAGACCTTTCTTCTATAGTTCTTCTGTATATTCTTGCCACCTTTCTTAATGTCTTCTGCTTCTGTTAGGTCCTTACATTTCTGTCCTTTATCATGCCCATCATTGCATAAAATTTTCCCTTGATATCTCCAATTTTCTTAAAGGGACCTGTAGGCTTTCCCATTCTATTGTTTTCCTCTATCCCTGAGCTTCATGGAGATCAAACCAATCAATTCTGAAAGAAATCAACCCTGAATGTATATTGAAAGGACTGTTGTTGAAACTGAGGCTCCAGTACTTTGACCACCTGATGCAAAGAGCTGAGTTATTGGAAAAGACTCTGATTCTGGGAAAGGCTGAAGACAAAAGGAGAAGGGGTGGCAGAGAATGAGATGGTTAGATAGCATCTCTGATTCAACAGTCATGAATTTGAGCAAACTCCAGGAGATAAGGAAGGACACAGGAGCCTGGCATGCTGCAGTCCCTGGAGTCAAAAAGAGTCAGGCACAAGATAGCAACTGAAAAACATCAACAAAACATGAAGGTACCTAACTGAGAAAATTCATGAGAATATTCTGTATAATTCTCAACTAGAAATTGAAAATCTTCAACCTATCGTCCACTGAGCCCCATTTTTCTTAAGAAAGGTAAATATCAGTTATGGTCAGTGTAATTCAAGACATTTTACTCATTTTTCCTAGATGATTCTAGAGCTATGGAAATAGACTTTCACTGAGGGGGCAAAAAAAAAAAAAAAAAAGATTATGTAGCCTCTACAACCATAGGTCACACTGTCACCTTGTTACAAGATCTAAAAAAATTTATGAAGACACACTTCTATAAATAAAAGAAAGAACTTTGATTGAAAAATGTTACTAGAGTGGTTAAAGGAGCAGGTCTTTTGAAATATGTGGACAAGTGAAAGTTTGCACTGATAGCACTAGAATATTCATTATTTATTCAAATTTCCAAAGACCTCTGTTTCTCTGCTGGACAGCTTGACCACCCAGGAAAAGTATGCTTCATAAAGGAAAATTTCTGGGACTCTTATATAATATTCACAACTGCATTTCAGAATGAAATTACTGTTGCAAGTTATTTATATGTTAAGGATTTGTAGCAGGTTAGCTACAGTAATGAGCACTGTTTTGAGAACTAAAATAAGAGCAAAATATTAAAAAAAAAAAGCTAAAAAATTCAGGCAAGAAAGAGAGTTGGATGGCCAATTATTTTAATGGAGCTTAGAAGTGGCCAGTAGCAAGGGAACACTTAAATATAAAATATTATTAAAGTCAGTTAGAGAGGGTGCAAAGAAATTTGCTCTCACAGAGACACTTACAGAATGAAATACCAGCGAGAATCATTCATTTGAAATGTCTAACTTTTCAGGGACCCATAATGAATGCAGACCCAACTCACTCTCCTTATACCAGATGTCAATAATCAAGGTTAGAATAGACAAGAATAAATGTTGATGCTCAAAATCAACCAAATAACAAGCTCAGGACCATTTTGAGTTAGGAACTGCATCCCTGATTTGTTTGTTTTTTTACTGGGGGACAGAATTTATCACAAAGGAATTATTTTATTTAATGGGATGTTAATCTCATAATGTTCTAAGAAACCACCAGATCATATAAGAATGACTGAATTACAAACTGGGACTTCCTAGAAATTTTGTGGGTTAGAACATAGAAGTCCCTGTTTTATTAGCTATAAAAAGAAATATGATTAGTAGCCAATTTCATTCATGATTAAAAAAATATCCTATTCCATTCTTTTTATCTTCTCTTGCAGAAGAATCAGTTCTAATGAATTTAGGAAGCATTATATCTGGTTTCAGATATGTTTCCTGCTCTAAGAATTCAAATTCCCCAATATATGTTTTGGTTGGATTATGCCATGATAAAACCCAGCAAGACAAATTGTACAATTTCTCCATCCACATCTGGGAGGAACTCAACTCCATCCTGGAAGAGGAGGAAGAAAATGGGGATGAGGGAGTAGGGAAGTAAGAGAGAGAGCATCCTGCCTTCCAGGACTTTTGGATGGCAAAAATGCAAATGGCTCTGTGGATTGTAGCACACAAGTTATTTAACAGAGACAGAAAATAAGCATTATAGAGTTCTTTCCTATTAGAAATATTAAAGAGCAGCTCTTCAAAGAAAATAAGAAGGTAAGAGAATGGGATGAGAGTTAGAAAGTAGGAGAATAATGAAAAAAAGTTAAAGTTGGGAGTTTGAGGAAGAATTTATGATGAGGTGGTAATAAAGAGATAATTTTTTTTAGTAACTGTCAAATGAAAAGAAATAATTTGATATCTGTTGTATAATGTTTACAACTGTACACTGTAAAACTTAAATTGTTTTTTCTGTATACTGAACTAGCAGTTATTTTGAATGCAACACTAATCTAACACAGTCCATATGACAGTTTACTTTTATCTGAATTACATTACACCCATTATATTAATTTTTTCAAAAAATATACATCAATGCTAATCATTGGACTACTTGCAGGGGATATGATGACAGTCAATTCCTGCCCATCAAAACATGATTTGATATCTCAGTTCAATTCAGTTCAGTCACTCAGTCATGTCTGACTCTTTGCAACCCAATGGACTGCAGCATGCTAAGCCTCCCTGTCCATCACCAATTTCCAAGTTCACTCAAACACATATCCATCAAGTCGGTGATGCCATACAACTATCTCATCCTCTGTCGTCCCCTTCTCCTCCTGGCTTCACTCTTTCCCAGCAACAGGGTCTTTTCAAATAAGTCAGTTATTCACATCAGGTAGCCAAAGAATTGGAGTTTCAGCTTCAACATCAGTCCTTCCAATGAATATTCAGGACTGAGTTCATTTAGGATTGACTGGTTGGATCTCCTTGCTGTCCAAAGGATTCTCAAGAGTCTTCTCCAACACCAGTGTTCAAAAGCATCAATTCTTCGGTGCTCAGCTTTCTTTATAGTCCAACTCTAACATCCATACATGACTACTGGAAAAACCATAGCTTTGACTAGATGGAACTTTGTTGGCAAAGTAATGTCTCTGCTTTGTAATATGCTGTCTAGGGTGATCATAACTTTCCTTCCAAGAACTAAGTATCTTTTAATTTTATGGCTTCAGTCACCATCTGCAGTGATTTGGGAACCCCCCAAAATAAAGTCTCCCACTGTTTTCATTGTTTCCCCATCTATTTGCCAAGAAATGGGACCAGATGCTTTGATCTCAGTTTTCTCGATGTTGAGTTTCAAACCACATTTTCACTCTCCTCTTTCACTTTTATCAAGAAGCTCTTCAGTTCTTCACTTTCTGCCATAAGGGTGGTGTCATCTGCATATCTGAGGTTATTGATCTTTCTCCCAGCAATCTTGATTTCAGCTTGTGCTTCATCCAGCCCAGTATTTCACATGATGTACTCTGCATATAGGTTAAATAAGTAGGGTGATAATATGCACACTTAACATACTCCTTTCCCTATTTGGAACAGATATATTAACAAAGTTGCTTTCAACTATCATTTACAGACCATGGTAACATAAACAGTGCAGTTGTCACAACAGTTAGATTTTTCATGTTTGTAAGTTAATAAATTGTAAATCAGCCTCCATTTCCATGAGACCTTTTATGTATTTTGATATTATTGAGACCTTATAATCTCTTTACAAGATCAGTTGCTAAATTTGTCATATAAGATTATATAGAACCATAAAACTTTATTCTATAAGGAGTATTATAATAAAAGTACCATGTTTCATATGCTTACTATAGGCAGTAATTCCAAGTTGCTTTAATTAAACTTTTTCATTTACTAAAAATATAAATTGTGAATCTATAAGGTAAAAATTATTACTGTACCCATTTCATACAGAAGAAATTATACTTCAGAATTATATTAATTTTTTCAGATATTCCACAATAACACATATTCTAAATTTTATTCAATTTCCCAGTGCTACATAATAACTCACATACTACTTCTGTTACCACTACAGATTATCTTATTTTCTTGCACAGAATCCAATTTTAAATAATATTGATGGACAGTTAAAGTGTGAATTTAAAACATGTTGTTGATGGACCTTCAAAATTGTGATGATTTTCCTATTTCCTTAAGCAAGAAAAATCTATAAAACCAATCAGATGAATCATCAAAATATGCTAATAAACCCACTGGCTGATAATCTAGAGGCCAGTCTTCTCATTTGTTTTTGATACGAAGTCTAGTCTTTCAATTAAAAAAAATGTCATGTAGCATATAAAATGCTTGATATTCGAGGTTCTCTGTTCATAATGGTGACAACTGACATAGTTACACAAAGGAAGTTTCTGAAAGAAAAGGATATTTAAGCTAAAAGGATTTGTCAGATGATGAGTGGAGAGCGGCGGCTGCACAGCGCTGGAGCAGCCGTGAAGAGATACCCCACGTCCAAGGTAAGAGAGACCCAAGTAAGACGGTAGGCACTGAGAGAGGGCATCAGAGGGCAGATAGACTGAAACCACAATCACAGAAAACTAACCCATCTAATCACATGGACCACAACCTTGTCTAACTCAATGAAACTAAGCCATGCCAAGTAGGGCCACCCGAGATGGATGGGTCATGGTGGAAAGTTCTGACAAAACGTGGTTCACTGGAGAAGGGAATGGCAAACTGCTTCAGTATTCTTGCCTTCAGAACCCCATGAACACTATGAAAAGGCAAAATGATAGGACACTGAAAGAGGAACTCCCCAGGTCAGTAGGTGCCCAATATGTTACTGGAGATCAGTGGAGAAATAACTCCAGAAAGAATGAAGGGATGGAGCCAAAGCAAAAACATTACCCAGCTGTGGATGGGACTGGTGATAGAAGCAAGGTCCAATGCTGTAAAGAGCAATATTGCATAGGAACCTGGAATGTCAGGTCCATGAATCAAGACAAATTGAAAGTGGTCAAACAGGAGATGGCAAGAGTGAATGTCGACATTCTAGGAATCAGTGAAATAAAATGGACTGGAATGGGTGAATTTAACTCAGATGACCATTATATCTACTACTGTGGGCAAGAATCCCTTAGAAGAAATGGAGTAGCCATCATAGCCAACAAAAGAGTCCAAAATGCAGTACTTGGATGCAATCTCAAAACTGACAGAATGATCTCTGTTCATTTCCAAGGCAAATCATTCAATATCACAGTAATCCAAGTCTATGCCCCAACAAGTAATGCTGAAGAAGCTGAAGTTGAATGGTCCTATGAAGACCTACAAGAATTTTTAGCACTAACACACAAAAAGTTTGTTCTTTTCATTTTAGGGGACTGGAATGCAAAAGTAGGAAGTGAAGAAACACCTGGAATAACAGGCGAATTTGGCCTCAGAATACGGAATGAAGCAGGGCAAAGGCTAATAGAGTTTTGCCAAGAGAATGCACTAGTCATAGCAAACACCCTCTTCCAACAACACAAAAGAGGATTCTACATATGGACATCATCAGATGGCCAACACCAAAATCAGATTGATTATATTCTTTGCGGCCAAAGATGGAGAAGCTCTACACAGTCAGCAAAAACAAGACTGGGAGCTGACTATGGCACAGATCATGAACTCCTTATTACCAAATTCATACTTAAATTGAAGAAAGTGGGGGAAATCACTAGACCATTTAAGTATGACCTAAATCAAATCCCTTATGATTAGACAGTGGAAGTGAGAAATAGATATAAGGGACAAGACCTAACAGACAGAGTGCTTGATGAACTATGGACAGAGGTTCATGACATTGTACAGAGACTGGGATCAAGACCATCCCCAAGGAAAAGAAATGCAAAAAAGCAAAATAGTTGTCTGAGGAGACCTTACAAATAGCTGTAAAAAGAAGACAAGTGAGAAGCAAGGGAGAAAAGGAAAGATGTACCCATGTGAATGCAGAGTTCCAAAGAATAGCAAGTGGAGATAAGAAAGCCTTCCTCAGCGATCAGTGCAAAGATATAGAGGAAAACAATAGAATGGAAAATACTACAGATCTCTTGAAGAAAATTAGGGTTACCAAGGAAACATTTCATGCAAAAATGGGCTCAGTAAAGGACAGAAATGATATCGACCTCACAGAAGCAGAGGATATTAAGAAGAGGTGGCAGGAATACACAGAGGAAGTAAACAAAAAAGATCTTCAGGATCGAGATAATCATGATGGTGTGACCACTCACCTAGACCCAGACATCCTGGAATGCGAAGTCAAGTGTCCTAGGAAGCATCACTATGAACAAAGCTAGTGGAGGTAATGGAATTCCAGTTGAGATACTACAAATCCTAAAAGATGATGCTGTGAAAGTACTGCACTTGATATGCCAGCAAATTCGAAAACTCAGCAGTAGCCACAGGACTGGAAAAGGTCAGTTTTTATTCCAATCCCAAAGAAAGGCAATGCCAAAGAAAGCTCAAACTACTGCACAATTGCACTCATCTCGCATGCTAGTAAAGTAATGCTCAAGATTCTCCTAGCCAGGCTTCAGCAATATGTGAACCATGAACTCCCAGAAGTTCAAGTTGGTTTTAGAGAAGGTAGAGGAACCAGAGATCAAATTGCCAACATCTATTGGATCATTGAAAAAGCAAGAGAGTTCCAGAAAAAGATCTACTTCTGCTTTATTGACTGCCAAAGCCTTTGAATGTGTGGATCACAATAAACTATGGAAAATTCTGAAAGAGATGGGAATACCAGACCATCTGACTTGCCTCTTGAGAAATCTGTATGTAGGTCAGGAAGCAACAGCTAGAACTGGACATGGAACAACAGACTGGTTCCGAATAGGAAAAGGAGTATTTCAAAGCTGTATATTGTCACCCTGCTTATTTAACTTCTATGCAGAATACATCATGAGAAACGCTGGGCTGGATGAAGCACAAGCTGGAATCAAGATTGCCAGGAGAAATATCAATAACCTCAGATATGCAGATGACACCACCCTTATGGCAGAAAGTGAATAAAACTAAAGAGGCTCTTGATGAAAGTAAAAGAGGAGAGTGAAAAAGTTGGCTTAAAGGTCAACATTCAGAAAAATAAGATCATAGCACCTGGTCCCATCACTTCATGGCAATAAATGGGGAAATAGTGACTGACTTTATTTTGAGGGCCTCCAAAATCACTGTAGATGGTGATTGCAGCCATGAAATTAAAAGACTAGCTTACTCCTCAGAAAGAAAGTTTTGCCCAAACTAGACAGCATATTACAAAACAAAGACATTACTTTGCCAATAAAGGTCCACCTAGTCAAATCTATGTTTTTCCAGTAGTCATGTATGGATGTGAGAGTTGGACTATAAAGAAAGCTGAGCACCAAAGAACTGATGCTTTAGAACTGTGGTGTTGGCGAAGACTCTTGAGAGTCCCTTGGACTGCAAGGAGATCCAACCAGTCCATCCTAAAGGAGATCAGTCCTGAGTATTCATTGGAAAGACTGATGTTGAAGCTGAAACTCCAATACTTTGGCCACCTGATGTGAAGAACTGACTCATTTGAAAAGACCCTGTTGCTGGGAAAGATTGAAGGCAGGAGAAGAAGGGAACAATAGAGGATGAGATGGTTGGATGGCATCACCTACTTGATGGACATGAGTTTTGGTAAACTCCAGGAGTTGGTGATGGACAGGGAGGCCTGGCATGCTGTCTTCCATGGGGTTGCAGAAATTGGACACGACTGAGTGACTGAACTGAACTGTACTGAGAGATGAGTATTAAGGTGCAAGACACAGTTTTAGGAACCATTTCATTATTTGAAATAATAGGCTTTCCTCCATGTTCACATTTTTTTTTCCAGCAACACAAAGTCATTCTTTTTACTGGGTGAATGTAGGTTCACTATTCTCTATCTTCACTTATATTTAGACAGGACCAACATAGGGAATTGCAGACTGATCATGAGGGAGGCTTCTCAAGTAATTCAGCCTGATTCAATGTCAGTTCTGCTACCAAAACTATACTACTTAGGACAAATTGCATAACTTCTTTAAAATTTAGTTTCCTAGTAGTATGTCTATGTCACAGTACTGTTTTGGAATTAAGCACTTGATTAATAGTAATCAATAAACGTTGGCTACATTTAGTAGTTGTTGGAGTCTTCTATTTTTTAAATTAATTTATTTTTTTTTTTTACTTTACAATATTGTATTGGTTTTGCCATACATTAACATGAATCCGCCATGGGTGTACATGTATTCCCCATTCTGAACCCCACTCCCACCTCCTTTTTAGAAAGGGATCTGATTTAAGTTAGAATGAAAACTGGATTCATTCTTCAGTTTCAGTTAAATAAAAAATAATAACATATCTATTTTTGTAAGCTTGAGGAGAGGAATAAATAGAGTAAGACATATGAGAATCCTTTAAAAATAAAAATGTATAAAATATAAGATATTTAAAAATAAAGTTATCTTCTGTGGTTCTCTATTTGTTCTGCATGAGTCTTGTTTCCTCAACTTCTTGGTGGCATAGGTCAGTCTCATGTTCTTCGCTCAGTCATGTTCGACTCTGCGACCCCACGGACTGTAGCCCGCCAGGCTCCTCAGTCCATGGGATTCTCCAGATAAGAAATCCGGAGTGGGTTGCCATTCCCTTCTCCAGGGGATCTTCCCAACCCAGGGAGACAACGCAGGTCTCCTGAATGGCAGGCAGATTCTTTACCTTCTGAGATATAGGGAAGTCCCTCAAAAACGTACAAAAATACAAAAATGTAAGGTATTTAAAAATAAAGTTATTTTCTTTGGTTCTCTATCTGTTCTGTGGGAGTCTTGTTTCCTGAACTCTTGGTGGCATAGGTCAGTCTCATGTTCTTCTTGAAGGCTTCCAGTGTACCTAGCACAGTGGTACCCTATAGAAGGCATCCAGTGAGCAACCTGTTGCAAGCTTTCTTGATTATAGTGGCTAGGTAGAAGTCCTCTCAAGTTCACATGGCATTTCTATACATGTTTTTACATATGCAATGTAAAACTATGTTTTAATTACTTGTGTACTTGTTTTATTTCACCCCAAACAGTGGAAATTTCTTATATGAATTCATATATTTGAACATTTAGAACAATAAAGAGCAGAAAGTATGAACTATAGAAGGGTTTGCTGTTATAATAGTAAGTATCATCATCACTGTTGTAATTAGCTCTTTCCAGGTTGGGACCATGTATACCACCTAGCCAGGTGCCTAACTGTAAAAAGGATATTAGATTTGAGAGTTCTGAATCTTAACAATAAAGAAATATACGCTATTTTGTTAAATAGGCTTTTTGTTTTTATTCAAGAGTTCATGGAATGTAGCATATTCCTGAGGGAACTTGAATACAGTGAACTTCAGGGGAGTGAGGCAAAGAAAAGGTTAAGAAATCACCTTAGACAGAAAATCCCATAACATTAACTTCATGCATAATCACACATGAGCAATGAATAGTATTACAACCAATTTCAATTTATGGAATCAAAATCGTGACTGGAGGTCATCTGTCTAATCCTTGAGAATAGCAGCTTTAAAATGAGAGATGTCTGGGTAATAAAATGCCCATTATCTGCTTCTAACCATAGGTAACCTGCTTTTACCCTTCGACCCATGAATCTGCTATGCTGAAATATCTGAGAGGGAACGCTTCTGAAAATGACATATTAGTGCCAGTGAATCAGCACATCCAGCACTGAGATGTCATTCCTGTATGTCCTGCATTCAGAAACAGTGTTCCCAGAAATGGTAACAAGTAGAGTGAAGGATAGGAAGTTTTCTTACTCAGTAATTTTGGAACAAAAGGTAAAAATAGAATAAGAAAGGAGAATCCTGCCTTAAATGTGGTAAGTCTCAAGAAGGTTTTATGACTAGCCAAATTTCTTAAAAAAAAAAAAAACAACCCAGATTTAAATATGTTATAAACTCCATCTAGCAGTATGTAATTTCTGTCTCCTTCCTCTCAATATGTGAATTGCATCGTTTATTATCAGGGAAATATCTTAATTATTTTCCCAAACTATTACATTTTAATAAAGAAGTTCTTAACAATTATTCTTAGAATTGTATCCATAAATGTTCTGATAGCTACTCTTACTCATAAACACTGATTAAGTCCCAACTTTGCCCTAAGACGTGCACTGATTGTTGTGTGGGATGCACAGCTAACTAAGACAAGAAACTTTCAGTCTCAAAGTAGTAAACAATCTAAAACTCTTAACGGGACATGGATGCAAGTGATTTGGTCTTCTACAATCCAAGTATCATGGTGGTTTAGTCGCTAAGTTGCATCCAACTCTTGTGACCCCAAGGACTGGAGCCTGTCAGGTTCCTCTGTCCATGAGGATTCTCCAGGCAAGAACACTGGGTTGCCATTCCCTCTTCCAGGGGATCTTCTCAACCTGGGGATCAAACGCAGGCCTTCCTCATGCAGACAGATTCTTTACCAGCTGAGGCACCAGGGGAGAACCAATATCATACTGTTTGATATAATACGGGGCTGGTGCACGGGGATAACCCAGAGAGATGTTATGGGGAGGGAGGTGGGAGGGGGTTCATGTTTGGGAACTCATGTACACCCGTGGTGGATTCATGTCAATGTATGGCAAAATCAATACAGTATTGTTAAGTAAAATAAAGTAAAAATAAAAAATTTTTAAAAAAGATTAAAAAAATACCTGCAGCTTAAAACTAAATGAAATAAAAATGAAACATTTTATAATTCAATTTAATTCCTTTCTATTTTTTTTAAACTTCTACACTTACTTGCAAATTTTTCCTCTGGAATAATTATAACAATATGATATTTAGGATCTACTCGGCACAGAATTATTTATTCAACAAATAATTGTGAAGTATGTACTGAATGCTGAAAAAGACCTTCCTCCTACAGATATAATGACCATCTACATATGAGGAATACTTCTATAGCTTGAGAGATGACACGACCTCTTTCACTTCACACAGTCAGTTTATGTCATTGTTCTGGAGTATTTACTAATATCATCTCATTTTATTGTCAAAAGTATCTCAGTTTGGAAAGTTAATTATACAGTCATCAGAGAGAAGAGGAAGAGTATGGGGACTAGAGTCATACAGATTTAAGATTTAATCCTGGTTTTGCTTTTTACCTGTTTTGTGACATTGAATCTCATTTTCTTTATATGGTAAATAGAAATACTATCACATAATTACATAATTATGAAAAATTAAATGAAGAGTTTGAAAAGTGCTTTACCCTCCCACACCTCACCCCAGGTGCCTGGCACCACTATAGACAGAATAAACACACAATATATATTTGCTAATATTAAGAAAGATAGGACTAGCTACACAGTTTTGGAGGTCCAGTGAAAAATAAAAATGCAGGGTCTCTTGTTGAAGAAAACATGAAAATGCTACTATTAAAGTTATAAAACATATATAAAATTTTTTTCTTCTACATACACTCCCTCTCAACTTGTCATAATGTATAATGTATTTTGGTATTTAATCTTATAAGCAAAGACAAATTATATGTTAAAATCAGCAGCATGGATTCTGCTATTCTTCTTTACACTGTGCAATGCCAGTTTTAACTATAAAGATAAGAGTTTTTAACTCATACATAGAATCACCAAAATTACACACCTTGTATTCCTTTGCTCATGCTTGCACATATGTTTCATTCTTACCAGAACATGGAGAAAGTTGTACAAAGCTAGTCGGTTTTATTTCACTTGATACACATACATTCCATCATGACTAAGGAAGAGCTGAAAGGAAAAGGAACTATGGATTGCCCTCTTCTTCTTACTTTCTAAATCATCATTTTCAAACTAAATGGTTAGCAGGTATAAAGGAGTAACACAGGTGAAAAGACAAAATAGGGTTTCTTGGCCATTGTGTATTTTAGAAGACCATTGCCTTCCTTCAATGTTCAAATCAAATTTGGCTCAAATAACTGAAAAGATGGTTTCCCATCAGTGACCTCACAAACTGAATGGAAATGTAACATGCTTTTACTTTGTACTCTGAGCCTGGCTGGATACCCACAATCATAGATCAATAGGAATCCTGTGCTCCTGGGCATCAGAAATGCTCTATGCATATGACACAGCAAGAACTGGGGCAGACATGTATTGTGAGCATATTCTCTGTTCATTTGCACATCTCATTGTCCCACTGGATATCATTTACAAACACAAGTTCAAAGATTATATTATCAAGAATTTCAACACAATGATGTAAACCAACTGACATTAAACCCCACTACTGAATGACAGGCCCTGTCCCATATCACAGGTCACAGGCCCATGAAGCTGGCCTTATTGAAGTATAGAGATTTTCTGAGGCTACCATAAGACTCACAGCAATAAGCAAGACTATTAAGGAAAGGCAGAACCTTTGAGGTAACCAAGGTTGCAAAAGAACCCAAAATGCCAGAAAATACTCTATAAAATTTACTTTACCCAGAAGTCCTCTGACACCTACCCGACTCATATCCTCCATGATCATTGTCTCTTCGTAAATAAAAATTCTTCTACTCTTGCATGAATATTACTGTTTAGCTTTTTACTTTTCCCCAAAACATGTTTTACTGATTATCTTATGTCTTTCCCTATATTGGCACAGATAAGACAAGTCCTACTATGACACTAAGACTTAGAATTCTCATACTTACAAAGGTCAGTTGAGAGATCAAGTTCATTTTGTCTTTTGAACAGATAAAAGGTTTGTTATCCTGAGATCAATGTCAGTGTTCTATGCAAGCCAAGTTGTCCAGTGAAACTATGTCCATATTGCAGTTGTGAATTCTCCATCGATTTACCTGTATCTGTTGCTGAAATAGTGAGGAAAATAGTTTTAATCTACTCACAACAATGTGATGCAGGTGAGTATGGGAGGACTTGGAGGAAAAAAAAGAATACTTCATTATTTTTATCTCTTTTACATCAGTATCTTATAATGGAAAGGTAAAAGCTAGATATTGTTGTACTCTGTAAATTTTTGAGGTGTCCTTTCTGCCTAGAGTTGAATATGTTTCTTGGAAATATGAGACGAAGGTCAGTGACAGTCAATTTATAGAGAAAAATATTATTAATAAAGTAACACATATTATTGATATGAATTTTTACAAGGCAAAATATGATTTTATAATTTAATGTCATGAACAAAATTTTATTCTAAGAAAAATTTTCCAAGTATCCCCAAAAATCTTGAGAAAATCTTCAAGTCAGAAATATGCTCTAAAATGAAGTTTTTGATGTAAATTAAATATTAAAACTGTCAAGCCATTAAAAATGAAACAGTAAAGAATATAATTTGGGCATATATTGTTTGCATGTATGTGTTTGTGGGTTTGTATTGTAAATATAAAATAATAAACTTAGGTGTAGCTTTGTATGCTTCAATTCTTCCAGCTACAACTTTACCCCATTTGAAATAAATTGCACCTTAAATTTGAAGGCAATTTTCAGTAGTTTGGTGTGCAGTACAGATTTTATCTTTGATATTTAGTAAGCCTGAGATCTTTCTAACTTATGAAGTCTGCATGTCTGCAAACTAGGATGTCTGTATTTGTGTTTATTACCTTTTTCATGCATGCCTTGAAATGACTAAATTACAGGTATTTTACATGTGTTTTGTGGTACAAGACAGATACAGTCCACTGGTATAATTTATCTTGAAACACCCTGTTTTACAAAATTACAGAAAAGCACTGCAATTTGCTCAATTTTTTATTTTCTAAGACTATGGTAAAAATCTTCAAAGCCCAGATGTCTTCCAGATAAGAACTTAGCCATGCAATAAACAATTTTCATCAAAGCTCTGGGTTTGGGGAAATAGAGTACAATTGTAGATTTAAAATCTTGATAATGTTTCTTACTTATTAGTTATTTTGTCTTTCGTATTTTGACCTAATTCAGCCACCAAAGGCATCAACTCTTATGTAAGATTAGATACATACATACACAGACACACACATACACGCACAGCAGTCCAAATCAGATTATCTACAATCAAGGTAATTGTGGAGAACAAAATTGTTCATCTGTGCCATGAAGATGCCTTTTGGATTTAGTGTTTGATCCCAAGTGACTACTGAAGTTACAGCTATGAAGCATTCTTCTCTAATCCAGTGGAACTTTGTTACTTGAAAAATCACTTTTTAAAAACTTCTTTTGGCTTCTTCATCCTTCCTTTCAGAATTCTATATGAATAACACAAAACTCAGTAGACAGCATATAAACCTTACAGCATTTATACAGTACGTGGTAATTTGATGCTGAAAATCATTCTTACTAATATTTGATAAATATTCAAAATATTTTGTGCTTCCAAATCAGTTGTAAGTGTTCTGCCTTCTTAACACTTAGCTAAGAATCTTTGTATATTAAGAAAATATTTTATAAATGTATTTAGTTAAACCATATCATGAAATTTTGACTTAGAATTGGACTTTTCATTAAAGACATAGAACTAGTAAAATCAGTTATCAAATGTGACTTGAGTTTTACGTTTGCTAGTGTGACTAAATGTGTAAAAACTTATTTGTTTCTTTAGATTACATATTTAATATTTTGGAAAATCTATCAGAATACCTACTAAGTATTGATGGAGCTCAGTTGACTAAAGTTAAATTTTGTATCTTAATCCATTACGCCAAATATTTTTGGATATAAAATACTGCCATTACTAAAGACATTTTTAATTTTTCTCCTTTAGAAGTATTTGCAAATTAGTGCAACAAGTGAAAGTGAAGTCGCTCAGTCATGTCCAACTCTTAGCGGCCCCATGGACTGCAGCCTACCAGGCTCTTCCGTCCATGGGATTTTCTAGGCAAGAGTACTGGAGTGGGTTGCCATTTCCTTCTCCAGGGAACTTCCCGACCCAGGGATTGAACCCAGGCCTCCCACATTGTAGACAGATGCTTTACCGTCTGAGCCACCAGGGAAGTCCCTTAGTGTAACAGGTAGATACTAAATAGAAGCAATTTATTGGGATTTTCTGCTTTACTTGGATATTTTCCCCCAATGGAAAAAGTACCCTTTGCACATAACTGGTGAAGTACAGGCCTTTACTAGTAAATGATCATTGATATAATAACATATTTTCTAAATTCATAGTTGTTGCCTTGATTTAGTTTATCACATACAACAATTTCTTTATTATTTATAATTTTTCAAATTAATAAGTAAAGGAAGGTGAAGGTGAAATCACTCAGTCATGTCCGACTCTTTGCAACCCCATGGACTGTAACCTACTAGGCTTCTCCGTCCATGGGATTCTCCAGGCAAGAATACTGGAGTGGGTTGCCATTTCCTTTTCCAGGGGATCTTCCCAACTCAGGGATCAAACCCAGGTCTCCCACATTGGAGGCGGACGCTTTACCCTCTGAGCCACCAGGGAAGCCCTAAAGCATGCAATTGTATTTTTAAACATTTCAAAGTCAATGTTTATTTCATGAGGATAAAACACTCTGCTTCTCACACATTGAAACTTGCATGAACTACACTAATTATGTTCTCTGCTATGCCTGACCTTAAACTTGTATTGAACCACAGTGATCAAGGTAAATATGGGTTTGTTCGCAGCTTCTGTCGTCTCCTCCTTCTCTCAGTGATGCCCATGCTAGATTTTTACTTGCTTGTCTTCCAAAAGCTGTCTTTGCCTTTGTGTGGACAATTAGCTGTCCTCCCCATGAAAAAAACAACCAGTAGTTATAAAATTAATATCATAAATAATAACAGGCATAATAGCAGTAGAAATGTGGAAGCAAAACTACAAGAGTTTATTTCCTGAGTAAAATTATTATTGCAATTTTAAAGAATCAGAGTACCTAAAATACAAATGCAGTCCAATCTACAGATATAAAAGTATAGATTTACAGAATATATCATTACAAGGCATTCATAATTACAGTTATAATGACTAACCTTCATTCTGAGTGTGCTGTATGGTAGGCATTGTCCTGACTCTTTTGTGTTACCCTTTTAAAACTTTAAAATTCTGCAGGTGGAATTATTCTCAGTTTTCCATGTAATTAATCAAAGGTTAGTATACTTACTCCACTCAATATGCCAGCAAATTTGGAAAACTCAGCAGTGGCCACAGGACTGGAAAAAGTCAATTTTCATTCCAATCCCAAAGAAAGGCAATGCCAAAGAATGCCAAAACTACCACACAAATGCACTCATCGCACACACCAGTAAAGTAATACTCAAAATTCTCCAAGCCGGGCTTCAGCAATATGTGAACCATGAACTTGCTGATGTTCGAGCTGGTTTTCGAAAAGGCAGAGGAACCAGAGATCAAATTGCCAACATCTGCTGGATCATGGAAAAAGCAAGAGAGTTCCAGAAAAACATCTATTTTTGCTTTATTGACTATGCCAAAGCCTTTGACTGTGTGGACCACAATAAACTGTGGAAAATTCTGAAAGAGATGGGAATACCAGACCACCTTATCTGCCTCTTGAGAAACCTATATGCAGGTCAGGAAGCAACAGTTAGAACTTGACATGAAACAAAACAGACTGGTTCCAAATAGGAAAAGGAGTATGTCAAGGCTGTATATTGTCAGCCTGTTTATTTAACTTCTATGCAAAGTACATCATGAAAAACGCTTGCCTGGAAGAAGCACAAGCTGGAATCAAGATTGCTGGGAGAAATATCAATCACCTCAGATATGCAGATGACACCACCCTTATGGAAGAAAGTGAAGAGGAGCTGAAGAGTCTCTTGATGAAAGTGAAAGAGGAGAGTGAAAAAGTTGGCTTAAAGCTCAACATTCAGAAAAGTAAGATATAGCATCTGGTACTATTACTTCATGGGAAGTAGATGGGGAAACAGTGGAAGCAGTGTCAGACTTTATTTTGGGGGGCTCCAAAATCACCACAGATGGTGATTGCAGCCATGAAATTAAAAGACGCTTACTCCTTGGAAGGAAAGTTATAACCAACTTAGATAGCACATTAAAAATCAGAGACATTGTTTTGTCAACAAAGATCTGTCTAGTCAAGGCTATGGTTTTTCCAGTGGTCATGTATGGATGTGAGAGTTGAACTGTGAACAAAGCTGAGCATCAAAGAATTGATGCTTTTAAACCGTGGTGTTGGCAAAGACTCTTGAGAGTCCCTTGGACTGCAAGGAGATCCAACCAGTCCATTCTGAAGGAGATCATTCCTGGGTGTTCATTGGAAGGATTGATGCTAAAGTTGAAACTCCAATACTTTGGCCACCTCATGCGAAGAGTTGACTCATTGGAAAAGACTCTGATGCTGGGAGGGATTGGGGGCAGGAGGAGAAGGGGACGACAGAGGATGAGATGGCTAGATGGCATCACCAACTCGATGGACGTGAGTTTGAGTGAACTCTGGGAGTTGGTGATGGACAGGGAGGCCTGGCGTGCTGCGATTCATGGGGTTGCAAAGAGTCGGACATGACTGAGTGACTGAAGTAAATTGAAGTGAGTATACTTTTCAAAGATAAGATAACGAAGAATTTTTAGACTTGGTATTCCAGTATTCTATCCAAGTTCATCCAATTTTAGAACCTATCAAGTGTTACCTGACTGAAACATAGTAGACAATCATATAATATATATATATATATATATATATGTATATGTATTTCAGTAAATAACAAAATAAACCTTGAGAAATGCTATTATAGCAGCAGAGGCATTTAAATGGTAGAAATATACAAAGTTGGCACAGTTTCAGTATGTGGATCAACTTATGGGGAGCAATTCTTTCCTAAATTCTCTATTCAGATTTTGCACTAGAGTACAAAATAAAGCAGGGCAAAGGATAACAGAGTTTTTCCAAGGGAACACATGGGTCATAGCAAATAACCTCTTTCAACAACACAAGAGATGACTCTACACATGGACGTCACCAGATAGTCAATACTGAAATCAGATTGATTATACTCTTTGCATGGAGAAGGAAATGGCAACCCACTCCAGTATTCTTGCCTGGAAAATTCCATGGCTGGGGGATCCATGTAGACTACAGTCCATGAGGTGGCAAAGAGTTGGACACGACTGAGTGACATCACTTTCTTTCTTTATATAGTGCCTTTTGGAGAGCGAGATGGAAACCCACTCCAGTGCTCTTGCCTAGAGAATCCCACGGACAGAGGAGGCTGGTGGGGCTGCAGTCTATGGGGTTGCAAAGAGTCAGACATGACTAAGCAGCTAACACACATACTATTTGCAGTGAAAGATGGAGAAGCTCTATACAATCAGCAAAAACAAGACTGGCAGCTGGCTGTGGCTCAGATCATGAACCCCTATTGCAAAATTCAGATTTAAATGGAAGAAAGTAGGGAAAACCACTCGACCATTCAGGTATGACCTTAATCAAATCCCTTATGATTATACAATGGAAGTGATGAATAGATTCAAGGAATAAGATCTTACAGAGTGCCTGAAGAATTATGGACAGAGGTTCATGACATTGTACAGGAGGTGGTGATCAGGACCATCGCCAAGAAAAAAAAAAATGCAAAATGGCAAAATGGTTGTCTGAGAAGGCCTTACAAATAGATTTGAAAGGCAAAGGAGAAAAGGAAAGATATACTCATTTCAATGCAGACTTCCAAAGAACAGCAAGGAGAGAAAAGGAAGCCTTCCTCAGTGATCAATGAAAATAAATAGAGAAAAACAATAGAATGGGAAAGACTAGAGATCTCTTCAAGAAAATTAGAGATAACAAGGGAACATTTCACGCAAAGATGGGCACAATGAAAGGCAGAAATGGTATGGACCTAACAGAAGCAGAAGAGGTGGCAAGAACATACAGAAAAACTGTACAAAAAATATCTTCACGACCCAGATAACCAGGATGGTGTGATCACTCACCTAGAGCCAGACATCCTGGAATGTGAAGTCAAGTGAGCCTTAGCAAGCATCACTATGAAAAAAGCTAGTGGAGGTGATGGAATTCCAGTTGAGCTGTTTCAAATCCTAAAAAATGATGCTGTGAAAGTTCTTCACTCAATATGCCAGCAAATTCGGAAAACTCAGCAGTGGCCACAGGACTGGAAAAGGTCAGTTTTCATTCCAGTCCCAAAGAAAGGCAATGCCAAGGAATGCTCAAACTACCGCACAATTGCACTCAACTCACCCACTAGTAAATAATGCTCAAAATTCTCTGAGCCAGGCTTCAATAGTACGTGAACTATGAACTTCCAAATGTTCAAACTAGATATAGAAAAGGCAAAAGGAACCAGATATCATATTGCCAACATCCGTTGGATCATTGAAAAAGACAATTCCAGAAAAACATCTATTTATGCGCTATTGTCTTTGAATGTATGGATTACAACAAACTGTGGGAAATTCTTCAAGAGTTGGGAATAGCAGACCACCTTAATGTCCTCCTAAGAAATCTGCATGCAAGTCAAGAAGCAACAGTTAGAACTGGACATGGAACAATGGACTCGTTCCAAATCAGGAAAGGAGTACCTTAAGGCTGTAATTCTCAGCCTGCTTATTTAACCTATGCAGAATTCATCATGAGACATACTGGACTAGATGAAGCACAAGTTGAAATGAAGATTGCCAGGAGAAATATCAATAACCTCAGATATGCAGATGACACCACTCTTATGGGAAAAAATGAAGAAATAAAGAGCCTCTTAAAAGTGAAAGAGGAGACTGAAAAAGTTGACTTAAAACTCAACATTCAGAAAATTAACATCATGGCATCTGGTCCCATCACTTCATGGCAAATAGATGGGGAAACAATGGAAACAGTGACAGAATTTATATTTTTTGGCTCCTAAATCACTGTAGATGGTGACTTGCAGCCATGAAATTAAGACAGTTGCTCTTTGGAAGAAAAGTTATGACCAACTTAGACAGCATATTAAAAAGCAGAGACATTACTTTGCTGACAAAGTCTGTCTAGTCAAGGCTATGGTTTTTCCAGTAGTCGTGTATCGATGTGAGAGTTGGACTATAAAGAAAACCGAGGGCCAAAGAATTGGTGCTTTTTTTTTCTCTTTTTTAAAAAATTATTTTACTTTATTTACTTTACAATACCATATTGGTTTTGCCATACATCAACATGAATCCACCATGGGTGTACATGAGGTCCCAATCCTGAACTCCCCTCCCTCTTCCCTCCCCATACAGCAAAAGAGACACAGACTTTTGGACTCTGTGGGAGAGGGAGAGGGTGGGATGATTTGGGAGAATGGCATTGAAACATGTATAATATCATATAAGAAATGAATTGATGCTTTTGAACTGTGGTGTTGAAGAAGACTCTTGAGAGTCCCTTGGGCAGCAAGGAGATCCAACCAGTCCATCCCAAAGGACATCAGTCCTGAATATTCATTGGAAGGACTGATGCTGGAGCTGAAAGTCCAATTCTTTGGCCACCCGATGCAAATAACTGACTGACTGGAAAAGACTCTGATTTCTCTTTCTGATCTTTCATTGTTATTATATAGGAAGGCAAGAGATTTCTGTGTATTAACTTTATGTCCTACAACTTTACTAAATTCACTGATTAGCTCTTTTTCTACATGTACTATCATGTTATCTGCAAAGAGTGACAGTTTTACTTCTTTTTGAATTTGGATTCCTTTTATTCCTCTTTCTTCTCTGATGCTGTGACTAGGACTTTCAAAAATATGTCGAATAATAGTGGCAAGAGAGGATACTCTTATCTTGTTCCTGCTCTTAGAGAAAATGCTTTCAGTTTTTCGCCATTGAGAATGATGTTTGCTGTGGGTTTGTTATACATGGCTTTTATTTTGTTGAGGTAAGTTCCCTTTATGCCCATTTTGTGAAGAGTTGTGTGGCTTTTTTTTTTTTTTTTTTGGTCATAAAAGGATTTTGAATTTTGTCAAAAGGTTTTTTGGCATCTATTTATTCTTCATTTTGTTAATACATGTATCACACTGATTTGTGTATATTGAAGAATCCTTGTATCCCTGGGATAAATCCCTCTTGATCATGACATATGATCCTTTTAATGCATTGCTGGATTCAGATAGGGAGTATTTTGTTGAGGATTTTTGCATCTATGTTCAACAGTGATATTGGCCTCTAATTTTCTGTTTATATAATGTTTGGTATCAGAGTGATGGTGGCCTTGAAGAAAGAGCTTGGGATTGTTCCTCCCTTTGCAATATTTTGGAAGAGTTTGAGAAGGATGGGTGTTAGCTCTTTTCTAAATGCTTGATAAGATTCTCCTGTGAACTTGTTTGGTCCTGGACTTTTCTTTGTTGGACAATTTTTAATCACAGTCTATCTAAAGTGTCACTTAAGGTTTGTAATTCTTTATTAATTTTCTGTATGGATTGTCTATCCATTGTTGTAAATGGAGTGTAAAGTCCCTCACTATTATTGTGTTACTGTCAATTTCCCCTTTTGTGACTGTCAGCATTTGTCTTATGTATATGGTGATCCTATATTGGGTGCATAAATATTTACAATTGTTATAGTTTCTTCTTGGATTGATCCCTTGATCATTACTTAGTATCTTTCCTTGTCTCTTGTAACAGTCTTTATTTTAAAGTCCAGTTTGTCTAATATGAGTATTGCTATTCCAGCTTTCTTTTGATTTCCATTTGCATGGAATAACTTTTTCCATCCCCTCAATTTCAGTCTTCATGTGTCCCTAGGTCTTCATTGGGTCTCCTGTAAACAGCATATATATGGGGCTTGATTTTGTATCCACTCAGGCAGCCTGTGTCTTTTGATTGGAACATTTGATGCATTTACATTTCAGGTAATTATCAATATACATGTTTTTATTGCACTTTTCTTAATTGTTTTGTTTTGGGTTTGTCTTTGTAGGTCTTTTTCTTCTCTTGTGTTTTCCACTTTGAAAAATTCCTTTAGCATTTGTTGTAAAGCTGGTTTGGTGGTGCTGAACTGTCTCAGCATTTGCTTGTCTGTAAAGCTTTTTTATTTCTTCATTGAATCTTAATGAAATCCTTGCTGGGTAGAGTAACCTTGGTTATTTCTCTTTCATCACATTAAAGTGAAATGAAAGTCACTCAATCAAGTCTGACTCTTTGCAACCCCTTGGAATTTTCCAGACCAGAATACTGCAGAGGGTAGCCTTTCCCTTCTCCAGGGGATCTTCCCAACTCAGGAATTGAGCTCAGGTCAACACATTAAATATTAATATATCTTCCCACCCTCTTTTGGCATGTAGAATTTCTGCTGAAAAATTAGCTGATAACCTTATGAGGATTCCCTTGTATGTTATTTGTTTCTTTTAATGTTTTTTCTTTATATTTAATTTTTGTTAATTTGATTAATACATTTCTCAGCATGCTTCTCCTTGGTTTTATCCTGTATGGGACCCTCTATGCTGCCTGGACTTGGTTGACTGTTTCATTTTCCATGTTAGGAAAGTTTTCAACTATCAGTTCAGTTCAGTCACTCAGTCATGTCTGATTCTTTGTGACCCCATGGCCTGCAGCACACCAGGCTTCCCTATCCATTGCCAACTCCTGGAGCCTCCTCAAACTCATTTCCATTGCATCAGTGATGCCTCCCAAACATCTCATCCTCTGCTGTCCCCTTCTCCTCTTGCTTTCAATCTTTCCCAGCCTCAGGGCCTTTTCCAATGAGTCAGTCCTTCACCTCAGGTGGCCAAAGTATTGGAGTTTCAGCTATAACTGGAGTTTCAACTATAATCTCTTCAAATATTTTCTCAGGCCCTTTCTCTTTCTCTTCTTCTTCTGAGACTTGTATAATTTAAATGTTGGTGTGTTTAATGTTGTCCCAGAGATCTCTGAAATTCTTATTTCTTTTCATTCCTTTTTCTTTTTCTGCTCCTCAATAGTTATTGCCACAATTATATCTTCTGGCTCACTTATTAATGGTTCTGTTTCAGTTATTCTGCTACTGATTCCTTCGAGTGTTTTTTTTTTTTTTCATTAAATTATTGTGCTGTTCATGATTGCTTGTCCTTTAGTTTTCCCAGGTTGTTGTTAAATGTTTCTTGTGTCATCTTGATCCATGCCTTCATTCTGTTTCCAAGATCTTGGATCTTTACTATCATTATTCTGAATTCATTTTCAGGTAGATTGCCTATTTCCTCTTCCTTTATCTGGTCTTCTGAGTTTTTACCTTGCTCCTTCATCTGCAACACATTTCTTTGTCATCTCATTTTGTATAACTTATTCTGTTTATGGTCTCCTTTCTGCAGGTTACAGGGTTGTATTTCCCCTTGCCTCTGTTGTCTGGTCCCAGTTAGTGAGGATGTTCCAGGGGCTTGTGTAGACTTCCTGACAGGAAGTGGAGCTTAGTCCTTTTCCTCTGATGTGCAGGGTCACATCAGGTGGTGCACATTGAGGTGTAAGGGAGTTTAGTATGACTTTAGGCAGCCTGTCTTCTGATGGATGGGGCTGCGTTTCTGTCTTACTCAGTGTTTGGCATAAGATGTTCATAGTGGACCTTTGGGCAGTTGGGTTGAGCCGGGTCTTAGTATCAATATGGATACCTCTGGGAGAGCACATACTGATTAACATTCACTGCACCTAGGAATTCTCTGGTAGTCCAGTGTCCTGGACTTGGTGTTCCCACCCCAAAGACCCAGGTCCAACTCTTGGCTAGGGAATCAAAAGCCCAGAAGCCACGCAGCATGGGCAGAGAAAAAAAGAAAAAAAAAAAAGGAAAAGAAAACAAACAGAACCTAAGACAGTTAGGAGAAACAAAAACCAACAGCAACAGCAACAACAACAACACACACACAGATAAAGTAATACAAACAAGCAAACAAACCCAAGACAGATGATAAAAACAAAACCAATCAGAAACAAATAATAAAGCAGACAGAAAAGAAGACAAACAAAATAAAAACACAAAAACCAAGGGAACAAACAAATAAACTTAAAAATAAAAACAAACACTAACAAAAAAATACAATAAAACAAAACCAAAACAAACAAACAAACCAGAAAGCAACCAAAAAAGAAGAGGAAAGAAAAAAACAGAAAACACATAAAGATTATCAGCAAAAAGTATAAAAATAAGGGAAAAGCACAAAACAACAAAAAAGCAAAATAAAAATAAATGTTAAAAGTAAAAACAAAAATAATAAATACAACTGAACAAAGTGAAACAAATACAAAGAATAATAGTAATAAGAACGTTTTCTTGGGGCCTCTCCTGTCAGTTTCCTCTCCTGTCAGTTTCCTCTCCACAACGAACCACAGCTAACACTCACCTCTTTAGGAGGACCTTTAATACCTCTAGCTAGGTCTTTGGACCTGCTATGGGCACTGTGGCATTCTCTCATATACTTGTCTCCAGTGCTGCTCCTGCTAAAACTATACTGGTCTCAGCAGTGGGAACAGTCATTTTCTGTTCAGATGTTTCCAGAGGCAGGATTTACGAAGCTAATTGCAAGGATTTCATCCACAGCTTGTGTGGGCAGCATGGGGAGATTTCCATTCCTCTTCCTTAGCTGCACTGTACTTGGGGCTCAGCTTTGGTTTTGGCCACACCTCTGCATTTGCACCACTCTCATGTATCTGCTCCCTTTACAGTCGAGAGGGAGCAAAAGCAGCAGCTGATTGGGGCACACTTATGGGAGGAGGGTATAGTAGCACAACTGGGATATGCCTGAAGTGCCTGCAGTGGCAAGAGAGTGGCAAGCAGTTGCAACAGACTGTTGCACATTCATTCACTTTTGTGGGAGCCCCTCCCACTGCCTGCAGAGGCAGGGGTTGGCAAGTGGGGGTAGTGACAGCCCCATCATTTATGATCCATTCAAGAATTGTGCCTTGTTTCCTAAGCAGACCACACTTCCTCTAGGGACATTCCCAGCTGCAGAACCCCTCACTCCTGTCTCTTCTGTTGTATTTGCACAGCCAACAGTGGTCCTCTCCCCAGATCTGCTCTCTCAGCCGCATACTTTAGCACTCAGAACCCACCAGCATTGGCAAATTCTCCTCTCAAGCAGGGGTACCCACGGCTGATTCCTGAGGAAGCTTTGGGATGGGCAGTGCTCAGGTCCCTGGAGCCTAGGTGAGAGGAGGCCTTGACTTGAGAGTTGGGCGAGCCTGCTCAGATGGGTGCCCTTCCCAGTGTCTGCAGAGGCTGACGTCAGTGGGTGGGGAAGGGGGTTGCAATGGCAGCCCTTCCTCTTTCATGCCACACAACAATGACTTGCTTCCATGGTGTCCTGGGCTTTTTCTGCTAACCTTCCTAGTTGTGGAGCTCATTATTCCTGTCCTTTCAGGGTGTCTTTCCACAGTCAACAGCTGTCCCTTCCTTTGGTCCATGTTCCAAACTACACTTCCCAGCACCTAGCCTTCCTCAACAACAGGGGATCGGTGATTCAGGCTGGGTTGTGCAGGGCTGCTGCACAGACCAGGCCTGCAGTTCTGTCTTTGCCCTGCTGTCCACAGACCATCCACTGCATTCTCCTTCAATCCTTCAAAAGGCCTTTTCTGTCCCAGCTCATTTCCCCATTGTTGCAGGGGGAGGCGTTTCTGAGAGAGGGAACTTTTCCTCATCTTCAGCTTCCCACCATGGTTGCTGGCCCCATTTTTGATTCCTCTTCACTTTTTTCCTGTCTTTCATCCTACCAAGTTGTGAGGGAATTTTTATTACTCTTTTAGGAGTCCAAGTCTTCTGCCAGTCTTCAGCAGTGCTCTGTGAAAATTGTTCCATTTGTAGATGTATTCTTGATGTACTTGTGAAGAGAGATGAATTTCACACACTTCTATTCCACCATCTTGATTATTCTCCTTCTAATCATTATTTTGGAACACTAGTCCTTATCTTAATAAATCAAGCATTGAACAAAAAAGGCAGGTCACAAGAACTCTGCCTAAAGACTCTCATATATACACTTTAATTGGCGAACTGTCTTTTTAAAGTTGTAATTCCTCAATTTTGGATGTAACATTAAATTTGACACAAAAGAGACCATCTTAACATAGTATTGCTTAACAAAGATGGCTGTCACTGCTGTCACATGAAAACCCTGTCAGGAACCACACTTCATCTTTTCTGTTGCCATAGATACCACTTTTCCTCTTGTGACCAAATGTGGAAAATGCAGCTCAGTGACATGATTCAAATTTAAAGAATTGAAGCCGATTCAAAAATATATGCAAAGACTCAGGAACAAGTCACTTGGATTTCAGTTACACAAGGTAAAATTCTAGAACATCAATAGTTGATTGGCAGGTGGAGAAGTTGAAGAATGGAATATTAATGGTACAAAAGTTAGCTGCCCCATAAAAGAGCGATATATATTTGAATCAGTGTATTACTTCTAGATTACTTTTATCCATTCATTAATAAAAGAAAGTACTTTTGACTTTGTATTCAAGTTGCAAAACCTCACCAGGACAAATTAAATTTCTTGGTATAATTTACATATTAATAAACGAGCAGACCTCACATCAAATGTCTTTGTGGCTCTTTTATCTTGATCTGTAATTAAATTTTATTCTAAAGAATGGTCGTCAGAGATTATCCATGAATTTAAGGACATATTAATAAATAGTGTGTATTTGAAGACCAGAAAAATTTGAAGGGTAAAATTACCCCAATTAAAGCCCTGATGGAAATAATTATAGGGCTGAAAGTCATCTATATAGGAATAAACAATATATTCAGGAAAAGAGTCACTCTCACAGGCTACTGGTGTCACCTAACCATTGTGGAATATTCCAAGCCTGTTGTGAGAAATTGTTAAACCTTTTACTATCTCTTGTGTCCTCTGAATGTAGAGAGTCCTTGTTCAAATGCCTTTGACATGATTTTTAATTAAAAGTGCAGGTTTCTTCCCTCATTCCTTCACTGTGGGCCTTACATCAAATTCAAGTTAAATGGTCCAGGTCTAAGTAAAAAACCTTATATAAATTATGAGCCACTAAAATAGTCGAAAGACAATTACTTTATCAGAAAGCTATTTACTTTTTATACAAAGAGGCAAGTGAGAACAGACTGTTAAACTATTATGTTTACTGCAGCCAGCATTATATTGCATTGAATGATATTTTCAGGATCAAAATTCCTTCCCAAGTTATAACCAACAATAATTGAGAAGCAACAGGTGTGATGGGTAAGCATCTGGGCTTGAGCTAGATAAAACTGGCTTCTGCCACTTAGTAGCATGAATAAGCTACTTAACCTCTTTTAACTCCCATTTCCTCATCTACATAATGATGATAATCATAATATTCACCTAATAGGGTTACCATAAAGATTTAAAAGCAAATATAAAGTACTCATTAAAGTTACAACTATGTAGAAAATATTTTTTAAAAAGCAATATTGAGCGACAAAAATGGCTATATCGAGACTTGAGACACATCATGATGTGTGACAGAAAAAATGGATTTTTTAAGGAAGAAGCTTGATTTCAAATTGCAATTTGGTTTCAGCACAATTCCAACGAAACACTAGTGGAATTTATTTGGGATCTGACAAAGGTCAAGTGGAAGATTTGGTAAATGGGATTTAATAACTAAAAATAATTTTAGAAAGAGCATTAATATTTTGGAAGTTTTTCAGATTTGCTAACAAAAATCTAAGCAGTAGATATTACAAAGAAGATTAATAGAGAATTTATATTTCAGAAAGAGATTCCAGTATATAATACCTTGCTATGATAAAAAATGATAAAAACATTACATGGTAAGCCAGTAAAGAAATAAACGGTTACTCTCTAAATGATTTTAGCAGTATTAGTTCAGTTCAGTCACTCAGTCGTGTCCAACCTTTTGTGACCCCATGAACCACAGCACGCCAGGCCTCCCTGTCCACCACCAACTCCCGAGTTTACTCAAACTCATTTCCACTGAGTGCGTGATGTGATCCAACCATTTCACCCTCTGCCGTCCCCTTCTCCTCCCGCCTTCAATCTTTCCCAGCATCAGGGTCTTTTCAAATGAGTCAGTTCTTCACATCAGGTGGCCAAATATTGGAATTTCATCTTCAACATCAGTCCTTCCAATGAATATTCAGGACTGACCTCCTTTAGGACTGACTGGTTGGATCTCTTTGCAGTCCAAAGGACTCTCAAGAGTCTTCTCCAACACCACAGTTCAAAAGCATCAGTTCTTCAGCACTCAGCTTTCTTTATAGTCCAACTTTCACATCCATACATGACTACTGGAAAAATCATAGCTTTGACTAGATGGACCTTTGTTGACAAAGTTAACTTAAAGACAGAAAAGTTAAATTTTATTACATACCTTAGGTATAAATGAGGTACAAATGTGCTTAAACATTAGATGAAAATATTAAAATCATTCACAAGATTGAAAAGAAATAACAAAATATTAACATACATAGAAATGGGAGATGAATTTTTAGAAACATAGAGTCATTATAGAAATCCCAAAGGTTAAGGTGTTTAGATGTAAATAAATGTTAAATGTTACATATCAAGAAGACAAATGGCAAAATGAACATGATAATTCCAAGAAAGTAATACACAAAAACTTTCAAATCTAAGAAGGCACTAACTCTGCCATGGAAAAAATGGCTCAAATCATTTAGACACTTTAAAGAGGAAGAAATACAAAGGGCCAGTAAACACAAATAAAGATTTCACATCACCAGTAAAGTAATGCAAAAATTTAAAAGATGCTATGACCTTTCACAAAGTTAAAAAATATGAAAAAATTCTGATAGGGAAATTGGTGTGGTGGCAAAAGGGTTTTCATGAGGTACTGAAAAAATAGAAATTGGCATAGCTTTTTGAGTAAGTAATTTGGAAAAATAGAGCTTTCATTTTTTCAGTGTGTTATTAGAATAATAGTTGTTGCCTTTCCCTATCCTAAAGAGAGGGATAACAAGGATATTTGTAGAATAATTTTCACTGAAGTGCTTTTGTGATAATAATAGAAAGTAATTAATTATGATGATGACGAAAGTGTTTAATAATAGATCCATTAATTGAATTATTATGTATATGTCAAAATTATATTTAAAGTTCTTTAATAACATTTAATACATTAAATAGAACAAAGGAACAAAACAGATAACAAATTGTCTAATAGCATAATTCAAATTTTCATGTAAGTAAACACATTTTACATTTGTGTAAGTGTATTATAAAAAATAAATACAATTAAAATAATAGCAGCAATATAGTTTAGAGATAACAGTAAAAATACACCTCAGCTTCTTTTCTAAATGTATTTATGTTCACCTGATTTCCTAAAATAGACTTTGAAACAGTAATATATACTACCTTAAGCATTTCATGTTGCAAATAATGTAAACCTCTAACAACTCTATACAGTAGATTTTATTTTCTCCATTTTTTTTATGTGGAGAAATTGAGGCACATTGTCAGTGCCTGTAAAACAAAAATTAGCAGCATGGTACTCAATTCCAAGACATATTTCACTCTGATGAATTTACTCTAGTTTACTAATTATAGCAACCATTTCTTGGGTAATAATTTATTTAACACCACACAAAAATGAATTAAAAATAAAACAATGCATCAAAGTTAAGTAGGCTACTCAACCTCAGTTTACTCCAAATCATTGGAATTTGATAATTCAAGGTTCACAGACAGTTCTTAGTTTTGTAGTTGTATTGTTATTGTTGATGTTTCTTAAACACCCTGGAGGATACACAATATAATAATGAAACCAAGACTAGTGACCAGCTGCTAACATACTTCTTTTATTGCCCAGACATGCTTTCTACAATAATGACATGTTATGTAAAATAAATTTTTGGCCTCAGCTTAGGAGACAAGTCCTGGATATTCATTGGAAGGACTGATGTTGAAGCTGAAACTCCATCCAATACTTTGGCCACCTGATGTGAAGAGCTGACTCATTTGAAAAGACCCTGATGATGGGAAAGATTGAGGGCAGGAGGAAAAGGGGATGACAGAGGATGAGATAGTTGGATGGCATCACCGACTCGATGGACATGGGTTTGGGTGGACTCCAGGAGTTGGTGATGTACAGGCAGGCCTGGCATGCTGTGGTTCATGGGGTCACAAAGAGTCGAACACGACTGAGCGACTGAACTGAACCAACTATAGCTGGTCTGCCTGAAATTATTAAAAACTCTGAGTCCTATTTTTGATTTAAAGGAATATATGTGGAAGAGAGGCCTGGCATGCTACGATTCATGGGGTTGCAAAGAGTCGGACATGACTGGGTGACTGAATTGAACTGATGTGGAAGGAGGAAAATTCTTATTAATTATTTTTACCAGCTTAGTTATACTTTACTTCCATGAGACTCTAGTGTTTAGTAGTGTTTTCATTTTATGATTTTCTCTATTTTAATGTATTTATTTATTAACAGGCTGAATTGGTGTGATTAAAAATGTAAGTTATTTCAAGTGTATATATCAGTATTGTTTAAAAATTTCTATAAGTAACTATCCACATAAGAGGGATATTGTCTTTTTTATTCAAAACCAATACTTTCTATTTTGGCTAAATTAATTGTTACACAAAATTGTGAATGAATTCTCTATTTCCAAAAATAAACTCATCTCCTTGAAAGTTTCATATTTTTTAAACATTATATATACTATTACTATAATCTAATATGTATAAATTGTCAGCAAAACTCTGACTTCAGAATTTGTTAATAACCAGGTGTTTTTCTACATCCAGGGCTAAAGCTGGCTCTTGTGCATGGAGATCCCACTCAGCTGCAGACAGTAAGTATGGAGGGCAGGCGGGATCTATTTCAGTCTTCCAATCAGCCCCTTCGAGGCACTTTCAGTTAACAGATGCTGAATTTCTTTCTATATTTTATTTCTTCTATATTACCTTTTATTTCCAAATTAATGATATTTCTCAAATACACAGAAATTAGTCACATTAGACTGATGAGAAAACAAAAACACAAATCCAAAGTAAATTTGACATTCTTTAGTACAAATTGTTCTGTAATTGATCTTACAATTTCTTTTACTATAGTTCTAAACACTGACAAATTTCTATCTGACTGCACATATGTATATTCATATGTACATTATACAATTTTTAGAAACAATGACACAAAGCAATAACAATTTTTTCTTCCTTGTTTTTAGGAAGGAAGAGTAAAAAAAGTATCGAGTACTCTGAAAAAATTATACTTTTCCTATTGAGTCCCAAATTAGTGATTCCAAGAATATTTTATACTTGAAATATGGTACTCTGTTTAAAAATCTGAACACAAAGCCTCAACTCATTTGGAAATAGTATTTAGTTTTGCAATGTTATTAAAAACTTTTAAGTTCTAATGGTACTAATAATATTGTATTAACACAGTATTAGAATGAGTTACAACTGCTCCAAAATTCTACTGTAAGCTAGAAGAATCAAAATGGAATCAATGCCTATTTCTTTTAGATACAAAATAATAGTGCTTGCTTTTGCAGGACATATACTAAATACAAAATAATATACATACCATGAATGTGTTTAAACATGGTTGCTTGTGTCTGTGATATGTATATAATTTTTATAAAGTATACTCATAAGAATACAGCTTCCAGTGGCTTCATTTACAACTATTTATCTTTTATACAACTAGAACACTAGAAATACATTTTATATTTTATTATATTTCAACTTTGAGGTAATTTTGTAACAAGGAAAATACTTTATTATTTAGTAGTACTCATAACTGTACAATTTAGATTAAAAATATTCCAATAGTCTTAATTTTGACACTATCTTTGCTATAGTAATCAATTAAAACAAAGAAATCATTATCTAGGAATACCAGGTTTTCTACAAAGAAAGATGGTTGTGGTTAACATGTTCCCAGTGCGCAGCATTTGAAAAAAAACAAAGTGCCACATATGTAAATATAAAAGAAAAAATATAATTTGCCCCAAAGAAGAGATAGCAGAAATCTTAAAGGACTATCAAGTGAAATTTAAATAAGACAATTCCATAATAAGTCTTAGTATTGTTTTTCTTAAGAAAGCTACAGTAGTATAAATCTTGCAATGATGTTACCATACATCACCATGCCAGCTCTCAGAATAATCACAAGTTCCACATTTCCTTTGCTACCAGCATGGACTTGTCTCCCTTCCAATATTTGAGTTGATCTTTATTTATTCAGTATAAATCACTGTATAGTCCGTGGAAATGTTTTAATGAAAAATAACAAAATCCAAGAACAACAACAAAAAAAGCTGGTTATATAATGTTATTTAATCTTTCTAAATGAAGTCTTATTTTAAAAATAAATAGACTAAAGACAGAGTAGTTAATTATATGCATTCTCTTGAGTTAGTTCTTTATGATTTGACAACTTGCACGGCAGCTGTTCCTATAAATATGACAATAAATTTCTAAATCTCCAGAGAACTGGTAAATACAGGCAGATGCACTTAACTGCTGGTGGGCAACAAAAGTCAGACTGCAGGAAACTGTGGCACTAATGTAGCTCTTGATTAATCTCTAATTACAGTTTTGTCATCTTAGCAGGGAGACAAAACTATATCACTTCCTAAACAGGCAAGCAGCATTTTGGCACCTAGCAACCAGCAGTTCGTTCTATTAGCTGCAGTGGACTTGATGCTGTTACATGGGAGGTGGTTATGGATCACTGCTCTATTATTTATGGAGCAGCATTTCCAGAGGCCTTCACAACAGTAGATAAATTAGCAGCTTAATAGGCCAGCACTAACTAAAAACATAGCATAAGCTGAAGCACCAAGTATGAAATTAAAATGTGAATTGCCCATAATGTTTGCATCATACATAGAAAGAAGCGTTCATTTATTTCTGAATGCTAAATCATTCACTTTATTTGTAAAGTATTTATATTAAATCTTTCAGAGAGACCTTTTTTTTTTTTTTTTTAGAGAAAATTTATTTTCCTCTTTCTAAGGGGATTCTCTTGGATTTGTTCTTAAGCCCAGGGATGAAAGGTGGCAAGCATTAATTAGAACTAGTGCAGATACAAGAGAGCCCTAGGTATCTGTGTAAAAGTGCCTTATTAAGCACAAAATGGGCAAATGAGGCTAATTCTCATCACGCTTCCATTTCCCTTTCACTTTGGGTGTGATGAAAAAGTCTGAGGAATGACCTCACACCTCTGTCTGTGTCAGTGATTTGAAGAGAGATATAAAATTCTCAAGTATTTTTTTTTCAAAAGGCAACCCACAGAAAGATTTCCTTAATTAAATCTGATGGACCATCTTCCTTAGTCTTATTAGTAGAGATGATATTATTAGTATGATTCTGCTTGGGAAATAAAAAATGTAATATCCAAAATGATGGCAACTTTTCATTTCCTTCAATTGTACTAAAACTTAGCTTTTAATAAAATGGCATGATGTTGAAATTTGACTTGCAGTTTTCAATTGTAACAATAAAAATATCCTATATTTACATCACTGTATGACTTTAAAAATTAAATTTTCTGATGAAACAGGTAGCAAAGGTGTTTTTTTTAAAAAAGAATAACATTGCAGCAATATATTATAAACGAATACAATTGCTTTAAATTTACAGCCCCAAATAATCTGCAGTAACAGTTGAGCAGCCACCTTATTGAAATGAGACCCTCACTCTAAAGCCCTGGTGGCTCAGACAGTGAAGAATTTGCCTTCAATGCAGGAGAACATGGGTTCAATCCCTGGGTAGGGATCACTTCAGTGTTCTTGTATGGAGAATCCCATGGACAGAGGAGCCTGGTGAGCTATCGTCCATGGAGTGGCAAAGAATTGGACATGACTGAGTGACTAACACTTTCACCCACTCTAGAAATTGTTTCCATTTAAAATCCTCTTTCACAGAATTGTTCCTTAAAAGTAACTCAAATCTATCTCATCAAAAATTCTGAATATAAATTTTCAGTATCATTATGTCAATTTATCCAAAAAATAAACCCTGAAAGATGGCAAAGTTTAAAAAGAAAGCCCTGGTTAGATTCTAGTGTGTAGAGTTTAGGTGCCTTTGGGATAGCCAGGTGAAGATGTAGTAGTCAGGTGGATAGAGGTATGGAATTCAGAGAACTCAGAACTAGAAACAAGTTTCTAGGCTCAGATCATGAACTCCTTATGGCAAAATTCAGACTTAAAGTAGGGGAAGTAAGTAGGGGAACTACTAGACCATTCAGGTATGACCTAAATCAAATCCCTCATGATTATAACGTGAAAGTGACAAATAGATTCAAGGGATTAGATATGATAGAAAGAGTACCTAAAGAACTGCATATGGAGGTTTGTAACACTGTACAGGAGGCAGTGATCAAAACCATCCCCAAGAAAAAGAAATGCAAAATGGCACAATGGTTGTCTGAGAAGGCAAATAACAGAAAAGAAGAGAAGCAAAAGGGAGGTGAAAATGAAAGATAGATCCATCTGAATGCAGAGTTCCAAAGGGGAGAAAGAAAGACTTCCCAAGTAAACTATGCAAAAAAATAGAAGAAACAATAGAATGGGAAAGACTAGAAATCTCTTCAGGAAAATAAAAGATAAAAGGGGAACATTTCATGCAAAGATGGGCACAGTAAATGACAGAAAGGATATGTACCTAACAGAAGCAGAAGATAAGAAGAGGTGGCAAGAATACACAGAAGAACTATACAAAAAAAGATCTTAATGACCCAGATAGCCAGGATGGTGTGATTAATCACCAGAATCAGATATCCTGGAGTGCGAAGTCAAATAGGCCTTAGGAAGCATCACTACAAATAAGGCTAGTGGAGATGATGGAATTCAAGCTGGGCCATTTCAGATCCTAAGAGATGATGCTATTAAAGTGCTGCATTCAATATGACAGAAAATTTGGGAAACTCAGCAGTGGCCACAGGACTGGAAAAGGTCAGTTTTCATTCCATTCCCAAAGAAAGCTAATGCCAAAGAATGTCCAAACTATCATACAATGAGATAATTTCACATGCTAGCAAAATAATGCTCAAAATTCTCCAAGCTAGGCTTCAACATTACGTGAACCAAGAACTGCCAGATGTACAAGCCAGATTTAGAAAAGGCAGAGGAACCAGAGATCAGATTGCCAGCATTTTTTTGGATCATGGAGAAATTAGAGTTCCAGAAAAACATCTACTTCTACTTCATTAACCACACTAAAGCCTTTGACTATGTAGATCATGATAAACTGTGGAAAGCTCCTAAAAAGATGGGAATACCAGACCACCTTACCTGCCTTTGAGAAACCTATATGCAGGTCAAGAAGCAACAGTTAAAACCAGACATGAAACAATGAACTGGTTCAAAATTGGGAGAGCCGTACATCAGGGCTGTGTATGGTCACACTACTTATTTAACTTATATGCAGAGTACATCATCCGAGATGCTGGGCTGGATGAATCATGGCTGGAATCAAGATTGCCAGGAGAAATATCAATAACCTCAGATATGCAGATGATACTACCATTATAGCAGAGAGTTAAGAGGAACTAAAGAGCCTCTTGATGTAGGTGAAAGAGGAGAGTGAAAAATCCAGCTTAAAATTCAACATTCAAAAAACAAAGATTATGGCATCCAGTCCCATCACTTCATGGCAAATAGATGTGAAACAATGGAAAGAGTGAAAGACTACTTTCTTGGGCTCCAAAATCACTGAGGATGGTGACTGTTGCCAGGAAATTAAAGGATGTTTGCTTCTTTGAATAAAAGTTATGCCAGACCTAGACAGTATATTAAAAAGCAGAGACATTACTTTGCCAACAGAGGTCCAGATAGTCTAAGCTATGGTTTTTCCAGTATTCATGAATGGATGTGAGAGTTGGACCATAAAGAAGGCTGAATGCCAAAGAACTGATGCTTTCAGATTGTGGTACTGGAAAAGACTCTTTAGAGTCCCTTGGACAGCAAGACCAAACCAGTCAATCCTAAAAGAAACCAACCCTGCAAATTCATTGGAAGGACTGATGCTGAAACTTAAGCTCCTGGCCAAAATACTTTGAGCTGATGCTAAGAGCCAACTCACTGGAAAAGACCATGATACTGGGAAAGATTGAAGACAGGATGAGAATGGGATGACTGCGGATGAGATGGTTGGATGGCATCACTGACTCAATGGATGTGAGTTTGAGCAAGCTCTGGGAGATGGTGAAGGACAGAAAAGCCTGGCATCCTGCAGTCCATGGGGTCACAGAGTCAGACATGCCTGAGCAACTGAACAATGACAACATTGTCCTAGAGACAGTAATCAAACACTGACATGGATAAGATCTAAAGAGAATAGAACATGAAAGAAAAGTGAAAATAAGGAACAAGTTTTGAGGAATTTCAACATTTAAGAGTCAAGTAGAAAAGGCTGAAGTGGAAAGAAAACTAACAAGTATTATCCAAAGAGTATGAAGCTAAAGTGCTATTGCCAATGCCAATGGGATGGAGTTTTGAAAAATGGTAAAGACGTTTGGGATGCCATCAAAAGAGCAAGTACTAACAGAATTCAAAAAACGTGGTAGGAAGATCACCATAACTATTTCAAGAGTGAGGAGGATGAGTAGAAGCCAAATATGAATATGCTGAGTAAATAAATAAGAAACATGGAAAGTGAATGGTAGCAACTACTCCTTTCAGCTCAGTTCAATTCAGTCGCTCAGTCGTGTCCGACTCTTTGTGACCCCATGAATTGCAGCACACCAGGCCTTCCTGTCCATCACAATTACAGAGGACAAATTTGATGGTAGCTGGAGGGCTTCAATTTGTTGCTGACAATATTGTCTTAGAAAGTAAGGGAGTTGAAAAAAAGATTCTAGTACACAAAAAGAGTGATATAAGTAAATGAAGAGCATCCAGGTATGGGCAATGTAATTATTATTACAGGACCTTCTTTCTTGCCCTAAGAAATTTCATGCTTTCTTTGATGGTAATATTTGGGAGCACTGAGGGTGTGAAGAGGCAGGAGATTTGCCCTTCCTGTTTATCCATTGCTTAAGGATTTCTCTTTTACTCATGGCACTTGGGTCACCCTATAACTGTGATAATCAGTAAAAAACTGTGTAGTAATTCTCAAGTAAGCCAAGCAAGCCTTATCTCTGTCTCTGCTGGAGGCCCTAAATATGATTAAGAGGTAATCACTACCGTATTCCTAAATTTTGTTCATTAAGCTATTTTTCTCTGGACCTAACACAGTCTCAATTATCAGGCAAAAAAAAAAAAAAAGAAAAGAAAAGAAAGTTCTTGAGTGAAGAAGCAAGTTTTCTCAGGAAAAAATATAGTACAGAAAGTGCAAAGAAGGTAGTTTTGCCTTTTTCTATTACCTCCTGATACACAGACTTGGACTTTTGCTGTGTACTATCTCCTTTTTCTCTCACTTCCATTTTAAAATTTTCTTATCTACACAACTTACCAACTCATGGTGGGGGGGGGGCGGGGCGGGGGCGAAATATTTGTGTTTCTCCCTTCCCTACCATTCTGAGATTCAACACTTGTCTCTTTTTGTGATTTTCCAAGTAAATTATTCCAACCTAGTCCATATGATCATGAGGATTTCTCTTAGTTCCTGTGACCCTAAATAGGAAATGCTGTGTCCTGTAGGCAGAGAACTGTCAGTAAATGCAGGGACTCCCATTTTAGCTTACTTTTATTTTTATAAGAGACTAAGTTTTTCATTTTTTTTGTATAAAAATAAAACCCATTTTGACAAAGAAAATGTGAATGTTATTTCAGTAGTAATACAATTTAATCTCATTTGAGTTCTTTCTTTGAACATGATTTTAACCTTGACCTTTGTGAAATAATTACATGAGCATTATTGCAAATGAATATTTGTATTTTCTTTGGTAATATATGTCTCACTATACTAATGCAAACAGCTCTTAGCCATCTATATTCCTCCTCACACAGAAGGAGGGAAGGGTGGTTTCAAAACTACTGTTCTTAATCTTTGAGAAATTTAGAATGCACAGGATCCAGAGCAATGGTGGAAAATTGACTACAGCGAAAAAGATAAACACATTCTCTCAAAGAAGGAAACAAGTAAAAATATGCACAGGTGTCCAAAAGTTGAAGAACGTTTGTCTGAATCCTTGTTTTGTGTTTTATATTTTCTTCATGATAGAAAAAACATGACCATTTGTTGAGAATAATTGCAGTGAACTGACAGAATCAAAGTTTGAAGAGCATTAAGAAGGTTTGAAATACGATTGAATATCCACATTGATTAAAGGGCACTTGGCATTAGTTAATCACAAATTAACAGCGGTTCAAATGTATTCTAATGCATAATTGCCTTGCAAAACAATCAACTGCAAGGTAATAGAGAGTAAGTGAATATCTTTGTTTACCCAGTGTTGAGGTTTTGCAATTGTTACTGAAGTGATAAGGCAAGGGATCTTAAATGGATATGAATAAAAATAAAAGAAGAATAGGACTATATCTGTAGAAAGGAGAAAGTCCCCAAGAAGTCAAGAAAAAGTCTCCTTAGGAATTGTTGACCTCTCAAGCAGGAATAGGAAATTTTTTCAGAGACTTTCATGTTTGTTTCAATCACCTGGAGTTGTAGAGTAGTTTCTGGCATAAACAGTGTTTAGCATGTGACATCAGTAGTGTGGATGATGCAGAGATAAACAAATCAAGAAACTTGGAAGTCAGGTAAATGGACAAGTCTGTCATGTGGATACAGACGTGTCCACAGATGACAGAGAAAACCATGAATCATGTGCCAAGAGTTTACGCGTTATGAAGAAGGAGTGAATGGATTTACTAAAGAGCACTAGCTTCAGTGTAAAGGTACTCTTAATTTATTTTAAGCAAGTGAATTAGGGAATAATTATCTGAAGAAGCATCAGGAACTAGAAGGATGATGACCACTCCTCTAAAGCAATTAGTCAAATAAAATAATGCAGGGTAACAGAACAGTTAACACTGAGAAGAAAATTCTAAAATATTCCATAGGAAACATTATAAATAAAGCTTTGGTGTTTCTTAAAATTCAGATTCTAGTGGTTTAGATGTATAAATAGTGGATATATTAAGTGAAAATAATTTTAAAATTCATAGTTGTTTTTAAAATTTCTCAGTGAATTTCCTTTTATCCAAAGATGCATAAAACCTTCATGACGACATTAGTAAGAGTGATAATCTTGAGATGCTATATGTATAGGGCAGAAATGTCAGATAAGCCTTCCTTAGAAAGCACATGAAATGCATAGCTAACATTAAAGAAGAGACGTGGTCAATTAGTTTTAATAGCATGGGAAGATTTGGGAAGATTGTTTAATGATGACACCCTCATTTTAATGAATCGATACTAGGGGTGTTTTACAATTAAATGTCTCTCTCTAGTGAGTAATTTACAATAAATAAGTCCACAAATCCATCAAAGTAGAAAATAAAACTCTACTTATCTGGAAATCTATAAGTATGCATGGTTAAAGTGCACTAAGAATTTTTGACACCTAAGTTCCAGGTCAGCAAATGGTCACTGAAGCTCTAGTAGTAAATTTGGGAAAGGCTATTCAAAAGGATCCATTCATTATGGATTTATTTACTGATCATGAAAATCCTATGCATAAATGGTATGATCAAACTATAGATTACCTTTTTTTGGAAAATAATCTGCTCACTTGGCATGCTGTTAGGTTTTGTCCTTAGATGTTTTTCAAGTGTGTATGTTCTGGAGTCAACCTGTCTGCTTCACAATCTAGCCATTTACTAGTTGTGTGACATTAAACACTCTCTCTAAGCTTCAGTTTCCTCAGCTGTAAAATGAGGCAGTAGTAGCACTTGTTCATATGACAGTTCTGAAAATTAAATGAATTAGCCTGTGCGTAACACTTAAAACTGAAAACAATAGCAGGCACAGAGTAAGTACACAATAGCTATAGCCTGCTGCTGCTGCTGCTGCTGCTAAGTCACTTCAGTCGTGTCTGACTCTGTGTGACCCCAGAGACGGCAGCCCACGAGGATCCCCCGTCCCTGGGATTCTTCAGGCAAGAACACTGAAGTGGGTTGCCATTCCTTCTCCAATACATGAAAGTGAAAAGTGAAAGTGGAGTCGCTCAGTCGTGTCTGACTCCCAGTGACCCCATGGACTGCAGCCTATCGGGCTCTTCCATATACATATATGCACTGTTTCTCTGGAGAACTTTAACATACGCATTGATTGATTTTTTTACCTTCATATATTCTCTTATATATTTTAATATAATACTTTATGATGTGGATTTCAATATTATTTAAGTTTTTAGGTAATACAGAATTTTTTTGTATAGTTTAATAATTTGGGGACTGAATTTTCAATAGGGCATGTATTAGAACTTCCTAAATATTAGTTATGAAACAATAATACATACCTTTAAAAAAAAAACCTAATATTAAAGTATAAGCACTGCTGCTGCTGCTGCTGCTGCTAAGTCACTTCAGTCGTGTCCGACTCTGTGCAACCCCATAGACGGCAGCCCACTAGGTTCCTCTGTCCCTGGGATTCTCCAGGCAAGAATACTGGAGTGGGTTGCCACTTCCTTCTCCAATGCATGAAAGTGAAAAGTGAAAGTGAAGTCACTCAGTCGTGTCCGACTCTTAGCGACCCCATGGACTGCAGCCTACCAGGCTCCTCTGTCCATGGGATTTTCCAGGCAAGAGTACTGGAGTGGGGTGCCATTGCTTTACTATCACACCTAAAAACCAGGTTATATCTTTCTTGAAAATTGAACTGAATTATAAATTTACAATTCAATGTCTACTTTTGTTATTCAATGAATAATTACCATATTCAATATAAGTAGTTTTAGAAGTAATTCTTCTGTACCAGAGTGAATGAAAGATGAGATGTCTTTAACCTAGTTGGACTTTATTCTGTTGCAAAAATCAGACTTATATTTCCGCAAGTGAAACAATGTATTTTAAAGATGCATAGAGAATTAAGAGAAAGAGGAAAAAATACATTGCCAGACTTCCTAGAATGAGAAAACTGAAAGGTCCTTTTGGGAACAGTGCAAATGAAGATGGTATGGATTACCTAGTCCTTTTTTGTACTTTATTTCATAATATGGCACGGCCGTTGGGGTTGGCCATGTGTATGTATTTCCTTCACCTCCCCTATGAATTATATTCTCATGAGTAAGGCCCTGAAATTAGTATTCAAAAATTTCTCCTCATTCTGGTCATACAGTTCAGTGGGTTCTTACCCACGACCCAACATTAAGAAGCACTGCTCTCCTTTAGTGCTCCATCAAGGGCTTGCTGATTTAGTTACACTTTTTCTCTGCCTCTAACTGCCTAGTGATTTTATTTTGCCTTTCCCTCATTTGGTCTCTCAAGGGAGCACCAAGATTGGTTCTATCAAACACAATCTTTAATAAGTAATCTATTTATAAATTTATATATGTACATGCATATGTACATATGTGTGTATATGCTCACATATAATTGCATGTATTGTTCAGTCGCCCAGGTGTGTCTGACTTCACAACCACATGGACTGCAGCATACCAGGCCTTCCTGTCTCTCACCGTCTCCTAAAGTTTGCCCAAGTTCATGTCCATTGTATCGGTGATTGTACATATGCATGTATACATACACAAAAACACCCACACATGCAATTGTACAAGAGCAAATGCGTTATTCTAACTTATGTTTTTGGACCTAGTTCTTGACCTTCTATTTTCAGTGCTTCTGTCCCTCTTTTTCTGTCCTTTCTGTACATACTTGTCCTAATCAACATTTATAAAACATTAAACACAATGGTCTCTTTTGTATCTCTGTGAAAAGAAGGGTCACACTGGGTAAAAATCTTGGGAGAACTAGATTTACTGCTTGGTCTACTTTTTTTGTTTTTACTGTCCTAGGTTTTTGACAATATTATAGCATCACAGTAAGAGTCACATGGCTCCAGGAGGCATTTTAAAATACATTCCAACTGTGGGCTAAGTGAACTGCAGGTTGGTCAAGAAGCTCAGACTCAGGTTTTTGATAACGCATGAATAGATGATTATAATATAATGTGCAAAACACAAAAATATATTCATATAGGTGAGATTGCATGATTACAGAGACAGGGTGTCCAAACCCATCTGAGACTCCCAGTACTGAGCATTTGTGGTCAGGCGAGATGTCCTGGAAATGAGCATCTTCTTAATATCTTCTGCTTCTGTTAGGTTGATATCATTTCTGTCCTTTATTGAGCCCATCTTTGCATAAGATGTTCCCTTGGTATCTCTAATTTTCTTCAAGAGATATGTATTATTTCCCATTCTATTGTTTTCCTCTATATCTTTGCACTGATCACTGAGGAAGGCTTTCTTATCTCCATTTGCTATTCTTTGGAACTCTGCATTCATATGGGTACATCTTTCCTTTTCTCCCTTGCTTCTCACTTGTCTTCTTTTTACAGCTATTTGTAAGGTCTCCTCAGACAACTATTTTGCTTTTTTGCATTTCTTTTCCTTGGGGATGGTCTTGATCCCAGTCTCTGTACAATGTCATGAACCTCTGTCCATAGTTTATCAGGCACCCTGTCTATCAGATCTAGTCCCTTATATCTATTTCTTACTTCCACCGTATAATCATAAGGCATTTGATTTAGGTCATATAGGAATGGACTAGTCATTTTCCCTACTTTCTTCAATTTAAGTCTGAATTTGGCAATAAGGAGTTCATCATCTGAGCCACAGTCAGGTCCCAGTCTTGTTTTTGCTGACTGTGTAGAGCTTCTCCATCTTTGGCTACAAAGAATGTAGTCCATCTGATTTCAGTGATGACCATCTGGTGATGTCCATCGGTAGAGTCTTCTCTTGTGTTGTTGGAAGAGGGTGTTTGCTATGACCAATGTGTTCCTTTGGCAAAACTCTTGGCCTTTGCCCTGCTTCATTCCGTATTCTGAGGCCAAATTCGCCTGTTACTCCAGGTGTTTCTTAACTTCCTACTTTTGCATTCCAGTCCCCTATAATGAAAAGGACATCTTTTTTGGGTGTTAGTTCTAAAAGGTCTTGTAGGTCTTCATAAAACTGTTCAACTTCAGCTTCTTCAGCATTACTGGTTGGAGCATACACTTGGATTACCGTGATACTGAATGGTTTGCCTTGGAAACGAACAGAAATCATTCTGTCGTTTGTGAGATTGCATCCAAGTACTGCCTTTCAGACTGTTTTGTTGACCATGATGGCTACTCCATTTCTCCTAAGGGATTCCTGCCCACAGTAGTAGATATAAAGGTCATCTGAGTTAAATTCTCCCATTCCAGTCCATTTTAGTTTGCTGATTCCTAGAATGTCAACGTTCACTCTTGCCATCTCCTGTTTGACCGCTTCCAATTTACCTTGATTCATGAACCTAACATTCCAGGTTCCTATGCAACATTGCTCTTTACAGCATCGGACCTTGCTTCTATCACCAGTCACATCTACAACTGGGTATTGTTTTTGCTTTGGCTCCATCCCTTCATTCTTTCTGGAGTTATTTCTCCACTGATCTCCAGTAGCATATTGGGCACTTACCAACCTGGGGAGTTCCTCTCTCAGTATCTTATCATTTTGCCTTTTCATGCTGCTCATGGGGTTCTCAATTTATCATAAGACCAGCAATTCTAATTCCAGAAAAATAAATGACCCAACCAAAAAATGGGCCAAAGAACTAAATAGACATTTCTCCAAAGAAGACATACAGATGGCTAACAAACACATGAAAAGATGCTCAACATCACTCATTTGATCAGAGAGATGCAAATCAAAACCACAATGAGGCACTATTTCACGCCAGTCAGAATGGCTGCTACCCAAAAGTCTACAAGCAATAAATGCTGGATAGGGTGTGGAGAAAAGGGAACCCTCTTACACTATTGGTGGGAATGCAAACTAGTACAGCCACTATGGAGAACAGTGTGGAGATTCCTTAAAAAACTGGAACTAGAACTGCCTTATGACCCAGCAATCCCACTGCTAGGCATACACACCAAGGAAACCAGAATTGAAAGAGACACGTGTACCCCAATGTTCATCACAGCACTGTTTATAATAGCCAGGACATGAAAGCAACCTAGATGTCCATCAGCAGATGAATGGATAAGAAAGCAGTGGTACATATACACAATGGAGTATTACTCAGCCATTAAAAAGAATACATTTGAATCAGTTCTAATGAGGTTGATAAAACTGGAGCCTGTTATACAGAGTGAAGTAAGCCAGAAAGAAAAACACCAGTACAGTATACTAACGCATATATATGGAATTTAGAAAGATGGTAATGATAACCCTGTATGCGAGATAGCGAAAGAGACACAGATGTATAGAACAGTCTTTTGGACTCTGAGGGAGAGGGAGAGGGTGGGATGATTTGGGAGAATGGCATTGAAACATGTACAATATCATATTAGAAATGAATTGCCAGTCCAGGTTTGATGCAGGATACAGGATGCTTGGGGCTGGTGCACTGGGATGTCCCAGAGGGATGGTACGGGAAGGGAGGAGGGAAGGGGGTTTAGGATGGGGAACACGTGTACACTTGTGGCAGATCATGTTGATGTATGGCAAAACCAATACAATATTGTAAAATAATTAGCCTCCAATTAAAATAAATAAATTTAAATAAAAAATAATCTTAGGTATTTACTGAAAAGAAATGAAAACTTGTTTTCACAAAAAAATCTATATGAAAATATTTACAACAGCTTTCCTCAAAAACTGGATTGTCAAAAACTGGAAACAACTCAAATGTCCCTTAACTGGTGATGGCTAAACAAACTAGTACCCTCATAAAATGGAATACTAATATTAACATTATAATGAAATACTAATACGCAATAAAAAGTAACAAAACTATTGATATACATGACAAAATGGATGAATTGCAAACCCATCTTGCTAAGTGAAGGAAGCTAGGCCCAAAGAATACAGCTGAATGGTTTTATTTATATTACGTTTCGTAAAAGGCAATACAATAGAGACAAAAAACAAACAGATCATGGCTGCCAAGGCCTAGGATCGGCAGGAGGAGTTGACTACAAAAAGATAGGATGATATTTTGAGGAATGATGGAGCCATCTAATCTTGGCTGTGTTTGCCAAACCTCATGGAACTGTACACTTTTCAAAATTAAGGATTGCACTGTTTCTGAAACAAGACCCTATAAAATTTCTAAGTTAAAATTTATGGCCCCCGTTTCTTCTAAATTAGTTTTTAATTAGTCAGTGGGTGTTATTTTACATATTTTATCTTCAAATTCAAGTCAGGAAGCTTGATACATAAACATTCAAGCCTGAATTTTAAAAATGAAATTCTAAAATGCAGCATGAATTAGTTACACAATTTTGAATAATATAGTTTATTTATAACAAAAATTCAAATTAAACTCATGAACTCCCTGTGTTCTAAGTAAATTAATGAAAAAAGATACTAACTTGTTTAATTACAATGGGAAAAAAAAGAAAATCTAATGAGCACTAGTATCTGGAAAATAAAACGAGCAGTTTTTCAATAATAAAAGATTAAAAGACAAAGGAAATATCTATAGAGTATGGATGTAAATAATGGTTGTACCTCAAGAATTGTATGTAAAACAGAACAGGTAAAGAAACATTACTAATGGAGAAAAAGTAAGAAAATGTAAGATCTGCAGCAGATCTTCCTAGTGTGGAAGAAACATTACTCGTGGAGAAAAAGTTAGAAGATGTAAGATCTGGAGCAGTTCAGTGTGAAAGCTGGAGATGTGGGAGTACTCTGCGCAGCTGACAAAGACATTTGAGTTGATCACACCTCAGAATAAAGACAAGGGAAAAGAGGCACAAAGGAAAGACCATGGGGTGAAAGCTGTGTATTAGTAGATATGTGGAAACAGGTAAAGAAAGGGGGAAGAACGTGGCCAAGGTGGGAAGATCACAGCAGGGGTAATTAAAACATACTCAGCTAGAGACTGAATATAATCTTCTTACATGCCATTTTCCATTTAACCTTTCTGAAAACATAAGAGAAAATCAAATGACAGGATGTTAGCGATCGGTAGGAATGGAAATTTGATCTTTTATCCTAAATCTCATCCTCTCATTTTTATCACAATTTTTCTGAGTTCATGGATACATTGTTGATCTTCTGTTATATTTATCAACTGATTCTCTATGAACAACTGGGATATAAATGTCCACATGCCATTGAGATGGCAGCCATCAGTGATTGCATCCTTTCAATGCTAGCTACTGAGCCCTGAAGTAACCCAGGAAGAAGAATACCTGGTATCTCACAGCCATCAGACTGTAGCCACTCCCTAAGGTGAGTCCTGAGAAAAGGAAGCTCAAGATATGAAAGCACAGGAATCTGGCCCTAGACTGCTGAAGTGTATATCAAAGGAATGATTTCAGTGAGCCCAGAGTCTTCTCTGGTAAACATAAACAGAAAAGTGCTAAATTCTTTAACTTGGAATATCTGTTTTGTTTGTTTGTTTTAGTTCGCAAAAATACTTTTGCTGCTCAGACTACCTGCCCTTTGTTGCAAAGCTTCAATATAACTTGGCTCCTCTCCCTGCCTCCTCAGAGCACGTCTCACAGGATCACTTAAAATACTGTCTCTCAGACTTGAAGCGTTAAAAGTTCTCACTGAATAAAACATAACTCAACTTTTATGTTGTGAATATTTTTTTAAGTCAACACCATAATTCACATAATAGAGAGTTTACTTTTTATTAATAGTGGGAAATTAAACAAATAATATTTTCAGTTCTTAATCATAATTATCTTTTTTCTCATCCAGTATTTAAATACAGACCTTCCTCTTAACTTCAATTTGTTCAAAAACAAACAAAAGAGCAAAAACAAATAACTCTCTCATCTTGTGTTATATGATAAATTAGGGACATATTCAGATGCTTCTTGAAAAACTGTTGTATTTTAGAACATTCTTATCCAAAGCTTCTATCCCTCTCCTCTAGGAGCTAATGGATTCAGAAGAATGATGGTTTTGCTGGGGTAAAAAAAAAAAAAAAAAAACTTTAAAGAATGAGATTCATGAATCATTTTTGAGTTCTCAACTTGTTAAACATGTAAAAGAATGAGTGAGGAATATGAAAGACAGCTTGGTGAGTTCAACTCTATGTCTCAACATACAGAGAAACAGAGAAGGTATTTGTTTGAGGTAAGAGAAGTTACTAAGTAGCATGTCAAGACTCTGAGGCAATTAAATTCAAGAAATTCCAGGTAACTAGTCCCACTGCTCACCCCCTACCTTTAGAGGAAATTGAATAGAAAGAAACATATTTTCTTGTAATGATCTTTCACTTTAACAAACATTTATTAAATCTTTGAATATGGAAGGCAAGGACAATTTCTGATCTCTGATTCTCCTTTTATTATAATTTATTATCATTATTTCATAAGAAAATAACCCAACTATAGTCAAATTTAAATTTAAAATAATATATTTGTTACTAAGGAGGAAAGCTTAGAAAATAATTTCGTACATTTTGCAATTGGCATGCGACACAAAGAACGCAAGCACAGACACATATAGAACACAGGCATATAAGAATTTGGAACCTAAAGTTGAATAAGCAGTAACATGCGCAAGCGACAGATTCGGAGCTAAAGTATATAAAATACCTTTTTCTAAACTGTTCCTATTTCTTTATCTAAAATGATAAAAAGCAATCACATGGAAGCCGTAAGTAGAGGACAGTTGACTGATTTAAGGAACGCAAGAAGCCCTTAAACAATAAATTCCAATTATTTGAAAGCAAAAGCCTTAGTAACAAAAACAAGAATGAGAATGTAACTTGGAATGTTGGAAAGTTAAAGTGCTTTGTTTCAACAATTCATTATTAAATTGCATGCAGGGGTGAAGGGAAAGATGGCGGAGGAATAGGACGGGAAGATCACGTTCTCCCTCACAAATTCCTCAAAAGAACATTTCAATGCAGAGCAAACTCCACAAAACAACTTCTGTAGGCTGGCAGAGGACATCAGGCAACCAGAAAAGCAGACCATTGTCTTCAAAAACAGGTAGGAAAAAATATAAAAGATGAAAAAGGAGACAAAGGAGGTGGGGAGCGAGCTCCGTCCCGGGAAGGGAAGCCCGACCTGGGAAGGGAATTTTAAGAAGAGAGGTTTCCAAACACCAGGAAACACTCTCCCTGCCGAGTCTGTGGCGAGCCTTGGAAACACAGAGGGCAACATAATAGGAAGGAAAAATAGATAAATAATTAAAACCAACAGATTACAAGCCCACCAGTAACTCCCCCAGCGGAAAAGCAGCACAGACGCCTGCATCCGCCATTGGGAAGTGGGGGCAGGGCAGGGACGCGCGGGAGGCGCGGGCTGCAGAGCTTTGTAAGAATCGGGCAGGAACGCCCCACGCTCCACCAGAACGATCTAACTTGGGCTAGCAAACCAGACTGTGGGATAGCTACCACGCGAAAAGCTCGAACATAAGACACCGCCAGGACCCAGCACAGAACAAAGGACGGAACGGAAAAAGCCGGCTGCAGACCATCCCCCGCCGGGGACAGGCAGCCAGAGCCGTAAGGACTGGAAAGGGGCAATTGCAGACCCGGAGAGACTTTACTTACCTAACTGCAAGCAGGCTCCTTTGCTAAGACTTCTGGGGGTGCTGGACAGTCACCATCTGCCTCACGGGGGGCGCCAGCGGTCCACCCAGAAAACTGAGCAGCAGCGGCAGAAAAGGTGACAAGCCGCGGCGAGCGCGCTCGCCAAACTCCTGAGCTACTCGGACCTGGGAAGGGCACAAAGCGCAGTCCCAGCCGCATTTGTGCCTCTGAGGGCTGCCTGAGGGCCGAACCTGAGCGGCTTGGACCGGGGAAGTGCACGCAGCCTAGGGCCGGCCCCAGACGGTTCCCGGCTGAGCATCATAGAGCTGGAGCGGTTTGTGCGCCGCGAGAAAGGACAGGTCAAGCGGGGCAGAGATACTGTGTACACACGACAGTGCTGTTTGTTTGCAGCATCCCCCCTCCCCACAGCGCGACTGAACTAGTGAGCCTAAAACCCAGCAAAAAGAAGAAGTTAAACAGAGGGAACCACCTTGGAAGTGAGCCCACACGGCCCATAACATCAGAGAAGAGCCAGATATATTTTTAATTTTTTAATATTTTTAAAATCATTCTTTTTTTTTTTTGCTTTTTGCTTTTTTTTTTCTTTTTTTTCCGAGCTTTTTTTAAATTGTTAAGTCTTCTATTTCTCCTCTAATTTTTATTTCTATAACCTAGTATTACTATTTTTTAAAAAAAAGACTTTTTTTTTTTTTAAGGCAAACACCATATACACTCTTTGGATGGTTGTTGGTGTTTTTTTTTGGTTTGTTTGTTTGTTTGTTTGTTTTTTAATAATTCTTTTTTTTCTTTCTTTCTTCCTTTTTCCTTCTGCTTTTCTTTAATATCGTATCTTTGAAAATCCAACCTCTACTCTAGATTTTTAATCTTTGCTCTTAGGTTTTTGTTGTCAATTTTGTACATTTAAAGACCCAAACTTCACTACCCAAGTTTACCTGAGAGCGAGATTACTGGCTCAACCACTCTCTCCTCCTCTGGACTATCCTTTTTCTCCACCAGGTGGCCTCTGTCTCTTTTCTCCCCCATCTCTTCTCTATCCAACTCTGTGAATCTCTGTGTGTTCCAGACGGTGGAGAACACCTAAGGAACTGGTTACTGGCAGGATTTGTCTCTCTCCTACTCATTCCTCTCTCTTATCCTCCTGGTCACCTCTGTCTACTTCCTCCCTCTCCTCTTCCCGGTATAACTCTGTAAATACCTCTGAGCGGTCCAGACTATAGAGCGCACATAAGGAAGTGACTACTGGCTAGCTTGCTCTCTCCTCTCTTGATCTCACCACATCTCATTCCAGTTACCTCTAACTACTCCCTCCATCTTCTCTTCTCCTTGTAACTCAGTGAACCTCTCTGAGTGTCCCTCAATGTGGAGAAACTTTTCATCTTTAACCTAGATGTTTTATCATCGGTGCTGTATAGATGGAGAAGTCTAGAGGCTACTGTAAAAATAAAACTGAAAACCAGAAGCAGGAAGCTTAAACCCAAAGCCTGAAAACATTACAGAACTCTTGAATTCAGGGAACATTAAGCAATAGGAGCTCATCAAATGCCTTCATACCTACACCGAAACCAAGCTCCACCCAAGGGCCAACAAGTTCCAAAACAAGACATACCACGCAAATTCTCTAGCAACACAGGAACACTCCCCTGAGCCTCAATATACAGGCAGCTCAAAATTATCCCAAAGCCTTTGATGTCTCATAACCCATTACGGGTCACTCCACTGCACTCCAGAGAGAAGAAACCCAGCTCCACCCACCAAAACTCCAACACAAGCCTCCCTAACCAGGAAACCTTGACAAGCCACTGATAGAACCCCACCCAAAGTGAGGAAGCTCCATAATAAAGAGAACCCCACAAATTACCAGAATATAAAAAGGCCACCCCAAACGCAGCAATATAATCAAGATGAAGAGACAGAGGAATACTCAGCAGGTAAAGGAACAGGAGAGTTGCCCACCAAACCAAACAAAAGAGGAAGAAGTAGGGAATCTACCGGAGAAGGAATTCCAAATATTGATAGTGAAAATGATCCAAAATCTTGAAATCAAAATGGAATCACAGATAAATAGCCTAGAGACAAGGATTGAGAAGATGCAAGAAAGGTTTAACAAGGACCTAGAAGAAATAAAAAAGAGTCAAAATATAATGAATAACACAATAAATGAGATCAGAAACACTCTGGAGGCAACAAATAGTAGAATAACGGAGGCAGAAGATAGGATTAGTGAAATAGAAGATAGAATGGTAGAAATAAATGAATCAGAGAGGAAACAAGAAAAACGAATTAAAAGAAACGAGGACAATCTCAGAGACCTCCAGGACAATATGAAACGCTCCAACATTCGAATTATAGGAGTCCCAGAAGAAGAAGACAGAAAGAAAGATCATGAGAAAATCCTTGAGGAGATAATAGTTGAAAACTTCCCTAAAATGGGGAAGGAAATAATCACCCAAGTCCAAGAAACACAGAGAGTCCCAAATAGGATAAACCCAAGGCGAAACACCCCAAGACACATATTAATCAAATTAACAAAGATCAAACACAAAGAACAAATATTAAAAGCAGCAAGGGAAAAACAACAAATAACACACAAGGGGATTCCCATAAGGATAACAGCTGATCTGTCAATAGAAACTCTTCAGGCCAGGAGGGAATGGCAAGACATACTTAAAGTGATGAAAGACAATAACCTACAGCCCAGATTACTGTACCCAGCAAGGATCTCATTCAAATACGAAGGAGAAATCAAAAGCTTTACAGACAAGCAAAAGCTGAGAGAATTCACCACCACCAAACCAGCTCTCCAACAAATTCTAAAGGATATCCTCTAGACAGGAAACACGAAAGGGTGTATAAACCCGAACCCAAAACAATAAAGTAAATGGCAACGGGATCATACTTATCAATAATTACCTTAAACGTAAATGGGTTGAACGCCCCAACCAAAAGACAAAGACTGGCAGAATGGATACAAAAACAAGACCCCTCTATATGCTGCTTACAAGAGACCCACCTCAAAACAAGGGACACACACAGACTGAAAGTGAAGGGCTGGAAAAAGAAATACCACGCGAATAGAGACCAAAAGAAAGCAGGAGTGGCAATACTCATATCCGATAAAATAGACTTTAAAACAAAGGCTGTGAAAAGAGACAAAGAAGGCCACTACATAATGATCAAAGGAACAATCCAAGAAGAAGATATAACAATTATAAATATATATGCACCCAATATAGGAGCACCACAATATGTAAGACAAATGCTAACAAGTATGAAAGGGGAAATCAACAATAACACAATAATAGTGGGAGACTTTAATACCCCACTCACACCTATGGACAGATCAACTAAACAGAAAATTAACAAAGAAACGCAAACTTTAAATGATACATTAGATCAGTTAGACCTAATTGATATCTATAGGACATTTCACCCCAAAACAACGAATTTCACCTTTTTTCAAGTGCTCATGGAACCTTCTCCAGGATAGATCACATCCTGGGCCATAAATCTAAACTTGATAAATTCAAAAAATCGAAATCATTCCAAGCATCTTTTCTGACCATAATGCATTAAGATTAGATCTCAATTACAGGAGAAAAACTATTAAAAATTCCAACATATGGAGGTTGAACAACACACTTCTGAATAACCAACAAATCACAGAAGAAATCAAAAAGAAATCAAAATATGCATAGAAACTAATGAAAATGAAAACACAACAACCCAAAACCTGTGGGACACTATAAAAGCAGTGCTAAGAGGAAAGTTCATAGCAATACAGGCATACCTCAAGAAACAAGAAAAAAGTCAAATAAATAACCTAACTCTACAACTAAAGCAACTAGAAAAGGAAGGGTTGGAGAACCCCAGAGTTAGTAGAAGGAAAGAAATCTTAAAAATTAGGGCAGAAATAAATGCAAAAGAAACAAAAGAGACCATAGCAAAAATCAACAAAGCCAAAAGCTGGTTCTTTGAAAGGATAAATAAAATTGACAAACCATTAGCCAGACTCATCAAGAAGCAAAGAGAGAAAAATCAAATCAATAAAATTAGAAATGAAAATGGAGAGATCACAACAGACAACACAGAAATACAAAGGATCATAAGAGACTACTATCAGCAGTTGTATGCCAATAAAATGGACAACGTGGAAGAAATGGACAAATTCTTAGAAAAGTACAATTTTCCAAAACTGAACCAGGAAGAAATAGAAAATCTTAACAGACCCATCACAAGCATGTAAATTGATACTGTAATCAGAAATCTTCCAGCAAACAAAAGCCCAGGTCCAGACGGCTTCACAGCTGAATTCTACCAAAAATTTCGAGAAGAGCTAACACCTATCCTCCTCAAACTCTTCCAGAAAATTGCAGAGGAAGGTAAACTTCCAAACTCATTCTATGAGGCCACCATCACCCTAATACCAAAACCTGACAAAGATGTCACAAAAAAAGAAAACTACAGGCCAATATCACTGATGAACATAGATGCAAAAATCCTCAACAAAATTCTAGCAATCAGAATCCAACAACACATTAAAAAGATCATACACCATGACCAAGTGGGCTTTATCCCAGGGATGCAAGGATTCTTCAATATCCGCAAATCAATCAATGTAATTCACCACATTAACAAATTGAAAAATAAAAACCATATGGTTATCTCAATAGATGCAGAGAAGGCCTTTGACAAAATTCAACATCCATTTATGATAAAAACTCTTCAGAAAGCAGGAATAGAAGGAACATACCTCAACATAATAAAAGCTATCTATCACAAACCCACAGCAAACATTAGCCTCAATGGTTAAAAATTGAAAGCATTTCCCCTAAAGTCAGGAACAAGACAAGGGTGTCCACTTTCACCGCTACTATTCAACATAGTTCTGGAAGTTTTGGCCACAGCAATCAGAGCAGAAAAAGAAATAAAAGGAATCCAAATTGGAAAAGAAGAAGTAAAACTCTCACTGTTTGCAGATGACATGATCCTCTACATGGAAAACCCTAAAGACTCCACCAGAAAATTACTAGAGCTCATCAATGAATATAGTAAAGTTGCAGGATATAAAATCAACACACAGAAATCCCTTGCATTCCTATACACGAATAATGAGAAAGTAGAAAAAGAAATTAAGGAAACAATTCTATTCACCATTGCAACGAAAAGAATAAAATACTTAGGAATATAGCTACCTAAAGAAACTAAAGACCTATATATAGAAAACTATAAAACACTGATGAAAGAAATCAAAGAGGACACTAATAGATGGAGAAATATACCATGTTCATGGATCGGAAGAATCAATATAGTGAAAATGAGTATACTACCCAAAGCAATTTACAAATTCAATGCAATCCCTATCAAGCTACCAGCCACATTTTTCACAGAACTAGAACAAATAATTTCAAGATTTGTATGGAAATACAAAAAACCTCGAATAGCCAAAGCAATCTTGAGAAAGAAGAATGGAACTGGAGGAATCAACTTACCTGACTTCAGGCTCTACTACAAAGCCACAGTCATCAAGACAGTATGGTACTGGCACAAAGACAGACATATAGATCAATGGAACAAAATAGAAAGCCCAGAGATAAATCCACACACATATGGACACCTTATCTTTGACAAAGGAGGCAAGAATATACAATGGAGTAAAGACAATCTCTTTAACAAGTGGTGCTGGGAAAACTGGTCAACCACTTGTAAAAGAATGAAACTAGATCACTTTCTTACACCGCACACAAAAATAAACTCAAAATGGATTAAAGATCTAAATGTAAGATCAGAAACTATAAAACTCCTAGAGGAGAACATAGGCAAAACACTCTCAGACATAAATCACAGCAGGATCCTCTATGATCCACCTCCCAGAATTCTGGAAATAAAAGCAAAAATAAACAAATGGGATCTAATTAAAATTAAAAGCTTCTGCACAACAAAGGAAAATATAAGCAAAGTGAAAAGACAGCCTTCTGAATGGGAGAAAATAATAGCAAATGAAGCAACTGACAAACAACTAATCTCAAAAATATACAAGCAACTTATGCAGCTCAATTCCAGAAAAATAAACGACCCAATCAAAAAATGGGCCAAAGAACTAAATAGACATTTCTCCAAAGAAGACATACGGATGGCTAACAAACACATGAAAAGTTGCTCAACATCACTCATTATTAGAGAAATGCAAATCAAAACCACAATGAGGTACCACTTCACACCAGTCAGAATGGCTGCGATCCAAAAATCTGCAAGCAATAAATGCTGGAGAGGGTGTGGAGAAAAGGGAACCCTCCTACACTGTTGGTGGGAATGCAAACTAGTACAGCCACTATGGAGAACAGTGTGGAGATTCCTTAAAAAATTGCAAATAGAACTACCTTATGACCCAGCAATCCCACTGCTGGGCATACACACCGAGGAAACCAGAATTGAAAGAGACACATGTACCCCAATGTTCATCGCAGCACTGTTTATAATAGCCAGGACATGGAAACAACCTAGATGTCCATCAGCAGATGAATGGATAAGAAAGCTGTGGTGCATATACACAATGGAGTATTACTCAGCCGTTAAAAAGAATTCATTTGAATCAGTTCTGATGAGATGGATGAAACTGGAGCCGATTATACAGAGTGAAGTAAGCCAGAAAGAACAACACCAATACAGTATACTAACACATATATATGGAATTTAGGAAGATGGCAATGACGACCCTGTATGCAAGACAGGGAAAGAGACACAGATGTGTATAACAGACTTTTGGACTCAGAGGGAGAGGGAGAGGGTGGGATGATTTGGGAGAAAGACATTCTAACATGTATACTATCATGTGAATTGAATCGCCAGTCTATGTCTGACGCAGGATGCAGCATGCTTGGGGCTGGTGCATGGGGATGACCCAGAAAGATGTTATGGGGAGGGAGGTGGGAGGGGGGTTCATGTTTGGGAATGCATGTAAGAATTAAAGATTTTAAAATTTAAAAAATAAAAAAATTAAAAAAATTAAAAAATTTAAAAAAAAGAAAAAAAATAAATTGCATGCAAAAATAAGGACCTTGTAAAACTACTGTTGACAAAAAGCATGCCTTTTTTTAGGGGGTCCTAGGGACATATACGAACAAAGCTAGTGGAGGTAATGGAATTCCAATTGAGCTGTTTCAAATCCTGAAAGATGATGCTGTGAAAGTGCTGCACTCAATATGCCAGCAAGTTTGGAAAACTCAGCAGTGTCCACAGGACTGGAAAAAGTCAGTTTTCATTCCAATCCCAAAGAAAGGCAATGCCAAAGAATGCTCAAGCTACCGCATAATTGCACTTATCTCACATTCTAGTAAAGTAATGCTCAAAATTATCCAAGCCAGCCTTCAGCAACACGTGAACTAAGAACTTCCAGATGTTCAAGCTGGTTTTAGAAAAGGCAGAGGAACCAGAGATCAAATTGCCAACATCCTCTGGATCATTGAAAAAGCAAGAGAGTTCCAGAAAAACATCTATTTCTGCTTTATTGACTATGCCAAAGCCTTTCACTATGTGGATCACAATAAACTGTGGAAAATTCTTCAAGAGATGGAAATACCAGACCTGACCTGCCTCTTGAGAAACCTATATGCAGATCAGGAAGCAAAAGTTAGAACAGGACATGAACAACAGACTGGTTCCAAATAGGAAAAGGAGTACTTCAAGGCTGTATATTGTCACCCTGCTTATTTAACTTATATGCAGAGGACATCATGAGAAACACCGGGCTGGAAGAAGCACAAGCTGGAATCAAGATTGCCAGGAGAAATATCAATAACCTCAAATATGCAGATGACATCACTCTTATGACAGAAAGTGAAGAGAAACTAAAAAGCCTCTTGATGAAAGCGAAAGAGGAGAGTGGAAAAGTTGGCTTAAAGCTCAACATTCAGAAAACGAAGATCATGACATCTGGTCCCGTCACTTCATGACAAATAGATGGAGAAACAGTGGAAACAGTGTCAGACTTTATTTTTTGGGGCTCCAAGATCACTGCATATGGTGATTGCAGCCATGAAATTTTTTTTTATATTAAAAATTTTTTTTTAATTTATTTTTTTAATTTTAAAATCTTTAATTCTTACATGCGTTCCCAAACATGACCCCCCCCTCCCACCTCCCTCACCACAACATCTCTCTGGGTCATCCCCATGCACCAGCCCCAAGCATGCTGCACCCTACGTCAGATATGGACTGGCGATTCAATTCTTACATGATAGTATACATGTTAGAATTCCCATTCTCCCAAATCATCCCACCCTCTCCCTCTCTTAAAAGATGCTTACTCCTTGGAAGAAAAGCTATGACCAATCTAAATAGCACATTGAAAAGCAGACATTACTTTGCCAACAAATGTCTGTCTAGTCAAGGCTATAGTTTTCCAGTGGTCATGTATGGCCATGAGAGTTGGACTGTAAAGAAAGATGAGCACCAAAGAATTGATGCTTTAGAACTGTGGTGCTGGAGAAGACTCTTGAGGGTCCCTTGGACTGCAAAGAGATCCAACCAGTCCATTCTGAAGGAGATCAGCCCTGGGATTTCTTTGGAAGGCATGAAGCTAAAGCTGAAACTCCAGTACTTTGGCCACCTCATGTGAAGAGTTGACTCATTGGAAAAGACTCTGATGCTGAGAGGGATTGGGGGCAGGAGGAGAAGGGGACAACAGAGGATGAGATGGCTGGATGGCATCACTGACTCGATGGACATGAGTTTGAGTGAACTCCAGGAGTTGGTGATGGACAGGGAAGCCTGGCGTGCTGTGAATCATGGGGTCACAAAGAGTCGGATATGACTGAGCGACTCAACTGAACTGAGGGTCATATAGGAGAAGGCAATGGCAACCCACTCCAATACTCTTGCCTGGAAAATCCCATGGAAGGAGGAGCCTGGTAGGCTGCAGTCCATGGTGTCTCTGAGACTTGGCCAAGACTGAGGGACTTCACTTTCACTTTTCACTTTCATGCATTGGAGAAGGAAATGGCAACCCACTCCAGTGTTCTTGCCTGGAGAATCCCAGGGACAGAAGAGCCAGGCGGGCTGGCATCTATGGGGTCACACAAAGTCAGACAGGACTGAAGTGACTTAGCAACAGCAGCAGTAGGGACATATATGTAAATACAAAATTAATTGTCTATGTTTTAAATACCTAAGTTTAATTTCTAAAACTCACAAATTCTATTGAAGTAATAGTTCTCCCTAATAAAATGAAAAGATGAAATATTTTATTTTTTTTAAAAGAAGATACTTATAATAATAAATGACAACCCACTCCAGTATTCTTGCCTGGAGAATCCCATGGACAGAGGAACTTGGCAGGCCATGGTCCATAGTGTCACAGAGAGTCAGACAGGACTGAAGTGAATAATCTTTCACTTGAACAAGTTTTATTAAATGTTTAAAACAAAAAGTACACTTGATTCCTCTCCTCTGACTCTTTATGACCCTGTGGACTGTAGCCTGCCAGGCTCCACTGTCCGTGGAGTTCTCCAGCCAAGAATACTGGAGAGGGTTGCCATTTCCTTCTCCAGGGAATCTTCCTGACCCAGGGATCAAACTTGAGTCTCCTGCATTGCAGGCAGATTCTTTATCATCTGAGCCTCTTGGGAAGCCCCAATAAATAATTCATTATAACATTAATCAAAGTTAAAATAACTATTTTAGATCTTTAGAGCATAGAACATACAAATAACTACATATTTTTCTCATTAAGCCAATTATTATATAACTACATATTTATAAATGAAGAAACATGCACACAAAATTGAATTAGCATCACACCTAGATTTATTCTATTGGAAATTAAACACTAATGCTTTCCCTAAATTCCAAATATTAATATTTTCCAATAATGTCCTATATAAAGCATATTTTTGACAAAAAGCAGCATTTAAGAGGTGGCACACAGAAAACTAATTCAATAAGAATTCAATCTTGACACATATAATTACATATGTATATTACAACATACACATTACAAATGTGTAATCATGTATAAGAAACCAACCCTCAATATTCATTGGAAGGACTGATGCTGAAGCTGAAGCTCCAATACTTTGGCCATCCGATGTGAAGAACTGACTCATTGGAAAGACCCTGATGCTGGGAAAGATTGAATGCTGGAGGAAAAGGCAGACAACAGAGAATGAGATGGTTGGATGGCATCATCAACTCAATGGACATGAGTCTGAGCAAACTCTGAGAGATAGTGAAGGACAGGAAACCCTGGTGTGCTGTAGTTCATGAGGTCGCAAAGAGTCAGACACTACATCCAAACTGAACAACAACAAGGCAATCAGACTCCTTTAGAAGACCCTGAAAGAGCCACAATGTCAATAACAAGTGATGCCTCCAGAGAAACGACTGAGTGCCAGGCATTTCTTGGAGCTTTGCACCTATTTTGTTTGCAAAATATTACATGGGGGAAGTACACCCTTATCATCTCTGGGCAACTGAGGTTCAGAGAGGCTTAGTAACTAGTCCAAGGTCACACAGCTGATAGCAAATTGAACTTGGGCATTCTGGCTTCATAACCTCTAATCTTAGCCACAAAGTGATGTTCTCCTCTTCGTTTAGCCAGGCAAGCTCTGAGGTTTTCTGTTACAAGGCCTCTGCCTTCAGCTTTATACACAGTTCAGTTCAGTTCAGTCCAGTCGCTCAGTCATGTCCAACTCTTTGCTATCCCATGAACCGCAGCACACCAGGCTCCCTGTCCATCACCAACTCCTGGAGTCCACCCAAACCCATGTCCATCGAGTTGGTGATGCCATCTAACCATCTCATCCTCTGTCCTCCTCTTCTCCTCCTGCCCTCAATCTTTCCCAGCATCAGGGTCTTTTCAGATGAGTCAGCTCTTCACATCAGGTGGCCAAAGTACTGGAGTTTCAGCTTTAACATCAGTCCTTCCAATGAATACCCAGGACTGATCTCCTTTAGGATGGACTGGTTGGATCTCCTTGCAGTCCAAGGGAATCTCAAGAGTCTTCAACACCACAGTTCAAAAGCATCAATTCTTTGGTGCTCAGCTTTCTTTACAGTCTAACTCTCACATCCATACATGACCACTGGAAAAACCATAGCCTTGACTAGACGGATCTTTGTTGGCAAAGTAATGTCTCTGCTTTTGAACATGCTATCTAGGTTGGTCATAACTTTCCTTCCAAGGAGTAAGCATCTTTTAATTTCATGGCTGCAATCACCATCTGCAGTGATTTTGGAGCTCAGAAAAATAAAGTTATACACAGAGAAAGGTTAAATGCCAAATCCAGGAATCAATATACCTAGGATTAAATTCAGTTCTGTAGAGATTCCTCTGGTGGTCCATTGGTTAAGACTCCATGCTTTCACTGCAGGAAGACCCAGTTTGATCCCTGGTCAAGGAACTAAGACTCCACATGCTGCATGCCAAAAAAATTTAAAAAAAAATTTTTTTTTACTTCTATAGCAACCAACTCAGCTGTGTGATTGCAGTAATTTACTTAACTGCTGCAGTCTTCAATTTTCTCATCTATGAAATGGGACTAATAATAATTCCCATCTTGTCAGGTAAGCTCTGAGAGAAGATTAGATGAGATGGTGCAGAGATGCCTGCTTTCACTAAGTGTGATAAGGAGGAGGATGCTGATGCTAACATTTGCTAGGAATAGGTTTTGCAGCTTTTTTGTTGTTGTTCAATTGCTCAGTCATGTCCGACTCTTTGAGACCCCATCGACTGCAGGACACCAGGCTTCCCTGCCCTTTACTATCTTCCAGAATTTGCTCAAACTCATGTCCATTGAGTCAATGATGCCATCCAAACATCTCATCTTCTGTTGCTTCCTTCTCCTCTTGCCCTTTCCCAACATCAGGATCTTTTCCAAAGAGTTGGCTCTTGGCATCAGGTAGCCAAGTATTATTTTGATATATAAGGAATTAAAATATCTTTTTAAAGCATATTTTTGATGCTCTAATAATCTAATCTGATTATTCCAGATTATTAATGCTGGCATAACATTGATAATAAGCCACTAGCACTAACGCTGCCATCAGAATGAAAGGTGACCTTAGTTTGGAACTGTGTTCTAAAGTCCCTCTTGCTCCAGGTTTAACCACTTAATTGAGGATTCAGGAAAACTCTTGAGAGTTTTAAGGAAGGAACTAGCACTGCATAAACATTTGGAGGGTCTGGGACAATCACTGCATGGTAGTAATCCAGCATTTGTCGATCATAATGCCCTTTCTGTTATATAGTATTTGAACATTGGCCTTGACATAACATGCAGTATAGTAACAGCCTCATCAATCTTCTGCCTTGTTTGTGATATTCTTCCTACTCCTTTTTTCCCAACTGTACACAAAATTTACTCCTTTTCCCTATCCATAACTTTCTCCCATGTCTTCTGCACCTGCTTCTAAATCTGTGATGATGTGATTCGACCCTTGGAGTATGGTTTTGTTGTTGTTTAGTGATTGAGTCATGTCCAACTCTTTGCACCCCCATGGAGTCTGTTAGGCTCTTCTTTTCATGGAATTTTCCAGGCATGAATACTGTAGAGGGTTGCCATTTCCTACTCCAGGGTACACCTTGACAATTACTTTAGACCCAAACAGCACATTTCTCATAAGCTTGTTTTGTTGAAAATGCGTCTTTTAAACTCTTTTCTACTCAAAATTTTCCTCTTCATTTCAAGTGGTTTACAATAAGCACAAATTTTATTTGTTATTCATGTTTGTAGGGAACCGCAGATCTGCAGTGTGGTTCATATTGATGATGCTGTCGTAAAGTACCACATCTGTTTTTGAGAATGTCTTTTTAAAAATGTGATATTAAAAGCAAACCAAAAAGATTAAGTGATTTATTTTCACACTGTCTCTCACAGCTTAATTTGACCCCTGTATTTCTGTGCTTTTTTCTCTCTCTCCTCACGATGGTTTTATCCGCTTTCTGACCCCTACAGATTTATCATCAGTGTCATATGATATGATTATTATTTATCTGTGAATTTAAGAATTGTATTTTATGTCTCATTAATATCCTTTCTACCATCTACTGTCCTTGAACTGATACTCATTTAATAGTAAATGATTGATTTTATAGTACAAATACTGTAACATGTAGTTTTCTCTTTATCAAGCAGTAGATCTATAGATTTCTTAAACTCAGTATCAGGGTTCTTGGTTCATAGCAAATAAATAATGTGGCATGCCAAATTATGACATAAGTGATGAAACTGCCCCATAAGAATTCATGTTCTCTCAATTGAGAGGCTGTACCATTAAACATCACAATGAAGATTAGAATAAAAGTCACATGGATCAAATTATTCATTCAGCAAAGGCATTCCCTCCTCCCTCCATCTTGCCTCACTGCCTTGCTAACCGCACAAGCTTTTCTGACAAAGTATAGATTCCCTTATATAAGCAGGCTTGGCATCAGTTAAGAGAGCTCAATCGGATAAAGTGACAGATAGCTTTCATGCAGTGGAGTCAAGAAACCCTCTCACCATTCTCAGCGGGATGCTCATGACTATGGTGTCCCTAACGTAGCTGATTAGAAATGGAGCTGAAAAGCCATTCAGCAGCAGAAACAAGATCACAATAGAGTGAAAAGGGCATTCTAGAGTAATATGGAGTCTGAGATTCATTTTCTTATTGCTATTCTTCAATACTTCAAACCACATAGCTAATTTATTAGGTCTACAAGTCTGAAAAACTTATTATTTGCCTTACTTTGTTCTCTTTTGATTATAAATCTGTAGCATGCTGTCACATTCTTAGTGAAAAGCAACAATTTTCTATTTATAAAGAGGCCCTCCATTATCAAGTGTTAATAAATTACACAAGAGTAAGATTCAAGATTAGGATTGTTGGCAATCACAACTCATTGGTGCTAAAATTAAAACTATGATAATGCAAGTAGGTCCCTCTCATATAAAATGTCTTCCAGGTAGGATGAGACTTTTCTCATTGCCAAGTGAAACTTATAACAGAGTAATCTGAACACATTTTTTGTTTACTCATTGAAATTTGTTCTCTGGCAGGATAAATTTTCTGAAGCAATGTTAATATGTGAGGCGGGGGGAGTTATGTCATATGTAAAATTAATTCTACAAGTTGCTTCAAGTTAATTTAGGCATTGTTTTTTTCTCTAAGGACTAAGAATAGAGAAAACTCCATGAAGTCTAAATTAGAAAGATAAGAAAAGATTCTTATATTTCCTACAGTGTATTAAGTGAGTGTTACAAATGGAAGAATTAAAATTCTTTTTTATTAATTATCAGGAGAGACAAAAACAAAGGGTCAAAGTCGCTGTCATGTCTGACTCTTTGCAACTCCATAGGCTGTAGCCCGCCAGGCTCTTCTGTCCATGGAATCCTCCAGGCAAGAATACTGGAGTGGGAAGTCATTCCCTTCTCCATGGGATTTTCCCAGCTCATGGACCAAACCCAGGTTTCCTGCACTGCAGGAGGATTCTTTACCATCTGAATCACCAGGGAAGCCAAGCAAAGAAACATTATTGAGAAATGGAAAAATGACTAAACACTTGTAAAACTGAAGGTGTAATCAGTATTTCTGTATTTCTGTGTAATCAGTTCAGAAATCGTTAAGTCACGTACGACTCTTTCTTCTTGTTCTCATACTCACCCGTCACCTAAACTGCTGCCCTGTCATGTAATTTCTCTCTTCTTTAGGCATCCATCTCACTTATTCCCTCATCAACTAGGTTTATACTGTCTTTTTCTGCTCTTGACTTTTTCCTTACCTCCAAATTACCTATGTACTTCTAAAAATCAAATCATTGTCATGCTGCTTCAAATTTTCTATTTGCCTTCCAGATCAACCTTCTTAGATTGACAAATAAGCCTTTTATAACCTGGCCTTTGTTTTCTAATTCAACCATCCTCACACAATCAACACACTGCTACCATAATTTCTCTGCCAGGCCCAACACACAAAAACTCTTTTCTGGATATATTAGACTCCTTAAAATTTCCTGACTATGCCAGGAGCTCCTAATGTCATGCACTATTTTTCTGTCCTATTGATTCACATTGATTAACCCTCATGGTACTAATCCTCATGGTACTTCCCCCAGCGTACAGAACCATTCATTTCTAACCTGGATTTAGATGCCCTATCTCCAGGAAACCATCTCTGTACAAACCTTAATCATGGCCTTTATCACATATCATTTCACCAGTTTCCATGACTGGCTTCATAAACTTTAAGAACACTGATGTTATGAAATTGACATTACTTGAGTTTGTCTTTTAACAATTAGCATCCTGGTAAGCATGGCACCCCACTCCAGTACTCTTGCCTAGAGAGTCCTGTGGACGGAGGGGCCTGGTGGGCTGCAGTCCATGGGGTCGCTAAGAGTCGAATATGACTGAGTAAATTCACTTTCACTTTTCACTTTCATGCATTGCAGAAGGAAATGGCAACCCACTCCAGTGTTCTTGCCTGGAGAATCCCAGGGAAGGGGGATTCTGGTGGCCTGCCGTCTATGGGGTCGCACAGAGTTGGACACAACTGAAGCGACTTAGCAGCAGCAGCAGCAGCAAGCACAAGGATGCAAAATAGATATTTAATACATTTGTACTGAATTTAGGAATGAAAAAATTTATTCATTCATTCAACAAATACATATTAATTGACTACCATATTCCAAGAACTGGTCTATGCCCCCAAAATAAAATGAGCCAAAGGAAACCAAAGTCTCCACATTTTTGGAACTTTTAGTTTACTAAGAAAAGATAGAAATAACCATTAAACATGAGATTTCAAATAGGGTAAGATAAACAAAAAAGTAAAATCTTGGAGTCTTAAATACAGATATTAAATAAGTGCATATTAAATTTAATATCCATAGCTTAGTTGGTAAAGAATACGCCTGCAATGAAGAAGACACCGGTTCAATTCCTGGGTTGGAAAGATCCTAGAGAAAGGATAGGCTACCCACTCCAGTGTTCAGACCTGGAGAATTCCATGAACTATACAGTCCATGGGGTCACAAAGAGTTGGACACAACCGAGCAACTTTCACTTCTCATTTTTTAAGATAATTCCATTTTTGTTTTAAGATGATAATGTGCTCCTTCAATTTACCCACTTTTTAGAATTCCTTGTAATTAAGTATGTCCATTTGATGCAGTCCTAACCATGAGCTCAGTTGTCTGGATGAGCCAGCTGAGGTTGTTTTTCTTTCTGCCTCCTTTTCTTTACCTATCCTCCCACCTGGAAAGTGGAACAGATGGTTTTCAACCAAGGGCTTTGCTTGAGGCTCAGCTGGTAAAGAATCCACCTGCAATGCGAGAGACCTGGGTTCTATCCCTGGGTTGGTAAGATCCCCTGGAGAAGAGAAAGGCTACCCATTCCAGTATTCGGGAATGGCTACCCACTCCAGTATTCTGGCCTGGAGAATGTGATGGACTGTATAGTCCATGGTGTTACAAAGAGTCGGACATGACTGAGCAACTTTCACTTCACTTCACTTCACTTCAAGAATGCAAAACAGGAAAAGAAGAGCCTAGTTCTCAAATAGAAGTACCATACATGGCTTATCTGACTCTAGGTTCCACGTCAGATAGGAAAAACAAACTAACAAGCAGCCATGTATTAAGCCACCTAGTTGGGTTCCTGTTAAATGTACACCAGTGAATTATAATTGATATTGTGGTAGTTGTTCAGTTGCTAAGTCCTGTCCAACTCTGCAGTCCCATGGACTGCAGTATGCCAGGCTCCTCTATCATCTGCTATCTCCCAGAGTTTGCTCAAATTCATGTCCATTGAGTTGGTGATGCCATCCAACCATCTCATCCTCTGTCGCTCACTTTTCTTCTTGCCCTCAGTCTTTCCCAGCATCAGGGTCTTTTCCCGTGAGTGGATTCTTTTCACCAGGTGGCCAAAGTATTGAAGTTTCAGCTGCAGCACTTTCAGTTTCAGTTTCAGTCCTTCCAATGAATATTCAAGGTTGATTTCCTTTAGAATAGACTGGTTGGATCTCCTTACTATCCAAGGGGCTCTCAAGCATCTTCTCCAGCACCACAATTAGAAAGCATCAATTCTTCAACACTCAATCTTCTTAATGGTCCACCTCTCATGACTAGTGGGAAAACCATATTGTTGACTATATGTACTTCTGTCTGCAGAGTGATGTCCCTCCTTTTTAATATGCTCTCTAGGTTTATCATACATTATCTTCCAAGGAGCAAGTGTCTTCTAATTTCATGGCTGCGGTCACCACCTGCAGTGATTTTAGAGACCAAAAAAATAAAATCTGTCACTGCTTCTACTTTTTCCCCATCTATTTGCCATGAAGTTATGGGACCAGATGCCATGATCTTAGTTTTTGGATTTTCTTTTTTTTTTTTTCTTTAATATTGAGTTTCAAGCCAGTTTTTTCACACTCTTCTTTCTCTCTTATCAAGAAGTTCTTTAGTTCCTCTTCACCATTAGAGTGGCATTATTTGTGTATCTAAGCTTGTTGATATTTCCCCTGACAACCTTGATTCATCTAGCCTAACATTTTGCATGATGTACTCTGTATATAAGTTAAATAAGCAATATACAGACTTAAGCACTCCTTTCCCAATTTGGAACCAGTTGGTTGCTCCATGTCCACTTCTAGCTGTTACTTGCTGACCTGCATACAGGTTTCTCAGGAGACAGGAAAGTGGTCTGGTAATCCTATCTTTTTTAAAAAATTTTCTACTTCATTGTGATTCACACAAACGCTTTAGTGTAATCAATGAAGTGGAAGTAGATATTTTTCTGGAATTCCGTTGCTTTCTCTATGTTCTAGTAAATGTTGGCAATTTGATCTTTGGTTCCTCTATCTCTTTTAAATCAAGTTTGTACATCTGGAAGTTCTTGGTTCACATACTGCTGAAGCCTAGCTTGAAGGATTTTGAGTATAATCTTGCTAGCATGTGAAATGAGTACAATTGTGTGGTGTTTTCTATATTCTTTGGTATTGCCCCTGTTTGGAATTGGAATGAAAACTGACTTTTTCCAGTCCTTTGGCCTCTGGTGAGTTTTTCAAATTTGCTGACATCCTGAGTGCAGCACTTAAACAGCATCATCTTTTTGGATTTTAAGTAACTCAGCTGGAATTCCATCTCTTGCATTAGCTTTGTTTGTAGTACTACCTCCTAATGTCCACTTGATGTCACAGTCTAGGATGTCTGGCTCTAGGTGAGTGACCACACCATTGTGGTTATCCTGGTCATTAAGATCTTTTTGTATAGTTATTCTGTGTATTCTTTCCACCTCTTCTTAATCTATTCTTCCTCTGTTACATCTTTTCTGTCCTTTATTGGGCCCATCCTTGCTTGAAAGGTTCCCTTGATATCTCCAATTTTCTTGAGAAGAGTGCTGGTGTTTCTCCTTCTATTTCTTTCCTCTATTTCATTGTATTGCTCATTTAATAAGGCCCATTTAGGATATGCTTATTATTCAGGTATAAATAATATACCTGAAAAATATACTCACATGCTTCAGAGAATCAGAAGCTAATGTGAGACATTTTACTGTTATGAAAATATACCAGTATTGTTTATAATTTTTTGTTAAACATTATATTTTGTATCTACATAGCAAGATTTTAGATTTTAGAGACAGAAAAATATGTATTAATTATGATTTCAATTCTAATTAAATGAGGTCTTATAGTTGTATAATATTGACTTTAATGTATTCCTGATTATAAAAAGTACAGTAAACAATGACACAATTAAAAGTCTTATAGAAGATTGGAGATGGAAAATGTATCACTTAAGAATAGAAGGCATGACATAAAAAACAATGAAATATTGCTCTTTGATGCAACATGGATGGACCTAGAGATTATCACACTAAGAAAGGTAATTCAGACAGAGAAAGGCAAATATTGTATATCACTTATATGTGTAATGTAAAAAGTAATGCAGATGAATTTATTTATGAAACAGAAATGGACTCACAGAAATATAAAATAAGCAAGGTGGGAAATGAAGATGTGGGGGGAGGATAAATTAGGAGTATGGGATTGACAGTGACAGATATAAAATACTATTCATAAAATAGATAAACAACAAAGATTTCCTGTATAGCACAGGAATTATATTCAATATCTTATAATAAACTATAATGGAAAAGAATCTGAAAATGCATATAAATGTATATATTTTTGTGTGTATATATGTGTGTGTGTGAATCACTTTGCTATAGTCCTGAAAGTAACACAATATTATAAATCAACTGCACTTCAATTTTTAAAAATCAATTTTAATAAATCTCTATGTAAGTTTCTAAAATGAGCAGAAAGTATGAAACTCGTGATTTTCTTAGTAGGGGGTGGTTAGATGGGGACTAATATTAGTAGAGTCAGAAAAGGCACAATGTCATGAAGATCAATAAGGTATTTTTGCCTTCCAGACACTTTTAGCTCATTGACTGTCTAATAATGGTAATTTCAATATTAGAGTTTTATTTCTTTGCCCTCTGACTCTAATATTTAAAATGGAAATGACATTTAAAATTAACCTAAGTACGTTAATACTTAAGTTTTCATTAACGCTTTTATATTTAATAGGAATAAGTTCATCAGATTCTTTTTAGGCAGCTGGGAGTGTGTGTGTGTGTGTGTGTGTGTGTGTGTGTGTGTGTGTGTGTGTGTGTGTGTGGTGCATGTGCCCATGTGACTATATGATTTGATGTGGAGACTGTGGTCCAGATAAGAGGAAAGACAACAAGCAAAAGGACTTATACTCCCAAATTATTTTTGTATCTGATATTCTTGCTGTAATTATGCAAGATTAAACAAAAAATTATAAAACTTACATTTTATTGTTTCTTGAAACAAACACCATGAGTTCAGCCTTCCTAGAAAGTGGGAGCAGAACAATTCTTACAGGGGTGTAGGAGCTGTCTCCAGACCGAATATTGATACCCTGGCCTGCCGTCTCCAGCAGGGTATTAAGTATCAGCCACCTCAAAGGTTGGCGCCAAACTTCTCTTTCAGTACACCACAAACCAGAATTAATTGCAAATCAATCGAACAAAGTACAACTGATCAGTAAACCAATTAGTAATTTTAGCTGTTCATCCTGTCTTCATTTACGAGGGGGCAAAGTGGGAAATGAAAGTGCTTTTTAGACCACATATGAGAGTCCACTCTTTCCTTCCCTCCCCCTGCTTCCTCACCCACTTCCACTGCAATAATATTCTTATTTAAACCTTGTAAAAAGCATATGCTGCATAGTTTACAGGTAGTCTTTGAATTTCTTCACTTGATTGTGGAAGTATAAATTAGGTTTGACAAATAATTGCTGGAGAAAGTGAAAGTAAATAAGTTTTCCTATGCAAATAGTGCATGTTATATTTTAAAGTCAGTTTGAAAAATCCTTAATTCATATAACATTTTTTCCACAGATCTTGTTATAGGATACTTATCCTTCTCATTAATGATAGGTATATAAAGGTCTCTGATTAAAGAATAAGTGAATATCAGAGGTAAATGTCATTTCTCTGTCCTAAACTTCTTCATGTGAATGACATCTTTTACTTTCACTACCCTTTGGCATATAGATATTGTAATATAAACATTGATATGTGACCCCATGGCCTGAAGCCCACCAGGCTCCTCTGTCCATGGGATTCTCCAGGCAAGAATATTGTAATGGGCTGCCATTTCCTTCTCCAGAAACGTTTATATAAAATAAACCTATATTTATAGCTTCTTCAGTTTCCTTTCAGTCCCAAAGGAATTCATCTTTGCTAATACCTCATATATTACCTGTTACTGAGTAGAGGTTCATCATATATGTTGCATAGCCTGCACTCTAATGCTCATTAGGAATATTCTCTTTGTTACTTAATTTTCCTTAACCATTTGGCTAGGTTTACATAAAATTATTCTGCTTGAGAAATAAATTTAAGTTACTACTAGCATTCATAGAAGATGATAGGTTTTTAGTCTAGCTCTAGAGAAGATTTTTAAGGAGCTATATTGTCTTTTTATGGATTCAGGTCATTGCTAATAATGTCCCGTGAGCACAAATGTCCAAGAAAAGTAGCATTCTATTTATTCTAGTTAAAATAAATGCAGTTCATTTGAGAACACTTAAAATTCCCATTGAAATTCATCCAGTTATCTTAGTCACAGTACTGTTAGTTACAATACTCTTCTGTAAGGCTCTGTTTTTCAGAAATCAATGACAGAGAAAATCTAAACAGCCATCAGGTAGCTTTCATCACTGGAGAGTAATCTATCTACTTAAAAATTATTTTATTTTACAACAGGTCTCCAAAAATAAATATTTCCTATTTCAATAGAAAATTCTAAGGGGAACAAGTTGTTCTAAGCCAAACAAGTAGTTTGTCTAATTAAATTAAATTAAATTAAAATTTGTCTAATAAAATTAAAATAAAATTATTGTTTTCCAATAAACACTCAAACTTGTCACAAAGTTTAATATTACCTACTTTTTCATTATTATTTATTAAACTTTTTACCCATTCTTTATTTTCAGAGAAGCATTTTTAAGAAATCTTGCATTTTAAGAAATAACCCATTACAGAAGCAGATGTGCATTGAAAGGGCTCAGAAAAACTGTGTGGGTACCAGTGAAAGAAAGGTAAGCTGCACAATCCAAAGTGGTTATTACAAATTACATGCCAAATAGTTGTGAAAAGAAGAGAGGTGAAAAGTAAAGGAGAAAAGGAAAGACATAAGCATCTGAATGCAGAGTTCCAAAGAATAGCAAGAAGAGATAAGAAAGCCTTCTTCAGCGATCAATGCAAAGAAATAGAGGAAAACAACAGAATGGGAAAGACTAGAGATCTCTTCAAGAAAATCAGAGATACCAAGGGAACATTTCATGCAAAGATGGGCTCAATAAAGGACAGAAATGGTCTGGACCTAACAGAAGCAGAAGATATTAAGAAGAGATGGCAAGCATACACAGAAGAACTGGACAAAAAAGATCTTCACGACCAAGATAATCATGATGATGTGATCACTAATCTAGAGCCAGACATCCTGGAATGTGAAGTCAAGTGGGCCTTAGAAAGCATCACTATGAACAAAGCTAGTGGAGGTGATGGAATTCCCGTTGAGCTATTTCAAATCCTAAAAGCTGATGCTGTGAAAGTGCTGCACTCAATAATGCCAGCAAAATTGGAAAACTCAGCAGTGGCCACAGGACTGGAAAAGGTCAGTTTTCATTCCAATCCCAAAGAAAGGCAATGCCAAAGAATGCTCAGACTACCGCACAATTGCACTCGTCTCACATGCTAGTAAAGTAATGCTCAAAATTCTCCAAGCCAGGCTTCAGCAATACGTGAACCGCTAACTCCCTGATGTTCAAGCTGGTTTTAGAAACGGCAGAGGAACCAGAGATCAAATTGCCACCATCCGCTGGATCATGGAAAAAGCAAGAGGGTTCCAGAAAACATCTATTTCTGCTTTATTGACTGTGCCAAAGCCTTTGACTGCGTGGATCACAATAAACTGTGGAAAATTCTGAAAGAGATGGGAATACCAGACCACCTGACCTGCCTCTTGAGAAATCTGTATGCAGGTCAGGAAGCAACAGTTAGAACTGGACATGGAACAACAGGCTGTTTCCAAATAGGAAAAGGAGTACGTCAAGGCTGTATATTGTCACTCTGCTTATTTAACTTACATGCAGAGGACATCATGAGAAACGCTAGACTGGAAGAAACACAAGCTGGAATCAAGATTGCCGGAAGAAATATCAATAACCTCAGATATGCAGATGACACCACCCTTATGGCAGAAAGTGAAGAGGAGCCAGAAAGCCTCTTGATGGAAGTGAAAGAGGAGAGTGAAAAAGTTGGCTTAAAGCTCAACATTCAGAAAACAAAGATCATGGCATCTGGTCCCATCACTTCATGGGAAATAGATGGGGAAACAGTAGAAACAATGTCAGACTTTATTTTTTGGGGCTCCAAAATCACTGCAGATGGTGACTGCAGCCATGAAATTAAAAGATGCTTACTCCTTGGAAGAAAAGTTATGACCAACATAGATAGCATATTCAAAAGCAGAGACATTACTTTGCCGACTAAGGTCCATCTAGTCAAGGCTATGGTTTTTCCAGTGGTCATGTATGGTTGTGAGAGTTGGACTGTGAAGAAGGCTGAGTGCCAAAGAATTGATGCTTTTGAACTGTGGTGTTGGAGAAGACTCTTGAGAGTCCCTTGGACTGCAAGGAGATCCAACCAGTCCATTCTGAAGGAGATCAGCCCTGGGGTTTCTTTGGAAGGAATGATGCTGAAGCTGAAGCTCCAGTACTTTGGCCACCTCATGCGAAGAGTTGACTCATTGGAAAAGACTTTGATGCTTGGAGGGATTGGGGGCAGGAGGAGAAGGGGACGACTGAGGATGAGATGGCTGGATGGCATCACGAACTCGATGGACATGAGTCTGAGTGAACTCCGGGAGATGGTGATGGACAGGGAGGCCTGGCGTGCTGCGATTTATGGGGTCGCAAAGAGTCGGACACGACTGAGTGACTGAACTGAACTGAACTGAACTGGGCATGCATGCTAAGTCACTTCAGTAGTGTCTGACTCTGCAACCTTGTGGACTGTAGCCCACCAGGTTTCTCTGTTACTGGGATTTTGCAGGAAAGGATACTGGAGTGGTTTGCCATGCCGTCCTCTGGGGGATCTTCCTGACCCAGGGATCCAACCTGCATCTGTTATGTCTCCTGCATTGGCAGGCGGGTTCTTTACCACTACCACCACCTGGGAAGCCCTTAATTAATGTTACTAAGTAGCTAAAAGAAAACCTTTCCTCTGTGCAATATAAAATATAAATAAAAATAATCTAGATGTTGCATCTGTATACCAATATATGCATTCACAATATCACAGGATTAGAATCTGCATGTTAGGCATGAAGTGACCTTGTTCATAACTGAAACCTTAAGCATTATGTAGATCAGTATCCTCCAAACCTTTTCAATTGTGCACCATGGTATTTGTGTAATTTAATGTGAACAAGATATACATGAACTACTGTATTAATACAATATTCACATAATACATCATACAGAAAAATACAAAAATATTTTTTTTCCTTTATTGTGCAGAAGCTTTTAATTTTAATTAGATCCCATTTGTTTATTTTTGCTTTTATTTCCAGAATTCTGGGGGGTGGATCATAGAGGATCCTGCTGTGATTTATGTCAGAGAGTGTTTTGCCTATGTTCTCCTCTAGGAGTTTTATAGTTTCTGGTCTTACATTTAAGGAAAATATAAGCAAGGTGAAAAGACAGCCTTCTGAATCAGAGAAAATAATAGCAAATGAAGCAACTGACAAACAACTAATCTCAAAAATATACAAGCAACTTATGCAGCTCAATTCCAGAAAAATAAATGACCCAATCAAAAAATGGGCCAAAGAACTAAATAGACATTTCTCCAAAGAAGACATACAGATGGCTAACAAACACATGAAAAGATGCTCAACATCACTCATTATTAGAGAAATGCAAATCAAAACCACAATGAGGTACCACTTCACACCAGTCAAAATGTCTGTGATCCAAAAATCTGCAAGCAATAAATGCTGGAGAGGTTGTGGAGAAAAGGGAACCCTCCTACACTGTTGGTGGAACTAGTACAGCCACTATGCAGAACAGTGTGGAGATTCCTTAAAAATTGCAAATAGAACTGCCTTATGACCAAGCAATCCCACTGCTGGGCATACACACCGAGGAAACCAGAACTGAAAGAGACACATGTACCCCAGTGTTCATCATAGCACTGTTTATAGTAGCCAGGACATGGAAACAACCTAGATGTCCATCAGCAGACGAATGGATAAGAAAGCTGTGGTACATATACACAATGGAGTATTACTCAGCCATTAAAAAGAATACATTTGAATCAGTTCTAATGAGATGGATGAAACTGGAGCTGATTATACAGAGTGAAGTAAGCCAGAAAGAAAAACACCAGTACAGTATACTAACACATATATATGGAATTTAGAAAGATGGCAATGATGACTCTGTATGCAAGACAGCAAAAGAGACACAGGTGTGTAGAGCAGACTTTTGGACTTAGAGGGAGAGGGAGAGGGTGGGATGATTTGGGAGAATGGCATTGAAACATGTATACTATCATGTATGAAACGAATCGCCGGTCTATGTCTGATGCAGGATACAGCATGCTTGGGGCTGGTGCACGGGAATGACCCAGGGAGATGTTATGGGGAGGGAGGTGGAAGGGGGGTTCATGTTTGGGAACGCATGTACACCTGTGGTGGATTCATGTCAATGTATGGCAAAACCAATACAGTATTGTAAAGTAAAATAAAGTAAAAATAAAAATTTAAAAAAATAAAAATTAAATTAAAAAAAAAATATATATATATATACACTCAGAGTAGCAAGTGTTGTCCTCATCAATCTAAGAGAATACCTGGCATGTACCATCAGGTGCATGCATCTGAAAATCACCAGGGCAGCAAAAGTAATCGCCATCCACTCAGAAAGGAAAAGCAAATAAAAAACACCAACCTTTGTCCACCGTCAATGCTAGATCTCTCAGGTAAGTGTATTGAGATCATCTTTGCTTATTGTGACAGTTAATGAGAAATCTTGTGTTGCTGTTTTTCCTTTGGGTAATTGTGTGTGGTGTCTTGTCCTGCTTTTTCTTCTCATTGTCTCATTGTTTAGTTTTGTGTTACAAACATAAAAGTTGTTGAAGGCCTATCACCCACTACATTCCTGCTTTATTTTCCCTTCATCGTAGCCCCTTCCAACATGTGTGGCCTTTCTACATTACTTTTTTCCCTAAAACTATTTTTGATTATCATGTAGATGTATATAACATGATTATTAGCACATGTTCCCCAAAGATGGATTTCCCATAAATTTGAATATTCTATTTCACTCTAAATATGGAAACTAAAAATATATTACCCACTGTGAAATGAATTACTCATACACTGTGTGTCACATTTTAAACTAGCAACTCTATAACCTTAAAATATAGCTCAATCTCTAAGTATTAATTTTGAAATGATGCATTTGTGCTAATGATTTACCGGGAGGAAAAATCCTTTAATCTAACCCTTTTGCTTATGAACTTGAAAGTTGAACTCCATAGAAATGACTGACTGCAACAGCAGGGCTTTTCACCAGCTGATCAAAATTAACAGTTTCTCTCAATTGTTCTAATTAAGACCAAGGGGAGTTCTGGAATGTACCAACAGTATCTCAAATTGCTCCCTGCTTAAAACTAGCTCTAGGGGAGAAATGTCAGCCTTTACCTTTCCCTACAAAATAGTTTAGTCTAAGTTGCTATTATTACTATTTACCAAAAGGCCTTATGTATATATCCCATGAGAATTTTTTTCAGTTTTACTTTGTTTTATTAGAAAGGATAACAATTAAAGATAAGAAATATAATCATCTAGAGTAGAAATTTATTAGAAATGAAATGGTATATCAACGATCTGTAAAACTGATGAAAACTCTACAAATATGGTTAATGTTTTACAGAGTAGTCATTTTATCTTAAGAAGTTTTTCACATTATACTAGAAACATATTTAGAGAAATCAGATAATTGAATCAATAATCATTGTAAAATACAAAAATTAAATGTATTTAAACCTTAGGAAATACAAGATTATTGCTTTCAAGTGTACATTTTTCCTGCTGGCTGAATATCTCTCAAGGAACATTTTCTACCCCTCAAAATCCATTCATTTCTACTAAGTTGTAGTCTTTTGTCATTTACCATCCAAAGTTCTGATGTAGGTTATTAATGAAATATGTTTTCTTGTAGTAATTTCTTTCAAACTTATTCATTTTCAAGATTCCTTTTTCTTACTATTTATATAAAACATCTACTTTAAAAGTTATATAAAAGTTATATAAAGTTATATAAAAGCAAACACCAATATTTTCATTATAGAAGCAAAAACAGAGTAAAGTTTAAAATCTTGACCTACATGTAACTCAGTAGTAAGTTATTTAAATGGCACTTTTAGGTGATAATAATTAAATGAAGAATGAAAGGTCAACCTATTGAACAAGTGTCTTGTATAATATGATAACAATTTCAGAATCCTAGAAGTCAATCAAACACCAGTTTGCTTATAAAGTATGATTGTATTATGAGTGATGAAAATACATTGCCTTGCTTCATCATAATTTTAAGCCATCTCTTCTTTGAATTGGCAATTCTCAGTTTAAAGGCCTTTGAGAGGTCATACTCTTTAACCCCATATGCAATCTCTAAATAAGTAATTGACTCTTTCAACTCTCACCACTGTGTTAAGATATAAGCAATCTCTTGTTGTAATTAGCATTCTTTCCTAGGAGAAGGATGATGTTCGGGTGGCTAAATGGGCTAGCAGTCTTTAGAGAAGCATTCTCTTCCCTAGGGCTGGACACAGACTATTTAAAACTGCTGTGAAAGAGTCAACAGGATTAACATGGAGTCAACTTCCTTGGAAAATGGAGCCAAAGAGATTCTAAGGAGACAAAATACTTCAAGGCAATCACAGTAGTAGTGAAAATGTCCAGGCTTACTGGCCCTGTCACATCTAATTTAACTGATGACATGAACATTAAGCAGGACCACAAAAACTGTTTTTATGAGCCTAAATTCTGTTTTCTTTCTTTTTTTTTTTAACCTCCTGTAAACTTAGGATATTTCCTTTTTTTTTTTTTCAAACAGAAATTGAAAAAAAATGTATCATAAAATCTTGGAAAATACCTTCTATTTATTTAAAAGTGCATACAGATTTAGCATTGTTATAGAAAAGCACTTTTGCCATCAAATTCTAAACTGTATTAAAGTGTTTATCCTGACTTGCAATTCTTATCATGTGCCTTTGACAAGTCTCAATTTTTCATAAAAAGTTTTAATTTATAAATAATTAAAGATTCACAAAAGTAATTTATATTTAGTGGAAATTGTCCATGAAAATTTCTTCAAAGATTTGAGTATTTTCTCATTATCAAGTTTCATATCTGAGAATTTAAATATACAAGTAGAAAACAGAACTTCAGGAGACAATTTCATAACCTATAAAATAATGATTTCATTGTTAATAAGTTAAATACAAGTAGTCCACCAATGATTGGTTTTTTTTTTAAGATTTAAATTTTAAACATAAAAAGCTATCACTCCTTGTTTTATTTGTATAATTAGAAAATCATTTTATTGACTATGAACTATGTGCAAATCATTATGATGCAAATTTTTAGTGAAGAGATGAGTAACATTTTTTACCTGTAAAGAAAGTAAATGATAGCTGGCTAATAAGACATATTTATGAATAATAGTATTAACTATTTAATATAGTGGGATCTGTTTGGAAATAACTAGCTTCTAAGTTGAAACTTCAACACTGGTGGACCAGCATTAAGTTCTATCTCAGGAGTTACAGATGTCAAAAACCAGTCTGGGTATATAAGTGGGAGAAAGACTGGCAATTTTAATGATTTACCGATTTTAAACCAGATCGACTGCCTAAGAAAAATAATTTTCATTTTGAGAGAAAATATACAAATGATTTTTATATAGTTATGATTACTTACCAGTCTAGGAATAAAGATTCAAATATATCTTGAATGTAGTTCAATTCATTTATTCATTAATATGTTAATTAATTTATATATGCAACCATTTAAAATAAAGCACTTGTTGGTGCATACAATGTGCTTAGCACTGATTTAACTGCATTACAAATACTATTTTCACCTTCTTGTAAGATTTTACTTCTCCTGGTATATGTGATATTATGGATTTTCCAAAGTAAATTAACTCTGTTCATGATTGTTGCACTGGCTTAAAGTTATTTGGTTTAAAAGGATGCAGAAAAAAGTAATGATAGAATCTACCATAAGGGAACCTATGCCTCTGGGAGAAAGAAAATTTAATATTAAAATAAATAAAGACCAAGACAACCTAATATGGGGGGGGTGAGTAATAAAGCATGAAAGTCAGTAGAGTATAGCTTAGTGGCAGTTATTTAAAGCCTTCTTGACCCAGGCACACTGGACATGTTACGTATCCTAAGAATGAGTTACTAGGTGACACCGTGTGACATACTGTGCATAAGCCAATGCATTAAACACTTGTACTACTTTGTGCCCAAGCATCCCTGCTATGGGACCCCTTATAAATGTGTAATACTAACTAGAAGGAAATTTTTCTTACTGTGAATTAAACTTAGAATCAGTACAACACTATGATAACTGAAAGAATAATTATTTAAGATAATGTTTTGAGAATCTGAAACCTAAGTGTGTCTTAAATATTCTGAACTTATCAGAAGGTGTCCTTGGAATGAGTCCTAAAGATCTTTGATTCTCACAGGTGGGGGCTGATTAAGTAGAAAAATTCATACTGTAAAGAGAAATCTTCATATTTGTAGAGATCACTATCTACCTTGAAATAAAACCAAGAAGTCATGAAAGTTAAATCCTAACCTTCTGACATACCTAAAAATATTATCTTGGCTTAGGGTCCTTTTATTAAATTTCTAAGATCAAAATGTTAATGGAAAAAATTGAAGGTAGCTAACCTGGTATCTTATCAGAATGCTACATTTTCTGTCCTATTATTTGTTTACCATTAAAATACTATATTACCTAGGCTATTAGATTGGAAGAATTAATAGCGTTTAAATGGCCAGACTTTCCAAAGCAATCTACATATTTAATGTAACCCTTATCAAATTACCCATGACATTTTTTCATAGAACTAGAACAAATAATCCTAAAATTTATATGTATTCAGAATTGCCAGAGACATTCTAAGGGAAAAAACCAAAAAACAAAAGTAGAGGCATAATAACCCTCCCAGACTTCAGACAATATGAAAAAATTACAGTAATAGAAACAAAGGTATTGTCCCCAAAACCATAAATATAGATCAGTGGAACAGCATAAAGAGCCCAGAAATAAACCCATACCCCTATGATAAATTAATCTTTGGCAAAGGTGGAAAGAATATACAACAGAGAAAAAACAGTATCCTCAACAAGTGGTGATGGGAAAGCTGGACAGCCTCATGTAAGTCAATGACATTAGAACACTCCCTCACATCATATGCAAAAATAAACTCAAAATGGTTTAAACACATAACTATAAGACAAGACACAAACGACATAGTCAAAACACTCTCTGATATAAACCATAGAAATATTGTCTTAAATTAGTCTCCCAAGGCTAAAAAAATAAAAGAAAAAATAAACAAATGGAACCTAATCAAACCTCAAAGATTTTTCAAAGCAAAGAAAACTAGAGAGATTATATTCTTTGCCATGCTCTTACTTTCTCTCTGCTAGAATTGGGCTCACTACCTCTAAATAAAGGTAACATCTCTATTATATCATCTATACAAGCAATTGATCAAAAATATATCATTAAGACTCCAGAGTTCCATGTTATGTAAAAACAGAATAATGCCAGGTGAAGAGGAAGTATTCAAGAAGTTTCAGCTATAATTATTATTATCCACTTAATTACCACATTTAAGGCCCAAATCATGTCTCAAAAATATTTATTACTTTATATTTATCTAATTTTAAAGATTTCAACAAATAGTAAAAGTAAAAGCAAACTCCAATGATAATAATCATAAGAGAATTGCTATATTATTACCAAACTTAGTCATGCCAAGTAAATTTTTTATCTGTTATTATTGCTATTTTGATAAAGGAAAAATGTTGTGACTTTAAAATTTGGATATTGAGTAAAGAGAAGATCTTGAAGTTAAATAAATACAATGTTATGAAAATTTGACTAAGTTATTATTTCATTCCATAGCAAAATTATAAAATTCATCTACAGACTTGGAAAAACATTTCTCTCAATTGTGTATTGGAATAATTATGGCAATAAAAACACTAATAACATACTATTGCTACATAACAAGCACACTCTTCCAACAATACAAGAGATGACTCTACATATGACAGCACCAGATGATCAATACCAAAATCAGATTAATTATATTCTTTGCAGCCAAAGATGGAGAAGCTCTATACTGTCAGCAAAAGCAAGACCAGGATCTGACAGTGGCTAAGATCAAGAGCTCCTTAGTGCCAAATTGAGATTTAAATTGAAGAAACTAGAGAAAACCACTAGACAATTCAGGTATGACCTAAATCAAATCCCTTACGGATTATGAGAATCAGCAAATAGATTCAAGGGATTAGATCTGATAGAGTGCCTGAAGAACTATGGACAGAGGTTTGTGACATTGTACAGAAGGCAGTGATCAAGAACATCCACCCAAAAAAAAGAAACACAAAAAGGAAAAATGGTTGTCTGAAGAGGCCTTACAAATAGCTGAGAAAAGAAGAGAAGCTAAAGGCAAAGAAGAAAAGGAAAGATATACCTATCTGAATGCAGAGTTCCAAAGAATCACAAGGAGAGAAAAGAAAGCCTTCCTCAGTGCTCATTGCAAAGAAATAGAGGAAATAATAGAATGAGATAGACTAGAGATCTCTTAAAGAAAATTAGAGATACTAAGGGAACATTTCAAGCAAAGATGGGCTCGATAAAGGACAGAAATAGTATGTACCTAACAGAAGCAGAAGCTATTAAGAAGAGGTGGCAAGAATACACATGAAAACTATACAAAAAAGACCTTAATGACCCAGAAAACCATAATAGTGTGATCACTCAACTAGAGCAAAATATCCTGGAGTCTGAAGTCAGGTGGGCCTTAGGAAGCATCACTACAAGAAAAAATGGTGGAAGTGATGGAATTCCAGTTGAGCTCCTAACACATGATGCTGTGAAAGTGCTGCACTCAATATGCCAGCAAATTTGGAAAACTCAGCAGTGGCCTCAGGATGAGAAAAGGTCAGTTTTCATTCCAATACCAAAGAAAGGCAATGCCAAACATTTTCAAACTACTGCACAACTGCATTCATCTCATACACAACTAAGTAATGCTCAAAATTCTCCAACCGACCCTTGAACAGTATGTGAACCGAGGACTTCCAGATGTTCAAGCTGGATGTAGAAAAGGCAGAGGAACCAGAGATCAAATTGCCAAAATCCGTTGGATCATTGAAAAAGCAAGAGAGCTCCAGAAAAACATCCACTTCTCCTTTATTGACTACACCAAAGCCTTTGACTGTGTGGATCACAACAAACTGTGGAAAATTCTTCAAGAGATGGTTATACCAGACCACCTTATCTGCCTCCTGAGAAATCAGTATGCAGGTCAAGAAGCAAAAGTTAGAACTGGACATGGAACAATGGACAGGTTCCAAATCAGGAAAGGAATATGTCAACTCTATATATTGTCATTCTCCCTATTTAACTTATGATGCAGAGTACATCATGTGAAATGCTGGGCTGGGTGAAGCACAAGCTGAAATCAAGATTGCAGGAAAAATATCACTAACCTCAGGTATGCAGATAACACCACCCCTATGGCAGAAAGCAAAGGGGAACTAAAGAGCCTCTTGATGAAAGTGAAAGAGGAGAGTGAAGAAGTTGGCTTAAAACTCAACATTCAAAAAACCAAGATCATAGCATCCGGTCCTGTCACTTCATGGTAAATAGATGGGGAAACAATGGAAATAGTGACAGACTTTATTATCTTGGTCTCCAAAATCTCTGCAGATGGTGATTGCAGCCATGAAATTAAAAGACACTTACTCCTTGGAAGAAAAGCTATGACCAACCTAGACAGCATATTAGAAAGCAGAGACATTACTTTACCAACACTGGCCCATCTAGTCAAAGCTATGGCTTTTCCAGCAGTCATGTATGGATGTGAGAGTTGGACCATAAAGAAATCTGAGCAACGAAGAATTGATGTTTTTCAACTGTGGTACTGGAGAAGACTCTTGAGAGCCCCTTGGACTGCAAGGAGATCAAACCTGTCAATCCTAAAGGAAATCAGTCCTGAATATTCATTGGAAGGACTGAATCTGAAGCTCTAATACTTTGGCCACCTGATGTGAAGAACTGACTCATTGGAAAAGACCCTGATGCTGGGAAAGGTTGCAGGCAGGAGGAGAAGGGGACAACAGAGGATGAGATGGTTGGATGGCATCACCAACTAATGGACATGAGTTTGAGCGAGCTCCAGGATTTGGTGATGGACAGAGAAGCTGGATATGTTGCAGTCTATGAGGTCGCAAAGAGTCAGACACCACTGAGGGACTGAAGGGAAATGATAACTTACTATTCAAAAGGTAAAAAATCCAGAGTTAAGGTAAATACTGTCATGTGTCTATCTAGAATGACTCTTCTCCTTTCTTCACACATTCTAGTTTTGTTCAGGAATTTAGTTTCCTCCTATATGTCCACATGCCTTGGCAAAAGTTGGTCCATTAGTAGTTCCAAAAGGTATATCCAGATTAGATCATGCCCCTCCGTGATCCTGCCTTGATACACAGTTCCAATTGTGTTTTCTATTCCATGCAATTCATACTAACAACTAAAATGACAACAATGAACAACAGATATTAAAACTTGAGAGTCTGAATTCAAATCATTGTTGTAAGAGTAGTGAATCCAATTAACTAGAAAGTAGCGCAACATCATAAAACAACTCTATGATAATAAAAAGTAATTAACAAATTGACCAAAAAACTTAACTTGTGATGTATCCTATACAAGACCAGCTGCACAGTATTTGGGGCCCTGTACAAAATGAAAATGCAGAAACTGTGTTTCAAAATTAGGAAGTGGATAACAACTGAGCACTAATTCAAGAACAGGACTCTTCTGAGCGTGATGCCCTATACAACTCAGGTCTCATGCCCAGGAAGCCACGGAAGTCAAAGGAAGTTCCTGAACCTCTTTATGCCTCAGTCATTAATTGGTAGCATTATTATTGTGTCTGTGTTAGTGGTTTGGAGAGCATTTTTCAAACCATCAACAATGTATGAGTTTAGGTAATTTAGAATCTTTATTGAGGGGTAAAAGTAAGGGTGAGATTCCAGAAGGAAAATAATTTAGGCTGGACAAGGGGACAGCAATCATAACAAGTCATTCTCTTCCTCCCTAAGCCCCTCCACCTAACCCTTGTAACTCCACAAATAAGTAAACGTTAAAATATTCACTATGAAATAATGTGAATTCCTCTTAAACTATAATCTTATTCTATGTGTCTCTGTGTATGTGTGTGTGTTGTTGGGGGATAGCAGGGGTAGCTTTCGCTATTCCTTTGCTTATATCGTGAAGTAAAAGGAATTTATAAATAATATTTCCTTTTCTCCCAATTACAAAGGTATCTTATAATTTAAAAGAGCCCAAATCTACACCTAGCCAAAAGAAGAGCTCATTCTATACTTTTAATGTCTTTGAAAATACAAATGCACCAGGATAGCAGGAATGATATGAGAAAGAAAGAACGGCATCACGGCCATTTGCAAACATAAACACAAATAATTAAGGAACTCAGTTGGACCTATTTTCATATGTCACAGTGCACACCTGATCTTTTCTAGACATAATGTTAAATAAATATTTGCTTTAGGTAGCATTGCTCTTTGGGGAAATGTTAAATATATTCTAATTCAGAGTGATTTGCACATGACCATCTCACACATTCCTCTAAACCAATCTTACTTCTTTACCAGTAAAAGGACAGAACAATGACAAACATTCTTTGCAACAGGGTAAGTGGAAAAAAAAGAAAAGTGGAAATATTTTTACCAAGCTGAAAGATTACTAATAGAAATTTTTAAAAAAATAGAAAATCTGTGACTTAAAATTTTAAGAAAGCAGATTCTCTGAATCACTATGAACCAGGGCAGCATTATTAGGTGCCATTTCCCAGTGACCCTACAGTAAAAAGCCATAAGGCTTGCACCTGTCAACACTATGCTGAGATTAGTTACTCTGATTGGTGTGACATTTAAGTAAGGTGCTGAATGCTGTTTCACACAACAATCTGAATATGTTGCCTAGAAAATGAATATAAAGTTTCCATTGTTATTTGTCTTAGGTTTTTGGTCCCTTTATATCGCTACTAGAAAGATTTTTATTTTAACATAGAACTCTGATATGCTGCCACATACATAGACATTTTACACAAATTACAGTCCCCTTTGATCCATTAAGATACAGCAGCATAAGACGTTCATTTTCTTGAAGAAATTCTAGGCTTCTAAAAGGAATTTAGTAACAAGATACTACTTTGGACCTCACACCACCAGAGCTGTCAGGCTCTTCCTCCTCTAAGACTGGAATATAGGTAATAACAAAATGACTTAATAGCAGAAGAACACATTACCTTATAAAAGACAATTTTAACTACTTCAAACCTGGATAACTCATGTTAGCTCTCAATAATTGCTATAGTAATGCTAGCTACTCTAGTTTCTCCAAGAGATATCTTTTGCCTGTTCCTTCCCCCTAGTACAAGAGATGAGGTAATTCCATAGATTACCTACTATTGTTAGATAATTATGGCCAAACAAACCATTACAGTTATCAGATGCAACACCTAAATAAATGGAGAATATGACATAAATACTCTTGTCCATAAACAAACTCATGTTTGGGAAATGGATAAATTAAAGGCTGAGTTTGAACCTAAGCATATCACCACCATTATGACCCTCTTCCTCAGCTGGCAGGAGAGAAAACAATGACCAGAGGTCATAGGGTTACACAAAGGGGTGGCTTATTTTGGTGATTTTACTCAAGAAGTACAACTTAAAGAAATTTAACATGAAGTAACTTGAAGCAAATTATCATTTGATGAGGAATATTTATAGATAGATTTACTCAGTTTTAATTCTTTAAAAAAAGAAACCCTCAGGTGAGAATTATCTATCAGAGAAGCTTGGGTTTTCCCATGACTGGGAAAGTTGCCACTATGATTTCTTACAGTATTCATCCAAGTCTTCTATAAAGATGTGTAGAAGTATTAAATGGTGGGGAATCTAAAGCTCATTGTGAAGTGATTCACCTATGATCAAACACAGTGCCAGAAATATTGATAGTCGTCATAAATTTTATATCCTAACACAAGGCAGACATGATAACATCTTTAAAAACAACATCTGCAATAAAAAGATGCCAAAGTGAACTATGCATACATAGCCCGATCATGATGTGTATATTTAGAGGGGAAAGCTGTTACTCTTATTGACTTGTTCAATTTGTCATTTGTCTATTCATTCAACATGCATCACATTATTTCCACAGTTGATCACATAACATCCCTATCACTATGACCTTGAAATAAAGAACACCTTAGGAGTTTCTTCGGAGAAGGCAATGGCACCCCACTCCAGTACTATTGCCTGGAAAATCCCATGGATGGAGGAGCCTGGTAGGCTGCAGTCCATGGGGTCGCAAAGAGTCTGACATGACTGAGCGACCTCGCTTCACTTTTCACCTTCATGCATTGGAGAAAGAAATGGCAACCCACTCCAGGGTTCTTGCATTGAGAATCCCAGGTATGGGGGAGCCTGGTGGGCTGCCGTCTATGGGGTTGCACAGAGTCAGACACGACTGACTGAAGCGACTTAGCAGCAGCAGCAGCAGGAGTTTCTTAAAAAGATACTCCTTTATTCAAGTTCATTCTTCTGTGAGTTCCACAAGGATGACACCACTTAAAATAATCTCAATATATTTCTTGATTTCAGAGCAGGCTGAGCTTCTCTAATGGATTCTCTCCCCCTCATCCAGACCCTCTTGGACACTCTTTGTAAGGAAATGCCAGCCAGCTGGAACAGCAGGGCAACAAGTACAGCTGGGAATTCCTGGCCCACAGGTGTCCAGCCTCGCATTTGATAGCTTGCCAATATCAAAGCTAGATTTGTTGAGGGGATCCCCACAGTTGTTTCACAGAAAGGAAATTATCCACTGGCACTAATAGTAATAATCCCCTCCTCCATATCTGATTTAGTACTTGAGCTAGAGCCACAGGTTCCTTGCCCCACCGATATTGGACCAGTATCAAGTTCTCCATCCTCTTAACAAGAGGGTGGCAGACTGTCAGGACAGGAATTAGATGGGTACAGGTGGCACCACCTGCTTGAAATGCTTTTGAGTATTTTGTGTTTCATTATTGCTGCACGCCACTGTACCTTTCTTTCTTTTCTTGCCAATAACCATTGTACCATTTGTTTGAGCTTAAAGTTTGTTCCAAACCTAGATTTTGGATAAAAAAGAATATGAAAGGGATTTTTTTTCCCATTAAGAAATAAATCAGAGAAAAGATAAATATTTTGTTGTGTAGAATGGAATACTAATTGGAAATCTAACTGGAAAGTACCTTGGTTCATTAGCAGATGGGTGAGAAGTGAGATTATTGATGATTCTCCAGGAGATAATTATTTTGGGCTGTTGGTTTAGCTGATATACAATAATCAGTCTGTGTGTTCCTAAATAATATTTATAGAGATAAAATTTAAATATAAGCATCTACAGATTGTTGTTAATCATTTTATGTTTCTAAGCGCTACACAGATAAATGAACTGGCAGGTTGATCTTGTGAGATGGGGAACAGTTTCATTGCATCATTTGAGCTAGGCAGACAACAAAGAAATTGTATACAAACTAGAAACAAAGGATGAGACAATGTAACCAAACTTCAGTCTGATAAAGACTACAAAAAAGCAGTTTCAACCTTCCTGCAGATGATACAGAGTAGTTAAGAGAGGTTCTGGGGTGTGACTGTCTACTCACAACACTGTTTTCTAAACAGACCTCAAGGTATGGTCACAAAGACTATAGCTTAAGTTTATTTATTTTTATCTGCTGGGGTCTTGGTATGAAAGATATAACACATTCAAACAGCACATTTGAGAATTTAGTAAAAGAACCATTTATAAATGTGTGATTGGGGATAAGGAAACTAACAAGGACTGATGTAGTTCCTAGAACAAGATCTGAATGGACAAGTAGAGGAAGTGGTTACTGAAACTTGGAGAGTAATTATAAAACAGAGAAAGTCAACTCACAGCAGATGCAGCATTGTATAAAGGAATGGAACTAGCCACCGCAGACAAGGAAGGAGACAGGACCTCACGCACCACCTGGCCCCAGTCTCCTGGTTGTCTAACCCAGCCAGAAGCCAGAGACAAAGGAGTCCTATAAGGTAGTCCATACAGCAAGGTCTCTCCAAGAAATAAGCAAGGAGTCAAATGACAGCGACCTGGAAGGGAACATTTTAAATGTCCAGTATAATCCACACATTTTTGCCTAGTAAAATCTTTTTTTGTATTTGTTTGTTTTTAAGTCAGAGTTATAATTTCAGTTCACATTTAATTTATTGAATTATTTTCAGAAGGTCACAAGCGAATAAGAAGAAAAGAAATATATAAATATCAGAAAAGAGGAAAAAACAAAGGAAGGAAGGAAAGGAGAACCAAAAAAAAAAAAAATGATATCACTGCTATAATACTGCTTCTATACCTGATTATCAGGCCTAAATTGAAAACTTCTGTTTTTGTCTTCTACCACATAATCCATATTTCCTTTAGTTTTAGTCATCCATGATCTAAACTGCAGGGCTTCCCTAGTCTCTCAGATGGTAAAGAATCCAGCTATAATGGAGTGGACCCCAGTTTGATTCCTGGGTTGGGAAGATCCCTTGGAGAAGGAATACTGCTACCCACAGCAGTATTCATGAGCTTCTCTGGTGGCTCAGATGGTAAAGAATCTACCTGTAATGCGGAAGACCTGAGTTTGATCCCTGGGTTGGGAAGATCCTCTGGAGGAGGGCATGGCAACTCACTCCAGTATTATTTCCTAGAGAATCCCCATGGACAGAGGAGCCTGGCGGGCTATAGTCCAAGGGGTTGCAATGAGCTGGGCATGAATATAATGTCCTTTCCCTGCTTGAGTGAATGAAACCTTCATTTTCCTAATATTTAAGTTGTCGGTGATCTTCTTCAACATCTTTATCCAGTTGCTAAAGGTTTTCACTGACAGGAATATTAGGCAAGAGAGTGCTAAGGGGTAATTCCCCTGGGCTCTTGTTCATCCTTGCCTCAGATGTGTAGCTGAAACTCATTGATAATTAGGATCATTCTTCCTGACTTTATGTGATCCCTTCTCTCAGACATTCATTTAAACACATACTCAAAATGACCCAGGAAAGGCCTCAGTTTCTAACTCATCTGACCTATGACAATGTTCTCAGATAGGACAACATTCTTAGACTGCTCCAGTCTTGAGTAGTAAATAGAACTTCCAAATACACAGAGTCCAAGGTAGCAGAGAAGATAAGCAAAATGTATTCCAGTGTGTAATTTAGGAATAATGAAAGGACCACTTCTATCTTTAGCCTTTTTTCCCTCAAACAAATAATTCTGGGTATGAGATGGTACCAAAGTTTATTAACCATAGGTTTATGGTATATGGATTATCCAGTAGGAAAATGCTCCATCCTCTCACAGTGCTGTCTCCCAGAAAATACCAAAACTAAATCTTCAGCAGGCCATTTATTTATCCTATCAAAGCTCTTGCTACTGGAGGATGAAAGCTAGGTTTCACTGAGCCTCATAGAACTTCTAGATAAATTTCTAGGCAAGATTGTTGTTGAATTTCTTTTGCATAACTTGAAGTATCTAATTAGAAGTGAGGCTGTATGCAATTTTATCATGGTGATAAGTAAGGCATTTTTAACTTCCTTTAATGGTTGCATGGCAGAAGCACTGCCCAAAGGGAAGAAACCTAATTTGCATAAATCTCTGCTCCCCTTCATGGGAAAGGGCCCAATGTAACTTACCTGCCAGCAGTGGATGGTGTCCTGTGGGGGCATCAGGAATGTCCTCTGATGTTGGCAGGTTGAAAAGTCAACTGGGAAGAAAGCCAAAATAATCTTGATGAAATAAAGTCCATGTTGCTCAGCCAACATGGTTCAATACCTGTGTCCATGGGCTTTTCATACATAAGCATTTTGATCAAGGGTGTCTATGGAAATAGGCCAACTGACATCCTCAGGATAGGTCATCTTGTCTACCTATTTAATGAGAGTCTCTGTTTAGTGAATGGCACCTGGAGTGCATTTTGTGGAATATTATTGTCTTCAGACCATATTCCATTTATGAGAGGTCCAACCACATACCTCTCATCCAGATTTCTTAATCATCAATTTTATTTTGTCAACCACTCAAATCATCAGGCACTATAAGTATTGTATCCAATCCAAGCATCTTAGGACTGAGGTGATAACTCAGTGTGATTTAGATTTATATTTCCTTAACATTAGTGATGTTGACATCTTTTTATATGTCTCTTGACCAATTTTACATCTTCGTTAGAGGAAGAAGTGTTCTCAGCTGGCTCAGTTGTAAGGAGTCATCCTGCAATGTGGGAGGCACAAGAGATGCAGGTTTGATCCTTGGGTTGGGAAGATCCCCTGGAGTAGGAAATGCCAACCCACTCCAATATTTTTGCCTGGAAAATCCCATGGAAAGAGGAGCCTGGCAGGCTACAGTCCATGGGGCCCAAAGAATCAGACATGACTGAGTAAGCATGAGCATCCGGATCATCTTTACAGAGGACTGTCTATTCAAGTTTTTAACCCATTTTTTAAATTGGGCTATTTATCTGTTTTTTACAATTGAAGAAAAGAGTTCTTAATATATCTGGGATATTAATTCCTTATCAGGCCTATGGTTTAAAAATATTACCTAACATTCTATAGGTGGATTATGATTGGTTTGCTTTCTTGCACCACACATTTTAGTTACTGTGGTTCATTTGTCTGGAGAAGGCAATGGCACCCCACTCCAGTACTCTTGCCTGGAAAATCCCATGGACGGAGGAGCCTGGTAGGCTCCAGTCCATGGGGTCACTAAGAGTCGGGCAACTTCACTTTCACTTTTCACTTTCATGCATTGGAGAAGGAAATGGCAACCCACTCCAGTATTCTTGCCTGGAGAATCCCAGGGGCAGAGGAGCCTAGTGGGCTGCTGTCTATCGGGTCGCACAGAGTCAGACACGACGGAAGCGACTTAGCAGCAGCAGCAGCAGCAGTTCATTTGTCTATTTGCTTTGTTGCCTGCGTATCTGGTGTTATATCCAAGAAATCATTGCCAAGCTCGATGTCAGGAAAGTTTTCCCCTATGACTTATTCTAGAAGTTTATAGTGTCAGGTATTATGTTTATGTCTTTTTTCTATTTTTACTTTCTTTTTGAGTGTGGTTAAAATAGCCAATTTCTTCCTTTTGCATGTGGTTGTCTAGTTTCCATCCTCTACTTTTTGAAGAGACTATCTTTTTCCCATTGTATAGTCTAGGAACACTTGTCCATGATCAAGTCTGACCATATTATGTGTAGGTTAATTTCTGCACTCTCTATTCTTTTGACTTATATGACCATTTTTAGGCTGGTACCATACTGTTTCAATGACTATAGCTTTATAATATGTATTGAAACCAGGAAGTTTGAGTCTCCACTTTGCTCTTCTTTCTCAAGACCAATTTGGCCATATAGGGTCCTTTTAAGTTGCATTTGAATTTTACAATTAACTTTTCTGTTTGTTTAAAGAATGCTATTGGACTCTTTGTAAAGATTGCATTGAAAGCGCACATTACTTTGGATAGTCTTGGGAGTTGGAGATATTTAATATCCTCTGAACTGAGAAGCACACTGAAATATGAAGTGGGAAACTCCATAAAGCACAAGTATGCAGTCTGTCATGGCAATTTATGTATAGACAGGAAATATAAGGTGGATGGACAAACCAAAGACATTTGCAACTGCACTCCATACTACCCAAATGGGTACGGGGAGACTTAAGGGAACAAAACTAAAAACAGAATCTGACTATCAAGTGAGAAGCATATCTGCATTGACTGGAACTGGGGTTTTTTCTTTCACCATAGGGGATCTTGTCACCATTCACTATCTATCTCAGCCAAAGATACATTTCTGGTGTTCATATCAGACAAAGGCAAAGGTAAATGTTGGCAAGGAATTTATCTGGCTTGGATGCAATCTCTATGAGTAGGCGAAAGTTCGGTCACACAGAAAGGTGAGCGGGTATTACTACAGATCTAAGATAGAGCGGACAAAGAGCAGTCCGTGTGGTTCAGCCACACAGATAGTACAGACATTTTAATGTTAAATCCTCCAGACCAAGAACAATAGCATGGATATCTTTACCTTTGCTTGTATTTGTATCTTTATAAATTTACTTCATCAATGAGATGCAGTTTTCAGTGTACAAGTGGTATACTTGTGGTAAACTTTAGTGGTAAAATTTATTACTGATTATTTTATTCTTTTTGATACTATTGTGAATAGGATTGCTTATTTTTTTCATTCTCAGTTTTTCACTGTTAATATTTAGAAATGTAATTTATTTTTAGATCTTGATTTCATGTCCTGAAACTTTGCTGAAATTATTTATTAATTCTAGTTTATTACTTCTTGTGGACTCTAGGATTTTGACATGTAAGATCATGTCATCTGTAAACTGAGATAATTTTACTTCTTCTTTTCTAACTTTGATGCATTTAATTCCTATTTCTTACTTAGTTGTTCTTGTTATTCCTTCAATATAAGTGAGGAGAGTAGGTGTCATTGCATCATTCTTGATATTAAGGGAGAAGCTGTCAGTTTTTTCTTCTATTGAGTATGACGTAGAATATGAGTTTTTTTTTAATTTATGAATTTTATTATGTTAAGGTAATTTCCTTTTATTCTTAGTTGAATGTTTTTTATAATGACAGGATGCTGAATTTTGTCAAATGCTCGATCAGCATCTATTGAGATGGCAGTGTGATTTTTAATCCCTTATTCCATTAATATTGTATATCACATTGACTGATTTTCATATGTTGAAACATTGTACATCCAGGGATAAATCCCATTTGGTCATGGTGTATGATCCTTTTAATATGCCTTCAGAAAACAACAACACTCCATAAAGCAATTCAGTTCAGTTCAGTTCAGTCGTTCAGTCATGTCCGACTCTTTGAGACCACATGAATCGCAGCACGCCAGGCCTCCCTGTCCATCACCAACTCCCAGAGTTCACTCAGACTCACATCCATCGAGTCAGTGATGCCATCCAGCCATCTCATCCTCTGTCATCCCCTCCTCCTCCTGCCCCCAATCCCTCCCAGCATCAGGGTCTTTTCCAGTGAGTCAACTGTTCACATGAGGTGGCCAAAGTACTGGAGTTTCAGCTTCAGCATCATTCCTTCCAAAAGAAATCCCAGGGCTGATCTCTTTCAGAATGGACTGGTTGGATCTCCTTGCAGTCAAAGGGACTCTCAAGAGTCTTCTCCAACACCACAGTTCAAAAGCATCAATTCTTTGGTGCTCAGCTTTCTTCACAGTCCAACTCTCACATCCATACATGACCACAGGAAAAACCATAGCCTTGACTAAACAGACCTTAGTCGGCAAAGTAATGTCTCTGCTTTTGAATATGCTATCTAGGTTGGTCATAACTTTTCTTCCAAGGAGTAAGCATCTTTTAATTTCATGGCTGCAGTCACCATCTGCAGTGATTTTGGAGCCCCCAAATATAAAGGCTGACACTGTTTCCCCATCTATTTCCCATGAAGTGATGGGACCAGATGCCATGATCTTTATTTTCTGAATGTTGAGCTTTAAGCCAACTCTTTCACTCTCCTCTTTCGCTTTCATCAAGAGGCTTTTTAGTTCCTCTTCACTTTCTGCCATAAGGGTGGTGTCATCTGCATATCTGAGGTTATTATTTCTCCCGGCAATCTTGATTCCAGCTTGCGTTTATTCCAGGCCAGCATTTCTCATGATGCACTCTGCATAGAAGTTAAATAAGCAGGGTGACAATATACAGCCTTGATGTACTCCTTTTCCTATTTGGAACCAGTCTGTTGTCATTCAATTAAAAAATAATTTTTTTAAATGCCATCAAATTTGGTTTCCTTGATTTTCTGCTGAAAATTTTTGCATCTATAGTCATCAGGGATATTGGCCTGTCACTCTGTTTTTTGTAGTGTCTTTCTATGAATTTGGTATCAGATATTACAGACCTAATTAAAGGAATTTGAAAGTACTGCCTCCTCTTCAATTTTTTGAAAGAATTTGTGAAGGATTGGCATTAATGCATCTTCAAACATTTGATAGCTTTTACCAGTGAGATGATCTGTCTTGAGGTTTTCTTTGTCAACATATTTTGGGTTATTAATTTAATCTCCTTACTAGTTATATGTCTGTTCAGATTTTCTATTTCTTCATGGTTACATCTTGATAGATTATATGCTTCTAGTAATTTATCCATTTCTTCTAGATAATATAATTTGTTGGCCTTAGTTGTTAATTGTAGTCTCTTATATTCTTTTTGATTTTGTGGTATCAGTTTTAATGACTCCTCTTTTACTTCTAATGTTGTTGATTTCAGTCTTCTCTTTCTGCTTAATCTAACTAAAGTTTTGTAATTTTGGTGATGTCTTCAAAAGGCAACTCTCAGTTTTACTATATTTTTCTTCCTATTCTCTAGTTCATGTTTTTCACGTTTGTCTGGTCTAATCATGATCATTTCCTTCATTCTATTTCTCTAGGTACTTGAGATTTAGTTATATTGTTTGAGACCTTATAAAATGTAGTTGTGAATCATCATAAAATTTCCTCTTAACACTACTTTTTCTGCATCTCATAAGCTCTGCTGTGTTCTGTTTTTATTTCCATTTGCCTAGGGATATTTTCTAATTTCTCTTTTGACATCTTCATTGACCCATTTGTTGCTCAACAGTGTGTTATTCAATTTCCATCTGCTCACAACTCTTCAAGTTCTCTTTCTGCCATTAATCTCTATTTTTTATTCCATCATAGGTGAAATACTTAGTATGATTTTGACCTTCCTAAATTTGTCAAGGCTAATTTTGTAACCCAACCCTCAGACTGTACTGGCAAATGTTTCCTGTGCACTCGAGAAGACTGTATATTCTGCTGCAGTTGGGTAGAATGTTCTCATTATGTCTGTTAGATACTTTAGGTTGATCATATCATTTGAGTTCTCTGTTTCTCTATTGATTTTATGTCTGGATGTCTTATCTATTATTAAAAGTGGGGCACTGAAATTTCCTACTATTTTTGTGTTGCTTTCTCAGGGAGCTTGTTGCTCCCTTTAGTTCTCTCTTTCTTTGCTTCATATATTTGAGTATTCTGATGTGTGTATATATATACATATATGTGTGTGTGTATGTGTGTGTATAATTATATCTTCATGGTAAAATGATCCTTTCATCATTATATAACGTCTTCTTTGTCTCTTTTGAGTGTTTTTTACTTAAAGTCTATATTATTTGATATAATAATCTTTGGGTTTTCTATCCTGTTCCATTGGGATATATTTCTGGTTTTGTGCCAGCTCCATACTGTCTTGATGACTGCAGCTTGGTAGTATAGCCTGAATTCAGGAAGCCTGATGCCTCCAGCTGTTTTTATTTCTCAATTTCTTTGATTTTTCAGGATCTTTGGTATTTCCATTCAAATTGTGAATTTTTGTTCTAGATATGCAAAAAATAAATGTCATTAGCAATTTGAAAGGGACTGCATTGAAACTGTAGATTGTCTTGGGAAGCATAGTCATCTTGACAATATGTATCCTTCCAATCCATGAACATGGTATATCTTTCAATCTGTTGGTGTCACCTTTGATTTTTTTCCTATGTGTCATATTTTTCAGAGTACAGCTTTTTTGCTTCCTTAGGTAGGTTTATCTCTATGTATTTCATTCTTCTTGATGCAGTGGTAATTGGAATTGATTTCTTAATTTCTCTTTCTGATATTTCATTGTTAGTGTACAGAAATGCAAGAGATTTCTATGTATTAACTTTATAACCTGCAACTTTACCTAATTTATTGATGAGGTCCAGTAATTTTCTGATTGCATCTTTAGGATTTCCCATAGATGGACCTAGAGACTATTATACTATGTGAATTAAGTCAAACAGAGAAAGACAAATATTATATGACATCACATATATAGGTAATACAAAAATATACAAATGAACTTATTTACAAAGTAAAAAATATATTAACATGGAAAACAAACTTATGATTACCAAAAGGGAAGGGAGGAGGGATAAATTTTAGAAATTTGGGATTAACAGATACACAGTGAGTGTATATGTGCTAAGTTGTTTCAGTCATAGCCGACTCTTGCCACGCTATGGGCCATAGCCTGCCAGGCTCCTTTGTCCCTGGGATTCTCCAAGCAAGAATACTGGAGTGAGTTGCCTTGCCCTCCTCCAGGGTATCTTCTCAATCCAGGAACTGAAGCAAGTCTCATGTCTCCTGCATTGGCAGGTGTGTTCTTTACCACTAGTGCCACCTGAGAAGCCAACAGATACACAGTACTATCTATAAAACAGATAAACAATAAGGGTCTGCCAGAGATCATATTGTCAGCCTCTGTTGGATCCCAGAAAAAGCAAGAGAGTTACAGAAAAATATCTACTTCTGCTTTATTGACACACCAAAGCATTTGATTGTGTGGATCACAACAAACTATGGAACGTTCTTAAAGAGATGGGAATACCAGAGCACCTGACTTGCCTCCTGAGAAATCTGTATGCAGATCAAGAAGCAACAATTAGAACTGTACATGGAACAACAGATTAGTTTCAAATCAGAAAAAGGGTATGTCAAGACTGTATTTTTTTTTCATCCTGCTTATTTAACTTATATGCAGAGTATATCGTGCGAAATACTGGGCAGGATAAAACACAAGCTGGAATCAAGATTGCTGGGAAAAATATCAATAACCTCAGATATGCAGATGACATCACCCTCATGGCAGAAAGCAAAGAGGAACTGAAGAGCTTCTTGATGAAAGTGAAAGAGAAGAGTGAAAAAAACTGGCTTAAAACTCAACATTAAAAAAAAAAAAAATCATGGCTTCCAGTCCCATCACTTCATGGCAAATAGATGGGGAAACAATGGATACAGTGATAGACTACATATTCTTGGTCTCCAAAATCTCTGCAGATGGTGATTGCAGCCATGAAATTAAAACACTTGCTCCTTGGAAGAATAGCTATGACCAACCTAGACAGCATATTAAAAAGCAGAGACATTACTTTGTGGGCAAAGGTCCTTATAGTCAAAGATATAGTTTTTCCAGTAGTCATGTATGGATGTGAGAGTTGAACTGTAAAGAAAGTTGAGCACTGAAGAATTGATGTCTTTGAGCTGTAGTGTTCAAAAAGACTCTTGAGAGTCCCTTGGACTGCAAAGAGACCAAACCTGTCAATCCTAAAAGAAGTCAACGCTAAATATTCATTGGAAGGACTGGTGCTGAGGCTCCAATACTTTGGCCACCTGATGTGAAGAACTGACTCCTTGGAGAAGACTCTGATGCTAGGAAAGATTGAATGCAAGAAAAGCAGGGGACGACAGAGTATGAGATGGTTTGATGATATTACCAACTTGATGGACATGAGTTTGAGCAAGCTCCAGGTGTTGGTGATGGAAAGGGAAGCCTGGCATGCTGCAATTCATGGGGTCACAAAGAGTTGGACATGACTGAGTGACTGAAATAAACTGAACTAAACTGAATAGCATAGGGAACTCTACTCAATATTCTGTAATAACCTATATGGGAAAAGAATCTGAAAAAGAATAGATATTTATATATAACTGAATTACTTTGTTGTACACTTGAACATTTTAAATAAGATATGTTTCATTGTAAATTATTTTTAAAATAGCTGTTCAAATGCCACAGAAAGATATTTACAACAAAGATATATACAACTTTCTGGCCCAGGCTATATTTTGATCTTCTGTTCCTACACAAAATCATAGCGTCCCATAGCCTTTCAATATTCAAGATTTCTGTTTTACTTTGCCATTTGCAACATTATTTCAGACACCTCCCTTTAGAAAAAATTCAAACCAATTCAAGCTGCTATACCATGAGTATTAAAGCAACCATAAAAATTTATTCAAAATAAATATACAAAAAATTCAGATAATGAAAATACATTTGATATAATTGATTTGAGAATCTGCACAGCCCAAACTTGACATTTCCATTCCCATCTTCATTTTGTTTTTAAGGATATCTCTTACTTATTTTGACACTGAGCCAGTTTTATAAGGGTATATTCACTCTAAGGATCCTAAAATAAGTAACAAATATTATGCTACTTAAAACATTCTTAGTTTTACTGTGAAAATTAGCATACTGATAAGATTCACACACTACATCTCTCATGAAAAATATGCCATTTTTATTGATAAATCTAAAACTTTACATTCCATCTTTCAATAGAAAGAAAAATCTCAACTTATGACAGAGTAACTGGTTTTTATCTCCTTCCCCATGATCTCCTAAGTAGGTTGCCATTTAGATGTCAATTTTGGAGGACTAAGGTTTCATTTTATTAAAAGTACAATGGGTAGAGGAAAACAAGCTGATGGAGGAGTAGGTGGACATGTAGTACATCTCTCTCCATGGATACATCAGGAATATACTTTCAGACACAGAAGTGCATACAGAATACCAGCTGAGAGTGGACAGGAGTACCTGACCAATGGAAAAGAATATGCAGAACCATGCAAAATTCAGTAGGATGAAGGAGCAGAGGAAAAAGAGGAGTGTTAGTAGGACCAGACCTGTCCTCGGCTGGTGGGGGAACTGAAGCAGATGTCCAATCCCCACATCAGGGAAATTGTCTGAGTCAGAGGAGAAACATTTAAGGCTGAGAGTGAAACAGCTGATCTGTGGCAGCCTAAATGGAATGAGGATCAGACAGTCCTTGCCGCAGCCATACATACCCCAGACAGGGATGCAGGTCTCCTGGAAGGCACAGCGGCTGGGAGCTGGAATTTAAGGATTGTGCAGCAATCCCAGGGTGGGGGCTTCTTTGGACTGCAGAGAGACAGATTGAGGTGATGTGAAGGAGTAGATTGTGGTGGGAAATGCCTTTGGAGGAAATCCGACTGCTGAGTCATGCATAGTGGGTGGAGACATCACTATAGCCTCTCTCTCCCCACACGTCAGCATCGGCAGCTGAACAGTCAAGATGCTGGTCATCAAAGGCCTAACACACAACTACAGAGTAGGACCCTACCCAGGGTGACCCTTTAAGTGCTTGCCGTGCCAATCTACAGAGGACCCCAGGCAGGGGAGCCCTTCTATGTGTCTGATGTGATGAACAACAGAAAAGGACCCCAGGCAAGGGAGCCCTCTAAGTGCCTGAACAGGCGGAGCTATGGAGAAAGACTGGCCGAAGAAGCCTCCTGAAGAAGCCTCCTGATTGCCAGCTACAAGAGGCTCAAATAAAGACTCTGATAGGGCCATAACTCCTGCAGCAGAGGCAGTCCATGTCCCTGCACACTTGGCTCTGCCAGGGTCCCCACAAGTCAAGCATCTGTGCCACCTTCACGTTCAACTCTCACTGGGGCAGAGTTGCCACAGGCCAAAATGTCTTGCATCTATGCGTGCAGGGTCCTTTTGGAAGTATCCGACTCTTTGCGACCCTGCAGACTGTGGCCTGCCAGGCTTCTCTGTCAGAGAGGGGGTTCTCCACGCAAGAATACTGGAGCATATTGGCCAATACTGGTTGCCATACACTTCTAGAATACTATATTTCCTGCTGCTCTAGCTGCCAACTCCTCTGAGTACCTGGTGCTGCCAGAACCCCTGCAACCCAAGCAACTGCATCACCTCCACACCTGGCCCTCACAGGGGCAAACCCCAGTGGACGACCCACATGGCAGAGGTGAAAATAAAACCACAATTGAAACCCAGGGGCAGTGTGGCTAAGGAAGAAGACCCAAAATCTTTCCACCAGTGGTACAAGCTGCAGATTAAATCCACACAATCAATTTGACAGACTCTGTCTATGGAATATATAAAAGAACATTGAGAGCTCCCACAAAAGAAAACACACTAATTCTGAAAGCTGTGGACATTGGAGGCAAGAACACACAGGAGTAGGACCAGATTAGAATCTGAGCTAGCCCCACAGCAGGTCCAGAGATCAGCACGATATTGGAGGGCATCCTAGGGAGTTGAGGTGGACTGCAACTCCCAGCGAGGGAAAGGACTCTGACAGCAGTGAATCAAGAAAAACAGTTATTATTCTTATGTTTTGACTTGTTCTGTAGATTCTTTTAGGTATTTTTTCTTTTTTATCCCTTACTCTGTTTTAGTTGTCAGTTTTATAGGCACTATGAAATCTAATCAAACTTTTAAGCTTTTTTTTTCCCTCAGTCACATTGTTTATTGTTTTTGTAAACCTCTGCCTCTATATTGGGCTTTTGTAATTCTGTGGGGTTTTCCTTTCTTTTTCTTTCTTTCTTTTTCTTTTCTCTTTTTTTTTCTGAATTTTAACTTTTAATTTTTTAAACCTATTACTATTTCTTCTACATTTATTACTTTGCTTGCTTTTCCTACTGTCCTTTTCCCCTTGCAGTTAGTCTTTAATGTATATAAATCTTCCTTATCTACCTCTATTTAACTTTGCATATCTATTCTTTCTTTTCTTTCCTCTCAACATATTTGTTAGTTTTATTTTCATTGATTTATTCTCCAATTGGCACCTTGCTTTAGTTTTCTTTTCCAGTTTGTGCTTTAGTAAGTTTTGTTCTTAACTGGTAAATATGATTTTTGATTTCCTTTGTTCACTGGGTCAATCTACTGTACTTTATTTTTGTTGCACTGTTTTTACTTTGCTCATGGGTGTATATGTATATGTGTATATTCCATTATTTTAATTACTATTTGCCTGATTTTATAACTGCCATTTGTCTGGGGTTCATCTCTGATTTCTCCTTTTTGGATATTTGTTTTAATCTCACTTAATTACATAAAGAACCACTTGTGGAATCTTTGTTCCTGACCAGAGATCAAGGCCTGAGACTTTGGAGTGGAAACACTGACTCCAAGACCCTAGACTACCAGAGAACTAACCCTAGTTCTCAAATAGTGAGAACTCACACAAAGGAAATCACTTGAGTACAAGACCTGGCATCACCCAACCACCAGTAGCACCCTGTGCAGGATGCCTCATCTAAACAACAAACAAAACAAAAATACAAACCCAATATTCAGCAGACAAGATTACCACCTCACTCAGCCTTGCCTATCAGAGGAAAAACAAACAAACAGAAACTCAGCACAAATCTCACCCTCTACAAAGCTTACACAAACCTCTGGACCACCTTAGGAGGGAAGAAACCAAAAGGTAGAAAGAATTCAACCTTGAAACCTGGGAAAAGGAGACCTCAAACACAATAAGTTAAAAAATAATATTGAAAAGGCAGAGAACTACTACAAAGATGAAGGAACAAACTAGAAATACAGTATGCCCTCCATACAGTACAAATAAATGAAGAGGAAATAGGCAAACTACCTGAAAAAGAATTCAGAATAATGGTAGTAAAGATGATCAAAACCCTTGAAAACAAAATGGAGAAAGTGCAAGAGTCAATTAACAAAGACCTAGAAGAACTAAAGAATGAATATACAGAGACAAACAACACAATTACTGAAATTAAAAATACTCTAAAAGGAATCAGTAGCAGAATATCTAAAGCAGAAGAACGAATCAGTGAGCTGGAAGATTAAATGGTGGAAATAACTTCTGAAGAGCAGAATAAAGTAAAAAGAATGAACTGAGGATAGTCTCAGACAACTCTGGGACAATATCAAACACACCAACATTCAAATTATAAGGGTCCCAGAAGGACAAGAGAAAAAGAAAGGGTATGAGAATTTTTTTTGAAGACATTACAGTTGAAAATTTCCCCAACATGGAAAAGGAAATAGTCGAACAAGTCCAAGACGTACAAAGAGCTCCATACAGGATTTACCCAAGGAGAAACATGCCAAGACACATAGTAATCTAACTAAGAAAGACTAAACACAAAGAAAGAATATTAAAAGCAGCAAGGGAGAAGCAACAAGTAACATACAAGGGAAGCTCCATATGCTTAACAGCTGATCCTTCAGCAGAAACTCTGCAAGCCAGAAGGGAATGGCAGGATATATTTAAAGTACTGAAAGGGAAAAATCTACAACCAAGATTACTGTACCTGACAAGAATCTCATTCAAAATTATGGAGAAATAAAAAGCTTTTCAGACAAGCAAAAGTTAAGAGAATTCAGTACCACCAAATCAGCTTTACAACAAATGTTAAATGGACTTATCTGGTCAAGAAATACAAGAGAAGAAAAAAGATCTACAAAATCAACCCGAAACAGTTAAGATAAAGACAATAGGAATATATATGTCAATAATTACCTTAAATGTAAATGGAGTAAATGCTCCAAGCAAAAGACACAGACTGGATGAATGGATACAAAAACAAGACCCGTATATACGCTGTCTACAAGAAACCGACCTAAGACCTCAATACACATATAGACTGAAAGTGAGGATGGGAAAATATATTCCATACAAATGGGAAGCAAAATAAAGCTGGAGTAGCAATCCTCATATCAGACAAAATAGACCTTAAAACAAAGATTACAAGAGATAAAGACTCTACATAATTATCAAGGGATCAACCCAAGAGGAAGACATAACAATTGTAAACATCTATGCACCCAACATAGAAGCACCTCAATACATAAGACAAGCACTAACAAACATGAAAGGAGAAATCGATGGTAACACAATAATAGTAGGAGACTTTGACACCCCACTCACACCAATAGACAGATCATCAAAACAGAAGATTAATAAGGAAACACAAGTCTTAAATGATACATTAGATGAGATGGATCTCATTGATATCTGCAAGACATTCCATCCACATGCAAGAATACACCTTCTTCTCAAGTGAACATGGAACATTCTCCAGGATAGACCACATCATGAGTCACAAATCAAACCTTAGTAAATTTAAGAAAATTGAAATCATATCAAGCATCATCTCTGACCACAATGATATGAGACTAGAGATGAATTACAAGAAAAAGACAAACACATGAAGATTAAACAACAAGTTTCTAAATAACCAACAGGCTACTGAAGAAATCAAAAGGAAATTTAAAAATTTCTAGGAAAAAATGACAATGAAAACACAACTCAAAACTTATGGGATGTAGCAAAAGCATTTCTAAGAGGGAAATTAATAGCAATACAATCCTACCTCAAGATACAAGAAAAACATCAAATAGACAAGCTAACTTTACACTTAAAACAACTGAAAAAAGAAGAACAAAACACCCCAAAATTAGTGGAAGGAAAGAAATCATAAAGATCAGAGCAGAAATAATTGAAAAAGAAATGAAAGAAACAATAGTAAAGATTGATAAAACTAAAAGCTGGTTCTTTGAGAAGATAGAGAAAATCAACAAAGCTTCAGTTCAGTTCAGTCGTTGAGTCGTGTCCAACTCTTTACGACCCCATGAATCACAGCACACCAGGCCTCCCTGTCCATCACCAACTCCCAGAGTTCACTCAAACTCATGTTCATTGAGTCGGTGATGCCATCCAGCCATCTCATCCTCTGTCGTCCCCTTCTACTCCTGCCCCAATCCCTCCCGGCATCAGGGTCTTTTCCAATGAGTCAACTCTTCGCATGAGGTGGCCAAAGTATTGAAGTTTAAGCTTTAGCATCAGTCCTTCCAATGAACACCCAGGACTGATCTCCTTTAGGATGGACTGGTTGGACCTCCTAGCAGTCCAAGGGACTCTCAAGAGTCTTCTCCAAACACCACAGTTCAAAAGCATCAATTCTTCAGCACTCAGCTTTCTTCATAGTCCAACTCTCACATCCATACATGACCACTGAAAAAACCATAGTCTTGACTAGATGGACCTTTGTTGGCAAAGTAATATCTCTGCTTTGTAATATGCTATCTAGGTTGGTCATAACTTTTCTTCCAAGGAGTAAGCGTCTTTTAATTTCATGGCTGCAATCACCATCTGCAGTGATTTTGGAGCCACTCCCCTCCGTCCCCCACCGCACCAAAAAAAGTCTAACACGGTTTCTGCTGTTTCCCCATCTAATTCCCATGAAGTGATGAACCTTAGCCATCAAGAAAAAAAGAAAGAAGAATCAAATCAACAAAATTAGAAAATCAAAAAGGAGAGGTTACAACAGACAATGCAGAAATTCAAAGGATTATAACAGACTATTATGAACAACTATATGGCAATAAAATGGACAACCTGGAAGAAATGGACAGATTCTTAGAAAAGTTCAATCTTCCAAGACTGAACCAAGAAAGAATAGAATTTATGAACAACCCAATTACAAACACTGAAATTGAAGCTGTGATAAAAAATTTCCCAAAACACAAAAGCCCAGGACCAGATGGCTTCACAGGAGAATCCTATCAAACATTTAGAGGAGAGCTAATGCCTATCATTCTAAAACTCTTTCAAAAATTTGCAGAGGAAGGAACACTTCCAAACTCATTCTACGAGTCCACCATCACCCAGATACCAAAACCAGACAAAGACAACACACACAAAAAAGAAAACTATAGGCCAATATCACTGATGAACATAGATGCAAAAATCCTCAACAAAATTTTAGCAAACAGAATTCAGCAACCCATCAAAAAGCTTGTACACCATGATCAAGTTGTGTTTATTCCAGGAATGCAAGGATTCTTTAATATATGCAAATCAATCAATGTGATACACCATATTAGCAAACTGAAAAATAAAAACCATATGATCATCTTAATACACGCAAGAAAAGCCTTTAACAAAATTCAGCACCCATTTATGATTAAAACTCTTCAAAAAATGGGCATAGAAGGAACCTACCTCACTATAGTAGAGGAGAAGGAAATGACAACCCACTCCAGTACTCTTGCCTGGAGAATCCCATGGACAAAGGAGCCTGGTGGGCTACAGTCCATGGGGTCGCAAAGAGTCAGACACGACTGAGTGACTAACACATACACATATATGATAAACCTACAGCAAGCATTATTCTCAATGGTGAAAAACTAAAAACATTCCCCCTAAGATCAGGAACAAGACAAGGGTGTCCGCTTTCACCATTATTATTCAGCATAGTTTTGGAAGTCTTAGCTAAAGCAATCAGAGAAGAAAAAGAAATCAAAGGAATCCAGATCGGAGAAGAAGTAAAGCTCTCACTTTGCAGATTACATGATAGTGTACATAGAAAACCAAAAAAAAATAGCATCAGAAAATTACTAGAGCTAATCAGTGAATTTAGACAAGTTGCAATATACAAAATCAATACACAGAAATCACTTGCATTTCTCTATATTAACAATGAAAACTCAGAAAGAGAAATTAAGTAATCCTATTCACCATTGCAACAAAAAGAATAAAATATCTAGGAATAAACTTATCGAAGAAGACAAAAGAACAGTACACAGAAAATTATAAGACACTAATGAAAGAAATCATAGACAACATAAACAGATGGAGAGAAATTCCACATTCTTGGGAAGGAAGAATCAACATTGTGAAAATGACTATACTACCAAATGCAATCTACAGATTCAATGCAATTCCTATCAAATTACCAATGGCATTTTTCAGAAAACTAGAACAAAAATTTTCACAATTCATATGGAAACACAAAAGACCCAGAATAGCCAAAGAAGTCTGGAGAAATAAGAATGGAGCTGGAGGAATCAACCTTCCTGACTTAAGATTATACTAGAAAGCTATATCCATCAAGACAGTATGGTACTGGAACAAAAACAGAAATATAGGCCAATGGAACAAAATAGAAAGCCCAGAAACAAACCCATGCACGTGTGAGTACCTTATTTTTGACAAAGGAGGCAAGAATACACAATGGAGAAAGACAGCCCCTTCAATAAATGCTGCTGGAAAAACTGGACAGCTACATGTTAAAGAATGAAATTAGAACACGACCTTACACCATACACAAAGATAAACTCAAAATGGATTAGAGACATAAATGTAAGACCAGAAACTATAAAACTCTTGGAAGAAAACGCAGGCAGAACAATTGATGATATATATCAGAACGAGATCCTCTATGATCCACCTCCTAGAGTAATGGAAATAAAAACAAAAGTGTACAAGTGGGACCTGATTAAAACTTTTGCACAGCAAAGGAAGCTAGATTCAAGGTGAAAAGACAACCCTCAGGATGGGAGAAAATAATACCAAATGCAACAACTGACAAAGGATTAATTTCCAAAACATACAAGCAGATCATACAACTCAATACCAGAAAAACAAACAACCCAATCAAAAAGTGGGAAAAAAGACTTTAACAGACATTTTGCCAAAGAAGACTTACAGATGAGTAACAAACACATGAAAAGATACTCAACATCGCTCATTATTAGAGAAATGCAAATCAAAACTACAATGAGATATCACCTCCCTCTGGTCAGAATGGCCATCATCAAAAAGTCTAGAAACAATAAATTCTGGAGAGGGTGTGGAGAAAAGGGAACACTCTTGCACTGTTGGTGGGAATATAAATTGATATAGCCACTATGGAAGATGGTTTGGAGATTCCTTAAAACACTTGGAATGAAAACACCACATGACCCAGCAATCCCACTCCTAGGCATATACCCTAAGGAAACTAAAATTGAAAATGACACATGTATACCATTGTTCATTGCAGCACTATTTACAATAGCTAGAACATGGAAGCAACCCAGATGTCCATCAACAGATGAATCGATAAAGAAGTAGTGGAGCCAGTCCATTCTGAAGGAGATCAGCCCTGGGATTTCTTTGGAGGGAATGATGCTAAAGCTGAAACTCCAGTACTTTGGCCACCTCATGCGAAGAGTTGACTCATTGGAAAAGACTCTGATGCTGGGAGGGATTGGGGGCAGGAAGAGAAGGGGACGACAGAGGATGAGATGGCTGGATGGCATCACTGTCTCGATGGACGTGAGTCTGAGTGAACTCCGGGAGTTGGTGATGGACAGGGAGGCCTGGCATGCTGCTATTCATGGGGTCGCAAAGAGTCAGACACGACTGAGCGGCTGAACTGAACTGAACTGATACAGAGTGATGTGAGTCAGAAAGAGAAAGATAAATATCATATTCTAACACATATATACAGAATCTAGAAAAATGGTACTGAAGAACTTATTTACAGGGCAGCAATGGAGAAACAGACATAGAGAATAGTCTTTTGGACATGGGGAAAGGGGAGAAAAGGGTGAGAAGTATGGAAAGAGTAACATGGAAACTTACATTGCCATATGTAAAATAGATAGCCAATGAGAATTTGCTGTATGGCTCAGAAAACTCAAACAGGGGCTCTGTATCAACCAAGAGGGATGGGATGATGAGGAAGATGGGAGGGAGTTTCAAAAGGGAAGGCATATATGCATACCTATGGCTGATTCATGCTGAGGTTTGACAGAAAACAACAAAATTCTATAAAGCAATTATCCTTCAATAAAAAAAAATAAAAAATATGTATAATGTGTAAAGTGCAAAATATTTAGCCACAGTATAGTAGGGACACAAACCCATGTGAAAAGACACTGGCCTTGTGTTGCACTCCAGTTTTGGCCCCCAACTGTGTCAGACATCATTCTTTTATTTGCTGGATTGTGAGAATTTAAAAGGGTAGTCAGGATATCAAGAACACTCAGGGAGTTCAAGATAGTTATTATTTATCAACCACTGTGAAAATATAACACTTGAACTATCAGTGAGTTAACATGTACCAACTAAATAATGACTAAAACGGCATTTGCTCTCTTGCATCCTCATGGACCCACCAGGCTTAATTGCAAAGCTCAGTCCATTCACAGGACTGTAGAGGTATATCAGTCAAAACAGATACACCATACCCTTACTGAAGATTTCCAAGTCACAAGAAAGGATCACATCTCTTAGCACACAGCATTTATTTGAAAAATCTCCACAGGGCTTTTCTCAGGGTTCTTCAGTCTTCTTCTAGCCAAAGAATCTTTTTTATTTCCTTACTCCCTTGTCCCATTTGGCCTCAAAATTAGCAGAGAAAATTCTTTTTTTTCTGAACATTCTCCTCTTCCCCGTAAATCAGGATTTCTCAGCCTTGCCACAGTTGAGATGAGAGTCAGATAATACTTTGTTTTGAGAAATACGGGGATATTTTGTGCATTGTAGGTCATGTAGCATTATCCCTGGACTCTGCCCACCAGTTTCCAATAACAGCACCTCTCTCATGTTACGGACATTATTAAATGTCCCTGAAGGAACAAAATTGCTCCCATGGAGAAAAATTATACTAAATCTATTATCCATTTTTACTTAATTAAAAATTCTACTTTAGTGCAATGGCAGGCACCCCACTCCAGTATTCTTGCCTGGAAAATCCCATGGATGAAGGAGCCTGGTAGGCTGTAGCCCATGGGATTGCCAAGAGTCAGACACGACTGAGCGACTTCACTTTCACTTTTCACTTTCATGCGTTGGAGAAGGAAATGGCAAGCCACTCCAGTGTTCTTGCCTGGAGAATCCCAGGGATGGGGGAGCCCGGTGGACTGCCATCCATGGGATCACACAGAGTCGGACACGACTGAAGCGACATAGCAGCAGCAGCAGCCTTTAAACTACTACACATGTATCCACACATAGCTCAGAAAACGGCTCATATGCTCCTAGGGAGGTGAAGAGGATTCTGTATTGTTGTCATTAGCCAGATGGATTCTAGGGGACTAGACAAACAACTTGAATTTGATGGGTGCTCAATGAGACTATGAACTTCATTATTTCAGGTGTACGTGCTTTTGTGTTTTGTATGTTGAAAAGATATTCAAAAATAAAACATAATCTATTACTCTGTTGTATATGAAATCTTTACAATGACCAAGTCTAAAATAAATCCTATATGTAATACTATTAATCTAGGATCTTTCTTCTGAAAAATTCTCAGGTGTGAGAGAAGTAAGGGTCAGCATGCACTTGAGGGATGCTCTCAGTCCATTGGCCTAGATATTTTTTCTTCCTGTTTAATCTTTTGCCATTGTTGATCTTTTCTTATTCCTCTCATGTTCCAAGTCCTATGTGTCATTAATTGTGAAACTCCATTTCTTTTCCAACTATGCTAAGGTCAGTATGAGAAATTCCTCTTAAAACATGTCCTGCTTTTGTATAGTAAATAATTTCTGAATTGTAGTATGATTTGTTTCAGCAACATTCTCTTGTAGTCAAATTAGAAAGTACTCTCAACAATTCAGTCTAATCACTGACAAATTTATAAAGTGGATAAAATTTATATTTGGTTTTCTGGGCCTTTGGCAATCACAGAAATTAAGATTTATAGATATTTGTTGTTCAGTTGCTAAGTCGTCTCCCACTCTTTGCAACCCCATGGACTGCAACATGCCAGGCTTCCCTGTCCTTCACTATCTCCATGAGTTTGCTCAAACTCAAGTCCATTGAGTTGGTGATGCTATCCAACAATCTCACTCTCTGTTTCTGCCTTCTTCTTTTGCCCTCAGTCTTTCCCAGCATCAGGGTCTTTTCCAGTGTATCAGCTCTTTACATCAGGTGACCAAAGTATTGAAGCTTCAGCTTCAGCATTCCATATTTCCAATGAATATTCAGGGTTGAATTCCATTAGGATTGACTGATCTGATCTCCTTGCTGTCCAAGGGACTCTCAGTAGTCTTCTTCAGTGTGAAAATTCAGCAGAATTCAGCAGAAGCCTCCATTCTTCTGCACTCCCTCTTCTTTATGGTCCAACACTCACATCTGTACATGACTACTGGTAAAACAACAGTGTTGACTATATGCACCTTTGTAGGCAAAGTGATGTCTCTGCTCTTTAATATGCTATGTAGGTTTGTCATAGATTTCTTTCTAAGAAGTAAGCACCTTTTAATTTCAAGGCTACAGTCACCATCCACAGTGATTTTGGAGCCCAAGAAAATATTCTGTAACTGCTTCTACTATTTCCCATCTCTTTGCCATGAGGTGATCAAACTGGAAGCCACGATCATAGTATTTTGAATGTTGACTTTTAAGTCAGCTTTTTCACTCTCTTTTTTCACCCTCATCAAGAGATTCTTCAGTTCCTTCACTTTCTGCCATCAGAGTGGTATCATCTGTATATCTGAGGTTGTTGATATTTCTCCTGGCTGTCTTGATTCCAGCTTGTGATTAATCCAGCCCGGCATGTCTCATGATGTACTCTGCATAAAAGTTAAATAATCAGGGTGACAATATATAAGCTTGACTAACTCCTTTCTCAATTTTGAAACAGTCCATTTTTCCATGTTCAGTTCTAACTGTTGCTTTTTGACCTGCATACAGTGTTTCTCAGGAGACAGGTAAAATTGTCCAGTATTCCCATCTCTAAGAATTTTCCACAGTTTTTGTGATCCACATAGTTAAAGGCTTTAGTGTACTCAATGAAGAAGAAATAGATATTTTCCTGGAATTCTCATGCTTCCTCCATGAACCAATGAATATTCACAATTTGACCTCTGGTTTCTCTGCCTTCTGTAAACCCACTCGTGTATCTGGAAGTTCTCAATTCATATACAGCTAAAGCCTAACTTAAGGGATTTTGAGCATAGCCTTACTACCATGTAAGGTGAGCTAATTTGTACAGTAGTTTGAACATTCTTTGTCATTACCCTTCATTGGGATTGGAATGAAAACTGACCTTTTCCATTCATTTGATCACTGTTGATTCTTTCAAATTTTCTGACATCCTAAGTCAGCACTTTAACAGCATAATCTTTTAGGATTTTAAGTAGCTCAGCTGGAATTCCATCACCTCCACTAGCCATGTTAATAGAAATGCTTCCTAAGGCCCACTTGACTTCACACATCAGGGTGTCTTGCTCTAGGTGAGTGACCACACCATCATGGTTATCTGGGTCATTACGACCTTTTTTGTATAGTTCTTGTGTGTATTCTTGCCACCTCTTCTTAATCCCTGCTTCTATGAGGTCCTTCCTAATCTTCTGCTTCTCTTAGGTCCTTGTCATTTCTGGCCTTTATTGTGCCCATCTTTATATGAAATATTCCCTTGGTATCTCCAATTTTCTTGAAAAGATCTCTAGTCTTTCCCATCCTCTCTCTCTCTCTCTTTTTTTTTTTTTTTTTTTTTTGTATTGTTCATTTAAGAAGGCCTTCTTATCTCTCCTTGCTATTCTCTGCAACTCTGCATTCAGTTGGGATATCTTTTCCTTTCTCCCTTGGCTTTCGCTTCTTTTCTTTACTCACCTATTTATAAAGCCTCCTTGGACAACCACTTTGTATTCTTGAATTTATTTTTCTTTAGAATAATTTTGGTCACTGCCTGCTGTACAATGTTGTGAACCCTCCTCCACAGTTCTTTAGACATTCTGTCTACCAGATCTAATCCCTCAAATCTATTCATCACCTCTACTATATAATCATAAGGGATTTGATTTAAATCCTATCTGAATGGCCTAGTGGTCTTCCCTACTTTTTTCCATTTAAGCCTGAATTTTGCAACAAGGAGCTCACGATCTGAGCCACAGTTAGCTCCAGGTCTTGTTTTTGCTGACTGTATAGAGCTTCTCCATCTTTGGCTGCAAAGAACATAATCAATCTGATTCAGGTATTGACAATTTGGTGATGTCTTGTATAGAATTGTCTCTTGCTTTTGGAAAAGGGTGTTTTCTATGATGAGAGGTTTCTCTTGACAAAACTCTGTTAGCCTTTGGTTTGCCCTGTTCCATTTTGTACTCCAAGGCCAAATTTGACTATTATTCTAGGTATCTCTTGACTTTCTAGTTTTGCATTCCAATCCCCTACAATGAAAAGGATGTCTTATTTATTTATTTATTTATTTTTGGTGTTAGTTCTAGAATGTATTGTAGGTCTTCACAGAACCAGTCAGCCTTAGGTTCTTCAGCATCAGTGGTTGGAGAATAGAGTTGGATTACTGTGATGTTGAATTGTTTGCCAGAAAATGAACTGAGATCATTCTGTTGTTTCAAGGTTGCACCCAAGTACTGTATTTTGGATTATTTTGTTGACTATGAGGATAACTCCATTTCTTCTAAAGGATTCTTGCCCACAGTAGTAGATACAATGATCATTTCTGAATTAAATTCACCCATTCTCATCCATTTTGGTTCATTGATTTCTAAGATGTCGATGTTCACTCTTGCTATCTCCTGCCTGAACACATCCAATTTATCTTCATTCATAGACCTAACATTCCAGGTTCCTATGCAATATGGTTCTTTATAGCTTCACTTTCTTAACTGTCACCAACCAGACACTTCCAAAACTGAATGTCGTTTCCACTTTGGTCCAGTCGCTTCATTCTTTCAAGAGCTATTAGTAATTGCCCTTTGCTCTTCCATAATAGCATATTGGACTCCTTCTAACCTGAAGGGCTATCTTCTGGTGTCATATCTTTTTGCCTTTGTGTACTGTTCATGGGGTTCTCAGGGTAAGAATACTGGAGTGGTTTGTCATTCCCTCCTTCAGTAGACCACTTTTTTTTTTTTTTTTTTGAGCCCTTCACTATGACATGTCTGTCTTGGGTGGCCCTACACAGTATGACTCAAAGCTTCATTGAGTTATGCAAGCCCCTTCACCACAACAAGGCTATGATCCATGAAGCAGAAGATTTATGGAGATTAGGTGATTTATTCATTATTGCAAGATTAACTAAACTCATAGGAACATTGTTTTAACAACTATTTGCTGACTTTGTCTTCATAAAGGCACTCAATGCATTACACTTTGTAACTGTTAAAAGTAGAATTCTAATTCACAGTAAGTAAATTGATGAAAAACTGAGATATATATTAGACTTTATACTCCAATTACTTCAGCATAATTTCTTGGAATAGTAAATAGGAATCATATTTCCAGAAGAAATATAGAAATATGAATTACAAAATGCTGTTATAAATTAATCTTCAGTTCAGTTCAGTCACTCAGTCGTGTCTGACTCTGTGACCCCATGAATTCCAGCACGCCAGGCCTCCCTGTCCATCACCAACTCCCAGAGTTCACTCAAACTCATGTCCATCGAGTCGGTGATGCCATCCAGTCATCTCATCCTCTGTCGTCCCCTTCTCCTCCTGCCCTCAATCTTTCCCAGCATCAGGGTCTTTTCAAATGAGTCAGCTCTTTACATGAGGTGGCCAAAGTATTGAAGTTTCAGCTTTAAAATCAGTTCTTCCAATGAACACCCAGGACTGATCTCCTTTAGGATGGACTGGATGGGTCTCCTTGCAGTCTAACAGAATCTCAAGAGTCTCCTCCAACACCACAGTTCAAAAGCATCAATTCTTCAGCACTCAGCTTACTTCACAGTCCAACTCTCACATCCATACATGACTACTGGAAAAACCATACCCTTGACTAGATGGACCTTTGTTGGCAAAATAAGGCAAAGAAATAGAGGAAAACAACAGAATGGGAAAGACTAGAGATCTCTTCAAGATTAGATACTAAGGGAACATTTCATGCAAAGATGGTCTCAATAAAGGACAGAAATGGTATAGACCTAACAGAAGCAGAAGATATTAAGAAGAGGTGGCAAGAATACACAAAAGAAATGTACAAAAAAAGATCTTCACGACCAAGATTATCACGATGGTGTGATCACTCACCTAGAGCCAGACATCTTGGAATGTGTAGTCAAGTGGGCCTTAGAAAGCATCACTATGAACAAAGCTAGTGGAGGTGATGGAATTCCAGTTGAGCTGTTTCAAATCCTGAAAGATGATGCTGTGAAAGTGCTGTACTCAATATGCCAGCAAATTTGGAAAACTCAGCAGTGGCCATAGGACTGGAAAAGTTCAGTTTTCACTCTAATCCCAAAGAAAGGCAATGCCAAAGAATGCTCAGACTACCACACAATTGCACTCGTCTCACATGCTAGTAAAGTAACGCTCAAAATTCTCCAAACCAGGCTTCAGCAGTACGTGAACCATGCACTTCCAGATGTTCAAGCTGGTTTTAGGAAAGGCAGAGGAACCAGAGATCAAATTGCCAACATCCACTGGATCATTGAAAAACCAAGAGAGTTCCAGAAAAACATCTATTTCTGCTTTATTGACTATGCCAAAGCCTTTGACTGTGTGCATCTCAATAAACTGTGGAAGATTCTGAAAGAGATGGAAATACCAGACCACCTGACCTGCCTCTTGAGAAACCTGTATACAAGTCAGGAAGCAATAGTTAGAACTGGACATAGAACAAGAGACTGGTTCCCAATAGGAAAAGGAGTACTTCGAGGCTGTGTATTGTCACCCTGCTTCTTTAACTTCTATGCAGAGTACATCATGAGAAACGCTGGACTGGAAGAAGCAGAAGCTGGAATCAAGATTGAAGGGAGAAATATCAATAACCTCAGATATACAGATGACACCATCCTTATGGCAGAAAGTGAAGAGGAACTAAAAGCCTCTTGATGAAAGTGAAAGAGGAGAGTGAAAAAGTTGGCTTAAAGCTCAATATTCAGAAAACTAGGCTCACAGCATCTGGTCCCATCACTTCATGGGAAATAGATGGGGAAACAGTGGAAACAGTGTCAGACTTTATTTTGGGGGGCTCCAAAATCACTGCAGATGGTGATTACAGGTATGAAATTAAAACTAACCTTAATAATTCATTAATGTATATATAGTTAAATGCTTGATACCAAAGCCACATAATTTTTACCAATAAATATATTCTCCTTAAAATAAAATATGTATTACCAGATTCTGGTTTTCATGACAATGTTGTGGTAGAAATACACATCAAAACTCAAAAGCATGAAACAAACTACTCTGGAATCTTTTACAATAACACACTTCATTTTTATCTACATATAAATATGGATTTATGTTCTGCCATTTATTTTATGAAGTTCAGCGTAGTCAATGAAAGTTCTAGAACAACTCCTTTCTGAATTCTCTCTCTTATTGGGAACACAACTAAAGAACTGTAATTTTGATAAGGTTCTCTTTTTTGTCTAGAATATTACACAGAATAGAATTAAAAGCACTAATATAAAGTCTGTTGAAACACAGCTAGTGATATTGGCCCTCCTGGTTTTTTTTTTTTTTTTCTTTTTCTTGGCAATGCCAGAGAATAAAATATTTCCAATTTAAAACAATCTTTTTTAATGTAAATTCTTCCTCAAAAGATAATTCCATTTGAAAAGATGTAGTGGAAATAACAATAATGGCTTTTCTTTCCAATAAAATCTATTAACAAATATAAATAAAAATACTGATGAGAGTATAGCCAAATATTCCACAAGTAACAAAAGCTGATTTTGATAAACAAGAAAAAAAGAAACATTTTAAAGTAAAAGTAGTTTGTCTTACTTTTGGCTGTGTCACCCTGTTAAAGGCTTTTTTTTTTCCCCTGTTTTAATGTTGATGGATTTTGCACAAGCTGGTGAAATATCGTCCCCTACTGTTCAATTCTGATAAATTGATTATAGGGAAACTGTTTCAGCCTGTAAAATATGTGGCTACCCTTGAGAACTCTGTGTAGTTGCTAGATGGAATGGAGTGTCTTCTTAAAGTTTTAATCACATATCCATTAAACCAACTATCTTATTTCAATTTATTCAGTTGAGGCATTTTCTGAGTTGATTGCTGACATTTTGGATAATTTTAACCATAAACCTAAGAAAGAAAATATGTCATTTTACCTACCCTTCTTAGTTTGAAGGAATATTTATTTGTAAATAAGTGTATTATTCCATTTAAAGTATTATATTCCCATTCATGATCACTTTATTAAAGTGCCTACTTATAAAACCAGATTTTCTCTCAACAGAGTTTGTCATTTATACATTAGTGTATTATGCACTAGAGAACCAAAAAAAAAAAAAGTTTTTCTTTTCATTTAAAATTCAGGAGACATAATACATTTCTAATATAATCAACTCTTCCAGTCTAGCTGCCTAAAATTTGATACATTTTCATAAAAGGAGAGAACTTGTTTAATACAGACTTATATGTTTAAAAGCCATTTATCCTCATTTTAATCCTTACTTGGACATTATTATTACATGTTTCAGGAGGCTGGACTTACAGTTATCCACAGTGCTTTTATATTTTTAACTTAAAGATAAATAACTAAGGCAATTATACCTTTTTGAATTTGTATTAAATTGTAAAAATTAACAAAAAAATCATTTTAAGTAGCACCTACAGAAGGTTAAAGGGTTTGTCCTCTTGCAGCTCCTAAATTACCACACTTTTTTTCACCAGTCTATTAAACATTTAGCTGAAAGTAAAGAAAAAAATCCTCTGAACTGCTTTATTTTTAAGTGAATCACCTTTAAAATTAAATATAAATTTCTTTCCATTTATGCTCTAACCAATCAAAAGGGCAATAAAATCTTTTTTATTTATCTAAAAATTGACTTCTTAGTCATTTTTGAAGCTCTGAGGGAATGTGGTTATAAATGAACTTATTTACAAAACAAATCGAGTTACAGATACAGAAAACAAAGTTACAGCTACCAAGGGGGAAAGGGAGGGGAATAAGTTGGGAGGTTAGGATTGAAATACACACACATATAAAATAGATGACTAATAAAATTTAATAAGGACCGACTGTATAGCACAGGGATCTCAATACTCTATAATGATCTATATGGGAAAATAATCTAAAAAAGAGTGGAAATATACAGGTATATATATGTATAACCTATTTAGTTTGCTCTATGGCAGAAACTAACACAATATTATAAATCAATTATACTTCAATAAAAATTAATTGTAAAGAGATTATTACAAACTTTAAAAAAAGGAAGTGGAGATAGAAATCCAAAATGCAATAATTGGTGTCAGTTTTATAATCTATCCTTTATACAAGAGAGAATATTTAGAGTTCAATTGGGAGCATTATAAATTTAGGCTTACCACAATAACTGTTATATAAAAAAGAAGTATATAGAAAGTAATCTCCATAGGAAGATAGCAGTTAAATAGGTAGAAAAAATGATAGACATACCAATCTAGACCTCACAGACTACTTATAAATTCCACAAAGATCAATATAGATGTGGCCTGGGGAAACTCATCACGGAAACAGGATCGGTATTTTCTGTAGCGTTTAATGAGATGCTTAGCTCCTTACTAATAATCTTCCAAACATCAGCCTTGCTCCATATGTCACCTTTATTTTTTAAGCTCAGTCATTTTTTACTTTCTGCTAAACATAAAATACTTATTTGTAAAAGATGATTCCTCCACTTTTGGAGCATATATTGCAATGTGTAAGAGCACGGACTTTTACAAAAGCATGTGTACAAAAATATCCACTGAAGCAACTAAAATAGACTGGTTTGCCAAAGGAAAGTGGTTAGATAAATCCTGGAACACACAAGGAGTGGAGTGCATGGGCAATTCCTAATGCAAAATAATGTATGAATTACTTGTTTAATATACACTTGGTAGCTCAGCTGGTAAAGAATCTACCTGCAATACAGGAGACGCTGGTTTGATCCCTGGGTCAGTAAGATCCCCTGCAGAAGAGAAAGGCCACCCACTCCAGTTTTCTTGGGCTTCCCTGGTTGTTCAGAATGTAAAGAATCCACCCGCAATGTGGGAGACCTGAGTTTGATCTCTGGGTTGGGAAGATACCCAGAGAAGGGAACAGCTTCCCACTCCAGTATTCTTGCTTAGAGAATTCCATGGACAGAGGAGCCTGGCAGGCTAAAATCCATGGGGTTACAAAGAGTTGGACATGACTGAGCAACTTTCACACTTTTACTTTAACAAATTAGAAAATCAATTTTTTCCAAAGTAGAGGTAGAATGTTTGTTATTTTTTGAACATATTTTCTCACCCCACATAAAATAAAATTCTATAAAAAGTATTTTTTTCTGACATCTTTGCCATCCTGTCTACCTTATCAAGAGGAAGGGTAAGAGGGGAAAATATAAACTCAGGAAACAGAAAAATCTAAGAAACCATAACTGGACAGAGGGCTCCATTGAATTTAAGCAACTAAAGAAAGTACTTTATATTTAAGCTATAATTTGTGGTTTATATGTTAATACATCTTAGTTAGATATACTGAGATTATGCCCAAATTCTACATTAGACTTAATTTTAGTAGATAGATTAGATAACTAAATTAATAGAAGATAGACCCTTGAATCACTGACTGTTGGATTTCAATCTGCCAAAGATAATGAAAATTAAGACCAGTATTCTTGTAAGCCTCTTAGTGTAGTATTAACTAAAGGGTTAACATTGCATCTTTGAACACAAACTTCCTTCTGTTTCACTTAGGACCAGTTCATCCCCAGAATTAGTCAAGTCAGTGAAATGAGTATATACAATGGAGAATTTTGAGGCTTAGGCTGCCACTTTGTTACTTAAAGCAAGCTACATTCCAATAAATTATTGTCAAGTTCAAAAAGAACTGCATTTATTCCTTTGTGACCTTTAGTCAAACTGTGTATAATGCTGTTTCCTGTACAAGAACCACCTGTACAGATAAGCCTTGATATATGTTCCTGATAATTTGGCAAAATATGGCTCAACTTTATTTTCAAAGCCCTGTTGTATTTCCTTTATCTTAAGGATAGGAAGCTATTTTGTAATACTGCTCAAATTAAACGCCTAAATAAGATGCTAAAAAGAGGCATAGTCTTGCTTTGTAAAAAGTACATTTATATCAAGTGCACTACATATATTTTAACAAATGTAATTATCTTTCTCATAAAAGTAAAGGATAAAAAACAGATAAAGTAATGTAATACTAAGTCAATTATTATTATCAAATGTACTGTAAAATCCTCCACAAATAGGTTCATTATATTTACAAGGACGATGTCTTTTATGTATACATTAGGTAACCTGGTTGACTTGATCCAAATTCAGAAGAATAGGATACCAATGATCAGAGATGTGAATTGATCATCTTAATAGCCTTCCCCCCCCCCCCACAACTCCCCACAATTACACTGTTCTTTGATCAGCTCTAAGCCAGGTACAGCATTTTGCCTCTGCAGGCCTTTTATTGCATGAAAGTCCAAGGGAAATGGTTGATAATTTGTCATGGCGTATCATTGCCTTAAAAAGAATGGGAGCTCCGCTGCATCATTTACTGCAGAGCTCCCCACAATAAAGCATCTTCTAACCTCTTCAGCTTCATCTTGTTTCAGTTCCTTCAATAAGTCATCAAAGACTCTCTTGAGGCTTCCTGTTACACTTGCTGTGCCCTCTGCCCTCTGTATTGTCCCCAGACGCATCACACTGCTGGTTCCTTCTCTTCTCTTGATAAAGGACACACCCTTTCTGTTGCTGACCCATGCCACTTAAACTCTTTCCCTCCATCAATATCCCCCATCCTCCAATATTTTATATCATAACACTGTATGTTTGCTTTGTCAGTCAGTTCAGTTCAGTCACTTAGTTGTGTCCGACTCTTTGTGACTCCATGAATCGCAGCACACCAGGCCTCCCTGTCCATCACCAACTCCCAGAGTTCACTCAAACTCATGTCCATCGAGTTGGTGATACCATGCAGCCATCTCATCCTCTGTCGTCCCCTTCTCCTCCTGCTCCCAATCCCTCCAGGCATCAATCTTTTCCAATGAGTCAACTCTTCGCATGAGGTGGCAAAAGTACTGGAGTTCCAGCTTTAGCATCATTCCCTCCAAAGAACATCCAGGGCTGATCTCCTTCAGAATGGACTGGTTGGATCTCCTTGCAGTCCAAGGGACTCTCAAGAGTCTTCCCAACACCACAGTTCAAAAGCATCAATTCTTCGGTGCTCAGCTATCTTCACAGTCCAACTCTCACATCCATACACGAGTACTCAAAAAACCATAGCCTTGACTAGATGGACATTTGTTGGCAAAGTAATGTCTCTGCTTTTCAATGTGCTATCTAAGTTGGTCATAACTTTCCTTCCAAGGAGTAAGCGTCTTCAAATTTCATGGCTGCAATCACCATCTGCAGTGATTTTGGAGCCCAAAAAAGTAAAGTCTGACACTGTTTCCACTGTTTCCCATCTATTTCCCATTAAGTAATGGGACCAGATGCCATGATCTTCATTTTCTGAATGTTGAGCTTTAATCCAACTTTTTCACTCTCCTCTTTCACTTTCATCAAGAGGCTTTTTAGTTCCTCTTCACTTTCTGCCATGGGTGGTGTCATCTGCATATCTGAGGTTATTGATATTTCTCCTGGCAATCTTGATTCCAGCTTGTGCTTCTTCCAGCCCAGCATTTCTTAAGATGTACACTTCATATAAGTTAAAGAAGCAGAGTGACAATATACAGCCTTGACATACTCCTTTTCCTATTGGGAACCAGTCTCTTGTTCTATGTCCAGTTGTAACTGTTGCTTCCTGATCTGCAGATAGGTTTCTCAAGAGGCAGGTCAGGTGGTCTGGTATTCCCATCTCTTTCAGAATCTTCCACAGTTTATTGAGATGCACACAGTCAAAGGCTTTGGCATAGTCAATAAAGCAAAATAGATGTTTTTCTGGAACTCTCTTGGTTTTTCGATGATCCAGTGGATGTTGGCAATTTGATCTCTGGTTCCTCTGCCTTTCCTAAAACCAGCTTGAACATCTGGAAGTGCATGGTTCACGTATTGCTGAAGCCTGGCTTGGAGAATTTTGAGCATTACTTTACCAGCATGTGAGATGAGTGCAACTGTGTGGTAGTCTGAGCATTCTTTGGCATTGCCTTTCTTTGGGATTGGAATGAAAACTGACCTTTTCCAGTCCTGTGGCCACTGCTGAGTTTTCCAAATTTGCTGGCATATTGAGTGCAGCACTTTCACAGCATCATCTTTTAGGATTTGAAATAGCTCAACTGGAATTCCATCACCTCCGCTAGCTTTGTTCATAGTGATGCTTTCTAAGGCCCACTTGACTTCACATTCCAGGATGTCTGGCTCTAGGTGAGTGATCACACCATCGTGATTTTCTGGGTTGTGAAGATCTTTTTTTGTACATTTCTTCTGTGTATTCTTGCCACCTCTTCTTAATATCTTCTGCTTCTGTTAGGTCCAGACCATTTCTGTTCTTTATCAAGCCCATCTTTGCATGAAATGTTCCCTTGATATCTCTAATTTTCTTGAAGAGATCTCTAGTCTTTCCCATTCTGTTCTTTTCCTCTATTTCTTTGCATTGATTGCTGAAGAAGGCTTTCTTATCTCTTCTTGCTATTCTTAGGAACTCTGCATTCGGATCCTTATATCTATCCTTTTCCCCTTTGCTTTTTGCTTCTCTTCTTTTCACAGCTATTTGTAAGGCCTCCCCAGACAGCCATTTTGCTTTTTTGCATTTCTTTTCCATGGGAATGGTCTTGATCCCTGTCTCCTGTACAATGTCACAAACCTCAGTCCATAGTTCATCAGGCACTCTATCTATCAGATCTAGGCCCTTAAATCTATTTCTCACTTCCACTGTATAATCATAAGGGATTTGATTTAGGTCATACCTGAATGGTCTAGTGGTTTTCCCTACTTTCTTCAATTTAAGTCTGAATTTGGTAATAAGGAGTTCATGATCGGAGCCACAGTCAGCTCCCAGTCTTGATTTTGTAGACTGTATAGAGCTTCTTCATCTTTGGCTGCAAAGAACATAATCAATCTGATTTCAGTGTTGACCATTTGGTGATGTACATGTGTAGAGTCTTCTCTTGTGTTGTTGGAAGAGGGTGTTTGCTATGACCAGTGCATTCTCTTGGCAAAACTCTATTAGCCTTTGCCCCACTTCATGCTGTGTTCCAAGGCCAAATTTGCCTGTTACTCCAGGTATTTCTAGACTTCCTACTTTTGCATTCCAGTCCACTATAACAAAAAGGACATATTTGGGGGGTGTTAGTTCTAAAAGGTCTTGTAGGTCTTCATAGAACCATTCAACTTCAGCTTCTTCAGCATTACTCCTTGGGGCATAGACTTGGATTACTGTGATATTAAATGGTTTGCCTTGGAAATGAACAGAGATCATTCTGTCGTTTTTGAGATTGCATCCAAGTACTGCATTTTGGAGTCTTTTGTTGACCATGGCAGCTACTCCATTTCTTCTAAGGGATTCCTGCCCGCAGTAGTAGATATAATGGTCATCTGAGTTAATTTCCCCCATTCCAGTCCATTTTATTTCACTGATTCCTAGAATGTCGACGTTCACCCTTGCCATCTCTTGTTTGACCACTTCCAATTTGCCTTGATTCATGGACCTGACATTCCAGGTTCCTATGCAATATTGCTCTTTACAGCATTGCACCTTGCTTCTATCACCAGTCACATCCACAACTGGGTATTGTTTTTGCTTTGGCGCCATCCCTTCATTCTTTCTGGAGTTATTTCTCCACTGATCTCCAGTAACATATTGGGCACCTACTGACCTGGGGAGTTCCTCTTTCAGTATCCTATCATTTTGCCTTTTCATACTGTTCATGGGGTTCTCAAGGCAAGAATACTGAAGCGGCTTGCCATTCCCTTCTCCAGTGAACCACATTCCTTCAGACCTCTTCACCATGACCCACCTTCTTGGGTGGCCCTACAGGGCATGGCTTAGTTTCATTGAGTTAGACAAGGCTGTGGTCCTAGTGTGATTAGATTGACTAGTTTTCTGTGATTATGGTTTCAGTATGTCTGGCCTCTGATGTCCTCTGGTAACACCTACCATCTTACTTGGGTTTCTCTTACCTTGGACGTGGGGTGTCTCTTCACGGCTGCTCCAGCAAAGCACAGACACTGCTCCTTACCTTGGATGAGGGGTATCTCCTCACCTCCACCCCTCCTGACCTTGAACATGGAATAGCTCCTCTAGGCGCTCCTGCACCCACGCAGCTACCGCTCCTTGGACGCTCTCCAAAATCTGGAATTTGCCTGTTTATCATTTATTTCCTTATTCGTTATCTGTCTCCTCTATTAGTTAACTAATTCATCTCAATTCCAATTAGAACTGTGGTGTTAGCACTAGTACTACTATAACAACTACTTAATATTTATTAGTTATTTAATTAGGTGGTAGGTATTTTAGAAATAGACACTTATTTAATACTTATTATAACCTGTAAGTTATCATTATATTTGTACTTATTTTATGTATGAGAAATCAAAATATAGAACAATTAAGTAACTAGCTCATAATCACAGAGCATGTGAGTAGAGACTGAATGTGAATTCAGAAGGTTTAGACTCTGATTCACCTTGCGTGCATGCTCAGTCATGTCCAACTCTTTGCGAGGCCATGGACTGCAGCTCACCAGGCTCCTCTGGCAATGGTGTTTTCCAAGCAAGAATACTGGAGTGGGTTGCCATCTCTTCCTCCAGGGGATCTTCCCAACCCAGCGATCTAACCCACCTCTCTTGTGTCTCCTGCCTTGGCAGGCAGATTCTTTACCATTGTGTACCTGGGAAGCCAATGATTCACCTTACTGATAGAATATTGTAATAATACACATTAAAATAATTTTGGCTTCCCAGGTAGCACTAATGGAAAGAACCCACCTGCCAAGGCAGGGGACATAACGATGTGGTTCAATCCCAGGGTGGGGAAGATCCCCTGGAGAAGGGAATGGCAACCTACTCCAGTATTCTTGCCTGGCAAATGTCATGGACATATCATTTTGATTTCTGTGCTTATTGTGTTAATGTAAAATTTAATTAAATAATGAAAATAATTCTGTTACATTAAAATGTAAAATAAATAGGGTGCTAAACAAGATATAAAGCTTAGTCCTTCTCTCCCCAAATTGATTCATGTTATCATGAGTATACGCAATAAATCAAATCATATATCATCGCGCCTAAATTAATTAATAGCATAGACTGAGCTGAAGTTTTCCAGATAAAGATGTAGATGTTGATCAGTACTGAACATCTCAATCATAGACAATGCTTTCCATGGTGCTTTAAAAGGTTTCTCTAATCTACCTTGTCTGTTCATTTAGAAAACACCCTAATTTAGCTATACTTTCCTTTATATTCTCAACATTATTGTCGTACATAAATCTATTTACTTCCTAGAGCTGGACTTGAGAGATTTAAATTGTCTGTTTCCCCAATTTAAGAGGTTAATATAAATGACAGATTATACGGTAGCCCTATAACTGATCAAAGTTCTAAAGTTGACATAACAGAATGTTATATTATGACTGACATAACTGACTCTAACATGTGTGTGTATGTTCAGTTGTTCAGCCATGTACAACTCTTTGTGACCCTATGGACTGTAGCTTGCCAGGCTCCTCTGTCCATGATTTTTTTCCCAGGCCAAGAATACCAGAGTGGGTTGCTATTTCCTTCTCCAGGGATCTTCCTGACCCAGGAGTCAAACTCATGTCCCCTGCATCTCTGGCACTGACAGGCAGATTCTTTACCACTGAGCCACCTGGGAAGTCTGACTCTAATACACTGAGTATAAATTCATAAATGTGTGGAATAAAGTCCTCTGCATTACCCTTGGCAAATATTCAACCCAACATCTATGAGTGCCAGAGAGATTTTCACCACAGTGCAGTAGTGCTGATTATTTCAGAGCCAAGAATGAAAGTGTAGGGTGAAATTACACTGTAGACATTTAGAAATTCAGCAGTTGTCTGGTTGGTAATGCTTTTTCCTGATCCACCCACACAGTAGGATCACCTGTGGGCATTCATACATACAAAGATATGTGAGAATCCATTCCAGATATACTAGCTCTTGAATTTTGTACTTCTCTGAAAATAAGACTTGAAAAATTATTAAAACCTTTATAAAAATTAGGATACATGTCCTGAATTGAGAGCTCAAGCTCTTAGTTCCAGAACATGCATTATATCAGATGTGGTACGTATCCATAGGTTTGGGTTTCGGCAGCTTATACTCACAAAGTTGTTTACTATCTTCAATTTGAATTCATGATGCCATACATGAAGGGATGTCTGGATCATGTTCTCATGGTCCAAACAGATAGACTTATTACAGGTAATATCCACCTAACCACATCTGCATCATTTTCCTTTTGAGAAGAAATTCTGGAGGGTTTGGGTTGGAGAAAAAGCAATGCCCTTAATAAATCTTGAAATTCAAATATAAGTGACAAGTTTGTCATGCTTTAATATTTTCTACTGCAGTCCTAAAAGTTATATTCAGTTCTTTGTTGGCTCATATTTTAACTATTTTTTTTAAAGCTTGATTGGTTTGTTTCCTTGACAACAGTAGATGAGAAGAACAATTTAAGGGATGGGAAGAAAAGCTGGTTAGAGTCAAAGAGTCTATGAGCAGAGGTGGAATGTGACACATGAAAGAATGATACATTAGATTTAAAGGATGCCTGAGAAAAACACCAAAGGCAAATACCACTCTAATAATATACAGTATAGTTAAGCATGCTCATGACTCCAAGTAAACAAGAAAAGATGAACATAATTTTAGTTTTCCCCATGAAATAAGACAAAGACTTAAGTACATTTGAGAAAGAGCCCTTGAAAAATCATATTTTAAAGCCAGCATTCTTAACAGAGAGATCTAACAATATAAGTAGTTCTCATGTATAGGAAAAATTATGAATAATCAAGTGAATTTTTAAGTACTTTACTTAAACACTTTACATTTTAACAACTATTCTCTAATTGATTCACTTAGGTTTTCTTTCCCAAATATTTATTGAGCACTACTATGTGTCAGAAGTTGAATTGGGTATTGAAGTAGACCAAGGTGAATTCAACATTCTTAAGAGGTTGTAAGGTATTAGCCAAATAAACACAAAGAGAATAACACTGCAAGGATGGTAAATGCCCCTAAAGAAAAGTACCATGCTCTGAGTAATAAGGAACATCATCTCCATTAGGAAAGTAGTAAGTATTCCGGGAGAAATCTAAAAGCTATGTTTAATAATAGAGAATGGAAGGAAAGATTTGGAAGGATGGGGTGGGTGTAGCTAGTCCAAGGGCCTATGGTTAGAGGGCATGGAATCCAAGGAAGAAATATTAGTAAGCAATGAACTGAACAACCACAACAACAAAAATCAATAAAAAAAGACATACCTTAAAGGCATATATGATTCAATTATCTAACAAAAAGACAAAAGCACTGAACTTATTTTTTTTATATGAAGGATAATTGCTTTACAGAATTGTGTTGTTTTCTGTCAAACCTCAGCATGAATCAGCCATAGGTATACATATATCGCCTCCCTTTTGAAACTCCCTCCCATTTCCCTCACCATCCCACCCCTCTAGGTTGATACAAAGCCCCTGTTTGAGTTTCCTGAACCATACCACAATTTCCTGTTGGCTATCTATTTTACATATGGTAATATAAGTTTCCATGTTACTCTTTCCATACATCTCACCTTCTCCTCCCCTCTCCCCATGTCCACAAGTCTGTTCCCTATATCTGTTTCTCCATCGCTGCCCTGTAAATAAATTCTTCAGGACCATTCTTCTAGATTCTGTATATATGTGTTAGAATATATTTATTTTTCTCTTTCTGACTCATTTCACTCTGTATAATAGGTTCTAAGTTCATCCACCTCATCAGAATGGACTCAAATGAGTTCCTTTTTTATGGCAGAGTAATATTCCATTGTGTATAGGCACCACTGCTTCTTTATCGATTCATCTGTTGATGGACATCTGGGTTGCTTCCATGTTCTAGCTATTGTAAATAGTGCTGCAGTGAACAATGGGATGCATGTGTCTTTTTGAATTTTGGTTTCCTCAGGGTATATGCCTAGGAGTGGGATTGCTGGGTAACAGGGTATTTTTATTCCAAGTTTTTAAAGGAATCTCCAAACCGTCTTCCATGGTGGCTGCATCAATTTATATTCCCACCAACAGTGCAAGAGTGTTCCCTTTTCTCCACACCCTCTCCAGCATTTATTGTTTCTAGACTTTTTGATGATAGCCATTCTGACCAGAGGGAGGTGATATCTCATTGTAGTTTTGATTTGCATTTCTCTAATAATGAGCGATGTTGAGTATCTTTGCATGTATTTGTTACTCATCTGTACGTCTTCTCTGGAGAAACGTCTGCTTAGATCTTTTCTCACTTTTTGATTCGGTTGTTCGTTTTTCTGGTTTTGAGTTGTATGAGCTGCTTGTATGTTTTGGAAATTAATCCTTTGTCAGTTGTTGCATTTGGTATTATTTTCTCCCATTCCGAGGGTTGTCTTTTCACCTTGCTTCTAGTTTCCTTGGCTGTGCAAAAGCTTTTAAGTTTAATCAGGTCCCACTTGTATACTTTTGTTTTATTCTGTTACTTTAGGAGGTAGGTTATAGAGGACCTTGTTCTGATATATGTCATCAATTGTTCTGCCTATGTTTTCCTCTAAGAGCTTTATAGTTTCTGGTCTTACACTTAGGTTTTTAATCCATTTTGAGTTTATCTTTGTGTATGGTGTAAGGACGTGTTCATTTTTCATTCTCTAACATGCAGCTGTCCAGTTTTTCCAGCACCATTTATTGAAGAGGCTGTCATTGCCCCCATTGTATATTCTTGCCTCCTTTGTCAAAAATAAGGTACCCATAGGTGCATGGGTTTATTTCTGGGAAAAGCACTGAATTCTGCACTAGTGTACTCCTGGAAATTAAAAAGCATTTATCATTTCACTGTTCTTGATGAAACCACTTAAGTCTAAATAAATGCAAATTTTGAAGAGAAATCATTTTTTAATCCTGTGAATAGAACCCCGTCCTTACATTTTTGAAGTATAAATCCAGTAGCCCATATGACATTTCCTATTGGATGACTCAAGCCCCTCAAACTCAATACATCTAAAATTGAACTTGTAAACACAGATCATCCAAATATCATATGCTTTTGCTTTACTTTCTCTGTGTGTGTGTGTGTGTGTGTGTGTGTGTGTGTGTGTGTGTGTGTGTGTGTGTGTGTGAGACCTCAGTTATGCCCGACTTTTTGCAATCCCATGGACTGTAGTCCATCAGTCTCTTTTGTCCATGGGATTTTCCAGACAAGAATACTGGAACAGGTTGTCATTTCCTTTTCCAGAGATCTTCCTGACCCAGGAATTGAATTGCATCTCCTACATCTCCTGTAAACGGGGGTTCTTTACCACTAGCACCACCTTCTCAGTAAGTGGTACTATCATTTATCCAATTTATTTAAGTCAGAAAACTGGCTATTACTCTTTATATATAGTCTCTGAGGAGTGAAATTAGTGTGTAAATATTTTATTTATGTTATACCACAAGTATCTCATCTGTGGAAAAAAGTAAAGTAATTGCAAATGATAGTTAAAGGAATAGGTGCACATAACATATTGATTAAAAATCATAAAATGGTGATGTATTTGAGTCTCAGTATTTACCAGTACCAAAATTCTGACATATAGTTGTTACTGCTGCTGTTGTTCAGTTGCTAAGTTGTGTCCAACTCCTTGTGAGCCCATGAACTGCAGTTCACCAGGCTCTCCTCTCCTTCACTACCTCCCAGAGTTTGCTCACACTCATGTCCATTGAGTCCATGATGCCATCCAGCCATCTCATCTTCTGCTGCTCCTTTATCCTTTTGCCTTCAGTGTTTCCCAGCATCAGGGTTTTTCCCAATGAGTAATGATGCTGAAGCTGAAACTCCAGTACTTTGGCCACCTCATGAGAAGAGTTGACTCACTGGAAAAGACTTTGATGCTGGGAGGGATTGGGGGCAGGAGGAGAAGGGGACGACAGAGGATGAGATGGCTGGATGGCATCACTGACTCAATGGAGTCTGAGTGAACTCGTGAGTCTGAGTGAACTCGTGAGTCTGAGTGAACTCGTGAGTCTGAGTGAACTCCAGGAGTTGGTGACGGACAGGGAGGCCTGGTGTGCTGCGATTCATGGGGTCTCAAAGAGTCGGACACGACTGAGCGACTGAACTGAACTGAACTGATCCTCTTCACAACAAGTGGCCAAAGTACTGGCGCTTCAGCTTCAGCATTCAGTACTTCCAGTGACTATTCAGGGTTGATTTCCTTTAGAACTGATGGGTTGGATCTCCTTGAAGTCCAAGGGATTCTAAAGAGTCTTCTCTAGCACCAGAATTCAAAAACATCAGTTCTTTAGCACCCAGACTTCTTCACAGTATAATTTTATTTTCATATGTTCTCTCATCTTCTTCACCAGATTATAGTTAAGGGGTATGAGAATTAATGTTTTATTCAGTTTGAAATTTAGTCTCATCTAAAAAATTAAATGCCATCTTAAATTTTTTTGTCATTCTCCCTCTAATATGTCAATAGGAACAAATTTTTAAGTCTTCCATTCCTCTTTTCCTTTCCAAGATAACTTCTGGATGTAGATTGGATGGATACAGATTACTCAATCTCATATTACAGAGGAGAGTTTATAATCTCTTGGATACTAGTGTGTGTGGACAAAACTATCCTTTGTCTAAGTGTTGCCTGTATGTTTGTTGGCTACAAGTCTGTTTTTGATATGTATCATGGGAGTGTCTCTTTAAGTTTGGGTTCAGTACAATGACATGCCCTTATGAAAGCTTCTTCACTGGTGATCAAGACAACTCTTGGTCTCCTGTGACTCACTGTTGTCCTGGTACAAAGGGTATACTCAACCAATTTTACCCTCATTCAATTGTTCCCTCTGGTAAGCTTTAAATACAGACTCTCAACCACTTCTAGGATCTGTCTCAACAATGCCTAAATATTGATACATCAAAGCAGTTCTTAGAACATTTTAGTCTGTAATAGTTGCAGATTCCCAGAAAAATGATGAAAGGGAGATTAAAAAAAAAATCACCTCTTAATTTACCAAAACATTAAAATGTACCTTACCCATCATTTCTAAAATACTGAAACTTTTAGCTGTATACAACAGTTCAGTTCAGTTCAGTCACTCAGTTGTGTCCGACTCCTTGCAAACCCATGGACTGCAGACCCCAGGCTTCCCTGTCCATCGCCAACTCTCACAGGCTGCTCATACTCATGTCCATTACGTTGGTGATGCCATCCAACCATCTCATCCTCTGCTGTCCCCTTCTCATCCTGCCTTCAATCTTTCCCAGCACCAGGGTCTCTTCAAAAGAGTCAGTTCTTGGCATCAGGTGGCCAAAGTATTGGAGTTTCAGGTTCAGCATCAGTCCTTCCAATGAATATTCAGGACTAATTTCCTTTAGGATGGATTGGGTGGATCCCCATGCAGATTCTCTCAAAACTTCCCATTCCCCATTCTCTCAAGAATCTTCTACAACAACACAGTTCAAAAGCATCAGTTCTTTGGCACTCAGCGTTCTTTATAGTCCAACTGTCACAACCATACATGACTACTAGAAAAACCATAGCTTTGACTAGACGGACCATTGTTGGCAAAATAAAGTCTCTGCTTTTTAATATTCTGTCTATGTTGGTCATAACTTTTCTTCCAAGCAGCAAGCATCTTTTAATTTCATGGCTATAGTCACCATCTGCAGTGATTTTGGAGCTCCCAAAATAAAGTTTGTCACTATTCCCAATGTTTCCTCATCTATTTGCCATGAAGTGATGGGACCAAACTATTGCACAATTGCACTCATCTCACACACTAGTAAAGTAATGCTCAAAATTCTCCAAGCCATGCTTCAGCAATATGTGAACCATGAACTTCCAGATGTTCAAGCTGGCTTTAGAAAAGGCAGAGGAACCAGAGATCAAATTGCCAACATCCACTGGATCCTTGAAAAACCAAGAGATTTCCAGAAAACATCTACTTCTGCTTTATTGAATATGCCAAAGCCTTTGACTGTGTGGATCACAATCAACTGTGGAAAATTCTGAAAGAGATGGGAACACAAGACCACCTGACCTGCCTCTTGAGAAATTTGTATGCAGGTCAGGAAGCAACAGTTAGAACTGGATGTGAAACAACAGAATAGGAAAAGGAGTGTGTCAAGGCTGTTTATTGTCACCCTGCTTATTTAACTTATATGCAGAGGACATCATGAGAAATACTGGGCTAGATGAAGCACAAGCTGGAATCAAGATTGCCGGGAGAAATATCAATAACCTCAGATATACAGATGGCACCACCCTTATGGCAGGAAGTGAAGAGGAACTAAAAAGCCTCTTGATGAAAGTGAAAAAGTAGAGTGAAAAAGTTGGCTTGAAACTCAACATTCAGAAAACTAAGATCATGGCATCTGGTCCCATCACTTCATGGCAAATAGATGGGGAAACAGTAGGAACAGTGTCAGACTTTTTCTTTTGGTCTCCAAAATCACTGCAGATGGTGACTGCAGCCATGAAATTAAAAGACGCTTACTCCTTGGAAGGAAAGTTATGACCAACCTAGATAGCATATTCAAAAGTAGAGACATTACTTTGCCAACAAAGGTCCGTCTAGTCAAGGCTATGGTTTTTCCAGTAGTCATGTATGGATGTGACATTTGGACTGTGAAGAAAGCGGAGCACCGAAGAATTGATGCTTTTGAACTGTGGGGTTGGAAAAGACTCTTGAGAGTCCCTTGGGCTGCAAGGAGATCCAACCAGTCCATTCTAAAGGAGATCAGTCCTGGGAATTTTTTGGAAGGAATGATGCTAAAGCTTTAACTCCAGTACTTTGGCCACCTCATGCGAAGTGTTGAATCATTGGAAAAGACTCTTATTCTGAGAGTGATTGGGGGCAGGAGAAGAAGGGGACGACAGAGGATGAGATGGCTGGATAGCATCACTGACTCGATGGACGTGGTTTGAGTGAACGCCAGGAGTTGGTGATGGACAGGAAGGCCTGGCGTGCTGCAATTCATGGGGTCACAAAGAGTCAGATATGACTGAGCGACTGAACTGAACTGAACTGATGGGACCAAATGCCATGATCTTAGTTTTCTGAATGTTGAGTTTTAAGCCAACTTTTTCATTCTACTTTTTCACTTTCATCAAGAGGCTTTTTAGTTCTTCACTTTCTGCCATAAAGGTGGTGTCATCTGCATATCTGAGGTTATTGATATTTATTCTGGCAATCTTGATTCCAGCTTGTGCTTCATCTAGCCCAGTATTTCTCATGATGTCCTCTGCATATAAGTTAAATAAGCAGGGTGAAAATAAACAGCCTTGACGTACTCCTTTTCCTATTGGGAACTAGTCTGTTGTTCCACGTCCTGTTCTGTTGCTTCCTGACCTGCATACAGGTTTCTCAAGAGGCAGCTCTGGTGGTCTGGTATTCCCATCTCTTGAAGAATTTTCCTGTTTCTTGTGATCCACAGTCAAAGGCTTTGGCATATTCAATAAAGCAGAAGTAGATGTTTTTCTGGAACTCTCTTGGTTTTTCAAGGATCCAACGAATGTTGGCAATTTCATCTCTGGTTCCTCTGCCTTTCAAAATCCAGCTTTAACATCTGGAAATTCATGGTTCACATACTGTTGAAGCCTGGCTTGGAAAATTTTGAGCATTACTTTACTAGCCTGTGAGATAAGTGCAATTGTGCGGTAGTTTGAACGTTCTTTGGCATTGCCTTTCTTTGGGATTGAAATGAACACATGCTGTCCTTATTGGGCATTTGTATGCAACTTTCACACATTCACCATATTTAAGATGGTAAATTTTTCACATCTGCCCTTTATCCTCACACTTTGCCAGTTGCTTTCCCATGGTGACTTTAGGTTTGGCCACAAACCTTGACACAAAGACTTCGCCTGCCAATGGATAATAGCAAAACTGACACAGTTTGACAAATGTGATATGATAATGAATGGGAAAAGCACATGCCCACTGGTGTGCAACTTCCTATGTCTCTGTAATTCTGCCTTTATGCGAATACCTGCTTAGCCTGCTGAGAGGTGAGAAACCTTGTAGAGATCACAATCTTGGCAGCTGTCACAACCAAGGACATTATAAAACAGATAGCCCACAGTCAGACAGCCAACTACTGAGAGACAGATAAATTAGTCCAGGTGAGATCAACCAAGCCAGTCCCAGACTAGAACTAGCCAGCAGAAGCCAGCCAAAATCACCATTCCACAAAATTGTGAAATAAATGACTATATTTTATACCATTAACTTTAAGTTTTATTGCAGCAAAAACTAATTGTATTCCACACATGACTTACATTGTTTAAATTTTTCTTCATCAAAACAACTTTGTGTTTAAATATCCACTTTGTTTTTACCCTAAGCAAACTTTAGAAATTCTATTATATTTAGAATTTGCTAACACTTACCTTTAAGCACTGAAAAATTGATGCTTTTCAACTATGGTGTTGGAGAAGATTCTTGAGTCGCTTGGACTGCAAAGAGATCAAACCAGTCAATCCTAAAGGAAATAAGCCCTGAATATTCATTGGAATGACAGATGCTGAAACTGAAGCTCTAATACTTTGGCCATCTGATGTGGAGAGCTGACTCACTGGAAAAGGCACTGATGCTGGGAACGATTGAAGGCACGAGGAGAAGGGGATGACAAAGGATGAGATGGTTGGATGGCATCACCAACTCAATGGACATGAGTTTGAGCAGGCTCTGGGAGTTGGCAATGGCAAGGAGGCCTGGAGTGCTGCAGTCCGTGGGGTTGCAAAGAATTGGATATGACTCAGTAACTGAACTGAACTGAACTGAACTGAACCTTTCTCCCCATCACTGGTGTGAGGATGGGGGAGGGGAAAGCAGATACACATAAAAGAATAACTAAAGAAATGACTATTAGGAGATAAGGTTGTAATACATATCAATATGGTACCATTAAACACAATTTTATTATAGTATACACACATAAACACAAACTATTTTGAGTACGGTTCAAAAGAGTATTGTACCATAAAAAAGGTGATAATCCTTCTGTTACAAAACTAATGATCTGTTTCTGGAAAACCATATGATTGTTTGTCATCCTCTCATTACCAGAAAGACATAAGCTAGAGTGAGTTCAAATAATGGTGAAGGCTTGGAATCATTGACTTATTTACTAAAGAAGCTAAATACTTATTGATTGTCTAAATGATAATGGAGAGAGAAAACAATAACGATTCATGAGTGTTTGACATGGATGAGAGCAGCTATATCCTGCCTGCCATTAAAACTGAACTAGAGCCCTAAAGGTCATTTTCGTGGAGAAGATTTTAAAATAAAGAAAAATCTTCTTGTCCATCTCATCTCAAATGCCAGAGGCATACATAAAAATAATTGGTAGTTAAAAGTAGTACCAAATCTAAAAATATAGGAATTCCTTCCAGAAAAGAAATTGTGTAAGTGTGCATTATATAATGACATAAAGCAATGCATGGTACATAGCAGACACCCTCAAGAGTTACTACAACTATAACAAACACTATAGCTGCCTTTACTGTCTCTCCTCCTCCTCTTCCTCTATCTAGTACTACTATTTTTGCTGGAAGGTTTTCATCTTAACTTAAAAGGCCCCCTTGAATAATAAATTGCACCATCTCTATGACTTATGTTTTTTCCCTCTATTTCTCTTCTCTGTTCTCATAGGTATAACTCATTCAGGTTCATTAATCATATAATTTTAAACTGTAAATGATCTTAAATATCATGCAACTTAAAGCCCTCTTGCAAAGAATCAGGGTACATTCTAGTACTTCAGGCAAGATGCTAAATTTGTCACAACTTCTTTTGTTGTAACTACACATTCCAGGAAACAAACTCACTCAGAAGGACAATGCAGATAGTGGAGTGCAGTTTATTACACCGGCGGGCCCAAGGCAGAGTCTCCTCTTAGCCAAGGACCCCAGCCAGTTTTTGTGAAAACCTTATATACCTTGAGTGTATGTGCTCAAACCCATCTCCTCAAATTCTCTGAAACTAGTCTGAATAAAGGAAAAGAAAAATACCATCAAAGTTAACCCATGATTCATATGCCTCAAACCCATGATTCGTATGCCTTAAGCCTAGGGGAGTTAACAGTGGACAATTGTCAATAGGCCTGTGGTCATACCCCAGTAAGCATAATAGAATTTATAATTCTATTCAGTTACACAGATAATTAGGGTTTTCTTTTAGGCACGGAGAGTCTAGGTATGAGCCCTGGGGTCCTTCCATCCAGGGGGTCTGATTTTCCAGTTGGTATGTTTTTGCATAGATACTGGGCATATAGCTCAAAGTCCACAGTCCGGCTCAAGACGGAGTACTGCTTTCAAGATAGAGCCTCTTCTGTCTGTTTCCTCCTTCACTTTGTCTAGAACGTGAAAAAGTAACATTTATATCTGACTACCATTGCTTCAGAATGCTAGTAAAACATGTATTTGTTTTTTCTCTAGAAGGAAATTAGGCAGCCTCAAAGTGATTCCTTCTTTACCAAGACCTTCCCCTAAAAGACCTAAAATTCCTATCTCCTTTCACTTTCCTCTTTTGAATCCAAACTCTAAAGACATTTCTCTCTCAATTTCTATTCTTTGCTGTCTTTTTCTAGAATTGCTCTTTTATAGTTACCTAAGTGACTTAAGTTCAGCTCAATTTCTTTGGATGAATTTGATAGCTTGATATTTAGTACTTGCTCTACACCAGGAATTGTATAAGGTTTCCAAGTAGGTAAATTATATGCCATTATTCTTGAAGTGTTTTCACCATCTTCCAGTTATAGAGACAGACTGCTAGTAAATTGTGTGAAGCACACAATCAAATCACCAATAGTGATGGAATTATGAAATCTAGTGGAAAATTTTTATGCTAGTATCTTGTTTCTCAAGCATTATCTTACCATGTGATGAGAATATAGTACCACTATAATATACTGACTAAAAATGAACATGAAGCTAGCTAATCATGAGGAAACAGCAGAAAAACCCAAATGATGGGACATTTTGCAAATAGCATCCTTTAATATCCATACATATACATTTTGTGAAAGTCATAGAATGACAAAGGAAATATTTTATGTTGAAGGAGATTAAAGATACATGGCAAAAGGTGATGTTTGGTCCTGAACTGGATTTTATTTGCCTGTAAAGAGCACATAGCATTGGCTATCAAAATCCTTACTGGCCTCTGGATGAAGCATGTAAAGAAGTTTTGCTTTGTACTTTTCTCATACAACTCTTCTGTAAGTTTAAAAGTGTTTCAAAATAAATAGAATAATTGAGTTGGTATATCTTAAGTGCTTAAAAGAATGATTGAGTCATAGTATATACTGCCTAATATCTGCAAATAGAACAGTGAAAGGAGATTACTTGGGGTATGGAAGAAGGGGAAGAGGATGAAGGGCCTTTAATATTGCTCTAAAGAGACTCTGTTGGGGTTTGTTGGAAAATGGGGAGAAATACACTCATTATATACAATTTTTAACTATTGTTGTTGTGACTGTAAAGAGCCCCTGATTTTATTCACCTCACTTTACTGCCTCTATACCAGCTCAAGAAAGGTCACTTGCTATTCCCCAATGTACCACGGTATCCCATGCTTCATGATTTACATGTAATTTTCCTTAGGTGGAATATCTTTTCCCTTGTGGTCTATCTGGAAAAGTTTTCAACTCATCATTTAAGACAGCTTATTCGTCACCTATGTTCTCACTCCACAGTGTAATCACCTCTGCAGTTACACAGATATCACTGTTTTATAAGTAACTGTTCAAGAAGCTTTTCTTTTCTTTAATTCAAACTCCTTGAGAGCAGAAACTAGAGTGTCTTATTTTATTTTCCCATCTAAAAAAACATATCTTGACTTACACCACATAATTTATGCTCAATTAGTGTTTTTATTTACATCATTAATGAATGCAGTTGCTTGGTGTGCCAACACAATAGATGTGGTATAAATAGTTCAAGTTATTGAGTAAAGAGAGCCCAGAATTAGATGCCAGCTCCACCACTTGCTAGCTATAAACCCATTTGGAAGTTATAATACCTAAAAGGTATGATTTGTTCATTTGCAGAATGCTAATAATAATGCTAATAACAACTTGCTTTATCAAGTTGTTGCATTTAATGTAAGTATCTAACCTATGTCAAATTTCTATGTACCTTTTTGGGCTGTGAAGCTCTATATTGGGAAATTCTTACTGATTGTTGATATCTTAAGATTTTCCCAACTTGATTTCATCAAACTTAAACATGTCCAGTGACAGTTTTGAGGGGAAAATTACATTATATCCCATCTCACACTAAAAGATATTTTGAGGTGTTAACGTAAAACACATTTAGGGACTTTCCTGGCAGTCCAGTGGTTAAGACTTTGCCTTCCAATGCAGGGCATGTGGATTTAATCCCTGGTCAGAGAGTATAGATATCACATGCCTCATGACCAAAAAACAAAAATGTAAACAAACAAGAAGCAATATTATTAAAAATTCAATAGACTTTCAAAATGTTCCACATTTAAAAAAAAAAAAAGACTTAAAAAAAAACCACATTTAACCTTAATTTTTTAGCTAAGAAGTGTCTCCCCCTTCTCAAATAGTTGAACTGGGATTTCAAAAAGTTAATCTTACTATAAAACATGAGAGAAACTTATATTTTATTTAAATAATTTAAAATTTAACTCAACATATAAATGCTTTATCCAAACCCAGATTGTCTACTTGATTTCAATTCTTTTCATAAGCACAATATTACTTTATTTCCCTTAGTTCCTTGTGGTGTCTCACAAAGATGTTAATTTATAACTGAGCTAAATTACTGCTTAACCTAAACTCTAAGACATGTGAATGAAGTTAAGCATTCACCTAAAAAGAATATTTTAATTTCCAGAGCTCCACATTTATAAATAAAAAGACTATTGTGTGTCCATCAAACAAGGTGATGTGTAGAGATGGAGCAGAGGCAGTTTTCTATGAAGTGCAATGGTTATGTAAAAGGCATAAGTTACATGTAATTTTATGTCATGTACTCATCTTATTTAGTTTCTTTATTAAAGGAGTTTGTCAAAGAACACTACCTCCATTTCTAACTTTAGATTATGGTATTGCTGGAAAGACCATATAGAAATGCCATCATGCTTGAAAGTTTTAACCATTATGATTTAATTTCAGCTTACATGTAAAAATAATAAATGTAATAGTGTACAAGAAAACTAAATAATGTAATCTCATCTTTATAGTCAATCTCTAGATTACCTTTGCAAAGATTCCATACCCAGAATGAATAAGGAAATAAATATATTTTAAAGTCCATAACATATTTGTAACTGACATCAAGGTTGAGTTGCACCATAAAAGAAAACAATAAGCTTTGAAATAAAACAGAAATCAGTTTAAATATTGACCTCATAATGGCAATCCTCACATTACAGTGGTTAAGCATGTGGGCTTGAGAGTGAAATTGCCTAGATTTGAATTGTGGCTGTGCCATTTATTCAGTGTGTAACCTATGTCCAATTACATAATCTTTCTTACCCTCGGTTTCTCCAACTATAATAATGGTACCCATGCCATAGTATTGTGAATGAAAACACACATATAGAAGTCACAGAAGAATGTCTGGCACTCAGCATTCAATAAATATTAGTTAGTGGTGCTGTGAATATTTTAACTGAGCTGTAGGATCTCAGCAAATATATTTAGTTTTTGTAGTGTTCATTTTTTATTCTATGTTACAATGGAGATAATATCCTTGCAGGATTTGTATGAGGATTACATGAGGATATGCTTCCCTGGTGGCTCAGAGGTTAAATCGTATGCCTGCAATGCAGGAGACCTGGGTTCAATCCCTGGGTCAGGAAGACCCCCTGGAGAAGGAAATGGCAAGCCACTCCAATATTCTTGCCTGGAGAATCCCATGGATAGAGGAGCATGGTGGGCTACAGTCCATGGGGTCACAAAGAGTCAGACACGACTGAGCGACTTCACTTTATACTAGTAGATACATACAGGTGTTATTATAATTAGCATTAGTATTCTGGAGATCTACACATATCTTCTATCTTAAGTCATGTCCTATTTAATCTAGGTTCTCAAACTTGGATGGAAAAATCAACACAGAAGTTTACAACTAATACTCTGAAGTGATGCATACCAAATTAGAACATTTACTCCCTGATAAGGCAAAGCTCCAAGGCCAAAACAGGAAACAGTGACAGATGGCACCTGAGATTAAGCAGGCCTTAGGTTATAGACCCTTCCTTGGCTGTTTTTGGCCAATGAGAAAACATTTCAGTCTTTTCCACTGGCCTTGAGGTCTAGTTCATTAAGGCTTTCATTTGTTCATGCATTTGACAGGTATTGATGCACCCTAGTGTTAGACACTCTGCTGGGTCCTAGAGTTGCTGTGGTGAGTGAAGCAAACACTAATCAGGTCTGAGGGAGCTTAACAATTCCTGCAACACAACAGCTCATCAAGTAGCCAAGTTCTAATGCCATTTTTTCCCTATAACTTGAATATATGTTTAAAAATAAATAAAAGAGATAATTATATTAACATAGAATAATTTTGAATATATCCTGTGTCAAAAATCATTACTAATTCTTTACATGCATTATTTCTAACGCTCAAAATAATCCCAAAAAGTGGCCACTATTCTTCCTCCTAGGTTATAGTTGAAGCAGTTGAAGGACCAAGACACCAAGTCATTTGCCCAAGATGATATAGCTGATATAGGAGAGCAAGGGTACACAGTCTAACTCCTAAATCAGTGCTCTTAACTACAGTTCCCCTATTTACTAGGAAATTTTAAAGAGCTTTGTAATTCCAATGTCTATATGAAAAAAGGGAAGAAACAAAGAGCTTGTAAATTAGAGTCATGTAGCAAAACACTAACCTGTCTACCAAAAATGTAAAAAACTGAAAATGTTATTCTATTGGTTTGCTCAGGTCACCAAACTATGCTGGATGTAATAGGGACATGGTAATGGAGATCATTTCTGTTTTGGTTACAATATTTCCATAGTGATTTATCTGCAGCCTGAAATGTTTAAAAATTTAGGTATATTTCTCAAAATTGTGTAGCTTTCTAATTTTTACTACTAAAATATTTTTTACCTTCAATTATGCTCAGAAGTGAAATTATCAGTTTTAAAGCATGTTTATAAACTGTATGCTCTTATGTTGCACCTGCTAATATCAAAATACATTTTGTGTTGGTTTAGTCTAGAAACACATTTGGCTTTTGTGTTTGCTCCTTTGTTGATACAGCTGAATGAGCTCAAAATAACTAGAGTTGATTATCATAATTAAAGAAGATAAACAGATCATTTTAAATGTTTATTTAATAAAAATATATGATTCAAATATTACAGTAATACAGAAGACATCTCATATTCATATAGTGTTATTACTTTACATAGCATTTCACATGTATTGCTATCTGTAACTTTAAAGCTTTGGCTAGGGTAGCATATCAATTAAACCAGTTTTCTCCTCCCTGCCAACATTCCCAATCCTAAACTTGGCTGGAATGAGATTATCATTATCTTACAGTGTCCAGCAGTCAGCATTTCAGGTTTGGAATACAGCCTCAAAAAGACCTCCTACGTCACTGATAAAACCAGAGATGATAAAGTTCTACATTCAATGTTTTATTTGTAGTGATTTTCTTTAATAGCTTCTATTTATCATTTTATTCCTTATAACATCCCAGAGGTTTTTTTCCAACATACATTAGACTATGTTGAAAATGTGGAAGGAGAGATGAGATAAAACACATGCCAACTGTCACCAGGCTGGACCACCACCAACCAGGCAGTCAAATAGCACCTGAATGTTTACAGAGATCGTCATTAGTCATGAAGTAATCTTGCATGATAAATGATTCCCTGTGGGACCCTTTGAAACACATACTCCTGCTATTGTGTGCAAGGCACCTGCTTTGGCAACATAAGGGAATGCCAAATTGAAAAATGGATAAGAATGAACAGGGAAGCATTTGACAGAAAACAGATCTAGAGTAATAAGCCTTTCAATACTTTGAAATAGAGGCCATTAGTATTTACTTCTTGCTACTCCTACACTGTCATTTTAGAATCATATCTTTCACATTTGATTAAAGATGATAATTTTTTCAGTTCTAAATTCAGAAAATGCATGTAAGTTTTCTTCATAAAATTTTTGCAAAAGCCACTTTTTCCAAAAGTCTAATTAGGTAGGAAAACAAAGTGCTTATGGAATTACCACATTTATCTCACTGGTTATTTCTACAATTATGTGAGTGGGAGCGTTTTTTATAAAGTTATACATTATAAATAAACAAATATGCATATATTCACACATAGCTTAGGTGTATTGTTGGCAACTAAGGTGGATACTGCCTCCAGCATGGTCTGATAGCACATGGAAAGGAGAAAATTAATACTATTCCTTTCTTTTCAGCTTTTGCCTTATGACTGCATATGGATATTATTTCATTTTCTAAGTATGATGTAGAACTACTAGTTAATTTCCTACTAAATACTCAGAAAGTACAGTATATGAGGTTTTAGTCATCCTGATATGTATTTAGAATGGAAATAATGGTTTGAGCTGGTGACCTTCTAAGTGTATATTCCTCATTCAACTATATTCCTCATCTACTACTAAGGGAGAGGAGTTATATTAAATATTTAATTATTTTCCTTTCAGTATACTTATTACTTTATCAATAGATAAGGCTGATATTTATAGGACATTTAAAAGGGAAACAATTGGCACAAAAACAAAAAGATGCTCTTATTGCCAGGGCTTCCATTTTGGCTTCCTAGTATTAATAAGAAGCAATACTAATACAGAGTTAAGGGTTTCCCTGATGGCTCAGATGGTAAAGAAACTGCCTGAAATGCAGGAGATCCAGGTTCTATCCCTGGATTGGGAGGATCCCAAGAGAACGGCAATCCACTCCAGTATTCTTGCCTGGAGAATCCCATGGACAGAGGCCACAGTCCATGAGGTTGCAGAGTCGGACATGACTGAGGACTAACACTTTCACTTTCAGGGGTTGGCAGGTGAAATCTGGGTCTGCTTCCTATTTTGTAAATAAAGTTTTACTGAAAACAGCCACATTCATTCATTTTCACAGAGTCAATGACTGTTTTGGAGTTACAATGGCAGATGTGAGTGGGTACAACAGAAACCATATGACCCACAAAACTGAAAACATTTGGCATCTGGACATTTACAGCAAAAAAGTCACCAGTCCTTGATTTAGATGCTTATCTATTGACCATCTGATGTGAACAGCCTACTTATTGGAAAAGACCCTGATGCTGGGAAAGACTGAAGGCAAAAGAAGTGGGCGGCAGAGGATGAGATGGTTGCATAGTATCACTGATTCAATGGATGTGAACTTGGGAAAACCCTGGGAAACAATGAGGGACAGAGAGGCCTGGCTTGCTGCAGTTCATGGGGTTGCAAAGAGCCAGTCACAACTTGGTGACTGAACCAACTACTGAACCAACTACTGATCTCAGTTTTAAAATAATAATCACAAATTTCTCATCCTTTTCTTTCTAAAAAATTCACTTAATGCCTATGCAAAAAGCACCTGCTAGCTGATTATAATTAAAAGCTGGCACCTGAATATTTTGAATTTGTTCCCACCATTGGTTCTCAGCCCTTGTTTGGAGGGCTTCATCTTTTCCAGTTTATATGAAATTCTACCCATTGATAGAATGACCCTTCTTTAGTTTCACCAATTTTAAGACTCAATCAGGTGATAGTTATTTGAATGATCAGTCTCTTAAACGTCTCCTATTTTCTACACTTCTACACTTTTTAACTTATTCTTTCTGTTTAAGAAATACATAAAGCTGCATTCTCTAAAATCTTCATCACTTTTCATTTCTGTCCTACAACGATTGATTTTTCTAAGAGGCACTTTGTCTCATTTATTCCCTTTTGAACTCTGCAAAGTGAAATCTAAAATAATATAATAGATTGGTGTCATTCAGTCTTGTAATATAAATACTTCCCACCCATCTTCCTGAGACCTTAAAATCACAGGGATGGATCTCTATAGAAAAGATGTTGTCCAGCTGGACTTACCCATGGCTGTTAACTGTGGAGAACACACTGCAAAGAGCAGCTACATTCAGAGTCAACTTTAAGAGAGCATATTCCATACAGAACATTAGAAGTCTTAAGGTCCAGGTTCAAACTCTTGTTTCTGCCACTGGTAAAAATATGACCTTGGGCAGCTATTACTCTACCGTCAGCTCTGTGCTCTAGGAATAATCCCCTGGGCTTAACTGAAAAATTCCTGCCTTCAGGCACACTATCAGCAGCGGCAGCAGCAGCGGCACTACTCATTAGGTTTATACATTCCCCCTCTACATTCTGGGACTTTTCTGTCATGTACAATAGAAAGGTTAATCTTTCTTTTTGTACTTACCTCACTGTATTCAAGTGTCACTCAGACAATATAAAACGTTATTGAGAGACGCTGAAATGAAAGAAAATAGCTCGATAAACGACAGCTCTGTATCGTTATCTGCAAGTGTTTAGAGATCATCTTGGTTGACTAGGATTTGCGATTCTCTTATCCTATTAGCCACATCTTTGTTCTGACTACTTCTTCTGTTTATTTTGACCTGTTTTGGTAGGATAGTGGCCATGTATTACTTCACGTGCTTCACTTTGAATCGATTATAGCTGCAAGCGCTGGGATCTGGGGTATGTTTGTATTCCAGATTTGAAACTAAAAGATATCCTTGGCATTTTATGAAGTCAATTTCATTCGTTAGGCAAATTGCCACATTTAAGAACAAGCAAATTAAGCACTCTTTATCTGTCTTTTGGTTTCGTTGAGTAGAGTAATCACCATGGATTGTGTCATGGATTGGATTCAAAGCCTTGCAATTATATGTCAGTGGGTGATGTGATGCTGAGCATTCTCCTGGGGCCCCTTACCAGCCCACCTTCTTGTACACATTCTCCCTGGACATACCATGACTTCTGATACACAATAAGGATCATTTGGAACCATTGTTCTTTCAAGCCTCTTAAGCCATATCCAATTTGGAGGATCTTGCTGCCCCCATCTTAAGCTGAAGTAATAATAATACACAGTAAGGTAATAAATAGTTGCCTATTGTTTGTGAGAACTGTGTGGCAAAGAAACAGCCTGCATGTGGACCCCTTTCAGGAAGCTCAAATTTGTATTATTAATCCTTGTTGTAAATTGCTACCATCTATGGAAATTGCTACAGTACAAAACGCAGAAATATATTTCCTTTGTTAAAAACCTAATTGATTCATTTAGAGCTTTCTTTTGTTAATCTACCAAATCACAGCTACTAAATATTGCATGTTATAGCCATAGATACAGTCATTATTAACATGGTTATCATTGTGGGGATTTTCAGCCCACATTCACATGTATTTTCTTTTTAATATAATATGGCCCATACTTTTAGAAAGTTTTCTTGCAACAGATTTTTACAGTTTATCTTTAAAGGCAAAGCATTTCAAGGGAAAGCTATGTCTTTCTCCACTATATGAGAAATATGCATGTTTGTATATATATGTAGGTATATACATATATACATATTCATTTGTTACTTATATACATATATATACTGTTTTCCTATTATAAATCATAATTTATAGCAATCAAAAATTATATTTCTGATAAATAGGACTGATCAATTATTCCTCTTTCTAAAATGATGCCTATTTCAAACTATAGAAAACTATTTTAATTATGTTGATTAGCTACAGCAATAAGGCAAAGTAAAAAAATCTACTCTCTCTTAAATATGATCTTTTCATTAGTGATCCTAAGGATCCTACTAAATAATAAAATTTGAAAACATCAATTATTTGCTAATAAGACTAATTCATATGTAGCAATACATACTATGCTTCTCTATCTGCTTCTTACTCCCCCTATGAGGTAAATATCATTACTTGCCCCATCTTAGAAAAAATAAAATGAGAGAGGGGGGTTCCCATACCTTCTCCCAAGGTATAAGTATTTTTTGTGTCATCATGGGGCTGAAGCTCCACTCTCTGGACCCTGAATCCTAAGTCACTGTTTGTACCACATCTCTTGCAACACAATAAACTTACTTTTTGCCAAATTCAGTGAACTAACTATACAACTAAATAAAGAAAATGTCAGCTTTTTTCAAGCCTTCCCTAATTTTAATATGGCTATGGCATTTTTAAGATTTTTATTTATGTCATTGCAGTACTTCGAATTACTTCTTGAAGGGTGGTAACAACTTAACTGATTTTTAGCCTAGTGATCACTGAAGAGCTGCTAATGTTAAACATTATTAATCCATAAGCAGTTTTTTTGTAATGGCAATACTCAAAACAAAGTGGCAGCTATGTTCTTTTATTTAGTCTTCTTATATGAATCGCTAAGACTCCTAGTGAAGAAAATTGGTTTTCCCTAATGTTGAGCACTAATGATATGGACCTTGGTGTATGCCTTATTAAGATGGTAATATCTCTGGCCATGAAAGGATCAAAAGTGTTCCTTTTGGTAAAACTGAGACATTCACTGTCTCAATTGTCATATCTAAATGGCCAGATTACAAGGGTAAAATCTGAATATTTTCCCTCCATAGGGTGTCTATTGATATTTCCTCATTTCTCTTACAAAAAATAAGTAAAGTTAGAGCCTAACACATGCTTATTTAATATGACATAGGCAAACTCCTAAAGATATCTTCTGCTTTTCAAAGTAAGATGTCAAATAAAAGATACGTATGTTCCCTCATTTATTCCTTTCTACTCTTTTCCTTCTTTTTCAGAAGTCACATCTTCATGTTCATGCCTAATTTATGACTCTCTTAGAAAGATATACCTTAAATCTCTTAAAGTCCTCACAAACTTCTATATCAACTTTTAAAGCAACTTTTTACTTGCAAATTAGAATGCAAAATAGTTGGACTTACATGGTGGTAAAAGGAAAATTCCTATTACAGCATCTGCAAATTACAAGTGAAAGTCACTTATAACTTATCCTGCAGTGCTTTTGAGAAACTTAGCTTGTTTTCTTCAAAGAAGAAAAATGCTTCATGAAAGGCCTAATAACACATTTAAATTGCTGAGGATAATTTGAAAATTTTAAGTTTTATGGAATTTAGATGATTACTAGAATCCCAGCAAGTAGCATAATGGACATAATTTTTATAACAATTGAGAATTACTCTGCACATGATACACTTGCATTGATTTGAACCTAGCATTTAAAAACTGTACTTAACCCAAGTCACCACTCAGAAAGGATTTTTTTTTTTAGTAAAATACAGTTAGCTTGATAAGAATTTTAGATAGCTCATATTGTTCTATAAATTCAAATTAAATGGAATGGTACAGTTATTTTAAGATACCAAGCCATACCAAGTTTTGCATATTTTCATGAAAAATATTCTGAAATCAATTACATAGATATAAATGTATAACACAGATATATATGTATCTGAGTGCATATCTGTGTATATATCTACATCTATACTGTATACATACAGCCACATAAAAAATTTTTTGCCTGCCTGTTTTTTCCTTGACCCAGAGGTTTAAAACTTAGAAAGACTCTGATTGTAGCTCTACAAGTGTCTGTCTTCATTGAAAGTAGCCAGAGAAGGCAATAGCTGAATGCTTTTTCATGATCTTTTTGATTGACCACCTGAAAATGCAAAACCAGCAAGGAAGGACTACTGACCTCACTCCAAAATATTATATAATTTGAGAGGAGAAACAACAGGCAGGAATGGCAGAAGGGAGGAAAAAGAGAAAAGGAATAAAAAGGTAATAGAGTCCAGAGAGAAGAGTGAGTGGAGGGGGAAAGAACAATATGGAAATTCCCTTTTCCTGTGTTTGAATCAGCTGAAATCTGCCTCGACCCTGTTCAACCCCACAACCACCCCACAGGGACAGTGACATTGACAAACTTGGACAGAAGGAGAAGGGACAGGGAGAAAATCATGCACAACCAGTGTGCACAGAAGGGCTCTATAGAGTCTTGGGCTCTGTAGAGTCTTAAGCTCTAGATGGTGCTTGAAGCACAAATCAATAATCTAATTTACAGAGATTAAGACCTTGCAGGTAGACTAACCGAATCCTTAAACTGGATTTCCTAAACCTTAGGATTCTGAGGATGAAATACATTATTTCAATCTTAAAGAATAAATTGAGTTAAAAAAACAACCATGTACAATATACTCTGCTTCTGAACTCTTAAACTCCAAAAGTTATGTGAACTGTGATGTTTTGGAGTATTTTGTTTCACATCATGTTTAAAGAACTGATGCTTTCAAACTGTGGTGCTTTTATTTTTAAGAAGGAAATTGATAAACAGCAAATAGAGATGATCCAAATATGTATTAAACAGTTGTCGTTGTTCAGTCACCAAGTCGTGTCCAACTCTTTGAGACCCCATGGACTTCAGCACACCAGGCTCCTGTGTCCCTCACCATCTCCCAGAGTTTGCCCAAGCTCATGTCCATTGAATCAGTGACACCATCCAATCATCTCATCCTCTCTAACCCTCTTCTTCTGCCTTCAATCTTTCCCAGCATCAGGGTATTTTCCAGTGAGTCAGCTGTTTGCATCAAGTAGCCAAAGTACTGGAGCTTCAGTTTCAGCATCAGTCCCAGAATCAGTCCTTCCAGAGAGTACTCAGGGTTGATTTCCTTTCAGATTGACTGGTTTGATCTCCTTGCTTTCCAAGGGCCTTTCAAGAGTCTTCTGCAGCACCACAGTTTGAAAGCATCAGTTCTTTAAACATGATGTAAAACGAAGTACTCCAAAACATCACAGTTCACATAACTTTTGGAGTTTAAGAGTCCAGAAGCAGAGTTGTTGGGTGGTTCTAGGTCAAGAGCACCCACATTGTTAGAATGAAGCTCTCTGCTTGTTTGCAGTCATAGAAAAGCTCAAGTGAGGGTGAAGGATCCTCCGCCAAGTTCAATCATAATGGTTGTTGACAGTCCCCAGTTCCTCATCACGGGGCTGCTCATGACATAGTAGGTAGCATTCCCCACAAAGAGTGATACAATTCAAGAAAGAACACCAAAATGGAAACCAGAGTCTTTCATAACCTAGTCCCAAAAGTAACATTCCATTTCTTCTGCATTGTATTGGTTATACAAACCACCTTGGTACAATATGGGAGGGGACTGAAAAAGGATGTGAATATTAGGAAGTGAGGTTCATTGAAAGCCACCTTGGAGGATGACTATAACCAGCTCTTTTACACTTGTTTGCTTCTTAAGTCATATAAATGTATAAATAATAAGTAGAATACTATATATAAGTAAATGCATGAATTTATGAAGAAATGCTTGATATCAAATATGTCCACATTATTTTATGTTTTTATTGCTCTATTTTCCAAAATAAAGGTTATGTTCTATCATGCAGCTGGAACTGAAATATGTAAAGACAAAACTGAAGAGAAAATTCTATTAACAAAGCTCAGTAAACATGTTTAATATATGTTACTAATATAAAGGAATGAAGAAAAATGGACTTTAAGCAGATAATCTGAACTTTCCTAACTAAAAACAAAATAAACTTACTTCAGCATACCTACTGCTTCTATCATCATACTAAGTACTTTTTGCCTAGAAAGGTCACAATTACTTCTTAGGTGCAAACCCCTAAAACCCTTTTGACCCTGACCTTCCCTTAATACCAGGTTTATAGTACTTACTATATCACTTTTTGTTTTGATTATTCCAATCACCATAATCTCTAAGTGCTCACCCACTCCACCTCTAGCTATATTCTCATCCCAAAGATAAAGACTATCTTTATAGTCTTTATAGAAGAAAGACTTTATAGAAGTCTATAGAATCTTTATAGAAGAAAATAATTGGAGCCACCTCATCCCAGTATTTTCTACCATTTATAAACTCATTTTCAAATCAGTTTTCTAAACTGCAGAGCCATATTTTGAATGGAAATCAAGACACCTTCATTCAAATGTCCCCAGACACATTTAATTCAATAAATCTAAATCATTTTTCTTCCCCCAACATCTACTTTTCTGGATGACTTTCTGAGTTTACCAAATTGCATCCCAGTGATGAAGTTATTCAAGTCCGAAACCTGAGAACATCCTCCTCATAAAGATAGCTGTGTAAGACTCTGCAGTTTGTGCAACACACAGAGGTGTCCAGCTACAATGACCAGTAGGGCTTGAAATCTAGACCCCCATCCGCTCCTCAAGGCCTGTGCCCTGGGCACATGTGCTATGTCAGAGGGAAATGACACCTTTTTCACAAAATTTTCTCTGGCCTACATGTCTACAGGAACTGCATCTGTCTAGAATGAGCATATTTTATTTTATTTTTTTGACTTGTAAAATGGCACTGAACCCTGAGCTCGTCAATGTACTGTAGCACAGACTCTGTTGATCCTATCTCCAATACAGTCAATGACCTACACTTCAGCCCCATGCCCTCCTCTGCAGTTCAAGGCCTCATCCCTGCTTGCCTAAATCATACAAGCTTCCTAACTGCTCCTCTAGCCTGAAGCATCAATCCTCTAGTTCAATGTCCACATTGCTAACAGACTGGTCTTTCTAAACTGCTAATCTAATCAAATGTTACCAAAAATCTGCCCCTCCATCCCACCAAAAAAAAGTCACATGTTCATTCAACAAGTATCTTAAAGTACTTGCTATAGATACTAAATCCTCAATCAGAAGTCCAAATTCCATAGCAAGAAAACGCCACTCTTCAGATCTGATTCTTGCTTATATGTGGGATTTCCCTAGTGTCTCAGAAGGTAAATAATCTCCCTGAAATGCAAGAGACCCAGGTTCGATTCCTGGGTCAAGAAGATCTCCTAGAGGAGGGAATGACTACCCACTCTAGTATTCTTGCCTGGAAAATTTCCATGGACAGAAGAGCCTGATGGGCTACAGTCCATAGGGTTGCAAAGCAGCCTTATTTTTTCTTCATTCCTTATCTCTTTGTGAGAGCCTCTTACGCTGAACTATTGAAGGAGTCATGACATCTCATGAATCCAGTTTTGCACACACTACTCTCTGAAACACCTTCCAACTTTTCTTCAATAATTTTGCTTTATATTAAAAACTAACATCAAACTCATCTCTTTCTTTCCCAGTTCCACCCCCCACAACCCACCACCTTAGTTATTCTAGTTCTCCGACCACGTTTCACATTGTGTGGTTAACATGTGTGTGCCGTCGCTCAGTCGTGTCTGACTCTTTGTGACTCCGTGGACTGTAGCTTGCCAGGCTCCTCTGTCTGTGGGATTTTCCAGGCAAGAATACTGGAGTGGTTTGCCATATTCTCCTCCAGGGGATCTTCCCAACTTAGGGATTGAACCCACATCTCTTGAGTCTCCTGCATTGGCAAGCAGATTCTTTACCACTGTGCCTCCCAGGAAGCCCATGGTTATCATACATTTACCCATGGTTTTTTTTCCCCTGGTTGTCAAGTTTTCAGACACTGGAAAAAGTAACTTTTTAATCCTCAAGTCTGTTACCTCACAGCAAATATTCCATAATCACCTTTTATCCCGAGGAAAATATGATGTTTTCAAAAACATTTATCATCTTCCATCATATATATTTTAGTTTTGTTCTTAATACTAACAATACTAGTTTTTTCTTCTGTTTGCATCAATATTAATGGCAGAAAAAAATTATAAATTAGCACAGAATTTTTTAAACTGTATTTGCACTGAATTATTCTTTTACCACTATGCAGGCAACTGTTTCACCCGGTAATCTTCTTTATAATAATGCCATTTTGTCCTTATATTTTCTTGTCTTCTACAAGCTTAAAGTTTTTCTAAAATATTAACACCTTTCATATATGTGTTGTGTGTAAGATTAAAGGAAGAAGTAACTTCAAAATTGGAAAGTAACTTCAAATACAGAAGTAACATGGCAATGAACTTCGTCGGCTGAGGAATTTGTGTACAGAGCAGAATGTGCTCAGGCTGGATTTATACGTAAACAGATGCATGTGTGAACTGCAACCCTGATGTTTGATTTATTTCATGATTCCTTCTAATGCATAACTTGGATCCTCTGAGCAGCTCTAATCAAAGCTTTCTTCTCCAAAGATTACTTTCTCCAGAACTTGGCTTTGTGTTTGCACTGTTCTCCCAATTTACAACTACCACTATTGGGGATTTCTTTGAGTTAAAAAGCACTTTCAAAATGTACAAAACAACTCTATATTTAAGTAGCACAGATGTTATCATACGAAATTCATATATCCTAAACTTAATTTGACGAGCACATGGGGGTTAATGTCTTATGTTATTACAATAAACCCCTTTTCTGCTCTTCTCTCCTTTGTATCTCCTTGACACACAGGCAGGCGTCTCTCACAGTGCTCTCCAGCCCAGTTGCTAACGTTCACATTTACATTTGTAATGGGAACATTTCTGAACCTCTGATGGCTCTTCACAGGTTGTTTATTGCACACTGGTGACACAACCATTATCTTTTCACTCTAATCTTCCTTGTCAATGTAACATCTGAAGTGCAGCATAGAGGATTAGTGGTGCCCTGACTTAATCAGTTTATAAAAATCTCCAGAGAAAGCCACCCTCCGGTTCATACATCACAGATGTTTTGTTTTCACTTGATTAGGCAATTGATTTGGCCCCAGTGCTTCAAGAAAGGAAAGATGCTCTCACCATTTATTTGTATAGGAAAGGATGGCAAGGGAATGGGACGGGTCATGTCTAGTACAGCTGGATACAGAATAAAGCATTCCAGGAAGCTGCCATGCATTGACTTTACCAGCTGGAAAAGGGGATGGAATAAGGCCTTTGCAGACATTTTATTCTTTTCATCCCATAACCTGCTGAAGTGTGGTCGAGTGCACTGTGATTCACAACACAGCAGGATCTTCCCTACTATAATTCATGTTTTATATATAGCAGCTGTACGTTGGGAAGATTACAAGGAAACCACTGGAAAAGAAGGAGAATTCAAGTTGTTTGCACAGGTGAATGAACAGTGCAGTTGGGGCACAAGTTTTTCTCCCCTTTGAGCTTATTACCAAATGAACCTGTTAAAGGTTCACTTAAAGGAGTAGAGGCGGGACAATGTGTCTTGTGTCTAAGTGATGTCTGCAGCAGTTTAGTTCCAGAACTGTTACTAACTGTCCTCCTGTTCAAATTCTATATTCCATTTGATGGGCTCTCTGATGTAAGTATTCTGCCTGTGGCTTGTCCACTATTATAAAGATTCCATGTATAGGACGTACCTAAAATAGTCAAATTCACAGAGTCAGAGAGTACTTTGGTAGATAGCAGGCTAGAGGTGTGAGTGTGGGGAGGGGGAATAGGGAGTTAGGGTTTAATGGAGACAGAGTTTCAGTTTAGGAAGGTGAAAAATTTGGGAGATGGATGATGGTAAGAGTTGCATAACAATGTGAATGTATTTAATGCTACTGTACATTTAAATATGGTCAGAATAGTATGTTTATATTATATATGTTTACCATAATAAAAAAATTTAAACTGTATTTAGAAAGTTTAGATGTTGAATTACCAGCTTCCCTGGTAGCTCAGAGATTAAAGCATCTGCCTGCAATGCAGGAGACCTGGGTTCGATCCCTGGGTTGGGAAGAACCCCTGGAGAAGGAAATGGCAACCCACTCCAGTATTCTTGCCTGGAGAATGCCATGGATGGAGGAGCCTGCTGGGCTACAATCCACGGGGTTGCAAGGAGTCGGACACGACTGAGTGCCTTCACTTTCACTTTCACTTTTAACATGCATTTATCAAGCATATTTCTTAGTCCAAAAAGCTGAAGATTTAATTTTTAATATAACATTTTTTGCAAGTGCTATTCTCTCAGAAGTTATTACAAGCAAAAAAAATAATACTGTTATTTGACCTTTGTCTTTACAAATTTTATCTTATGGGGGTGTATTTTTACTTCTATTATCATCCAAGCTCAGTATATAATCCCAAGAATGAGAACTTATTTTTAGTGAACAAAGTTTACTAGAAATAATTTATTGCATGTATATATCTCTTAAAGTGATAGATTTTTGACATTTTAATTGTATTAAATTTAACTAAGCATTACATGCATAAGATTTTTTCTCTTTTTATATTTGAATATTTGCATATTAAGAGATAGGGTCATTTGTCATTGTCTGTGACTATCCATGACGATGTAGAAAACACCCTTCTCAGTAAACGAGCTCATGATTTGTTATCCAGTCTCTCCTCATTCACATAGCACAGTTTATGACAACTAAACTAGAATCACAACAACAGCCATGAAAATCCCCAAAGGACAAGCACCTCAGAGCCCATGCTTGTTACAAAGAAAGGGCATTTGGAGCAGAGTGTGAGGTTAAGTATGATCAACAGCACATTTCTCAATTATATGTTCCTGAAATATGAGAGCAAATACTAATTATTTCATCATGTAAAAATTTTAAAAAGTAATTTCACATAAATTTTATATTGGTCTCTAGCAGGAAATTTAGTATTTCCATACAGCTTCTTCTTTGCTTACATGAAACATGAGCATTTAACATATATGTGAAAGCTGAGGTATACTGAAAACGTGAATGAGGAAGATACATTTGTGTTATGATTAACAATGGGAGCATGGGTCACCATGGAGATGAATAATCCTTTTAATCCTTCTTAGAATACATTTTCAAAGCTAAAATGTAATCACTGCATAATGAGAGTTATATATGCCCCCAGATAAAAGTACATGGTCTAGTACAAATAATTTGAAGAAGCACCCCTTAAACTGTTCTTTACAGATAATTAGGTTCATGAGATTAAGAATGTACTCTGAAGATTAGCCAATGTATTCTGAAGACCCTACTTCAGAATATTGCAACATGTGAAAAGCCCTTTCAGGCCATATGGTGATCAGGACGTCTATGGTCTCCAGGGAGCCTTGTCAGACTTTGCTACATTCTGTCTTCAGGCCCTACAGTTGAAAGCTGATTCCAGAGAAGTTTAATTCCAGGAAGTATCCTGCAAGACACTATCAGGATTACAAGGACACAATAACTTCCTTGCTACATTTCTGTTATGAATTTATCTTCCCATTTGTGTTTAGAAGGGTAGTTGCTCAGTCGTGTCCAACTCTTTGCGACCCCACAGACTGTAGCCTACCAGGCTTCTCTGTCCATGGGATTTTCCAGGCAATAGTACTGAGTGGATTGCTATTTCCTTCTCCAAGGGATCTTTCCAACCCAGGGCTCGAACCCGGGTCTCCCACATTGTAGACAGACGCTTTACCGTCTTAGCCACCAGGGAAGTCATTATATCATAAATAAACTTGTCTCTTAACCTAAAATAATCAGTGACATTAATGCTAAGAACATACACTCCAAGCTAAATGAATTTCTTTTTTTTTCCCCAAGAATAAATTTTTAATTTTTTTTAATTTAAATTTATTTGTTTTAATTGGAGGCTAATTACTTTACAATATTGTATTGGTTTTGCCATACATTAACATGAATCCACCGCGGGTGTACACGTGTTCCCCATCCTGAACCCCTCTCCCACCTCCCTCCTTGTACCATCCCTCTGGGTCGTCCCAGTGCACCAGCCCCAATCACCCTGTATCCTGCATCAAACCTGGACTGGCAATTCATTTCTTATATGATATTATATATGTTTCAAAGCCATTCTCCCAAATCATCCCACCCTCTCCCTCTCCCACAGAGTCCAAAAGACTGTTCTGTACATCTGTGTCTCTTTTGCTGTCTCGCATACAGGGTTATCGTTACCATCTTTCTAAATTCCATATATATGTGCTAGTATGCTGTATTGGTGTTTTTCTTTCTGGCTTACTTCACTCTGTATAATAGGCTCCAGTTTCATCCACCTCATTAGAACTGATTCAAATGTTCATCGGAGCACTGTTTATAATAGCCAGGACATGGAAGCAACCCAGATGTCCATCAGCAGACGAATGGATAAGAAAGCTGTGGTACATATACACAATGGAGTATTACTCAGCCATTAAAAACTGAATGAATTTCAAATTAGCCCTGTGGGTGACCCAGAGACTACCTCAAGTCTCAAAAATCTCATATTTGCATCAATTTATACATCTTGCCCTTTAGATATTTTAAATAAAGAAGCTAAGTTATATAGCTGTGCATGAGGAATCATCCAGTAAGTGACCATTCTTATTATTATGATTATTAATGCTCTTTCGATGATGAATTTGCATCTACAAAAGAAGCAAAGTCTTATCACTACAAACACTTAGATTTCTGGGATTTCAAAAAGGATAAATATTAACAATAATAGGCCTGGCACAGAATTGCCAACTTTTATTACATCAAGTGTTAATATGTTTAAAGTGTCTCTTACTATCATTTTAATTTAAAAAATCCTCTAATTTAAATTTAACACTAAATTTGGGGTAGACATGCTCTAAAGAATAGGCCTTTAAAATTAGTAATCTTAATAAAAGTGAACCTTAGAAGTGGCTTCATATATTTTAAAGGCAGTTGAAATCCACAGCCACTCACTCTTTTCTGTTAGTGTTTCTGGATTTTCCCATTGACTGTCTTAATATATAAACATTACACAAGTCAAGAAATATTTGCTATGTAATATTGACCATATTTAAATCATGAAAACTGAAAATTTGCTATTATTAAATATGTCATGGGATATTTTGTGGTCAATTTTTAACAGAGTACCTTTAAGATTATATTCTTACAAAGATAATCAAAGTGCTGGCTATTTAGTGACTTAGTTCATAAGATCTCTTTTAACCAAAAGAACAGCTATTATGATTATTTGCAAATATGTCTCTATTATCAGTCCATTTATCCATCTGTCCATTCATCCATATATTTTATCCATATATTTACTGACTCCTTAAAAAATTTCATCAATAGGTTTTATAAAATGGTTTATCTTATTCTGTAAATTGCATAGATACAACAGAATGTGACTTTTGTTGGTTTACATTGTTATTTACACATAAATGTGGATGGATGTGGCAATGGAGATGCCACAATCTAAACATAATGTTGCAAGAATTTAATATTTGGAAGTCAAAATTTGCATTCAAACTTTGTCTCACAACTCTGTACTTTACTATTTTAGGTTCCTTCTGAATTGTGGAACTTCTAGAAAGTAAGGGAGATTGGAGATCCTGATTGAGGACTTGGCAAGACTAGAGCAGCAGAGGAGAGAGTATGGCTGACAGCATGGGATGGAAGTTATCCCACTGTACAGGAGTCATCTATATTTCATTATTCTAGCAACTCATATGGCATAATATCTTATGTAGAGTTCCCTGCGAAACAGAATTTGGAACAGAGATTAGCATGAAAAAAATTTATCAACGAGTGCCCACAGGAGCAATACCTATGAGAAAGTGAAGAAAACAGGATTGAACAAAGGGATGAGATGAACTGTAAAGCAATTGCAGCAAAGGTGTTGGCAGAACTCACACATTCTGAAGCTGAGACGGCTCTTTGGAACTGCCTACAACTGAGGCAAGAGGGGCCAAGTTTCATAGCCCACAATGACCATTTATTGGATACAGGTTGATCTAGAAAAGGAATGTCACATGGAAGGAGGCTCTCTTCAACTGAGGGCAATTCTCAGAAAAGGATTCAGGTAAGACCCTATTGATAATACTCATCAGTGCAGATGAATCCTCAGTCCAGAAGGAGGAACTTTAATAGCAAAGCACAATGTTTATTGCATTGCTCTAGTGTGTACCTGCCAAATATCAGATCTATTCATTCCTTGTTGTTGTTGTTGTTTTTCCTCTCTAGTGCACTTATATCATCTAACATAGGATGTATTTTATTTATATGTTTTGTTTATTATGTCTTCTTGCTTATACAGGATTGCCCCAAAAGAAGAATGTGAGCCAACCCCTTTCTTAAAGGGTGCAACCCCAGTGAACAAGGGTTAGGTTAAAGGGAAATAGGACTGAGAAGTGAGAGAGAGCCAATACTAGGTGGATTAGCAGACCAGCAAACAGCAATAGGATCAGGCAAAACTGCTTAATCTCTTGAGACCATCTTGCAGCCCATTTAAACAGCTGCTTCTCAGATCAGCCCATGTGGGGAAAGGAGAGAGAAGACTTTGCCTGCTGGTTTCTTCTCCCATTGATCAAAGTTTCACCCCATAGAACGCTGAAATCTCTCTACTCCTGAGTTGAAGATACATGTGTATGTACATATAGACTACATCTGAACCAGGAATGCCAGTTCTTGTATTTTATCCAAAGATATTCTCAAACGCAAGCAAAAAAGACAAAAGTAACGTAGAGGAACCTGGCAGACTACAGTCCAGAGGGCTGCAAAGAGTCAGATACAACTGAGCAACTGAGTGCACAATTTAAATACAAGGTTATTTACTTCAACATTTTTTACAACTGCAAAAAACCTAGAAATGACCCAGTGGTCTAATAGCTGGCCATACTGAGTAGATTGAACAAATCATAGTAAGGTCATATTAGACTATTATATGTCCATTAAAAAGAGTGATATTATCTTTATAACTTATAAGTAAAACTAAGGTTTTGCATTGTCACTGTCAATCAACCAACTGAAGAAATATTTTGGTGGATTTTTTTCCTTTATCAAATGATGCCTAAGTAGACGACTTCACAGTCACTCACAAGTCAGTCGATGGTCATTTAAATTTATTGAATTTTCTCATCATCTAGAAAGAACAATATCCTAGCTTTTTCAAAAATTATAAATGTCTTTGTTAATTATTCAAAGTATCAAAGATAATCATGGAAAACACATTAAATCATTTGAAGACAGTACATTAAAAAATCCCCCTGAGTATATGTTCTTTTAAGCTTACTCTAGCTGACTAATCAAAACTGAAAGACTTTTTGTTTGGTTTTTGTTCTTTATTTTCTTTTTTGTGTTTGGAAGCAGAAATCTGGGTGCATAAACATTGGGTTTCTCACATATTATATAAATTTAGAAAATAATGACAGGTTAATCTTCATGGTTCTGTAACTTAATATGTTCAAAATACCTGGAGAATTCTCATTATTATTTTGTAGGCCTTGGAATAGTCACATTCTGTAAGATGAGGATCATATCAGTGTTAAGAACCTGGCCTCTAGAATTTCTGGAATGAGTGCCAGTTGAACCATTTATTAGCATTGTGATTTTCAACAAGTTAATTCCTCTACATCTAGTTCCTTCACTTCTGACATGAGGATGATAACAGCACCTATCATAGAAGGTTGTAGGGAGCACTTGACTCTTTCTCTTGGAACCTATTCATTCTCATCAGAGTGATGTGATAGAAAAGTCATTACTTCCAAAGTCTGTTTTTCTCTAGAAACAGAACTCTGATTTCTATCTAAACAGTAAATAAAAACACATTTGTCTTCTTCCTTGTATCAAGATATGAATAAGTTTTGGTCCATAATATGTATACCACGGTGTCATTTGGCCACTTCTATGAACATTTCTTGGGAGAAGGCAATGGCACCCCACTCCAGTACTCTTGCTTGGAAAATCCCATGGACGGAGGAGCCTGGCGGGCAGCAGTCCATGCAGTCGCTACGAGTCAGACACAACTAAGTGACTTCACTTTCACTTTTCACTTTCATGCATTGGAGGAGGAAATGGCAACCCATTCCAGTATTCTTGCCTGGAGAATACCAAGGATGGTGGAGCCTGGTGGGCTGCTGTCTATGGAGTCGCACAGAGTTGGACACGACTGAAGTGACTTAGCAGCAACAGCAGCAGCATGAACATTTCTTATCAAATTACTGGTGAATGCCTTTTTGTATTTAAAAAAAATCTTTGTCCCTTGTTCTATTCTATGGCTTAAAACTGGAAGCGGTGGCTTGAGCAGTATCCACTGTCTTTTACTAGATGTTGTGAGTTGAAAGAAACAAAGGGCTCTTGGACAAGAATTCCCATCACAAGACTAGACCAGCTCGTCAACAGGAAAGAGAAACATTATTTAAGGTATCTCTGATACCTTTAGTAAAGATGATCTTAATTGAGGAAATGGGTCAATACCTTGAAAATGTAAAGATTATTCTAATACAAAAACAAAAGGAAGAAAAAGAATACAAGATAACACAAACAAGTTTATGAATCAATGAAACGAAACAAAAACAGGACCCAAAATCTAGAGGGAAACAACACTGATATGAAAATGCAATGGAGGATCTTATCTCTATCAATATAGTAAGCGAAGTATTCAAAAAAGCTATGTTCTAAAACACAAAGGCGTATTTTAAATTGTTTTAAAACACTTTTTAATGTATTACTGAAAGCAAAATAAACTGAGTGAAGGACAAAATGACAAACTGAAGCTGTTACAAATTTGGGGAACCAAGGACTTTGAGTTTTAAATGCCTTTAGGAGAATGAGATAAGGCCTACATCCTTGATAAGGTGGAAAAGAGACAATTGCAAAATGATGCTTCAAAGAGCTAAACGCTCAGTGGAAAAATATGCAAAAAATCTATAGGGATTCCACTGGGAAAGAAGTAGCTTTTAAAAAGAAAAAAGAATGCATCTTTTTAATAGTATTACATATTAATATTAGAATCTTTTCAGAAGCAATATATTTTTGATACAAAAAGATAAATATAACACTTATGAGTTACAGAATTTCCTTCAGCTTTTCTTTGTTTTTTTTTATGGTATATTAAATTTTTTATTTTTAAACCTTTTATAATATGATTTAATTTTTATAGCATTCTTTTTGCTGTCTGTATATTAAATTTTGTTTCCTGTTGATCTTCCTTTTTGTACATATGTATATATGTGAGGATAAGAGTAATTTATTATTATTTATTATTTATAAATGATCATTATACTATTACATTAATAATGTGCATATATGTGAGGGGATCTAATATTAAAACTGGTTATTGCTGGGTGGTCAGTGAATTAGGTTGACAATTGTATTCTTTTATTTTTCTGCATTATTAGATTTTTGGAAGAACCATGCCCTTAATAAAACAAAACAAAAATCAAGCTTGAAAATTAGCTAAAGTTGCTAAATTTAAAAAAAAAATAGAAAGAAGACAGCTCAAATTTATACATAGTTGAACACAGAAAACAAATTTGAATTCAGTATAGCAATATCATGCATGGTATTGTGCAAAGAGATTAAGCAGTAAGGTACGTATAGCTAAGAAAACAAGAGCTACTATAGCAACAGTCACACGAGCAAGAGATCCAGGGATCATTTTGTGTTAGGACACTGAAGCTCTTGGAATACAATAAAAAGACATGAAGCACATACAGAAAATATCTCCAAGGCTTTGTAATGTGCTAGGAAAATGGAGCCAAACAAAAACTAGCTTCGCTGGAGAAGGACTGCCCCCTCTCCTAGACTGGAGATGCTGGTGAAGGAATAGTATGTACATGTATCATCTTTAACCCTCAGTCACTCCAACAAGCTGGTTAGGGTACTGATGCTCTGGTTAGGGAAATTTTCAACATTAATGTCTTATAAATGCCCTTGCCAATAATGATTTAAAAATTGACAGTAAAATTATAGCTCCAACCCTAGAGATACTGTGTTAGATTATGTTTTCATTGACTCCAACTTATGTATAGATAGGGACTATTATAGTAACATGTCAAATACTTTTGCTTTTGTTTTAACACTATAATGTGGAATTTTATTTTTTTTTTATTTTTTTTATTTTTTCTTTTTTTATTTTTTTTAAATTTTAAAATCTTTAATTCTTACATGCATTCCCAAACATGAACCCCCTCCCACCTCCCTCCCCATAACATCTTTCTTGGTCATCCCCATGCACCAGCCCCAAGCATGCTGCATCCTGCGTCAGACATAGACTGGCGATTCAATTCACATGATAGTATACATGTTAGAATGGCATTCTCCCAAATCATCCCACCCTCTCCCTCTCCCTCTGAGTCCAAAAGTCCGTTATACACATCTGTGTCTCTGTCTTGCATACAGGGTCGTCATTGCCATCTTCCTAAATTCCATATATATGTGTTAGTATACTGTATTGGTGTTTTTCTTTCTGGCTTACTTCACTCTGTATAATCGGCTCCAGTTTCATCCATCTCAACAGAACTGATTCAAATGAATTCTTTTTTACGGCTGAGTAATACTCCATTGTGTATATGTACCACAGCTTTCTTATCCATTCATCTGCTGATGGACATCTAGGTTGTTTCCATGTCCTGGCTATTATAAACAGTGCTGCGATGAACATTGGGGTACATGTGTCTCTTTCAATTCTGGTTTCCTCGGTGTGTATGCCCAGAAGTGGGATTGCTGGGTCATAAGGTAGTTCTATTTGCAATTTTTTAAGGAATCTCCACACTGTTCTCCATAGTGGCTGTACTAGTTTGCATTCCCACCAACAGTGTAGGAGGGTTCCCTTTTCTCCACACCCTCTCCAGCATTTATTGCTTGCAGATTTTTGGATCGCAGCCATTCTGACTGGTGTGAAGTGGTACCTCATTGTGGTTTTGATTTGCATTTCTCTGATAATGAGTGATGTTGAGCATCTTTTCATGTGTTTGTTAGCCATCCGTATGTCTTCTTTGGAGAAATGTCTATTTAGTTCTTTGGCCCATTTTTTGATTGGGTCGTTTATTTTTCTGGAGTTGAGCTGCATAAGTTGCTTGTATATTTTTGAGATGAGTTGTTTGTCAGTTGCTTCATTTGCTATTATTTTCTCCCATTCAGAAGGCTGTCTTTTCACCTTGCTTATATTTTCCTTTGTTGTGCAGAAGCTTTTAATTTTAATTAGATCCCATTTGTTTATTTTTGCTTTTATTTCCAGAATTCTGGGAGGTGGATCATAGAGGATCCTGCTGTGATTTATGTCAGAGAGTGTTTTGCCTATGTTCTCCTCTAGGAGTTTTATAGTTTCTGATCTTACATTTAGATCTTTAATCCATTTTGAGTTTATTTTTGTGTGCGAAAGTGATCTAGTTTCATTCTTTTACAAGTGGTTGACCAGTTTTCCAGCACCACTTGTTAAAGAGATTGTCTTTACTCCATTGTATATTCTTGCCTCCTTTGTCAAAGATAAGGTGTCCATATGTGTGTGGATTTATCTCTGGGCTTTCTATTTTGTTCCATTGATCTATATGTCTGTCTTTGTGCCAGTACCATACTGTCTTGATGACTGTGGCTTTGTAGTAGAGCCTGAAGTCAGGCAAGTTGATTCCTCCAATTCCATTCTTCTTTCTCAAGATTGCTTTGGCTATTCGAGGTTTTTGTATTTCCATACAAATCTTGAAATTATTTGTTCTAGTTCTGTGAAAAATGTGGCTGGTAGCTTGATAGGGATTGCATTGAATTTGTAAATTGCTTTGGGTAGTATACTCATTTTCACTATGTTGATTCTTCCAATCCATGAACATGGTATATTTCTCCATCTATTAGTGTCCTCTTTGATTTCTTTCATCAGTGTTTTATAGTTTTCTATATATAGGTCTTTGGTGTCCACTTTCACCGCTACTATTCAACATAGTTCTGGAAGTTTTGGCCACAGCAATCAGAGCAGAAAAAGAAATAAAAGGAATCCAAATTGGAAAAGAAGAAGTAAAACTCTCACTGTTTGCAGATGACATGATCCTCTACATGGAAAACCCTAAAGACTCCACCAGAAAATTACTAGAGCTCATCAATGAATATAGTAAAGTTGCAGGATATAAAATCAACACACAGAAATCCCTTGCATTCCTATACACTAATAATGAGAAAGTAGAAAAAGAAATTAAGGAAACAATTCCATTCACCATTGCAACGAAAAGAATATAATGTGGAATTTTAAAAAGCAATCTTTGGAAGAATGCGATACTTGGTCAAACCCTTCAAGCCCCATTTTTAAACTCAAGAGGCCTTGATGAAAGTGGTTGTCATTTTCAAGTGAATGGAAGATAGATTGATAACTCAAGGTGTTAAACAGGAATAATTTCATTTATTGATTCACAGATTTTCATTATAATACAAATATTTACTAATTTAAAACTTACTATAACACTGTTAACTCAGACATCAGTCTTTGAATTTAGTTATTGTACTTCACCATAATGATAATCACACCTCACGAAAACAAAAACGAAGATCTCAGCAGATTTGGATAAGGACTGTCTTCATTATACAATTGTTTAATTTTAAGACTTTTTTCCTTTTTACAATTTGTCTGGTTGTAGCAGCCAATTTTCCATTAAAATAAGCTTAAAGTGGGAAATAACGGACCTGCTGCTCTGGTACCTGTGTAAGTAGGCTTAGAACTGCGGCAACCTGGCACTTAATTTTTGCACTCTGTAACTCCTAAAGTAATAAGATGCTCGAACACATTCAGAAGAAATTATGGGAGTAGAACATGGAATTAAATGTATTAAATAAACAAACAAATAAGCCAGATACAAGTTTCCTTCAACCCCACCTCACCCCAATACTTTTCACGGAAGAGCATGTGGCCAATATCATCAGGTATGAAATGAAAGCTTTTGTTCATTGAATATGGTGGATACATGCTCTGGGAAGTATATCACTATCACGAACCAAGAGTCACTCACCCCTAGCTACTCATAAGTAGAGAGTAACTTAATTCAGTCTGAGAGATGTGTTTGTTCAGGGGGTGGTTACAGTAAAAGAGGTTGATAAGACATTTTATTTATGTTTTTAAATCCAATGACACAAGCTCTAATAACCATATATGGTTTAAAAAAATGACATTATAAACTACAGTCTTATTTGAGGACTATTTTCAAATGAACTGAAAGAGATAAAGGAATATTCCATGTATACTCCTTTTAAAATTAAAAAAAATAAGTACTGTAAAATGCACAAATTCCAGGATGTTATTTTTATAGATAACATGAAGAACGAAGGGCGAGCAGATGCTGGCTGGGGAAAGTATGACTTCTTCTTTCAGCATATTTAGAATAAGTGTCTATGGTCATTTAAGTGAACTAATCCAGTGAGCTTTAGAAAGAAATCTAGTCTGGAAACACAGATGTGTGAGTCATCAGCCCTGGGCACAGTTTGGGCCTAGACAATTTAATGCTGTTGCTGTCATGCTTATATCGGGGCTGTGTCTATTCTAAGCTAGATGGTCACACTTCGGAGACTTTTTATTTTGAACTACTTACTGTTCATGTTTGATTCTTATCACCATATTAATTTGAACTTTCTTTTTCTATGAATTCATAGGGTCACTTCAAACATGAAGTAAACATGATTAATTTGCCTGCGGGAATTGGAGCGTTTGGCTCAGTAGAGCATGCAAAAGTGACCTGCTGATTCTTCCACGTGAATGTCTCTTTGCCACTTCAGACCCAACGTGCTCTGATCTAAACATTTAATTTTCTCTGAACATGGGCTTCTCTTCTGGCCACCCTATCTTGTTTTCTATATTATTACACCCTCTTCCATCTCACCCACGCTTGAAACCTTTGCATTTTAAACAATATAAACCTAGTCTTATCAATAACTGCAATTGAAATGTACAAAAGAAGTTGCGTTTGATTCTTTAACCCTACCAAAATGTTCTATAAGATGAATTAGTATTCCTAATAGTAATAATCATTGTTCTCTGAACTTAAAACTTTAAATTCTTACTAACTGCAAAAAGCTCATAATGTCTGTATGAAGTGCTTGACTTCATCCAATAAAATGGCAGCTAAAGAATATTTAAATATTAAACAAGGAATACTGGAGCCTCAAAACTGTGGTTATTATGGATCAATTTACTTCACGTATCCATTCTCATGCAAAGAAAAATTAATCACTAAATTAAAAAGAATATCATTTTCAATTAAAATGCATTCATTATCTTGGACCCTGCAGCATGTCCATAAGACATGCTATTTTTTCTTCTCTCAGTGTATGCATAATCCAAATATATTTTGTCTGGTTCAGCCTTCTTAAGTGAGATAATATTTCTTCTTAACTACTTGAAGACCATTTGGGGATCTGAAACCTCATTATGATACATTAGCATAAGTGGCTCATGGCTTAGGTAAGGCAAACATAGAAATCTGTGTGTATACACATATATGTATAAATTCATACACATGCATACATACACACACACATATACATACACATTGAGTGATAAGAAGCCAAACAAAATATTCCACTTCAAACTACATCCCCTAGAAAGAAACTCTCCTGAAACCTAGTGTTTCAGTCTTCATAATGGCGGCATGGCTCAGGTACTGATTATAAGGATATGATAATTCAGGAAATTAAGGAACACATGCAGGCTAGTCTCCCAGCAGGTATTCCCTCCAACAGAAAAACTATCACAGCTGGTTTGCTCAGCCCAAGTGGAGGCACAGCACCCAGTCCCACTTCAAAATCACTCCTCAGCATATCAGAGATTTCACATTTCAATCTTAGCAAAATAGACTTTGGGGAAAAAAAATGTTGCTTTTGAGGTACTGTTTCAACTCTATGCTGGAACATACAAGGGTTTGCATGGAATATGTTACATTATATCACTTCATTATATTAATTAAACACCAAGCTGATATTTTTAAGTCACATAGTGCAGAACTTGTCACATAATTTCTTTCATTACATGAATTGTCTTTTGTGCAAAACGGACATAATAAAAATTATTTTCTTACAAATATCTGCTAAAAATCATTAGCTGTGTTAATGACTGATAGGCTATTTCTATAGTTTTCTGGGTTTTGTTAGCCCCAAAAATAATTTTATCTGTCATTTTAGGCTGTGTTCTTAAAAATGTTGATTAAAAAACAACTCTCCCATTAGAAAATTAAACCAATTAGATACCTTTAAGGCAATATCTAATTGTGAAATTCTATAACTCAAGGATCATTTAACTAAAATAATTCATCCATTTATACCATAATCTTCAAATTCCTTTCAATTAAACTGAGATAGGGCCTACCCATAAATTATAATATAAAACTCACCTGCTGGGATTTCACAACCAGACTTCTATAGAGGAACCACTTAATGGCAAAATGCCAAGAGGAATGAGGAAATAAGAAAAATTTAGTTCAGCTATATACAAACTAATCCTTAAACCAACATCCACTGGATCATGGAGAAAGCAAGAGAGTTCCAGAAAAATATCTATTTCTACTTTATTGATTATGCCAAGTCCTTTCACTGTGTGGATCACAATAAACTGTGGAAAATTCTGAAAGAGATGGGAATACCAGACCACCCGACCTGCCTCTTGAGAAACCTATATGCAGGTCAGAAAGCAACAGTTAGAACTGGACATGGACAAACAGACTGGTCCCAAATAGGAAAAGGAGTACATCAAGGCTGTATATTGTCACCCTGCTTCTTTAACTTATATGAAGAGTACATCATGAGAAACGCTGGGCTGGAAGAAGCAGAAGCTGGTATCAAGATTGCCGGGAGAAATATCAATAACTTCAGATATGCAGATGACACCACCCTTACGGCAGAAAGTAAAGAGGAATTAAAAAGCCTCTTGATGGAGGTAAAAGAGGAGAGTGAAAACTTGGCTTAAAGCTCAACATTCAGAAAACTAAGATGATGACATCTAGCCCCATCACTTCATGGGAAATAGATGGGGAAACAGTGGAAACAGTGTCAGACTTTATTTTGGGGGGCTCCAAAATCACTGCAGATGGTGATTGCAGCCATGAAATTAAAAGACACTTACTCCTTGGAAGGAAAGTTAGGACCAACCTAGATAGCATATTGAAAAGCAGAGACATTACATTGCCAACAAAGGTTCATTTAGTCAAGGCTATGGTTTTTCCAGTGGTCATGTATGGATGTGAGAGTTGGACTATGAAGAAGGCTGAGCGCCGAAGAATTGATGCTTTTGAACTGTGGTGTTGGAGAAGACTCTTGTGAGTCCCTTGGACTGCAAGGAGATCCAACCAGTCCATTCTAAAGGAGATCAGTCCTGGGTGTTCACTGGAAGGACTGATGCTAAAGCTGAAACTCCTATACTTTGGCCACCTCATGCAAAGAGTTGACTCATTGGAAAAGACTTTGATGCTGGGAGGTATTGGGGGCAGGAGGAGAAGGGGACGACAGAGGATGAGATGGCTGGATGGCATCACCAACTCGATGGACACGAGTTTGAGTAAACTCCGGGAGTTAGTGATGACAGGGAGGCCTGGTATGCTGAAATTCATGGGGTCGCAAAGAGTCAGACACAACTGAGCAACTGAACTAAACTGAACGAATCCTTAATAACTCGGAGCTGACTATAAAGAGCACAAATCCGAATTGGCAATGCTCCAGTATTTTGTAAATAAATATGTGAAGTCTTTTTTTTTAATTTTTGGAATCAAAGCATACAAAGTTGTTGCCATTCCTGTCTTTTGACAACTTAAATTCTGGGAATATATCTATTTCTTCTCTCTTACTACTGTTTAGAAGTATCACAAGAGAGGCTGACATAATTATGGTGAAAGACAACTTAGTTTTAAATCTGTTTCCTTCTTCTTGGTGTGATATTGTGCATTTCAACTTTTGCTCATCTCTCGTGTTATTTCTTTCTGTGAAATGGACATGGTAATTCCACAAAATATTTCAACAAAGTAAATAGAATAGCATGTAAAGAACTTGGCACAATGTCTAAAATCGGATAACAGTGGTTAACACTGAGCACATGATAGGCCATTTGGGTTTACCAGTTGTAGATGCATGTGATGACTGCATTTCCTACCCCCATTTCCGCTCCATGTACAACATCAGGACCCATTCAAATCGCCAGTGGTGCTTCTGCTTTCAGCATCAGAGTGAAAGTGTTAGTTGCTCAGTTGTGTCTGACTCCTTGAAACCCCATGGACTATAGCCTGCCAGGCTCCTCTGTCCATGGGACTATCCAGATAAGAATACTGGATTGGGTTGCCATTCCCTTCTCCAGGAGATCTTCCCGACTGAATTGCAGGCAGATTCTTTACCATCTGAGCCACCAGGGAAGCCAGAAAGCTTTCTCTAAAGCCAAGGGAGACTGATCAGTCACATACAGGCACAGCCCAGAACTGAGGGAAGTTTCCTCCTGTGGCAACTTTCAACCAGTGGGGAACAGGAGTTGGTGGATTAATTCCTCAGCCTCCTTCTTCCTTGGTGGGGCAATTATATGGTGCCCCTTAGGAGGCCCCCATGGTGTTGAATCCCAGCTGGCCACGTCATTAACCAGTCCATTAATTCACCCTCTCCTGGACTTTTCCCCTTCCTTTTCTATTTTCTTCACCCCTCACTTTGTTTTGTTTCCTAAGATTACTTCTCAAAGTAGCAACTGCTCCCAGGTTCTTATTTTAGCCTCTGCTTTCCAAGGAACTCAACCTAAGACAAGCACTTAGTATGTGCCAGTCACTGTGCTAAGTACTCTCATGACTGACTCATTTAATCCTCACAATAAACCTATAATATAGCTACTGTCATGAGCCTCATTTTACAAATAAGGAAGTAAGTTTAATTATTTAAGTGGTCACAGCTAGTAAGTGATAGAGCTAGAATTCAAATCCAGTATATCTAGTTAGACAGTCTACAATTTTAAGTCACTACACCTCCTTCACAAGGTGCTCAATATATGTCAGAATAATGTTGGTGGCCTTTAAATAATTAAGATTTCTGAGTGCCAAACAAGACCCACTAAATCAGACTCTATGGCAGCAAAGGCTGGATACTAGCATTTTTAACAAGCTCCTTGGATGATTCATATGGACACAAAAGATACAGAGATAAACTAAAGTAAGTTGTTCTTTTGAAGGCAGAAGTGACGATTCTTCATGTTAACTAGAGATGACCACCAGCAAATTTGTCTGGTGTGAAAATTTAATACATAGCTGCATTAGATATTTACATACAGAACCTGCACATTACCCCAAACTAAAGTCATACTATGGTAAAAGATGGTAGCCTCATAATTAGAGGCAATAAATTAGTGATTGTGTGGGACAGAAGGAATGACTGTTAGTCACGGGCATCCTAATCACAACTTGAAATCACCATGGACTACAACAGAGAGAAGGTGAGGAGAAACACTTTAAAAAGCAGACACAATAACTTAAGTAACATGATACCGTATAGCACCTGAAAAATGCCGATGTAGATTCCATCATTTCCTGATGGTGGTGAATAAATGTGGTTTGGCTGTAATTAGGTTCTGTAAGAACTATGGATCTCTGAATTTTTAGCTACTGGAATTGTTTTAGGGATTACTTTATATTGTCTGGGTTTGCCACCCTCCTTTTAAGCTAGGAAACAGCAAGTCAGTTTCTCATGGTTACAGTGAGTGCAAAGCAGGTTATAGGGACATTATAAACCTAACAAGGGTTGTCCTCTTCCTTGCTAAAGTTTCTATAAATCAAGACTGTTTTTGCTAAGACCTAGGCAAACACTATCTCATTTAATCCTGACAATATCCCTGTGATGTTTGTAATTCTATCTAGACCATATGGAGGGGGCAATTTTAAGTAACTTCCCAAGTTTACAAAGGAAGTATTCAATGGTGGAGCCTTTAGTTGTTACTGTGTCCCTTCAGCAGAATTTGACATTTAATCTTTCTAGAGGCATTCGCATCCTTTGGCTGCTGTGTTTATACCTTTTCTGGTTTTCTCTGCCTTGCTGGCATCTGCTTCTCTGTTTTGAACAGAGTCTGTTTTGAACACTACCTAAAAATTAAGTATCAGAGATCCTCGGAACTCCTTACAGGCTTCATGTCTCACCCAACAGTCTCTCCCTAGGCAATCTTAGCTATGCTGTAAAAATTGATTACCATCTCTAGGATGTTGATATATGACATTTATATCTTTTAATATGACCTGTTCTCCAATTTCTAGACTTACATATTCAGATGCCTACCCAACATCTTCTTTTGGGCATCTCAATGACAGCTCAAACTCCATTTGTGCAAACCACATTGTTATATTTAACAATTATATATGATATGATATCATATATATATCATATATTTTATATATGATATGATATCATATATATCATATGTACTTTTATATATATATCATGTATAATTATTTCAGATCCATGACTATATCTCTAGTCCAAGCTATCTTTATTTCCCTTGTGCATGCATGCATGTTAAGTCACTTCAGTTGTGTCCAACTCTTTGTGACCCCATGGACTGTGGTCCACCAAACTTCTCTGTCCGTGGGATTCTCCAGGCAGGAATACTGGAGTGGATTGCCATGCCCTCCTGCAGAGGCTCTTCCCAAAAAAGGGATCAAACCTGTGTCTCTTATGTCTCCTGCATTGGCAGACAAGCTCTTTCTCACTAGTGCCACCTGGGAAGCCATTTCCCTTGTAACAACTGTCAATTCTGCCTAACTTGGTCTATAGATCAACCCTGTCCTGTTCAGTAAGTTCTCTACGTTATAGTCACAATGTTCTGATCAAAAATAAATTTCTGCCACTGGTAACAAGATTTTCCAAGATGCTGACAACTTCTTATTGAAGATGAAAACAAATTAAGTAAAATCTTCCCAGTTTTTTCAAATATATAATTTTATTCCTGAAAATTTTAATATATATGAAAACATACAAAATCTGCTTTATATTTGTAGGTAGATTCTAGACTTATTAAATACATATGTGTGTGTGTATATAATGTATAAGAATGGTGAGTGTGCATATAAAATCAACTGAATACTTAGCAGGATATACAATAGTTGTGAGAGATTCAAGACAATCCTTCTTTGTGAAGGATTATGTCTTAGGCTGGCATCTCCCCAAAACATACAATGAGAAAAATACATTGGGTGTAAGGAAGGAAAAAAGAGAATATAGGGTAGGGTAATCTGTGGGGTATTGCTGTGGGTAAGTAGGGCCCAGCCCATGGGATTGCCTCTGAGAAACCAGGAGGAATGTGCCTCAAAAGTATATTTTATCCTAGGACAGTAAGCCTGGGAAATTTCTCTGTGGATTCCTATGACCCACAAGGGTCTCTAACTAATCCCTACCTTGGTGTTACCCCTGTTTGTGGCTGAATAAGTTCCTGTGAAGTTGGATTAAACTGTTAGCCAGAGGAGAAAAGACAGGGAGATGTTCGAGACAGAAAATGCTGACTTTAGCTGGAAAGAGGGAGCTAAGCAATTGCAAGATAACTAGGGCCGGTCCCACACATGAAATGCTGGTGGAGCCCCAATTCATTGTGACCTCAAGAAAAGTGCCCTCAAATTTTTGAAACTTGTCCTAGCATAAGTTAGCACCTTCTTGGATAACAAATATTTGATGTTGTATAACGATTTAATGATATAAAATATTAGCTGAATGAGTCATTTAATTAGCATGAACAAATAATTCTTTTTGTCTCCCTAATATCTTCTTTTAAAATTCTAGTATAAAATGTATGTTTTATATTTCATATAAAGTACAATTTAGAGAAGATTTTTTTAAAAGCAGGTAGCTGCCTGAACTTAGTGTCTACAATTCTTCCCCAAGTTTAATTTATTTAAAAAATAGGCTAGAAGATCCCTTGACAATACACATTCTTAGAAAATAAAGCTATATCTTTACCTGGGTTATTAAATGAATTACTGTGTTTCACTACCATCATCTCCTACTAGGCTGGTCTGTTATTAAAACAAAACTTTTATTTTATGCCAAAAAGCTAATGTTAGAAGCAAAGAAGTGAGTTACCCAGTGGATTTTTAAAAACAAGTTAACCAACTGCTGTAAATACATAAACCCCTATAATCTACTGGGTACATACAACCACACATGGCCATTTATGATATTAGCGCATTTTAAAAGTTAGCATATACCTAGGCACTAACTGATGAGACACTCATCAATTTAACCTTCAAAGCATAATAATTAATGTGACTTTTCAGACTGTTTTATTGCTAGGCTTTCACAAAGGGAGAAATGTTTTCTGGCTTCCCTATAAAACATAAGACCTAAAGTGTCTCAGTTTCTGCTGCCTGGTAAAAAAAAACAGAGTTCGTTGGAGCCAGTGAGTTTGTTCTTTTAAACCATAGCAGGCATAAATGCCCTCTGGCAGCATGTGTCCATGAGGCAAACAAACCCTTGAGCATAGAGCTGTGCTTTCTTTAGATGGTGTTACCTATAACCTGAACTCTGTGGTTGTCTTAAAGCCATGGTCAGTGTGGCAGACTTCCAGTTGTGAGTAATCTTTACTTGCTGGAACTTTAAACAGTCACAAATGTGCCATATATGTATGTTTTAATTATGGTAATCACCGTGCCCTGACATTCTCTCAAAGAAGGCATCTATATTCACAGGCAGCACTCGAAGTGTCAGAACAGCATGCCCTTACTTGGCTGCTTTCTTAATAGCACATTTGCTTCTGTCGCAGACTCGGTGTCCTGTGCCCATGTGGTCTGACTAATCTTACTGGTCCTACAATTATTTTGTCACTGTGATGGTTGAAGGGTGATCTATGAAAGGCAGTGGGTTTTTCCCCCCTTTTTCATATTGATGGTTCTGTCTGGCAGAATCTACAATACTAGTGGCTGATATTCTAATTTTTATGTATATTGTGCCAAATTTCAGGAGGGAAATTGCAGACAAAGCACAAGGCAAAATAGAACTCACTATAGGGAACATTATGGATAGCAGCTATGCACTTTTTGTTATACCGACTTGCATAAAAAGGAGAGGGGGAAAAGAAAGGGGTAATTAATAGCATTTTAAATGCGATATTTTAATAAATTAGCAACAAAGGTAATATTAATCAACTGAATCTAGAAAATGCCATTTGTATAAAAATATCAGTTAAATTAAAATGATGCAGAAGGGAAACCTTTTCCTTCCTTTCTGTTTCTTAAAGCTACTAAACAGATGTGTTACACACTAAAATGTCCACATTTTTCCATGCCTTTAGAATAAAACCAGCTGTCTATGGAGTAACTTCAGAAGTAATTTTTTTCAATACAAGAAATCAACCATCAAGGTACATAATAAAATGAATCTGGAAATATGGTAATCTCCTACTTATTCAACTGTACTAGAGATTTAATATTGATATTGCTGGGAGCTGAACAGGAGCCAAACTAATTCCACAGAAGTGCTCTATCTGCATATTAACTACTGAAAATGCACAAAGATACAATCCTATTTATGCTACCCTGCAGCATCTGATGTGATTTAGTTTGCAATCTCCTCAGCCTTTTAAATGTGTTACTATGTCCCCTCCCACTTACCTGGAGACAAATGCTCCTTTCAGTCAATTTTTAGGATGTTCTACATCACACATTCTGCAAATGTAAATATTTAGAGACACAAGAATTCATTTTATATCACTGGCTTATCATTTCTTTTATTTCAATATTTATCCATTGAATTACAAATTTTCTTGAGGAAATATGTTGTATCCTTTATAAGGCTAGATTATGTTTCTGACATACATAGTCACCAGTAGTCTTCTTGAGATTAAAAACACAGATTTTAGATTGTAGTCTTAATTAAGGTTGACATGTTATAAAATTTTAATCAGCAAGAAATAAAAGAAATTATTTTTCTGTTTTCATAACTTTGGAGTTTGGTTGTAATGTTCCATAGAAGGTAACTTTGACTTCGATATAATTTTCAGAAATGATCTTTAAAAATTCCAACTTCTCTTTGAAAATATTTAGATGATTACTTTGTAAATTAAACAGTAAATATTTAATTTTAAAAATGCTTTTACAAAAAGAAGCATAAGAAGATTAATTCAGTGATTCTCAGTTAAGGTTTTAAAGGAAACATGAAAAATATCCCCATAATGACAAAGAATAAATTCTAGAAGGAGGTCATGCTAGGGTATTCCCAGCATTGAAATGTAGTAAATATATAGAAAGCTATATAGACAGACCAGCTATAGAGACATACAGTTTCAATAATATCAGCTAGGTGAAGAAAAGCAAATTCAATCTTGGATGAAGGGGATAACAGGTAAAAACATCTAGGGAACACAGCCCAAATAAACACAATCAAAAGTGCTGAAATGGGAAAATTCATGATATTTGTATCCATTGAAAAGAATCCATTTTAAACGATAGTGAAACTTTGCTTTAAATTGTATATTTTGCCTGTTCCTATAAAAGGAATTTGATTTGAAAATTAAATATGTACACTGTGTTTAAGCATTGCATTAATCTACTAGTACTTCAACAGTGTACTGGGATCACCTGAAATTAGGGGAAAAAAATACCTGTGTTTCTATTTCCTATTTTTCTCTGGTACAGGAATTTTGTCACAGTAATTCATAACCACAGGTTTCCTCTTTGATTTTTTCTACCTTTTGCTGTGTGTGTGAGTGTGTGTGTATTTAAATTTCCTCCAAAGAATAACTAAGGAAAAGAATTGCTTCTGATTAAAACTGAAGAAAAGGCTAAGTAACTCCTTGCTATACTTCTTGAAGCAATACATTTCTGACTACCCTCTTTCATACTTTAAGAAGTGTACCTGCTAAGCAACTCTTTCATTTTCATCCAAGAAAGAAAAGGTTGCATCAGAGCACATAGTCACAAATAGTATTTATCTTCTGTTGTTTATCCTACCACTCCTTGGCAAGAGAGCTAAAAACTGACTTAGTAGGATTGAGTCCAACCCTGAGATAAATTGAGGAAGAAGTTTCTGAAAACATGAGCATTTCTCTTCTCTAATTTCTCAAAATCACTACAGCATAGGAAACCTCAATATAAAATTTTGATTTGATGTTTATTCAGGATAATAGAAGTTTCTACTTTCTTCAATATTGCAGTCAGAGAGTGTTCCAGTTCTGAATGTTAATTTTTAAGATCAAGGGACTTCCCAGGTGGCTCAGTGGTAAAGAATCTGCCTGCCAAGAAGGAGACCTGGGTTTGACCCCCGGGTTGAAAAGAGAGAAGGAAATGGCAATCCACTCCAGTATTCTTGCCTGGGAAATCCTTCATGGATGGAGGAGCCTGGTTGGCTACAGTTCATAGGGTCACAAAGAGTTGGACATGACTTAGTAACTAAAAACAACAACAATAATAAAGATCAAGGAAAATAATAAGGCTATGTTTTATATTCAAATAATAATAATAAGTGAATACGAGCAAAACTAAGGTAAATCGAGACAATCTGAGCATCAGTGAAAGATGGAGATCCAGAAACTAATCCTCACAGTAGCTGTACAGTACTTAGAACCTCCTTATAATGAAGAATGTAGATAATTTCCTTTGCATATTGTTTTTTTCTTTTCATTTATTCATCATATAATACATATGTATCAATGTGAGTAGGTTAGAGCTCTTCTAGGATTGTACATCAGTTTGCTATAATTACATTGTAATACAAATGGCTGAAAAGACTTTGTATGAGTCAATCAATGACCTTGATTTATTTTTCCAGGTCATGGAGATCCATCTTTGAACCTCATCAAAAATTCCAACTTAATAGCAGGTGTCAACCTTTAATATATTTGTCTTCTTGTCACAATCGGATCTGTCAGAAAAGAATCCTACAAATACTAAAGCAAATTGGAGAAAATTTTAATTTTTCTATCTTTATTTTATGAGTTACTGTTAAAAAAAAAGAAAATACAGCTTACATGACACAACACAAAGTGGAAAAATAAAAGATGTTAGATATATCCTTTATATTGCTTTCCTTTGGAAACAGCAGACTGAGAGTAATTTTTTTTTTCTGAGGAGAGTAAGTAAAGCTTCCATATTCCTGTTTACTTTTCTGATAGCAGTGCAGCACTTAAAACTACATGTGTTGAAGAATACTACAACCCTTCTCAGTGTTAGAGCAAGCCTTTCAAATGTTACTGCATTTAAAGCTGTATAGTACATTTGAGTACTGTCACATTAGAGGAATCCTAGCCTGCTGGCCACCCTTTTGGTAAAAGCATGTGATCAAATTTGAGCCCAGGTTGGTAGTGTCAACATTCCCATGCCAAAGCAAATTTGGAGCTGATGAAAACAAGCCCAGGCTTGCTTACCAATCTGAGATAAATAAATGTTCCAGCTGGGCACACACATTTTAAATAAGAATTTGATAGAGACCCTACTTTCCAGAACAAACTCACCCAAGCATTTTTAACTTGTAGTTATCTGGGGCAGCTCTCTGTGATGGGCTGCAGTGAGACAAAGACCTGGTGTGGGGGCTGCCAGGCTGAGGGGAAGAGGAATCAGTGAACCTAAAATGGCAGCTACATTCATTGAAGCTGGGTAATTGTATTTACCCATTCAGAAGGGACTACCTCAGCTCCAGGCACACACTCCTCTGAGACCCCAAAGAGCCAAGCTCATGGAATTGGAATGACCTCTTTTTACCAGATGACTCTAGGGTTATGATGCCACTTTTCCATGTACGGGGAGATAACCAATGGGGAAATTCATTGGGATTTCAAGAAGTATATCAACTTCTGCTCAGGATGCTTAGCCAGTCTAAAGAGAGTAATGGAAAATTAGACATTGTATATAGCTAGCAGTGTGTGGATGAAATGTTAAACAACCACCTCTCAGGAGTGTGGGAGTGGAGGGAAGTCTGACAATTTCTGTGATATGGGTGATTCCAGGCTACCAACATATGTCACTGGGAGCTGAGCAAAGATGCAAGCAACTGGCTCCCTCAAGCCTGCTACCAAGCACCTCTGACTATAACTCTAATGATGCAGGAAACTACTCATTCTTCATCCCAAAGTTCCTTATCCCTGAACATCATAACCTGGTTGATTCTGAAAATTTTTATATGAGCAACAAAAAGAAATCTGTATGAAATAGCATCAATAAAATATGCAATAAAAAACAGAGCTTTAAGAGCCCCCCACTGCCAAGTGTAAGACCATTTTATGATTTTATAAAATATTTTTGCATGGGTTATAAACCACTGAATAAAATAAAAAGCCATGAGCCCATAATAAAATAAACAAATAAATGAGGGAGAAAGGGAAGATCTTATTTACAGTAAAGTGCTTACTGATAAATGCACAAAAATGATGGAATTAGAAAATCACCTCCATGCAATAAAGATGGTCATCAATTGAGACAGAATGAAAAATCTGCAGAAAGAAAGCACTATTTAAATGCTCTCAAAAGATCTTCTCACTTATAACATATTCATGACCCACTTTTTAAAGTGAACAGAGTATACCATCCTAGAGGAATGATCAAAAGTTAACATCACCAATAACATGGATAAAAGCAAAACAAACAGGCAGACAACAATGAAAACAAGATGTGCCCCCAGATGTGATGCACTGTGAAGAATACAGTCTGCCTTCTGTGAAATTCTTGACAAATCCATAAACTGAATCAAATCATGAGAAAAAAATCAGACAAAACATCAGATAAAGCTTTCAGTTATTCCACAATATAACTGGCATGTACTTTAGAGTATGTCAAAGTAATAACTGAGAGGGGGAAAAAAAGAGTGAAGAACTACTTCAGATTAAATGAGTCTAAAAGAGAGATGACTGAAGATGATGAATGATCTTGCGCTGGAAATGAAGAGCTAAAAGGACATTATTGGAACAATTAGTGACATTTGCAAATTGACATAAACTGGGTAATTAATGCATCTTTTTGGCAGAAAGGCATTTTGTTTCAAATAGAGCCATGTGTACATGGCTTACTTCCAACTTCCCCTCCTTCCACCTGGTAACCATAAGTTTGTTCTCTGGGTATATTTTTGTTTTGTAAATAATTCATTTGTATAAATTTTTTGACTCCGCATATAAGCAATATCGTATGATATTTGTCTTCCTCTGACTTATTTCACTAGTATGATCGTCTCCAGGTCCATCCATGTAGCGGCGATGGCATTGCTTCATTCCTCTTAATGGCTGAGTAATATTCCATTGTATGCATATACCACGTCTTCTTCATCCATTCATCTGTCCATGGACGTTTAGGTTGCTTCCATGTCTTAGCGACTGTAAACAGTGCTACAATGAACACTGGGGTAAACGGGTCTTTTTGAACCATGTTTTTTCCCAGATATATGCCTAGGATTGGGAATGCTGGATCACATGGTAGCTCTATTTTTAGTTTTTAAGGAATCTTTTACCATTCTCCATAGGAGTTATACCAATTTATATTTCCATCGTTAGTGTAGAAGGGTTCCTTCTCTCTGCGCCTTCTCCAGAATTTATTGTTTGCAGATATTTTGATGATAGCCATTCTGGTTGGTGTAAGGTGATATCTCATGGTACTTTTAATTTACATTTCTCTAATAATTAGTTTGGAGAAGGAAATGGCAACCCACTCCAGTGTTCTTGCCTGGAGAATCCCAGGGATGGGGGAGCCTGTGTTAAGCATATTTTCATGTGCTTCTTGGCCATCTCTATGTCTTCTTTGGAGGAATGTCTATTTAGGACTTTTGTCCATTTTTTGATTGGGTTGTTTGTTTTGTCTTTTAATATTGAGCTGTATAAGCTGTTTATAAATTTTGGAGACTAATCCCTTGCAAGTCACACTATTTACAAATAATTTCTCCCATTCTGTGGGCTGTCTTCATTTAGTTTGTGGTTTCCTTTGCTATGCAAAAGCATTTAAAAATCATTGTTAAATTTCTTTATTTTGATGATTTCAATTGTAGTTACATAAGAGAATGTTATTTTCAGATAATATGCACTGAATATTTAAGAATGAGGGCATGATATTTTCAAGTTATTCTTTCAATTTATTCCATATATATGAGTTGGTACCTAGATCTAAGTCTACTCTATACAAACATATATATAATTCTCATATATATATTATATAATTCTCATACATATTATATATAATTCTTTCATATATATATGAAAGATATATGAGAAATATATGTGTGTGTGTATATATATATATATATATATATAGACAGAGAGAGAGAAAAGGGAAGCAAGCAAGCAAAGAATATTTGATGAATACAAATGAAGAGCAGACTTGAATTTATTACCCTATTTTTTGAAACTTTTCTGTTAGTTTGAAGTTAAGAAATATTTTTCTAAAAAAAATCACTAGTGGAGGTCATTTATTTATCCACTGAGTATGTAAACTGTGATGATTATGAGGACTGGAGTTTTTGTGTTTCTTTACTCTTTTTCCTGTCTTCCCTGAACAAGTTGATGTATTACTGGATGAACAGTACATTCTCTTCCTTGGCTCTCACCTTGTAAACTTGAATCACTGAGACTGCTGTGATGCTTTGACTAGAGCTTGCACAGAGATGCAGTCATGCACATGCAGGGGGAAAAAAAAGAGAAAAAGACAAAATCTAGGGTTGTGTGAGAAGTTACTAGGAAGCAACAAATGCTTCTCTTCTTGTGAATAATCTGGTGACCCTGACTCTAAGGCAGCCCAACAAATCTTTACTGCAGACTTCAGAGCAACTGTAATAAATGGTGGAGTATATCTTTGTGGTTAAGACCTTGGGCTCCAAAAGTCAGACTAGATTTAGAAGCTGGCTCTGCTGCTTACCAACATATTGACCTTGGCCCGTTTATTTTAATGCTATACCCAGATTTCTCATCTGGGGTGGGGGTGGGGGAGGAGACAGAAATTAGCAACTACCTGTCACCATGTTCCTGTGAAAAATAAGACATGCGTAGAGAGCTCTTACGTACATATAGTACTGATGGCAGTGATGATGGTGGTGGTGGTGATGGTGAGATGAGCAATAGTAACAGCAGTTTTCATGTCACTAATTCACTCATTACACAAACTTTTTTTTCAGTCAATGAGCTAGATAATAGTAATAGAGAAATAAATAAGGTAGAGTTTTCTCCTCGTGAAAGTAAAATTTAATGAAAAAGGCAGAACAAACTAAATTCTGCAGTTCAGTACCGGAAATAAGTATAACTCCATGCAAGATGAGGCAGAAGCACACAAGAGAATTGCATGAATGAGACTGAGTATTTAGCGAAATCTGATTGGGGGAGGTCAAGGGGTATGAACTCTTTCTAAACTCAAAACTAAAGAGTTCACTTTTTGAAGAGGAGTAGGAAACTGTAGACAGTGTAAAGATACAGACACACAAAATAGTAAAATGAAAACAGCATTACAAAACAAGGAATCACGAATTAATGGTTGAATGACTGATCCCAAGCAGAAGCACGCTTTAACATGTCTGAAAACAGAAATCCCTCATATTAGCCTCCGAGGAAAAAATAATGGCAGATGTGTTAATCTATCCCAAGGGAAGTCTGGTTTTACTCAATATGGCAATCCCAGATTCCATTTCAGGCAGAGCAGCCCATGAGAAAAGGTCAGTCTTTGAACATTAGTCTCTTAGACTGTGAGAGCTAAGGGAGCAGCTAGGTCAGCTTCCTAAAAGGCAGTCACCATCACAACTGCATTAAAACCATCTGGGGAATTTTAGAAAATACACACTCCTGGGTACCACTCTCAGACATTTTGCAATTGTTGGTTTGGGATAGGACCTAGGAATTTTCTTCTTTGCTTTGACACACTGCCCCCATCATCACCATCACCATGCTGTTCTAATGATACTAAATTAATAAAAATCTGAGCAGTCACTCCGTTTTCTGTGAGGTCAAACAGGAAAAACTCCTACATTTAAAATCTTAAAGTCAACAAATGATAACATTAGAACTAGAACCCAGATCTTCTTACTCCCCCAAACAGAACTTTTCCTATTGGATTTAGGAAATGGCACAAGGCAGTATTACCTTTTCCACTGACTTTTCATGGTGCCAGTCAGAGCAACCATTAAAATCTTCCTTTTGAGTTACATCAGAGCTTCAGATCAGGAATCACAAAATAGCACACTGAGGGCACCTCTGGCTGCCAAGTTTTTCATTTATACTACACATAAATTTAAAAATAATTTCTAATGCTTTTATGCTGCACATTCCCTCTCCAATTGTCTAAAAGATCCTCCACATACAGCTGTTCTGTGCCCAGATGTTTCCCTTATATAATTATTGGTCCAACTTCTTGGAAGCATTTGAGCTTATCGTCTAAGTGCAAAAGAGCCATTAAAAGGTAAAAAATTTTACCAAATGATAATTGACTAGCACTTTTTGAACACATTAGCACAGATTATTTAATCAAATTATCTAACAATTCCTTGATTCTCCTTTCATAGCCAGGCCACCTTTCTCCACTCTCCACCTTTCAACCTTGTTTGTTTCAGACGCCTCTTTCTCTCTAGGCATAGCTAACTGATTTAGGGAAGGTGACACAATGGTAAAGACGCTGCATGCCAATGCAGGAGATGCAAAAGACAAGACTCAGGTTCTATCCCTGGGTCAGGAAGACCCCCTGGAGTAGGAAATGGCAATCCAGTCCAGTATTCTTGCCTGGATAATTTCATGGACAGAGAAGCCTGGCGGGCTACAGTCCCATGGGGTCACAAAAGAGTCAGGCATGACTGAGCGACAGAGCACAAGGATAACAACACCTACCCCAGAGGCTGCATTGGGTCCATTGGATTCTCTCTCTGAGAACACTACAATTGGTACAATCAGATCAATCAAATTCAGTTACTAGACTTGTAAAATGAGTAACCTTAAATATAGAGGTCACTTTGAGGGGTAAGTCAAGATGAGCCTGTCTCTGCAAATAAGCAGAGTAATATTCTCTAAAGATAAAGCGGAAAACGTGCAGGGAGAGAGGATATGTATACACACACAGCCCCAGAGAAAGACAGATGGAGAGGATAATTGCCTTTATTATAGATGACTTCTCAGGTTCTGTTTCCAATTCCACATAAGGCATGGCTACAGTTTCTGTTCTTGGCTTTGGACATATGGTCATTCTCATTTGCTTGGATTAGTTGTAGTGGATTTCAGTTTCTTGCAACCAAACAATTGCTGGAAAAGACAGCCACCTAGGGATAAACTTCAGTCATAGAGGATGGTTAGCATAGCGCAGAGGCTGAGTTTGGAGTTCACCCCAGAGAGTGCATATCCCTAAAGAGTGAGGTCAGAAGGGGGACTTGGAAGCAATGGATTTGTGTGTTGGGTGGGGTAGAAGTGAGTTGGGAAAATCAAAAGGGAAGATTCACTCTCATGGAAAGAAAATTTGGGAAAAGAAAGATGCAGGTTATGCAAGTAATGATAGCAATGACAAATTTTACCTACTTCAGTTTTAACATATGCTATCCCTGAGCCTATGAAACACATTTCCTTTTGAATTTAAAAAATGTGGACCATTCATTTCTGCCAGAAGTATAAAATATTTTTTCAAAGCCACCGAAAGTTGCAAGATTGGGGTATTACTATCCACTAGTTATCAGTTTCTCTAACTATTAGTCTAACTATTAGTTTCTCTAACCATTGAGAAGACTGTGTTTATTTATTTAGTTGTTTCTCAAACACTATCAAAAAAACTTTTATAGTTTGACATTTCAGGGATTCCCTGGTGGCTCAGACAGTAAAGATTCTGCCTGCAATGTGGGAGAACCAGGTTTGATCCCTGAGTCAGGAAGATGCCCTGGAGAAGGAAATGGCAACCTGCTCCAATATTCTTGCCTGGAAATCCCGTGATGGAGGAGTCTGGCAGGCTGCAGTCAGATATGGAGAACTTTGAAGTACAATCTGAAGTATAAACAAGCTTATTCAGAAGCCACTGAAGTTCTATGTGTGACTGAACCATGCTGTAACCACATTAGATCCCAGGAAGCTCTCAGGAAGCAATGTAAGATGAGACCGGATTACTTGCCATTCTTTTAACTCAAGCTGTTGTGATTCTTCAGTTGCTCAGTTGTGTACAACTCTTTGTGGCCCCATGGACTGCAGGACACCAGGCTTCCATGTCCTTTGCTATTTCCTGGAGCTTACTCAAACTCACGTCTAGTGAGTCAGTGATGTCATCCAACCAACTTGTCCTCTGCCCTCCCCTTCTCCTACTGCCTTCAATATTTCCCAGCAGCAGGGTCTTTTCTAGTGGGTTGGCTCTACACGTCAGGTGGCCAAAGTATTGGGAAGTCAGCTTCAGTATCAGTCCTTCCTATGAATATTCAGGGTTGATTTATTTTAGGATTGACTGGTTTGATCTCCTTGCTGTCCAAGGGACTCTCAAGAGTCCTCTTCAGCACCACAGTTTGAAGGCATCAATTCTTTGGCACTCAGCCTTTTTTATTCTCTGGCTATCACATCTGTACATAACTACTGGAAAAACCTTAGCTTTGACTATATGGACCTTGGTCAGGAAAGTAATGCCTCAGCTTTTTTTTTTTTTTTTCAAGACAGGAAGTAAAATTTTATTTTATTTTATTTTATTTTAATTTTAAAATCTTTAATTCTTACATGTGTTCCCAAACATGACCCCCCCTCCCACCTCCCTCACCACAACATCTCTCTGGGTCATCCCCATGCACCAGCCCCAAGCATGCTGCACCCTACGTCAGACATGGACTGGCGATTCAATTCTTACATGATAGTATACATGTTAGAATTCCCATTCTCCCAAATCATCCCACCCTCTCCCTCTCCCTCTGAGTCCAAAAGTCCGTTATACACATCTGTGTCTTTTTTGCTGTCTTGCATACAGGGTCATCATTGCCATCTTCCTAAATTCCATATATATGTGTTAGTATACTGTATTGGTGTTTTTCTTTCTGGCTTACTTCACTCTGTATAATTGGCTCCAGTTTCATCCATCTCATCAGAACTGATTCAAATGAATTCTTTTTAATGGCTGAGTAATACTCCATTGTGTATATGTACCACAGCTTTCTTATCCATTCATCTGCTGATGGACATCTAGGTTGTTTCCATGTCCTGGCTATTATAAACAGTGCTGCGATGAACATTGGGGTACATGTGTCTCTTTCAATTCTGGTTTCCTCAGTGTGTATGCCCAGCAGTGGGATTGCTGGGTCATAAGGTAGTTCTATTTGCAATTTTTTAAGGAATCTCCACACTGTTCTCCATAGTGGCTGTACTAGTTTGCATTCCCACCAACAGTGTAGGAGGGTTCCCTTTTCTCCACACCCTCTCCAGCATTTATTGCTTGCAGATTTTTGGATCGCAGCCATTCTGACTGGTGTGAAGTGGTACCTCATTGTGGTTTTGATTTGCATTTCTCTAATAATGAGTGATGTTGAGCATCTTTTCATGTGTTTGTTAGCCATCCATATGTCTTCTTTGGAGAAATGTCTATTTAGTTCTTTGGCCCATTTTTTGATTGGGTCGTTTATTTTTCTGGAATCGAGCTGCATAAGTTGCTTGTATATTTTTGAGATTAGTTGTTTGTCAGTTGCTTCATTTGCTATTGTTTTCTCCGATTCAGAAGGCTGTCTTTTCACCTTGCTTATATTTTCCTTTGTTGTGCAGAAGCTTTTAATTTTAATTAGATCCCATTTGTTTATTTTTGCTTTTATTTCCAGTATTCTAGGAGGTGGATCATAGAGGATCCTGCTGTGATTTATGTCTGAGAGTGTTGCCTCAGCTTTTTAATACGCTGTCTAGGTTTGACATAGCTTTTCTTCCAAGGAGCAAGCATCTTTAAATTTCATGGCTGCAGTCATTGTCCACAGTGGTTTTGGAGCCCAAGAGAATAAAATCAGTCACTGTTTCCATTGTTTACCCATCTGTCTGGCATGAAGTGATGGGACCGGATGCCATGATTTTAGTTTTTTGAATTTTGAGATTTAAGCCAGCTTTTTCACTTTCCTCTTTCACCTTCATCAAGAGGCTCTTTAGTTCTTCGCTTTCTGCCATAAGCTTGGTGTCATCTGTGTACCTGAGGTTAGTGGTGTTTCTTCAGTCAATCTTGATTCCAGCTTGTGCTTCATCCTGCCTGGGTTTTTGCATGATGTAGTCTGCATATAAGTTAAATAAGCAGGGTGACAATATACAGTCTTAATAAACTCCTTTCCCAATTTTGAGGCAGTCTGTTGTCCCATGTCCAGTTCTAACTGTTGTTTCTTGACCTGCATACAGGTTTTGCAGGAGGCAGGTAAGATGGTCTGGTATTCCCCTCTCTTTAAGAATTTTCCATAGTTTGTTGTGATCCACACAGTCAAGGGCTTTCGTGTAGTCAATGAAGCAGATGTTTTTCTGGAATTCTCTTGCTTTCTCTATGACCCAACAGATGTTGGTAATTTGATCTCTGGTTCCTCTGCCTTTTGTAAATCAGGCTGTATATCTGGAAGTTCTCAGTTCACATACTGTTGAAGTTTAGCTTGAAGGATTTTGAGTGTTACCTTGCTAGCATGTAAAATGAGTGCATATGTGCAGTAGTTTGAATATTCACTGGCATTGCCCTTCTTTGGGATTGGACTGATAACTGACCTTTTCCAGTCCTGTGGCCACTGCTGAGGGGACTTGGGTCTGGGAAGAGACTCAGGAAAAACGAGATCACACAGGTGAACTTTTATGCCAAGGAATGAGTGGGTCAAGCCACATACAGGATGTTTTACACATAAGAGACAAGCCCCTGTGTGGGATTTTGTCAACAAATTTGGACAAGCCTCAAATTTGTTGACATCCTGAGTGGAGCACTTTAACAGCATCATCTTTTAGGACTTTAAATAGCTAAGCTGGAATTCCATCACCTCCACTAGCTTTGTAAGTAATGATGCTTCCTAAGGCCCACCTGACTTTGTACTCCAGGATGTCTGGCTCTAGGCGAGCAATCATACCATCATGATTATCTGGGTAGTGAAGATCTTTTTGTAATGTCCTTCTGTGTATTCTTGCCACCTTTTCTTAATATCTTCTGCTTCTTTTAGGTCCATACCATTTCTACCTTTTATTGTGCCCATCTTTGCATGAAATGTTCCCTTGGTATCTCTAATTTTCTCGAAGAGATCTCTAGTCTTTCCCATTCTTTTGTTTTCCTCTATTTCTTTGCACTGTTCACTTAAAAAGGCTTTCTTATCTCTCATTGCTATTCTTTGGGACTCTACATTTAGATGCATATATCTTTCCTTTTCTCCTTTGCCTTTAACTTCTCTTCTTTTTTCAGCTATTTCAAAGGCCTCTTCAGACAACCATTTTGCCTTTTTGCCTTTCTTTATCTTGGGAATGGTTTTGATCACTGCATCCTATAAAATGTTATGAACTACTATTCATAGTTCCTCAGGCACTCTATCAGATCTAATCCTTTGAATCTATTTGTCACTTCCATTGTATAATCATAAGGGATTTGATTTAGGTCATACCTGAATGGGCTGGAAGAAGCACAAGCTGGAATCAAGATTGCCAGGATAAATATCAATAACCTCAGATATGCAGATGACACCACCTTTATGGCAGAAAGTGAAGAGGAACTAAAAAGCCTCTTGATGAAAATGAAAGAGGAGAGACCGTTACTCCTTGGAAGGGAAGTTATGACCAACCTAGATAGCATATTCATAAGCAGAGATATACATTTGGTCCATCTAGTCAAGTCTATGGTTTTTCCTGTGGTCATGTATGGATGTGAGAGTTGGACTGTGAAGAAGGCTGAGCACCAAAGAATTGATGCTTTTGAACTGTGGTGCTGGAGGAGACTCTTGTGAGTCTCTTGGACTGCAAGGAGATCCAATCAGTCCATTCTGAAGGAGACCAGACCTGGGTGTTCATTGGAAGGACTGATGCTGAGGCTGAAACTCCAATACTTTGGCCACCTCATGCAAAGAGTTGACACATTGGAAAAGACCCTGATACTGGGAGGGATTGGGGGCAGGAAAAGAAGGGGACGGCAGAGAATGAGATGGCTGGATGGCATCACCGACTCGATGGACATGAGTTTGAGTGAACTTCGGGAGTTGGTGATGGACAGGGAGGCCTGGCGTGTTGCAATTCTTGGGGTTGCAAAGAGTCGTACATGATTGAGCAACTGAACTGAACTGAACTGAACTGAATGGCCTAGTGGCTTTCTCTACTCTCTTCAATTTAAGTCTGAATTTTTCGATAAGGAGTTCACGATCTGAGCCACAGTCAGGTCCTAGTACTGTTTTTGCTGACTGTATAGAGCTTCTCTATCTTCAACTGCAAAGAATATAATCAATTTTATTTCAGTATTGACCATCTGGTGATGTCCTGTCTAGAGGCATCTCTTGTGTTGCTGGAAGAGAGTGTTTGCTATGACAAGTGTATTCTCTTGGCAAAACTCCTAAGCTGTAATGGAGGCCAGTTCAGATACCAAAAAAGTGAGTATGTGAGGTCTGTAGCTCCAAGAAAACACACAGTTCTTCATTTTCTTACTACAGATATCCCACTCTCGGCTCACACCGCAACAAGTCTTTGCTCCCCTTCATCTGCTCAGCTGCAACTTCAACTGTTCAACTTCTGTCCCCTTTCTTAAAGGCACAATTGAGGCAGGAATGGAGAAGAAACAAGACTCCTTCAAGCTCATGCTTAGTTTCCTTAACCCCACATGAAAATTTTTTCTCTAACCTGATCCTTGTGAGGCACAATAAAGAATGCCTTGCAAACATCTAGCTGGACTTTTCATTATTTGGTAACGATGAATTAATAAGTTCATTAGTAAAATCAACAGTCTTGGATAAGGAAAATTTTAGTGCTAGGCCACAGAATGTAAGTCACTCATTTGCCTTATTATTCTTCTAACAATTAAATGTTGCTATAATTATAAATAAGGATTATCTTTTAACCTAAATCTGTTATTTTGTTGTAGAAATCAAGAAGATAAATGTAGTTTTAACAAGTTAAAGTCTTTTCAAAATCTGAATGAAAAATTCAGAGAAACTCAATTTTGCTACTATAATGCTTACTAAAAATAAATGCTTAACTGTTGTTTCCTTAGATTGAAGGTACATTCAATAGCAAAATAGAAGTGAATAGAAGACAGTATATGGTAGTTTTAAGAGACAATAGTGAATTTTATTATTCCAAGGTATAATTTAAGAGTGGCAAAAATTCTGTCTGTGCTTTTGTGTCAATGAATTCACTCATATGTTGATTTTAATGTTGTAAAATGAAAAGGCCATATAAGATTGTATAGTATTTGCACACACAAAAATTGCCATCTGAAAATATTTGTGAAAACCTATTTTATGCCTGAATCTAAGTTGAATGCATAATTTAGTACTTATTTTCAGAACAAATAGCCTGGAAAAATTTCATGCACAATTGATGATAATTTGAGTGTGCAATCCATGGCTGGAACTCATTAACATATTCATTCTGTCTAAGCTCTGTGTGCAAATTTAAATTGTAGTTTTCTAAAACTGGCTCATAACAACTCCAAAACATCAAAACCAGTCAGTCTCAGATCCCATGATGGAGCCTGAAAACTTCCACATGATAAGCAAATCTTTTGGAAGATAATCCCAAAATCTGGGGAAAAGATCATAACAATACTGAATAAATTCACATTCAGATTATGTTGAATACAAAAGTAAAAATCAAAAGAAAACTTCAACAAAGCAATGGAAATTTCACATTGAAATACCAAGGGGTAAAGTGTATGTGTGTGTATATACAATTCTTAGTGACAAATCCCAAAATATTTGCTTCTATTTTCTCTTTAGATAGTGATTTTAACTTTGTGCATGGATGTTCAGTCACTCAGTCTTGTCCAACTCCTCTGTCCATGGAATTTTACAGGCAAGAATACTTGAGTGTGTTGCCATTTCCTACCCCAGGGGGTCTTCCTGACCCAGAGATAAAACTCAGGTCTTCTGTGTCTCCTGCTTTGGCAGGTGGATTCTTTACCACTGAGCCAACTGGAAAGCCTGATTTTAACTCCAAAGTGGATTTTTAAATGATTTATACATCATATTAGCAAAAAATTTTAAAATAACATTAAAATGTTATTTTTCTAAGAAATAATTTCTATACATGTATGAACTAGAAATCCCCAAATATCTTTTTAAATCTTATTTTAATGGGTGGGTATAAGTGTAAATGTTGTCCGTGGTAAGGCAGAAGAGGCTTCAGTTCAGTTCAGTTCAATTGCTCAGTCATGTCTGACTCTGCAACCGCATGAACTGGAGCACGTCAGGCCTCCCTATCAATCACCAACTGGCAGAGTCTACCCAAACCCATGTCCACTGAGTCGGTGATGTCATCCAACCGTCTCATCCTCTGTTGTCCCCTTCTCCTTCTGCCCCCAGTCCCTCCCAGAATCAGGATCTTTTCAAATGAGTCAGCTCTTCACATCAGGTGGCCAAAGTACTGGAGTTTCACCCTCAGCATCAGTCCTTCCAATGAACACCCAGGACTAGTCTCCTTTAGGATGGACTGGCTGGATCTCCTTGCAGTCCAAGGGACTCTCAAGAGTCTTCTCCAACACTACAGTTCAAAAGCATCAATTATTTGGCACTCAGCTTTCTTTATAGTCCAACTCTCACATCCATACATGACCACTGGAAAAACCATAGCCTTGACTAGATGGACCTTTGTTGACAAAGTTAATGTCTCAACTTTTTAATATGCTTTCTAGGTTGGTCATAACATTCCTTCCAAAGAGTAAGCCTCTTTTAATTTCATGGCTGCAATCACCATCTGCCATGATTTTGCAGCCCCTCAAAATAAAGTCAGCCACTGTTTCCACTGTTTCCCCATCTATTTCCCATGAAGTGATGGGACCAGATGCCATGATCTTAGTTTTCTGAATGTTCAGCTTCAAGCCAACTTTTTTACTCTCCTCTTTCACTTTCATCAAGAGACTCTTTAGAAAAGGCTTAGCTATGATTTACACATGTGTTTTGCCTGCCATATCTGATAGATAATTAATTAATTCAAGTTGATCATGGTGTAGAAACATTTATTTGTCTTAACTGAATTGCAGTTTTATAAATTATTTTTAAAAATCAGAAAATATATTACTTGAAATAAGCAGAATATTTTAAATAAATATACTTTTTAAAGATTAACCAAAATCTAAGGCATTGTTTTACTATATATTGAACATTATATAATAAAATATTTTAAAATGATATTTTCTATATGAATTCCCTGGAGAAGGAAATGGCAACCCACTCCAGTATTCTTGCCTGGAGAATTCCATGGACAGAGGAGCCTGATGGGCTACAATCCATCGGGTCACAGAGTCAGACACGACTAAGTGACTAACACACACACATATAAATTTTAGACATCTCCTCCATTGAAATATATAATGCTATTTTTTATAATTTCAATATTTTTCATAATTTTAAAAAATGGGTGATTCATGATTATTTTGTTGGGCATCAAAGTAAATATATCTTAATGATTTCCCCCTAACCAAATAACTGATAAAGCAATAAAACTTTTAGAGGAAAACACTGTCTGTAAACCAGGATTATATATTTAATGGTACAGTTTTGCAAGAGTATTCCTCTCAGCACCAATGCATTACATAAGAAATTTGACAAGGTTAGAATTTATGTTGTTAATGGAAATTATTTTTTCAAGAATTAATCTTTAGACTCTAAAGAATGACAGATATTCAAATATTCTCAAATGAGTATTTAAATCAAAAATTTCTATTCATTCCTGCCCCCCAACAGAACTTCCATTCTGGATTCCAGCATGTCACACACACAATTGAATTCTTAACAGCTGCCATTCAAAAGAACTGTGGAGGACCATTTGAAAGTAATATTTTGCTCTGTGTGACATCTCATTTTTTTCCCCTCAGAAATCATAATTTTTTTACACACCTCATAGTCTTCCTAACAGGAAACCAGCTCTGCCTGTCATTTTGATTGGGGAGGAACCTTGTTTTCCAGGTCACTTGCTTGAATCCTGGAGACAAGATATTCATGAGGGACCTGGATGGGGCATTTACATCTCAGAGCAGAGTTTTCCTCTCCATTTGCCAGCATGCCAGGTCAGTGAGCCGCTCTGTCGGAGGGAAGATAATGGCTGCTGTAGTGCCCCCTGCTTATTACACACTGAGTGCTTCTGACCTTCTTGGGAGAACCCCCCAAGCATTGTGACTCAGGGCATTCCCCTACTCTCTAAGACCCTGTCACCAAGATCCTTCCGTCTGAAACACAATGTTAGTGACAACTTTGGAAGGGGCTACTTTCAAATGCCATATTTCAAACTTCTTCCCTCTGCTGACGTCTTGACTATGCAGAAGAAAATAAAAAATTATTCATTTCTTAAAATGTAAATCTGACTTAAAAAACACCACAAATCAATGAATCCAATTGAATATAAATAAACTAAAATAAGATCATAAGTACAATTGAAAAAAATTTTATTTTTTCAATCTATATTTACAAATTGAACTAGTCCTTCATAAAACAAATAAAACTTTATAGATATGAAATAGCAAAACAATTATTTAAAAAATTAAATTAATTATATATTTTTAGTAGATAGCAATACTCTTTTAGGACCTGGAAAAATTGGAAGTGATTTCTCTCCCTATCTTATACCTTAATTTGATTCTTTCCTTTCTAACAAAATGGATTTTTTGAGACATGAAATATAAGTGAGGGTTTACTATGTCTTCATTTTCTATCCCAGACATTCAGATGTTACCTGAAATACTCTCCACCTGAATTTTCTTTTATTTCTTTGAACAACGAAGCAGTCTAGCACCCCTCTGATCATTTGGATTGGTAGGTAGTAAAGAATTTACCTGTTAAGTGGAAACAAAGCTGGATGACTGCCTCAATGTGGGGAGAGGAGTACCACTTTCTTTGGCTCAGAGGTGGTTTCCAATCACCGCTTTCTTACTTCATTTATGATAGGTACAATGGTGACAACAATAAACAAGCATAATTTCTGGGCAAGGGGGGCATAGAAGAAATTTTTGAACATCCAACACCTCCTCCTCCTTATTTCAGTTACAATGTATAAAAAGAGTGCACATGTTCCAATACAACTTGGAAAAATCACATAGATTGAATATTTTTTTCTCTAAAAGCAGAAATATCATACACTGATGCTGGAGAAGCCCCCAAAGACTTCCCTTAATTAATGTCTTTTGCAGATTTCTTAATTTAAAATTTTAAAACTGAATCTTCATGATGTGCAAGAATGTTCAGACAGCTATATAAGGATAACAACAAAAAGTACAAAGTCATTACATTATTTGAGCTTACATTTTGTTAGATGTAGAGGTATGGGAGATATGGCCAAAGAATTGATGCTTTTGAACTGTGGTGTTGGAGAAGACTCTTGAGAGTTCCTTGGACTACAAGAAGATCAAACCAGTCAATCCTAAAGGAAGTCAATCCTGATTATTCATTGGAAGGACTGATGCTGAAGCTGAAGCTCCAATACTTTGGCCACCTGATGCGAAGAGCTGACTCCTTGGAAAAGACCCTGATGCTGGGAAAGATTGAAGGCAGGAGAAGGGGACAACAGAGAATGAGACGGTTGGATGGCATCAGCAACTCAACGGACATGAACTTCAGCAAACTCCAGGAGATGGTAAGGACAGAGAAGACCAGTGTGCTACAGTTGATGAGGGTCACAAAGAGTCGGACACAACTGTACAACTGAACAACAACAGGTATGGTAAATCTTGACTGCTTTGATGGACGTAAAGATTAAAAAGAATCTGTCTACTCTTTTAAGAAGAGAAAGTTCTGAAAGTCCAGCTATATGCCAGTTTCCATGGAACATCTTCCACTGAGATCTGGCATGTATTACTAGCATGCAGTGATTGGCTCTGCAAATGACAAAACACAGCAGAACAACATGGTGAGATCAACCAGTAGCCATCGTCCACACTAAGGGACCAGCTTCCAGGAAGGGTTCAGATTTCGGGCTCAGAATGCCTTTTACTTTTAAAAAGTGTTTAATACCCCAAAGAGTCTTTGTTAATGTGGATTATAGCTATTTATATTAAAAACATTAGAAATTATAGAAAAATACTTTAATGTTCTTTACTTTAAAAGTGATAGTAATAAACTTATATTTTTATTATGTATTTATTCTTGTACTGGGACTTTGTTGCTGTGTGCAGGCTTTCTCTAGTTGCAGTGATGTAGGGGCTACTCTTTATTGTGGTGCCCGGGCTTCTCATTTCAGTGGCTTCTCTTGCTGTGGAACACAGGCTCTAGCACTCGGGCTCAGTAGTTGTGGTCCAGAGGCTGAGCTGCTCCACGGCATCATGTCACGTGGAATCTCCCCAAAGCAAGGATCAAATCCATGTCCCCTGCGTTGCCAGGTGGGTTCTTATCCACTGTACCACCAGGAAGTACCACCTCTATGTTAATATAAGTGACGTGTTATTTATTGAAAATGTTTTCCCAAACAAAATAATTAGTGAGAAGAGTGGAATTGTTTAAAGAATCATTTGAATGTCTGGGCTAATAGAAGATAACTAGATTCTCTCATCTGTTTCAACACTTAATCTGATTCAATATGTTGAGTTTTTTTAATTGTATGAAGGAAATCTAGTCTCACACAGATACATAGTTGGAAAAGTGAGGAGTATATTAATAGTCACTTCAGATAATTCTGTATATTTTTCATTGATACTATTCCAAAACTCAAATTGTGGTAATTTCTTAATGGTTTATTTTAGTGAGGACCTAGAAAAGCTTTTTACACTATTTTATATTAAAGTCATTAGTCTATTAAAGTCATTCATCTTGCATACAGGGAACGCATGTACACCCGTGGTGGATTCATGTCAATGTATGGCAAAACCAATACAGTATTGTACAGTAAAATAAAGTAAAAATAAAAATTAAAAAAAAAAGTCATTCATCTATCTTTATTCACTTTGAATAGACCTTTTAACCAAACATGATATTGCAACACCATTAACTGGTCTTTGGAAAATAGTCCACTCATTTGGGTTTCCCTGGGGGCTCACTGGTAAAGAATCTGCCTGCCAATGCAGGAGACACAGGTTTGATCCCTGATCAAACCAGGAAAATCTTGGAGAAGGAAATGACAGCCTACTCCAGTGCTCCTGAATGGGAAATCTGATGGACTGAAGAGCCTGGTGGGCTACAGACCATGGGGTCTCCAAAGAGTCAGACATTACTTAGAGACTAAAAACAAACAAGTCCACTGACTTGTACAGATGTTACAAATATTGACACACTTAATTATATAATACTCCCAAAATCCCATTCATAAATATCACCACAGATCACATTAGAAAAGTCTGTGAGTGTTGAGATGGATCAAATCCAAGGCCGGGATTCAAGCTTTAAATTCAGGCTTTTGTTTGAAAGCTCAAATTTTATCATTGGCAACAAATCCTCTCAGTCAATTTCCTTGAAATGGCAGGCTCACTTTGTTAGTTTTCAAGAATGTCTCTGAAATACCTAAGACTGCATAACCATAGTTTGTCAGTTGCTCGCTCAACTATAAATGGTACTCCCGGGGGAAGAAAAAAAAAAAGGAAAAGTGGCTAATTTAGCTTATTATCACATAAATTATTTTCACAAAAGAACTCTCAAAATATATGCAGCAGAAGTACTTTTCATGAATTTCTCAGTTTATCACATAGAATATAAAAAGTTCTTTTGTTTTTTTCTCTATTGATTGTCTATTTTTAACTTATTTTTAATTGGAGGATAATTGCTTACAATATTGTGTTGGTTTCTGCCATACATCAAATAAATCAGCCATAGGTACACACAAAAATTTTAAGGATAAGGATTTAACATTATTAATTTTTAGTCCTTCATCAGGGTATTCTTTTAAAATTTTTTTAATTTATTTATTTTTTATTGAAGGATAATGACTTTACAGAATTTTGTTGTTTTCTGTCAAACCTCAACATGAATCAGCCACAGGTATACATATATTGGCTCCCTTTTGAACCTCCCTCGCATCTCCTCCCCACCCCACCCCTCTAGGTTGATACTGAGCCCCTGTTTGAGTTTCCTGAGCCATAGAACAAACTCCCCTTGGCTATCTATTTTACATATGGAAATGTAAGTTTCCATGTTACTTTTCCATACATCTCACCCTCTCTTCCCCTCTCCCCATGTCTATAAGTCTATTCTCTATGTCTGTTTCTCCATTGTTGCCCTGTAAATAAATTCTTCAGTACCATTTTTCTAGATTCCGTATATATGTGTTATAATACAGTATTTATCTTTCTCTTTCTGACTCATTTCACTCTGTATAATAGGTTTTAGGTTCATCCACCTCATTAGAACTGACTCAGGGATATTCTTAAGTGAAACTGGCCATACAGTTTGGCATCACTGCCTTTCATACTATGGTACCAGCAGTTTCACCCAAAATTACTTTTGTCTCATCAGGGCAAATGTCAACACAGCAAAAAAGGCAAAGGATATCTAATGTTACTGGGAAAGGAGTTTTGACCTCCAGGATTCAGTGACAGGGTCTCAAGTAGAAGTCTGCATATAACACTTAGAGAACTGCAACTTTTACAAATTCAATTGCTTCCACCAGCCAATTCTAAGCAGTTCAGAAAAGCTAATAATACATATACTCAATACAGGAGAGTAATAGGAACAGTTACTGAACCTGGTACTGTTCTTAAGTGCTTAACAGAGACTATACCATTGAATTCTCACAAGATAGAGACCGGCATTTACATTATCCTCACTTTACAGGTGAGAAAAGGAAAACACAGAACAGTTAAATTCCCCAGGGTTACATAGTTAGCAAGTTTTAAAATTAGGATCTGAACCCAGAGTTCAGGATCTGAACCAAAAGTTCAAGTCTAAGCCTAGTTTTCAAGTACCGCAGTACACCAATACTAAAGGATAAATATATTTTCAAAATATATGCATTTGAAATATTTGAAATTTATTTTTAATATTAAGACAACAGAGAATTAGTAAACATTTGCTAACAGTTATATGCACTTTAAATAACATCTTCATGGCATTCCAGTTTCTGAGTGCTCACAAGAAGTCTTAGATTTAGGATCAGAAAACTTATCAAGTTATTTTATACACATTTCTTATCCTAACTATTTTTCAGCTTTTCTTGGAAGTTTGAAATAGTATTTGTTTGCAGCCCAGGTTTATCTGTTTACATATCAATGGTGGAGTTTTGAAACTGTTTTTGAATCTCAGAATAATTTCAAATATTTCCATTTGTATGTTAAAATCTACTCAGATTTTTCAAACATAAACTTCTATATAAAAACAACATACATGAATACACACACACCATAGTATTTTTCCATCCACTTGGTAAATACTTGAGAGCCCACAATTGTCACAGACTGAATTGCATCTCACCAAAACTCATATGTTGAATTAATACCTCCAATATAACTGCATTTTGACATAAGGTCTTTAAGAAGGTAATTAAGGTTAAATGAAGTCCTAAGCGTTGGGCCTTAATTCAATAGGACTGGTGTCGTTAGAAGAAGAAAAGTACATACTGAGCTCCCTATTTTCACACACGCTGTAACGTACATAAATACATACACACAGGAAAAGCCATGTGAGTACATAATAATAAGGTGGCCATTCACAAGCCAGGAAGAGAAACTTCACCAGAAACCAGGGCTGATGACACCTTGATCTTCAGAACTGTGAGAAAATACATTTATTATTTAAATTACCCAGTCTGTAGCATATTGCTACAGCAACCTGAGCTGACTAATATAACATTTAACAGATATTTTTAAATCACATGACATATAGTAATTCCAGATCAAATCAGTAGTGATATTAATACAATACATAATGAAGAATTGAAAAGAAAAGCAAATTCTCTCTCCTTCTCTCATTCGCATGCACAAAACTATAAACACACACTCAAACACATCATGTCAACCCACTTAAAAATAATCCTTTGGTCACTGGTTTTTCCAGAGTCAAGACTTTATGTTCAGCATAAATTTTAAAAATAAAAGATATAACTCCCAAAATGAAAAGATGTGACCCATGAAAGATCAGAGTTAGGACTCAATCGAGGTACTAGTGAAGTGAAATCAATAGAAGATTTTGAATAAAGAACTGGATTTGGATTCAAATTTCAGATCCTGAGCACATCAAATACTTTTTCATTCTCTGAGGTTTCAGTATATTCAAGAGTAAGAATACTATCTATCTCACTAGGCTACTGTGATAATTAGATGAGAAAAGAAATATAAAATCATATCTAGTTTTTCTGACAAGCTGTCAAAGCTCAACCTGAGGAAAGATTAGAAAGCTAGCATGATATCCACTGCTTCCTTTCAGCATGTTCTGTCCTCCCAGAGACCCACTGCCCAAGCACCAAAGAACAGGTTTTGCCTTTGTGTCTCTCAGCTGAGTTGCTCTGGGCTATAGCTCTAAAGTCCTGAGACCAGTCACCATAAAGCTTCTAGCATTTTATTTCCAGAGAGAAGATTACCATCTAGTTATGTAATTATCCCCTAAAGCTTAGGTCTGGCTTTCTCTTCCTTTTGAGGTATAAAACAAATAACCTGGTAAATTTATTTTTAAAAATATCAGAGGAACATTTTCACATAAAACCCAAAACAATTTTGGTTATAACACACTTTCACAAGTACATGTAGCCAACCATTTCTGTTGCCTCATATTTAATTTTAAAGATTAAGTATTCTGATTACTCTGTTTTCTAATTAAAGCTTTCTCTATTTCACTATTTTGGATTAGCTATTGAATTTAGTAACATAAATATCAACTCATCATAAAAAAATTTTCAGTACTTCAGCTTAACTATTAAATGGTTGTATATTTTCTATCTTGTAGGTTCAGTTCAGTTCAGTCTCTCAGTCATGTTCAACTGTTTGCAACCCAATGGACTGCGACATACCAGGCCTCCCTGTCCATTACCAACTCCCGGAATTTACTCAAACTTATGTCCATTGAGTCGGTGATGCCATCCAACCATCTCATCCTCTGTTGTCCCCTTCTCCTCCCGCCTTCAATCTTTCCCAGCATCAGGGTCTTTTCAAATGAGTCAGTTTGCATCACATGGCCATAGTATTGGAGTTTCAGCTTTAGCATCAGTTCTTCCAATAAATATTCAGGACTGTAATTAATAATATTAAAGCTTCAGGGATACCAAAACTATTTGCACCTTTTTCCTGACAAGTTTCATGGGTAATAATGATTAGTAAAAACATGGTACTACTTCAAAAACCTCTTAGAAAGTTCTGGTCATCTGCTCAAAGTCCCTAAACCTTTATGTTAAAACTACAGGATGGCTGTTCTAGCAACCTTTTGCTAGCCCCCTATTTTAAGTCTGAATAGAAATCACAGTGAGTTCTTCTGTATTTTTCATCATTAGATCTATGGAGCATAAAGAATCATTTCTTCAGTAGGTTTTCTGTGAGGGAGGGAGACTATATTCTTGAGTCTCTTCAAGTGAAGTTTCCATGAGTTCAACCAACTTTTCCACATGCTGTTGAACAAATGTGTTTCAGACCCTGATTACGGGAGCATTCTCTTTGTTCCTGTGTATAATTTAGTTTCCACTTTCACCGCGCTTCTGATGGAAGGATACTGCAAGGTGGTAGAAAGAGAAACAGACTAGAAGTAAGGAAACTTTCAATTTAGGTCTCTAATCAGTCCTGCGGACTTGGGCATTTAGACCACTTAACACTTTGCTTCCTTCCTCAACCCTCAACAAAAAAGAAAAAAATGCCTGCCCTATCTCTCAGGTTGCTGTGAGGTTCCAAACTTTGTGGATACATGCAATGAATTCCATGAAATATAGTCATTAAAGAAAGTATTGTAGTTTTTTCATTTATATATATATATATTCTGACTAATTTACAACATAAACATTTATGCATCAAAAACTGATAAGAACTCCAATTTTATTTTTTTTTTTTTTATTTTTTTTTTAGGAATATTTTATTTTATTTTATTTATTTTTTTTTTGTTTGGTACTTTTAATTTATTTTTTTTTAATTTTTTAAATTTTAAAATCTTTAATTCTTACATGCATTCCCAAACATGAACCCCCCTCCCACCTCCCTCCCCATAACATCTTTCTGGGTCATCCCCATGCACCAGCCCCAAGCATGCTGCATCCTGCGTCAGACATAGACTGGCGATTCAATTCACATGATAGTATACATGTTAGAATGTCATTCTCCCAAATCATCCCACCCTCTCCCTCTCCCTCTGAGTCCAAAAGTCCGTTATACACATCTGTGTCTCTTTCCCTGTCTTGCATACAGGGTCGTCATTGCCATCTTCCTAAATTCCATATATATGTGTTAGTATACTGTATTGGTGTTTTTCTTTCTGGCTTACTTCACTCTGTATAATCGGCTCCAGTTTCATCCATCTCATCAGAACTGATTCAAATGAATTCTTTTTAACTGCTGAGTAATACTCCATTGTGTATATGTACCAAAGCTTTCTTATCCATTCATCTGCTGATGGACATCTAGGTTGTTTCCATGTCCTGGCTATTATAAACAGTGCTGCGATGAACATTGGGGTACATGTGTCTCTTTCAATTCTGGTTTCCTCGGTGTGTATGCCCAGAAGTGGGATTGCTGGGTCATAAGGTAGTTCTATTTGCAATTTTTAAGGAATCTCCACACTGTTCTCCATAGTGGCTGTACTAGTTTGCATTCCCACCAACAGTGTAGGAGGGTTCCCTTTTCTCCACACCCTCTCCAGCATTTATTGCTTGCAGATTTTTGGATCGCAGCCATTCTGACTGGTGTGAAGTGGTACCTCATTGTGGTTTTGATTTGTATTTCTCTAATAATGAGTGATGTTGAGCATCTTTTCATGTGTTTGTTAGCCATCCGTATGTCTTCTTTGGAGAAATGTCGATTTAGTTCTTTGGCCCATTTTTGATTGGGTCGTTTATTTTTCTGGAGTTGAGCTGCAGAAGTTGCTTGTATATTTTTGAGATTAGTTGTTTGTCAGTTGCTTCATTTGCTATTATTTTCTCCCATTCAGAAGGCTGTCTTTTCACCTTGCTTATATTTTCCTTTGTTGTGCAGAAGCTTTTAATTTTAATTAGATCCCATTTGTTTATTTTTGCTTTTATTTCCAGCATTCTGGGAGGTGGATCATAGAGGATCCTGCTGTGATTTATGTCTGAGAGTGTTTTGCCTATGTTCTCCTCTAGGAGTTTTATAGTTTCTGATCTTACATTTAGATCTTTAATCCATTTTGAGTTTATTTTTGTGTGCGGTGTTAGAAAGTGATCTAGTTTCATTCTTTTACAAGTGGTTGACCAGTTTTCCCAGCACCACTTGTTAAAGAGATTGTCTTTACTCCATTGTATATTCTTGCCTCCTTTGTCAAAGATAAGGTGTCCATATGTGTGTGGATTTATCTCTGGGCTTTCTATTTTGTTCCATTGATCTATATGTCTGTCTTTGTGCCAGTACCATACTGTCTTGATGACTGTGGCTTTGTAGTAGAGCCTGAAGTCAGGCAAGTTGATTCCTCCCGTTCCATTCTTCTTTCTCAAGATTGCTTTGGCTATTCGAGGTTTTTGTATTTCCATACAAATCTTGAAATTATTTGTTCTAGTTCTGTGAAAAATGTGGCTGGTAGCTTGATAGGGATTGCATTGAATTTGTAAATTGCTTTGGGTAGTATACTCATTTTCACTATATTGATTCTTCCAATCCATGAACATGGTATATTTCTCCATCTATTAGTGTCCTCTTTGATTTCTTTCATCAGTGTTTTATAGTTTTCTATATATAGGTCTTTAGTTTCTTTAGGTAGATATATTCCTAAGTATTTTATTCTTTTCGTTGCAATGGTGAATGGAATTGTTTCCTTAATTTCTTTTCTACTTTCTCATTATTCGTGTATAGGAATGCAAGGGATTTCTGTGTGTTGATTTTATATCCTGCAACTTTACTATATTCATTGATTAGTTCTAGTAATTTTCTGGTGGAGTCTTTAGGGTTTTCCATGTAGAGGATCATGTCATCTGCAAACAGTGAGAGTTTTACTTCTTCTTTTCCAATTTGGATTCCTTTTATTTCTTTTTCTGCTCTGATTGCTGTGGCCAAAACTTCCAGAACTATGTTGAATAGTAGCGGTGAAAGTGGACACCCTTGTCTTGTTCCTGACTTTAGGGAAATGCTTTCAATTTTTCACCATTGAGGATAATGTTTGCTATGGGTTTGTCATAGATAGCTTTTATTATGTTGAGATATGTTCCTTCTATTCCTGCTTTCTGGAGAGTTTTTATCATAAATGGATGTTGAATTTTGTCAAAGGCCTTCTCTGCATCTATTGAGATAATCATATGGTTTTTATTTTCAATTTGTTAATGTGGTGAATTACATTGATTGATTTGCGGATATTGAAGAATCCTTGCATCCCTGGGATAAAGCCCACTTGGTCATGGTGTATGATCTTTTTAATGTGTTGTTGGATTCTGATTGCTAGAATTTTGTTGAGGATTTTTGCATCTATGTTCATCAGAGATATTGGCCTGTAGTTTTCTTTTTTGTGACATCTTTGTCAGGTTTTGGTATTAGGGTGATGGTGGCCTCATAGAATGAGTTTGGAAGTTTACCTTCCTCTGCAATTTTCTGGAAGAGTTTGAGGAGGATAGGTGTTAGCTCTTCTCGAAATTTTGGTAGAATTCAGCTGTGAAGCCATCTGGACCTGGGCTTTTGTTTGCTGGAAGATTTCTGATTACAGTATCAATTTCCGTGCTTGTGATGGGTCTGTTAAGATTTTCGATTTCTTCCTGGTTCAGTTTTGGAAAATTGTACTTTTCTAAGAATTTGTCCATTTCTTCCACGTTGTCCATTTTATTGGCATACAACTGCTGATAGTAGTCTCTTATGATCCTTTGTATTTCTGTGTTGTCTGTTGTGATCTCTCCATTTTCATTTCTAATTTTATTGATTTGATTTTTCTCTCTTTGCTTCTTGATGAGTCTGGCTAATGGTTTGTCAATTTTATTTATCCTTTCAAAGAACCAGCTTTTGGCTTTGTTGATTTTTGCTATGGTCTCTTTTGTTTCTTTTGCATTTATTTCTGCCCTAATTTTTAAGATTTCTTTCCTTCTACTCACTCTGGGGTTCTCCAACTCTTCCTTTTCTAGTTGCTTTAGTTGTAGAGTTAGGTTATTTATTTGACTTTTTCTTGTTTCTTGAGGTATGCCTGTATTGCTATGAACTTTCCTCTTAGCACTGCTTTTATAGTGTCCCACAGGTTTTGGGTTGTTGTGTTTTCATTTTCATTAGTTTCTATGCATATTTTGATTTCTTTTTGATTTCTTCTGTGATTTGTTGGTTATTCAGAAGTGTGTTGTTCAACCTCCATATGTTGGAATTTTTAATAGTTTTTCTCCTGTAATTGAGATCTAATCTTAGTGCATTATGGTCAGAAAAGATGCTTGGAATGATTTCGATTTTTTGAATTTATCAAGTTTAGATTTATGGCCCAGGATGTGATCTATCCTGGAGAAGGTTCCATGAGCACTTGAAAAAAGGTGAAATTCGTTGTTTTGGGGTGAAATGTCCTATAGATATCAATTAGGTCTAACTGATCTAATGTATCATTTAAAGTTTGCGTTTCTTTGTTAATTTTCTGTTTAGTTGATCTGTCCATAGGTGTGAGTGGGGTATTAAAGTCTCCCACTATTATTGTGTTATTGTTGATTTCCCCTTTCATACTTGTTAGCATTTGTCTTACATATTGTGGTGCTCCTATATTGGGTGCATATATATTTATAATTGTTATATCTTCTTCTTGGATTGTTCCTTTGATCATTATGTAGTGGCCTTCTTTGTCTCTTTTCACAGACTTTGTTTTAAAGTCTATTTTATCGGATATGAGTATTGCCACTCCTGCTTTCTTTTGGTCTCTATTCGCGTGGTATATCTTTTCCAGCCCTTCACTTTCAGTCTGTATGTGTCCCCTGTTTTGAGGTGGGTCTCTTGTAAGCAGCATATAGAGGGGTCTTGTTTTTGTATCCATTCGGCCAGTCTTTGTCTTTTGGTTGGGGCGTTCAACCCATTTACGTTTATGGTAATTATTGATAAGTATGATCCCGTTGCCATTTACTTTATTGTTTTGGGTTCGGTTTTATACACCCTTTCGTGTTTCCTGTCTAGAGGATATCCTTTAGAATTTGTTGGAGAGCTGGTTTGGTGGTGCTGAATTCTCTCAGCTTTTGCTTGTCTGTAAAGCTTTTGATTTCTCCTTCGTATTTGAATGAGATCCTTGCTGGGTACAGTAATCTGGGCTGTAGGTTATTGTCTTTCATCACTTTAAGTATGTCTTGCCATTCCCTCCTGGCCTGAAGAGTTTCTATTGACAGATCAGCTGTTATCCTTATGGGAATCCCCTTGTGTGTTATTTGTTGTTTTTCCTTGCTGCTTTTAATATTTGTTCTTTGTGTTTGATCTTTGTTAATTTGATTAATATGTGTCTTGGGGTGTTTCGCCTTGGGTTTATCCTATTTGGGACTCTCTGTGTTTCTTGGACTTGGGTGATTATTTCCTTCCCCATTTTAGGGAAGTTTTCAACTATTATCTCCTCAAGGATTTTCTCATGATCTTTCTTTCTGTCTTCTTCTTCTGGGACTCCTATAATTCGAATGTTGGAGCGTTTCATATTGTCCTGGAGGTCTCTGAGATTGTCCTCGTTTCTTTTAATTCGTTTTTCTTGTTTCCTCTCTGATTCATTTATTTCTACCATTCTATCTTCTATTTCACTAATCCTATCTTCTGCCTCCGTTATTCTACTATTTGTTGCCTCCAGAGTGTTTCTGATCTCATTTATTGTGTTATTCGTTATATTTTGACTCTTTTTATTTCTTCTAGGTCCTTGTTAAACCTTTCTTGCATCTTCTCAATCCTTGTCTCTAGGCTGTTTATCTGTGTTTCCATTTTGATTTCAAGATTTTGGATCATTTTCACTATCAATATTCGGAATTCCTTCTCCGGTAGATTCCCTACTTCTTCCTCTTTTGTTTTGGTTTGGTGGGCAACTCTCCTGTTCCTTTACCTGCTGAGTATTCCTCTGTCTCTTCATCTTGGTTATATTGCTGCGTTTGGGGTGGCCTTTTTATATTCTGATAATTTGTGGAGTTCTCTTTATTATGGAGCTTCCTCACTTTGGGTGGGGTTCTATCAGTGGCTTGTCAAGGTTTCCTGGTTAGGGAGGCTTGTGTTGGAGTTTTGGTGGGTGGAGCTGGGTTTCTTCTCTCTGGAGTGCAGTGGAGTGACCCGTAATGGGTTATGAGACATCAAAGGTTTTGGGATAATTTTGAGCTGCCTGTATATTGAGGCTCAGGGAGTGTTCCTGTGTTGCTGGAGAATTTGCGTGGTATGTCTTGTTTTGGAACTTGTTGGCCCTTGGGTGGAGCTTGGTTTCAGTGTAGGTATGAAGGCTTTGATGAGCTCCTATTGCTTAATGTTCCCTGAATTCAAGAGTTCTCTAATGTTTTCAGGCTTTGGGTTTAAGCTTCCTGCTTCTGGTTTTCAGTTTTATTTTCACAGTAGCCTCTAGACTTCTCCATCTATACAGCACCGATGATAAAACATCTAGGTTAAAGATGAAAAGTTTCTCCACCTTGAGGGACACTCAGAGAGGTTCACTAAGTTACAAGGAGAAGAGAAGATGGAGGGGGTAGTTAGAGGTAACTGGAATGAGATGCGGTGAGATCAAGAGAGGAGAGAGCAAGCTAGCCAGTAGTCACTTCCTTATGTGCGCTCTATAGTCTGGACCGCTCAGAGGAATTTACAGAGTTATACGGGGAAGAGGAGAGGGAGGAAGTAGACAGAGGTGACCAGGAGGATAAGAGAGAGGAATGAGTAGGAGAGAGACAAATCCTGCCAGTAACCAGTTCCTTAGGTGTTCTCTACCGTCTGGAACACACAGAGATTCACAGAGTTGGATAGAGAAGAGATGGGGAGAAAAGAGACAGAGGCCACCTGGTGGAGAAAAGGAGAGGCCAGAGGAGGAGAGAGTGGACAAGCCAGTAATCTCGCTCTCAGGTAAACTTGGGTAGTGAAGTTTGGGTTTTTAAATGTACAAAATTAACAACAAAGATTAAAAATCTGGAGTAGAGGTTGGATTTTCAAAGATACAATATTAAAGAAAAGCAGAAGGAAAAGGAAGAAAGAAAAAAAAAGAGTTATTAAAAACAAACAAACAAAAAAAAAAAAACAAAACAAAACACCAACAACCATCCAAAGAGTATATATGGTGTTTGCCTTAAAAAAAAAAAAGTCTTTTTTTTTTTAAAAAATAGTAATACTAGGTTATAGAAATAAAAATTAGAGGAGAAATAGAAGACTTAACAATTAAAAAGAAGCTCGGAAAAAAAGAAAAAAAAAGCAAAAGGCAAAAAAAAAAGAATGATTTTAAAAATATTAAAAATTAAAAATATATCTTGCTTTTCTCTGATGTTATGGGCCGTGTGGGCTCACTTCCAAGGTGGTTCCCTCTGTTTAACTTCTTCTGTTTGCTGGTTTTTAGGCTCACTAGTTCAGTCGCGCTGTGGGGAGGGGGGATGCTGCAAACAAATAGCACTGTCGTGTGCACACAGTATCTCTGCCCCGCTTGACCTGTCCTTCCTCGCGGCGCACAAACCGCTCCGGCTCTACGATGCTCAGCCGGGAACCGTCTGGGGCCGGCCCTAGGCTGCGTGCACTTCCCGGTCCAAGCCGCTCAGGTTCGGCCCTCAGGCAGCCCTCAGAGGCACAAATGCGGCTGGGACTGCGCTTTGTGCCCTTCCCAGGTCCGAGTAGCTCAGGAGTTTGGCGAGCGCAACCGCCGTGGCTTGTCACCTTTTCCGCCACTGCCGCTCAGCTCTCTGGGTGGACCGCTGGCGCACCCCGTGAGGCAGACTGTGACTGTCCAGCACCCCCAGAAGTCTTAGCAAAGGAGCCTGCTTGCAGTTAGGTAAGTAAAGTCTCTCCGGGTCTGCAATTGCCCCTTTCCAGTCCTTACGGCTCTGGCTGCCTGTCCCCGGTGGGGAATGGTCTGCAGCCGGCTTTTCCGTTCCGTCCTTTGTTCTGTGCTGGGTCCTGGCGGTGTCTTATGTTCGAGCTTTTCGCGTGGTAGCTATCCCACAGTCTGGTTTGCTAGCCCAAGTTAGATCGTTCTGGTTGCGCGTGGGGCGTTCCTGCCGGATTCTTGCAAAGCACTGCAGCCCGCGCCTCCCGCGCGTCCCTGCCCTGCCCCCACTTCCCAATGGCGGATGCAGGCGTCTGTGCTGCTTTTCCGCTGGGGGAGTTACTGGTGGGCTTGTAATCTCTTGGTTTTAATTATTTATCTATTTTTCCTTCCTGTTATGTTGCCCTCTGTGTTTCCAAGGCTCGCCACAGACTCGGCAGGGAGAGTGTTTCCTGGTGTTTGGAAACCTCTCTTCTTAAAATTCCCTTTCCGGGACGGGCTTCCCTTCCCGGGACGGAGCTCCCTCCCCACCTCCTTTGTCTCCTTTTTCGTCTTTTATATTTTTTCCTACCTGTTTTTGAAGACAATGGTCTGCTTTTTTGGTTGCCTGATGTCCTCTGCCAGCCTACAGAAGTTGTTTTGTGGATTTTGCTCGGCGTTGAAATGTTCTTTTGAGGAATTTGTGAGGGAGAACGTGATCTTCCCGTCCTATTCCTCCGCCATCTTTCCCTCCCTCCAGTGCTCTGTTTTTTAATTTTTGGCTGTGCCGCGTCTTGATTGCTGCAGGGCTTTTCTCTAGCTGGGGTGAGCGGGGGGCTACTCTCTAGTTGCAGGGCGCAGGCTTCTCATTGCAGTGGCTTCTCTCGTTGCAGAGCATGGGCTCCAGGGCTCAGGGGCTTCAGTCGTTGGGGCTCGTGCGCTCTAGAGCTCAGGCTCAATAGTGAGGAACTCCAATTTTAAAGGATTAAGTACAGCCCTAATTTAAATCCATGACAGTAAAATCAGTAATGCTTCCTATCTTCCATGCTATAAACTTTTGTCTTGGGAATAAAATTAAATCAATGAGAAAAAAAAAAAGCTGATTTTGTTAATGAACTAGAGACTTGCTTCAAGATTAATCTGATCTCATTTAACCACTAAATAACATACATGTGCTCAGTTGTGTCTGACTCTGTGACCCTTTGGAATGTAGCCCACCAGGTTCCTCGGTCCATTGGATTTCCCAAGCAAGAATACTGGAGTGGGTTGCCATTTCCTACTCCAGGGATCTTCCCCACCCCAGGATGGAACCCATGTCTCCTGAGTCTCCTTCGTTGCAGGTGGATTCTTTAATGCTGAGCCTTTATGGAAACTTCAAATCTGAATTTCCACATGTTGTTATAAAATCTTTACAGACTAGAAAGAAGATCTTAGAAAATAATTGAATGAAAACTGCCATCAATTTATTTCATAGTATTTGAAATATTCTGTCCATTGTTTCACATGATTTTGAACCTTTCTGATTCTTTCAAAATTACAGTCCCATAGCTGTTGGAAGACAATTCTTCATGGACTTCTCATTTTGTCACATGTCTTGCAAGTAGAGATATTAATTGCCTTTGTTCTAAAAAATATTCCAGGAATATTTGTATAGAAAACAGTCTTGAAAATAAAGATAGTACTGCCTTCTAGGGAAAAAGGCAGGTCTGCTTCAGGCCTGTATAATAAAGATAATATCGCCCTCTAGATCATGTAGACTTCAGTTCAGTTCAGTTCAGTCACTCAGTCATGTCTGACTCTTTGCAACCCCATGAACTGCAGCATGCCAGGACTCACTGTCCATCACCAACTCCTGGAGTTCACCCAAACTCATGTGCATCGAGTTGGTGATGCCATCCAGCCATCTCATCCTCTGTCGTCCCCTTCTACTCCTGCCCTCAATCCCTCCCAGCATCAAAGTCTTTCCAATGAGTCAACTCTTCGCATGAGGCAGCCAAAGTATTGGAGTTTCAGCCTCAGCATCAGTCCTTCCAATGAACACCCAGGACTGATCTCCTTTAGGATGGACTGGTTGGATCTTCTTGCAGTCCAAGGGACTGCATGTTTATCTTTCTCTTGTACTATTGTACAAGTGTTGTCAATCATGTTATTTCTGTCCACACTATTTAATGAAACATGTTCACACAGCTTAGAAGGAGCAGTTATCTAGCAAACGTCTCTGGCCTACAGGCCATAGTCATTTGGGCTGAGGTAAACAACTGAAAGGAACTCAGCCAGTCCTGCTGCCCAACAAAGGAATCTGAAAATGAGACCCAGGAAATGGGATTTTTATTGTTGTGAACTTTTGCTGAAAGGCCATGCTGACTGGGAGACTGACAACAGCATTTGAAGGCTATCCTGGTACTAATGGTCAAGTACCAATGCAGGAGGCTGAAGAGATGGCTGCTTCAGTCCCTGGGTTGGGAAGATCCTCTGGAAGAGGGCAGAGCAGCCCACTCCAGTATTGTTGCCTAGAGAATTCCCGACAGAGGAGCCTGATGGGCTACAGTCCTCAGGGTCACAAAGAGTTGAAACACAACTGAAGTAACTTAGCACAAGGTAAGATATATGCCCAGAGAACAGCAAGAAGTCAGTTTGGGGACAGATGAAAATGAGGCTTACACATGAGGCTTGAAAAGAGACATGTAAAGCCCAAAAGTCGGCATCACTGACTCGAGGGACATGAGTTTGAGCAAGCTCGGGGAGTTGGTGATGGATGGAGAAGCCTGGTATGCTGCAGTCCATGGAATTGCAGAGTTGGACACGACTGAGCAACTGAACTGAAAGCCCAAAAGAGAGAGAAGAAACAAAGAGAGAAAATGCCTCCTATGATTTCAGGCACTCTGGCTCTGCTGCTTGCTTTGATTCTCATAACATCTTCCTGCATTCTAACAAGAAATTCCCTTTGCTCAAGGAACAAAAGAGCTCCTGATTAACTGTGTTAATTTTATTCATTTGTTTCCATTATTCTTACTTTGGCACAAATATTTTATTTGGTGGTTTTCTCACAATTAAAATAAAGTAAATCTAGCTCTGAGATTGTCTAGAACACATCCTTATATAGTGGAATAATATGATAGGTTGATAGCATGCAATGCTTACATAACAACTCTTCTAACCTAATCTTGACTATTACAAACCTGAAACTTCAAAACAGAGGGAAAAAGCAAAAGCCACCGAACTGAACGAGACTTGAAAAAATATTAGTTGAGTTTCCATCAGCTAATAATGTAAATTTTCTCTTTATTCACCTGTAAAAATAAAATATTAATGCCACCTTACAGCCATCAATTTTAATGATATACAGACTAAAAGCTTATATTAATAATATACAGACTAAAAATCATTGATGCCGTGGTGATGTCAGTTCTCACAGCCATTTTCATTTCTCTGCATTTTCCCCACCCTCCAAACATCTCCCTTCGTTGTCTACTAGATTAGACTCTTAGTACTGAGGTTAGTAGCCTGGCTATCCCTAATCACACTTGCTTGGCCTTGTGACTTCAGCATGAATCTTTGTCAAACCACATACTAGACTTTGATGATAAAGACTGATAGAATGGACAGGGAAAGACAGAACCCTTGAGGCAAAATAATGGGAAAATAGCTATTGAAACATAAGTAGTGACAATCTATGTAAAGGGGGGGGAGGATAAAACAAGGGAAGGCAAAGAGAGTAAAGGCATTGCATTCCTGTGGAACTGTAGCAACTTGATCTTAGGAGAATGTGGAAGAAGTGCAAAAAAAAAAATAATGGTGAGAGAATAGAAGGCAGAGTGTTATTACTAGAAGTTACCAACTGGATCCTTGAGTTGTGCAATTAAAGAATGAAACTGCCACTTTCTTTTGGAGATAGCAGAAGGAGGAGGTGGCTGATGAAATGGGGTTCTTTGATTGCAACATTATCCTAAGTTTGAATCATATAGATCCTCAGCATAACTATTTATATATAATTTATAAACAATTTATTGGGTTGGCCAAAAATTCCTTCAGGTTTTTCCATTATATCTTATGGAAAAAGCCAATTGAACTTATTGTTCTATTCAACATTATATCAAGCTGTCAATAGTGTCATATATATTTTTCCTGCTATTCCAGATTCAGTATGAGTTAGAGGAATGTAAAGTATAAAAGAGTGATTCCACCGTCAAAGGGAACAAATGTTTTTGTACTTCACTTAAACTTTATAAGAATGGTGGTACAATACCACTGAAACCTCCTGTCCATCCAAAATGACTCAAATGTCTTTGTATAAAGTAGATCTCCTACTTACGCAACAGTTTGGTGAAGCAGCTGAATTAGACTTCGGTGAGAGGCACATGAAGCCTTTACAGAAGAGAATAACTTAGACAATTACTATGTAGCTTATACTACATTTGTGTTCAGTTTTTCAATCATGTCTGACTCTTTGTGACCCCATGGACCGGAGCACGCCAGTCTTCCCTGTCTTTCACCATCTCCTAGTGCTTGCTCAAACTCATGTCCATTGAGCGGGTGATACCATCCAACCATCTCCTCTTCTGCTGTCCCCTTATCTTCCTGACTTCAATCTTTCTCAGGATCAGGGTCTTTTACAATGAATCATCTCTTTACATCAGGTGGCCAAAGAATTGGAGATTCAGCATCAGTACCAATGAATATTCAGGATTGATTTCCTTTAGGATTGACTGGTTGGATCTCCTTGCAGTCCCAGAGACTCTCGAGTGTCTTCTCCAACACCACAGTTCAAAAGCATCAGCTCTTTGGCACTCAGCTTTCTTGATGATCCAACTCTCACATCCATACATGACTACTGGAAAAACATAGCTTTGACTACAGACCTTTATTGGCAACGTACTCTCTCTGCTTTTTAATATGCCATCTAGGTTGGTCATAGCTTTTCTTCCAAGGAGCAAGTGTCTTTTACTTTCAAGGCTGCAGTCACCATCTGCAGTGATTTTGGAGCCCAAGAAAACAAAGTATTTCACTATTTTCATTGTTTTCCCATCTATTTGCCATGAAGAGATGGAACCAAATGCCATCATCTTCGTTTTATGAATGTTGAGTTTTAAACCAACTTTTTCACTCTCTCTTTCACTTTCATCAAGAAGCTCTTTAGTTATTCTTCACTTTCTGCCATAAAGGTGGTGTCATCGGCATATCTGAGGTTATTGATATTTCTCCCGGCAATCTTGATTCCAGCTTGTGTTTCCTCCAGCCCACCGTTTCTCATGATGTAGTCTGCATATAAGTTAAATAAGCAGGGTGACAATATACAGCCTTGACATACTGCTTTCCCAATTTTGAACCAGCCTGTTACTCCATGTCTGGTTCTAAATGTTGCTTCATGATCTGCATGCAGGTTTCTCAGAAGGCAGGTAAGGTAGTCTTGTATTCCCCTCTCTATAAGAATTTTCCACAGATTTTTGTGATCCACACAGTCCAAGATTTTAGAGTAGTCAATGAAGCAGAAGTAAATGCTTCATCTCATATATTCTCAGAACATATGAGGTAGAAATATTAGTACTATGATCACCTCCAATTTACAATGGAGAAGAAGAAATTTAGAAAAGTCTAATACTATTTAAAGTAGAGATAATTGGGCTTCCCTGGTAGCTCAGACAGTAAGAATCTGCCTGCAACGCAGGATACCTGGATTTGATCCTTGGATTGGGAAGATTCCTGGAGGAGAGCATGGCAACCCACTCCAGTATTCTTGCCAGGAGAATCCCAATGGACAGCAGGTTAAATTCCATGGGATTGCATATCACTGCAGATGGTGACTGCATCCATGAAATTAAAAGACGCTTGCTCCTTGGAAGAAAAGCTATGACAAACCTAGACAGTATATTAAAACACTGGGACATTACTTTGCTGACAAATGTCCATATAGTCAAAGCTATGGTTTTTCTAGTAGCTATGTATGGATGTGAGACTTGGATCATAAAGAAGGCTGAGTGCTGAGGAATTGATGCTTTTGAACTGCAGTGTTGGAGAAGACTCTTGAAAGTCCCTTGGACTGCAAGGAGATCAAACCAGTCAATTCTAAAGGAAATAAACCCTGAATATTCATTAGAGAGACTGATGCTGAGGCCAAAGCTGCTATAATTTGGCCACCTGATGTGAAGAGCCAACTCAATGGAAAAGACCCTGAAGCTGGGAAAGACTGAAGGTAGGAGGAGAAGGGGACAACAGAGATGAGATGGTTGGATGGCATCACTGACTCAATGAACATGAGTTTGAGCAAGCTCTGGGAGACGGTGGAGGTCGGGGAAGCCTGGCATGCTGCAGTCCACGGAGTCACAAGGAGTCAGACATGACTGAACAACCAAACAAGAGACTACTTAATTGGGATTCAGGATAAAACTCAAATTTGCTCCAAGGATCTGTAGAGAAAACCAATACTGGGCTAGAGACCAGGGCATATTCAAACAGATTAAGCCTAGTAGAAATGGAATATTAAATGAAAAGCAGGAAGCAGGCTGAAGAAGTCCTGGGCTCCTCTATGTTTACCAGACCTGATTGCTCCAAATGCCTACTGAGTGGTATAACTGGAGATCCCAATATTTGTCTTGGATGCTTCAGTTTAGCCAAGAACTGGGCAGAATGAACCTGAAGGTTGATAGTTTCATCAGTGTGCTGGAACCTGAGCAACCAGAGATGCATGCTAGTACTTTATTTTCACCTGAATACCATGTCTTTTTTTTTTTTTAATAACAAGAGTCTATCTCCTGTGACTAAAGATTTTAAATGTGTATATCCTTAGAAGTTTGGTTCTTAATAATGCTTGTTGATCTTCCAAGACTTTTTTTGAAGATCGTATACCTCATTCTTGTGATGAAACAGTCAAGACTAAGTACAGTGTTCCAGTGTGGCCTTATATGTCCTGACTTCCTGTCACAGATAAACTTGCATACCTAGCAGCAATGTCAATATCATCTCGCAGACAGGCATTAAACACAGGGGAGATGGTGAGCCATCACTTAGATTAAATTCCACAGGCTTTTTTCCCCCATTATAAATTAAACCATCTGACCTTAACAGCAGGTGCATCCTCTTTCAAGAGAGACAGGATTTGGTGGATAGTCTAGCCCTGCATGATAAGCACAGACTCTATTTTATGACATCCCTTTACTTCGTAAGGGCTGACTACAAAATTACTTGGTATGGCCAAAGGTAGAAGAAAACACTCATCAAGCAGAAAGGAAAGTTTGCTTGTAGAAATTAAGCAGCCCTTGAATAAACAAGCTGTAATTGCTATAGTAACTTTGCAAATCACAGAAACAATAGGACTACATTTTTTTAATATTTGAGAATGTCAGTTCATTGCTTCCTGTTTACTTGCAATTATTTGAAAATAACCTGGATAACTTTATAATCAAGGTATTTCCTCTTGGCTCCCTGGTATACATCAGACTGCCTGAGGAGAGGATTGACATCCTAAGGTGTCCAAAGCATAATCAGTCTTAAGAGCTGCTAATGTTAAAATCCTGACTAATGTTAATCAAAAAGTTAAAAAAAAAAAAATCCTTAGCTTGTTAAACACATACTCTCTCACACAGATACAGTTACACTCACACATGAAAATCACATTATTTTTTAAAACACAGCCAGCAAGTGATGCTGCCTAATTTAAAATTATCTTGGCCCATGTCCACTTTGCAAAACTACCTTTGTGTGTGCCTGTGTCTGTGCCTATGTGTTTGTTACAATTAATAGTCAATATAGGCTGTTTTAAATCTTCCAAGTAAAGTCCAGTTTTCTAATACTGTATGGTTAGCAAAAGTCAAAACACCAGGAAAACACATATACTTCCAGGTAAGAACAGTGTACTTACTGAAAAAATAAATAAAACTTTCTTTACTTTTATTATGCACCAGCATTGATTGGGCTGATTTATTTTATGATGACAGTCTTAGGAAGTGTATATAACTCTGCCAAATATTACATTAGTTATATACTTTATGTGTCTAGGTATTAGTGGGTTTAAGCACATGTTCAATTATTAGGGAGATGTATTAAACTGGATCAGAGTAGACAGACCTAAATTGCTTAACTGATAGGTTAGAATAGGATTGAACCTGTATCCCATATTCTGTTAGGATAACACTTCAGTGGACCCTGCACACATCTGTCTTACACAACCACCCAAGGCATCCCTTTGCCACATTCTGTGGTGCCCTTGGCACTTTCCCCTGACCCTTCTAGGATATGTACTGCATTCTGGTAGAGACAATATTTTATGTGTATTTGTATCCCCATCACCTTTTGTTTTGCTCAATACATAATTAAGTGATCTGTAAGTTTTAGTTGAATTAACAGCAGTAATGTTTTTAAAAAACAATTTGCTTCCCTTTCTCATTTTTCTAGATACTCACCAACTCTTACTGTCTATAGTTTACTTTAAGCATCCATTTGCCAAGATTGAGATGAGGCTGCATTACAGAAGAAATTGGGGAGACAACTGAGAAAATACCCAGGGACAGTCATTTGAACAAACAGAATAACACAGCACGATCATAACTTTGCCATCTAGATTTCTGTCCTGAGTTCAGATTTCCTGGTTCTTTCAGTTCTCTTCTCCTGTGATCCATTAATACTATACTCATTGTGTTCTCCTTTTGGGTACAGTTCATAATTAAAGCTTAGAGGAGATAGGAAAAGAAGACAAAGAGGTGGGAAACGAAAACAAAGGGATCTTAGGATGGATAGAAAGTCTTCCCTAAGAGGAACTATGTGAAGAGGAGGTGAAGGAAGGATTTGGCCTGACAAGACTGCTCTTGGATGAGTGGAGCTGAATACAGAGAAAACTGGGTGCATACTAACAGCTTTGGGGCTCAGGGAAGGGTTCAGTTTCCAGTGGCCTTGCCTCAACCAGAGCGAGAAGCATCATGGACAGTTAAAGAGAACTCTGATGAAGAATATTCCACAATCTCTGTTAGCTCCCATTTGATAAGAATCCTGAAAGCCAGCTAGCCTGACTGGCCCACCAAAGAAGAATAAGTTGACCCTCCCAACTACCACCACCACCAAAGGGCTCTGAGTAGATTGCTAGTTCAGGCCACAGGGTGGACTCGACAGGTACTCAGGGAATGATCTACAAAGAGAAATCAGGTTACTGGCCAATGCCCACTGAGGCTCTACCAAAACAACAGACACCAAGTCACATGAGTTTCAGTCTTTATGATTAGCCACCAGTAGGATACTCTAGGAAGCAAAACCATATGAGACAGACTCTATTTTTCATTATTATTCTGCACATATTACATTTGAGGAAACCAAGACTAGGTACTTTCCAAAGTATTAGCCTCGTATGTATCAGAGCTGAAAGTAAAAGCCAGACAGCTGGGTTCATGGATTAGTTTCACTTTAAATTAGTATCTTAGCTGGGACAATTTGAACCTCAACTGCAAATTCAAGACTGCAAGCAACTGTACCACACTTATGTTAGACTTTCCACTCCCTAAGACAACTCCTTTTATCTCAAAGGCTCCCCATCTCTACTACATCATCTAATGCTTTCTTTTCTCCTGGGTTAAGTCCACTGGCATGTCAACATTCTTTTGTTCTCCACCTTAAAAACATACACACAAGTAAAATCAAAAACGGTCTCTTGACTCCCACACCCTCTCTATCCAATATTCAAATTACCTGCTTTTCTAGTAAAACATCTGAAATAAGTTGTCCATTTTTAAGAATGGAATGTTTGTGTCCCCCAAAAGTGCATATTCTGAAATCCTAACATCCAATGTGATAGAATTTGGAGATGGGGCTTTTGGGAGACTAGGGTTAGATTAAGTCTTCATCATGAGATTAAAGTGAAGTGAAGTCGCTCAGTCGTGACTGACTCTTTGCGATCCCAGAAGTCGCTCAGTCGTGACCGACTCTTTGGGATCCCATAGACTGTAGCCTACCAGGCTCCTCTGTCCATGGGATTTTCCAGGCAATAGTACTGCAGTGGATTGCCATTTCCTTCTCCAGGGGATCTTCCCAACCCAGGGCTTGAACCCGGGTCTCCCGCATTGTAGACAGACGCTTTACCGTCTGAGCCACCAGGGAAGTTCCTCATCACAAAATTTGTGGCTTTATAAGTAGAATAGAGAAAGATCTCTTTCTTCCTTTCATTTGTTCTTTCTCTCATTGAGGGAGAGGTCATGTGAGGACACAGAGATAAGACAGTTCATCCTGTTGTTAAGCCAGGAATAGAGGCCTTATCAAGTACTGAATCATAGGCACCATCCCAAATTCCAGAACTATGAGAAATACATGTGTGTGTGTGTGTGTGTGTGTGTGTGTGTGTGTGTGTGTGTAAGCTACCCACTCTATGGTATTATGCAATAGAATCCCAAGCAGACTAAGACCGCCACACTTACTCAATTCTAGTACATCTCCTCATCAGTACAACAAAACAGTTCTTTCCAGACCATAGCTAGCATCCATGTTGACACATCTCAGGTACCCTTCTCTGTACTGATGGTACTTCTCTTTTGACATCTGCAGCACTACTTTTTCCTGTTTCTCCTCTTACACATTCACAATTTCTCTCTTTTTTCTAATTGAAGTATAGTTGATTTACAATGCTGTGCTAGTTTCTGGTGTACAGAAAAGTGATTCAGTTATACATGTATATATACATTCTTTTTCATATTATTTTCATTATGGTTTATTTTATATGATACTGAATATAATTCCCTGTGCTATACTTTGGATAGGATCTTGCTATTTATCTATTTTATATATAGTAGTGTGCATCTCCTAATCCCAAACTCCGAATTTATCCCTCTCCCACTCCATTTCCCGTTTGGCAATCATACATTTGTTTTTTATGTCTATGAGTCTGCTCCCATTTTGTAAATAAGTTCACTTGTGTCATTTTAAATTCCAAAAATAAATGATATCATATTATATTTAGCTTTCTGTTTCTGACTTACTTCACTTGGTATATAATCTCCAGATCCATCCATGATGCTGCAAGTGGCATTTTTCAAAAACTCAGACCTCCTTTTAAACTCCTCCAACCCCAAAGAATGGTAATGACAAAGAATGTTCAAACTACTACACAGTTGCACTCATTTCACATGCTAGCAAGGTAATGCTCAAAATCCTTCAAGCTAGACTTCAATAGTACATGAACTGAGAACTTCTAGATGTACAAGCTGGATTTAGAAAAGGCAGAAGAACCAGAGATCAAATCGTCAACATTCATTGGATCACAGAAAAAGCAAGGGAATTCCAGAAAACATCTACTTCTACTTAACTGAATACACTAAAGCCTTTGATTGTTTGGATCACAACTAACTGTGGAGAATTCCTAAAGAGATGGTTAATACCAGACTACCTTGCCTATCTCCTGAGAAATTTGTATGCAGGTCAAGAAGCAACAGTTAGAACCGGACATGGAACAATGGACTGGTGCAAAACTGGGAAAGGAGTACCTCAAGGCTGTTAATTGCCACCCTGCTTATTTAACTTATATGCAGAGTATATCATGCAAAATGCCAGGTTGGATGAAGCACAAGTTGGAATCAAGATTGCCGAGAGAAATATCAATAACCTTAGATATGCAGATGACACTACCCTATGGCAGAAAGTGAAGAGGAACTAAAGAGCCTCTTGATGAGGTGAAAGAGAAGAGTGAAAAATCTGGCTTTAAGCTCAATATTCAAAAAATAAGATCATGGCATTCAGTGCCATCATTTCATGGAAAATAGACTGGGAAACAATGGAAACAGTGACTGATTTTATTTTCTTGGGCTCCAAAATCAATGCAGACAGTGACTGCAGCTATGAAATTAATAACCTAGACAGCATATTAAAAGGAAAGGCGTCACTTTGCTGACAAAGGTCTGTATAGTCAAGCCTACGGTTTCTCCAGTGGTCATGTATGGACGTGAGAGTTGCACCATAAAGAAGGCTGAGCACCAAAGAATTGATGCTTTTGAACTGTGGTGTTGGAGAATATTCTTGAGAGCCCGTTGTACAGCAAGGGGATCAAACCAGTCAATTCTAAGGGAGATCAATCCTGCATATTCACTGGAAGGACTGATGCTGAAGCTGAAACTCCAATCCTTCAGCCACCTGATGTGAAGGGCCAATTCATTGGAAAAGACCCTCATGCTAGGAAAGAGTGAAAGCAGGAAGAGAAGAGCGTGATAAAGGGTGAGATGATTGGATGGCATCATCAACTCAATGGACATGAGTTTGAGACTTCAGGTGATGGTGAAGGACAGGGAGGCCTGGAGTGTTGCAATACACGGGATCTCAAAGAGCCGGACATGATTGAACAACTGAATAACAATGAGGGAGAGTAAGCTTGCCAGATAGCACAGTGGTGAAGAATCCACCTGCCAATGCAGGAGACATGAAAGACGTGGGTTTGATCCCTGAGTTAAGAAGATCCCCTGGCGTAGGAGATGGCAACCCACTCCAGTATTTTTGCCTGGAAAACCATGGACAGAGGAGATTGATGGGCTACAGTCCATGAGGTTGCAAAGGGTCAGACACAACTGAGTGACTATGAACACTCAAAGAAGAGCTCATTCCTTGCTCTTCTATTCCAAGTATATACTGATACTTTTCTTAAGGAGCCTATCTAGAACCATTATTTTAAACACCTATGTACATTCTAGGGATTTCCAAATGCATTTATCTACACCAGCCCTCTCCCTGAATGCTAATCTAAAATAGTGGCCTACTAGCACATCCAACAGTCATAATGATATCTAATAGACATATTCCAGTGTCCAAAATGTAGGTCGCGTTTTTTTCATGGGGATTCAGAGATTTCTATTGGTATGAGTAGAAATGATCATATATCACTTTCCCTTAGAGGAAGAACATCCACTGGTAACTTGCTTTTACCCCTATGCTGATCACAATGTTATGTTTTTTCACTGACTCCATAGCCTCAGATACACTGTCATTAATTTTAGGACTGCAGATAATATAAATTTTATGCAAGCACATATATCATGGGAAAATCATCAGGAAAATTCCATCATATGGAGGACTTTTAAGATGAATAAACAGTGGAGACTCTACTATTTGGATTCTTCATTTTGTTATTCCTAGTTCTCTGACCCTATTCTTGGCTTTGAAACTAAAAAAAAAAAAAAAAAAGATGAATAGATCCTCTTGCCAGTTTAACAAGATTGTGCCCATTTCTATCTCCTTGGAAGACACACGTTAACACATTAACACACACACACACACACACACACACACACATTTATGCTCTTCTGTTTCAAGTTTTCCACTCTTCAGTTCAGGTAGATGCTCTCAAGCAACAACTCCTCTCTTCTAGTTTCCCTCTTCCAGTGCAAATGTTCAACTTTAGATTTTCACCCATCTATCCCAAATGATCAAGGTTTTTCCCAGACACCAATGTTCAAAATTCTCTTGGTTGTCTTTTAAGCAAATTTTCATCCCTAGTCTCTGGAGAACTCAGAGACTTCCTTCCTCATTAGTGGTGGGGACAACTCTTGCCACAACATCTGCTGAATTCTTTACCTAAATGCTCAGTGCTTCCCAGAAATCTCAGAATGAGTCTTACGGCACAACTTACTCCAAAATCACACCAAAATAAATCTCTTGTCTGTCAACCTTCTTCTGAGAGATAGATCCTCTGATTCAAACACTTACTTATGTATCCGCAGTCATATATTCACTGATTCAACAAATATTCACTCTGGTCCTACTATTGTAAAAAGCATGGTATGCTGGATGAAGGAAGAAAATGGTGTTGGGCATGGCTTTTCACCTTGTAACATATGTAACAGAATGCCAGATGGGTAGGTGGACATGAATCAGATAGCTGCATAGCTGAGTGAATAATGATCTATTCAGATATGTGCTTTGAAGAATGAGAATAGTTAGCGAGAGGGAACCAAGGATGAGGGAAGACTTGCCAGAGAAAAGTCCTGTTAGAACTAAAGGATGAATGATTACGAGATAATTAGACAAAGAGTGAAACGAAAAGTGTTCTAAGAAGAGAGAATGAGATTTACTGGTTTCCCTAAAAAGATGAACTAAAAGAAGCCCAGTGTGACTGGACATAGGTAAAAGGATATGTGTGTGTGTGTGAAACTCAGGACTGCAAACCTGATCAAACCAGCTGTCAGCCCATGTAGGTACCTATGAGATTTTGATCTTTTTCCCAAGGGTGATAAAAAAGAAAATCACTGAAGATCTTTGATCAAGGGGTGGGGAAATGGAGGGTGATGTGATCAGATTTGCATTGTGAACTCACTCTAGCACATACTGGAGAATGGATTGGAATGGGGTTAGAGTGAGTGTTGGAAGTCCAGTGAAGTGAAACACTAGCAAATTAGGCTAAGGTAGTGCTATGGAGACAAAAAGGTGAAAGAAGTAAGAGGTAAAATTAACAAAATTTAACCTAGACAGCATATTAAAAAGCAGAGATATTACGTTGCCAACAAAGGTCTGCCTAGTCAAAGCTATGGTTTTCCCAGTAGTCATGTATGGATGTGACAGTTGGACTATAAAGAAAGCTGAGTGCCAAAGAATTGTTGCTTTTGAACTGTGGTTTGGAGAAGACTCTTGAGAGTCCCTTGGACTGCAAGGAGATGCAACCAGTTCATGCTAAAGGAAATCAGCCCTGAATATTCATTGGAAGGACTGATGATGAAGTTGAAACTCCAATACTTTGGCCACCTGATGTGAAGAAACTGACACATTTGAAAAGACACTGATGCTGGGAAAGATTCAAGACAGGAGGAGAAGGGGATGAAAGAGGATGAGATGGTTGGATGGCATCACTGACTCAATGGACATGAGTTTAAGTAAACTCCGGAAGTTGGTGATGGACAGCGAGGCCTGGAGTGCTGCAGTCCATGGGGTCGCAAAGAGTTGGACATGACTGAGCGACTGAACTGAACTGAACTGAATATAGCATCCTGAACTCAGAAGTGTTCTCATATATTTCACGGATTTCTTTCCATTTCAAAATCAGATAGCCAGGAAACTCAGAAATTGTTGATATCACACAGATCAAGAATCATACTAGCCAAAGAAATCTGAGTTCCTAAGAAGCCACAGTTATTCTCTAGAGAAAGTCAAAGTCACCTCTACTAGTGTCCCTGGAATAATAATTTTCACTGTAGAAAAGTAGAGCATCTTCTTCACAATCAACACAGTCACATTATTATCATTTAGCACTGAACAAAAAACATAAATGATTTTTCCAATAGAAATATATACATGAATATACCACTACAATGTTAGGAATGGAAGAGCAAGCACTCATAAATTATATAGGTCATTAAATGTTAGTTATGCCACTTTATCTGAAAACATTAAATTTTATGAAAAACATAAAAGGATTATTTATCAGAAACCAGAGAATAGTGTTTCATTATATGCCCTAGGAATGATAGATTCCACACCCTTTGCAATGGAACAACCTATCCATTTGAATAGAACATAAAAAGTTCATGATATCTCTTGCAACATGCCAGTGACTAATATTTTTCCCTCATTTCTTTTTCACAGCAAGAAAACAAGAACAGCCTCCTTATACCATTCTCAAGTGGTTTTAAAAGCTCTTTAAACTACTCAGCATATTAATGATTTTTCTATTTATAAATTACACCCATTGAAAGGCTAAAATGACAAATAGAACATTGAAACTTGTATCTGTCAGAAACTTGCCTCTCCCGCATCCAAAAAGAACAAAGACAAGGCACTCTCCGGTTGACGCTAGTGTTGTCAGAAGCTGAGCTATGACAACTTTAAGACCCTGAATGGTGAGCTGGCTATTTTTTTTTTTTCAATAGAAAATCTTCTCCAAGTTCATAAGTCAAGAAAGAACTTAATTAAAATGCAACTCTTCCAACAGATAATATAAATGGGAGGGGTGTCATCATGCTTCTTCTATGCCCTTTTCCTTTGTTTATTTTAATTACTAGACATTTCAATTTATTGTGATTCAATCCACGTATCAATGCCATAAAGCCATCTAACCCACCTTAAAAAAAGATTCAGCAGAAATTTCAGTCTATTTTGCCAGAAGCTTAGAAAAGCTAAGAAAATGCACGTTTATAACACATTACTCACCCATATTTATAGATCTTCACATTAAATGTTAATTTGTATTTCAAAATAGCTTTAGAAAGTATATGAAATAGCTGACAGTTTTTGGTTGGCTGTTTTCCCATCTGAATATAATCACTGAAAGAACAGTCCTGCGTGCTGCTGTCATGGAAATGGCAGCAGAGGGGAACAAGTGGCATTTGTGCAAATGAGTACATACACATCTATTTATTTTAAAAGGCAGAATAAAAGCTCATATTCTGAAGAACTCATTGTTGATTGTTGTTTAAATAATCTGTAAATATAGATTATGACAAGTAGGATAAATTATAAAACATAGAACTGGAAAGGTATCATTTACCACTTAAATAATAAGTACTCTGGTTGACTGAAAATACTCTATTGATAGCTGGGAAAGAGCAGAGACATGGAATTAGTCACTGGGAGTCTCTACCCAGAAGTTTTCAGTCTGCTGGGATGTATCATGATGCTGTGGCTGTTGGAAAAGACACACATAGATGGACAGCATATCTTCCTCAACTATTCTGACCTCAAAGTGATCTCTCTTCTGTGACATTCCTTCTGGCGGTTTAGTTATAAACGGGTGTCTGACTCCTGTGACCCCATGGACTGTAGCCCACCAGGCTCCTCTGTTCATGGGATTTCTCCAGGCAAGAATACTGGAATGGGATGCCATTTCCTTCTCCAGAGGATATTTCCAAATCAGGGATCGAACCCAAGTCTCCAGCATTGGCAAGCAGATTCTTTACCACTGAGCTACCATATTTCAAAAGTTAACAGATTACATATTACTATATCACTGCTCTTTGATTCATTCACATTCATAATAACAAAAGTTAGAAATGTGTTCACATTGCAGTGTCTGTGGCCGTTCTGTGTTGGATGTTACATAGGCTTGGTATACCTGGAAGTTAAGGCCTAAGGGAATATGCTCTTTTACGATTCGAATGCTAGAAATGGGGTAACCTGGATGAGTATAGGCTGAGAAAACCCAAAGATCCCATGCACCATTAATCTGTAGTGTAGGAAGCTCCATGAGCTGTGAACGGAAATGAAGGTCAGGTTCAGTTCAGTTCAGTCACTCAGTCGTGTCCAACTCTTTGCGACCCCATGAATCGCAGCACGCCAGGCCTCCCTGTCCATCACCATCTCCCGGAGTTCACTCAGACGCATGTCCATCGAGTCAGTGATGCCATCAGCCGTCTCATCCTCTGTCGTCCCCTTCTCTTCCTGCCTCCAATCCCTCCCAGCATCAAAGTCTTTTCCAATGAGTCAGCTCTTCGCATGAGGTGGCCAAAGTACTGGAGCTTCAGTTTTAGCATCCTTCCTTCCAAAAAAATCCCAGGGCTGATCTCCTTCAGAATGGACTGGTTGGATCTCCTTGCAGTCCAAGGGACTCTCAAGAGTCTTCTCCAACACCACAGTTCAAAAGCATCAATTCTTCGGTGCTCAGCCTTCTTCACAGTCCAACTCTCACATCCATACATGACTACTGGAAAAACCATAGCCTTGACTAGATGGACCTTTGTTGGCAAGGTAATGTCTCTGCTTTTGAATATGCTATCTAGGTTGGTTATAACTTTCCTTCCAATGAGTAAGCGTCTTTTAATTTCATGGCTGCAGTCACCATCTGCAGTGATTTTGGAGCCCCCCAAAAATAAAGTCTGACACTGTTTCCCCATCTATTTCCCATGAAGTGATGGGACCAGATGCCATGATCTTCATTTTCTGAATATTGAGCTTTAAGCCAACTTTTTCACTCTCCTCTTTCACTTTCATCAAGAGGCTTTTTAGTTCCTCTTCACTTTCTGCCATAAGGGTGGTGTCATCTGCGTATCTGAGGTTATTGATATTTCTTCTGGCAATCTTGATTCTAGCTTGTGCTTCTTCCAGTCCAGCGTTTCTCATGATGTACTCTGCATATAAGTTAAATAAGCAGGGTGACTATATACAGCCTTGACGTACTCCTTTTCCTATTTGGAACCAGTCTGTTGTTCCATGTCCAGTTCTAACTGTTGCTTCCTGACCTGCATATAGGTTTCTCAAGAGGCAGGCCAGGTGGTCTGGTATTCCCACCTCTTTCAGAATTTTTCACAGTTTATTGTGATCCACATAGTCAAAGGCTTTGGCATGGTCAATAAAGCAGAAATAGATGTCTTTCTGGAACTCTCTTGCTTTTCTGATGATCCAGCAAATGTTGGCAATTTGATTTACGGTTCCTCTGCCTTTTCTAAAAGCAGCTTGAACATCTGGAAGTTCACGATTCACGTACTGCTGAAGCCTGGCTTAGAGAATTTTGAGCATTACTTTACCAGCGTGTGAGATGAGTGCAATTGTGTGGTAGTTTGAGCATTCTTTACATTGCCTTTCTTTGGGATTGGAATGAAAACTGACCTTTTCCAGTCCTGTGGCCACTGCTGAGTTTTCCAAATTTGCTGGCATATTGAGTGCAGCACTTTCACAGCATCATCTTTCAGGATCTGAAATAGCTCAACTGGAATGCCATCACCTCCACTAGCTTTGTTCATAGTCATGCTTTCTAAGGCCTACTTGACTTCACATTTCAGGATGTCTGGCTCTAGGTGAGTGATCACACCGTCATGATTATCTTGGTCATGAAGATTTTTTTGTACAGTTCTTCTGTGTATTCTTGCCACCTCTTCTTAATATCTTCTGCTTCTGTTAGGTCCAGACCATTTCTGTCCTTTATCGAGCCCATCTTTGCATGAGATGTTCCCTTGGTATCTCTAATTTTCTTTAAGAGATCTCTAGTCTTTCCCATTCTGTTCTTTTCCTCTATTTCTTTGCATTGGTCACTGAGGAAGGCTTTCTCATCTCTTCTTGCTATTCTTTGGAACTCTGCATTCAGATGCTTGTTACCTTTCCTTTTCTCCTTTGCTTTTCACAGCTATCTGTAAGGCCTCTTCAGACAGCCATTTTGCTTTTTTGCATTTCTTTTCCATGGGGATGGTCTTGATCCCTGTCCTCTGTACAATGTCATGAACCTCATTCCATAGTTCATCAGGCACTCTATCTATCAGATCTAGTCCCTTAAATCTATTTCTCACTTCCACTGTATAATCATAAGGGATTTGATTTAGGTCATACCTGAATGGTCTAATGGTTTTCCCTACTTTCTTCAATTTAAGTCTGAATTTGGTAATAAGGAGTTCATGATCTGAGCCACAGTCAGCTCCTGGTCTTGTTTTTGTGGACTGTATAGAGCTTCTCCATCTTTGGCTGCAAAGAATATAATCAATCTGATTTCAGTGTTGACCATCTGGTGATGTCCATGTGTAGAGTCTTCTCTTGTGTTGTTGGAAGAGGGTGTTTGCTATGACCAGTGTGTTCTCTTGACAAAACTCTATTAGTCTTTGCCCCACTTCATTCTGTATTCCAAGGCCAAATTTGCCTGTTATTCCAGGTGTTTCTTGACTTCCTACTTTTGCATTCCAGTCCCCTATAATGAAAAGGACATCTTTTTTGGGTGTTAGTTCTAAAAGCTCTTGTAGGTCTTCACAGAACTGTTCAACTTCAGCTTCTTCAGCATTACTGGTTGGGGCATAGACTTGGATTACTGTGATATTGAATGGTTTGCCTTGGAAATGAACAGAGATCATTCTGTCAGTTTTGAGATTGCATCCAAGTACTGCATTTCAGACTCTTTTGTTGACCATGATGGCTACTCCATTTCTTCTGAGGGATTCCTGCCCACAGTAGTAGATATAATGGTCATCTGAGTTAAACTCAGCCATTCCAGTCCATTTTAGTTTGCTGATTCCTAGAATGTCAATGTTCATTCTTGCCATCTCCTGTTTGACCACTTCCAATTTGCCTTGATTCATGGACCTGACATTCCAGGTTCCTATGCAATATTGCTCTTTACAGCATCGCACCTTGCTTCTATCACCAGTCACACCCATAACTGGGTATTGTTTTTGCTTTGGCTCCATCCCTTCATTCTTTCTGGAGTTATTTCTCCACTGATCTCCAGTAGCATATTGGGCACCTACTGACCTGGGGAGTTCCTCTTTCAGTATCTTTATCATTTTGCCTTTTCATACTGTTCATGGGGTTCAAGGCATGAATACTGAAGTGGTTTGCCATTCCCTTCTCCAGCGGACCACATTCTGTCAGACCTCTCCACCATGATCCTCCTGTCTTGGGTTGCCCCACAGGGCATGGCTTAGTTTCATTGAGTTAAACAAGGCTGTGGTCCTAGTGTGATTAGACTGACTAGTTTTCTGTGATTATGGTTTCAGTGTGTCTGCCCTCTGATGCCCTCTTGCAATACCTACTGTCTTACTTGGGTTTCTCTTACCTTGGACTTGGGGTATCTCCTCACATCTGGTCCAGCAAAGCGCAGCCGCTGCTCCTTACCTTGGTCAAGGGGTATCTCCTCACCGCCGCCCCTCCTGACCTTAAACGTGGAATAGCTCCTCTAGGCCCTCCTGCACCCGTGCAGCCACCACTCCTTGCACATGGGGTTGCTCCTCCTGGCTGCCACCCCTGACCTCGGATGTGAAGGTCAGGTTACATTCTCCCATAACTCAGGCAGGGAATCAGAGAAAAGCATTAGTTCTTGAAATGCCAGTTCTCAGCTGTTTGCTCCTGCAGAAGGGAAAGGGACCCCTTGGTGACAGCCAGGTCCTCCATGCTCCAGTGAGGGGAGGGAGTTTGAAACAACTGATTCCTCATGGTATCAAGGGGAGGGGTGGCCTGTTACTGTCTACAGATCTTTGTTCTGTTAAATGCTGAGAAAGAACCCAAAACATTCAAAGAAGTCAACTGCTCACAAGCTAAGAGAAAAGCAGTCAAATTCTATGATGCTGGCGACAAAGACTTCTCTAACAATCACGGAGGCGAGATTACCATAAGAGGAGGAGGTCTAATGAGGACCTTCAGTGGAGTCCAAACAACAGAAATGTCAATCTCAAGAGTTGGCAATAGATATTCGATATTCTTTTCAGTTTTTTCTCTAGGATATGTATCCATGAAAAAGGCTTTTTGGAAACACAGAAAATGAGGGAAAGTAAAAATGTAAGAAAACTTTATTATCGGAGGTAGTCTTAGCTGTTTGTATATATCTGTTCTAATATACCCCAGTAGGGGTCTGCTTTTCTCCTGTGCTTCCATACACTCTTTTAGCTGTCTTAGAATTTTATTTCCATGGCAGCAGCTACAGGCCAAAGCTTCCAGACTTTAAAAGTTTAGCACTTAACCCTGACCTCGAAAACAGCCAGAAATTAACACAGCAATTAGAATATTTGGGCTGAGAGTAGGCAGAGGAAAGAACACCTCCACTTGAGGGAACGAAAAGATAACAATCAGGATTCCCAATTTAATTATGAAGAAATGCCCTGTGGCAAATAAATTACATTCAATTTGCTTGCTGCACTGCAATGGCAAAGTCAAAAATATTGGAATGATTTTTTAATATTTCAAATAGCAATTTAGAGATAAGATGTTCTCATTATTATCTAATGGAAATTTAGTTTGTATTGATGTGTACTGGAATAGAGTGATGGGTTTGAATGAGAACTTCACATTTAGATGCTACATTATTTCATACAACCTAATTTTATCATTACCATATAGTATCATTACCAAAATTATCATTACCATAGTCAAGGCTATGGTTTTTCTGGTACTCATGTATGGATGCAAGAGTTGGAGCATAAAGTTAGACCATAAAGAAGACTCAGTGCCAAAGAATTGATGTTTTAGAACTATGGTGCTGGAGTAGACTCTTGAGATTCCCTTGGACCACAAGGAGATCAAACCAGTCAATCCTAAAGGAAATCAACCCTGAATATTCATTGGAAGGACTGATGCTGAAGCTGAAGCTCCAATAATTTGGCCACTTGATGCAAAGAGCCAACCCACTGGAAAAGACTCTGATGCTAGAAAGATTGAGGGCAGGAGGAGAAGGGGGCAACAGAGGATGAGATGGTTGGTGGCATCACCAACTCAATGGACATGAGTTTGAGCAAACTCTAGGAGATAATAAAGGACAGAGAAGCCTGGGGTGCTGCAGTCAGTTGGGTTTCCAAGAGTTGAACATGACTTAGCAACTAAACAAGTGTTATTATGATTAGGACCAAAGCTCCAGAAGCAATACTTTGCCTGTATAGCATTGTGCAAATTACTTCATCACTCTTAGTAACCTCCTTGGTAAAATGAGGGTGTAAATTGCATCCACATTACCAAGTGCCGTAGGCACTCAATGGCATCAGCTAGCCAACCACTCAGAACCTGCTAGCTGTTGTTATACCAACTCCTGCTAGGCTTCTTCTCACTCTGTGAATTCATGCTAGTCACTTAAAATTTAGAAGTCTCACATCAAGTCAATTCATCTCAAATTTTCCTCTCTCTTTTCCGTAGATTTCATAGAACCATCTTTAAATATTTTACAGGTTTCTTTAAATAAATGCAAGCAATTTTATAAGAATCAAAAGAAGTTCATTGTTACTCATTTCACATTTATTCAGGCCAATGATTGTAATAATCAGTTGTTACAAACAGAGGAAAGAAAATCTGATTTCTTAGTGTTTCTGTACCTGTGCACATGCTCTCAGTTGTGTCTGACTCTTTGTGATCCCATGGACTATAACCCAACAGGCTCTTCCATCCCTGGAATTTTCCAAGCAAGAATACTATAGTGGGTTGCCATTTCCTATTCCATAGGATCTTCCTGACCCAGGGATTGAACCCATGTCTCTTGCATCTCCTGCATTGGCAGGCAGGTTCTTTTACCTCTGCACCACCTGGGAAGCCCGTCTTAGTGCAGCTATAATTACCCAAATAGTCAATTTGACTAATCTGAAAAACAAGGAATACTTGTATGTTTTCACTAGGGCTTATATTTCACCATACTAATGAGTAGGGGATGATGGAGGATGAGATGGCTGGATGGCATCACCGACTCAATGGAGGTGAGTCTGTGTGAACTCCGACAGTTGGTGATGGACAGGGAGGTCTGGCGTGCTGCAATTCATGGGGTTGCAAAGAGTCGGACACGACTGAGCAACTGAACTGAACTGAATGTAAACTTTTATTGTATTGGTTGTATCAGAGTTTTGCCATGTTTTACTACCGTCTGATTTATATTTTAGACTTTGCTGTCCAATAGAGTAGCCACGGTGAACATGGTTTTTCAGTACTGGAAATGCAGCTAATCTGAATTGAGAATTACCAGAAATGTGAAATACACATATAGTGAAGACTTAGTATTTTTAAAAAAGATTGTAAAATATCTCCATATTTTATAAGGAATACACATAGAAATGATAATATTTTGGATGTAGAAGGCTAAATAAAATGTGTTGTTAAAATTAATTTTACCTGTTGGATTCTACCTTTTTTAAAAAAGTGGCTTCAATATAACTTAGAATTACATATGTCACTTGCACCTTGGTTTGCATAATATCTGTACTGGACTGTACCAGCTTAAATTTTCTGGGGAAAAAGTACTCAGCAATTTACACTAACTGCAATCTGAAATCAATGACAGTCAAGAGTTGCAAAATGTAGCAAATCAAGAAATAAGTTCACCCAAAGTTAATTTTGATTATAAGAGTATATGATTAAGAGTGTTTTTTCTTTGAGGTATAATTGACATACCACATTATATTATTTGCAGGTGTAAAACATTTTATTGTTGTTTAGTCGCTAAGTTTTGTCCAACTCTTTGTGACCCCATGGACTGTAGCTCACCAGGATCCCCTGTTCATAGAATTTTCCAGGCAAGAATACTGGAGTGGGTTGCCATTTCCTTCTCCGGGGAATCTTTCCAATCCATGGACTGAACCTGGGTCTCCTGCACTGCAGGCAGATTCTTTACCACTAGCACCACCTGGGAACCAGTGTAAAACATAATGGTTTGATAGTTGTATGTATTGCGAAATGATCATAAGTCTAGTTAACATCTGTCAGTATACATAGTTTTACAAACTTATTTTTTATGATGAGAACTTTCAAGATTTACTCTCTTAACAGTTTTCAAATATGCAATACAGTATTAGCAACTATAGTTGTCATCCTGTATGTTACATCTCCATGACTTATATATTTGTAACTAGAAATCTGTACCCTTTGACCCTCTTCACCCATTTTACAAATCTTCCACTTCCCAACTCTGGCAACCACCAATCTATTCTCTGCATCTATGGGTTTGATTTTTATTATTTTTATGGCCAAATAATATGCCTAAGTTTTTAAATAGGGGGAAAATTCTATAGATTAATAACAGTGTAGATATGTTTTCACCAAAGTCTTTTTAAAATTTATTTTGATTTTTAACTTACTCTGCTTATATCCTTCTTCAGCACTTGTGGAAGATAGAAGTAAGAAATTTGCATTTGTAACAAAAAAATTAGAAAATATGTATATTATATTCTTATACTAACATTTTAACTATTTTTGTGCCTATACAGAGTTTTCTATTTCTAAATAAATGCAAACCATTTTATTAGAATTAAAAGTTTATTATTCGTTATCTCTACACTAATTCAAACAAAGGATTATAAATAATAATCAGTGGTGACAGAGAATAAAGAATATGAATCTTTATAATGTTTCCATTATTTTACACTGAAAATATTGGTTTCTAATCACATTTACATAATTTACATTACCTTTTTTCTATATTTTACCTCTGATACTTTTAAATCAACATACTAACAATAAGACTAACAAGCTTAAGAAAGGATTTTTGCCTTTTTTTCTTTTGGGGGGGGTCATACTACAAGTCTCATAGGATCTTAGTTCTCCAACAGGGATCCAACCCCTGTCCAGATAGTGGAGGCCTAGAGTCCCAAACCACTGGATAACACTTTCTTAAGGAATTACCTAAGAAAGAAAGGATTTTTAATTTGTGCTTTTGCCTCTGTTTGTACTTACAGCTCACTAAAGTGTAAAGATCACATATTGAGCCTTTAAAATACTTTGAAGTAATTCTTTTAATTTGTGGTTTTGACAACTTGAAATACAATTAAGTTCATTTAAGTTGCATTTCAATTTTTAAAGATTGCTTGTATTTTTGTCTTTAATTATATTAAATCACATAAAACACAAAAGATTCCAAAACAGAAAACAACATGATGTATATACAAAGGTCTTTATTTCATCTTGCCTTTTTCTGCCCTGCATCCCTCTCTCTTTTCTAAAAGCAATAATTTTTATTACATTCTAATGCATTCTTTCATTTTACTTTGAAAATGAAAGGAAAGGAATGCCTATCTACATTAATATTTCTCTCCTTCCATAGTTATAGATCTTAAGTCTTCACTTTTATTTTTTCACCTAAGTCTATCCTCAGAGCATTTCATATTAGGCCTTGGAGATATTCCTTGGTCCTTTTTACAGCTGCACATGTTTTATGCTATGGATTTACCTTAATATGTACAGCCAGTGCCCTACATGTGGTCATTTGATTTTTTTTTTCAGTCTTTTGCTAAAATATCACAATATAAAGCCTTAAACTGGAGAAGGCAATGGCAACCCACTCCAGTACCCTTGCCTGGAAAATCCCATGGACGGAGTAGCCTGGAAGGCTGCAGTCCATGGGGTCGCTGAGGGTCGGACATGACTTCACTTTCACTTTCACTTTTCACTTTCCTGCATTGGAGAAGGCAATGGAAACCCACTCCAGTGTTCTTGCCTGGAGAATCCCAGAGACAGTGGGCCCCTGTCTATGGGGTCACAAAGAGTCAGACACTAGTGAGTGACTTTAAAAATAACCACAAAGAGTATCATTTCACATTACATGTTACATAATTTTAAGCTGAAATATGAAATATGTTAGTTTAATAAAGTGCTATTGTCTCTTGTCCATAGCTAATATTTGGATGTAAAATAACCTCAGAGAATACTTTCTAACCTGCCATGAACCCTAACCACTGAGGAAGAGGCTGAAAGACCTTGGGATCAAATCAAGAGCTGAATCATTTGAAAAGACTGAAAGTATTTTCCAGTCTTTGGAAAGATTGCTGCTGGAAGTCTTGAAGGCACAAAAAGAAGGGGACAGCAGAGGATGAGATGGTTAGATAGCATTACTGACTCAATGGACATTAATTTGAGCAAACTCCAGAAGACAGTAGAGTACAGAGGACCATGGCATGCTATATACAGTCTATGGGGTCGCAAAGAATCAGATATGAGTTAGTGACTGGACAACAACATTATCTCTTGTCCATAGATAATATTTGAAAGTAAAATCACCTGAAAGGATACTTTACAGCCTGCCATGAACCCTAAGCACTGAGGAGGAAGCTGGAAGACACTGGGATCAAATCAAATAAAGAAAAAATTTCAAGTGGAGGGAATGGAAATTAAACAAGTCCATACAGATGTCTTTTCAATAAAAAATAGTCAATTATGAAGAGTTTTGTTATTGTTTGTTTTTTTATTATTATTCAAAAGAAGTAGTAAAGAGTTTGGAGCAGAGTCTTTGGAGCATTTGATTGGGAAACAATTTATAGGTAAATTTAATATCCATCCCAAATAGAGAGCCTCGTTGAAACCAAAACCATAAATTTGTCCTTCAATAAATCATCCTAATTCCCACATTTCTCAGTGTTCTGAAGCACCACAAAGTAGATGAGGTGGCAGTAGTATCTAGGGCTGAGTGAAGAACACAGTAGTTGAGAAAGATACCAGGGTATCCTGGGGCTTGTAACACATGATTATGTGGTTGATCATGAAATAAACTGAGTAGGAGCAAACCATGAATTAAAAGAAGAAAGTACTACTTCATGATTAAACATATGATTGAAATTAAAAGGACATTCTTCTCATGAAACTAAAACTGCCATAAATGATCAATTCTACTTCCAAAGAAATTAGACAACAACTTATTGCAGGTTCATATTAGAAAGCTTTTCTTAACAACACTGGTTTATCATTGTTGTATAGGCACACAGTCATACGAGTTTTGTCATAAGAAATTTATCATGACAGTTAAAAGTCTAATGTAGTTTAAAATTATGCACAGCTATATTCAGAATTTAATCACTGTCCAATATGATATTATGCTCCATTGCTCCGTATAGAGATCTCCTCAGTTCAATAATAGTGTTTGGACTCAAGCCCACATCATCTTTCTATATTTAATATTTAATATTCATCATGACATATTTCTGTAATTTCGCTGTTCCAACCACCATAAGACACTTTGACTATAATGATACTTTTTCTTTGGCTAATCAAAGCTTCACATTATTCATATCCTAGGATTCAAACTATTCTCTTTTTAATTTTTAATAGTCAAGATACAAATTTCAAAAATGGTGCTTTTCTCTTCTTCCATAGTTATCTCTGTTTTCTTCCTTGTCAAAATAAAAGAATTTGTTCAGTAATATTAACTCCATAAAGACAGAAACTCCTTCTTAATCCATGCTTCTTAAATTTCTATCCCATCTCCAGCACCTAATTAACAGTCAGAATCCTCCGTGGGCTTCCCTGATAGCTCAGTTGGTAAAGAATCCACCTCCAATCCAGGAGACCCCAGGTTGATTCCTGGGTCAGGAAGACCCACTAGAGAAGGGATAGGCTACCCACTAAAGTATTTTGGGCTTCCCTTGTGGCTCAACTGGTAAAGAATCAGCTTGCAATGCAGGAGACCTGGGTTCAATCCCTGGATTGGGAACATCCCCTGAAGAAGGGAAAGGCCACCCACTCCAGTATTCTGGCTTGGAGAATTTCATGGACTGTGTAGTCCATGGGGTTGCAAAGAATCAGACACGACTGAGCAACTTTCACTTCACTTCACATCACGTAAAAACTGGACATGGATCAACAGATTGGTTCATTTTGGGAAAGGAGTAAGTCAAGGCTGTATATAGTCACCCCCACTTATTTAATTTATATGCAGAATACATCATGCAAGATGCTGGACTGTATGACTCACATGCTAGACTCAAGATAGCCAGGAGAAATATCAACAATCTCAGATATGCAGATGACACCACCCTTATGGCACAGGAGAGTAAAAAAGCTGGCTTAAAACTCAACATTCAAAAAACAAAGATCATGGCATTCTGTCTCATCACTTCAAGGCAAATAGATGGGGAAAAAGTGGAAACAGTGACAGATTTCATTTTCTTGGGCTCCAAAATCACTGTGGACAGAGACTGCAACCACAAAAATAAAAGACCCTTATTCCTTGAAAGAAAAGCTATGGCAAACCTAGACAGAGTATTAAAAAGCAAAGACATCACTTTGCCAGCAAAGGTCCGTCTGGTCAAAGCTATGGTTTTTCCAGTAGTCATGCATGGATGTGAGAGTTGCACCATAAAGAAGTCTGAGCACCAAAGAATTTATGCTTTCAAACTGTGGTGTTGGAGAAGACTCTTGAGAGTCCCTGAACAACAAGAAGATCAAACCAGTCAATCCTAAAGGAAATCAATCCTGAATATTCACTGGAAGGACTGATGTTTACAATGAAGCTCCAATACTTTGGCCACCTGATGCAAAGAACTGACTCATTGGGAAAGACCCTGATGCTGGGGAAAATTGAGGCAAAAGAAGAAGGGAGTGACAGAGGATGAGACAGTTGGATGGCATCATCTACTCAATGGACATGAGTTTGAGCAAACTCAGGGAGATAGTGAAGGACAGGGAAGCCTGGTGTGCTGCAGTTCATGGAGTCGCAATGAGTCAGACACGACAGCAACTGAACAAAAACAGCATGTAAAAACTAGTACAAAATTAATGCAAAGATTACATATATGTCTGTCTACCGACATGGTTTCAAATGTCATAGTAAATTTCAGGCTTGTAGATTCTAGAAAGAAGTACATAAAATATGGGAGATTGTTTTGTCTATGATAATGTATATTATATGAGATTATAAACAATAAATATAATTAAAAACTCCATTAGGTTAATAGATAGGAAGATACAAAAATGATGCAAAATGAATTGGGAAACAGTAGACAAAATAGCTGAGCAAATGACTAATAATTCATGCAACCTTGTTATGGGTAATTAGTTCAGTTTAGTTTATAGAATCAATAATTACTGCCGTGTAAATAAGCAACTATGAAAATGTTTAGCAAATAAAGCCTCCCTTAAACAATTTATCATTTATGATAATGCAAAATTCATAGGCAAGAAGAAATATAATCATGAACATAATCACTATTCCATTAGCCTAGAGGCTTAAAAAAAATTGTGAGACCAAGAATAAAGAGAGAAGAGTACATGCAAATAAATGCAATATCTGCCTGCACGTGTGCGTGCTTAGTTGCTCAGTTCAGTTCAGTTCAGTCGCTCAGTTGTGTCCAACTCTTTAAGACCCCATGAATCGCAGCATGCCAGGCCTCCCTGTCCATCACCAACTCCCGGAGTTCACTCAGATTCACACGTGAACCGTGAACTTCTTGATGTTCAAGCTGGTTTTAGAAAAGGCAGAGGAACCAGAGATCAAATTGCCAACATCCGCTGGATCATGGAAAAGCAAGAGAGTTCCAGAAAAACATCTATTTCTGCTTCATTGATTATGCCAAAGCCTTTGACTGCGTGGATCACAATAAACTGTGGAAACTTCTGAAAGAGATGGGAATATCAGACCACCTGACCTGCCTCTTGAGAAACCTATATGCAGGTCAGGAAGCAACAGTTAGAACTGGACATGGCACAACAGACTGGTTCCAAATAGGAAAAGGAGTACATCAAGGCTGTTTATTGTCACCCTGCTTCTTTAACTTATATGCAGAGTACATCATGAGAACCGCTGGACTGGAAGAAACACAAGCTGGAATCAAGATTGCCAGGAGAAATATCAATAACCTCAGATATGCAGATGACACCACCCTTATGGCAGAAAGTGAAGAGGAACTAAAAAGCCTCTTGATGAAAGTGAAAGAGGAGAGTGAAAAAGTTGGCTTAAAGCTCAACATTCAGAAAACAAAGAACATGGCATCCAGTCCCATCACTTCATGGCAAATAGATGGGGAAACAGTGGAAACAGTGTCAGACTTTATTTTGGGGGGCTCCAAAATCACTGCAGATGGTGACTGCAGCCATAAAATTCAAAGACGCTTACTCCTTGGAAGAAAAGTTATGACCAACCTAGATAGCATATTCAAAAGCAGAGACATTACTTTGCCGACTAAGGTCTGTCTAGTCAAGGCTATGGTTTTTCCAGTGGTCATGTATGGATGTGAGAGTTGGACTGTGAAGAAGGCTGAGAATCAAAGAATTGATGCTTTTGAACTGTGGTGTTGGAGAAGACTCTTGAGAGTCCCTTGGACTGCAAGGAGATCCAGCCAGTCCATTCTGAAGGAGATCAGCCCTGGGATTTCTTTGGAAGGACTGATGCTAAAGGTGAAACTCCAATACTTTGGCCACCTCATGCGAAGAGTTGACTCATTGGAAAAGACTCTCATGCTGGGAGGGACTGGGGGCAGGAGGAGAAGGGGATGACCCAGGATGAGATGGCTGGATGGCATCACTGACTCAATGGACATGACCATCCCCATGGAAAAGAAATGCAAAAAAGCAAAATGGCTGTCTGGGGAGGCCTTACAAATAGCTGTGAAAAGAAGAAAAGTGAAAACCAAAGGAGAAAAGGAAAGATATAAGCATCTGAATGCAGAGGTCCAAAGAATAGCAAGAAGAGATAAAAAAGCCTTCTTCAGCGATCAATGCAAAGAAATAGGGGAAAAGAACAGAATGGGAAACACTAGAGATCTCTTCAAGAAAATTAGAGATACCAAGGGAACATTTCATGCAGAGATGGGCTCGATTAAGGACAGAAATGGTCTGGACCTAACCGAAGCAGAAGATATTAAGAAGAGGTGGCAAGAATACACAGAAGAACTGTACAAAAAAGGTCTTCATGACCTGGATAATCATGATGGTGTGATCACTTATCTAGAGCCAGACATCCTGGAATGTGAAGTCAAGTGGGCCTTAGAAAGCATCACTGCAGACAAAGCTAGTGGAGGTGATGGCATTCCAGTTGAGCTATTTCAAATTCTGAAAGATGATGCTGTGAAAGTGCCAGCAAATTTGGAAAACACAGCAGTGGCCACAGGACTAGAAAATGTCAGTTTTCATTCCAATCCCAAAGAAAGGCAATGCCAAAGAATGCTCAAACTACCACACAATTGCACTCATCTCACACGCTAGTAAAGTAACGCTTAGTTGCTCAGTTATGTCCAACTCTGCAACGCAATCGATGGTAGCTTGCCAAGCTCCTCTATCCATGGGATTTTTCAGGCAAGAATGCTGAAACGGGTTGCCATATCCTTCTCCAATATCTGCCTAGATTCCAGTTTCTCATTCTATTACTTTTAACTCAACAGTTGATGTAGCCACTTTTCCCCCCCAAAGTTGATAATGCCTTCTATTGTATTCTTAAATTTTAAAAAATTTTATGTAATTTTTAAAAATTACTTTCCATTTACCATTATTACAAAATTTTCACTACATTTCCCATATTGTACTGTATTATGCCCAATGGTTTGTACCTCCCACTCCGCTACTCCTCTATTGCCTCTCCCCACCCTTCCCCACTGGTAACCACCAGTTTGTTCTTTATATCTGTGAGTCTACTTATTTCATGTTATATGCACTAGTTTGTTATGACAGCTGCTTGTTTTTAAGAAAACCTAGATTCCAGTTCTCCAGCAAGTAATATTTATAATCCTAATGTACTTTGCTTCCAAACCCTCCTCTATTCCATTTCCTATACAGTTATCAAGATGAGCTTTCTAAAATAAAAATCTAGTAACTTATTTTTATATTTTTGAAACTGTTCAATATGAACTCATAGTTTTCACAATGAAATCTAAACCCATTATCATAGTATTTATTACATGTGTACTCTGGCTCCTAGTCTTATCTAGCCTTATCTCTTACTCTCTCTTATTCTATATATTTATCTCCTTCATTCATTCAACCAATTGTATATTGGTTACCTAATACCAGACACTCATAAACCATTTAATTTCATCATCACTTGAACCCTTTGCTACATATTTTCCAAACTTTGGACCTGTTATCTCTATGTCTGAAATGGGTTTGCTTCTCCCGCTTCTCAACCCATTTTTTCCTACCTAACTCCTAGGGTCCTTTAAGACTCAATTCAGTCCTAAACTCAGTCAGTCACAACTGCTTGACTGACCCGAAACCCTTCTCTGCATGATTGGTTTGGGTGTTCCTCCTATATGCTGCTATGACATAAATTAAGCATTACATATTTTATAAGATAATTTTGAATATTAATTTATATTTTATTTAAGGTATACTGCTATGATTTGGTTTTGGTACCTGCAAACAAATTTTTCAATGACATAAAAATACTCAGTAAATATAAATGTTTTTACCTTTTAGATAAAAATTGTCATTTTATCAGAAAAGACAATTTCTTTCAATATGTGCCAAGCAAAGTTACACTCTTTTTGTTAATGTGTTTGCATTATTACAAAAATCATTAAGAGATTTTTTTTGTTTAAATTTCCCCAAAAGTGCATCTGAGTTATGCACTGCTTGACAATGACTCAAAAGATACTTAACAGTAAGGAAGTGTGTATGTATACGTTATAAGTATGTGTGTGTCTAGTGATTTCTTTGAATAACAAGTTCATGTGATATAAATAATCATGAGACCTGATGTTACAATGGAAAACAGGAGCTTCATATGTTTGGCACACAATTATATATAGATGAAGAGCATATTTATTAAATATTGAATCATAGACATGGGATGAAGGAGTCACTGTACCAGATTTTGGGGGGCAGGAAATCTTTGAGATTTTGAACATAAGTAGATAAATTTGAATCTTAAATATTAACACCATAAGTTGATATAAAGTACAAATCACCTAATGATAAGGACATACAAATCAGAAGATTTTCTATAAATTTCAGAATGATTGTGTTACAGTGATGCTATGGACTGATTGCTTGCGTCCATACAAAATTCTTATGTTGAAATCTAATCCCCAATATAATGGAATTTGGAAATGGGACCTTTGGGAGGTGATTAGATCATGAAGGTGGAATCTTCATGAATGGGATTAGTGCCCATCCAGAAGAGGCATCCAGAGAGCTCCTTTTGCCAGGTGAGGGAACAGTGAAAAGACGTCTCCCCATGAACCAGGAAGTGGGTTTCCACCAGACCCCATCAAATCTGCCAGTGCTTTGATCCTGGACTTCCAAGCCCCTGGAACTGTGAGAAATAAATTTCTGTTATTTATAAGACAAAGGTTTCTCTGTGTCTCAGACGGTTAAGGGGGCTCAGACTGTAAGGTGGCTCAGACTGCAAAGAATCTGCCTGCAATGCAAGAGACCTGGGTTCAATTCCTGGGTCAGGAAGATCCCCTGGAAAAGGGAATGGCTACCCACTCCAGTATTCTTGCCTGGAGAATTCCATAGACAGAGGAGTCTGGCGGGCTACAGTCCATGGGTTCCGCGAAGAGTGGGACACAACTGAGTTATCTTCACTTTCACTATTAGTCAAGTACTCTAGGCCAAAGGGACTAAGATATTGACAATGAGAAAAAGAATAGAATATGGTGCCTGGGATATGTTTGATCCAAAAATGTAATGGATAAATTGAAAGATTGTGGGATTATTTAACGTAATTGCATATTTGTTAATGTTCCTTATTCTTGACTTCCTTGAGTTGTGATTTATATTCTTTCAGAAATGTGGTCCCTCTTTCCCCTTTCTCTTGTCTGTGGACTCCTATTTGGCTTCATTCTAAGTATGATTCCCAAAAATGGACATGTTTAATGAGAAGAGATCTCTAATATGAATGATAATTGCTGACCAAACACCAGAAAATTCTTCATGCATATGAAGACCACCTTTTAAAAATAAAGCCCTGTAAACAATGTCAACACAAGCAGCAAAATTCCTCTAGGAGGGTATTTCAAGCTTCTATTTCACGACTTGCTTTTATGGGTTTAAGCACAAGCTTGACATTATGTGAATGCAGTTTGCTGTGCTTAATTACTATCATTATTATTATTATAGATACAGTAGTAATTATCTCTTCTTACTGTCTCATTATGTTTTGATCAATTCACATAATAAAAGTTTACTGTAAATATAAGGTTAGGTAACATTCAGGAAAACATGTAATTATGGAATATATAATCATATACAATCTAACAGCTGATCATTTCCAACATTTCCAACAATTAAATGTTTAGAAAGTAAAGAATTAGCTGATTTTAACAATATAGGTACAGATCTAGAGGCAATGGCAACGAAGGGTTTATTTGTTGACCTAAAATTACTTTACTTCTGTTATATTAATAACATCTAGGTTTCTCAAAAACATGCTGGTAAAAAAAAAAATCTTTCCAGCTTTATTAATGATTCATATGGCAGTTTCTGAAGAGACAAGTCCCACAGAGAAGGAGCACTTGATTAATGACCTGGAAACACTTTTCCTTTTCAGCTGATTAAATAAAATTGACTGGATTTTTACATTTTTATAATAAAATGACCTGCAGGGCTGAGATGACACAGTGAAAGCAGCATGTTCACTCTTCAGCAGATTTTTATTTTGTCACTTGTAAAAATGAAAGGGCTAACCACCCAAGCAGAAAAATGCACTTTATCATTGCCCATGGCTGCCATGCTGACAAACACTGCATACAAATAAAAAAACATGGAGGAGAATAGACAGTGTTTATATGCAGCTTGACTTTGTCTAATGATGACTAAAACCTTGTCATTCCTGGGCCTACAAACTGTGCTATTAAATTATTATTTATAAATGAAAAACCTAGAATTTTTTTTAAAAAGGCAAAATCTAACCTTTGCAGTCTTTAAAGGCATTCCATGTTTAGAATTATTAGATGTCATTACTGTAATCTTTTTTACTTCTGGGCCAAGAGATTCTCTTTGGAGACCAAAGTTCTGTTCTTACTTTCACACCAACAGCCTCACAGATAGCCCCAAGCAAAACTGCGAAGTAAGAAAAATTGTTTTTTCTTGCATTTCCCACAGTCTCATCTTTCTTTCTCTCTCGGGATCCTTTTCAGAGTATTCTTTAGCCAGGATCTGACCTCCCTAACATAGTAGCCTTTGCTTCTTCTTTGCTCCCTAAATCCTTGCTTTGTAGCCTATACTTGTCTGCTCCCTCTAAGTGGTATCTTTGTTATCCCCATCTTCCTCTCCCAGACTATGACTATGTATAGTCACTCTTTGAAGTGTACTAGTTCCAGGCCCATTACCTTAGTGAAAGTGAAGTTGCTCAGTCATGTCCGATTCTTTGTGACCCCATGTACTGTAACCTATCAGGCTCCTCCATCCATGGGGTTTTCCAGGCAAAAGTGCTGGAGTAGATTGCCATTTCCTTCTCCAGGGGATCTTCCCGACCCAGGAATCGAACTCGGGTCTCCCGCATTGCAGGCCGATGCTTTACCATCTGAGCCACCAGGGAAGGTGATTTCAAAAAAAAAAAAAAAAAACCTTCTCTAGGTATTAACTTGATAAAGGGAAAGGTCAGAGGAAATTCTTCAGGGGTTATTATCCTTTACAGCAGAAGTTACTAAATAGTGGCCAAAGATGTGCTCTGTTTGGCCTAACAATTAAATCCAAGATACTTTACACAAAAGCCAGAAATGCCAAGTACTTTTGAAAACTCCAAAATTTTTCATCCCTAGACCAGATACCCTACATGGCAATAGTCATATGAAGCTGCTTGAAATGAAGTGTCTCAGATGGGATGTATGCTCACCACATCTACCCTTCTCCCTAGTACCCTGGACACTCAAGTTGAGTGACACTCAAGTTGAGTAACACTCACTTTATCTCATTACTTCTATCCTGCTCCTCTCATGGGGCTTCCCCAGTGGTTAAGCAAGTAAGGAATCTGCCTGCAATGCAGTAGACTCAGGAGACACTGTTTTCAATCCCTAGGTCAGAAAGATACCATGGAGAAGGACATGGCAACCCACTCTAGTATTCTTGCCAGGAAAATCCCATGGACAAAAGAGCCTGGTGAGTAAGGTCTACGGAGTTGCAAATAGTTGGATATGAAAGAAGCGACTGAACACACACACACACACACACACACACACACACACCTCTCACTGATACAACTTGCCTAACCTTTGTAGACCTTTGAATTTGTGAGTCCTAACCAAGATCTTGTCATTCTTTCTGATATCTAAAATGATATAATATTTTGCAATTTATCTTTTTATCTTCCTAGAAAAAAAATGTAGTTACCCATGCCATTTATCCCTTTGAAACAATTGTAACGAGATCATTTCTAGCCAGTAGGACAGGCTGCACTGTGGAAGGTTAATGTGAGATTTGAGGGCAGCATTAGTTGTCTGTGTCCATGGTAATACTGTCCTCTTAATTGGCCTGATAGTCTTGAAATTCAAATCAGTCATGAAAGTGGGTCATTTGAATTTGAAAGTTGTTAAACTCAGAGAAGAGTAGCACTAGATAACATCCTTTATTTCATTTCCCATTCATTTGTGAGATTTCATGATAGTAACATGAGTATTGGTATATTTTCTCAAGAAGATGGGAAAACAGTCACTGAGAAATATCATTCATTGACTTTGAGTTGGATAAGCGCTGTTCAATAAAAACCACCACACTATAGTTTTAAATTACTCTTACTACTTCTCTTGAGTATCCTGATCTATTTCTTAATGAACACGTAAAAAGTTATAAGGTTCTCTTACTGGAGTTGAGTATAAAGGGCTATATTCTTGTTCTTACATTTTTATGATATACCAGGATAAATAAATAACCTGGTCAATTCAGTTTTATGATATAAAATTATCAATAATAGTGACGTTTCAGTACTTGTAATGATATGTCACTAGTAGTTACTACTTTCAGTGTATTTTGCCATGCATTAATTCCCAGATCAGCATGAATAAAAAATAATATAAGACCTGTGATGGTAGGCTTTTTTCTGCTATACCTCTAGTCTTAGAATCACATTAACAAATAGTCAACACTCAATAAACATTTGTTGTTTACTGAAGACAGTGGTTGAATTTATTTTTTTTCCTTTTTTAAAATTATTTTTATTATTATTATTATTTTTAATTTTAAAATCTTTAATTCTTACATGCGTTCCCAAACATGACCCCCCCCCCCACCTCCCTCCCCACAACATCTCTCTGGGTCATCCCCATGCACCAGCCCCAAGCATGCTGCACCCTACGTCAGACATGGACTGGCGATTCAATTCTTACATGATAGTATACATGTTAGAATTCCCATTCTCCCAAATCATCCCACCCTCTCCCTCTCCCTCTGAGTCCAAAAGTCCGTTATACACATCTGTGTCTTTTTTCCTGTCTTGCATACAGACAGTGGTTGAATTTAAAGTGAATCTTCAGATTCTTCAATCCTGAAGCACTTACATGGTCACTAGTAAATTCTAAACAAAATATTATTTTTGCCTTTTCCAATTCAATATTTATCTGATTTGGTATGACTGGGCCAAATCTTCTGGAAAAACAATTAATTATTCTGTGCCTAGATAAGTGTTCAATATTATGTTCAATTCAAGAAATCCACCAAAATCATTTTGTCTCATAAGTACCTTAGAAGTGCAAAGAAGTGTATTAACATCTGCTCATGTGTGCCTAATCATACTGATAGACCTATTTTACCATCCCTTTATTTAGAACATCATATGATAATTATTAAATTGCAATATAGAAAGTAGGCTAGTAAACTGGCCTCCATAGTAGACTCTTGCTTCCCCACAATCCATCTTCTGTATAGCACTGGTATATATGTAAATCATTTCATATTCATTAAAAATATATACATATATATATATGAATAGATGTTTTTGAACTGTGGTGTTGGAGAAGACTCTTGAGAGTCCCTTGGACTGCAAGGAGATCCAATCAGTCCATTCTGAAGATCAGCCCTGGATTTCTTTGGAAGGAATGATGCTAAAGCTGAAACTCCAGTACTTTAGCTACCTCATGCGAAGAGTTGACTCATTGGAAAAGACTCTGATGCTGGGAGGGATTGAGGGCAGGAAGAGAAGGGGATGACAGAGGATGAGATGGCTAGATGGCATCACTGACTCGATGGACGTGAGTCTGAGTGAACTCTGGGAGTTGGTGATGGACAGGGAGGCCTGGCGTGCTGCGATTCATGGGGTCACAAAGAGTCGGACATGATTGAGCGACTGAACTGAACTGAACTGAACCAAATACACACCCACACATGGGTATGGGTGTGTGTGTGTGTGTGTGTGTGTATTCCTTCAATAAGGTTGCTTCTAAATCTTCCCAGGGTAATTAAAGACTTTTATTTCTATTCATTGCAATATCAGTTTAGCTGTTTTGAGTTACATAATGATTTTAGCTTTGAAGTTAAAGGTCAACCTCAGGGCGAGGAGCACTTTACTGTGAAGCTGGAAATATAAAGAAGTGTGAATAAAACTGTTCATGACCCTCCGAGTTTCTGTGAGCCAGGACTTAAGCAAGAATTTGAAAGATGTCAAATGCACACTCACTTCAACAGGCCATTATAAATGCCATACAGCTTCCATAGCATGCAATCAGGCTGGTGACACTGGACACATGGTGGGTGCCTGTAGCAAACCATGAGATAATTGCATTTACATGGAGATCTCTGAGGAGTGCAAAGCCTTTTATGGATTTCACTTTGAAATCAATTTGTATAATTCCCAAATGTGTTCTGCCGAATTAAAAAGGGATAGATTATATCTTAAATTTTAGAGATAAAAAAAAATGAGGCTAAAGAAAAGATACATATCTGACTGAAAGGCCCAGAAAACACTTAGAACTGTGCTTTTTATAGGACATTTTCATGCCTTGCTCTGTTGCTCTTTAATTGAGAGCACACTACCACCTTATAGACACCCAGGGAGGCCTCGGAAAACAATTTCATGCAGCTTTCACTTTCAGGTTTATAGGCTCTCAGGAAAAGTTCAGAAGTTCAATATGATGACATAATAAGAAGTTCAAAGGTTCACAGTCTATCAATGAAAATAATACCATGAAATTAAAACATGTAGATTATTTTTTCCTTTCACATGTTAAGTAATATCTCTGGTATTACATGAACAGAAAATTCAGGAAGAACTCTGTATTAAAGGAGAATGGAAATGGTGGGGGGGGGTGAGAAATTCTTAGTGGCATGGAGAAGGGCAAATACTGGGACTCCAGTTTCCTCTGAATGTGAATTTCAAAGACATGGCCAGCACACGAACCTCAGGGACCTCAGTATTCAGCTGTTTTCTTTGCTGAAGAAAGTTTCCTCTCCTGAGAGAAAGTCGTGCTTTCTCCCAAATGATGTTGATGGTGTTTTTGTTTTCACAAGTCAAAACTAAGTTTTGAACACTTCTAGGTAGTAGTCACAGCTGTTTGGAGTCCCTTGTGCTAGCACTGGTCAAACAGTTAAAAATCAAGGGAATGAAGTTTGCTGGTTAACTTCACTTTTGTACCTTTAAAATACTGAAAGCCTCCCTAATATTTACTTGCTTAAACTCTGTGGAGTACTTTTTTTTCTTTTAACCAAATTTTAAAAGTAGAAAGGATTCCTAATAAATTAGAATCTAAAAACTGATTATGCTTTTAACTTTAGTCTAAAAATATAATGTGAGTGTGAATTGGAGTGAATCTTAGGTTTATTTACCCAGTGCAATAATACATAAATTTCAATTTTTATAACAAAATATTCTTTTTTTACTAGGTATTATTTCTAACAGAGTCCTCCATTTCTATAGTATCTAGATTCCTTATTTTTGAAAATCAGACTACCTAATGAAGAGTACTGCACAGGTCTGAGATCTTGATGATGAACCTCTCTATAGTCAGTGAAGAAGGACTCTACTTGCAGCAACTGAACTATCTCACTGAGATTCCCACCAAGCTAGGAGGCTGGGGTGACACTGAAATGGTTTTGCACAGTAATCGAATCCACTTATGGAAGTTGAGATGTTTTTCTCCTTGAAATCCTCATTCACAATTATAGGATGTAAGGGTTAGCTGTCCAGGATAGCCTTTTATGAAATATGGATGGATTCTATGACTTCCCTGAAAATACATGCAAAATCGTGTGTGTGTGTGTGTGTGTGTGTGTGTGTGTGTGTGTGTGTTGTATACACACGTCTTATTTAGGGAAAAGCAAATACATAATCTTTCCTTCAGATTTTCCAGAAAATCTGTATTGATACAAAAGGAAAGCCAAGTGTGTGTATTTGCCTGGAGGCAGTGGGGTCTAGTGGAGCCGAGCTCCACTGAGGGGTTGAGAGATCTGTGCGCTAGTCTCAGTTGATTGAGACTAGAAGCAATTGTTTGACCTTAGGCAAGTTACCTAATCTCTTCATGTCTCAGTTTTCTCAACCATGAAATGGGGGAAATAATACCCTGCACCTGCCTTTCTTAGTTCATAAGGCTAGGGTGAGGATGAAATAAGAATTTGTAAGGAAACCCTCTGCATTAAAGAGTTCCACAAACGCATGGCTTATGGGGATCAATCCTTTCTGCTCTTCTCTGCACTCGCTCCCCCTTAACTTTACCCCTCTTATAAATTCTCTATGAGAATTGCTTACAGAGAATTCCCCGTCTAATACTAAATACCACCACCTTCAAATGCTAAATTCAATATTCTATAAAATCACACATGTGACGGCAGACATTATTATCAGGTCTGCCCTCACTGCATAGTCCCATCGCATCTTTATTTAGTAAACTACCACTCAGGATCCAGTTTCAGTCATTTCCTGGGTAAAGTCTTTCCTTCAAGGCCACATGAGGTCCTTTTCTTTGCACTTCCTTCAAACTTTTTTCAAGGCTCATCTTATAGCACTTATCAAGTTGCAATATGTTTATTTATTTACTGGGCCACCTGCCCACTAAACTGTCAGAACCTTCTCTTCACTATTCTTTGAATAATTCCTCAAACATTGCACAAGGCCGCATACATAGTAGGCACATGATAAAGTAGTTGTTGAATAAGAAATTTGATATAAATGAAAAAATTTTACATAAAATATGGTGCAATTTCCTCAGAAAGTGCATAATTTTCTGGAGTTTTGCTGTGTGAGGTACAACGCATTCACTACAAAAGGTCTTATGTTTTTCCAGGCAAGAACATTGTATATTCCTTATTTCTACTATTTTATAATGTTTTGTAACCTATTGTCTAGTTTTTTCACTCAAGTTAAAGAATAGTTCCTTTAACCTGTCAGTCTCACCTTATTTCTGAATGGATCCTTAGCAGCAGTGGTCCCCAACCTTTTTGATACAGGGAATCAGTTCTGTGGGCTTCCCAGGCAGCTCAGCTGGTAAAGAATCCTCCTACAATGCAGAAGACCCTGGTTTGATTTCTGGGTCAGGAAGATCCCCTGGAGAAGGGATAGACTACCCATTCAAATATTCTTGGGTTTCCCTAATGGTACCAATGGTAAAGAATCTGCCTGCAATGTGGGTGACCTGGGTTGGATCCCTGCATTGGCAAGATCCCCTGGAGGAGGTCATGGCAACCTACTCCAGTATTCTTGCCTGGAGAAGCCCAAGGAGAGAGGAGCCTGGCAGGCTACAGTCCATGGCGTCGCAGAGTCAGACATGCCTGAGTGACTAAATATAACATGGCACATCAGTTTTATGGAAGACAATTTTTCCACAGACAGGAGGTAATGGGTGGCCTAGGGGTTGGGGATCCCTGCCTTATAGAAATTTACATCTACTTCCATATGTATGTTATTTCTCTTTGAAAATATTATCTTTAGTCCTAATGTCAAAGCACCCATCATCTCCATTATATACGAAATATACATTAAAATTTAAATCAAAAGAAATTCAAGAAGGACTTCCCTGGTGCTCCAGTGGATGAGAATCCACCTTCCAAAGCAGGGAACAAGGGTTCAATCCCTGGCAGGGGAACTAAGACCCCCCCATTCCAAGAGGCAACTAGCCTGCAAGCCACAACTAGGAAAGCCCACGTACCATAACAAGGAGCCTGTGCCCCGCAATATAAGACCTCATATGCTTCAGTGAAGATCCTGTGTACCACAACTAAGACCCTGATGCAGCCAAATAAATAAATATTTTTTAAAAGACCTAGAGTAGCCTAAAATAAAAAATAAATTAAAATTTTAAAAAATAAAAAAATTCAAGATCTTATTAAAATCTTTAAAACTACTATGCAATGCAGATAGTCATCTTGTGAATTTAACCTACCTAAAATTATCTATTGTGACCTCAGCTTTTGGTTTTTCTCTCCCAAGAAGGTTTGTAACATCAAGACAAAACAAGAGCAAAATTTGTCTCAGGTAGAGCTTATAGTGCCAAAAACACCCCTTCTTCTCACCCTTGATCATGCTGATTAGTCCAATTCAGGTCCATCTGCCTCTAGTTTGCCAAAGACCAATGGGGGAAAAGTGAGCAGTCTCTCTAGCATAAACTGGCTAAAATAATTCACATATAATTTTCTCTGTCTATGGTTTAGACTTCAGGACCCTAGTAAGTTGTATCATTCCCCATTCCACCCCTCCCGCCACTTACCACATTGTTCCTATTTACCAATTGGCACAATATTCCAAGTACTCTCTTAAGGTCTAATCCTCCACACTTGTTTCCTTTTAGTAATGCCCCACAATCTTATTACTAGGATATAGAAAAAAAGCAGTTTTGAGCATGTGAGCTTAAGAGTAAGGAGAAAGAAGTGTCTATTTGCACATTGCTTCAGTTTTAGATATAGACCTGTAAGCTAGCTATATTTGTACAAATGGCTTAGCACTTCCAACCTGTTCCTTATTTTATTGAATTGGACATACTTGGTTTTTATAAAGAATTCCATACTTTAAAAAACTCATTATGACTCACAACTTTGCTGGAGGACAGAGACTACTCTTAAGGAAACAACTGCTTGACTTTGAGGAATGTGATCCCTTCATTATTTCTGATTTGGGAGATAGAGCCATCCCAAGGAGACCAGATAACAGGTGAGGGTAAAAATAAATTCCAGGCCTTAAACCCAGTAAGAACAATGGAAAGTCACATCAGCAAACTTAACGCAAGAGAGTATGACCCATTGAGTTATGATAGAGTTGTAATAATAAAAATATAGATCTATCACTTGATCTCTTAAGTGAGTACATTCCACTCCTTTCTTATGATGTTAGCAAGAACGCTTATGAATCTACATGTCTGAAGTTTTATCTTATCCAATAGGGTAAGACATCTCTACTCCTAATGTTTACCCTTCATGAAAAGTTTTCAGCTCTAATTTCCCAATACAAAATGCCCTAAACACTCAGAATTTTCAACCCAGACAGTGTGCTATTTTCTCAGCATTGGATGTCTTTGCTCAAATTGTATTGCATGCTGCCATGTAGAATAACAAGAATATCTCTCCAACAACCCATTACTTAGTATGAAAGCAATTTCAATATCACCAGTCTAACCATATGTAGGAGCTAGAATTCATAAGTACTTTAATTTGCTACAGAAATATTGGCTTGATATTACCAACTGAAAATTATAGTTTAATAGTGAGCATGTCCTAACTTCTAAATTCTACTGAGACTGATTAGAACATCTTAATTTTAAAATCATTTAGGGAATTTGCATGTATACAGTTTTACTTTATTCATAATGTTGTTAAGTTCTGAGAGGCTATTCCTTTCTTCAAAATTAATTTGTAAACCTCTGAAGAACAGAACAACTGAAGAACTCTGACAACTTCAAAACTGTAGTTTTTCTACCCTTTTCTTTTTGTATAGTATATTCATGCATTCTCTTCAGCCTCAGTTCAGTTCAGTTGCTCAGTCATGTCTGACGTTGCACGCCAGGCTTCCCCGTCCATCGCCAACTACTGCAGCGTGCTCAAACTCATGCCCATTGAGTCGGTGATGCCATTCAACCATCTCATACTCTGTCATCCCCTTCTCCTCCTGCCTTCAATCTTTCCCAGCATCAGGGTCTTTTCCAAGGAGTCAGTTCTTTGCATCATGTTTTCAAACCCAGCGGTGAACAAAAAGTCTTCTGGTGACCTCTATCTCAAACAATACTTTATATTTCAAGAAGTGAAAGATTAGCAAGATAAGCATAGTAAATTGTGGGTGACCTTAAAATGTTGGCAAATGTGATTAGAATTTATCTTTGACTAGAACAAAGAACCGGGGCTTTCCAACTGGCTCAGTGATAAAGAATCTGCCTGCCAAGCAGGAGACTTTGATTCAGTCCTTGGGTTTGGGAAGATCCCCTGGAGAAAAAAATGGCAACCCACTCCAGTGTTTTTGCCTGGAAAACCCCATGGAAAGAGGAGCCTGGTGGCTACAGTCCATGGGATTGCAGAGTTGGGCATGACTTAGTGACTGAATAGCAGGAACTACAGAGACCTACTACTCTTCATTTATTCAGAAATATTCAAGTATCTACCTCAGAAACAAACATAATTCCTTCCTTCATATAGCCTTCAATCAAGTGAAAGGTAAAATAATCAAATAAATAAATATGAAGTTGTAATTATGAAAAATAAGGAAGGGTTCAGTTCAGTTCAGTTCAGTCGCTCAGTCATGTCTGACTCTTTGAGACCCCATGAATCAACGTATGCCAGGCCTCCCTGTCCATCACCATCTCCCAGAGTTCACTCAAACTCACGTCCAAAGGGTATATAAGGGCAAATAATAAAAATTCAAAGGTTGAAAGCAACCTAAAAAATTAACATTTGAGTTGATATGTGAAAAATGACCAATATTTCTCTAAATAAATGAGATTAAGGAATGTTCATAATGGCTGGCCTGTAAGCAGACCAATGGGGCTAGAGAAGACAGATTAAGAGAGACATGATTCAATATGATTTTTGAGCGGAAAAGATACAGTCCTTACAGCTAGTGCCTGGTAGGTCAAATTCAGGAATTTGGTGTTTATCCCAAGAGTTGTAGAAAAAACTGAAAAACTTTAAGAAAGAGGAGAGAGTACTAGAGGGGAGGGAAAAGATAACTATCTGATTAGATTTGTACTTTTGAAAAGATTCTTCTAGATATATGGAAAGAGCAGATTTAAGAGATGAAAGGCAAGAATAGGTGAGGTAGACCAGTTACCTGACTTTGCAGTATCTCAAATAAGAATGATTGTAGTACTTCATTTATTAACATGCGTGTGTTCTCAGTCACTCAGTCATGTCTGATTCTTCATGACCTCATGGACTATAGCCTACCAGGCTCCTCTGTCCATGGAATTTTCCAGGGAAGAATACTGAGTAAGTTACCATTTCCTTCTCCAAGAGATCTTCCAGATCCAGAGATGGAACCCACATCGCTTGTGTCTTCTGCACTAGCAGGGAGATTCTTTACCATTGTGCCACCTAGGATTAGCATTCAGTTCAGGTGAGTCGTTCAGTCTGGTCCAGCTCTTTGTGACCCCATGGATTGCAGCATGCCAGGCCTCTTTGTCCACCACCAAATCCTGGAGTTTACTCAAACTGATGTCCATTGAGTCAGTGATGCTATCCAGCCATCTTATCCTCTGTCATCCTCTTCTCCTCCTTCCTTCAATCTTTCCCAGCATCAGGGTCTTTTCAAATTAGTCAGTTCTTCACATCAGATGGCCAAAGTATTGGAGTTTCAGCTTCAGTGTCAGTCCTTCCAATGAATATTCAGGACTGATTTCCTTTAGGATGGACTGGTTGGGTCTCCTTGCTGTCCAAGGGACTCTCAAGATTCTTCTCCAACACCACAGATCAAAAGCATCAGTTCTTCAGCACTCAGCTTTCTTTATAGTCCAACTCTCACATCTATACATGACTACTGGAAAAACCATTGCTTTGACTAGACAGACCTTGGTTGGCAAAGTAATGTCTCTGCTTTTTAATATGTTATCTAGGTTGGTCATAAGTTTTCTTCCAAGGAGTAAGCGTCTTTTAATTTCATGGTGGCAGACAAACCATTTGCAGTGATTTTGGAGCCCTCCAAAATAAAGTCCGTCACTGTTTCCATTGTTTCCCCATCTATTTCCCATGAATTGATGGGACGAGATGCCATGATCTTAGTTTTCTGAATGTTGAGTTTTAAGCCAACTTTTTCACTCTCCTTTTTCACTTTCATCAAGAGACTCTTTAGTTCTTCACTTTCTGCCATAAGTGTGGGGTCATCTGCATATCTGAGGTTATTGATATTTCTCCTGGAAATCTTGATTCCAGCTTGTGCTTCATCCAGCCCAGTGTTTCTCATGATGTATTCTGCATATGAGTTAAATAAGCCAGGTGACAATATACAGCCTCGACATACTCCTTTCCCAATTTGGAACCAGTCTGTAGTTACATGTCCAGTTCTAACTGTTGCTTCCTGACCTGCATACAGATTTCTCAGGAGGCAGGTCAGGTGGTCTGGTATTCCCATCTCTTTCAGAATTTTCCACAGTTTATTGTGATCCACACAGTCAAAGGCTTTGGCATAGTCAATAAAGCAGAAATAGATGTTTTTCTGAAAGTCTCTTACTTTTTTGATGATCCAATGGATATTGGCAATTTGATCTCTTGTTCCTCTGCCTTTTCTAAATTCAGCTTTAATATCTGGAAGTTCACAGTTCACGTACTGTTGAAGCCTGGCTTGGAGAATTTTGAACATTACTTTGCTAGCGTGTGAGATGAGTGCAATTGTCTGGTAGTTTGAACATTCCTTGGCATTGTCTTTCTTTGGGATTGGAATGAAAACTGACCTCTTCCAGTCCTGTGGCCACTGCTGAGTTTTCCAAATTTGCTGGCATATTGAGTGCAGCACTTTCACAGCATCATCTTTTAGGATTTGAAATAGCTCAACTGGAGTTCCATCACCT